>NC_047043.1:96514163-97941409 GCF_011762595.2 Tursiops truncatus | reverse complement strand
GAGGACACGTGTATCCGGTCCCTTTGGCAGTTATATTTCTTGTTGTAAATTAGTAAATTGGGAACAGACAATTCACAGAACAAGCAATACAAATGACTAAGAAGCACATGAAAAAAATGTTCATCCTCACCAGTATTCAAAGAAATGTAAATTCAAACCAAAACCGAGATTGTTTTCTACCTACTAAATTAGAAAGGATTTCTTTTTTTAAGTGAATACATATTGCTGGGAAAGGGGTGATGCAAGAGGCACCCCCATGTGCTGCTGACGGGAGCCTAATGCTACCTGCTGGGCTCTTTAAACTCCTGCAGCAGACAACCATCAAGCCCGTCCTGGAAGGAGTGGCTGGAGGGGCTCTGCACGAATCTGTTCACCAAATGTTTACTGAGCACCTATTACGCACCAGGCTGAGGAGGGGCCACACGGAAATCTTAGCCCAAATGCCAAATGGTCCCAGACCACGAGGGAGGCTGGAGGCCAGTTCCTGGCGGGCCGGAGGCGGAGGAGATGGAAGGGAAGGTGAGGGGGAGAAGAATCAGCTCCCCCCCACCCCCAACCCTGCCCTACAGTTCAATTCTCTCCTCTTTCCAGGTCAGCCTCAGGCTCTCGGTGGACCACTGGGCCTTTCCTAGAACTCCCACCCCTGAAGATTGATTTAACTGGTCTGGGATGGGTCCAGGCAGTATTCCAGGCCTTTCAGATGTGCGGCCTGGGCTGAGAACCACCGAGAAAATGGAAAATAAGAAACGCATACAAGTCGCGGTTAAGAGCTCCGGCTTGAGGGCCCCCAGACATGGGTCAAGGGCCGGCCACTCACCGCCTGGGTCACCTGTGGCAGGACGCGCCCCCCTTTGGGCCGCTGTTCTCTTCTCTGTCAGGCAGAGATCAAATATGCCCTCGTGGGGAAGACGACACGAAGCAGAGCGTGTAGGGCGCTCGCCGGCTGGGTGACATTCACTGTCACGATGCCTCATCAGCCAGGTCCCATCGCACGCTCCATCTGGCCGGAACGAGGGACATGGGCTCCCAAGGCCTCTGAAAACCGTGCGGGGAAAAAGACTCGAGGCTGAAACAGCTCTGACCGACCACTTGATATCTTTTCTGTGAACTGGGAGACAATCCCCATGGTTTTTACTTGAGCTCCAGGAATTCTTGTTCCAGCTGACTGTGCAGCTTGGGAAGTAACAACCTGATTCTAGCCCAAGAGTCCTGAGGCAGGAAGGGATGGAGCCGGGACTGGGCTGGCTTTCCAGCGCCGAGATCTGCTGTCTCCACTTCCATGAGGACGGCCACCAAGAGCACCGGCCCTCAGACCTGAGTGGGCCAGTTCCACCTCTCACTAGCTGTGTGACCTCGGGCAGGGGGCGACTTCACCCTTCTGAGCCTCAGCGTTTCCTCTCTAACGTGGAAGTAACGCTGGTCGCTGCCCCAGCTGGCTCTGGGGGAAGATGAACGGAGTTGACGCCAGCACAGCTCTGAACTGGGGATCTGGTGCAGGCGACGGCCTCTGTGGATGGCGGCCACGTGGGCCTCTCCCCAGCCACGACCGGCCCTCCCCACGGCAGTGGGATGCCCTGGTGGTGCTCTCCCCACACGTGGTGCTTAGGGTGTAATTGTTCCTGTGCGTGTCTTACCAGGGCCAGGGCTGATTGACACGTTTCTCTCAATTCTGTGGTTCACCATCGTATTTAGCTGCTGCTCAGGGAACCTGTGGGGAAGTGAACTGACCCCTCTTCCTTCCCAGAGGAGAGGATGAGGGTTTACCGAAGGGTGATAGTGGGGCAGCTGATCACGTGCTGGATGCTCGGCTTGCTGGCTGGGGAAGGCCTGGGCAGTGACCTTTAATGGGGGGGCGGGTGGAGGGAAAGATGGACACTCCCAGTGACATCAGCCGGCGGTGGTGAGGCTTCGCACGTGGCCCCAGGACCAGGGTGAGCAAGGGGAGGGGAGGGGCCGAGCAGGTAGAATTCATGCTGTTGCCGGTAGTGACTCATCTGTGCCAACAGGCTGGTGAGACATAGAGAAACTCGGGTATGGGAAGATCAATGGGATAAATGCGTTAGAGAGTTCTTTGAAAATGGTAAATTGACCTAAGAGCAAGGGCTTTGGCTTCAAACAGAGTGGGATTCACAGCCTGCTTCTGCAACTCTCCTGTGACCTTGGGCAGGGACTTCACCTCCGGGGGCCTCAGTTTGCTCATCTGAAAGGAGGGGGCAGGAGGGGGACTGCCTCCGAGGGTTGCTCTGAGGATTAAACGACGTGTGGATAATGTGCAGGGCACGGTGTCTGGAGAGGACCACCCACGGCAGCTGCAGTGCCGGTGAGGAAGCAGCAGGGCAGTCGGCCAGGATGGCCTTCCTCACTGAGTCTCCCCAGCCAGTTGGTCTCCATCCTTCAGCCCTGCCCAATTCCCTGGACGGAAGGCCCTCTCCCTTCTCCACAATCTCAGGACATTTATCTAAGCCTCTCCCACAGCCCTTATCAGCCTAGGCCTGGCATGCGCTGCTGTTTAGCGAGCATGCCTTAGCTTTGTGAAGACCTGGTGGCCTGGGCCTTACTCATCTCTGTGCCCACTGGACCCGGCACTCAGCCTCCAGCCTCTCCAGAGAGGCAGAGACGGCAGCTGGGGGGTAACTGTCCGTGTCCTGATACCAGAAAAGAGTAAGTCCTTTGCAGTAATGAAAAGAGGAAAAAAGGAATTTGTAAACGCGTTTTCAAAAATGCTACAGACTTCTTTTTGATTGGTACACTTGAATTCATTTTCAAAGTGAATACAGTTTCCTGTTTCTTTCGTTTTTAGGCTGTGATATAAATTCAGTGAATGAGAACTTCCCACAACCCACAAGATGATAAGTCCACCTGGAATGTTTGTGAAAGAGCCTGGCGGAGAAACCTGGCTCGAATGTAGAAAGCCTTATCCGCCCGCCATCAGCAAAGGCCAAAACAGATGAAAAGCAAAAGCATCCATTCTCGAAGTCTGGAGACTTCTTGGGCTCCCACCTGTGCGCCGCTGGGGTTTTCTTCAATAAGAAGGTTCTGGGGACTTCCCTGGTGGTCCAGTGGCTAAGACTCTGGGTTCCCAATGCAGGGGCTGGGTTCGATCCCTGGTCAGGTAACTAGATCCCACATGCCGCAGCTAAGACCCAATGCAGCCAAATAAATAAATAAATATTTAAAGAATAAAAAGAAGGTTCTGGAACTACTTCGAACAGAACTGAACCTCTGCTTGGACCATTATGGATGTCTCCAGAAACGACCAACAAACCAGGAAATAAAACCACTCATCTACCAAATATTCATTGAGCTGAGAAGACTTTCTTCCTTCCTTCCCTGCCATGCTCCCCTCCCCTCCCCTCCCCTCCCTCCCATCTTCTCTCTCAGTGTGGTAACTTTCTGCCTGGTAATCTTCTAAACCTAACTCTTCAGGTCAGAAACGCCCATGGTGTTTCTGTCCCCTTCTTCTTGCCTGTCACGGGGTAAAACCCCTGCTCCTCTGAGCTCCTGATCTGCAGCCAGTATAACCGGCCGAGGGTCACGGGGTGAACAGCCCAGCTCTGGCTGTCGGCCCTCGGGCAAGCCCTGTGTCCTCCCCGCCCTCTGCTCTCTCCTGGCGCAGGTGCAGTATGAGCAGGTGACACGCTGGCCCTTCCGGCTCTGCCATTGTGACCCCGGCGAGGCCACCTGTGGGTCTGGAGCCCAACCAACCGGGGTCCCTTCCCTATTCTACACTTACGGCTGGGTGGCCTTGAGCAAAGTACACAACCACCAGCGGGCACCCGGGGGTCCCCGTGGGGTCGTGGTGGGGATTAGGTGAGATGCTACAGACTAAGGTTTACTCTGGCGCGGGCACAATAAGCGCCCCATAAGTGGTCTGTACTATTTCTGTCACGCAAAAGAGGGCACAGCGGCACGTCAGACCCGTCTGACGGCGGGGTCCAGCCCTGGGTCTGCTCTCTGCCGATTCACCGATGCGGCAGCTCTATCTGCCAGCCGTGGGGCATCTTATGATCGGACACCGTGAAAAGATGAGGTGCAGCGGCTTCCAGAGGCGCTCGGTCCAGGTCAGGGCGATGTCCCCACAACCCTGGGCGCCCAGGGGTCCCCCAGGCTTGGTGCAGGGGTGGACACAGCAAGCCGAGCAGGTTGAGTGAACAAGTCAGTCCTGAGTGCCTAACAGGGGACTGCAGAGCACATGCCCAGCCTACAGGCAAAGAGATCAAATACGGTTTTCAAACGCTGCCAGCCGAACGGGATTCCACAGCCCGATCTGATGTGCAGACCTAATTACGGGGCTCCTTACCTCGGGTGCATGCTTCTGTCGGGCTGGAGTCACGGACCTCTTCACCACCGTGTAATTCACATACCACACGACTCACCCTTTCCAAGTGAACGATTGTGTTTCAAATATATTCACAGAGTTGTGCAACCATCACCACCATCAACTGTAGAACATTTTCACACCCTCCAAAGAAACTTCTTACCCACTAGTAAAATCATTCCTCACTCTCTCCTCCCTCTCACTCCTGGCAACCACTAATTTACTTTCTGTCTTTATAGATTTGCCTATTCAGGACATTTCACAAAAATGATTCCCACAAAATACGTGGTCTTTTGTCACGCCCTTCTTTCACTTGGCATAATGTTTTCAGGGTTCATCCATGTAATAGAACATCTATTAGGACTTCATTCATTTTTTATGGCTAAATAATATTCCACCGTAGGCACAGGCCACATTTTATTGATCTGTTCATCTTCTGATGGACCTTTCGGTTGTTTCCACCTTTTGGCTACTGTGAATACTACTACTCTGAACATTCACATACATGCCTTTGTGTAGATATATGTTTTCATTTCACTTTTGAAAGTACACAGGGGGCTTCCCTGGTGGTGCAGTGGTTGAGAATCTGCCTGCTAATGCAGGGGACACGGGTTCGAGCCCTGGTCCAGGAAGATCCCACATGCTGCGGAGCAACTAGGCCCGTGAGCCACAACTACTGAGCCTGCGCGTCTGGAGCCTGTGCTCCGCAACAAGAGAGGCCGCGATAGTGAGAGGCCCGCACACCGCGACGAAGAGTGGCCCCCACTTGCCACAACTAGAGAACGCCCTTGCACAGAAACAAAGACCCAACACAGCCAAAAAAAAAAAAAAAAAAAAAGCCAAGCATTTGAAGCCCTTTAAAAAAAAAAAAAGAAAGTACCCAGGAGTGGACGGCTGGGTCATATGGTAAAGTGTATATTTAACCTCACAATAAACTGCCAATGTGGGTCCCCATGTACCATTTTGCATTCCCATTGGGAGTATATGAACGATCTAGCTGTTCCACATTCTCACTAACACTTGCTACGGTCAGTCTTTTTAGTTTTTGTCACTGTGATGGAGGAAGAGAGGCAGCTGTAGTTTTACCTTGCATTTCCCCATCCTCACTCTGAATCACACGGTCAGCTGCCTGGCCAGCGCCAGCCCCCAAGGGGTCCACAGTTGGTGTCAGGGCCTGAGAGACTGCAGTAGCCTTAGCTTCAAAGCCTGTCTCCACTGATCCCTTGGGGTAAACAGAGGCGAGTGGGTGTTGGTGGTGGAAAAATCAGGGAAAGAAAAGAGTGTCTGGGTGGGTGGGGGAGCCGGACGGAACGAAGTGAAGAGCTGACTCAACTCTCAGTTTCCAGGTTGGCTGCCTTTGTTTTTTCAGCACATTGGAATCTCCTGGCTACTAGTCTTTTATTTCCTTTAATTAGCCTTCCCCACTGACAGCGACGGGTCAAGATTTCTAGGAAGTGCTCTAGACAACTCTGCCTGACAGACATCCATCCCAAGGAGTTCATTCCTTAGAGCTGAAACGCATCCTCTCTCTCATCCTCAGAGCTGACTCTAGGGGCCGGCGAAACAGTTGTACTTCGGTGCCCTGACTTTTCATTGAAACTTTACCTCCAACACAAAAGGAGCGTATTATTTACAAAGCATCTCTATCGCCTAGAAAATATCTTCCCGGGAAGAATTAAAACAGTTACACATTAAAACCTCTTAAAAATGCAGGCACGCATCAGCGGCCTCTAGTGCAGACTCGCTGGGCGTCTATTGGGTAGGAAAACAAGCTTCTAAAGCTTGAAGGCAAAGTTGACTTCCTTGAAGGACACTTTGTTGTAAACCTGGGCATCCTCGGAGATTCCTTAAAGAACAACAGTCCACACAGTTACCACTGCAGGGAAGGACATTTCCTAAAAGTGGTGAGGCAATTTTAAGAGTTTAGAGCAAAATACTCAGAAATCAATTTCGAACTGACAAGTTTCTATCCCCGGGCAGGAGACAGATCTATAAAGAAGTAAATGATAAGACAGCATGGTAGCTGTTACGACAGAGAGGACAGGGCACTGTGGAAGCACAGAGGAGAAAGCGACTATTTGGAGGAGGTTTAGGGCTGTCAGAGGGAAAAGGGGATATTGAAGTTGAGCTCTGAAAGATGAATAGAAGTTTGTTGGAAGATAAGAGAAGGAACCACCTACCTGTGAGAAGAACATACGTACGGCACCAACATGTGAAACCATGTCCAGGGCTCAGCCGAGATTGCAACCACCCGAACGCCCCGGGCACCACCTCCTTGGTACTCGAACCTTTCACGACTCAGTGGCCTAAGCCTGGTTGACAACCCAGCTCCCCTAACAGCTACGTCAACTCTGGGAGGCAGGCGGGTCAGGGCTGGTTAGACCCTTGCTTTTCCAGAGGAGGAAAACGAGATATAGAGAGGGGCCGGGGCTTGCCCACGCTCGCAGGATTAAGAAAGGGTAGAGTCCGAACTCGGATGAAGGTCTCCAGGTTCCCAAGTCGCTTTTCTAAGGTGCTTCTCACAAAGGGTCAGGAAAACAAACGCTGGACCGTGTGTTAAACCTACATTTTCTTACTTGAAGTCTCAAGACTGCTCCCATTTTGCAGATGAGGAAACTGAGTTTGATTACTTGTAGCAAGAGCTCTGTCCACCTGAGGCCTCGCACACACACCAAGCGGCCTTCCCATATCTGAAAAGAGGCTGGATCAAAACTTCTTTCCACACTGGCAATGGTCAAGGCTGCTTTGCTGAGCAAGGACTGATGAAGACACAGGCCTCTGGAGACGGTCATATTTTCTGCATCGACGTGGCAAATCACTTGCAAAATACCACGGTATTGAGTGGGCTTTTTGCAACAGAGCTCTTGTGACAAGGCAAAGAGGCCGTAACGCTCTGGGACTCGTGCGCCTTTTGAAAAATCATCATTTTTTTCTCTTTTTGACAAATAACTCAGATCCCGGGCCAGCGTCAGAGCAGCCAGGGGAAGTTGCCCTTCCCCCTGGCGGCACCCACTTCCTCCCAGGCCCAGGAGAGTGCGGCCTGGCTGCTATCTCCCAGGCCGCTGCTCTGTGAGCCGGTCCCAGGTACCCGGAGTTTGTTTTATGGATGGGTCTGTCGTGAGTCAATATGATAATGTTTCCTGTGAGAACTTTATTTCCCTGCATTGTTTGCGAGGTCTGTGTGTGTGTCGGAGCACGTACTCATCACCACAGAGGCTGTGCGCCTGTGCGCCTGTGCCCCGGCGACGGGACGCCTCTGGGGGTGGGGGGTAGGGGCCCAGGGAGACCAGAGGCGGGTTGTCCCCGTCGCCTCTGGGGCCGCCTGGGATGCTTCTGAATAGTCTCACTAGGGCTGGAGACGACCCTCTCTTTCAGCTTTTAGCTCCTTGATCTGCAGGTGGGGAAACCCACAGAAGATGCAGGACTTGTCTGAGCTGAAGCAACCAGTGGGGAGGCACGTGATACAAGCAGGGAGCTCGCCGGTCCTGGGTTCAAATTCTGACATTGCTACTTGTCACTCTCAGCAGCCCAGACTGCCAAATGGGGTTAATACTCGCCCCACAGACCAGCGGTGAGCGTTAAATCAGAAAACAGGTCCACAGCAGGGGCCACAGCAAAGTATTCTTGCTTCCCCCCATCTCCTATGGAATACAAGTTGGGGCTGGAGCTGCAGCAAGTGCTACACAGCAAACGCCTCAGGTGGGCGCCTGAGGACCCCAGAGGCATCAGCGCGCCTGGCCCACACTGGTCCTCCTCGGACCATTTCATCAAAACCAGTGGACTCCTGTGGCTTCCAGAACAGAGAGGAAATGGCCCCGGGTGCTGAGAGATGGCTATCAGGATTAGTCAGTGGCTTGGCCAAGAGTTTTAAAGAACAAACTATAAGTTGCCCTGGTTCTCCTTAACTTCCTAGCCCACCGCCTACCTCCTTCTCTGCCCTCTGCGCCCTCTCCCCACCGCGCCGTATCTGGCGCTCAGTGATGGCCCCACGTTCGCGGTGCTGAGCTTCCCTGCCTTGCCTGGGTGGCCCCCCGGTAACTCTTCCAACTCTCATTTCCTTCTTCTGCAATTAGGGAAATTTTCCAGTGGATTTCGGTTGTTTTGATCTGCCCAGCATGTATCTCCCCTTCTTCTAGAAGCAGAACCCAGTTTGGGTTTTGAGCCCCTCTCTGCTTCACTAAATGCAGTCTGTTAATGGAAGGGCCCCAGCCAAGCCAATCAGATGCCCTTCTCCTGGGGTCTGCATTTTGAGGGGGAGTAACACAAGGAACGAGAATGGTTACAGCGGCCTGGTCCCGTAGAGGCTTCCTAAAGAGATGAGCTGGGTCTGCTGCGTAGACCCGGGACCCATCCTTCCCGTGGCATGAGCTGCGAGTCCCCCGCGGGCCTTCCCAGTAAATTTCGTTTGCCCTAAAGTTACACCCTAAGTAATACACAGTGTGCATATACGCTGTGCGTCCGACGCCATTTAGGTCTGAAAACAAGTTGATGTCTTGCCTCCTCAGCTTGTCCCCTGAGCAGGGACCGAGCCATTTATTCATTCACTTTTTAAATTAGTTCAACAAACCCTTACCAGGTACCTACTCTGTGCATCCGTGCTGGGAGTTGGGGCTCAGAAATGAAAACACGGGATTTCCCTGGCAGTCCAGTGGTTAAGACTCTGTGCTTTCACTGCACAGGGGGGACGGGTTCCATCTGCGGTCGGGGAACTAAGATCCGACAAGCCATGCAGCATGGTTTTAAAAAAAAAGAAAGAAAGAAAGAAATGAAAACATAATGCCCTCCTCCAAGCAGCCCCAAGTCGTGTGAACACCGAGAGAACGTACAAGGCCACCCTCCCGCCACACACCGACTCATCTCACGACTGCCAGGGGCACCTGCTATGGGCCACGTGCTGGGCTGGGGTGGCAGCAGAGAAGGTGGCATCCCTGTCCCCACAGAACCCACAGCCGGCTGCGCAAAGTGAACTAAAATGACCTCAGAATTCCACAAGGTCAGAGTCTGAAGGCCATCCAGAGTCCAAGTGGCCCGATGGCTTTTAAACAATCCTTTGGGGTCCTGAGGGTTGAATGTCGCTGTTTCATGAAACATTCTAGTTCTTTACGCCTTGATTGAGGGATAATTTACATACCACAAAATTCACCCGTTGTAAGTATACAATTCAAGGTCTTTTAGAAAAGACGTCACCACAATCCACTTTTAGAACGTTTCCCTCACCCTACGAAGTTCCCTCCTGCCTGTTTGCAGTCCATAGCTGCTTGAAGCATTTTATTTTTTTACAGAAAGCTAAAGGAACATTGGAGAACCAGTGATCTGTTCTAAGCCACTGATTCTCCAGGTGGGGAAATGGAGGCCCAGAGAGGAGGCAGGGCCTACAAAGGGCACGGAGCGAGGCAGGAGCATCGCTGAGATTCAACCCCAGGACAACCTGATCTCAAAGCCCAGGTTGTCAGCCCTCGGTCAGCGCGGAGCAGCGGGGAAGCGTCCCAGAATCCCGCAGGCTGAGCTCACATCTTGGCTCCACCATTTACAAGCCCTGTGACCCTCTGGACCTCAGTGTTTTCCTCGGCAAGTGAGGGGAAGAACGGTACCTCGTGCAAGGGTTGGGGTGTGGATTCCCCGAGATCTCGCATGTAAGGCCTCGGCACAGCGCAGGGCGCAGGGTGAGCCCTCAGAGAGAGTTGGCTAATGATGGTCGTTTCACCATCTCGCTGTCTCCCAATTTGCCCTCAGAAATTTGGAAGTGAAAAAGACAGTGACTAAACAAACCAGCCCAGGCCCCAGATGGAAATGCCTGTACACAGGCGGCTTTCTAAGAACATGGTGCAACACCCGCCCTGGGGCATCATCGCCCTGTTTGCAGATGGAGCAACTGCCAGGGTTAGGGGGTTGCTCAAGCAGCCTGGACCCGGCAGGGAGACGCAATGCCTGCTGTGCCGTCCTCTCCACTCTCAGCGTTTCCCAACAGGCACACAACAGACACATTTCATCAGCGACCAGGGAGCCTGGCTCCCCGCCCACCCCCCGCCCAGAGGGGCCAGAGGTGGGATTCTGGGGGACCTCAGGAAGGCCCGGGCCCTGCCTCCTGCCCTGCCCCAGCCAGCACTGCTCAGCCGTCGCAGGGGCCTCTGCACCACATGGAGATGGGGCAGGGCACCCAGGAAGGAAGAGGACTTATCACCAGGGCGCACGCTTTGCGTGCATTATCTGTCAGCCCAAGAAGGAAGCTATTAACATCACACCCCGTAACAGCTGAGGAAACTGAAATTCACAGAAGGGGGCTGTTTGCCCTGGTAGGGAGCTTCCACGAGAGGTGGAATTAGGTCCAGGTAACACTGCTTCTGCGAAAAGAGTGATTTATTTTTCGTATTTTGGACACATGGGAAAGAGTTCTGCCTTTGAAGCTAAGTGGATGCGACTTTCAGGCGAGTTGCTTAACCTGAGACTTCGTTTTGGGGAAAGCACTGCCCGGGTTGCGAGGTTGCCACAGTGATGAGCTCCTGTTTGTCAAAAGCATCTGGCGCGGTGACTGGGTATTGACAGAGCTCCTCTGGGCGCAGGGCATGGAGGATTCTCAGCTAAGACAACACCTCCAACCCAGAAAGTTCCAGTCCCTGCGACGGACGGCCAAAACCCTACGGGAATCTAAGTTCCCTTTTGACGAGGATTAGAATAAAAGTGCTATGGAAGAACTAAGGAAGGACCCAGGGAGGGTTTGGGCCTCGAACGCCGAACGGACCGGGGACAGCTGGAGAAGGCTTCGTGGCCCTGTGTGGCTAGACTGGGAGGTGAGGCTGGAAAGGCCGGCTGGAGTCAGACTGCGAGGGTCTTCAATGATGGTTAAGATTTGTAATCTTATCCCGTAGGTCACGGGGAGCCACTGAAGGTGTCTGAGCAAGGGAGTGACCTGGCCAGAGGGGCCTGGATCTGCTGGCAGCTACACCGGAGTCGACAGGGAAAATGAGTTTCCTTTAGGCCCCTTCCCTGAGTTCTCCGATTGAATGAAAGCGCAAATGCCAATTGAGAACCCGCGATGTGCTGGGTACCTGCTGGATTTAGAAATGACTTAAATACATGTAGAGTTTTTACGAGGTGACTCAGTTTTCAGAGAGCAGATGATAATTCAGGGAGCGGGCAGCACTGCTGAAACCCGACACTCATGAGAGGTGCAGCCACCAGCAAAGACAGAAGCAGAGGTACCACAGGCCAGTCAGGGGAAGGGAGGAGTTCGCTTGTCAGGGCCACTTGGTTTAGGGACAGACAGCTCTGCACTAGCCGCTCTGTTGGGGTTCATCCTGATGACACTGGCAATGAGAAAAAGTCAGCGATGGTCTGGACACCATGTTGGCCAAGGCAGGGATCGCTCATTTTATGGCTACCACGTATCTAGACGCAAAGAGCACATAAAAAGAAAGGTGACAGAAGCAGTTCCTTCCTCTGGGTCCTTCCTCTTGACGACCTGTGTGGCCTGAATCAGGCTCCAGCTAAACCAGATCGACTGGGTGAAGCCACAGGAGGGGCTGGGGCACTGAGAAGGCCACTCTTTTGCCACTGGGGTCACTGGGTTAGCCATCGGACACCCATCATCCACCTTTACTTCCTTCAGACACTCCAAGACCTCCCACATCTGTACCGCCTGGTCTTGGGCTGCCTTGCACAGGTGGTGTTGCCACTAACCAGGCTGCTGGCTTTCGGCTGCCGGCCTCGGGCTTGCCCACACCCCAGATGCTGCTGAAGCTTCTCCGGGTTCTCCCCACCACTCCACGGCAGCCACAGACTCCAGGTCTGCCCTTAAGCTCGGGCTGACACTTGCTGCTCTGGGCCCACAGACGCACCCTAGAAGAAGCCTCTATGTTGCACCAATGGAGATGAGGTTTGGGGACAGATGTCTTCCATCTAACTTCCTACCTCTCGGTCAAGAGTGGCTCCTGCTAAGTCCCTGGCCGCTTCCTCCGGGATCCATCAAGGGCAGACGCAGCGCCTGAACCCACGGCGCTTGAAGACCAGCCAAGCCCAGCGCACACGGCGGTGACCCGAGCCACCCCGTCTGGAGGCCCTACAGTCCGGGATCCTTCAGCCTTAGGATTTCAAAAGAGGGCAAGGCCAGCGAGGGCTGGAGGGGCCAGGAAAGTAGAGGAGAAGGAGAAGAGCTTGAACAGGAGAAAAAACATGAAGGAGACAGGGAATGGAAAGAGGTTCCAAAAGAGTGCCACTGTGCATTTGCTTGCTATGGGCATTTGCCGCGGGCGGGACACCGTGTGGGCATATTAACTCCTGACTCGTTCTTACTGCTGTAGGAGATTCCAGGAGGAAAGAGAGGTTGCATCTCCACCTCTCCACATCAGCTTCTCCCAGAGAAGAATTTACTGGCCTTTTCTCCCCTAGAGCCTGTGCTCCCAGAGGTGACGGTCCTGGATGGCTCTGGATAGAAGGGGTAGAAGCGGGAAGGAAGGGGCTGTGTCCCCAGAGACTGGGGACCTGGGAGGTGGCCTGGAGGCGGCTGAGCTGCTGATGGGCCTACGGCACGGAGGCCGGGGAGGAGGGGTGGATGCTGGAGCAGTGACTGTGACTGGGGTGAGGTGGGGGGGACCTGGGTCAGGGAACCCTTCCACCCTGGCTGGGCCTGCGGGTTCAGAGCCGCCCGCCTCTGAGAGACCAGCGAGTCCTGCACGCGTGGCCACGGGAGCGTGAAGACCAGAGGCCCTGCTTCAACTTCCCACGTTCGCCCACCCTGAAAACATCCTCGTCGGATTTAGAGAGAAAACATGTTGACGCTCATCCTCAAGCACCGTGGCACAGCCTTGCCTGCATCACCTACAGCAAAGAAATGTCGATGGAGAGGAAATTCCCACCAAAGGCCGGCAGTGGCGGCCACGTCTGCTTTTGTTCCGCGTCATCCAACGTTTGCACTTTGTCTATCACGCACACGAATTATTTTTGTCATAATATTTTTTTAGATGATGAAGCAGGTTTCCAAACAGCATTTTGGTAAAAAAGACATTTCTGTAAAGGTATGCATGTGTCCACGTAGACTGGGAGTTTGGAAGATGTGAACGGCGCTTGCCTCTCCGTGTCATGTTGTGGTTAATCCGTAACTTCTCAGTTTTCGTTTTGAAATAAATATTTGAAATAAATAGAGAATTTCATTCTCTATTAACTATATATTTTTTCTAAAATAAAATGAATCGCACAGTAAAGAAACATAAATGAAAGATTGTTCCCTCCAGCTCCAGAAGAAGGACACGGGGGTGGGGATGCTCTAAGTCCGGGTCCAGAGGTGATGTGGAGCCTGGCCAGGGCTGAGGTGGACGGTCCCCACGGGAGCCAGTGTGGAGCAACGACATTGGGCCGGCCAGGGAGGGACCGGATTCCAGTGGCTGTGTGTCTGGCAACCCTCATCCATCCCGGCATGAGTGTTTGCATCAGACCTGGGAGGAAGTGCCCTTCTCTGCCCCTGCAAAGTACACACCCCGAGGCCTAAGCAGACCCCCTCCTAAACGTCACGTGTCACGGCCTGAGCTGGGACGCTGATCGTTCGTCAACAGGCGTTTCTCGGGTCCCTGTCGTGCTGGGCCCTGGGATGCAGAGATGAATGAGATAGGTTTGGTGGAAGGAGCGGGGCTTAGAAGACCCACTCCACCTCTCCATGGTGTGCAGCCTTCCACACGTTACTTCACCTCTCTGGGCTTCAGGGCATTTCTCTGTAAGAATGAGGACAGTGCCACCGGCCAGCAGAGTCAAACAGGATCACAGCATATGCGAAGCCCCCAGCGTAGATATTGGCACAGAACAGACTGGTCAGCAGAGGTCAGGCTCCCCTGTCCTCCTGGGTTTCCTGCAACTTCAGAGCCCGGGGGAAGAGACGGACAGACAAAAGAATATTTGCATAACAACAGTAACAATGCCGGCAACCATGACAACGATGATACCATTTATTACCCCTTTAGTTTGTGTCAATTCCTGTGCTAGGAGTAGGAACAAATTACCCTGAGAGGACAGGGTTACCATTCCTGTCTTCAGGAAATGATGCTGACGATCAAAGAGGTGGAGTCACCTGTCCAGGGCCGCTAGAAAGGCAGGGATGGACTGGACTCCAGATCCGCCTTGCTCTTTGCCATGAAACTATACTCTTCTCCAAGCCGATCAATGCCAACACAGAGGTCTGTCCAGGGCGTTAAAGGAACACAGGACTGAGAACACGGTGAAGGGGGCCGGTGGCATCGAGGGCGGCTTCTCAGAGGTGATGACATTTACGCGGGGCCTTGAGCCGTTGGTTGGAGTGCACCAGGCTCCGTGTTCAGCAGATGCGAAGGTGAATAAGATGGTGACTGTCCCGCTAAGGGGTGCCCAGGCTCTCGTGGAAGTCAAGATCCCGGCTACGGAGTACCTGAGCCACATCCCCCTTTACGGGCAGCCCGCAGCACAGATTCTTAGGCTGCTCTAGGTGGGAGGAAACTGAGACTCACCCAGGCTGACAGGCTTTGCCCGAAGCCACAAAGCTTGCAAGTGGCAGCGCTTGAAGGCCGCTCTCTCAGACACCTAATGGCCCATGTTTAACCCCTGGGTGACACTGCAAACCTGGACGGCTGCTGCAGGAAGCACCCTGTGGTCAATGCAAAGAAAGGGCCTCCCCTCTGACCACGCACCCTTGGGGCAGAGATCCCCGTCCTTAGAACAGAGGCGCAGCCTGCGGAGGGGGTCTGAGAGTCCCGGAGCCCCGAGTTCCGATGCTGACTCAGGCCCTAAATAACTGTGACTGTGGATGTCATCGCCCCCCTCAGCCTCAGTTTCCTCACCTACAAGAGAGATGACGACACCGCCCCCGTCCCAGGAATGCTGTGAAAATATGAAATAATGTATATTCGGCGCCCTGGCCTGTGGCTGCCACTCAGCGGATACCCAATAAACGCTTGTTGTGTTTGTATCTAAGGAGCCCAGCACTGTTTATCGGGGCCTCTGACTAGCAAACCCTTGACCCAAACCATTACACAACATCGGTCCTGATCATATGAGCCTTTGCACCAGAGCTCAGGTCCCCTGAGTTCCCGTGGCCTTATCCTAAGATGCTGAGCCCCACGTGTGTGGCAATAACTGTCTCACGTGGTGGCTGCCCTTCTTGCAACGGGGACGGTGGAGACAGCCAAGAGCTCCATGGTGTCACCACCGCGTGCTCCGTCCCAGAGCGGCCGGCTCTACCCGGGGATTGCTAAACACACCCCGTGTCCCTGGCACCATCCAGGGAGCTCAGCCAGGGCTGGAGATAAACACGGTCCCCAGAGCCCACCGTTGGTAGGGGCACTGACGTTCGACTCTACCGTCTTCCATTTGTCCACCTTGTACCCTGCATGGCCTTCAGGGTCAGAGAGACCAGGGTTCAAATCTAGGCCCCACCACTTCTTAGTTCTGACCCTGGACAGCTCAGTTCTCTTCTGTAAAACGTAGCCTATCATTCCTACAGTTCAGGGTTGCTGTAAAGACTAAATGGCACGATGGGGGTGAAGGTTCCAGGACAAGGCCTGGCTCAAAGTGGGTGCCGAGTTTGTGTCAGTTTCCCAGGGACCTTAGATAACCCCCTTTTCTCTCTGGACTCACTTTCTTCACATTGGATGTGAGACTAGACGGCCTCTCGGGGCCTGTCCAGCTCTCAGCCTCCAGGCTTGTCCCAAACTGGAGCAACCATCTTGGGTGCTGTCAGTCATCGGGCAGGAAACAGAGGGCAGAAGCGGCTCAATGTCACCCGGCCACTCGGCTCAGAGGCCCAGGACCTCCTGCGCCCCACTCGCAAGCAGTAAGGAACTTCCCCTTGAGGTCAGCACAGGGGCTCAGCTGGTTCTCCGCCTGCCACCAAGGCGTCTGGACTACCTCCTGGGCCACGTTGAGCTCCTTGAGCCTATTCGTTTATGGTTCTCTTGACCACTAGCTTGTACTGGCCTCTCCTTATTAAATCTCTATCTTAAAATTCCAAGAATAATACGAGTCCTCGGGGGTAGGGGCTGCATCAAGCCTTGCACGATGCTGGGACAGAGTCAACGCTCGCCAAACACTAATTGGGTGGCTGTACGTGCCAGGCTCTGGGCAAACACTGGGGCGGTAGCCAGGCTCCAGGGTGATCCCCAGTGATCCGAGCCTCCCGGTATCCATGCCCCGTGTAGTCCTCTCCCACGGTGAATAGGGCTGGCCTGCGTGACCAATAGGACCTCGTGGAAATGACAGAACGTGACTTCCAAGCCTGGGTGATAAAAGGCCTTGTGGATGCTGCCTTGCTCTTTGGGATCCCCCACCTGGGGGAAGCCAGCTGCCACGTTGTGAGGACACTCAAGCAGGGAGGTCTACATGGTGAGGAGCTGAGGCCTCCCGCCAATAGCCATGCAAGTGCACCATCTCGGAAGCAGATCCCACAGCCAGAGCCAAGCCTTCCGAGGATGCAACCCAGCTGACACCTGGATGCAACCTTTGAGACAATCCAAGTCAAAACCTCCCAGCTAAGCTGCCTCGAAATCTGACCCAGAGATACTGTGTGAGACAACAGATGATCATCATTGTTTTAGGCCACCAGATTTGGGGGTAATTTGTTACTCAGCAGTAGATAACTGACACACTCAAGGCACAAGATTATATATCAGCGCAACCAACCACTCATTCCCTCTTCTGAGGGACTCTGACTCACTCACAGCCCCCTGTACCTAAAACATAGTCTTTTGTCCTGCTTGGAAGTTTGCCCAGTTGTGGATTACTGACCGTCTCTCTCAGGAGCACCTGGCATGTGCACCTACAGTGCAGGTTCGGGGCTGCACACAGGACCCCTTTGGCAGATGCACGTGCACCTGGTGCCCACGTCACATCCCAGGCCCGCTTCTAATCAGCCACAGCTGTGGGATGCTTCTGTGCAGGCTCAGGCTCACCTCGAGCTGTCAGAGGCCCGTGTCTGGAACGTGCAGCACATCTTTCCACATTCTGCCCCAGGATTTGCTCCCAGGTTGTGGGAGCCTTTGAGACCCACATGCAGACACGGTCAGCACACCCCCAGGGTCAGTCCTCAACCAGTGGGGGACGGGGACTGCGCTTCCGGTGAACAATCTTGGGAGTATTTATCCACTGAGAGGCTAGCAACGTTGCCACCACACACTCACACTGACTTTTTCTCCTTGCCTGTCTGGTTCTCCTCACGCCCTCACTGCTGCTTCCTGTAATCACCTCCCCCCGATACCATCTGCACCAAAGGCCCAGATGAACCCATTCTAAGACATACCGAATCAGAGTCTGGACATGTCCTGGGACACGTTTTCAAGCACCCTTAACAGTGACAACGCTGCTTGCAGTGGAGTTCCCCAGCATGAGGACCAAGGGCACTGCTTTCGAGAGTTGCTGAGCCATCAATGTGCTGGGCACCTTCTATCTGCTTCCCTAGATCCACATCCTACCTTTCTCCAGGCTGGAGGCTGACCTGCGCAGTTTGCATGAATCGACATCCTTGCCCTGTGGTTTCTGGCCAGCTGTAGTCAACAGGACGCACACCTGAGACAGAGAGAGAAAGAGAGCCGGATGGGGGCTTATTCCCCTGGTTCCTGCCCTGTCGGGGCCCCATGAGCTGGCCACCTCCCTGGACCAAAGTCACTCTCTTGCCAGCTGTCTTCTCCCCACAGCTTACTCTCCCTCCAGGTTCTGGTGACTGTTGTCTCTCTGTCACTAAGCCTTGCCCTGGGTCTGCACTGCCCCTTGTGGTCTCTCTACACTCTGCCCGCCCCTTTAGAAACAGACCCCTTTATTCAGCCCTCTTTAAACTGCTCAGCCTGAGCGTGCCTGCTGTTTTCTGGTGGGGCCCTGACACAATTCTGTATGTGCTCCACGTCTGTTGTGGATGGAATATATCACGTTTCCCTCACACGACTGAAGCCGTCACCAGCTATTTGCTCCTCCAGAATTCACTTCCTTTTCCTTTAGCAACAGCTCCTGGTTTTTGTTTAGAGATGTCCTCACCTTCCCAAAGTGCTGGAGGGGGCGGGGCTCCATCCCCTGCTTCAGGGGTGGGCATGAGACACAGGGATAAGCCCATTGGCTTTTAGCGTCCCCCTGGATGCAGGGATTGGGTAGGTGGTGTGTCATGCGACTTTGGTGGGCCAATCAGGTTGAGGTTCTAGAGCTTGGCAGGTGCTCCCTGAAAAGACTGGCTGTTCCTGGTCCGGGGGCTGCCTGACTTCACTGGACTTCTTGGGAGTGTCAGAGCTTCATCTGGGGCTGAGGTGCAGTGTGGGAAATTGGCTCACCCCTTTCTCTGTCAACTTAAAAACGTGCAAATTACTCAGCAATTCTGAGCTTCTCTTACCTCTTCTTAAAAAGGGGCATAGGAATTTTACAGGAGCCCCGTTGGATTCTTGTAAGACTCAGGCAGAGAACCCAGGAAAAGAACTGGGAACAGAGATTTATTAAAGAAGCTCTTTTAGGCTTAACCCAGAGGTCTCTTCTTTCCTAGGACCCAGATATAAGTCCGTGGAGCTGGGCCAGGGAGAGATTTCAGTGACCGTCCCCCGCTGGGCTCAGAAATGCACCTCCCCGCACTGAAGACTCTGTTACCCAGTCAGCCTCCTGAACCCAATTCACAGGCTTCTCTGTTGCTCACGGAACTGACTTTCTGTGGCTCCAATCCACCGGCTCACCTGACGGGCCCAGGAATGTCTGAATCACCTCTCCTCCATACCCACATAAATTATCATCAAAATCTGATTTTCCCATATTTCCAACAGACAGGGATCTCTGGGAAGAGTGGGAGCCAGGCCTGAGAGCGGGGGCTTTCAGGGCTAGCTTGCGCTGGCCGGAGAGGGGAGCCCGGCGCCGCCCTGCTTGCTGCCTTCTGCTCTACTCTGTCCTCCAAAGCCTTGAGTCCCCCTGCAGACGGCCATCTGGTCACAGCCAGGCCAGCAGGACAAGAAGCAGTGAAGGACCTTGCTTTGCATAACGGCTCCTCTGGTGCCTGAAATACACCATTAGAGCCTCATTTCCTCGGCTTAAACATTGCCCTCTTCAGATTCTCTTTGAAAAACGCAAACGGAAAAATAAGAGTCCTTTTAGGATCTGGATTCGGCTTCATTTCCCGGTGCTCTTTCTTATGAGCCGTGTCCCACCCCCAGTGGACTACTTAGTGTCTCCAGAGCCAGGCCACGCTGGACTCGGCCTTCACGCATCCCTTTCCTGACCCGCAACACCCTTGCACACTTCCTCCCGCGGGACTTTTAAGACCCAGCTTACTGGATGCCTCTCCCACCCCCAGGCTGAGTTAGGGGCTCCCCTCTGTGTCGTCACAGCAGCCTGGACCACATTCCGTCACTGCCCGCATCACTCTGACCGGTAACCATTGGTTTCCGTGTCTGTCTCCCTCACTAGACAGGGCGTTTCTTGAAGGCAGGGCCCATGACTGGATCCGTCCAGTGTCCCCCGCACCCAGAGTCTGGTATTCAGGAGGCGCTCAGGGCGCTCCCACAGCCCGTGTGGACGGCTGGCTGCCATTACTGTTAACGGGGTGCCTTAGCGTGGGCCCCTCCACAGCAGACCCTGAGCAGGGCTCTGCGTGGACGTCAGTTACTGGGAGGCGAGGAGAACACCACAGGCTGGGGGAAGAGAAGTCGGCCCAAAAAACCTGTGCTTTCAAGCCGTTTACCACGGTGGGAGACGTCATCTTCATCCCACTAGGAAACCCTGGGAGTCCGCACCAGAGGGGTGAGGGAGCTGGGTGTGTGCCCCCGACTGCCATCAGCCCTTGACTGTGGGCTGCTCCCGGGGAGCAGGAAGACCCCAGAGACCCCAGCAAAGACCATCAGGCCAAGCCGGCGGCCAGGTGCAGGCAAGGGGTGCGGGCGAGGGATGCGCTGGGACTTCTCCCTCTGCCTCCTGCAACGCCCCCCAGACGGTCTCCGCAGCCCCTTCCAATTCTGACGACGCGCTCCCTGAGGGCAGCGACAGGCTCACTCATCTCTGTCCGCGGCAACAGGGCCGGGCTCAGAGAGGATGCTCTGTGGGCCCGGAAGGAACACTTGAGTGGGTGAGTGAATGAGGGATGGACTGGCGTGGTGACGAGGTTAGCAACTTTCTCCCTCCCTGGCAGGAGAAATGCGGTGTCTGGAGATCCCTGGAGCCCAGGGAGAACGTAGATGTGTGTGGGGGGCGGGGCAGGAGGGGCGGAGGGGGACAGTCCTTGGGAAGGAGGAAGACTGCCCGGTGGCTTTGAGGCCGGCCAGGTGGCCGTAAAGACAGGCTCGGTTCATGTACTTTACAGGGAAGGGAGGCTCCCAGCCTGGCCTCGCTGCTTCCGCCCTGGGCCTGTGGGGTTGCGTGACTCCCGAATGCTGGGCCCAGGGCGTGGAAGCGAGCAAACGCCATGAGCCGTATCAGTGATCTCCCGGCGCAGATATGGAAGTTTGAGGAGGCCCAGCGGGCTCTGCCCGACTGTAAAGAGACGTGATTGAGGCGGGTCACGGGGAGGTGGCGGTGATTAAGGGGGGCTGAGTCCCCGCAGACTTCCTGCCCAGCAGGTAGCAGGAGACCCAGGGAGTGAGATGGGCTATTAGTCATAGTGTAAACCCTCTCTGAGCTCATAAAACCTGGGCAGAGGCTTGGCTCCCATAGCGCCGGGGACAAAAGCTGATTCCCTGGGGTTGAACCTTAGCCCCTGGGCTTATCTTCCTCACCTCAGACCTCTTGCTTGAGTCTTGAGAGCTCCTGCCTTGGGGCCGGACTCAGGGACGCAGGTGGGGACATGGCTCTAAAAAGAGTGACAGGAGCTCAGTGGCCCCATGATTTCTAGTTTACAGTGTTTGCAAAGCACTTTCTCCTCCCAGTATCTCATTTGATCCTCCAAACAGCCTTGTTCCATCTGTAAACTGGCAATCATGTCCATTTTACTGATGAAAAAACCGAGGCCCCAAGGTTTCAGGCCTGGAAAAAATGGGGTGGAAAGAATACCCAGGGAATCAGATCAGGGGCTGAATTTCAACCACGGCGAGTCTAGTCTGGGGCTCCAGCTGAGGTCCAGGGACACAGGCTGGGGTGAGGCTGGATGGGAGGGGGGTTCTCCCAGGCTGGGAACTGGAGGAAGAGGAATCTAAGAGTGAAAGGACTCTGGCCCTGGGCCCCGCCGTCTGTCTGGGCCACGGCTTCCTGATAATAAAACTCTCTCTAAAAGGAGAGCTAGGAGCTCAGGGGAGGTTTCTGTTGAGTTATGGGAGAGTACTGAGCCCTACAGAGGAGCCAGAGCAAAGCATCTATGAAGTGGCGCTTCTGCGTGCAGAGGCCCCATGGGATGCCCACGGGGACCCATGCATGCAGCCCCTAACCCCATTCCTGGAGGTGAGAGTGAAATGGAAAGAATACTGTTCATCCCTGACGGTCACTCTTAGGGGAAGTGGGATGGCGTGTGACTTTGCCCACGGGAGGCTCTGAAGAACTGGCCGTTGAATAGAATCCTATTTCTCCAGCGGCCCGCAGCACGTAGAAGGCACTCAATAAATATTATGGAGCCAATAGATAAAAAGAAAACGGAGAAAGTCAAATCTCCTATTGACCCTGGTGGGAAAACAGGGCTTAGGGAGTCAAATGGATTTTTGGAATATTAGTTGGTCTCCTTTCCTGTTGCTGTCCTCACCCTCCTCCATCGTGCCCACGTGGCCCCCCAAGCCCAACTCCCGCTGAGCTGCACACACCCATCTGTGTGACAGCTAATGAGCCCTCCCCGCCCCGATGACTAACAAGTGTCCCCATCACCACCGCAGTATTTCTAGAGCAGAGCTCCTGCTCCTTCCCGCAAACAAGCCCCCATCTCGATAAAAAGCATGTCTTTCCGTGTCACCCACATCAAACCCTGAGAATCACCCTCTGTCACCCCTACCTGAAGCCGAGCCTGGACTGGTTCCCAGATCTCTCCTCTCCTTCTGTCCTCATGGCTAATGTGCCCCCTCACTTGGGCCACAATCTCTTCTTGTCTCATAACTGTCATAGCCTCTAGAGGTCTCCCCACCTTCCCATCACGTCCCATCTCCTCGCTTGCTGACAGAGGGGTCGCTAGAGCGAGTACCTCAACTGCCACCTCCCTGCTTAAAGGCTCCATGGCTCTGCTCTCCCCCTGGGATGAAGTCCGAACCCCTCCATCTGTCGGTAGGGGCCCCGCCCTAATTTGATTCCAGCCATTTCTCCTTCCCCGCTTCTGTTCCACCTACACCAAAACACTCACCCTTCCCAACATGCCACTCGCCTTTGCCTGGACAACCCTCCCCTGTCTCCCGGGAAGACCCTCATACATCCTCTCGGTCCATCTCAAAGGGCACCTCCTCTGTGAAGCCTTCCCTAGCCACCCCCGCCCCGGGCAGAGTTAAACCTCTCCCACAGCTGCACGGCGACAGAAACCACAGAGCTCAGATCATCCAGGAGATCTGAGAGAACCTCTTTTGACGTTGGACCAAGAAATGCAACTTTTGGTTGGGGGAGTGCGGCCGTCCCATCCAGCCGTGGCCGCACAGCCCTCCAGCCCAGGGCTTATCATCGTAAGGAGATGCCAACCAATTCACGTGTGCTGTCGGTGCAGGTGCTGCCACGCGGCACCGCGTGCTTCCTCCCACTAGCTTATGAGGTAGGCAGGAGCTTGCCCAGTTGTAAAGGAGGGATCAGAAGCCTAGGAAGGCCGTACGACTTGCCCAAGGTCATACAGCCAAGAAGGGGCAAGGCTGGGGCTCTGAACCCACCTGCCTGCCTCCCAGCCCTTCGACTTCCTGCCACTTGCCTGGTGGGACTGCCTGCCTCCCAGCCCTTCTACCAGCTTCTATGCCCGTCTCCTCGGGGTGTGAGCTCCTTGAGGACACGAGCCTCACCAGGCTCCTCTGAGTGTCCCCAGAGCTGGGGACGGAGAACCCAGTGGACATAGGCTGACCCCGAGCTCAAATCTCTTCCCCCTCCGCCCTCTCAGGCCGACCACTAGTGACCACCTCCCCTTCTGAGACTCTCTCCTGGGCTCCATTTGGCCCGATTTCCTTTCTCTCAACCATGCAGGGAGCAGGGTCACAGGATTCCAAGTATGATTATTAGCTGTGTGATGTTGGGCAAGGAACTTCTTTCCCTAAAGGACTTCTCTGTGCTTCTCACAGTGGGGTGCACAGCCTTATTTTAGGGGCACCTGAAGCCAGAGAAAAAGTGTAGCACCCCTCCCTGGAGGGTCTCTCTCTCCTTGAACTTTTGGGGTAGGGAGCAATAAAGTAACTTTTAAGTTATTTTTATTTTAAACAATTAAATATATATATATATTTGGTGAAGTAAACTATAAAGTTTACGTTAACTTTAGAGAGAAAACACGCACGGGCTGCTTTAAGCTACACTCCTCAGGTCTCCAGGGAATATCATGGAAATGGGTCAGGAAGCACTGAATGAGATGGGGTGGGTTCCCGGATACCAGGACACCCTGGCTAGGAGATGCTGAATGAATCAACCCTCCCGTCTTCTTGCCCTGGTCCCCTCGGTCTGCTCTCACAGCTGGTCTAACACAGTGGAAAGAACTAGGGCTTTGGAGCTGGACGCACCCGAGCTTGAATCCCAGGATGGGCAGTTACTGTTCTGCGACCTCAGATTTAAGAGTCTCTGCTTCCTTTTCCAGCATCGTGGGCTTAATGACACCTCCCACCTGTGCTGGATTCTACCTGCCCTGCAGGTTCACCCCCGACCCACCCCCTTCTCTACCCTGCCTGTGCCCCAGGGGCTGAGTCGTAGGGGGGATCGTGGGTCCTATCCGCGGGCTCTTTTGTTCTCTGGCTTCCGGTAGGATGTGGCCAATGGGAGACTGAGATGGGAGGATAGGAGGAGAGAGGGGACAGGGTCCTTATCCCCCAGCTGCTCTCTGCCATCTGGGGGACTCAGTGATGGGGCCCCTCAGTTCCCTGGGCCCAGGCTCCTGCAGGGAGCCCTCTCTTACAGCTGCATTTCTCGGGTTTTAGTAACCTTCCCCCTTCCCCGCGGCCCTGGCTAGCCTTGGGGTGTCTCACCAGCTTTACTGGTTTCCCAGGACACCGCCCACCCCCCTCAACTTTGCAAATAGTCCCGCACTAAACTCTCCCCAATGGTCCTTTCTGAGTGAGCTGTTTATTTGCTGTGCGGCCCTGACTCATAAACTACCTCACTGGGTTTCTGGAAGGATTAAATGGCTGCAAAGCAGTTTATAAGTAAAGCTTGCATGGGTGAGAGGAATAATGACCATCATTAGGGGATCTAGCGGGGAGGCGGGGAGGGCAGAGGTGGCGCTGGCCAGGATCCTGCCCGAAGGAGGCCGCCCCTGCACCGACAGCTGGTCCCCCCGGAGCCCTGGGAGGCCTGGCTGGGAAGACGCTTTTTCGGGGCCCGGTTCCCGCTGCCGCTGCCGTGGCAGCAGCGGCAGCGTCATCGATCGCAGCGGGGCTCCCGGGGGCTCCTGGCCGGGGCTCAGCTGGCAGGCCCCGAGGCCAGGGAGCCCCAGCGCAGGGCAGCCAGCCGCTGACTCAGCACGACGCCCCCCTCCCCTCAGCCCTGGGTGGGAACCGGCGCCTCCGCGGCCCCCCGGCCCTCGCCCCTCGCCGGCGCCCCCTCCGCTGGAGCAGCCCAGCCCCCGAGGAGCACTGGCTGCCGACCGGTCCAGGGGGCCGCGGAGGGGAGGGCGCGCCCGGGCCGCAGGGAACACAGACAGGCTCCGAGGGTCAGCCAAGCCCCCTCCCCTCCAGCTTCCCCTCCCTCCACCCCAAGGTCCTGGGGCAGCAGAGCCCCAAAGTGGAGAGAACGGAGCCTCTGACTGTGTAGATGAGGAACCTGAGGCTCAGGGAAAGTGCCTTCCCGAGGGCCTGGGCAAATTGCTGTCAGAACCCGGGCCAGCGCTGCACACGCCTCACAGGCTGGAATCAGGATTTCTCCTCTGGCTGAGAAGAAACCATCTGGTCGCCAGTGTGCCCCGGTAGGCACCAGCACCCAGCAAGCTTGTGTGAGGTTGGAGGTGCTTGTATTTAGAAGATTCTAATTGCTTAGGAACTCTAGGCGTGTCCCCCATACGTGATCTCTATTCCTTACAGAAACCTATAGGAACCGAGGTCTTCACAAGTTAGATGCTGAAGCTGAGGTCCAGAGGCAGGAAGCAACCTGCCTGAGACTGCACACCTAGTAAGTGGCAGAGCCAACACTCAGACTTTAAGTCTTTGATGCTGGAGGCTTATGCTCGACACCCAGGCAGCACTGCCTTTTGTTCTCGCAGAGACAGTGGGCTGTTCTATAAAAGAAGCCTAGACGGGGTGGGCCTCAGGAAGCTGGAGGGCTAGCCTAGCTCTGCCCCTCCCTTTCTTTTCTGTGACCTTGGGCTAGTTCCTTCACCTCACTGGGTCTCACTTTCTTATATGTGAATAATGGTGATCAGGCCTGCCCTGCTTCCTTCCTGTGATATTCTGTAAGACACGCAGCCTAGGTACTATTATTCCCATTTTACAGATGGGGCAACTGAGACCTGTTCCTTTATTCATGATGGATGAATTAGATGTAATTTGCTGAGGGGCTTCTATAGACCAGGTACTATGTCCCCAGAGAGGAAAGTGACTTGCCCAAGGTTACACACCTAGAACCTGGCAGAGCTGAGCCTCAAACAGTGGATACTCTAGACACACTTCCTGGCCTCCAGGATTGTGGACAAGTAGCCAGAGGATCACAGTTTTCTGACTCTAGCAGAAAGCCACTTGGATCCTCCTTGAGCCCAGCCCGTGGCACAAAATAGATCCCAGGAATGACCCTTTCCTGGGAACTTTTGGCCTGGAACATATTTACAAAACTCCAGAGAGGATGGAAATATCCCAGCCCACTCCCTACAGACCCAAATTAGCAATTTTCTTATTCTTTATAACCCCTCTGGAAATGCAAACTATGTAATATTAGTCTAAAATTAGGAGCATAAGTCACAAGAGGAAAGTCCCACTACTTTTGGAGAAAATGTTTTCCTAGCCTCATCCCAGCATTTGTTCTAAATCAGAACACAGCAGCTGTGTTTCAAATAATTATTTTCTCCTAGTACTTATGGATTGAGGGCAGAATGCTTTTGAGAGAACGTATTTTTAGTGTACTGCCAAATGTAGAAATCCAATCTCTTCACCTGGCTTTGAATCTATAGGATATTCAGGTAAGGCCCAGATACTTGAACAGGAAGAGACTGTCACGTGGGCTCAGGAAGCCTTCTTAAATGAAGGGTACTTTAATAACAAGGGCAATAATATTGTCTGTAGCCAACACAGATTCACTGGTTCAGATGTGCCAAGAAACCATGTGAAGTGTTTTACAACCACTATTACATTTAATCATCATGATAACCCTGTAAGATGGGGATTACTATCCCATTTTACATATGCGGGTAATTAAGACCTAAAGAGGGGTTGAGAGATTGGCCAAAAGCCATGTGGTCATAGAGCCAGTAAGCAGTGGAGTTAGAGTTTTAACCCAAATCAGCCTAACAGTAAAGTCCACATGAGGGGGAATTCCCCGGTGGCCTAGTGGTTAGGATTCAGCGCTTTCACTACAGAGGCCTGGGTTCGATCCCTGGTTGGGGAACCATCCTGCATGCTGCATGGACTGGCCAAAATACAAAAAAAAAAAAAAAAAAAAAAAAAAAAAAAAGTCACACGAGGATACTGTCTCCCCTAAAAGCTGTGTTTTCCATATGCCAGACACAGTCCTAAGTGACTTATACAATAGTTATACAATATTTATACAATAATCTCTTGATTGTCACAATAATCCCTCTCAGGACTTGATTCCATCCTTTTCCTTTGCTCCCCAGTGCAGATACTCATACTAGCTTCATGTTTGTCCCTTTGAGCTTCTCTTGTTAAACTGTGTAATTCAACACCTTTGAGCAAATTAATCCTAGACTCCTAGGACCTTGGGCATGTTGCTTAACTTCTTTGACCCTCAGGGTTTCCTCTGTCCTTTGAGTGGGTTGTTTCCTTTAGCTCTAACTTTCTGGAATTCCAGGACAAATGCAGAGCCTGTCTGGAAATGGGTGTAGGATGCGCACATGGGGTAGAAATGACCTTGCCATCGAGGTGCAGGAACTTTGTGGTGAGGGGAATGAGAGGCCCTGGCTCCTGGGACCAGTGACAGGGAGGGTGGCAGGGTCCTTCAGCCAAAGGCTGTAACCTGACCCCAGGTAATGCGGTGAGTCAGAACCTCTAGGGTGCAGGAAGAAGCGTGTGGTATGCATGACCCCAGGGGCAGAGCTGGGCCTACAAGATTGTGAGATGGAAATCACCAAGGGGTCTGGAATGGAGAGAGCTTCCCCTGCCTCCAGGCAGCTGTTCAGCAGTCGGATAGCCATTGGAAGCAGTGTAGAGGGGATCTGACTTCTAGAGAGACTTTCCAGAATGCAAATTTGATCACGTCCCTCTTCTGCCTGACAACATCCACTGGATCGCTACGGCCTACAAATACAGTCCAAGGAGGTTCCTCAGCAAGGAGCGTGAGGCTGTCCCAACCCGACGCTGACTTGGCCACACGCACGTCTCACTCCCTCCGCTAGGGCAGCCATCCCTAACTTCTTGCTGTTTTCTGAGCTTGTTCAATACTGTGACACTTCTGTGCCTCCCCACATCCCCCGTGAACCCTTCTTCCCATCTCTAGACAGTTCATCACCAGCACATCTGATCTCATCAGCATTATGTGGCCCCCTCGAGGGCAGGGCCTCGACGCAGCCCCCTTCACATGGTGGCAGACGCCACCGCGACCGAACGGCGCATATTTTTTTTTTTTGCGGTATGCAGGCCTCTCACTGTTGCGGCCTCTCCCGTCGCGGAGCACAGGCTCTGGACGCGCAGGCTCAGCGGCCGTGGCTCACGGGCCCAGCCGCTCCGTGGCATGTGGGATCTTCCCAGACCGGGGCACGAACCCGTGCCCCCTGCATCGGCAGGTGGACTCTCAACGACTGCGCCACCAGGGAAGCCCCGGCGCATACATTTGATGAATGAGGTGGGATTAGATGGCATCTGACCAGCTTCTAAACTCCTAAGATGCCACTATTTTCCTTCACTCCAATAAGCATTAAATGGAGGGCCCAGCACACACAGGCACAGAGCGAAGGCTGGGGATATACAGAGAGTAATAGTGATAATTACGTAGATGGAGGCAACCAGGGGCCAGAGGCCAAGGACCGGGCTGGGGTGAAGGAAGAGGAAAATAGGGGGGTGGGCACTTAGTGAAGACAGGCGTCTCATCCCCACCCCAGGTCCTAGGTCGGTTGATGTGATCGTGTCTGTGGTTCTAGAGGTCTGAGCTCAGAAGATGTCTCTCCTGAAGGCTCAGGGATCCTACATTTTTAGGGACTCACTTGTGTACCCTGACTCTTTCCAAGGGAATAGGTATCCGGGGGCCAATTTCCAACCTTGTCAGCCCTGCCCTGCTTTACCAGCACCACACGGCAGGAGACACAAGCAAGTTAGGGCCTGCCCACAAAAAAGATTCGCCTGGTAGCCTCGAGGGGCCCGGAAAAAGGCACTGGAATCCAGGAGCAACTAAGTAAACCTACACAGCAGTCTGGTCCCTCAGCCCTGCTGCCCTCAGCGGAGTTGATGTAGCTGACACTCCGGTTCTGCCCCCGAGCTGACGACGGAGCATTTGCAGGGTGGCACCAGCCTGACTTCCCAGCTCAAGTTCTCACTGAAGAGCCCCAGTCCTTTGCTCCTCAGCAAGAAGCCCTTGGGTCACCCCCATTTCTGATCGTGTCTAGAGAAGCAGGGTGTGCAGGTACGCTTTCTGCCCTGGGTGCCCCGCCGCTCCAGTGTTCCATGGACAGCGGGGAGATGGGGGAGGAGCCAGGCCGTATCCAAGGCGGGTGCTGGGGAAGGGCCCTTGTGGGAGCCTCGAAACCGTTTTTCTTTCTTTCTTCCTTTTTTTTTTTTGGCTCTTGACCATGGTTACTTTTCTTCCTATTTTTGTCAACACAAATCCCTAAGTGTGTTTGTGTCCGGAGAAAGTGCTGTGAGTAACTGATGATACATTTGTTGATGAACTTGTGAATCATCCTGGGGGAGAGGGAGTCCAGAGAGTGGAGCGGGAGCTCTGGAGGCTGCATAGGACGTGTCGTAAAATATTTAGCAAATGACCGTCCAAACCACAGGGAAAAAGTCAGAGAGATGGGAATTTGAAAGCTGCCAGGATTTAAAAGCTATTTAATGCTAACCATCAGTGCCAAAGAGCTGAGAGCGGCTCCCTTCTTCCCTGCGTTGGCAAGGACAGCCCCGAGAACGTGGAGCGGCTTTGGACTGGCCGTGGCTGCACTGAAAGGCTCTTTGTTCAAGCCCTCCCGTAAACAAGGGATCTCCTCTGAGATGGAATCCTCACCTTGTCTACTGCCCGCACTTTCTCAGGATCCCCCAATGATAACCCTCCAGGAGGCACAGCAGGGAAGCCGCTAGCTGCTTGGCATCAAGGAAAGAAAAAACAGCCCCATGATGGACTGAATTTGTCACTTTCCTTTCCAACGTTCTGAGGTCACTTACACAACGACCTCAGTCCTTTGGTTCTAAAGGTCTGAGCTCAGGAGCTGTCTCTCCTAAAGGGTTAGGGGTCTTGCATATTTAGGGCTGGGGTCAGGACTCACTGCTCTAACCTGACTCTTTGGAGATCTGTTTATTTTGGGGTAGAGGATGAAAAGGTCTTTCCTGATATTTTGGCTTGAAAGCCTCGAAAGTTATGTCCTCCTCAGTATCAACACCGTGAGAAAAGATAAACTAAGGGAGAAGCAGCAGGGGGATAATTTAAGTCAGTGGAAACAATCATCCTAGAGAAGAGAGACCTCAGCATAGTTTGCTGAGAGGCGTTCTTCGGAGTCATCATATGTGTTCATGGCTAAGCAATGCTAATGAACTTGGTGGCCTCAATCAACAAGTCTGTGCATTATGCCAAGAAGGTCCCTGCTTTTAGGGAACATATCATCTATTTTGCTGGGGAGGCATGCATCACCTAAACAGATAATTAGCCTTTGAGGTTACAAAAGTCAGAGCTCCCTGGGCAAGGTGGTCCCAAGGAGGCCAGCAGGAATACCTGTAGCAACATTGCTCCACGTACGTCGGGACCAGAATGCGGCCCTTCTCCCTCATTCGTGTTTTGTTTTGGTTTTGTTTCCTTCTGTTGTTGTTATTCCTGCGATTTTGCTTTCCTAGAATGTCTTCTCTTCCACTGTCTACCTATCCCAAGTCCAACACATCCTTCGAAGCCCACCTGAATGAATTTACAGTCACTCCTGACTTTTCCAATCTTCATTACTTTGAACTCTTAGAGTACTTGGAGTCTGAACCATTCATTTGGCACATGGTTGCACTGTGTATTTTAATCTGTTCTTAAGGAGGATTCATCTTTTCTCCTCAATTCAATGGTAAGTTCTTTTTGGCAGGTGCCACATCTTATAACACTTCTGTGTTACCCACAGCATCTAGCCGTTAATACCTGCCCCTGGGTATTTGCACATGCCTTGGTATCTTGTTAGAGGGCTGCTGTTGGTGAGTGAAAATCTTGGTTGGGATTGGGGAAGAAGATTGAATTCTTGGTAGGCCTAGGGATACGCCCCAAACGAGTACTTCTGGGTTGAGAAACACATGCTCTGAGCAGTTTTTGGTCCTGAAATTCCATTCTTAGTTGTGATTTTTAAAGCAGATAGAAGGTTCAGAAAAGTTGTAAATTGAGTATAAAAAATTATTTGACTGAGAATGAAAATTGATCAGCAATTCCATTCATAGTGTTTCACATGTGTAAGAAAGAAAGGAAAAAGAAAAGGAAGGAAGGAAGGAAGGGGGAGGAGATAAAAGGAAAAAAAGCCTGGAGGGTGGAGCGGGGGACACAGCAGACTCAGTCTTCAAATACAACAGCAATTTCACGATGTAATAATTTTTAATATTAAAAGTAAATTGTAAATGTATCTTTATAAACAATATGCATAAAATAGATCTATTATTCTAAAACCTTTTCTTTTTCAAATGCTTTTTCACAGTAATATTTTAGGTGTCAGATTTTTCCCTCAAAATAATAGTGCAATTGGAAGAAGGAAAATGTTGTCAGTGAACTCGGACTTCTCTGCTAATACAAGTCCTTGTATATTTCCTGTAGAAGCGGGTGAAGACTCATGTCCGTCTCTGTTTTCTTTATTACTTGCAACAGCTGCACGTGTTCTGTCACAATCTGTCTGAGGTCTGTCATTTTCTGGAGCAACTTGGCAAAGAGCTGAGAGGACTCGGGGTGGTTCAGCTTGAGCTGCAGCTCCAAGGCTTGCAGCAAGTTGTCTTGTATGTCCTCAATGGGTTTCACATTCAGCAAACCGGGGCGGTCTGGGGGAGCAGAAATGGAAGACAGAACAGCAGGTTCAGTTACAAAATTCTCTGGCTCCGCATCTGAGGCATATTCAGCCAAACAACTCACTTTTTGTTGGTTTTGCTTTGGTTCTAAAATAGGGTATGGAGGGAAGGAAAGCAGATAGTGGGCAAGAACTGCATAGAAGGAGAATGGAATGAAAACCAAGACTATCAAAGCTCTTTCCAGGGCCGTTCTCTTCCCGGCCAAGACTAAATCTGTGTGACCAGTTGACAGAAGAGGGTGGCAAGGCAACTGTCTCACCAGACGGGGGACTCTTCTGCTGGCATGTTTCTACTCACTCAGAAATCTCATTTTCAACTTCTGTTCCTTCCTGATGAGTCTATGTTTTATAACCTCTACTTACTTTCTTACCACTACTTTAAACACACTTTTAACACACATTTTTGTCTTCTTTTTGCTTAATATAGCTCATGCATTTTCGAAGAGACAAGACATAGTTTTCAAATACTGTTACGCTTGGGAAGGACAGACCAGACTTTAACATAGGCTTCTTCTGATTAGTGAGGTTGCAGGTAATGTTCACTTTCTTCTTTATACTTTTCCTTATTTGAACTTTTAAATGGCAAGCTTAAATTACTCTTAAGTTTTTAATGTTTTTGCTTCATGTAGATCTTTTTAGATTCAACCTTAAATACTTTCTAGTATTCTTCTTTACTTTTACTTCTTTACTTTCTTGTATTCTATACTTCTTTTTCATTACATTTTCTAATGTATCCCTGCTGATGTTTAGAAAAAAACGATTGGCTTTGTTACATTGAATCTATTCCAATTTCACTCTTGTCAATTCAAATAGTTTTTATCACAGATTTAAAAAATTTTTTGGACAGACAATTGCATCTGCAAATAATCATCGTTTTATTTATTTCTTCTTTTCCAGTGTTTATAGTTCTCATTTCTTTTTCTTGCCATACTGCATTGGCTAATGTCTCTAGTATGGTATTAAATAATAGTAGTGTTGGGAGGCATTCTTGTTTTATTCCTAACCTTGAAGGAAACGCTTCTAATGGTTTACCACAAGTATGATGTTTACTGGATTATGGTGGATAGGTTTTTCTCCTGGCTCCCCAATAGTTTTAAAGTGTTTGTTTTAGTCAGGAATGTTGTTGCATTTCATCAAATGTTTGAAAGTTTTTCTACCTAGAGTGATGACCATATGGTTTTATCTTAATCTAGTGTAGTGAATTACATTAATAGGTTTTCTTATACTCTTGCATTTGTTTGCTAATATTTTACTTAGGGTTTTTAAATTTGTGAGATTGGTCCAGAGTCTTTTTGTGTGTGTGTGTGCTACCTTTTGCCTCTTTTGGTCATAAATGTTAACTAGTCTTATTGACTGACTTGAGAAGTTTTCCTTCTGTTTCTATGTAGTGATGATCTATTCCTTGATGGTTTCTTGGAACTTATTTGCAGAACCATCTGAGCCTGGTGGTAAATCTTTGACTATCTTTAATTTTCCTCCTATAGCTTTTAATTTATTCAGGTTTTCTATTACTTATAAAGGAAAATTTTAGTAATTTATATTGGAATAAAGTTGTACATAATATTCTCTTAGAATCTGAATCTTTTATTATTCTTATATATACCTCCTTTAACTGAATGCTTTTTACTTGTGTACTGTCTCACTTAAAAATTTGACTTGCCAAAGGCTTATCTATTTTTTGCTTTTTAAAAAAGCACAACTCCTGGTTTTACTGATCAACTCTGTTTTTGAAAATTGCCTTTTGTTTTCAATTTAGCTAATTCATTCTTTTAACTTTCTTTAGGTTTTTTTTTCTTTTCCTCTTTTTCTCATTTCTTGGGTTGAATGCTTAATTCATTTAGTTTCAGTATTTCTTATTTTCTGATAGATGAGTTTAAGGCTCTAAAATTTCCTCTGAGTGTCACTTCTGTTTCACCCCATAGGCTCCGGTAAATCATACTCTCACAGTTCTTTTCTAAATAGTCTGTTTTACTATTTTGATTTCACTTTTAATCTAAGAGTCATACAGAGACATGTTTTTAGATTTCCAAGTGGAAAGTCTGAGTTTGTTTTTGTTTTTTCTAATTTCTAAGTCTGGTTAGAATATAAGGTTTTCTCATTAAGGCTCAGCAGAGGGGCACAGAGATCATGTATGACATTCAGGTCACTCACTTGATACCTTGTACTGATTCCAAATTTTAGCTCTTGAAGGCCAATCACCCTCTTTTTCTCATTTTAACTCTTCTCCCCTTTACTGTAAACTAAAGCACTGTATAAACGTTTTTACTTCTCTTTTTAATGTTCCTCATTGTCTTGCCTCCGTTTATCATTGTGCCTTTGCTTAAGCCCTTTCCACACCAAGTCCCTCAAACATCCTACATTCTGTCATAACTGTGCTTAGGCACGTTCTGTTCCTCCTGCTGGGAGCAGTCTCACCTTCCCTCCAACCATCCTACTGATTTCAACCTACTCTTCAAAATCTAGCCCGAGTCCTTATGTCCTGGAGCCTTCCTGGAGGTCATCCCTTCCTTGCCCCTGTTCTTCCAATCCCCTTTCTCTGGTCCTCATAGCATTCTACAAACACCTCAATTGCTACTATCCTAGTAGATTACATTTACTGAGTGGTTATCATTTCCCAAAAATCGTACTGAAGGCTTTATATACAATATATCATTTAATCTCCACAATAACTCCATGAGGTCAGTGCTTTAAGGAGGGGAAAATGAAGATTTAGAGAAAGGAGTTAGATCCTGCCCAAGATCTGCCACTTGCTAGTAAACAGCACTGCTGAAATTTGAATCTGATTCCGAATGCTATACTCTTAACTCTTATTACCTTGTATTATAGGTACTGATATTCTTGTTCATCTCCCCTACTTGGCCACGAGAGATCAGAGGGCAGAGACTATGTCTTGATCATCTCTGAGGCTCCAGTGGAAACACAGGAAGCACTCAGTTGGCTGAGTTTATGAGTGAGAAGGCTGTTCTAGCCAAGAGTCCTGAATTGAAAAGTACAGTTCCTCTGGTTGGTGAACAAGCCTAAAGGCAGGATCAATGCACAAAGAAGAAGTCTCCGGAAATAGCGTTTTCCTGTATTTAGTAAACTCGAGCAACCTTTACCCGCTGAGGCGAGACACAGGAGAGCAAGGTGAGGATGATCTCAGGTGGAATTTTCGGAACTCTAAACATGTTCTTAAATTTTTTTTTCTTTTTTCTTTTTTTAAATTACAGACAGAAAGTTACCTGTAGTTTGATTTTTCTCCCCTCAACTTCTCCAACATCTCCCATTGACTGGAGTAATTTTTTTTTTTTTTTTCAATTTCAGCACTTAATTTTGGAAACATTAGCAAGAATCTCAGCTTCTGAGAATGAAACAGATGATTTAGTCCTGGCCTAGAGAATCACACCCCTGGAGGAGTTGTCCTTTCTCACAGTTGCTATGCAATAATGAAACCCCCTGACAGTTCAAGGAAAACCAGATCCTGGATTGGTGCCTTGGGTTTAATGGTTGCCGATCCTCCCCCTGAACAGACGTGCCAGATTTCAAAGGCCTGGACTGGACAGCAAATGCATGTACGTTGGCAGTGGCAGCATTTTGTGTCGAGGCGTCGGTGTACACCCTTGTGCAGACCCTCTGCTTGCTGGGGCCCTGGCCCCTCAGAGCCTTCTCTCCTTCCTCTAGAGCAGCATCCGTGGGGTCAGAACTTCTGCAGAAGAGGTTATGCTAATCTACTAGGTTTCATTTATCGTGACAGTTCAAACAAGCAAACCCTCAAATGCAGCTGATCGGTTTGCTGGAAACACTTGGCTGCCGTGCAGTACAATGGAACTGTTCCCTCTAGGAGTGGAGAAGGATCTGGTTTGGATTTTCAAACCTCTCTTTGGCAAGTTATTTTTTATGATGTGACAGATGAAGTTTGGCTGAAATTTTGTGGCCACTGATTTATATTTTCTCTAGTGACAAGTTAGATCATTTACAGATCTGTCCCACTGTCGCCCTTACGGAGCCTCAGTCAAGGCAAGAACGGAGGGCAGGAGAGCGGGAACGTGGTCGCTCTACTTTTAGGTCTCTCACTAACCAGTTCTGTGACCTTGGGCAAACTGACCAAGTTCACGGCGCCTCAGTTTTCTCCTCTGTAAACGAAAAGGACTGGATTAGAGAGGTGATCTCTAAGACCCTAGTTCAAACGTTGTAAGCTTTATTCTTATGTGTAATTCCCTTTACAAAAGTCACATAATTAAACTGGGGAAATTAACTCAAAATCTAAATAGAAAAGTATATCAACGGGCTGACACATTAAACTTAAAACATTTGGCTTATTTAAAAAGCAAAAAAGCTTCCTTTGGTCTTAAGCACTCCCTAGGGTCAAGGGCAAAACGGATTTGTCAGGGTTGTCCCCACCCTTTACCCTCCAGTCAGCTCCAAGGCCTTCCCTGCTTCCCCTGCCCGTCTTTCTCTTTCCACTTTCCTTCTATTCACACTTGAACACTTACTGAGCTAAGCTGGGCACCACAAACGTGCCACAGAAATCTGTCTAAAGACCCAGCCGTCCTGGGTCCCTCCTCTTCCCTCTCCCTTTCCCATTGGCCCAGGGCCTGCTAAGGTATTGCTCTTAGGAGGCTGGTCTGAGGTCCTCTCCCTACACCCTGCTGAGGGTTAGAGTTGGGGTCTGGAATGGGATCAGGGTCAAGGGACCTCCTTCATTGGCCCTAGGTTGCCTAGAAAGCCCTTTTGGGAAAGTGCGTGCTGACTCAGGCTCCAGGACCCAACACTCGAGGAAGCTGGAGTCAATTACCGGTTCCTTACTCCCCAGGCTGCAAAGAATTGGGAAAGAAACCTTTCCGGTCCCCATCGTGCAGCGCTGGAATTGATTAGAGAGCACTGTTGATTGTGGGCAAATCTACAAAGCTCCCATCTTATCCAGATCTGGTTCTGTTAAGTGAGGAGCTTATCTGAAGCAGATTCAAATTCTCTGGACCCTCCTGGGATCTGCCCACCTGGGCCAGGCATTTCCCTAGACCAGATTTTCTCAGGAGGGGTCCCGGTTAGGGAACCAGATGGCCACAGCGGCATCTCCTGAAGGAGACGCAGACAAATCAAAGCGCGTGGTATTGTTTCTTTTCTAGTTGCTGCTGTCATGCTGTTCCCAGTTTTTTTCCTATTGGATTTCTTTCTGATGGAGACAAATCGGAAAAGGATTGCACCCAGGGCATTTAGGAAAAAGAAGTCTGATAGCTGGGCAGCTGTAAATTGATCCGAAGGCAATGAAAAAACTTAGCTCGGGTGTGGGCTGAAACTGAAGGGGGGTGGAGCTCCTTCGGGAGCTCACACTTTGCATTTCACTTCCTTTTACTCTTGCTCCCCAATTTCCTTTATTCCATTGCTTCCTAAGTTCACAGATGTGTTAAAAAGAGGAGTGGATTTGGAAACTGAGGACTTGATCTCGTCTCTCCTCCACTTGGCTTCCATGTGACTCTGGACAAGTCATCTTATCTTTCTGGGTTTTGGCTGAATTTTCAAGGCGACGGTGGTGTTTCTTTCCTAAGGTCATGGTTAGAAGGAGTCAGGTAAAGGAGCTTTGTAACATTTTACTATTCTCTGTGTTTGTTCAGACAGAGGCAGTTTCCACAGAAATGGGGTCCGGAGCATAAACAGGGGTGGGGTGGCATGTGTGCAGCTGGGAAATGGGAGGTTTCTGAGCTGTTATTGGTAGAGCATAAGTTCAGGAGCGTGAGAAAATGATTCCTGATGCAGATACACGTTTGGGGTTTGGGGCAAGTTCTCATTCTTGTAGTTGAACACATGTAAGCAGGACTGAGAACAATAATGAAACAGAGAAGCCCCCGAGCCGAAATTCACTTCTTCCTTAGAGACGGTGTTAGGGATTCTGCGGTCCTTTCCTGGTCTAACTGTCAGGATCATGGGGATCATGAGGCAAAACTCTGAATTCACCCAAGTCTGTCTTTGGTAAACTGGTCTGGCCTGTAGCAATTCCCTCCCACCATCCTACCGCTAAGAGAAAATAACCTAAGAACGTTTCCCATGTTCTTTTCATATTTAAATTTGAACCGGGGCTTGACCAAGTGCGGGCTTGATTCTCAACTCTGCCTCCACACTGAAATCATCTGGGGAAATTAAAAACACGCAAACTAATACCTGGGTCCCATCTTGAGAGACTCCGATTGACCTGGCCTGAGGTATGACCGCCAACGTTCCTAAAAGCTTTCAGGTGATTCTAATGGGAAGCTGAGAGCAAACACCACCGGTGTAGTGAGAAGCAGTTGGAATCTCACCCCGAAAGCTTACTTGCTGGGTAATCTCGGGCGAGTTCCTTAACCTCTCTGTACCTCGGTTTCCTCATTTAAAAGATGGAGACGTGACAGTAATCTAGCTCGCAGTGTTGTCCAGAGGATGAAATGAGTTACTAGACGGAAGGTGCTCAGAGCAGCGTCTGACACACGGGAAGGTAGCTATTTCTATTTGCACTAGTGTAACAGTACAATCCAACGTGCCTCTTTTCTTTCTTACCTTTCTCCTCCTCTCATTTCTGCGATGCTCTTGGGTCTTCTCCTATTCTTTCCTATCTTTCCTATTCTTTCCTATTCTTTCGCCCTTAATTGCTCCCTTCTTCTCCACCCCGCCTTCTAGATGCTTTTCCCTTTCCACTCCTGGGACTGCACCTTGCTGGGGAGGTGGTGTCTAGAATCCTAGCAAGGCCAGCCTAAATTAATCAGAAGTGTGAACAATGGATGATCTGGGGAGAAATGTGGTTGATGGCTGCTATCAGGGAAAGGGAACAACAGGACAGAGATCTTGTACCGGACAGATAAAGATCATCGGTGACAAGCATGTCTGCCATGAATGCACGTGTGGCTCGTGGAGTCCTTGCCTCTGAAGTGGTCCCCGTTCTAACATATCCCTGTTACACAACAGTTAAATAAATGCTTTCTCTGTCTGTGTCCAAATGACAACCGCAAAATAACACAGCAATGACACGTACGATCTGGCTAGGATGGAGGGCGCGCGTGACCACCACCAAAATGAAACCAAGCCCAGGCCATATTTTCTTTTATCTGCCCATTAAGTAGCAATTGCACACCAAGTCCCCCCACCTCAAATGCTCAAGTACCACCTCCAAAAGCCATCTCCCCAACTACAGCACAGAACACAAAAGTATCTGGTAACAAGGTGGGCAGCGCCTCCCCTCTGCCGCGTTCAGAGCTCGTTTCATCTCTCAATGGCACCTGCAGTGAACAGAGCGTGGGGCCTGTTTTATTTCCAGCTCTCTCAGAATGGAAAGGGGACCAGAGGCTCCCGTCCTGCCTTGGGAAGTCCCATCTTTCCCGCCTCCTTTCACCAGGGGTTTGGGTCCCCTCGTTCTGGTCATTTGTGGTCACTCAAGTGAAGCTCAGCCCCATGGTTTGCTCCCCTTCTCTGCGTCCAGACCAGGGGAGGAGCAGGCTCCCCTCAAGCTGAGGGATGCAGATAAATTTCTGCCCCTTCTACGTCCCACACCAGCTCTGATCAAGACCGGGAGGTAGAGGAACCAGGCTCGAGCGGAATGATGGAGAGTGATTTCTTCTTCCCCGTCAGGCCCGACACACGCATGCTCCGAATCCAATGTCTCTCCCTTGCTTCCTTAACCTCTAGAAATGCCAACGGCACACCAAAGGGAGTCAACAAAATAAAAAGTGGCCAAGGATTTGTTCTCTGCACCTCTCCCCTCCCCCCACGTCTTCCTTTCCAACGTCTTGGAGAAGAACCTGTGACCTCAAAACATAGGCGTGATCTCCAACTTCTAAATATGACCTCTTAACACATAATGTCCCCCAAACTTTACAGAATTCCCCACCACACTCCTGCTCGTTGGTACCGCCTTCAGGGGCAGCAAGGCCCAGAGCTCTCCCCTCCCTTCCCTCCCTCCAGCATCTCTGTCCCTTGGGGTTTTGTTCTCAATCCACAGCTAATCCCCTTAAAGTGATAGCTGATACAGGGATTAGCTGCTATCTCCTTAGGAGTATTTATACGGTACTAAGGGAGTTTAAGAATGCTGTTGGTGAAATTTCAAGCAATCCTCTGGCAGGATTGTGTGCAGCTACTTCAAATTATACAGTACAGGGAAGAGGGAAAATGAGCAGTTATTGTGTGCTTACCACGTCCCAGGCACTGTGCCAGAGGCTTCACAGAATGTTCTTTCATTTACTTAGGGAACTGATAAGGAATTCAGGCTCAGGTAGGTAAATAACACATCCAGTAAGTGGTGGGGTGCGGGGTTTGGGGAGCCCACAGGCCCCCACCGCCCCAGCCTGCCTCTCCCGGTGCACCGGTGGGTGACGCGGCGGGACCCTGGGGGAAGGCGCTCTACCCGGAGCGCGGGGCGCCTCAACACCTGCGCCGGCCTTTGGAACCGGGGCCGGTTTCACTCTTCCTCACTTGCGGAGGACCTGTCTGAGTGCCGTGCCAGTCTGGAAGTCTGCCTGGGGTCACCCAGAGTTTAAACACACATTGTGAGAGCCCAAAATGATAAAGTGCTCCCCAAAGCGGCCCGCTGACTGGCTGGCGGAGCCTCTTCCAAGATGCTGGTGGGGGGACAGGAATGACTCAGCAGTTTGGCTTTCAAGCCCATGTCTGTCTCTGAGGTCAAGTACAGCGAATGATCCCAGCCTACCAGGCCTGGGGTTAGGAGGGGATTTTATCTCTGAAGCAGTCACAGATAAAGATGCTTCAATGTCCCACAAATGACAAAAGCCTCTGTGTGTGTGTGCGCGCGGCGCGTGCACGCGAGTGTGTGTAGTTCAAGTTTCTCAGATGATTCTAGTGTGTTTCTCTTCTCCCTACCCACACCCACCCCCAATTCTCTGGTTTTGAGAATTTGGGTGCCAGCTGAGAACTTACAAATGTACCTCCCTCTGTCTAAACCAAGTGTGTGAGGTTATGAGAAGAGTGAACGAATGGGGCATTTCTAGATAACCCACACTGAGTCATTACTCAAAGCCATCCTGGCCACCTGACAGGATTTGCCCACTGGTCATGGCAGCATAGCGGGGAGACCAGGACAGCAGGCGAAAGGAGCAGTGCCATACACCATGCAGACACAGAGCAGGTGCCCATTCAATAGTTTCCAATTAATACATGAAGGCAAGTACTCTCTGACACAATCATGGGCCAGATGGAAGATATGAACCATGTCATCAACACTCTTCAACTGCCCTGCTCAACGCTCAGTCACATGAGAAATCAGATGTCTGTGTTTATTCTCAATATCACGAGAACCGTCAGAAAAACAACTTTTACCACTCAGACCCCAGCCTACGTCTTGTCCAAAAACACTGTATGGATAAAGTAGCTGAATATTTAACTGCCACAGGAGAATGGAAGAAAGTTGGCCTCTTGTTCTTCATAGTATTATTAATGCCTCAGTTTTCAAATACTTTTGGTTTTGTCTCCCCCCAGTTAACTAGTAAGGATGATGCCAACAGACAAAGAAGACATGGGGGCCACTGGGCTGTGGAGAATCAGAGGGCCCCTGAGCTGGAGTTTCCTCAAGAACAGCACAGGCCCACTCAGGCACGTGCCCTCTATCTTTTGTTCCAGAGGAGAGCTCGGCTGTCCCTTCTAACTGGTAGAAACAGTTCCGCATTAAAATGGAAGGATTACACACGAGCTGTCACTATCCTCAAGATTTTGGAGGGCACTTAGGGACGGGGAGGGGAGCCGGACACCCACAAGCCCAGAGCCCCTCCCGCTCTGTCCTGCGGATCCTTAGTGCTCTCTGAGCTGGAGGGAGAGGGGGCCCCTGTACACGAACGGGAGGAGTGACGTTGGGATTGTCTCCGAACGGCAGGAAGAAATTAAGGTACTGGAAGGTATTGTTAACAATTTTAAATTTCTCTCACAAATTCTCCTGCAACCACTTCTCTCCATCGGAACCTGCTATAAGATGGTATCTGGTTAAGCTCGGACATATTTACTTAGGTACTTAAAGCTTACGGTCAGCTTCTGCAGGGAGCTCTGCGAACGGGAGCTGTGCTACTGGAACAAATGGAAGAACCAGCACCAGTCTCGGCATTAACCCTGGGCTCTGTTCTGTCCCAGAACAGTTCTCAAACCTGGGGTGTAATTTTGTTAGGCAGTCAGGTACAAATGGTGTCTTGAGAAGGGCTTTGGATAGCAGGAAGTAGTAATAGCTGGACTATAACGGGAAATTCTTGATTAAAATACTTGGGGGCAATATGGAAATGGGTAGTTTTTGATAATTGCCAAAGAACCCCAAGTCCAAGGTAAGTAACTGGGATGCTTCCACATCTCAATACAAAAAAGGCAGTGGCAGTTAAGGGCATCCGTTTTAAGGTCAGATTGGATCAGACCTTGGCCTCACCGATTAGTAGCTCTGGGACCTTGGGAAAATTGCTTAATCTCTCTAAACTTCTGTTTTCTCCATCTATAAAATGGGGATAATGAGAGACTTTCTAGAATTGCAGGAAAAATTAAAGATTCAGAATGCAGGTAACGTGCTTAGCATCTATTCTGGTTCACAATGAAGTATTCAATAAATGGCAGTATTATTATTATTAATATTTGATTACTATTCATTCAACAAGGATGTATTAGTACTTATTCTGGGCCAGGTGCTGTACTTTGATTCTATTCTAATTCCAACAAATTAAAAAGTATATATTGATACACATACAAGTCAGGACCAAGGGTAAGAAACAGAGCTCCATGGTATTGACCTGAGAGGTCTAGGAGTTTTCCAACCGTCACAGAATATCCCCTCTTCCTTGATCTGTAGCTGTACATGTGTGAACAGTTCCCCCTTCCTGTACCCTATGCTCCCTGCCCACTCAACAGCAGAAACGCACAGGATCGCTCCAAGAGCAGCTGTCCAAAATCGCTTCACAGAGAAAGAATGGGACGGCTGGAAACAGGAGGAACTGCTGTATAGGAGGTTTGTATAACGGAGCCAGACCCAAGAGGGTAAATGAGGAGGCTCGATGACTTGCCATCTGTGACTGCTGCACCAATATTTACAGCTTCTCTGTCATTAGGATGGCGATGACAATCGGCCTCGAGAAATATATTGTAAAATCCAGTGAATTTCCTCCCCATATCTTGGAAGTTTGGGAAGAACTGTAATGGATTCCAAACTGTTTTGAATTAACAGAAAGAGCTTTTTCCTGTTTTTCCTGTTGCCGAGTTCCAGCTGGAACCCTCCTAAGCTTTTCTCCAGCAAACAGCCAACGCCCAAGGGGGCAAAGTGTCCAGTGGAGTGTCCTGGGGCTTGTCAGCTTTCCTGAGCTTTCTGCTTGGCCTTGGCTGCTGGTGGGTTTGAGGAGTTTGCTGGTGGGGCTGGCGTGAGGCTGTGGCGTCAGCTGCAAGCATGCCCTTGCTGGAGGCAGTGTGATTACTCTCGACGCCACCCATCCAGCCAGCGAGACCAGAGCGGGCAAGGGAAGTCCTTCCCTTATCACCACTCCCAAGGAAGCTGTGCTTCTGGACTCCGGGCCAGGCCTTCAGGAGAGCAGGGACGGGACCACAGGCTGGGGCCACCGACACACCGTGAGGGAGTCGACCACATCCGCCAGCCAGGTGGCAGAAGAGACACTGGGAGGTGACAGTGAGGACACCTGGGTTTCCCTCCCAGCACTGCTGCTCACCAGTTCTCAGCTCACCTAAGTCTATGACTCTCTCTTCTCTTTCTATGGAATAAGAATGAAAATACAGGAGAACTGTCAGGATCTAATGAGAGAATGAAAGGGACAAAGTGCTGTCCCTTGGTTCTGGAATATTGTTCTTTTTAGTCTCATTCTTCTTGCCTGAAGCTCGGAGGAGAAAGAGGGAGAGAGGAGAAAACCTTGAGAAGAACTAGGTCATCTTCCTCAGCAAGTGGTTTGCGACCTGAATACACAGTAGAAATGCTGAACACCAGGCCAATCTAAGGACCAAATCTAACAGCATCAGCAGTTTCTAGGACTGAAGCTGAGTGACAGTGATCTTTACTACTGCAACTCCAGTTTTCTCAGCAAATACTTAGTTGGGTCAAATCAGGTACTTTCATCCAAAAATCCCCTTTGGGTCCTCTGGGGATCCCCCGCCCTTGATCTCCCCAATCCCTCACCACCCCACTCTTACATAATGCCCATCTCCCCATTTTCCCTTCAGTCTAGGTTCATAGCCTTGACCAGAATGAAACTCTTCTGTGATTCTAAGGCCAGCTTAGAAGAAGGTCACTGGGATCCCTGCCCAAAGTGCTGCTCTCTCAAGTCACTAAAGCTATCTGTAGGCTTCAGAATAAACTGCAGAGGAGAAAATAATCCCTCTTGTTAAGAATAAGCAGGATCAGAAATTTGTTTACGGGATCAAACCTTCTTGCTTGCATGAATGTTTTCCCTTTCTGGAAAACCCAGGACGGGAATTGAGAAATTACATGTTGTACAACAAATTATATGTTGTACTCCAGTAAACCACAATCTGGGATGTTGGTTTCACCATCTATAGATGACTGGGACACTGATCCCCCTTGGAACTCAGTCTTTGGATTGGGAATGACTGGAGTAGTTCTTTCTCTGGCCTCTACCCAACCAGCTTCTCTGGGTAAAGAAGGGAATCAAATTCCTTGGTGTTGAACAAACACGGGGTCCAGTTTATTCATTCTTATCTAGTGCCCATAGGTTGGCTTCATCTACAAAAGCAAACTTTGATCAGGGAAGGATGTGCCTTTTGTGATATGGGAACTAGTCAATGGTAAAGTCTGTTTTTTGTTTTTTTTTTTTTAAAGGAAGTCTCAAATGATTCACAGGGTTTTCTTCTCATTATAACCACAGATAGAAGATTTTAAGAACGGCAGCTACCTTCAGATTTCTTTCACTGCTGTGAGGATCTAATGAAATCTGGATATTGGCTGCTGTGAAGACAGTCTGGGAAATGCTAAAAGTAACTTGTTTATACAGCATTGACATTTAAAGGATACCGTTTTTAATTTTCTAATTGAAAGCCAGAGTCTGCAGTATCTATTGAATTGAATAAGTTATTCTCAGAGCTATTTTTGACCAATTTAGAAAAATTTTAAAGGCCTAACTGAATCACTGATTTTCAAATAATCTAGCTTGTGTGTTATGGGCAGTATATGGCATTTTTCTAGATGAAATCATACTGTTGTCTTATGTGCCCATAAAACAACATTGCTCAGGTTCAAAAAGCCCTGATTTATCATGATTATTTCTTGTCTAGAACTTTCCTAGATAGAAACTAAGTATCTTTGAATGGCTTATTTCAAATGCCTCCCTTATTATCTGTGGTAGGAATATAAACTGGTACAAACTATATGGAAAAACCATCTGGCAATAATGAAACAAAAGACTTAAAAATGTTCATAGCCATCTACCCAGCAATTCTACTTCTGGTAATTTAGAATGAGAAAATAATCTGAAATGTGAACAGAAATTTACACATAAGAAGAATTACTCCAGTGGAATTTAGAACACATTTTCCATACTTTTTTATATTCTTCTCTATAGGTTCTTATAACAAATTATAAGCAACCCAAACATAAATAGGAAGATAATTTAGTATGTAATGGTCTTTTACAAAATGAAATATGTTATAGTCATTAAAAATGGAAGCATATATTAGAGAAATGCAAATCAAAACTACAATGAGGTATCACCTCACACCAGTCAGAATGGCCATCATTAAAAAGTCCACAAATAAAAAATGCTGGAGGGGGCGTGGAGAAAAGGGAACCCTCCTACACTGTTGGTGGGAATGTAAATTGGTGCAGCAACTATGGAGAACAGTATGGAGGTTCCTCAAAAAATTAAAAATAGAGTTGCCATATGATCCAGCAATCCCACTACTGGGCGTATATCCGGACAAAACTATAATTCAAAAAGATACATGTACCCTTATGTTCATAACAGCACTATTCACAATAGCCAAGACATGGGAACAATCTAAGTGTCCATCAACAGGTGAATGGATAAAGAAGATGAGGTGTGTGTGCGTGTGTGTATACACACACACGCACACACACACACACATACACACACAACAGACCACTCCTCAGCCATAAAAAAGAATGAAATAATGCCATTTGCAGCAACATGGATCCAACTAGAGATTACCATGCTAAGTGAGCTAAGTCAAAAAGAGAAAGACAAATACCACATAATATCACTTATATGTGGAATCTAAAATATGACACAAATGAACCTATCTATGAAATAGAAACAGACTCACGGACATAGAGAACACACTTGTGGTTGCCAACAGGGAGCAGAGGTGGGGGAGGGGTGGAGTGGGAGGTTGGGATTAGCAGATGTAAGCGATTATATATAGAATGGATAAACAATAAGTTCCTACTGTATAGCACAGGGAATCATGTTCAATATCCTGTGATAAACCATGATGGAAAAGAATACAAAAAAGGAATGTATATCTGTATAACTGGATCACTTTGACAGCAGACATTAACACAACACTGTAAATCAACTATGCTTCAATTAAAAAATTTTTTTTAAATGGTAGCATATATATATATATATATATATATAGTATATATGCTAGCACATACATAGAAACTTTTTGGTAAGGGGAAATAGGACTCTGTTAATCCTATTTTATTCTGAGGATAGAGAGCTTTACTTTTCACTTACACCTTTCTGTACTCTTTGAATTATAAAATGACCATATATTACTTTTATTTTTAAAATTAATAAAAATATTAATAAAGAGTAATAGTGGCATGAGAAAATGGTTAAGTGAAAAAAGGAATATAAATATGGTATGTATAGTATGATTAGGAAAAATCTTAGAAATATATCACATGTTAATAATTATATTTCCAACTTTCAATAAAAATAAAATGTGCCTTAAAATATTAGCTAGTTAAACAATACCAACTTGTTTTCTAATCTGGTTTTTTCCAAAATTGAATCTTTTTCTCCCAGTGGACCTCAGATAAACTGGAATCTCATTCTTCTTTGCTGAATTAATCACAGATCCCAGATGATCAAGGGTCAATTTGTTTAAGAAGTAGATTCCGTCAAGATATCAAAACATGTTGGATAGTGTATTTTTGTTACATTGAACATAACACAAAAAAGGGGTGCTGCTTCAGAGTTAACTTGCGCTGTGTTGTTATCTAAATGCACCCTAGTCATGTGAAGGGCAGTATCAGTGTAGACTCTGGAGCCAGACTGCCTCGGTTCATCATCCTGGCTCCATCTTTGCTGCCTGGGTAATCCTGGGCAAGTGACTGAACCTTTCAGTGCTTTAGTTTCCTTGTTTGCAAAACGGTACTTACCTTACTGGGGTCATGAGAATTTAATGAATGTGTGTGAAGTGGCTAGAACACTTCCTGCACACAGTAAGTACTTCATAAGTGTTTGCTACTATTATCATTACTGATACACCATGCACCTGATTTCAGAAGCATTCTGCGCTGGAGCAATTGGACAACAAAGGACTGCTCTTTGTAACATGCTGTCTAGTCACACACAGCTTACATCTATAGGACCACTGTCCCCTACACCTCAGTTTTCACGCACAGAGGATATTCTGTAGGGTACACACAAAAAGCTCGCCTGAAGTCCATTTCAGTAATGAAAACTGGTCACTTGAAAACAATCTTTATATTAAAGAGATGACACTAAAACTTTCTTCTACTCAAGTTGGAAACGTGGAAGGCCAATGAAAGTAGGATTTAGTATAAAACCTGGCTGTCGGAGTTGGTTAGTTAGATCATGTCCTAGCAAGGCCAAAAGTACAATGACTGGCTAAACAACTCAGTTGATTTCTCCGCTGGGTGTTCTTTGGTTCAGACTGCATTCTTAATCACAGCCAACCACCTCACAAAGGTACTTCAAGGGGAGCCAGCAGAGGACTCTACACGGGAGAGGAGACAGGGCTCAGTAAACGTGTGTTCCTCGATTCCTGATCCTGGGAAAGCAATTCAAAGGAACACCTCACTGATGCTGGGGCCAGACCATAATTTGATCACAAACACAGTGGTGCTTTCTCTATGTCAAGTGAACATCGTCTTACAAAGTTATATATGTCATTACTTAAATGAAGAAGAGATTGGCCTTCTGGAAAGGAAAGGAAAAAGACAAGGAAAAAGAAAATAAAGAGAAAAGAAAAAGCAGACAAGGGCATTTGTCTTCCATGTTTGGATCTGACTAGAAAAAATATTTTGAAGAATAAAAGAAAAGTACCTGACTTACCCACAGCCTTCAAACAGGAAGTCAACAATATTCTTTCTCGGTACGTCACATAGGTAGTTGCACTCCCGTGGCATTATACCACTGGCATTTTCCATATGAAAAGCGTGGTAAGTGCAGAGAGAAAAGGCACATAGCCTAACACTAAGGAAAGTCCAAATTCTTTCAGCCATCCCACCACCACGCCACCCTCTTTCACGGAAGATCCAAAGAAGCAGCTTACCTCCACTGAGAATAATGACAGCTATAAATATTGCCAAGTCGCTGTCATCTAATTCCAGTGCATTGAACTTCACAGCAAACTCGAACTTGGGCTCCATAAAGTCACCAAAGGGCTTTCGCAGGCTCTTTAAAAACTCCCTCGTCATGAATCCTTGGCCCTCGGATATGAGAACCCCATCTTTATTCATCAAGGAGGCCAGCATCGTGTAAATGATCTCATGGACGCCGTATTTTAGGAGAGTTACTTGGTCATTCAAGTCAAGATTTACAAACCCAGGAATACTCTTGGCATACTCTGTGATCTCCTGCACAGCCTCCACGGAACGGAACTGACACCCCTGAAAGATGCGGATGGCCACTTCTTTGCTTGGCTCCTGCAAGGGGCTGATGTGCTTGAACTTGATTTTATCTTCTCCCATCATTAGGGAATTCATGTCATAGATAACAAATGGCTGCAAAGAAAAAAGGGAGAAAATGGCTGAGCTGGAGATTTCTAATTCAGTCAACACCACCCCAGGTTCTCTATGTACACTTGCTTTGCTAACTAAAATCTTTAAAGTCTAAAACACTTAATTAATAATGAGCAAATACTCGTGTCTTGATTAATCCTCCCAATTGTCTTCTGGGACCAAACATATTTCACTAATATTGGCCTCCCTTTCCTTCCACTTATACTGCAACACCTTACCTGGGACTGGCTAATAGCTCCAATTTCTGTTGTTTGGAGGGTCTTTGTTGTTGATTTTTCAAATGATACGAAATCTACTGTTTATTTTGGCTATCAATGGTGTATGTTTTTAAACTTCTTTCAATAAAAAAATTATTTCAGCAACTCAGGGTTGAACAGACTCACCTGGACATAAAGTAATCTTGCAATTATACATTAAATCTACTCAGATCTTGAAAGAAACACAGTGTGCATGTGAACTACACTTAACTATAAAAGAAAATCAGTCTGAAAGCAGATTAAAAATACTGAGCCAAGAAAATGTCTGTTTCTCTTTTTTTAATGCTCTGGAAGCAATCTGTTTCAGAAAGAGCAGCTGCGTAAGGCCTGTGGGTAAAAGCTGCAAAAGTGTCAAATTAAAAAACTTATTTTTCAAAGTATGTGTCCTTAAGGGTCAAGAATCAATAAAACATGTTTATCAGTGACTCAGGTTTGCAGTAGGCTGCTCTCAAAAGCACGCTGTGTTAGTCATAGATGATCTTTCTCTTTCATTTCCTCCTAGAGAATTAACCAAAGGTTTGTGGTCTCCGTGAAATTCTCAAGGCTACTCTGAATGAGAAGCGGCTACACTTTATATATACAGTGGATCCACTGAGCTCCATAAGGAGTTACCCCTAACAAGAGTTGAGGGGATCTGGGTTCCAGCTTTGGTTCTGCGGTTAACTACGTGACTTTAGAAAAGTCATTTATCTTTCCAAGGCCTCAAATTTCTCAACTGAGGGGAGTGGATTGCATTGGAAGTTTCCAACTCTTCTCTTGAGGATGTGCTAGTTGCATTTCTCAGATGTAGTGTCTGTGATGTATGCGTGTGTGTGTGTATCTGTGTGAGTGTGCATGCATGCTACATGTCCACTGAACATGAAGTCTTTGATGTACTAAAAATAAAACTTCTTTTGAGCAGAGACGCTGAGAACTCTCCTCATTGGCAAGACGAAGCAGATGCAGTGAGTGCCAGCAGTAGCCAGCTTCAAGATCCACTGGTTCAGAGAATCTGACTATTAATCTCTATAGGAGTCTATGATCGTCACCAAACTTTTTTTTTTTGTCTGCACCACATGGCTTGCGGGATCTCAGTTCCCTGACCAGGGATTGAACCCGGGCCCTGGCAGTGAAAGCGCAGAGTCCTGACCACTGGACCGCCAGGGAATTCCCTTCACTGAACTAATAAGTCTATTCTACACTGAAGGAAATAACAGTAATACTAAGGGGTTTTCGATGTTGAGTAGATTTCCAAACTTGCCTATTATTTCCACACCATTCACTGGAGTTATTCCAGAAATTGTTACTTTTTTAAACCCCCAAATTCACTTCAATTGTATTGTTTAGCAAATACAAAACCACAAAGTAGGACAGATGTGAGTAACCCAAGAGTAAGCTCGCCTGGTGGCTCTAAGTCTTCAAGGAAACCAGGAGTGAAGAGTGCTTACTATGTTTTGGGGAATTTCGCTCCCCCCCCTCCCACTTCAGATTGATATTATTACCGGGAGAGGAAAAAAAGGACGGAGTGGATAAACAGTCACACCAGTTAACACGTGCTAAGTTTCTCCAGAATGCCACATTCTAATCATGAGAAAAACGTTAACAGAACCTAGGGAGAGGTCGTTTCTGTCCTCCAGGAGTTTTGTAGCGTATTATAATTTACGTTAACAAGAGCCTGGCTTTCTTTACTGCCATGAGAATCTGACGGTGCCTGAAGAGTCCCCCTGCACCTGTACAGAGTACCAAAAACAACGGATATAACATCATCCCCTCTTCACATATGAAAAGACGGTACCTCGATCTGCCCACTTCAACTTTTGGATGAGCTCAACCACTCAGCTTCTTGGCACAGAGCGGATGCATCAAATTCTTCCACCTCCATGTAAGCAATTTATCTGGAACTATGCCCTGATAAATCATCCTGTGACTCTTCCCCTTGACTTCCCCTGTCCCCTCATATAAAGCCCCGGGTTCCTGTTTTCGAAATTCTGTGCGAGTTGCACATAGGGCACAATCCTGCTAATTTTCTCTCTCAATTTAACAACAATGTGACTTGGTAACCCCTTGGCAATCGGCATTGGTCAGGATTTCCTGGCGGTAAACACTCAAGGACACAGAAAGGAATCAGCAGCCCCCACCATCATGCCAAACCATTCCAGTCTTTTCTTTTTTTAAAAAAAAGATCCCTTCAGCGTTTTCAAAACGTGAACTGGCAGAGAATTATGGGTATTGACATGCAAATGAATCCCAGGTGGATTTCTTTGTTTTTCCTCGTCATAGCTGATTGTGCTGTTTTCCTTGCATTTCTGAAGTCTGCATAGATTCTTTCAACCCCCATGCGGATCTGTCAAACTGCAAGAGTGATGGGACACGATCTGCCCAGAGATCTGCCTTTCTTCGCCACCAATTCACCAGTTCTTAGACTGCAAACATTTCACCTGCACATTTAACACTGGGACCTCCTTATCCTGAAACAGCGAAAAGATAGTGGCCCACCTGGTTTGCACAGGGCTGACCTCTTAAAACCACGGGTGGAATTCAGCCAGTGGAGTTTATCTTGGATCATGAATTTAACATTACACTTCTGGTAAAATATTCCCCATAAAATGTACTTCACTTCCATGTTTCTGTATTTTCTACAAAGCAAAGGGAAGCCTTACATTCTCTATTAGCTTGCACCGTATCACTGAATGATCTGCCATTTTAAGAGGAACCATATCCTCTTCAAATGTGGTCTTAATGATTTTACACTTTTAGTTGGGGGCTAACAATGTATTTATCTTCAGACACTATATCAAATGGCTAGATAAGCATCTCTCCTTAACAGGAAAGAATGCTTCATTATGTCTAGGATGTTATCAGGGATAGATCCAGGCTTTGTGGGGCCTGAAATGTACACGATAGTTGAAGACATTTACAACAACTGTTGGGTTCAGTAATACAAATTATAAGAATAAACAGCTCAGGCCCTTTCTTGAGCCTTGGAAGGGGCTCAGCACAAGGGAGAGGCCCTGAAGCTTCATTAGCTTCATGGTGAGTCGGCCTTTGGCTGTTATAAGTGCTTGTACTTCTCCTATTTTGGACACACCAGAACAAGGTCAGAATGGAATGAAGAAAATTGCACTTGAACACAATGTTTCTCCAGGGAAACAAAACGGTTTCTGTAAGAGGAAGTTAGTTTTCTTTGGAGAGATACATCAAGTGTAATTTATTTTGATATGTTTTGATTTTCAAAAACGGCTCCACATATCAAAACCGGGATGGGATTAAGGGTACTGTTTTTATAGATAACTAAAATTAGTTCTAGATCTATAGCACACCTGTTATGTATAACACAAAAATCATGGGGGAAGCTGGCTTACTAATGAAAACAAAGTAGAGTAATAAAACTTTACGGTTTTGAATGGACAGATAGAACAATATTGTTTCTTAGTAGTCCAACAACAGCAGCATTTTAATATACAAGTTGTTTTAGTGATTACACATGAATGCTCTAAGTTTACAGCTCCTTTTGAATAATAAAATGGCAAGCTAGAGGAGATAAATGAGAAAATCAACTAAGAAAGCACAGATTACTCTGGTGATTTCTCCAATTTGGGAGACTGAAATTCGGGGCTCTCCTGGTAGTCTTAGTTTTCCTGACAGATTAGAGCAAAGGCTCAAGGAAGAAAATTGAATTCTTAGGGCCTATCTTCTTCATCTTCTTTTCTTCTTTCTTTTTATACTTCTGACTGACTTTTCATCTTCTGAGACACACATGGTTCTCTCCTTGATTAGCTCCACTGGGTGAATGTTAATCCAAAATGCATTGGTTGGGTTTCCTCAACTTCTTTCTGGTTTCTCCCCTGTCATTCCTATTTCCCTCTTGTTGAGAACCATGCAGTTTAGAGAACTAAAGGGTCTTCAGAAATAACCTACATCATCATTCTCTGACTATGTATGAATAAACTGAACTCGAGACTTTCCAAAGTCAAACAGCTATTTATAGCAAACACTAAACCAGATCTCCTCACTCATGACTAATTCTTTTCTCTTTCTGTTGCTTTCTACATGATTTCCCCACTTTTGCTTTTTAAAATACAATGACTATTCTGGGAGGAAGTGGAGCTTTTAAACTCTTATATGCCGGGATCTTGGAGGCAGTGTCCTTTGAACTATTATTTCCTAGAGATGCCAATTAAGTGCTGTATGCGATCGAAGTTAAGTTTGAAAGTCTCTCAAACGTAATCTTGTTTTCCTACATGGTTTAGAGATTTAAGACAAATAAAAACTCAATACGAAGAATTATTCACACTCTAATGAACCAGCACATAGCCACAGCTCTTAAAGAAAAGTCTATTGCTGGCCAAAATGTTACTCAGCTGGCAAACAAGGGCAGTGGCCAACTGAGTCTAATCATTAAAAAATGAAAAAAAAATTAAAATGCTTTTCTTCTTAACTATATAGAATATTATCTTTTTAATTTATTGTCTGAAAGAATACCATTGGTTCAGATCTGTTATACCTTTAGCTATATTCCCGACAGTACTGGAAATAAAGAAATTTATTTTTTTAATATGAACATATGAACTAATGATTCCAGGAGTCCAACTTCTTTAGTCACCATTGAAACCAATCAGCACTACCTTCCTGCTCTTTATACTGTGGTTCCTAAGGCTCTTTTCTCTGAGGGTCTGTTTGGTATCTTTCTTCCCAGGGGAGCAAATTCCAGCTCACTCAGGCTTTTCCACAGTGAAAGGGGGAAAGAGACCACACTTTGTTTAGTTGTTCAGTGTAGGATTTAAAAGGACAGATATCTTTCCAACAGTTTGAGGGCCCTTGTAAATTTTAGGATGTGAAAATTTAAATGGGTACAGAACTGTTTTCACAAAAGTTTACATTTCAATACTGGTTTTACTATTTGAAAGGTTCACATCTCACACATTATTTAGAAGAACTGTTTTTATCATGGCATCAGTTTGCTCCTGTAATTATAAAAACAGTGACTCCACATAGATCCATCATAAGCAGTGGGATGCTTTGGGACTCAAAGTCCAATATAGTACAAATAACAAGCTTTATTCCTTATTTGCAGACAGAGTGCAGCCAGGACGGCCTCACCATGGCTCAGATATGGAGTGAAAAGTTGGCAGACACACCAAGCGTTTTTCTATTTATTGTTTTATGACAAACCATGGCACTGAAGATGGTTTTTGAAAACCACTCTCTGTTTATTTTCATCAACAAACATGGGATCACGTGACACTGACACACCCAGTGTGATCATCGCATCAGGGGAGTAGTCAAACACTGGGAACTTCCAAAGTCCATTCAGTTCTCAGGTTGCCTTCAGGAGATAAGCACCCTCGCTCTAGCATATCTGTGGTTTTTAGAGTTCGGTAGGTTCTCTCAAAGAAGGGGCTGGGCTGGAACAAGCCATTGAAAGGGAAGTAGACTGTGAGGACAGTCAGTGCTACTCCTATCTGAGGGTGGCTAAAAGGCCGAGTGCTCCTAAAATTTCTTCTCCGGTGATCCACCTCCAGTGAGTCCATTTCCCATCTTTCCCTAAGCCTAAAGTTCCCAAGCATTATTCTTTGCGGCAAGACAATGAAAGTAGGGCCAATCATATCCCAAAGATACGATATCTAAGTTAAAAAGATAGGAGGGGACAAGGGGCATTTAATCTATCTGTTCATTTATCTGTTCTGTTCTGCAAGGTGGCACCAGCGAATAAGAGATAGAAGAGAGTTTAGTGGGGAAGGGAGAAGCCCTGGTTGGCCTGGAGGCAAATGCTGGAGCTGGCCCTAGGCAATGGTTAAAATGAGCAGGAAGATAAATTTAAAGAATGGCCTCTTCAGTAAAGTCATTTCCTTTTCCAAAGGTTCTGGGTAACTGGTCATCCATCCACTATGCTGAGTAGCCTCCCCCAGGCTTGACTGAACCAACCCTAACGACATCAGTTCAAGCAGGGTGTATAGTGAGACGCAAACGGCTCTATCGCACCAGCCACAGCCCCTCTTCCACATGCCCCACCTTCTCCAGGGTCCACACTTCTGCAAAACTTCTCCTATCAATGCAAATCTTATCTTTCAAAAGTCCTGGGCAAGTGATAACATAACAGCCCTGTCAAGTAAGCCCTGTCTTACTTGACAACATCAAATGAATAACATGACCACGTAAGATAAAGAACAAATCTCTAGTCTCACTGGAAGTCACATTTTGATTTTTTTTTCCCTTTCGCATATTCCTCTCTGAACTATTTCTTTCCACTGGTGCTTAATTTGATTTTGCAAGATAAGGAGAAAAGAGAGCGCCACACAATTCTACTGCAGTTTTGTGTAATCAGGGGATGGACTATTCTGATTTGGCCCAGTCTCTTTTTCCTTCCCAGACCCCAACAAGAGGCAATTTTGCCTCTATCCCGATCTTTAATGGTGCCCGGGTTGGTGCGAAAATCTTGGGTTAGAGGCCCTCTGATGAAAGTCCAGAATTTCCAAGGGCATAGGCATCAGCTTTTTTTTTTTTTTTTTTTTTTTTTTTTTGCGGTACGCGGGCCTCTCACTGTCGTGGCCTCTCCCGTTGTGGAGCACTGGCTCCGGACGCGCAGGCTCAGCGGCCATGGCTCACGGGCCCAGCCGCTCCGCGGCATGTGGGATCCTCCCAGACCGGGGCATGAACCCGTGTCCCCTGCATCGGCAGGCGGACTCCCAACCACTGTGCCACCAGGGAAGCCCTAGGCAGCAGCTTTTAATTCAATTAAGCAGATACGTTCTGAGTAACATAAAGCACAGTCCTAGTTACTACAGAGGGAAAAAGGACAAACTTGAGAAGCCTATAATCAAGCACTTTGCAGCCCTTTCCCTTAAAAAAACTTAATACCTATTGACCCCATAAAAAGCCTACAATTACCTTAGTTGCAACTCAAAGATTTAGAGCCAAGGAGTCAACTGGAGTGAGCTTTTAAAGTGATTTACAGTGGATCGGGCTGTGGCCCCTGAGTACCACGCAGAACCGTATGCTGGCCACTGGGAGTGTAAATTTAAAATCTTGACTACTGAGGAAATTTGCTTTTTAAGTGCTTTCCTCTTATCTTTCAGGTACTATTAAATTAATAGGATTTCCAGTGTGGACTGCAGGTCTGGATTGGGAGATTAAAAGAAGGGGAGAAAGCAGTTCCTGGACACTAAATGGCCCAAGGCAAACTGTGGAGTAAACACTGTGCTCTGGGCTGTCCCCCTGTCATCACGCCTCTCCCAGCTCAGGGTCTCCGGTTAGGTTCCCTGTCCCACACGGGCTCTCAGCGAGCTGGCGCAAGCTGCCTTCAATTGTTAACCCTATTTGGCTGTGTCGCCCTGATCTTCCGTTTGTTTCTCTACCTTTAAATGAACACGGTTTACTTTCCGTAATCAAATAGACTATGGAGAGGTCATTTGCTTTTGTTTTGCTGTGCCCTGATCTTTTCATTTGAAGAACACATAGACTCAGCTTTACTATGACCTATACTCCGTTGCCCTGCCCTATGGAAGACAGCGGCCCTCGTCCCTAGAATTCAAGAACGAAACAGCAAAGGGAAAATTCCCTGACTGTGAATGTACTGGGACAGCAGAACAAGGTGGACAATTCCTGTCTTTCTAAATATTCAGAAAAATAAACCATAACTCAGAATGCTTTCCCAAGGTGAAACTTCCACAGTGCCTATGTCAGCCTGGCCACTGCTGGCCGATGGGCAGGACTGGCTTCAGGGAGGAGAACGCACCCGAGCGGGAGGCACAGGGCCTGCGCTCCGGTGTCGCTTCTTCCACATGCTAACTCTGGGACCTCAGGGCAAAGTGGTCAACCTCTCTGGACTTCAGTTTCCTCATCTTTAAAAAGAGGATAATAATAGCAGCTGTAAGGTGGTCATGGGTCTTGAACATGATAAATACGCAAGAATTAAAAAAAATTATAAACAGCTGGATACAGGTATAATACTGTCAGAAAACCTACTGCCCTTCTTGATATTTGGCTTTTAACGCAGCAATATCCCACAGAAGTTTTCTTTTTCTATTAGCTGATTCTACTCTTACGGTTTAGCTAAAAGGGGGGAGAAAAACCCATCTTGAGATAGTCATCAAAATACATTAACGGGTGATAAAACTTTTCCCAAAATATAACTGAGTGGGGAAAGAGTTACACATTTCTGTCCAGTAATTGCACACCTTTCCTGCGGGGGTTCATTTGAAAATAAACGACAGCATAAGAAGGCTTTCAGGGGCTGGGACAGTGTCTTCTGAATGTTCTGTGGCTCTTACTACCCTAGGAAGCTGCTGCAGATATCATACTCAGAGTCAGACCCTACCTGTGAAAACTGCGGTACAGAGATGTGACCCAGGTCACAGTGCAAGTTGATGGCAGAATTGGGACCAGAATTAAGGCACAGTTATATTTTGTTTTAATATAATTCCAAGTTGCTTTCTCAGTTTCCTATCAGGGAAGAATTTTGCTTCTTGGAAAACGTGACCCAATCACCATTATAACCCACTCTGGGTTTCCCAAACAGTGGTCATCAATGTGCCTGCAGATGTTTGAGAATGCATTGGGGTAGGCCTGGCTGCTCAGAGCCTCCAAGAAGATAAAATTCATACACACAATAAAAGGACAGAGCTTCCAGTTCCCAGGAATAATCAGGACAGTGCTGCAAGGAAAGAAAAGTGATGTAATATCTGAAATGTATTTTTATACCCCAGGGAGAACTTCTAAGAGGTAATTTGAGTAGTTCTGAATGATACAATAATGGGATTAACTACCTTTTCCAGGCCTAGGTCAGGCCCTTCCCAGAGAAAAGCAGAGCTGTGTGAAGGCATATAGATGTGGCCAGTTATTTTGATGCCAAGAAAAGACATGGATCCTGAAAGAGCGTGGTGGGACGAGGGAGGTCAGAGTTCATTTGTTCAAGTTAAGATGACCTGTACCTTTTTACACTATTCTCAAAAATTTTATTAGGAGAACTTGAAGGAGTTTTTCCCTTTTCAAAATGTTTACTTACCCTATCTGAAAACACTTCCTTTCCTCTGTTTCAGACTCAGCCTGTGGTAGGTACCAGCCAACAGCTGAGTGGTACTCCGCATGTGTGTGCGTGTCTGTGTGTAACATGGTAAGTCATTTACTCAAAGGGAAAACAACAACAACAAACCCAGCCACCCCAAATGAAGACAGTAGAAGAGAACTAACTGATTTGTCTGTTGTCTTTCCTGTCAAGATCGCCCTCGCCTTTGCTTTCGTCAGCGGGAAGGACTTTATGTACGAGTCATACAAATGTTTTGCCAGGGCCCGGAGATCAGCAGACTCTGGGTTCAGCTGGTCGATATCACTGGAGATCTCCGCCAACAGCTTCTCCTTCTCGGCCTGTGGCATCCGCCCAAACCTGATGGCTACAGAGGAAGAGAAACGGCAGGATGAATGACTGCGTTATTGTATATATATACATCACAACTTCTTTTATCCTTTCATTCATCAATGGACACTTAGGTTGTTTCCATTTCTTGGCTATTGTAAATAACGCTGTAATGAACATGGTGGGGGGCGAATGAATTAAGTTGAGTCTTATTAAAAATGTTTTTGTCCTTTAACATCTAAGGGGTGAACTTGCAGTCCTATCAGGCTTTTGACAACGAGTAAGGCTTCGTCTCATGGTCAGTTTTCCACGTTTAACATGCTGATTTTGTAACGGTTGTAGCCTGTAAACGAGACTTATACAACACTATTGCTTTTCATACGACTGTTGCCAATAACTTACGTTTTTCCACCTCTCTTCCTTGAGGAAAAAAAAATGTACGCATTCAGAGGTTTTGCAGGATTGGGCAACCTAATAACTATCACTTTATTTTCCAGCTCCTTTAAAGTAAAACAAGGAGCAGCCTTATCACCATTATTAAGTAATTTTTAAGTTGGGGTATCATTTTTCAAACTATGTGTAAAGAGTATTTAAACACTTGCCTAGGTTTCTTTCCAAGGTCGAGATGAGCAAGACACGACAGCCTCATCTCCTGACCCTGAAGTTTTACTTGACAACATTTAATTCATTCACTGAACACCTGTTTGATGGAAGACACTGGCTTGACAGACTGGACTGGGAGATGCAAGGATGAAAGGGACGCGTCTAGGAGATCCCAGATATAAAAGAGCCTAAATATACACGGATTATTCTCTCCCTCATGTACCGCTCTTTACGAGCTCCTTCCTTTCCACCTAAGCCGAGTTTAAGCTTCCGACCCTGGCATGATCTCCCCCTCATGCTCTTTCCTCCACCACTGGACTTACTGAAAGAGTCGTCTTCCCCTTTCTGTCTTACTATTTACTTCCCAACCCACTGCAATCTAGTTTTCCTCATTTAAATTCACCAAAACTTCGCTCTTAAAAGGATCCAGGGGCTTCCCTGGTGGCGCAGTGGTTGGGAGTCGGCCTGCGATGCAGGGGACACGGGTTCACGCCCTGGTCCAGGAAGATCCCACATGCCGCGGAGTGGCTGGGACCATAAGCCATGGCCACTGAGCCTGCGCGTCCGGAGCCGCACAAAAAAAAAAAAAGAAAAAAAGAAAAAGGGATCCAAAGCTTTCCTCACAGTCAGATCTAGGGGCCTCTTCTAAGTGCTCATTCTGCTTGAGCTTCCCAGCTTCCTCCCAGCCGTTAATACTGTTGACCTTCTCCACCCTCTTATTTCAAATTTTTCTCACACTGGTTTGTGCTTTTCTGGCTCTCCTATCTTTCTGCCTGCTATATTCCAGACGTCTTTGACAGTGCCTCTTCCTTCACTTATATTCTGCTATTCCTAGTTTGATCTTCTCTCTAACTCAGAAAACGTGCTAATGACTCCTGCCCTCTCTTCCCTGAGATTTGGACCCCTATTTTTCACTTCTTACTGTGTTCCTTTGCACATGGATGCTGGATATTCCACAAATACCTCAAATGCAACATAAAATCAAACTTTTCATTTTCCCCTCCAAACTGTCTCCTCTTACTGTGTTCCTTTCTTGATTAATTCACTCTATCACCCAAACTAGACACCTCCAATAATCTCTGACAACCCCTCTCTCCTCGGACACTTGTATTCATTGGTCACTGCTGAGAGATTTCTCTCAATGCCATTTCTTCTCACCGTTCCCAATGTTTTAGATCACAATATTGCACTGGTCTCCTGATGGTTCTCCCCAATTTTTCCCTCTCTAACTTCTCCTTTTGAGCTGTCAGTAGTTTGGTTTTTGATAATACAGGTCTGATCACTCCCTCGCTTTATAAGAAGGTGGTGCTACAGGAAAGGTAAGAAACACACAGAAGAGGAAGAATGGGGAATTAGAAGTCGGATGGAAAAGAAGGCTTTTGAACTGGGCCTTCAGCACCACATAGGATTTTGACAGGGGACAGAAGGACACAATATTCAGAGCCCCAGACGCATTCTACCACAGGGCACTCTGCAGGAACAGCAAAGTACGCAGTTTGTCTGAAATGTAAGTGGAAAGGGCAGCAAAGGGCAAAGGAGGTGAAGGCTAGATCATGGGCGGTAATGAATACCCTGCAGGTATAAGTACCACAGCTCCTTTAGGACTTTTTACTTTGTTATATTTTCTGAAAGGTAACATGTTGCAGTTTAAATTTATTTGCCATTCAGTCTTTTCTTTTTTTGCAACATACATAGTGCTTCTGTTTACAAGGAAGGAGAGGACTACCTTATAAATGCTAAATGCCACAAAAATCTGTGAAACCATTTTGCTAGCATTTTATGAAGCTGCTAAAAAATTATTTTGAAAGTTGTCGCTTTTTTTTCAATAAAAGAAAAAAATCCATCATTTATATAATAGGATATCCTAATCAGTAAAGCTAAGGTTTCACTAACTTTTTATATTTATAAAAATTATTATTTTTGTCCAAACTGAATGGTATGGGGAAACCTAGCTGAATGACTCATAAGTAATATAAGTCAACTCCTCTTTACTTCAGATTTTTAAAAAAATGCACAGCCTAAACTTATTATTTTATTATTTAGTTCATACAAAAAGCAGCTCTTGAATATTAAATATTCTCTAGTCAAAATTCTTAAAGACTGGGCTTCCCTGGTGGTGCAGTGGTTGAGAGTCCGCCTGCCGACGCAGGGGACGTGGGTTCGTGCCCCGGTCCGGGAAGATCCCACATGATGCGGAGCGGCTAGGCCCGTGAGCCACGGCCGCTGAGCCTGCGCATCCGGAGCCTGTGCTCCGCAACGGGAGAGGCCACAACAGTGAAGAGGCCCACATAACGCAAAAAAAAAAAAAAAAAAAAAAAAAAATTCTTAATGACTAAATTATCCTATTAAAAATAAAGAGGACACATTTAAAAAATATGATTAATGTCAGGGATCTTGACAGCAGGACTTCAAAACACAAATTGTACTTTGAAAAACTATAAAAATGTGTATGAGTATCCATTTGACTGAAGAAGCAACATTAATATACAAGAGTATTTTTATTAAGATTCTACAGATACCAGCATCACTATTTCAAAGTGTAAAACAAGTAGTAGCTGATACAATGATCACTTAGGAATTTGGTTCTTTATTTCTGCTTTACTTTCGCTTAGAGCTTTCCTCTATAGGTGGTGCCTAGACAGGGCATTGAGCTGATTGTGTTCGGCACAATGCAGGAAGACTTCGGAGCCGTCAGCAGGATTGAACCATGGTCTAGAAATGATGGATTGTTAAATACCAAAATAAGTGGAACTTCGTTGATCTTGATCATTATAGAAAAACAAAAACTTTCTTCCCAAAACGTATCAATCCAACACCTGGGTGCTTCTTCTACCTAATGCTGGATATTTGAGAAACAACTATGTATCCAAATGGAAGAATTCTGAAATCATGTCCTTCTACGATGTTTAGACTACATGTCACAGTCAAAATGAAAGTTCCATCTGAAGATGGAACCATATACCATGAACCATTAATCAAATATACCATTTATACTTTCCCTACCCCAGACTGCCCTGGATTTGTACTCTGGGGTTACATCGTTATGAGATCATCAAACATACTGACTTAAATTCCTGAGGAATTGATCAGAACATATGGGAGACCTGATTCAGGCATATGAAAAACATATAGGTGGAAACTTTTAAATTCAGGTAAATGACAGATATCTAGATATTTGGAAGACTGTGGCACTGTCTGTAAGACATGGACTAGCTGGTTGAAAAGTGAGGTAGGTTGTTTGATTTACATAGAATCATAGAATTTTCAAAGTTGAAAGGACTTAGCAATCACTGATTTTTAAAAAATTAATTTATTACTTTTTATTTTTGGTTGTACTGGGTCTTTGCTGCTGTGCCCGGGCTTTCTCTAGTTGTGGCGAGTGGGGGCTGCTCTTCGTTGTGGTGCGTAGGCTTCTCATTGCGGTGGCTTCTCTTGTTGTGGAGCAAGGGCTCTAGGTGCATGGGCTTCAGTAGTTGTGGCACACAGGCTCAGTAGCTGTGGCTTGTAGGCTCTAGAGCGCAGGCTCAGTAGTTGTGGTGCACGGGATTCGCTGCTCTGCGGCATATAGGATCTTCCCGGACCAGGGCTCGAACCAGTGTCGCCTGCATCATTGGCAGGCGGGTTCTTAACCACTGTGCCACCAGGGAAGCCCGCAATCATTGATTTTAGTGATTTTCCAACAATAGTTCCCAGAGTCCCTAGAGATCCTTGAAGGTGACTTCAAAGTCTCCTTCAAAGGTGGGAGCCGATGGCTAACCGGGAAGCTAAATGCACTGAAGGGACTGAACAGAGAGACCAAAGAGCAGAAGGAAAAGTAACACAGAATGGAGAGAATTCACTTTGGGGGATGTTTATTTCTTCTCGTGTGTACTGTGAATAGCAAGGAGCTGATCTTGGGGGCTTCCCTTGTGGCACAGTGGTTAAGAACACACCTGCCAATGCAGGGGACACAGGTTCGAGTCCAGGACTGGGAAGACCCCACATGCCGCGGGGCAGCTAAGCTCGTGCGTGACAACTACTGAAGCCCGCGCTCCTAGAGCCTGCGAGCCACAACTACTGAAGCCCGTGTGCCACAACTACTGAGCCTGCGCTCCTAGAGCCCGTGCTCTGCAACAAGAGAGGCCACTGCAATGAGAAGTCCGTGCACGGCAATGAAGAGTAGCCCCTGCTCGCCGCAACTAGAGAAAGCCCGAGCACAGCAACGGAACACCCAATACAGTCAAAAATAAAATAAATATTTATATAAAATATTAATATAAAATAAAATAAAAATAAATTTTAAAAAAGAAAATACCAAAAAAAGTATTAAAAGAAAAAAAAAGGAGCTGATCTGGGTATAACCCTAGAAACCTCTTTTGATAAGTTGGTCAGTTATTACATTGAGGCCCATTCACACAAACTACTAAGAAAAAGACTTTCTATAAGAACGGAAACCTCATTACTGTTGGCCTCACAATGGCCAGAGCAAGGAATTTTAAGTAGTTACTACAATATCCTAGAAAACTTTGTATCTGGAAATGTTTCCTTCATCAGGATAATAGACAAAACTAATCAAAACCTACTTGTTGAGGTCCCCTTCATGTGTATAGATCAAATGGATGTTTTCTTTTCTGTGCAACCCATTCCCATCAAAACCCATGAAAAGGGATTTTCTTAGTCATGTTTGCAATCCTGTAAATGCTGAACTGCATTGTGTTTGATGCTATGACATTTAATTTCTTTTTCTTTCTTTCTTCTTTCTATCTTTCTTTCTTTCTATCTTTCTTTCTTTCTTTCTCTCTCTCTCTCTCTCCCTCCCTCCCTCCCTTCCTCCCTCCCTCTCTCTCTCTCTCTCTCTCCTCGCCCCCGACCTTTCTTTCTTTCTTTTTGCCTGTGCATGAACTAACCAAACACTCTACCAAGACTGCTCCTCTATCTGAATAGAGTAAGCTAATTGTCATAACAAGTCAAAAGATGACCTTATTATCAAGTTCATGATGCTTTCTTTGACTTTTCTGGAAAGATAAAATTATACCATCAATACTATATAGGTTGGACTTTAAATATTATTTGCTTATAAATAATAAGAAATAGGAGATATATTTTATGTGAATGTGTGCAAGCACTAGGAAATATATTTTTCTTCAATATGAAAAGTGACGATTTTTAAAGGACAAAAAAATAAATAGCATTAAAAGCAAAACTGGTCTCCTTTCCTAGGCAGTCTTAGTAATAATGACCTTAAAGTCAAGGATTTCTTCATAAAGATAAAATAAGTTTATTGCGGGCTTCCCTGGTGGCACAGTGCTTAAGAATCTTCCTGCCAATGCAAGGGACATGGGTTTGAGCCCTGGTCCAGGAAAATCCCACATGCTGTGGAGCAACTAAACCCGTGTGCCACAACTACTGAGCCTGTGCTCTAGAACCCGTGAGCCACAACTACTGAGCCCGCATGCCACAACTATTGAAACCGCGTGCCTAGAGCCCGTGCTCTGCAACGGGAGAAGCTACTGCAATGAGAAGTCCGTGCACCACAACAAAGAGTAGCCCCTGCTTGCCACAACTAGAGAAAGCCTGCGTGCAGCAACGAAGACCCAACGCAGCCCAAAAAAAAAAAAAAAAAAGTTTATTGCAACTTGATTGCATCACCTAAAATATAACCCTTGAATTGGAAATTGGTAAAAACGCTTATGTTTTGTGAAGTCTGAAATAAAGAGGAAACTGATGGAATTAAACCAGCAAATTATCTTGCAATTAATGACTGCAGTTGTATACACAGCAGATATAATCAACTGTTGAGGAAAGTTGGACCAAATTTCCATCCTGTCTAGTATAGCTGATGGATCTATTCAAAATATATTCTTACCTTTAGAGGAAATGACCCCATATTATGATACAAATATAATTTTTTAAACTATTTTTAAAGGGTAGAAGATCAGTTCAATTAGTGATTCCCAAATATCTTGATTTCTGCTATGAAAACCAAACATCTGCACGATGGAACAAAAATTTAATTTTCACAGATGCTTTGGAGTCCTTATAGATGAAGACTGACTTCAAATATTATATCTTCTTACCAGATTAGTTTTGAGAGAGGAAAAGGTAAAAGAAAAAAAAAAAACAGGGTATATGATGACATGAGACTTTGGATTTAATTTGATTACTTTGGCATTTTATATCTCTTGAACCCATAATTATTTTGGAAAGAACTGATTAATTCTTGACAAATATAATACTACCAAATTACATCAAAATTATTTTTTGTGAGCCAGTCAACCAGTGAGAGCCAAATTAAGAACTGTTTCTTCAAACAGCGCTGTCTTCCATGATGTTACTGAGTTAGTGCTACAGTTCATGAAAACATGGGTCTCCTACAGTCCTTCCCTCGTCGACATTCCAAATCATAAGCCTGACTTTAGACACAGGTTTAAAAAGTAGAAAGTTTTACTCTCTTATGTTACTATGGATACTGAAGCTTTGTGGAACTTTAAAATATTTGCTTAATCCACAAATTGTATGCTGCATAAAGTCAAGGATAGTGTTCTACTCATTTTTGCATAGTAAAGAGAAAAAAGGACACATATCTAAATTCTGATACACCACTTAAGTTCCGTATTCAGAAATCAGAATTTTCCTACATTAAAAGTAGAAACTACTATATATAAAATAGATAACTAATAAGAACCTGCTGTATAGCACAGGGAACTCTACTCAATACTCTGTAATGGCCTAAATGGGAAAAGAATCTAAAAAAAAAAAAAAAAAGAGTGGATTTATGTACATGTATAACTGATTCACTTTGCTGTCTACCTGAAACTAACACAAATTTGTAAATCAACTCTACCCCCCAAAATTTTAAAAAAATAAAGTAGAAACTACTGATATATATAAGTAAAGTATAATCTGTTTTTAATACTATTAAAGCAACACAGAAAATTAACCGCAACTATCATTACATTTGTTTCAGAATACTACAGTTATATCCATTATCTCCCAGATTTCCCAGTCTTTACTCCCATCATGGCAGATGCTCAACTGTAAGAGAGAAGGATTCACATTTAAAGCTGAAAAATTCTGACCTAATTGAGAAACGTTTTAGCAGCATGCAGTATTCTGAAATCTGGCAATCGGTGGAAAAACTGTACACGTTTTCAGCAACGGCCCTCACGTCTACTGATCTGGCAGCCATAATGAGAATAGTAAAGTATGTGGCACTCAGGGTTCACTTACCATTATGAGACATCCCCACAGCAAGGCACTTCTGAAAACGACAGTACTGACATTTATTTCTACTTTTTTTGTGGATCCGACAGTTAAGATCACACCTATCATAAATAAGCTTCAATCTGATTGTCCTCCGGAAGAAACCCTGCAAAGGGATATGGAAAAAAAGGAAGCAAATTCTGAGTGTTTGTGACAATGGCTAAAGGTACACTAGCCTGGGTATCAGAGGCTAAGGTAGGTTCTTGACACATTCTGTCACTGGTGACTTTAGATAAATCACTTCATCTCTCTCAGTTTTCTCTGCTATAATATAAAGAACCAGAGGATCTCCAGTATCCTTTTTTTAGCTCTTAGACAGTGACCACAACCCACTGATGTCATTGAATGCATCTTGGCTCTACATCTGGATTTCAGCAAGCTCTAAGAAGTGCTCTGGCTTTAATGTAATGCAAATAAAACACCATGTAATCAGTTCAGTCTCTCTGTAAATCATTCCAACAGCATGCCCCAGCCTTATAATTGTGCTAAGCAGTTTGGCAAAGTTATAGTCATTTCATTCTAAAACATGAGCAGGGCCAATAAAAATCCACATGTGGATAATTTTTTGGAATTCTCTATGTTGCATAATTTCCTACAGAATTGGTTTCATTTATTTATGCATTTGAAAGAGTGCTCCATAATCGTTGTAGCCTACAAACAAGAAGAGATAACAGAAAATAACATGAGAAGTAATACATAAATCCTCAGAAAATTGACAGCTATCTCAAAATAGCAAATATGTCCATTGGAGGCTAACTGAATTCTATTACATTTACATATTTTTGAAAGACCAGAAAAAAAATTCTAATGAGAAACATTTTCTTACTCCATTTTTTTGTTATTGTTCAGAATATTCCTACTCATTTCTATTGTGCTCATCTTCATGAAACTCACTTCTTAATTCTTTCAAATTTATCTGGCCCTGTTTGACACAAAAAGCAATGAATTAGGACTGACTCTACCACTGACATGCATTTGGACTTTCTCCAGATTTCTACCTTGAACTCTAGACAAGTATGTTCAGCTGCTTACTTGACATCTTCACTTGGAAATCTAAAACCATCTCTAACCCAGCAGGTCCAACTGTGAAGTCCTAATCATACCCTGCAAGCTTATTTCACTGCAGCTCTCTCTATCTCAGCTGATACAACTCCAACCTTGAAGTCACTCTCAACTTCTTTCTCTCATGAAGAAAAGCTCTTGCTCTAAATACACAATTGCCTGTTTCCCTCACTGCATTCAAGTTGTGCTAACACCTCGACTTCTCAGCGAGGCTTATCTATCTTATTTCACACTGTGGCCTGTCCCTGTCCCCAACTCTCCTTGGCAGTTCTTGTTCTCCTTTACTCTGTTCTTCTTTTTTCCCAATAGCCTTTATGACTTCCTAACATACCATATAATTTACTTATTATATTTATGTTTATTTTCTGCTCTTCCCCTACTGCCCAACTAAAATTGTGAGCTCCCTGGGAGAAGGGATGGTCTCTTATGCCCCTAGATGTAACCCAAACGCCAACAACAGTGCTACGTTAAAATACGTTGAGTAAATATGTGTGTCATTTAACTTCCTTTCTAGGCCATCTCTGATATTTTGTGATTCTAAACTATGACTGAGATATTACAAGGCCACTAGCACACTCCTTTCCTTTCAGTTTTTGTTGCTATCTTATTAGAGGTAATAGTTACAAACATGTAGGAAATACATGTAACTATAAAATATAATAAGATAATTATCACACATGAGCCCATTGTTCAACCCAAGATTTAAAATCATAACCAGCCACTTGCTTGCACTTATGAGTTCTTCCCTTATCTAACTCCTGCCTCTGTGGCCTCTTGACAATATAATCATCATCCCCAATTTTGAGTTTATCGTTTCCTTGACCTTTAAGAAAATATAGTTTTATCACACAATCTATAAAACTAAATAATACGTTGCTTAGGTATGCTAGTTTGCGGGCTTTATTAAGTAGTATCATACTATATACAGGTATTGCAAATATATTCCCCTCTCTATGACTTACGATCCTTGAAGTTTACTATTTCAGTCTTTTTTTTTTTAACTTGTAAACCTTTTCATTTTGCTTTCATTCTTGAAAGATCACAGGGTACTCAGTTTTTCCTCTTAACACTCTGAATTCCACTGTCCCTGTGCTTTCATTGTTTCTGTTGAGATGTCTGTTGTCAATTGACTTTGGTTGCATTTATATATTCTCTTTGTTTTTCATATTCTGCAGTTTTACTGCAGTGCGTCTAGCCATGGATTTCTTTCATTTATCTTCTTGCACATGGTTTCTGCATCATGGTTTCACTTGTTCATCAGCTCTGGTACTCCAATTAGTTAAATGTTAGGATTTCTTTTCAATCCTTCAATATTTCCCAACTTCTCTTTTATATTTTTCATCTTCTTAGCATTAATTACTCATTAATGTTCATCACAAAGGTAAACATCAGAACAGCCAAATAAGATGACAAAAAGTATATAATGACAACGGCAAAAGTAAGTAAAAGCAAACTTTTCTCACCAAAGTTCATCAGTAAGAAGAGTTCTGTACGTTACTATTCATCACTAAAGAAGACATATTTTTAATATTCAAAGATCCTATGAATACTTAAAGAACTAAAAGAGGCTTCAAATTCTAGCAGATTCTGGGTAGGACATATTCTTTAAGACATTGTTGGTCTCATTCTTAGTAATTTCTTTGCATATATCTTTCAGTTCAATAATCCTTTCTTCTCCTGTTTCTAGTATGTTATTTAACCCTTGTATTGAATTTTTATTTCAATGATTGTATTTTTCACTTTTAGAAGTTTCACCTGTTTTCAGAGCTGTTGGTCAGGTAGTCTATTATTGCTCATTCATTGCTATGATTCTGCCCTCTATCTTTGAACAATTCATACACAGCTGTTGTACATTCTGTATCAGGCAATTCCAATATCTGCTTTCCTTGGGTAGGGGTGGAGAGGCCTAAGTCTGTTTTTTTGTTTATTTGTTCACTTCTGGTGAATGTCATCAAGTTGATTGCCTACTTAAGTGTTTGCTGACATTTTATTTTGAACTCATTTCTTGACCTTAAACTGTGAGAATCCTACAGGGTCTAAATTGGGAATTCTTTCCTCCAAAGAGAATTTAAAGATCCTTCTGTTGAAAACCAGGAGTGACACTGGCTTATGACTATTTCAGACTCTCTTGAGAATTGTGGCTCAACTCAGAAGCCCCAGACTCAGCTGCACCTCACTGACAGCTCAGAATACTGACATAGGCATCTACCTGTAGGGCAATGCTGCACTTCAGTATTCCTATGGGCATCTATCATGAGGAAACTCTGCCCTGCCCCTCCAAGTATGCCTGCAGCTACATCTCAAGACCTAGGATTTTTTGTTTGTTTGTTTTGCTATTAACGTTTTGGAGAGTTTTCCCTACCTCTTGTGAGATCACTAATATCTCAAACGGTATGTCCTGTGTAGGGTATGCTGGAAAGTTAAGCCTCTTTAATTCTCAAAGGGTTATAAGAAGGTTTAAATATTTAAAAGCCATTTTCCCCCCAATGATTCACACAAGGCTAAAGTACAGAACTGTTGTCACTGATAAATACAGGTGAGAAATTTTGTTTTGATTTTTGCCATTGTGACCATATATTTTTTATGATATCCTTGACTGCTTCTCTGATGTTCACTGTTAAAATCTAATATTAGTGGTTGAAAATGCTGCTTGGCTAGCTGACAGGTCCCACAGTACTCACCTATCTGGCATGGTTGGAGAGGAAGGCTTTTTAATAAGAGAACTATGTTTTTTAAGCTTAACCCTTATAATGTAATTTTTTGTTTTGACTCCTATGATGTCTTTCAAAGTGTATCACATTCTTTTTATAATGATTCCAATGTTGAAGGATAATCATTCTGTATATCATTTACATACTGACTATGCACCTAAAATCTTGAACTAAATATATACAGACTCCAGCACAATCTTGGAATTTACTTTTACTTTTCTTTTAAGACTAAGTTCATGATAACCAACCATTTTCTTGCAATTTGACTCTTTCAAGAAATCTAGAGAGGAAGATACAAGGCTCTCAGTGTTTCTTCTGTAAAATTATTTCTTGACTTGAAGAATGAAGCAGGCTTCTCAAAAGTTTCTTCATATTGCCAATAAAGAAACACTCTCTAACAACACTCTTTTTTATTGTGTCAGCGTCCATAAAGTGATGTGCAATTCCAACAGCTCACAGTTCTGATTATCATGAAGTCTGTGAACTGGTGTGATGGAGATGCACCAGTCACCATTTCAGAAAATGGTTTTGTGTATATTTTTATTATAAAGTCTTCATATTTGCTTGTGAGAACGTAATGCCTGTTTTTTGTTTTTTCTGCTTTAAAAAAAAACTTCTCCAACCTATCCTTCATTGTTTTACAAGTAACAAAACTTCAGGTGCAATGAGACCTAAGAGCGGTATTGTTAAGTTTACAATGAGATTAAACGCCCTGTGTTGGACCTGCATTCAGCTTTATCATGAAATGGTATGGCCCATAGGGGCTGAATCAACGAGCTGCCACTGGCACATGGGAATATACTAAAAACTCTTTCTGAGGTAGGATACAAAAAATACATAGAAATACAAAAACAGGGCTTCCCCAGTGGCGCAGTGGTTGAGAGTCCGCCTGCCGATGTGGGGGACATGGGTTCGTGCCCCGGTCCGGGAGGATCCCACATGTCGCGGAGCGGCTGGGCCCGTGAGCCATGGCCGCTGAGCCTGCGTGTCCGGAGCCTGTGCTCCGCAGCAGGAGAGGTCACAGCAGTGAGAGGCCCGCGTACTGCAAAAAAACCCCAAAAAACAAAAAAACAAAACCAGATTATACTCTATTGTATGGTAGATTGTGCTTCCTTATGCCTTTAGCTAAGTCTATGGTTCTAAAATGATCTTTCACTAAAGGCATAAAAATATGATGAAAACCGACTAGAGAAAAAAATAAGTGTCCAAATTGTAAGCAATAAATGCCAGCTGTGAAAGCTGTAGAACTTATTAGTCTTTCAGTAGCTACAGGTTATACATTGCCTAAATCTGTAATGTTAACAACCAAATACTCCATCACTGTTTCCCTGTAATCCAAACCCAATCTTTTTATTCCTATCTGAATTTTGGCAAGGATCACCAACATAAACCTGTTCCACTGGCACTGTAAAGCTGTTTAAAAAGACCTACTGACAGTTATCTTAAGGATGATAACTATTTTTTGCAATCCATAAATTAGTTTTCAGGTTTGTGGTCAACTGTATTTTAATTATGGGTATAGCCCACATTCTACTGAAATGACAAATGTTAAATTGCCAAACCACCTTTCAGAAAATACATACAGGTGAGTCTAACGCGTGTGTGAATTTCATTTTCACTGAGTATTGTTGATGAACTGAGGTGATATCTTTGATTACTGACAGCCACTGGTCTAATTTAGCTGCATTCAGAGTGTGGCAGCAATTTTGTTTAACTCCACAGTAGCAAAGAATGAGTCAGTATGTCTTCAGCTTCATTCCTTGTAACAGTGGTTCTCAAACTTTTTGGTCTCCATATCCCTTTACTCTATTTTTTTTTTTTTTTTTTTTTTTTGCGGTACACGGGCCTCTCACTGCTGTGGCCTCTCCTGTTGCGGAGCACAGGCTCCAGAAGCGCAGGCTCAGCAGCCATGGCTCACGGGCCCAGCCACTCCGCAGCACGTGGGATCCTCCCAGACCAGGGCACGAACCCGTGTCCCCTGCATCAGCAGGCGGACTCTCAACCACTGCGCCACCAGGAAAGCCCACACCCCTTTACTCTTGTACAAATTGTTGAGGTTTCCAAAGAGCTTTTGTTTAGGTGGGCTAAACCTATTAGCATTGATCAGACTAGAAATAAAACCTGAGAAATTACTATGCACAAGAACACACAAGCCACATTCCATCAGGCATCAGAACTATGCTAACATTCCATGTCATGTAGTTTCTGGAACACTCCACTTACAGTCCTGAGAGAATGAAAAAGGTAAATAACAACTTATTATTATTATGAAAATATCGTCAACCTCATGGGTGTCTTGAAAGGGTCTTAGGGACCCCATTCCCAGATCACAATTTGAGAACTGATGACTTATATACTTGGAGAAGCCAAATTACATTATTCCTCTAACGTTTTTCTTGTTCTTATCTTTAAAATGACCAGATGTCTATTTTCCCTTCCAAGGATAGCATAACCTTCCTTGCATTTTAGTCTAGGAAGTCTGTAATCCATATTTTGGATGGTTTCCAAGTTACTGCAGGTTACTATACTACACTGTTAATTTTTTTCTACTGTTTTTCTTTATTTGTTTATATCTGGTACGTGAAGGACTCCCCTAGATTCGTCAGGTCTTAAGTGTTCATTCTCCATTTTTGCCTTAGAACATTTCTGTTTGTAACTCGAGGGCACTTGGGTTTTCTCCTCCCTGTTTTCTTTTTGCTACTTTTCTTCTTTGCTTTCTTTTATCTTCTAAGTTTTTATGCCCTCAGAACTTAGCTACTTACAATATTTGTCTTTCAGTTTTTAGCTGTTCTCAGAAATGTTAAAACTCTCTACAGGCAGAAGCAAGAAGAACAACAATCCTGCAGCCTGTGGAACAAAACCCACATTCACAGAAAGACAGACAAGATGAAAAGGCAGAGGGCTATGTACCAGATGAAGGAACAAGATAAAACCCCAGAAAAACAGCTAAGTGAAGTGGAGATAGGCAACCTTCCAGAAAAAGAATTCAGAATAATGATAGTGAAGATGATCCAGGACCTCAGAAAAAGAATGGAGGCAAAGATCGAGAAGATGCAGGAAATGTTTAACAAAGACCCAGAAGAATTAAAGAACAAACAAACAGAGATGAACAATACAATAACTGAAATGAAAAATACACTAGAAGGAATCAATAGCAGAATAACTGAGGCAGAAGAACGGATAAGTGACCTGGAAGACAGAATTGTGGAATTCACTGCTGTGGAACAGAATAAAGAAAAAAGAATGAAAAGAAATGAAGATAGCCTAAGAGACCTCTGGGACAACATTAAACGAAACAACATTCGCATTATAGGGGTCCCAGAAGGAGAAGAGAGAGAGAAAGGACCAGAGAAAATATGTGAAGAGATTATAGTCGAAAACTTCCCTAACATGGGAAAGGAAATAGCCACCCAAGTCCAGGAAGCGCAGAGTCCCATACAGGATAAACCCAAGGAGAAACATGCCGAGACACATAGTAATAAAATTGGCAAAAATTAAAGACAAAGAAAAATTATTGAAAGCAGCAAGGGAAAAACGACAAATAAAATACAAGGGAACCCCCATAAGGTTAACAGCTGATTTCTCAGCAGAAATGCTACAAGCCAGAAGGGAGTGGCATGAAAAACGTAAAGTGATGAAAGGAAAGAACGTACAATCAAGATTACTCTACCCGGCAAGGATCGCATTCAGATTCGATGGAGAAATCAAAAGCTTTACAGAGAAGCAAAAGCTAAGAGAATTCAGCACCACCAAACCAGCTCTACAACAAATGCTAAAGGAACTTCTCTAAGTGGGAAACACAAGAGAAGAAAAGGACCTACAAAAACAAACCCAAAACAATTAAGAAAATGGTCATAGGAACATACATATCAATAATTACCTTAAACGTGAATGGATTAAATGCTCCAACCAAAAGACACAGGCTTGCTGAATGGATACAAAAACAAGAGACCCACTTCAGACCTAGGGATACATACAGGCTGAAAGTGAAGGGATGGAAAAACGTATTCCATGCAAATGGAAATCAAAAGAAAGCTGGAGCAGAAATACTCATATCAGATAAAATAGACTTGAAAATAAAGAATGTTACAAGAGACAAGGAAGGACACTACCTAATGACCAAGGGATCAATCCAAGAAAAAGATATAACAATTATAATATAGGAGCACCTCAATACATAAGGCAACTGCTAACAGCTATAAAAGAGGAAATCGACAGTAACACAATAGTGGGGGACTTTAACACCTCACTTACACCAATGGACGGATCATCCAAAATGAAAATAAATAAGGAAACAGAAGCTTTAAATGACACAATAGACCAGATAGATGTAATTGATATTTATAGGACATTCCATCCAAAAACAGCAGATTACACCTCTCAAGTGTGCACGAAACATTCTCCAGGATAGATCACATCTTGGGTCACAAATCAAGCCTCAGTAAATTTAAGAAAATTGAAATCATATCAAGCATCTTTTCTGACCACAACGCTATGAGATTAGAAATGAATTACAGGGAAAAAAATGTAAAAAACACAAACACATGGAGGCTAAACAATACGTTACTAAATAACCAAGAGATCGCTGAAGAAATCAAAGAGGAAATCAAAAAATACCTAGAGACAAATGACAATGAAAACACGACGATCTGAAACCTATGGGATGCAGCAAGGGCAGTTCTAAGAGGGAAGTTCATAGCTATACAAGCCTACCTCAAGAAACAAGAAAAATCTCAAATAAACAATCTAACCTTACACCTGAAGGAACCAGAGAAAGAAGAACAAACAGAACCCAAAGTTAGCAGAAGGAAAGAAATCATAAAGATCAGAGCAGAAACAAATGAAATAGAAACAAAGAAAACAATAGCAAAGATCAATAAAACTAAAAGCTGGTTCTTTGAGAAGATAAGCAAAATTGATAAACCATTAGCCAGACTCATCAAGAAAAAGAGGGAGAGGACTCAAATCATTAAAATTAGATGTGAAAAAGAAGTTACAACAGACACCGCAGAAATACAAAGCATCCTAATAGACTACTACAAGCAACTCTATGCCAATAAAATGGACAACCTGGAAGAAATGGACAAATTCTTAGAAAGGTATAACCTTCCAAGACTGAACCAGGAAGAAATAGAAAATATGAAGAGACAAATCACAAGTAATGAAAATTGAAACCGTGATTAAAAATCTTCCAACAAACAAAAGTCTAGGACCAGATGGTTTCACAGGTGAATTCTACCAAACATTTAGAGAAGAACTAATGCCCATCCTTCTCAAACTCTTCCAAAAAACTGCAGAGGAAGGAACACTCCCAAACTCATTCTATGAGGTCACCATCACGCTGATACCAAAATCAGACAAAGATACTACAAAAAAAGAAAATTACAGACCAATATCACTCATGAACATAGATGCAAAAATCCTCAACAAAATACTAGCAAACAGAATCCAACAACACATTAAAAGGATCATACACCATGATCAAGTGGGATTTATCCCAAGGATGCAAGGATTCTTCAATATATGCAAATCAGTCAATGTGATACACCATATTAACACTGAAGGAGAAAAACCATATGATCATCTCAATAGACGCAGAAAAAGCTTTTGACAAAATTCAACACCCATTCCTGCCTGCTCCATAACTCTGGAGAGTTATGATACAAACTCTCCAGAAAGTGGGCAGAGAGGGAACCTACCTCAACATAATGAAGGCCATATATGACAAACCCACAGCAAACATCATTCTCAATGGTGAGAAACTGAAAGCATTTCCTCTAAGATCAGGAACAAGACAAGGATGTCCACTCTCACCACTATTATTCAACATAGTTTTGGAAGTCCTAGCCATGGCAATCAGAGAAGAAAAAGAAATAAAAGGAACACAAATTGGAAAAGAAGAAGTAAAACTGTCACTGTTTGCAGATGACATGATACTATATATGGAGAATCCTAAAAATGCCACCAGAAAACTAGTAGAGTTAATCAATGAATTTGGTAAAGTTGCAGGATACAAAATTAATACACAGAAATCTCTTGCATTCCTATACACTAATGATAAAAAATCTGAAAGAGAAATTAAGGAAACACTCCCATTTACCATTGCAACAAAAAGAATAAAATACCTAGGGAGACAAACGACCTGTATGCAGAAAACCGTAAGACACTGATGAAAGAAATTAAAGATGATACAAACAGATTCAGAGATATACCATGTTATTGGACTGGAAGAATCAAATTGTGAAAATGACTATACTACCCAAAGCAATCTACAGATTCATTGCAATCCCTATCAAATTACCAATGGCATTTTTTTTACAGAACTAGAACAAAAAATCTTAGAATTTGTATGGAGACACAAAAGACCCCAACTAGCCAAAGTAGTCTTGAGGGAAAAAAACACAGCTGGAAGAATCAGACTCCCTGACTTCAGACTATACTACAACGCTACAGTAATCAAGACAATATGGTACTGGCACAAAAACAGAAACATAGATCAATGGAACAAGATAGCCCAGAGTTAAACCCACGCACCTATGGTCAACTAATCTATGACAAAGGAGGCAAGGATATACAATGGAGAAAAGACAGTCTCTTCAATAAGGGGTGCTGGGAAAACTGGATAGCTACATGTAAAAGAATGAAATCAGAACACTCCCTAACACCATACACAAAAAGAAACTCAAAATGAATTCAAGACCTAAATGTAAGACCGGACACTATAAAACTCTTAGAGGAAAACATAGGAAGAACACTCTTTGACATAAATCACAGCAAGATCTTTTTTGATCCACCTCATAGAGTAATGGAAATAAAACCAAAAATAAACAAATGGGACCTAATGAAACTTAAAAGCTTTTGCACAGCAAAGGAAACCATAAACAAGACAAAAAGACAACCCTCAGAATGGGAGAAAATATTTGCAAATGAATCAACAGACAAAGGATTAATCTCCCAAATATATAAACAGCTCATGCAGCTCAATATTAAAGAAACAAACAATCCAATCCAAAAATGGGCAGAAGACCTAAATAGACATTTCTCCAAAGAAGACATACAGATGGCCAAGAAGAACATGAAAAGCTTCTCAACATCACTAATTATTAGAGAAATGCAAATCAAAACTACAATGAGCTATCACCTCACACCAGTTAGAATGGGCATCATCAGAAAATCTACAAACAACAAATGCTGGAGAGGGTGTGGAGAAAAGGGAACCCTCTTGCACTGCTGGTGGGAATGTAAATTGATACAGCCACTATGGAGAACAGTATGGAGGTTCCTTAAAAATCTACAAATAGAATTGCCATATGATGCAGCAATCCCACTACTGGGCATATACCCAGAGAAAACCATAATTCAGAAAGACACATGCACCCCAATGTTCATTGCAGCACTATTTACAACAGCCAGGACATGGAAGCAACCTAAATGCCCATCGACAGATGAACGGATAAAGAAAATGTGGTACATATATACAGTGGAATATTACTCAGCCATAAAAAGGAACGAAATTGGGTCATTTGTTGAGACGTGGATGGATCTAGAGAGATTGTCATACAGAGTGAAGTAAGTCAGAAAGAGAAAAACAAATATCGTATATTAACGCATGTAGGTGGAACCTAGAAAAATGGTACAGATGAACCGGTTTGCAGGGCAGAAGTTGAGACACAGATGTAGAGAACAAACGTATGGACATTAAGGGCGGAAGCCCCGGGGGTTGTTGTTGTTGGTGTGATGAATTGGGCGATTGGGATTGACATGTATACACTGATGTGTATAAAACTGATGACTAATAAGAACCTACTGTATAAAAAAATAAAATAAAATTTAAAAAAAAATTTCAGAAAGAAAAAAAACCACCTCTCTACAAATATCTGATGAACAGAATCACAGTGAAACTATTTGCTTAAGCCTTCTAGTTTTCTAAGTGTTTTACCAGCCCATAAAAATAATAATTTATTGTGGAAACTTAGCCAACCATACTTTTATTTATCAGCATAAATTACCAAGATGACCAAAAGTAAATGATTTCTTCGGGTATTTCTCAGAATTTAGCCACTATTTCCTCAAAATTATATAAATCTAACTCAATAAAATGACATGTTCTTACTACTCCTTGGGAAGATAATGATTTCATATAAGATCACAGATATTTTAGTTTGGTTTCAATCACAGAATGAATGGGTTTTCGTGTTTTAAACGAAAGCCATCTCTTGCCAGTAGTATTTCAAGGAGTCATTTTGGAATTTTAGAACTTAGAGATGAATAAGAAGCCCTTGGGGAGCTAATCTAACCAAGCTGTTTTACACACGAGGTGTCTGAAGGCTGAAGTGCTCATGCGATTGGTTAGGGACCTTGGGCAAGTGGCCAGGTGACCACTAGCTTGTCTCTTTCACTTTATTAAATTGCCTTTGGAGTAATAAACTATTGGACTGAAGAGGTTTTAGAGATCATCTAATTCAACACCATCATTTTATAGAACTGAAAACTTAGACAGAATATGGTTTAAAAATGATAATATGCAAAAGCATCTTGTACAATATCTGGCGCATAGTAGAAATTCAATAAATATTAACTTCCTTTTTTGGCCCATGGTCCAGTTAGGAACCCAGATATTCTAACACCTACCTAACTGCTGTCATATATCATTATTCTGAACAAAAAAGCCCAACTGACGATTGAATCTGATCTTACCTTTTATAAGCAGCATTATTTTATAAGGTAAGTATTTATGAACAATTTATTCTGAGCCCTGGAGTATATAGTAAGTACTATTCGATTACTATTTTATTCATTGAGCCTATTAGAATTAATTCTTTTAAAATACGAACTACATTTTAAAATATGAGTAGAGGGACTTCCCTGGTGGCGCAGTGGTTAAGAATCCGCCTGCCAATGCAGAGGACACAGGTTCGAGCCCTGGTCCAGGAAGATCCCACATGCCGTGGAGCAGCTAAGCCCGTGCGCCACAATGACGGAGCCTGCGCTCTAGAGCCCATGAGCCACAATTACTGAGTTTGCGTGCCACAACTACTGAAGCCTGCAGGCCTAGAGCCCTGTGCTCTGCAACAAGAGAAGCCACCGCAGTGAGAAGCCCACGCAATGCAACGAAGAGCAGCCCCCACTCACCACAACTAAAGAAAGCCCGCGCACAGCAACGAAGACACAACGCAGCCAAATTAATTAATTAATTAAATTAAAAAAATAAAAATAAAATAAAATACGAGTAGATTAACATTTTCGTAATAATTGGGCAGAATATTACTAAATGAACTTTCCAAAATACCCTTTTTCACAAAGAAAAGAGGTGAGGAGAAAGAGTACCTCCTTTCCAAAACAGTTACATCGCTTTGCCTGCTCCTAACACATAGCTCAAACTGACGCTGGAACAAGAAAGCACATAGCACTGGTTTAGGAGTCATAAGATATATGTTCTGGTCCTGGCTCTGCCACTTACTGATGGATGACCATGGGCAAGTCTCACTGATTCATGATTTCTACACCTGTAAAGTGGCCATACATAAGCTTGACTTTATAGGACCGTTCTAAGGCTCAAATGAAGATTATCTATCTATCCATCTATCTATCTATCTATCTATCTATCTACCTACCTACCTACCTATCTATCTATCTATCGGGTCCTACATACACAGAATATTCCATGGTATAGTGAAAAACAATATAGAATATTCAGGAAATCCGGGTACCGGTCTGGGTCAGCTCATCACTGTCTTTCCATGATACCTTGAACAAGTGACTTTTTTTTTTTTTTTTTTTTTAAATCTGCAAAATGCAAGGTTCAAATTAGATGGTGCTGCACAGGACCAATTTGGAAAAAGGGAAGTGAGGCAAAGTAGCCTTGCTTTGAACAATTTTCTTAGGTTTTCAAGTATTATACCATTTGAAGAATGGGTTTTGCCAAAAATATTTAAAAGCTTCACAATGTTATCTCAGTTCTTTGCCATCTGTTTGCAACAGGAAATGAAATAATAGGTACATTTTCAGCAAATTGTTTCAAAAAAGAAAAAATGTTTTTTTACCTTGCATCCTTCACAAGCATGAACTCCGTAGTGGAACCCTGAAGCTTTATCCCCACAGACACGGCATTCAATTGCCATGAGGGAGTTGGAAGGCTCTTCGTGAGGCTTATTGTACAGCTGAGTCTTTTCAGAATAGTAAGGTGGGGATGCAGGCTCCACTTTGATTGCACCTGTGTACAGAAAAACACGAGCAGGTAATTACCACGTGAAAAACAATGCCCGACAAGCAACAGGGAGGTCACTATAGTACACCTTGCTGCCATTATTTTATTATTTAAGTTAGATGCACTATGGAACGTGAAAAATACACAGGAAAAAGTAGGCTTTGTAATCACAGGCAAGTCGCAACACCTCTGAGCCCCACCTGTGAAAAAAAATGGGGTTAACTCTGTGGTTAACTTTTAACTTTGTGGTTCTATGACCGTCCAATACCTCGTAATACTAAAGCTCTAACAGGCAACATATGGTATTTCAGACCATTAAGGTTACTTTGCTACATAATGTGCTGTATTTGGCATTCGTGACAATATTAAATTATACATTTGAATTTAAATGTTGCATTTTAGAAGTGTTTTAAAACCACTCTTGAAAAGGAAACAGAAGGAACATTGTCATGAAAAGGTATGGTAAGCCCAGCTTGAAGGTACATGAAAAATAAGAGAGCAGGTTCCCATCAATGTTGAGTCAGAAAAGATGGTTTGTAAAATGATCTCTGATAGAGAGAGCCCCTATGGAAAGCAAGCACTATCTTTCCATTGATCAGGATCAGGCCTGTTAAATTTTCGTATCAGGCTCCAACTGAAAGCCACACATATAAATATAACCAAGTATATCATTTATCTTAAAAAAAAAAAAAAACTAGAACTACAGGAAGTTCTTACTTATTGTCAAGTAATGGCTGCAGTTACATGGTGGTGGCTCTGGAAAAACAGCATATCAGCAAAGAGATAAAAATCAAGGAAAGAGCATCATAGAAATTTAATCTTGAAAAGTGCAGCTTTAGTTTTTCTCGAGTCTGATGGCTTGATGTGAACTGCGTTAATGGCGTGGGGATTTATCAATAGCCTACAACGTCAACATTTAAATTTGTGCTGAAAAATAGGTTTCACTGGAAGCTGTTCAAACTGCAGAATTAGTAAAGATGCAACAGTGATTTAGAGATAAGTTATAAAAAGTGACAAAATGTTCCTTATCTACTTACAAGTGGAAAAAAGAATTCAAAGTGTGGGGGGGATGGACTCTTAGCCTGAGATGCACCTGGCAAGGTAATCAGGCTGGAAAATGTCCCTGAGAAGGAAAGAAGAAAAGAAAGAAAGAAGGGAAGCAGGCAGGAAGGCGGGGGGGGGGGGGGGGGGGGGGGGGGCGGGGGGGGGCGGAGAAAGATGATCTGGGGTGTTCACACACTACCTTCCTTTTTGGTCCATTATAAATGCCCACTATTTCATGGATCAATGGGTGAATAAATGAATGGTAAATGGCTTCACTATAGGCTTTAGTCTCTGGAGCATTTACCCCAGTGTGAATGAGATATTAGTCCAATGCTAGTCTCAGTAGTCTGAAAAGTGAAATAAACCGCCTACTTTGGTACTCTTGGAGTTTCAGGTCATACTTATAATCCGCAACCACTGGGTCAGCTCTTGGGAACGGAATGTCTTCATAGTGTGGAGCGGAAATGCTGGAGAAATCAACGGTGGTGAAGGGCTTGATGTCAAAGGAGTGGGCGTGGTCATCCATCACAGAAAGGTCCACGGAGCTGATCCCGAAGTTGGTGGGCCAAAACGGCATCTCTGTGTCCACCATGGTAATTTCTGAAATGGAGAAAAGAACAGCTACGACGTTAGTCCTGGAGGACAGTGCCATCCCGTAAAGATCCACAGAAAGGGAACAGAAAGAGTCTTGGGTCAAGTGACGTCACCTAGGTGATCATGGGGAGAGCAGAGAACACAGCCGCCTTCTTGGTGCCGTCCAGGCTGTTGAACTAATGTAGGGAAGTCACCCCTTACCTGGACGTCACAGTTGAGGACCCTCTGATAGTGTCACGTGTACGGCATACCCACATCAATGTCCTAGAAACAGCCCTGCTCTCTTCAGAGCAGGATGGCTTTCCTAAGGGTATCTGGGAATGGGCCTCTTGTTTTTTCCCAGCAAGCAGAGAGCTAAAGAATGTAGCTCTCAAAGGCTGACTCTTGCAAGAGGTTAAAGATTCCAGCTGTGGTCTTCATAAGAAAAACAAAGCGCCTTGAAAACACAAATAAGGAGACTAGGGCTGTGAATGCGCTTCAGCGGTTCCAAGAGGACGCATCAGGCACGGTTTGGGTTCACATGTCTGAATATCTACATGAATAAGTACCCAAACAACTTGAAGTTATCTGTGTTACAGTACAAACACTACACTGGTGATAGCTTAAAGGTCATACGGGGTCTCAATGACATCCAGAAAAAAGTGTGTGCTCCTAATGACAGGGGCAGCCATTGAACAAATTTCAGCTAAACCTACCTAACCCACGTCACCCCATTCACTTTGCCCATCTCCTCGGCATGCTTATTTTCTATTTCATTACCCATTTTTCTTAGTATATATTACTTTCCTATCAAAATACACCTCTCTCGTCTCAACTGCAATATCCACAAAAGTAGGTTCATCAACTATTTCTCATCATGCCTACTGCAAAGTTCTTCTGTAGACAAAGTAAAGGTGGACTGAGTTAAAGCTGGTGTATATGCTTCTGTATGAATACTGGGAAATGAAAATAAGGATGCAAAAAACGTCTGGGTTGCAAGAAAAATTGTCTGCTCATCATTTTACTAGTTTATTTTTGTTTCACTTTTAACATATGACTTCAGTGACTGCCTGCCAACCAATGTCAGGCTTCTCAACACAGGAATCATATCCCTAGGGGTCATTTATTTTATTGAAAAGTCTCAGGGAAAATTTTAATGATAAAATAGTTATTTATGTGTAAATAAACAGAGCAAAAAATTCACGTGATTTTAAAGATATACTATGAAACTCCTAAAACAACTTTATACTTGTAGTACATTTCATGGCCAAAAGAACGCTATTTTTAAAAAAGAATAGACTATTTTAAAAAGCAGCTTTAGGTTTACTTAAAAATTGAGCAGAGGGCTTCCCTGGTGACGCAGTGGTTGGGCGTCCGCCTGCCGATTCAGGGGACACGGGTTCGTGCCCTGGTCCGGGAAGATCCCACATGCCACGGAGCGGCTAGGCGTGTGGGCCATGGGCACTGGGCCTGCGCGTCTGGAGCCTGTGCTCCGCAGCGGGAGAGGCCACAACAGTGAAGAGGCCCGCGTACCCCCCCAAAAAAAAAAAAAATTGAGCAGAAACTACAAAGTTCTCATATACCCTTTTCCCTTTCTCCCTCCCCCGCAAACCCTGAAACACACAGTTTCCCCATTATTAACGTGCATTTCCCCTATTATGAACACTTGTATTAGTGTGGTATGCTTGTTGACAAAACTGATGAACCAACAGTGATACATTATGATGAACTAAAACGCACAGTTTACAGTAGAATCCATTCTTTGTGTTGTTCATTCTATGGTTTTGACAAATGCGTAATGTCAAGTATCCACCATCACAGTAGCACACAGGATGGTTTCACTGCTCTAAACACCCGCCGTGCTCTACCTATTCATCCCTCCCCTCCTCCCCCGAAAACGCTGACTTTGTTGTCCTCTTCTACTAAGGGCAATTTTTGGTGGAAAAGCAGGGGAAGCACTGACCTACATCATAAATTGAAAAGTCTTTGCGTGGCATTCAAGGCCCTCCCTGACAGTCTGCCTTACTTTTTCAGTGTCATTTTCCACTCGGGATCCCAGACCTCACCCCCATTCTCATCAGTGCTGTGCTTGGGCGCATCACACCGTGTGCCCAGGGCAGACACTCTGCACCGTCTAGTCCGCTCATCTCTGTTCATGCTGCTTCCTGAAGTTGTTCACCCTCCTCCTGTCCCTCAGCACCACCCGTCAAAATTCCCGTCTGTCTTTTCCACGGTAGTGGGGAATCCCACACTGGTCCAAATGCTACTCTCTCCATGAAACCTTCCACGAATTCTCCAACTTAAAAACACTCTCCATTCTCCGTGTTCCCACAGCACTGAGTACCTCTCTTTCCCTCCGGTATAATTATTTGGATAAGTATCTCCACTGTTAGAGTTCCAGTTCCGGAGCAAAGGGCAGGGTCTTATTATTCTGTTTTCCTTTTAGACCTCATGCATAGTTGTTGTTTACTAAACGTTTGCCAACTGAATGATCATATTTTATAGGGAAGGAAAGAACAAGTATTCATTTTTCTGTGAAAATGGAAAAAATAAAGATACTTTTTCAGTGGTTTAGTTTTGCTAAGACTTAAGCTCCCCAGAAAAGATGTAATCTTCAATATCATAAATAAAATACAGTTTAAGCTGTAACTCCTCCTCTCAACAACGTATACTCAGTTTTTCTCTTCTGATAATTGCAGGAGGAAGATTAGGCTACTGTAAACTTTTTCTCTACATAGAAAGGACAAAGTGAGAAAGAAAAACCGTTTGCCTCTTCATCTCTATGAAAACAAATTATCCCAGTACACACTTTCCTTCCCCTCTTTCCCTTCTCCCTGTCCTCTTACTCTGGGACACCTTGACCTAAACAATATTACTCCACAGGGGCCATGGTTACTGGGAGGCACAGTGGTTCCCTAGACATTTTATTTTGACTTAAAGATGGGGTCCAGGGAGCCTGCTTCTAATTTTGTCTCCAGAAAACATAAGCTACTGTTTCTGCCAAGCTGTAAGTTGAGTAGGTGTTTTTCGTGACTCCATGCAATTACTCATGAAAGAACAAATGAACAAAATGCTTGCATAGACAACAGTCCTTCTCAGGGATAACTAACAATGTCTTAACTTTCCAGCTGGGTGAGAGAAGTGCATTGCATCAGGCACATCATTAATTTCACAGCCTTTGGTGTGTTTCAAGCAGGCAGGAGTCCTGAGGCAGACACTGTGGGGAAGGACGTAGTCGTGTGCCATTTACCTCAGACCTTCACCTTGGCTTTAAACTCTACGATACTCAATGAGCAGACTTCACAACACGCCAAAGTATAATGTAGTTCAAACAAAAAGACATATCATGCAAAAATACAGCAACTTCTCTCATCTGAGAGGCATCATTATTTGGGAGTATGGAAGTGGGTCAGAAAAGATGTTAAATGATAAAAATCAAGCACTAGAACTATACAGTTTACCTTTGGGGTTCTACGTTGTCCCTTATGAAAAGAAAAGAAAAACTTCTACTAGAATGTCTGGAGAAATGCTGCACCTCCTTAATAATGACATTAGCTAATATTAATAGAACCCTAAGTCTCTGCTAAGTATAATACCAAATACAATGCTTGGACTGTCTCACTGAGTGCTCACAATGGCCCTATGAGGTAGGTATACTTATAAATCCCCTTAAAGAAGAGGAAACTGAGGCACAGTTATGGAAATAACTTGCCTAAAACCACCCAGCTACTAAGGAGTACAGCTGGGTTATGAACCCAGATGGTCTAAAACGCCACAGCCCGCACACGTGACTTTCTAAACTTAATACTGATTAGAAAAACAAATCTCTTCCTGATCTTCTAGTTCTATATTAAATAACAATTAATTTCGACAAAGCTTCGCTGAACACCTATGATGCGCCAGGTACAGGGGGCTGGGGATGCACTATGAAGGGTAATTCTCAAATGGAAGCTTCATTGGAGAAACATGTTAAGCTGAACAAGAGTGGGTGCAGGAAAGAGCCTTTCCTACATGTCTAAAACTTAGTAGCCCTGTTGGAAGTGACCTTAGACAGAAACTTAATCACCAATTTTTTTCAATCTCTTTTCATTTGTTTCAGTTCAAGGTCATGGTACTCATAAATATTATTCATCCAGCCCCTCCTTATTGATCTATTCAAATCACTTTGCAGTGTGAACTGACCTGTGAATTTCCTACTTCCTCTCCCGTTACAAGAGCCGATATCCAGAGACAAAAATCACTCTGAAATGTCAGAGCAGAAAGGGCGTTTTGGAGATAATCTAAGCTCCCCATCTGGCAGTTGAAGAAAACCAGGCAAAGCGATGTGCTCAGGAGCTCAGGGGAAGAGGCCGAGTCCACGAGAGTCCAGGTTCTCTGTCTCCTACCCCTAGCATCCTCCACATTGCATTACGAAGTCGTTACCATGTGTAAATACGTTGAAAAGGGGACTTTTTAATCTATACCAATTTTCACAGATCCAGACTTTTCGGTCTTAACTAACACACAGGAATGACATCAAATTTATGAAGGAAAAATGTCTCATGCAAGGAGCCATTTACGGGTTGACAAATTAGAATAAAGAAATTGGTAGTAGAATTTGTTTCTAACAAAAGTAATAAACTCCGAATTCCTCAAAAGGTTTAGGGAACAGCCTCATAAAGTGAGCATCGTATCCATCCAAGTCTTTACGTAATAAATACAGATGGATGTATTTTATTTGTTTGTTTGTTCGTTGCAGGTTGCTGTTCTGAACATTAACAACTGAAGATGGAGAGCTAGTAGCGAGTTAGAAGCCTGGGTTTGAATCCTGACCTCTTTCTTGTCAATTTTGTGATCTCTTTATCCCTAATTATCCCCATCTGTAAATAATCATACTGCCGACCTCACAGAGTTGCTGTGAAGATTCAGTTAAATAATACATGTAAAGCATCCAGCATAGGGCCAGAAAGTAAGTTCTCCATAAACGTAATTATTGGTAGTAGTGGTAACTTTTGTCACCAGAGTAACCAGAGTACTAGAATCATGTAAAAGGTAGGCTAAAAGCTCCCCAACGCTACCACTAGGGGACAGGAAAAGGAAGAAACAGCAGCAAAGTCCCATTGTTCAAAGAGGATTACGCCTAAAACAGATGTCCTGTTTTAAAGGCCTCTGCAAAAGGAGAGTCCACGGCCTCTCTGGGTTACTCATTCCAATGCTAAATTGCTCTTCTGTAGCCAGGAAAGTCTATGTCTTGTCTGGCATTTCCCCAACTGTGTTATACATATGTTAATGATGTTCCTTTTAAAATAATTAAAAAGAAAAAAATTCTGGTGGGCAAATAAACTTAGGAAATGCTAGGTGAAGCCAGTGTAAATGGGTCTCTTGCAGGACTTCTTAGAATTATATGCTAATAATCCATGAGAAAATACAAGAGAGGGGAGGGTATCGCACACAACGTTTGAGGAGTTTACCATCTGATGGAACAGAGTTTGTGAAATGATGGTCTAACCTATGTTGTTGGAGTTTGTACATTTTTCTTTCATTTTCTACACATACAGTTATCATCCTCTGCATACTTGACCTTTACCACATGTACTTGAAAAGTTTTATTAAGTTATCCCTTAGGTTTTCTCTAACTTTAGAGTGACTAAGGGCAAGGATTTATGTTGGTTAAAACAACGAGAGAAAGGATTTCTAACTTAAACCACAGAGAAAGGAATCACTGTAAAGACTAATGCTCTTTTTACAGAGACTATCCTAAAAGCCTCCAGGCAGGAAAAAAAAAAAGTCCCCTAAAAAGGGTCAGGAATCAGAATGACACTGAACTTCTCAAAAGCAGCGCCGGAAGCTCGAAAATCAACAGAGCAGTATTTTCAAAATTCAAAGAAAAAAATTATTTCCAACTTAGAATTTTATATTCAGCCAAACCATCACTCACGCGTAAGAGGAGAATAAAGACATTTTCAGAAATGTAAGACCTCAAAAAAAAGTCACCTCCCGTGTGTTTTTTCCTAGAGTTCTACACCAGAACAAAAAGGAAACATGGGATCCAGGAAGCAAAAGATTGAGGTACAGGAGAGAGGTGGAAGGAAGACCCAGGACAACAGATCCTGAGCAGAACCTGTTCGTTGAGAAAATGGATCAGAGGGTGCCGGTGGCCTCATGAGATTCCCTGAGAAACCGCAATGCCCGAGACATGCAAATGCCCACTTTGAGGGAGAGTCTGAGAATGAACTGGTGGCAGGTATGGAGAAAAGGAACAACAACAAAAGTGAGTAATTACTAATTAAAAAAAAAAAAGAATGATTAACTCCAGAAAAACAAACAGCTATTCAGGGTCAGAAGTAAAACTGTAGGGCCTTCCCTGCTGGTCCAGTGGTAAAGAATCTGCCTTCCAATGCAGGGGACGCGAGTTTGATCCCCCAAACGAAGCCCGTGCCCCAACACGAGAGCCCGTGAGTCACAAGCTACAGAGCCCACGTACCCTGGAGCCCACGCGCCACAACTAGACAGAAGCCTGTGTGCTGCAATGAAGACCCGATGCACCCCTCAAAAAAAGTAAAACTGCAGTATACTGTCCGGCTCAATTGTAAGTGCACTTCCAAAATTACTGCGATGTAAACACAGACAACTAATTTCACCTAAAATTACGAATAACCACACTGTGAGGGTGGGTTGCGGGAGACGAGGAGTGTAGGTTTTGGGAAAGGGAGTGTGATGGCAAAGGGCTAAATTCTTATCTTCTGCAGCAGTAAGTCAGTGGGTAATCAACACAATTAAAAAGATCGCAGTATAAGCATGTTAAACATACAGCAGTAAAAACCAGGAGACATGCTTTAAAAAGTTAAAAATCATTGCCTCTGAGAAGTGGGAACCAGGTGTAGGTTGAAGACTGCGGTTCTTCATTAAAAGCTTTGTACTACGATCTGACTTCTAAAACTGTGTACAAATATTACTTTGATGAAAGTAAAAATTAAGTTAAATATCTTTAAACTGCAGTATTTTCCCATGATTTCACCTAACAGAGGGAGTAAATATATTCCTTGCCTGTTTCCCAGTCCTCTTAAAAGGACTTATCATGCAATAACCTGGAAAAGTAGAGAGAATTTTAATGGTAGTTTCAAGTAAAATAAAGGAGTATCAGAAAATATTTTTGATACTTGACCAACAGATGACTGTCCTTGTGACTCAAGCATTTAAAAAATAAATTCTATCAATTCCTTTCTTTTCCTTCACTGGTATGATGAGTTTTAATTAGCAAAGGAAGAAAAAGACTCTGGACCCCATTAGCAGAAGTATAGTTTAATAGTAGCTAATCATTTTTAGGCACTTATTATCGTATGACAGGCACTGTACCTTAGACCCATTACATATGTAATTTATAATTTGTTAATGTAAGTATAATTTAGAAATGTACATACAGTAATATAACTTACATATATAAATAGTCCTATGGGTTGTAAACAATTATAATTACTACCCAATAGACTGAAAACATTAGACAGAAAGAGGTAAGTGATTTGCCCAGTACAACTAATAGGTATTGGAACTGGGGTTTGAATTCTGTTATGGTTTCTCTGAACAGAGAACCTCTTAGTTTGGACACCAGGAATTAAGAAAAGGATTAAAATTCCTTAGTGTGGAATTTTAGTGGATTCCTTAGTGTGTCATTTGTTTCTTTAATATAAGAAAATATGTTTTCATTGTGTTGTCTACTTAGACTATATTACAAACCAAATCCAGTGCTTCTGTCCTGGTGACACTCCCATCGATAGCCTTGGCAGAGGTTGAAAGCATTCTAATACGTATCTTTATATGCACATTTCTTTATAAAGAGCCAGAAGGTCTCACAGCAAATTTCCAAATTCAGACCAACAAAGGGCATATGATCAGCTTTGGAGAAGTCCATGTTAGCTTATGCTTTCTAAAAATTCATTTTCTCTTGCATGGGCCACATCTTGTTTAGATAGCTTGCTTAATCCAGTCCTGAGGTATCAGGGGACAGGAAAGATGATAGGCTCATGCCCTCATCCAGAATGATCGTTTCTTCCGCTACCTTAGCTGGAGATTCAAGTCCTCTTTCTCATCATGGTCAAACTAGTTCAAGGTTGGTTCTTCTGCTAAAACCACCTTCACATGTTTCTAAAAGGAGACTTACTAAAAACTAGTCAGGACTAAGGCTAAATCTGCTGAACAGTTAGTTACTCTGGTTTAGCTGAAACTCTAGCCTCGCCTAGCACACACCAGCAGCCAGCGAAGACTGGTACTTAGGTCAGAAAAAAGGAACTGGAATGTTTCCTCCTGGCCAGCTCCTTCTGCACAATTTGGTTTTGGTTTTGCAGTGACAGGGGAAGGAAAATGGGAGAGAGGAGACCGAATGGAAAGGAAAAAAATGCAAGGAATGCTCCACAAGTCTGTAGCGACTTAGAAAGGAGGGAACCACCAAAGATCTCCCAAAGGACTGTTTCTCCTTGCTTTGTCCACCCGTCAACCACTGTAAGGGACCTCCTGCAACCAGGAAGAGAGAGAGTGGGTAGGTGTTTTTAAAGAAAACTTTACTACTGAAGCATCTCTAACAGCCTGAAATTATGCTAGAGGGGAAAGCTGGCCTTACTCAGAGTTGTTTAGTCTGGCAAAGTGAGTGATACACTACGCTTCTGTTTACTCTTTTGTTTTCAATTTACTGTGCCAAGCACTCTTAATGAGAAGACAATGGTCTTAAGCTATACAAACTCTGAGAACAAAAGTGTCAAAACAGATGTAGCCAGATCACTTGTGGTTATGGGATGAAGTGCAGATTTCCACTAGCTATACTGTATATTATCTTAAAACATATTGCCATGTGATATTAAAATATTCTTAGTAAGCACTTTTCATTCTAAGTCCTCCTCCTGAGCCATTATAGCATTACCAAAAATATTCTACATGAAAACATTTGATACAACACGCATCCATGAGTTCAAAAAACCTCTTCATTAGGAAGGGTGAGAAACTTCATTCATCTGATAAAGAACAGCTATTTTAAAAAGACAAAACAACTAAAGGAGCCATCATACTTGACAGTGAAATATCTAAGCTTTCCTTCTGAGGTCAGGAATGAGATAAGGATACTAGTTATCATCAACACTGGAGATCCTATCCTATCCAATCCAACAACAACAACAACAAGACACAGAATTCGAAAAGTAGAAATAAAACTAACATTACTCACAGATGCCATGATTGTATAAAAAAAAATAAAACCATTACAGCTAAAAGGAGAATTTAGCAAAGTTCCTGGATATAAGGTTGATGTTAAAAACTCAACTATATTTCTATAAGCCAGCAACAAACAGAAAATGACATTTTGAAATGATGTTTACAATCGCATCAAAACCATCAAATACCTAGGGGGAAAAATCTAGCAAAATATGAGTACAATCTCTACGCTGAAAACTCAAAAGTATATTGAAAAAGTATCTAAATAAATGAAGGGACGTGTCATGTTCATGGACTGGAAGGCTCAGTATTATAAAGCTGTCAATCCTCCACATTTATCTATAGATTCAGAATAAATTCCAATCAAAATCCTAGCGTTTCTGCCTGGAAACTGACATGCTGAGCCTAAAATTTATGTGGAAATGTAAAGGGCCAAGACTAGCCGAGGCAATCTTGAAGAGAAGAAAAATGCTGGAGGACTTATCCTACCAGATACCAGAACCAATGATAAAGCTACAGTCATTAAGACCAGATGTTGGTTGGTGCAAAGAGAGAAAAATAGACCAATGCAACCAATGCAAGCCCGGAATCAATGCCACATGTAAACGGTCACCTAGTTTATGAAAAAATGTCACTGTAGTAGGGCAAGGATAATACTTTCAATAAGCAGTGTAGGTAAACTGGGTATCCATAGAGAGGAAGAAAAGGTTCAACCCCACCTAATACCACACACAAAAAATCAATTTCATGTGAACTGCAGATCTCAGTGTGAAATATTAAACAAAAGAGCGTTAAAAAGAAAAACTAGGACAACGCCTTATCAACCTTGGAGTAGGCAAAGATTCATTCAACAGGATATAAAAAGCACTGACCATAAAAGAAAAATGTGATACACTGGACTCTATTAGGATTAAAAACTGTTCATTAAGTGAATAAAAAAGCAACAGAGTGGGAGAAGGTATCTGCAATACACATATTTGACAAAGGTCGCTTTAAAACTCGTATCTAAAGTACCTGATATAAAAATAGGCAAAAGACTTGATCAGGTACTTTGCAAAAGAGGATAGCCAAATGGACAACAAATATTTTAAAAGGTGCTTAACTTTACAGTCATCAGAGAAAGGGAAATAAAAATTAGAAACAAAAATTACAAGATGATACCACCACTTACCCACCAGAGTGATAAAATGAAAAAGAAAATGCCAAGAACCAGGAAAGATGTGGAGTGAATGAAACACTCAGACACTGCTGGTGGAGGTATACACTGGTACAGCCGCATTCAGAACCGTTTGGTAGTGACTCAAGGCTGAACACGTCCCACAGCCCAAGTATATATCTAACAAAATGTGTATACTTGTTCACTGAAAGACCAATACGAGAGCGCTCACAGTTGTACTGTTTGCAATACTGAAAACCACCTGAATGCCCATCATCAGTAGGGTAGGAAGATATATTGTGATATAGTCGCACAGTGAAATACCATATAGTAATGAGAGTGAAGGGCAATTACATTCAATAATGTGATTAATCCAACAAACAAGTACTGGGCAAAAGAATCCAGATACAAAAGAGTAAACCATGTATGATTCTACTTACATAAAATTCAAAAACAGGCAAAACTAATCTTTGGGTTAGAAATTAGAATAGTCAGAGAGCTTCTGGAATGCTGGTATTGTTCTGTTCTTTATCTGGGTGCAAAGTACACAAGTATGTTCATTTGTGAAATGATTTATACATTTTCTCTAATAAAAAGGTTAAATAACAGAGATGTCTCCTACGGGTCCGGGAAGTCGAGGTTGATAGAAGGAAACGTTAAGACCAACTACATAGCCAGCAAAAACTCTTCCATTTGTATTACAAAGGATGGGTGTAGAATTTCCAGGGCACTCATTTGACAATTTTCCTAGTCAGAAGTTATAAAGCAGTATTGAAATGATTCTTAGTAAACTATCTATTTTTTAAACTGGCTTCCGTGTACAATAAAGGCTAGATACATATTTTAACCAAGGTTCTCGAATCAGTGTAAACAAGGCAGGTAAAAATTCACAGGGTGCACACTTCATCCTAAGGAATGAGTATTAAAAGTTATGTTTTTGCTTTAGATATGCTTGGCCTATTCTGTCTTACGAGAACCCTGTATTTTTTTTTTTAGACAATGCAGGAAATCTTTTTCCAAAAACTAATGCCTACATTAGGAGTCCCGTGTTTGGGAAGTTAATGTGCTTGGAACAGTTGAGTTGTCTTTTGAGACATTCCATTTAAGTGAAATAAATCAACAGGTTAAATCCAAACTACCAATTTTATGCTAACCATTTAACTCTTCTCTGTATCAACAATCTATTTTATAAACCTTGTTTCTTACAAGAGTCATTATATTTTACTATGGTGTTTCTCTTCCCAAAACTTTTCCTTGTTTTACTTTTCTTGGGCATTTTTCTTTCTCAACATCTTAACCTCAGTACATGCTCAGTCAGTAATACAAAACCAAAACCACCTCAAATCAAGATAACCAATGACCTAAAACTATGTACAAGGTATTTTTCAGGCCCCACAAGAAATACATTATAATGTAGTTCTTGAGCTCGAAAAGTTACCAAGATGAAAGATGTTTGATAACAGAAGAAAGTACAGAGAAAATAAGTGCTCTAAAAACATCGAGGAGACAGAGACTCACACATTCTGAAATAATCGGGGATATCGACTCGGTAGAGACGGGTTTTGAATTATGAGGGCCCAGTGGAGTGATTGGGATTTGGATTATTACTGATAAAGATATTCCAAGGAAAAGATACTTGTCTCCTTCATCCAGCATGGCCCTTCTATGACCTGAGTTTATTTAAGCAATAATAACAAAATGAATATAACACCAAAGAGGATTAGATTTCATATAGGACAGACACTTGCAAATTGGATTGGTTTCTCCTGGTCAGTTGTTTGTACCTTGTAACTGGCTAGAGGTGTGTTGTATCAACAGCAAAGAGATTTCTTCATAAATGGGAAAAATTTCTATGTGAACCTGGCCATATTTAGGTCAAATTCACACCTTTGGATCTTTTTAGCATCATACTTTAATCAACTAAGCAAACTTGCCCGGTCTACATAACAGGTTTTTAATTTTTTTTGGGGCAGTGCGGCACGTGGGATCTTAGTTCCCCGATCAGGGACTGAACCTGGGCCCTCAGCAGTAAGAACGCAGAGTCCTAACCACTGGGACGCCAGGCAATTACCAATAGGTCTTTAATTTTTAAAACTAAACTAAAGGCAGGGCTTTAGGTAAAGTGTAAGACAATAGTAAAATAATATCCAATTATCTTACATTAAAAATATTTAATTGCTAACGCAAAGCAAAAAAAAAAAAAAGAATAATGGATATTTTGCATTCTCCAAAAAAGTAAGGGGAGCCATCGTGTTCATATGTCTGGAACATGTGAAGGATACCAGAACTTCTGCTCTGTTACTAAGTTCTGTCACTGGCTCTTTGCCAAAACAAGAAGTTGAACCTTGGTTTCTTTCTTCTAGAACTATGATTAATAATAAGTATCTTTCAGATAATATCTAAATATTATGAAAAAAATTCTAAGGAAAAGATTGGAAGAGAGTAAGAAGTAACTATGACCTAATTAACTATGGAAATAGAAAACTTTTGATAGTATGGATAATGAAAATCTGTATTATCCCAAAGTGTAACTTCTGTTTTAGAGGTGAGAAGACAAAACTAACATTTGTTGGATACTGATTACATACCAGACACTGCTCTAAGTGCTTTATATATTGGATATTAGTTACTTAACCAAGTAAGGTTCTGCTAGCAAATAAGCCTCTTGAGGTTCAAATGAATACTGAAGTATCAAAAGGGAGGCAGACTTGAAAAGAAGCCAGGCATTTGGATAATTCACAAACTTATAACATTCAAATTAATATTCAACTAATGATATTCAAACCCATGGAGGGCCATGGTGCAAATAACTCTAAATAACAGGTAATTCAAAATATATTTGTACCTGGTTTTTAGCATATACTTAATACTTATATTAACATCAGTTTTAGAATATTATTCAGTGTACACTAAATTTTGTTTTTATACACTAAACAGATTCCAGGGCCTGAACTCAGGAGAAGTACGGCAAGGGATCAGCATGGTCTTAATAAGTCAGCAAGAACTTATTAGTTACCTATCACGTGTTAGATACTGGTGGAATATAGGAGAGAATAAAACTTGGATCCTATCCTCAGTGACTATATAATTTGGCTTAGGTAATATATAAAACAGAAAACAATATCAGGCGGTCTCCAATTAAGGCCTAAATACTGTGATACAGACCAAAAATGATAGAGGATTTTATTCTTTCATTTAACAAGTATTATTGAGCCCCTCTATTCACCGAGCATGTTCTAGGCAGTTGGGAAGTACCAGTGGGTGAGCAAACTAGACAAAGATCTCTGTCCTCATGGCGTTAATGTGCTAGTGAGATAAAACCGACGATAAACAATAAATATGGGCTTCCCTGGTGGTACGGTGGTTAAGAATCCGCCTGCCAGTGCAGGGGACACAGGTTTGAGCCCTGGTCCGGGAGGATTGCCGCGGAGCAACTAAGCCCGCGCACCACAACTACTGAGCCTGCGCTCTAGAGCCTGGGAGCCACAAGTACTGAGCCCACGTGCCACAACTACTGAAGCCCCTGCGCCTACAGCCTGTGCTCCGCAACAGGAGAAGCCAGCGCAGTAAGTCTGTGCACCGCAACGGAAGAGTAGCCCCGCTCGCCGCAACTAGAGAAAGCCCGCGTGCAGCAACAAAGACCCAACACAGCCAAAAATAAATAAGTAAATAAATTTTAAAAAAATAAATAAAATAAACAATAAAAACGATGAACAAATAAATTATATGGCAGGCTAGAAGTTGAGGACTGCTTAGAAATAAGCAAATGTAGAGCAGGGGGGAGCGGAAGGGCAGTGGGGAGGACAGATAATTCAACAGGGGGTCAAGGCAGTTCTCACTCGAAGGTGAGAGCTGGGCAGTGATTAGAAGCAGCTGAGAGTCAGCCAAGACGTCAGAGGAAGAGGGTTCCCAGAAGACGCAAGAACTCGAGTGAAAGCACTAAGGCAGGAGCAAGTGTGAAACATGGGAGGAACGGCAAGGAGGCCAGTGTGTCTGGAGAGAGGGGAGGGGTGGACGCTGACGGCGTGGGGTGCAGGGCTTACGTGTCAGGAGAAGGGGAGTCACTGCAGGGTTGTGAGCAGAGGGACAGACCTGACTTCCATTTTAACGTGATCCCTCTGGATGCTGGGTTGAGACTAGGTTGTTGGGGGCAGAGGCAGGAAAACCTGTCAAGAGACTGGGATAGTCCTCCAGGCAAGGGACAGTGGGTAGCCTGTATCAGATGCTGGCAGTGGAGTGGGGAGAAGACACATATTCCTGCAGGGGGGAGGGAGAGCGATGAACGGTAAGGTATTCAGAGGGCAGACACTACTTGAACCTGACCTTGAAGGACAGAGAGAATTGGAACAGGAGGAGGAATTAGGAGAGGCCTTCCAGGACATGTTAGTTTTGGAGGCAAGAGTGAGTGTGGCTTGTTCTTGGGACAATGATGTTAGTCTAATAAGAGCATGGCAGGCCAGTCTCTGGGGTGTGGAGGGAAATAAGGTACATGAGGTGGAAGCAGAATACAAAGAGCTCTGAATGCCAGTGTTCACACTGGTGCCGTGTATATATCGCAGGTGCTCAACACGTATTAGAAAACGGGTAAGAAAGACAGGCTTTTAGGACCACTTATCTGGCAGATTGGATTGGCTGGCTGAGAGTTTCTCATTTAGCTCAGCTAGAAGGCCATACAGAAATCCTGGCATGAGGTAATGAGGCATAATTTACATGTAGGTAATTGACAGTTGGCTGTTTTAAATCTTTCTAATGCAAACCATTCGCCACTTGTGGGAACCTCAATCTTGTGTTGGCAATCCCTTACTCAAAAAAAAAAATTACGTGGGTCTCAAAAACTGTGTTCTCAAGCAGCCACGTGATCTTAATTCCCAGGTTATAAAAGTTGAATAGCAGTTGCTATCAAATACATGTGCAATGTCTGTGTCTCTAAATTAGTTACAGGTGCAAAATTGTCTACCAAAAACGTGAATCTCGTAGAGCTTTATAGAAACCAACTCCCACTCAGACGAGTCTGATTCATTTTCTACCACCCATTTTCACAAATACTCAACAGTGGTAGGTGGACACGAGGCATTTTCTGGACAACTTTCTAATGCCGAATTCAGGGTATCCGAAGGAAGCTAAGATAATAGGCACTTTGTGTCTGTTCTGTTGCTTGAATATAACTAAGAAAGCTACTTTGGTCAGATTTCCTCTGACATGAAGAATACATACCTTACTAAGAGCTACGATGATTTCAGAATTTCCTCCAGCTCATCTCATTCAAGGTGGAAGTGAGAATGCTGACAAAGGTCATAATCTATGACGACCTCCATCAGAGGTATAAAAACTGTTCTTCACTTAACGACCCATGTTTTACACCGCAATTAACAGTTTATATGGATAATTGCCGTCGGGTAGCAATTCATCATACGGAGGACATGATCATCTAAGGCAATTTTCATTGTCAGAAGAAAACATAATCATCGCTCTCATTTAGGCACAAAGAATGACTTAACTTTTGGATATTCAATCTTTTCATGGATAAATGTTAATAAAAGTGGGAGGTAATTCCCCCGTTTAAAAACATCAGACATGATGCTTTCTCTACGTCTGATCACTTCCTTACCAAAACATTCACGGGAGCTCATGCAGAGGCCTCGTCTCACTCAAAACTGCCACTTGCTTTGATTCCTAAGGAATCCTGCTGATTTCCCCACCATGTTCCTTAAAATGCTTCACATTTAGGATATTATATGTCTTCCATTCTATCCACAAGTGATTAATACTACAAGGCCAGGCCAATAAACTCTATACAGGCTGTCCGGTGTGCTTTCGCAACTACTGTGTCATTTAATCCTCACAATAGCCCTGTGTTTTCTGTTAATATATGTGCAAACAGAGGGTAGAGAGGATAAGTGACTTGCTTAAATTCACACAGAAAGTATGTGGCCAAGACAAGTTCAGGAGTTACATTCCCTGATACTACATGGGTCCCCTCAAACTTCTGGAAAGGTAAAGACTTGGGTCAATTATCTAAACGCTTCCAAGTACACAGCTGCCTGGAGTCACACAGCCACAGTTTGTCTCCCTCAATAGAAATGGCGGCCAATCAATCACTCACTCCTCTCTCAGGAGAGACTCTCATTTCAAAGAATCATCTATTGCAGCATTTGTCATGTCTCTAAGGCACACTTCCATTGCTCAACCAGCTCCAAAGGACAAGCGTGTCATCATCTTTCAATGCTCTGGTGCAACAATTTAAAATTAGAGAATTCACACAGGACTGAGTCTGGCACTAAAAGTGGGAGGCATATTCAGCTTAAGTTTATGGAGCTTCCCTTCAATCTTGCCAATTTCTCTAGTGGAAATGGTTTCAGAGCCAGCATGGGGTTACTTGGGGTTCCTTAAAAAGCTCATGATGAAAACAGAAAGGGAAATAAGATAAAGAGAGTCACAGTGATAATGAAGCCCAGGAAAACGTATAGAAGTCCCCTTTGGGCACAGTGGCTACACACAGTGGAGTTTTTAGTTTCATGAATGGGACCAATATGGCTGGACATCTGGATCATTCACACTCAACGAGCCACTCTGTCTTCAGTAGCAGCACTCAGCTCCTTGCAACATCCCTATTCCCCTTTGCCTGTGATACAGATGAATTCCTGTATTGAGGCCAAGTACCTAATCTCTGCAGTGTTTCACCTCTGCTGGCCTCAATTAGCTAACGATGACCAAATTCCCAATTTGTTTTCAAGTTTGTTTTGGCAACGGTGGAGTATTCAGTGGTCACCTACAAAATATAGACGCTTACAATCACAGGTCTTTGGCCTTAAGGAACTCATATTTTTAACAGAAAAACATTTACGAATAAGGAGTAATCAGAGACCATATAACGCAATAGTTAAATGATTGGCACAATATATAATTTCTTAACTGCTAATAATTCTATTCTGTACCATGTTAATGAAGAAGAAAAGTACTGGGTTATTCTTTTGAAGGGGATTTGAGAGTCAAACAAATTAAACCCAGGGAAAATTCAAGGCATAAAAATAAAGAGATTAGCACAGGATGAAAACTAACTTGAAACCCATAACTATCCCTTACCATAAACAGTACTTGCCCCAGTTAACCTAAAACATTTGTTGTACTGCATTCTGGACATATCCTTTTCAAACAGACAAAACTATCAAATTTTGACTCAAGAATTATTTTACAGTATAGCTAGGACATTCTGCCCTGATGCAGCATAAACGAAAAACCAGAGAAAGACAGCAATACTTCTTATGGCTTATAGAAAAACAGAGTAACAGACTTTTATATAATATAATGAAACTAAACTCCTATTTAAGAGACTCAGATGATAGAAACATACATTGAGTCCAGTCATCATAAGAAAACGAAATGGTATTTCATGAAATATTTTCTCTTAATTTTTAAAAAGCTTGATGTTTTAAAAATTTGTGATCAATATGTTCAAAGTTCAGGCTTCCAGAAAAACTGAAAATCAAAATGTAAAGCCATCCATTTCAACAATTAAGCAACTTAATTTTAATGCTTTAGCACCTGTATTGTAAAACGTGAATCAGACTAGTTAACACAACCTATTTTTATGTGGCATCTGTGAGAAGACAATGCCCAGAAACACGTACAAAACAGTACAAAACAGAATCAGCTGTGCTAATACGCTCCAGTAGAAGGAGCTACAGAAATAAGAACTTACATCTTGCAACGGCCAAGAAAGGAATACTGAAAATGAAGTATCGGAATCTTTCATAACCGAACAAAAGTAATAATCATTTACTTAGCATACGATAGGCATTAGGGGCCTCATTTTCTTTATGTGTAAAATGCAACACTTAGACCTTCTCAAGGTCCCCACACGATTCTACAAAGCCTTAGGCACTATGCTTCACACCCTAAGAAATATAAAGAGAAATACAACTTGGTCCTACACTCAGGAACCTTACAATTCTTTGGGACAGATAAAACGTACATGCAAGTATCTAGATTTCAAAGTAGAGCAGAAACGTGCAAAGAGTACTTTAAGATGAATAAATGCTGTGAGAGGGATAAACACTGCTATGAGAGACAGGTAACACAGAAGGCTACAAGCAGGAAAGTGACTCTTCAGGTATTCTAAAAAGACCTTAGGTATTTGGGAGAAACATATATAAACCCAGGAAATAAAAATAAATAGGTGGATGGACCTAGAGACTGTCATACAGAGTGAAGTAAGTCAGCAAGAGAAAAACAAATATCGCATAGTAGCGCATATATGTGGAATCTAGAAAAATCGTACAGATGAACCTGTTTGCAAGGCAGAAATAGAGACACAGACACAGAGAACAAACGTATGGACACCAAGGTGGGAAAGGGGAGGGTGGGATGAATTGGGAGATTGGGATTGACATATATACACTATTACGTATAAAATAACTAATGAGAACCTGTTGTATAGCATAGGGGACTCTACTCAGTGCTCTGTGGTGACCTAAATGGGAAGGAAATCCAAAAAAGAGGGGATATATGTATCCATATAGCTGGTTCACTGTACAGCAGAAACTAACACAACATTGTAAAACAACTATACCCCAATTTAAAAAAATGAATAGGATTTTAAAAAATATAAATATACCTTTAATGCTTAAAATTCAGGGCACAGGAGTCATGCACAGAGATAAAATAAGGATTAATTTAGGTTTTCTAAGAAGTTCTAAATATGCTTATAAGTGAACACAGTAGTAGCAAACGAAGCATCAAAATACTGAACTATACACATCATTGTATTAGAACAAACATAACTTGGAAAACAAACTACAAGAACAATTTCACCCTTCCATGATGCCCGAAGTATCCCAACAGCCGTATCTGGAATTCACTTTACCTTGTGAAGTGCTTGCAGACAGTGTGTCAGCGAAGGAATCACTCTCTGGGTCAATAAGAGAATCTCCCAGAGTTTCACCCATCACAGCATGGAAGAGGAGTTTGCTGTGATTCACACTGATATTTGTCTATTTCTTGCAAAAGTCCAATCCGTTAAAAGAAAAAGATTTGTGGTAGTAGAACTTGTGAACGCACCAATGAGTCAAGACATCAGTTTCCAAATATTTGGGGGAGGTGGGAATAAACTCACAAAGGACCAGGCCTGAATTGGCTGGCACCCTCCTGTTGGAGACCAGCTGTGACAGAATGTTGTGTCATAATCTTGTTCACTGCTTTGGCAAGACTTTGTACATTACAAGGAAAACATTGCCACACCGTCTCGCCAGTGACCCTCATGTTCCGTGTCTTGTGAGGGGCGCAAGCGAGCAGCAGTACAGTATTTAGAACTCTTGGAGCGAAGAGATTTTTCAATATTCAATTGCTTCTTAAATGGAAAGCTTTACATCTCTGGGTTATGAAATAAACTTACTTGGACAAAGCTTTTTTCTGTCTGCCAATCCCTGGTTGAATCTATAATCACATTATCTGATATCTGAAGAAAACATCTGAATTCAAGAATGTGATATTTTAAAATTTGCTATCAGCTACTAAAATGTTCTAAGGTATTTATTCTACTACTTTGTAAAGTATGTAAAAAATGATGCTGAAAGCTATCCAAATTCCATAAAATTAAAGAGTTAAGAGACTGGAGGCAGGTCCAGCTATGGCTTAGATTTTGTATATCAGGGTCTGCTTTTTGAAAACTTAATTATTAAGTTTATCCATCAATAGCAAATACATCAGCTGATGTCTGAACATCGGTTAATGCTGAAACAATAAATTCCCTACCATAATGAAAAAAGTGGAGTTCTCCCTGAGAGGAATAATGCATTACCAGAAAAAAAAAAAAAAAAAAGCGGACTTACACTGATAGGTTGGCGAGGAATTGTGGTCAGTTTTGTAATCAGGAAAAAGCTGGCTTCTTGCTCAAGGCCTTTGCCCTTTTTGGCAAAGAGAAACACTAGCTGTGCCAAACCTCAATGTGGGAGCAGGCCTCCTCCTGTCACATAAGTGGCCTCATAGAACTGCAGTGACTTATGGATTTAAAAAGATGCCCCACATAGGGCAGTATATCAGATGGCAACAAATCTCTGAACACACTCATCCCAATATTCCCCAAGTGGAAGAAATACGTATCTGATTCATCTACATTGAGTAACTAGTCATCCTGCAAGGGACTTCCTTGTCAGTCATGGAGCAACAGCTCAGTGGGAAGAACACTTAGCTGGGTCTCCACAGTGCAGAATAAAGTGTAGAGTTGGGCAATTACATAGTGTATAAACCTTTAAAAACCAAAACACCTTTATTAAGGTAATTCAAGTTAAAGCAAGGTTCTTTTTTTTTAACATCTTTATTGGAGTATAATTGCTTTACATTGTTGTGTTAGTTGCTGCTGTATAACAAAGTGAATCAGCTATATATATATATATATATATATATATATGTATATCCCCATATCCCCTCCCTCTTGCGTCTCCCTCCCACCCTCCCTATCCCACCCTTCTAGGTGGTCTCAAAGCACCAAGCTGATCTCCCTGTGCTATGCAGCTGCTTCCCACTAGCAAAGCAAGTTTCTTGACAGTCCAAATGACTGGGGGAATTATAGTTGCGTAGAACTAGTTTTCTCTATATTCACTTTGAATTCTCCATAAAGGACTTTCTCTTTTCCTCTCAATGGGAAATTTCGCACAATGACATATTTAAAGGTGTGTTAATCCAAGATTCTTGGTTGACTTTATGAGAGATAAAAATAAATGATTAAAGTCAAGAACACTTTCCTTCTTGTTAATAAAACAGAACAAAATTTTAAGCCCCATTCTGCCTACAGATACTCCTACTCAATGTCCCAAGATGTGTTTGAGTCTGAAAGGCAAATTTCAGCTTTATTCCTATTAAGTGGCAGTACCTCACCCAATTCCCTATCATCACCTCATTCTTGCCTTCCGATTCCAAAGTCTCTCTAATTTTATTTATTTATTTATTTATTTTTTGCGGTACGTGGGCCTCCCACCGCTGTGGCCTCTCCTGCTGCGGAGCACAGGCTCCGGAAGCACAAGCTCAGCGGCCATGGCTCACGGGCCCAGCCGCTCCGCGGCATGTGGGATCTTCCCGGACCGGGGCACGAACCCGTGTCCCCTGCATCAGCAGGCGGACTCTCAACCACTGTGCCACCAGGGAAGCCCCTCTCTAATTTTAAAAAAATGAACAAGTTTATTAAAATGTTCTTAAGATTATGATAGATTATAAGAATGATAAAGTTTGCAGAATGATAGCCATTTTTGAGCCCTTTGTGGTCTAAGGCTCTATTAATACGATGAGAAAATGAGGCCCCTAAATGGCAAGTAAATTCTCCAGGTTGAACAGCAAGGGAGGGGCACAGCCGGAACTTGAATCTAACTCTCAGGCCAGTTTACTATTGGCCTTCACCAACTCCCACTCTCACAAGTGTCTAAATCACCGCTTTTAATAAATCAGGTGCAACAGGGATAGAGTATAGGGTGACTTCAGGGGAAAACGTGTTCACTCTTTCAAGGAACATCAATGAGTAACTGTGTTACTCACTTTTCAGTATCTGTGGCTATGGAGGGGGTGTGGGGAGTTTCTCAATGCCCTTCTTTCTCTCATTCCCACATTTCCTCAATGACCATGTAGCTCATTCATGCCACATAATTCTACCTGAGGATCGTCTGAGTTTTGTTTCTGAGGCTGACAGTATCACCTAGTTCTCGAGTTCTGTAGTATTCATTCTTTCCAGCGATCATCAAAGGGACTCATTTCTGGATTCTTCACCTACTGTTACTTCTATTCTTTTTTTTTTTTCTTCTCAGACACCATTCAACTTGGCCTATGTCCTGTGTCACCAGAACTTGTAAGCCTCTAATAGTTCTGACAGAGTGCTTCAGCTATTCAAACATAAAATTATTTTTAACAGCTAATTATTCCATAGCACCTGAACCTAATACTACCGACTCTTACAGCACCACCATCTGTCAACCCTTCTCCCCTAGACGATATTACTTGAAAGCAAAAACCTGACCTATTCACTGTTTTCCATTCATTTATTTATTCAACAAATATTTATTGGCAATATATCACACTAAATTGGCAGGCGTGGAGCTAGGTGATGGCTTGATGAACAAGATGGATGTGTTCTTATATGGTGGAGTTTAAAAACTCAGTAGACAAAAATTACAGTTTTAATAGAGCCTGGCACATAGCAGGAGCAATAAATGTTGCTTAAACTCTTGACAACATATCAAGCAATATAGAAAGTACCCCAAGTTACTAACAAAATACTTACATAACATAGATTGTTTAATCATATTTGTTATGTTAGTGATCATGTTCTGTCCTGTCACACTGTAGCACTGGGTCACTTAAGAAACAACTTGCTCACAAATTAAAATGGACAAAAATAAACTGAGCCAATCTCATTTGTATCTAATTACACAGCTGTTTTGTGCTTAGATATTGAAAAGGCATTACATTTTATTTTACAGCTATGCACTCATGCATCCCTCAGATGTTCATGAAATACCTACTAAGTGCCAGGTATTATTCTAGGCATAGGAGATAATACATTCATAAGCCAAGGTTCCTATCCTCAGTGAGTTCACATTTAACTATATTTATCAAAATTATCCAAATATACCTAAAAGAGTGATAGCTTAGCTTACTTAACATTGAAGGTCAATTAGCATGTGCTAATATCATAAATAATATATTTACTTACCGTTACCATCAGACAACACAGTGTGTGATCACCAGAAAATTTATGAGAGTTTCGACATGCACGTGAATTTCTTTATCTTCAAGGTCTTAAGATTCCCCCAGTATCTTATTCTTTATAATATCAAAATTTGAAGGATATTATAATAAGATGCATAAAAGAGCATGCCGGTGAATGGGACTGTTACGTAAGGTCTTGGAGCTTTAGACCATGTCTAGGTGTTTTGTACACCAACGGGTTATCAGCACTTTGCATTGATACCTCTAGAGGTACTGAAGGGTACCTCTATATAGAAGTCTATTGCCTTCCATCCTATGGGGAACCCTCTTTGAAGCATAGTCCTTGGTAATTTTCCAGAGTCAGGAGGAGTGGGAGAAGGCCACCTTCCTTATGCAATTGCACAAAATCTAACCCAGCTTCCTCTATTGAGGAATATTGGGTTCTGTGCCATGTAGAGGTGAGAAGAAGATCGTCTCCCCTTGGACTTTGATGACATAGCGGTATAGATGTGATTGTGGGTACAGTACACACCATCAGCAGGAGGAAGAATGGGGATAATCAGGAATGATGATATAAGGGGAGGATGAAAAGCTTAATGCTATCCTAGTTTATGACATTAAAAAAAATGGACAATTTGGTATTTGAGAAGGCTACTCTTCAGTATTTGGTCTTCAATATTATTTATGAAACTGTCTTTGACCAAAAGAATCTGAATATTACTCAGCCAAAATACTCCCAAAATTTTAGTACATTTAGAGAAGGCAACTAGAGTAATAACAGCTATAAATGATTCCATGACAAAAAGAGAATGTCTAAAAATGTATAATTAACAAAATCATGGTATTATATCTATATGAAGTTTTATAAAAAGTATTATTCAGTGTTTAGAATGATTTACATCAAATATTCCCATACAATAGAATATTTTTCATGTCACATTACTCTCGAAAACTAATTAAAACCTTGCTCTTTTTTTATCGAGGTAACATTAGTTGATAACATTATATAAGTTTCACGTGTACAACACTATGTTTCCACTTCTGTATACACTATAGCATGCTCACCGCCAAAAGTCTAGTTTTCCATCTGTCACCATACAATTGACCCCCTTTACCCATTTTGCCCTCCCCTCAACCTCCTTTTCCCTCTGGTAACCACCAATCTGTTCTCTGAATCTACGTAAAACCCTGTTTTGGGGGGCTATAAGTTAAATTTAGATTAAATTTCATTAATGAAATTTCATTCTCTAGATTGAATTTGAATTTTAAAAACTGCTTTAATTGCTTTCTTTTCCTTTTCTGTAAAACAAGCTATGTTCGTACAAGTTAGAATGGTGCATATAGTATTCTTTTCTTTTGCTATAGCCCCATTTAAAAACTTGCTTGATTTCATGCTACAAGCGCTATGACCACTCACCTTAGGTCCTAAAAGGTCAGGAGCTCCCTCCCTAATACCTGTGCGCATCCCTCAGGCCTTGCACAGTGTCCCTAGTTGGCATAAAGCGTGTGTTTATTGCTTTTGTTGCTGACGAGAACGATGAGAGGACAGCTGCCTGACACATCCGTCTCACACGGATCATTCAAGGAGTTCAGACACCTCAGGAACTGACAACACCTTCAATTTTCTTCTTGTTCTGAAAAGACTGACATTTCCCGATGGTCCTCCAAAGAAAGCCACATAACGGCCAACAACCAGAACGGCTACTGAAAAGCTCCCTTCCCCCTGCCCAGGACTGCTGTCTTTTCCTAGTGCAACTAAAGTTGGCTCAGAACCCCACCTTCTACTGGGGGGTGCATAAATTCAGGGTTTCTCCATAGTCACAGGGAACACAACGTGGGAGAAATGATGTTCCAGTGGGACACATCCTGAATCCTAACATGTAAATTCTACCACAAACAAACAATCCTGTAACCTAACATGTAAAGAACAAACAATCCTGTATCCTAACATGTAAATTCTACCACAACCATCCCAGCAAGCCCAGGATTTCCACGGAAAGAGACAAAGGAAGGCCGCCATTGATCACACCTGGGTCATTTTTTTTGAAGGTACAATCCATTCTTCTTTAATCAAAAACTGTAATTTGGTTCAGAATTGCAAACAGTAACATATTTTCTCTACAGGATTAATATTTTAAGCTAATATACCATTTTGATTGAAAGAAAATTAACTTGAAATGATGTTAGCTTGTAGCCAATAACTCCAGCAGATGTGTATTTGGCATTTTAAAAGGTCTTCTTCACCCTGAAGCAATGTAATCTATGGAAAAACACACTGAAACTGGAGCCAGAAAACCTAGGTTTTAGGTTCTTATATGGGTTCAGACTTGTGTCAACTCTTTGGGTTCACACTTCTCATCTCTAGAATGAGAAAGTCTTTCTGCAAAACTGAATAATCCTTTAAGTCCTTTGGGTTCTAATGTGGAAATACTTACCAGTATGCCTGTAATTCATTTATTTAAAGTGTAATGGAAATTCTGTGTACTGTATTCTTATTCATGTTCTAATCCCGAGTTACTTCTTCCTTTTCATACCCGGTGGCTAATTAGGTACAGCACGAAAGGCACTTTTATCTGGAAACTTCCTTTTTTTTTTTCCCCCTTCAAAAGTTAACTTGCTTGTAATACCTGAAAAAAACAAAAAAAAAAAAAACAAAAAAACAACCCTAACCTGTCTAACCACTTTCTAGGGATCAACTAGACACTTTTCAAGTCATTATACTTTGAACCAAAGACATACCACCTAAACTATGTTAACCTGTGTTTGCAATGTAATATTTGAAATTCTCCAGCAATTTGGTTTCTAAGCATAATAAAATACCATGGGTGATATTATCAAATGACCCATATCTAAGTTGTGGGAAATCCCAAACTTCTATAACATGTATCTTCTTCATTGTTCAGATTTTATCAATTAATTTTTCAAGATCAGTTATATGGAGATTCCCTAGGTAAGATATCCCATCATGGATAAACCACACTAAAACCCCACAATCCTAAAGCAAGCTTAGAGCCACAGAGCTATAGGCAAGTTTAGTTTATGTAGAATAAGCAATTTACCAGTTTTGTGACTGTCCTAAAGGAAATACAAGGACTTTTGAGATCACACACTCATATAACTTAATACTAGGGAGATTAATATATTCAAACTCTTAATTTTTTACAAGGAAAATGGGTTCCAGAGAAATCAAATGATTTGCCCAAGGAATTACTCAGATAATTAGTAGCAGACTTTGAGCTAGAAATCAGGTTTCTTCATTCCCAGTCCAAAGCTCCAAACTGTGCTCTATCTCATTAAAATGATGCAATAAAACGTTCAAGTAAATTGTTCTAATCAATTTTTCTTAATGCCAACAATCATGTTAGAAGTCTATCAGCACGAAAGCATTTGTACTATGTGAGTCACTTAATTTGGAGGATTCACCCCTGGGAATGCCATAGTTGATCACAGAGTTTAGAGACAGTGCTTTTCACAAAGGAAGTGCTCAATAACAACTTGGTAATTAAAAATTGGTGATATCTGATCAATCAATTCAGGAATCCATTCTGCTGACAAATGTCCTTTTGCCTCATGCTTAGCCTTCATGAGTCATCCTAGCAGGCTGGGGTTCTTCTGGTACAAATAGTCATGCTTTCTATTGACATAGTTCCTCTAACGAAAATAATAAAATTACTGTGTGAAAATTTCTACTGTGAGGTATTCATACTATAATTTTTTAAAAGTACCTTAAAGCTGTACTGTGTTTTCATCTATATTGAAATTCGCAATGATGCTGGGAGGTCCTTTAAAGCAAAACAAGAAAATAACAGCAGCTCTTGAATAGAGCTTCGATGTGGAACCTGGTAATGGTTTTTGGCTATAGAGTTAATCTTTATTTTTCTATCAATTCTCTAACGGCTATCATAAATAAAATGGTTCTATTATTGCTAAGTGAACTTTTAAAATTCCTACTTGTTTTTGAAGATTCCATCCTCTACTTATATACCGTTTCTTTGTGAAACATACTTATGCTCGTAAAACATATTTAAGAGCAACAGGGGTGTCAGCTGATGACTGTTATTATTTTGTTAAACAAGTTGTCACGTGTAAGATTTAAATTTTTGATGATAAGAATTCATAATATTATAATTTTGAAAGCCCACTCTGCTCCAGGCACTGATTTATTTAAATCATCTTTAATTCTCACAACCACTCTTTTAGATGAGAAAACAGAGGCTTGGAGAGATAAGGTGACATGCCCAAAGCAAAAACGCTTGTAAAGTGACAGAGTTTGAATTCAAACGCTCCGTTTGACTCTTTACAACATGTTGACTGAAGACAAATAGACAAAACTTTACAGACAAAACCCACTGTCAGATGTTTTTGAAAGATACTAAATTGTTTTCTAGTCTTTTCACCTTTCTTCCTCAATGGAAACATTTTATTTTAATTTTCCTTAAAGGACAGGAAACACTGTTGCTTGTCTATATGAAAACTTTTTTTATCTTTAAGTACGTTTTATTTTTACAGAACCAATCCACGTTCATTGTTGAAAATTTAAAAATACAGACTGGTAAAAATAAAATCATTGTATTTCTACTACTCAGAGATTATCACTGTTGAACTGTTAGGGTTCATCTAAGTGGATCTTTTTCTGGGCATATGTATGATCATAAGTAAATACATGTGTACACATATGTACCTATACACACAGTATTTGTGCTTTTTAGTAAAAATGAGATATGGCGCTTACTGGTGGTAACCTGCTTTTTCAAGTCTGTAACCTCCATCTTTCCATTTTAGTAAAGTTTCATTTCAAACAATACCCAGTCCATATTTAAATTTCCCCAGTTGACCCCGAATGTTCTTTATAACTGGTTTGTTCCAAACCTGAATCTCACCCAAGATGTTGATATCCATTTGGCTGTATGTCCCTTAAGTCTTTTAAAATCTAGTATAGCCATGCTCCCCCACCCCTGGCTTGCCTTAATTTTAAGGCCACTGACTAACTGAAAAGATCAGACCAGTTTATCACATAGAATGTCTCACCCTGTGGATTTGTCTGACTGTTTTCTTGTGGGATCATTTAGCTTGCTTCTCTATCCCCATGTTTCCCACAAGCTGGATGTTATATCTAAGGGTGTGTGGATTCAGGTGAAACATTTTCTATTTTAATGTAACATAGGTGAGGTTCTATGCTTCCTATTCCATCACATCAGAGACATGGTATATGACTGACCGTTAGTGATGCTAAGATCAATTATTAATTTAGAATGATGATAATATTGTAGGGTTACTTTTTTCTTCTTGCACCTAGAAAGTAAGCTGTGTGCTGTTACTATGTAATTATAAGGATATTCAGTTTCACCAATCACTTACCTAAAGGTTATAACACACTTAATAATCTTTGCCTGAATCAATGCTTTGAGTTTATGAAATGAAGTCTTTCTAATTCTATCACTCCTCCTACATTTATTAGCTGGCATTTTTCTATGAGGTAGAGCTTTTCATTGAGAACTAACGCAATGCGGATACCCTGAAATATAGTTCCTATTGCAAAGGAAGAATAAATGTTTAATTTGTTCTCTGTTATTAAAAAGGTAGATATCTTCAATACCAAAATTTCTTGGTTAGGCATACCTGTTTCTTCTGTTCACTGGATGCTCATATCATAAAATACTGACATATCTAAGTTTCTTTTCTTCAATTATTTTTAGAGAATTTTATTTTAGCTACACTTTTCTCTGTTATCTTTGGTCCTATGACAGTTACAACCAAGACATCCATCCCTTGGTTCTTCAGATCTCTAATCCTTTTTCTTTTTATTGCATATACAAAACCACTTATCAACCCCTAATAATATAACTAAGGCTTCAGTTTCACCTAACAATTTCCATTAATAGTGATTTTCAGTTTTTAGCAAGTGGTTGTTCCTAATGTATAGGGAATAAGTAGAATACAAAGTTAACTGGTTCCTCCATAGTTATGTTGTGTGTCAGCATAGCTTTAGGAAGGGAGTCTAAGATTCCTGACAGGTTTGTGGACTAATTAAACCACATTCCAACCACCTAGTTTGTTCTCTGCACTCCAAGGGTGGTTTTCTTCAGATACACTAAGCTCTAGGAAGTAAGATGCTACGTTTTTTTTTTTTGCGGTACGCGGGCCTCTCACTGTTGTGGCCTCTCCCGTTGCGGAGCACAGGCTCTGGACGCGCAGGCTCAGCGGCCGTGGCTCACGGGCGCAGCCTTTCCGCGGCATGTGGGATCTTCCCGGACCGGGGCACGAACCCGCGTCCCCTGCATCGGCAGGCGGACTCTCAGCCACTGCGCCACCAGGGAAGCCCAGATGCTACGTTTTTATATTTACAAACATGAGCTCCATTTTAATAAACTTTTCATTTTTAAACATTCAGAATCATCTTATTGAACACAAAGGGAAGGAGGGAAAGACTAAAATATGAAGACAGACAAGAAACCACTTTTTCAATTCTAAAATAAGTATGCCCTCCCCCAATCAAAATAAAACTGAGTCTTAACTCAGTCTTCCTTCTAATTATGTCTTTATTTATCTATTGCACACACTCAGATGAAGAGCACAAAACGCCTAAAGTCCTTCTGGGCAAGTTGACAAATATCTTACACACTGAAATGAGAAGTGGGAAGAAGGCCAGATTGCTTAATTGTTACTGGGGAATCCAAGGAGGTGGACAAGCCAAAATCTTTATGGCGATCCAAAGAGTACAACTTCTTCCTTAGGCAGCAGAAGAAAACAATGGGCCAGATTCTCATTCTCTGTAATTTAATAGGATGATTCCATTGTTTCTTTCATGTACTGCCTGAAGGGGATGTGTACTGCTATCTATGGGAGAGCTTCCATAAGAGAGTTATTACAGAGGATGAGAACATAGCCCCTGGGAGATTAATGACTGATAACCACATTCAGTCTCCTACAGAGCTTTCAGATAAACATTTTGGGAATTGTGCACCCGAAAGACCTATGCATTGAGGTCAGGAAGTTTTAGTGATCAAGAATTACTGAGACAAGCAATATGCCAAGCTGATTAAAGGAGCTTTGAAAAGATCATTTGGAAGGGGGGATAAATAGGGGATTGAGAAACCGTATGGTATTCATAGATAATAGAAATGTGAACATGAGATTGTCATTTCTGCAAGAAGTCTTAAAGAACATTTAACCTAAACCCTTTTCATTTATGGTGGGAGAAACCAAGGTACAGACAGGTTAAGTGACTTGCCCAAGGCCTTGCCCAAGATAACAGAGAGTTAGTGACAAAGTCAAAGCTAGAATCCCTGATATCCTAATTACTGAACCCTCTCTCTAATTCCACTAAACCAATATACTTTCAACTGGTCTCCTTACTCTGGGGAGGGATATCCATAGATGTATAGTCTTAAGAAGTCCTAGAAGAAAAGCTTTATAAAAGCTTTTTAAAAACAACTTTATTGAGGTATATTTTATATATCATAAAGTTCATTTCAAGTGTACAATTCAATAAATTTTAGTAAATTTACTGAGTTTTGCAACAATCACCATAAATCAGTTTTAGAACATTTTCATCACCTAATAAGATCTCTCATGCTGATTTACAATCAATCCCAGTTCCCACCTCCCCCAGGCAGCCACTAATCTACTTTCTACCTTTACAGATTTGCTTTCATTGGGTATTTTGTATAAATGGAATCACACAATACATGATCTCTTCTGTCTGGATTTTTCACTTAGCATAATGTTTTTGATCCATTTGTAGCATGTATCTGTAGTAAGTTCCTTCTTATTGCTGAATAATCGAGGCCAGGCTGTGTATGAGTATACCGTATTTTGTCTATCCATTCAGTTAATGGACATTTAAATTGTTTCAATTTTTTGATTAAAAGTTTTTTTTTTTTTTTTTACGGTGTGCGGGCCTCTCACTGTTGTGGCCTCTCCCATTGCGGAGCACAGGCTCCGGACGCTCAGGCTCAGCGGCCATGGCGCACGGGCCAAGCCGCTCCGCGGCATGTGGGATCTTCCCGGACCGGGGCACGAACCCTTGTCCCCTGTATCGGCAGGCGGACTCTCAACCACTGCGCCACCAGGGAAGCCCTGATTAAAAGTTTTTAATCCTACATTTTCAATTTTTCTTTCATTTTAATGACAGAAAATTTGTAAAAATTCCTATTTTAGATTATCTGGATGCTTTTTTTTTTTAACTGAATACTTACTATCAGTTCAGTGCCACAGTTTGTATTTACGATTTCATTGGTTCCCAGTACTACTACTTTAGTTGTCCAGGGTTAAGGACGGAAGGACAAAGGTAGACTTTTAATATGTAAGTGATTCACTGGAGTTAAGTGAAGGTCAAATGAGACCTATTAGTACTGTAGGAAGGACTGTTTCACAGAAGAGTTCAACAAGAGAAAAGTAGAGGGAGAACTTAATCATATACACAGCATTGAGAAGCACAGGGTGCAGAACCCCCAAAAGCATGTGTTATAGCAGTCATTTCCATTTTGGACTGTTAATTTGAACGTTAAGGGGTTTTAAACATGTTATTTAATTTGTTTTGGTTGCATATAAGAGCTATAGGCGTAAACAATTTATAATTAGTTTTGAGCAAATTTCAGTTACATTATAATAAAAATTATGTGAACACTGAGAATCATAAGACATTTTTTTCCTTAAAAGAAGTCTGTGCTTTACTCAAGTAGTAATAAGATATGGCTATATAAAATAACTGAACCAAACTTTAAAGAGTTTCTAAGCCTCTCATTTTATAAATAAAGAAAAAAGAGGTGACAGGACTTACGCAAAATTATACAGCTAGTTAGTGATAGAGCTGGGTCTAAAATATAGGCTTTTCACTGCCATGGCTACAAAACATTTATTACAGGTTGTATACTGTTAATCTCATTGACCCTTTAGCCATTTTATAAATAAGACATCTACTGAGATTGAGACATGAAACAGATTCATTTTTTATATCATATTTTTCTACTGATGACTGAGTAATGATTACAATCCAAACCTTTAATTTAGGATCTAAGATCTGGTATTCATACAGTTGGCATAAGGGAGAAGGAAAAGATGTTTAGCTAAATTCAAGAGTCAAGAGGCAGAATAGTGTAACTGGAAAAAAACAGAAGACCAGCGTCCAACCTTCAGTTCTGCCACTAACTCCATTTATGAACTTAGCAAGTCACAATGGCTCTGGTCTTAATTCCCCATTTATAAAGTTGAGACAAGGAAAGGAGAGTAGATTAGATGACTTCTAATATTTTATGTTAACTCTTCCATTCAATGTATTTTAAGGGTTAAGAGCTCATCTATTGTAAACTCTTGTCCCTAATCAGAATCATGCCTAACCGATTATTAACAAGTTAATGGTATTATTGCTACCATCTGCCCATACACCCACCCACTCACTCACCTTATTGTTCACTATTTCCTAACACATATCTTAAGTTCTATTCAAAAGGATGTATCTACTCACTCCTATGTACCTGTGGTATACAGTAGGTGCTCAATAAATGTTGGGCGGCTTTATTAAAGTGCCAGTGAATGTGTATATTCCTATTTTCTGTCACCCACCAGGACTTGTTTCTGGCTTCCTGGTCTTATGTATGATACAATACTTAATGATATGTTTTTCTTGATAGGCACAAAGTAAATGCTGTTTGAATGCCAATTCATTAGTTCTTACGCCTAATAACTCATTATACACAGAGTCAAGACCACATAACTTACAGCTAAGTTGTTTCACATGTTTGTTTTATTCCTCCAGGTATTCTGTTAAGTCCTTTGAAAACATTAAGAGGGTATGCCTTTTATTTCATTTATTGTTCTTAATATAGCATTAGGGGTTCAAGACTTGATTGACTGTTAATTCCGAACAGATAGTACACTGTCTTTTCAAAGGCCTTCAGGAAAGTTCCCTACCCCAAACTCATATGTCCCCAAGAAGCTCAGCCCCCTTGTTTTACTTTCAGAAGAGGTTCTAAGAAAGATGGTTATCATTCTTTGAATACTGCCCCTTTACAAACCTAAAGGCCATTCTTCAAACACAACACTCCTCTTCCTTACTTTCTTTTCCCAGCTGAAGAATCAGAATTAGTTCTTTAGACCTGATTCTGTTTTGGAGGACTTAAAAGTTCTAGTATAATTAATTTCTCAAGTTGTACATAGAAAGAGTCTTGGACTATGAAGGAGCCCAGGGTTCTAATCAAGGCTCTACTACTTACCAATGTCTTTGGGCAAATCACTGAGCACTTCTAAGCTTCAATTTCCCCATATGTAAAAGAGGAAGTAATATCTGCCTTGCCTTACGGGGATATTATTAGGATTAAATATGTTACTATATAAAAGAACTTTACACGTTTTAAAGCTCTATGTAAACGTTAAGATATTATTTTCCTATTGTTACCAGAATACTAAAAGCATTTTCCGTAAGGTTATAATTTAAGACCTTCATTGAATAAACATTTAAAAATATATATGTGTAAGAAAGTTGAAAGGAACTATGCTATAGTGTTAACATTAGTTACTTCAGGGTGACAGGATTATGAGTACTTATTTTTTGCTTTATATTTTTCTGCATCTTTTTCAATAGTAGCTATTACTCTTAGAATTTAAAAAGTTATATTAGGTCAAATAATGACACTGTGCAACAATTGAGTATGAAAAAAACAGCTGTCAAATCCTGAGGACTCTTTAAAAGAGAATATCAAAAGCAAGCCTTTTATAGTTGATACAATTACATTTCTAAGTAGATTATTAAGGTAAATGGCAGAAATGTTCAGCTAAGCTTTTCAAAGAAGATGAAAGTTATCAAGAATAATGTGTTTCTATTTTTCTAAACAACTATTATCTTCCATCTATTTTTTCCTTTGAAGTCTTCCTACTAGCTACCAGTATCACTACTCCTCAAAGAATGTCAAGAGATGAGAGACTCAACTTGGAAAACCTCAGACAGGAAGTCTAATGTTGTTGGTGTTGCATAAAAGATACCACAAGCTCCTGACCTGGTTCTTGTCCTCCGCCTGTCCACGCTCCCTAAGAGCAACCAGCATTAATCTGGTGGATCTTGTGATGTTCAGAATGTGTTCACAAATCAATTCCCAGCTCAGCTTTCACCTTCTTTACTGAGAATGCTGATCAGCAACCTTTTGGTTTCAGCACTGCCTCAACCTGAAGATCACTGTCCCTTTAATTCGTTCTCATCATTCCCACTCCTTAGCCTTCCTGATTAGTGTCTCAGGGATTCAATAAAATGACCATATATTTAATTGCCCAACCTGGAGCACTTTGAAGAGTGAAACAGGGCAAAAGGCATAAACTGAGACTGTCACTACGACACTGTCACTAGGCCACTACAACATATAATCACTTTGAAATTAAGCAAAGTGAGGAGATTTAAAGAGAGGAGATAGGTTTCATGACGTCTTTGGTCCTGACAACTAAAAACTAGGTCTATGCTGCCATAGTGTTTTTTTCACATTGTCTTCCAATGGTTGCTAGCTCTTAAGTGTAGGAATTATAGTCACACTTCTATTGGAAATTTATAATTAAATGTGAAGTAAATTTTCTTTGTTTCTTTATTCTTCTTCTTTTTTCGTGTTAAAGGTTCACACAGGGCAGTTGTTTTGCAAAGGAGGGTGGGAATTGCAAAGGTTTTGCCCCAGGCTGTCTTGCATTAAGAATTGTTGCAGCTGGCCACTTTTCAAGGAACCAGATGTGAAGTAAGTAATGCCCATTTGGATTACAAATCTCATTTTAATATCTTTCAACATAAATAACAATAACAGTAGTCAATATATTTATTCCAATGTTTCCAAGAGATGGACAGACATTACCCACGTAGGAACCACACTCTAGAAAAGCTAGAGGAAACAATGATCCTATTAAAAAATTTTTAAATGCTCAAAAAAGCTTACTTCAATGAAGAGAGTAAAATAAAGTTTGGTTTGATGGCTACAATTAACCAAAGCACCAAAAGTAGCAAAGACCAGAATAACTCAATTCAGTAAATTCTTAACACTTGGGAAATCTTAATCATAAGATTCAGCTATTGAAATTACTGTACTTGGGGGTTCTTACTAAGTTTGTCAAGGTTCCATAAACACGACCTAAGGCAACACAGGCTTGGATGGTACCAGTCCTAACATATACTTTGGGGAATATACAAAGTTCTAATATAGATTTAAAAAATCTCAATATCACGTTCCTAACAACAAATCCTTTACATCAATCTGAAACTGCAAGTGAATGGATTAAGCTACCTTGAAAGAAAATTAACAGTAATTTCTATTACTTCCAGTTTTTCAGTGTGAGGACCCATTAATCTGATGGACCTTGTGACCCATCAGATAAGGCAGTCTGAGGACAGTTCATTTACATCCACAGTCGTAAATAAGACTAAGATTTGGGAATACCCAAAATAAAGGAGAAAAAGTTTAGAACTACGCTTAGAGCAAATAAAGATGTTAAACTGTAGAGAGCAATATGGTAGGACAAGGGAGATAAAAGCAGATCAAGTGAACAGTTAACAGTAAATGTTGGGACATGAAGGACCTATTGGAGGAATTCAGGATAGGGCGACTTTCCACCACAAAGTATAATAAATATATAAGGCTTGTATAGTCTTTTAAAGTGCCCAAAGCATTTTTCCATATATTATTTATTTAATCTTGAGAGGTAGGAATTATTTCCATTTTATTGAAAACTGAGGCTCAAGGAAGCTATGTGACTTGGCCAAGATCAGTTGACCAGGAAGTAAAATCTGAACTTAAAAAATTTAATACAAATCAACAAACATTTGTTGGGTGAACCCAGTCAAAAACTTTGCTATTTACAAGACACGGTGGGAAATACAGAGAAGTCTCAGCCTGCCCTTAAGGAATTCATATCTTGTCGGAGAAACAAGCTGCAAACAGGTGAAAAGTTAAGTAATGATTCATGATGTGAATAAGAATTCCAGCCAATGATAGACGAGGTGTCACAAGGTAGCACCTGGTGATTCGCCAAATACATGGGAAAATGACTCAATTTCACAGGGACTCAGAAGAGAGTATCAAGATGGGATGGTTCATGGAAGAAATGGGATTTCAGCTATGGCTTACACATGAGCAAGATGTAGATAAGACGAGAGCATGCCTCCTGAAAAACAGCGACCACGTATCTATAGCCTATAAAGCTATGGATATATCTATTCATAGCTGTGTCAGAGAACCACAATTATTGTATGGATAAACACTATTTTTGTCTGACCCACTGATGAATGGACTAATGATGCATGAATGAACACCTGGACAGGAAGTGAGGAGCATTCTAGACAAGGGGAAAGAGCAGAAGTCTGTCTGGGAGAGAGTGAATGCAAACATTATCATGCCGTACAGGAGTATGGTAAGTGGCTTATCCAAGGTTACATAGTTAGAGGATGTGGCAGGAGCTAGACGATAGGTCTCCTGACTTCCAGGGAGGAGTAGAGGTGTAAATGGAAAGAATACTCGCTTTAAAATGAGATAAACTTCAATTAGAATCGCAGTATCACCACGTACCGGGGTGTAACATTGGGCAAAGTACTTAACTTCTTTAAGTCTCAGTGGCCTCATTTGTAAAACAGAATTGTCGTGGGGATTGAAAGAAATAATGTATGCAGAGCACTTAGAACTGCTTGGCACAGAGTAACCACAGATATTAGTTTCCTTCTCCCCACACCACATTTTAAAGGGTATTTTAATTTATTAAAAGATTCACTTTGGTATTATTACCATTGGAAAGATCCCCTGGGCAGCTGCCTCAGGACTTAGTTTACGCAAACCTGATATAGATGTAACTTTTCACATTGCTCTTTACTGCCCGCATATGCATATCTGTAATGTCAGCAGAATGACTCTGAAATAGCTGCATTACATATGGGGCCAGTGATCAAAGAGTACACATGCTGATGAAATTAACAATGCTGAGGAATGTACTGATATACCTGGTTCTACTAGGTTAGAATTATATAATTAAACATCCACATAAAAATAAATGCAATATAATTTTAATCAACTATCAAAAGCTCTTGATGTACTGAAAGTTGTTCCTATACCTTTAGAAAAAATGGACAAATGCTAAGATAAAAAAGGCAGTTAAAAAGTGACTTGTTTTTAAAAGCAGCTTCCAGAGCATTTCTGGAGATAATCTTCAGTATTTTCTATATCTTCGGTAAAATATTATTTGCTATTCAAAATGAAACTAAGACATTAAGAGTTCCTGAATCATCAATTCAGAGTTACCTAAATTCTATTTAAATTTTATTTCATCCCACAATAATTACCAAGACAGAAAAATGGCTTACTGCGTTTAAGAAGGATTTTACATAACCAGAAATGAAAAGGGGTTTCTGGTTGACTGAGTTGACCAGAAACTCAATTTACCGAGAACAACGTACATCCCAGTTCATCAACATTTCACAGGCCCACCTTCTGGAAAAAGAACTGGAAAAATGTTTAACTTGACAATTAGTAGCATAAAACTATCTCAGCATGTAAGGTAGGTAGATACTCTGTGGAACTAATCATTAGACTTTTCTATCAGAGAGCAGACCCCTGGGTCCTGGCCCTTCTTCCACTGTTTCTCTTCTTTTTGGCTCCTGAGATACCAAAGGTCCTACCAAGAAAACTGGTTCTCCCTCAAGGCTCTTCATTCTTGCAATTCTCTACGCTCTCCCCTCAGCAATCTCATTACAGAAGGCTTCAGAGATCAAGGATATACTGAGACCAAATCTCTATCTCTGTCCTTGTGGCCTCTTGTGTGCCTCAGGCCTATGTACACATATCTATTTGATATGTCCATTGAAATATGTCACAGGCAACTCAAACTCAACAGGTCCAAGACTGCACCTATCACCTATCCCCAGAACTGGTCTTCTTCAGTGAGCCTTACCTTCGTAAATGGCCCCACCAGTCTCCCAGCTGATCATGCCAAATCACGAAAGAGAATCAGGACGGCCTGTTCTTACACCCACATCCGGTCGGTCACCACGTCCTTCTGATTCTACCTGGTAAGTACATTCAGCCACTTCTCTCAGCCCTCTCTGCTATCAATCCCAGTCCAAACTACTCTCACCTCTTTCACACATTACTTCCCACCTGGTCTCCCTAAATCGGCTCTTATCTCCTCTCCGATCAATTCTGCAACTTTAGCCAGAGTGACCTCTTAAAGTTCAAATCAGATTATGTCACTCGCTGTTTAAAATCTGTATTGACTCCTGATTGTCTGAAATCCAAGCCGCTTTGAATAATCCCTGTTTACCTCTGAAGCCTCTTCCCGGTCCTTTTCTCGAGTTAAGCTACGCTTTTCTCCACTCAGAGCCTTCACACATAATTTCCTCTGTAACATCGTTCTTTTCTCTCAGCTGACTCCTTTCTTAAGCGGGCTCCTATTCTCTCTTCAATTATCAGCATAAAAATCACTTCCCCAAACCCTAAGATCAGGCGAAATCACCCTGGAATCATTCCAAACAACTCATTGCCCTTTTCCTCCCTCGTAGCACTCATCGTTTTAGTTATTACTTGCTCATTGTCTGCCTTCCCCCTAAATTATAAACCCAGTGAAGACATGATCCCTGCAGCATCCCCATATGAGCACAACGAACTGGACTAAAGACTCGAGTTTCGGTTTTGGTTGGTCTTATTAACTTGCTGCGTTATTCTGGGAAGTCAGTTAACGTCTCTAGGCCTCCTTTGTAAAAGGCGAGGAGTTGAATTTGATCAGAGTTTCTTAAGCATCACTAATGTGTGGGTCCATTTTAAAGGCAGAAAAAAATTTTACAGACCTGCCAAGGTTGTGTCCTCAGACTCCCCAGAGGTCCTCTATCCCCAAGTTGAGAAAACTAATGTAAGAAACCAGGGAAATGTCCTTGAATTGTGAAATCTGGGCTTTTTTTTATAAAGACCTTTTAGATTACTGTTGATATAACAATGCAATATTTCTTTTTTACTTTTTTTTTTTTTAAAGCAATGGGATGCTTTGTGTGTCTGTGTGTGTTTAATAAATTTAGTTATTTTTGGCCGTGTTGGGCCTTCGTAGCTGTGTGCAGGCTTTCTCTAGTTGCAGCGAGTGGGGATTACTCTTCGTTGCAATGCATGGGCTTCTCATTGCAGTGGCTTCTCTTGCTGCGGAGCATGGGCTCTAGGTGCGCGAGCTTCAGTAGTTGTGGCACACGGGCTCAGCAGTTGTGGCTCTTGGGCTCTAGAGTGCAGGCTCAGTAGTTGTGGCGCATGGGCTTAGTTGCTCCGCGGCATGTGGGATATTCCTGGACCAGGGCTCGAACCCGTGTCCCCTGCATTGGCAGGCAGATTCATAACCACTGAGCCACCAGGGAAGCCCCCAATGCAATAGTTTTAAATTCTGAAATTCTATAAGCCCAAGAATATATTTGTTGATCCCCAAAAACCTGTGGATCCCAGTTTGAGAAAGAGAAGGTCTCTTCCAGGTCGAAAATTAAATCATTCTAGGAGAGTAGATGTTTATTTTCCTGAGTACTTCTTAGTGAATCATTCCCTACATGTGGGCTCATTAAACTGTGATTTGGGAGAGAATACAAGGAATTCCATAACATCAAATCATGTAGAAAAATTCTTTCATTTTAAGAGAGACAGATTCTCAGGTACTAATTCTGGCAGCAGGATGAGAAGCATTCAACCTTAATTCCACATATGTGGCAATGAAAGGCAGATATAAAGCATTTCTCTGAGCTCAAATGAAATGATCTTTTTGATTACATAAAGAAGTGTGTAAGAAAATAAAAAGTGAGAGAAGAACAATAAAAAGGCAAAAAGCTAACAGCTCAACTAAAAAATGGGCAAAGGACTTGAATAGATCTTTCTCTAAGGACATACCGATGTCCAGTAAGCACCTGAAAAGATGCTCGACATCATTAGCCATCTGGGAAATGCAAATCAAAACCACAATGAGAGATCACTTACACCTACTAGGATGGCGATAATAAAAAAATGATGGAATGTAACAAGTGTTAGGGAGGATGTGGAAACTGGGACCCTTGTACATTGCTGGTGAGAATGTAAAAAAGTACAGTAGCTGTGGAAACAGTATGGCAGTTCCTCAAAAGGTTAAATGCAAAATTACCATATATGCCAGCAATTCTACATCTAGGTATATATACCCCAAATAATTGAAGACAGAGATTCAAAAAGATACTTGAATGGTCACTGCAGCATTATTCACAACAGCCAAAAGGTAGAAACAACCCAAGTGTCCATTAACAGATTAATGGATAAACAAAATGTGTTATATACATGCAATGGAGTATTATTCAGCCATAAAACGGAGTTCTTGATACATGTTCTAACATGGATGAACTTTGAAAACACTGTGCTAAGTGAAAAAAGCCATATACCAAAGGACAAATATTGTATGATCCCACATAACTGGAATAGGCAAGTCCATAGGGACAGAAAGTAGAATAGAGAACCATGGGCTGAGGGATGGGTGATGAGGTGTTAATTGTTTCATGGGCAAAGAGTTTCTGTTTGAGGTGATGAAAAAGTTTTGGATATAGATAGGGCTGTTGGTCGCACAACACTGTGAATGTAATTAATGTCGCTGAATTGTATACTTAAAATTGGTTAAAATGTCAAAATTTTGTTACATAGATATTTACCATGATAAATAAAAAGTGAAAGAAGATGGGCAGCTTGTCATTTACTGAGCGGACATCTAAATTGCTAAACTGTTAATGATCTAATAGAGATATGAAATATATAACATATTGTTTTAATAGGAAAACTTGTTCTACAGTCAAGGACCTCAAGAACTATCAGTAAGAAGTGTATGATTAATCCCCTATTCTACCTGCTTCTTCTGGAATTATGGAGGTCTCCGTAACTGGTTTATACCTATCAAGTAGTACAAACTTTAATTCTATGGCTCAAGTTAATTATTAATCATCCTTAGCGATGAATGTTAAAGGCTTCAAGGATAACTGAAAACGTTGAACTATAAATCTAAATATTCTGATTTCCTATTACCCTTTTTATCCCCTTCTAGCAGAGGTGATAATAAATGATTAAGTGGCTATCAGAATCCAGGAGAGAAAGGTTAGAGCACAACTGTTCTCCCCTGTAGGTTCTAAGAGCAGAAACTAATACTACTTATTCCTATTTTTACCTTACAGTGTTTTGCAAGAAACAACAGAGCTCTGCCAGTGCTATTTAGATGCTAAAGAATTATTTTTATTTGTTCAGTTTGTTCTGCTTTGTTTTTAAACTTGATGAGTGATTCTGACGGAAGCAAGTGCCATTCTTGGCTGAAAGACCCTGGGATTTTAACGCCTCTTTTATGACACGGACTTTGCCAAATGTAACTCAACTGTACTGTGAACAGTGACCTCTTACTACCTCTTCGGACTTCGGGTCTGAGACCCTTCTCCACAGAGCCAGGAAAGCATGCACGCCAGCTGCCATCTTACGTGCTCTGCTGTGGTCCTTGTCCTTTGATTTGGGCTCCTCACTCTGTTAAAAAACTTGCCAAGTAAGTAGAAAGAGAAGTATCTTTAGTTTTTCTCAGGCTGTTTGGAATTAAACCCCTGAGTGCAGAAAGGTGACATCTATTCATAATAAATATTCTGTTCTTCGTGGTTTCCCTTCCCTGACTTCTTACTGAATGCCCAGAGGCCAGGTTCTTGAATTGCCTACATGTAAACTAAACGCTTGTTTCCTGAGGGAGACCTCATCTGCCAAGATTCCACTCAGTCTATGGATTTATAGGTGCTTCTAACTCTCTAGGTCCAGAAGATTGTAGCAGGAGTGGTGACACCGCCTACGTTCAGGCAAACAGAACGGCTAAAATAAAATCAACAGCAGTCCAAAGAGGAAGAAGCAAATTGGGTTAAAACATCCAGTTTCCTTCTCTTTTACCACTTGATTCTTTTCACTCTACCTCTCATATTTCAAATTACAAGATAACCTCTTCCAACACAACTCGTGTTCGTATACCACAGTAAATTGGTCACTCAAAATAATAGGGTGAGAGTGCATATTTTGAAAAAAATAAGCAAATACTTAAAGCTGAACAAACTTTTAAGGAGAAATAAAAATCAATCTTCCTTCATGTGCATGTTTTCATAGGATGGCTGATTCTATAATCTATGCTACTTACTATCTTGACTCAAAACCCAAGGTAACTGTAAAGCTTCCACTGATCATTCAATTTTTGGATACTTGGTTATCTTGCCCAATATTTCAGTTTCTATCCAAGAATCAAACAGCCGTTTATTAGAGTCAGCATTTGCATGTATCCCATGTAAACAAATAGTCTTAATCTCTACCTCAGGGAAAGGGAAGACCAACGACAATCTGCAGACTTGAAGCTTGGTAATGAAAGAGAGTCAGATATCTTCAGGTCACCAGATCGCTGAAGACAGAGTCTGCTAACAGTGAAATGTCAGCTCTGGTTTTAATTCCTACCAGAGAGATAAGAATCAGTAATTCCCAAAGTAGTACTAAGTAAAACTGATAATATTCTGGAAAGTAGTATAAAGCCTATAAAAGTATGCATTTGGAAAAATATTGCTGCAGTCAATCTTCGCATTGAAGTACATTAGCCAGAGATATTTCTGTTGATTTTGTTACAGTTGCAACTTTTCCAATGTATGAAGCATTAAAGTTACAAACTGGCTTGCTGGTTGAGTGGTCTGGAAAAAGTATATTCTGTCTCACTGGACTGCTGTAAATTTAAATCCATTTCTTCTATTTCTCAGCTCATTTTGGCAGAATACTTCTAGCTAAAAGTGTAATAAACTATATTGTCATACTTCAGGGTTTTTACAACTCCATCTACCATATTTGGGAGTGTGGTGGGGGGGAGCAAGAACTCATAAGGAAGTAAAGGGTATTATGGTGACATTTTGTAACCTTTAGCTAGCTAGGGACAACTGAAATCATGTGTTTAAGATGGGAAGCATTACTAACTTGGGATGATTTCTTGTGGCTTTTTTTTTTTTCTTACACCAGCATCACTAAATTTGTTCAGGAATAGATTTCTGTTTTTCTGTAAATCATTTTCCCTCCATAATATAAAACACGATTCCTTTTAATAAAGGCAATATTCTTGGTAAAATTTAAACTGAAAAAAGATGGGAAACTAGATTACTAATTAATTTGGAAGTTTCTACAAAAGATAATTTTGAAAAACGCTAAGACTTCCATTAACTGTCAGTCAAATCACCTAGTTCCCTTTCTACAAAAAACCAACATAGTAACCAAATGAAAAAAACAATTAAAATGATATAGATACATTGAAAAGTGACTATCTTGACATAATTAACACACCCCTGAATTGTCATGGAGGAGAAGGGAGACCAAAGGGGAGAAAAAGCATGGGAAGCCTATATAGTGGCAACACTTTATTTTGTAATTCAACTTTCATTCATTTAATATGTATTTACTGAGTTGTTATTATGTATCAAGCATTATGCTCGATGCTGAGGACATATCAGAGAATAGGATAGAGGTCCTTGCCTTCAAGAGTTTACAGTTGGTAACACACTGACATTCTAATAACTTTTAATAAGGGGGAAAAGGGATACAGCCAGAAATTTTGAATTGAGGACTTAAAATTCTAAGCATTTCCTTTGTATCTCTAATTTTAGTTATTCCTACAAGTTCCTTTGAAATATAAAGCTATATGATTGCCCTCTCTGTGAACAGATCAAGGCTGTCGCATTCCACAATGCTTAGAAAATTAAGTATTGGAAGGGTCCTTAGAGACCCATTTGTCTTCTCTATCCTAATCTGTCAACGTATGGGAAAACTGAGGCCAGAAGAGGGGAAGTGATTGATTAAGGTCTCGTATCCACCATGTCTATTTTTATGTGCTTTTTTCCAAGTAAGTTATGACTTTGGAGGTATCATTACAACTAGTGCTTTTAAAAAATCTATGTTTTAGAAAACAAACATGGTTACCAAAGAGGAAAGGCGAGGGTGGGGAGGGATAAATTAGGAGTTTGGGATTAACATATACACACTACTATATACAAAACAGATAACCAACAAGGACCCACTGTATAGCACAGGGAACTATACTCAGTATTTTGTAATAACCTATAAGGGAAAAGAACCTGAAAAGGAATATATGTATGTATAACTGAATCACTTTGCTATACAACACAACATAGTAAATCAAGTACACTTCAATTAAAAATAAATAACTGGGTTTCCCTGGTGGCGCAGTAGTTAAGAATCTGCCTGGCAATGCAGGGGACACAGGTTTGAGCCCTGGTCCGGGAAGATTCCACGTGCCACGGAGCAACTAAGCCCGTTCACCACAACTACTGAGCCTGTGCTCTAGAGCCGGCGAGCCACAACTACTGTAGCTCACGCACTTAGAGCCCGTGCTCCGCAACAAGAGAAGCCACCGCAATGAGAAGCCTGCGCGCAGCAACGAAGACCCAATGCGGCCAAAAATAAATAAATAAATTGAATTTAATTAAAAAAAATTCTTTAATAAATAAGTGACTAAATAGGGGACTTCCCTCGTGGTCCAGTGGTTAAGACTCCGCACTCCCAACACAGGGGGCCTGGGTTCGATCCCTGATCCCTGATCCCTGATGGGAGAACTAAGATCCCACAAGCCGTGTGGCACGGCCAAAAAATTAAATAAATAAATAGGAAAAAATAAGTAAATTAAAAAAAAAAATCTTTGTCTGACACCTTTTTCCTTTACCCTTCTTCTGGTCTCCACTGTGACACTAACCTCCAAACTTGGTGGAAGCAGTCTTTTCTCACAGGGTCTGCCTCTTCTTAATGTCTTTTCTGAGGCCTCAGCCCTGTACTACCTCCTCCTTGATTTGCACTCCTCCCTCCCTTCCTTGATTCAGCTTTTCTAGGAGAGCTGTCCTATTGGCTGCCCCAGTCCTCAGTGGCCTAAAATCACTCCCTCCATTCATATACCACCTATTACCTTCTAACCTCCCCAAATACCCATTCCTCCCACTGTACTTAGCCTATAATCTTAAACAATGATCTCCTCCTTGCAGCTGTTAATGGAATTACTCCTTTTTTCATTCTTCTTGACAGTTCACTGTCATTTTACAATATTTCAGTTAAAAAAAAACCGTGAGCTTGGGAGTCAGAAGGATCTCAGTTTAAATTATATTCCTCCTGGCACTGGCAGTATGCCCTTAGACACGTTATTTCACCTGCTAAACTTCACTTTATTCATCTGTAAAATGGGGGTAATCCTAATTCCTATGCGACAGGGTTGCTTTGAGGATGAAATAAGATTGTATACCTGAAGTTGCTCACCCAATGCCCGGTCCATAGGAGGCACTAAGGGTTGTGTTCTTTTCCTCTCCTTCAAGCTCTCCTTGTTTGGCAGTGATGACCCGATCTACTCTTGCCACTCTCTCATCTTCCCCTTTTAAACTTGACGTGTGCTGCTTCCTGAGAAGCATTCTTCACTCTACGCTCATGACACCCAAAACCACGTGTCTCGTTCTGGCCTCCGAAACGAGGTTCAGTCCCGAATCTTCACCTCTCTCTAGGGCTTACTGAGATACTCCACCTTCACTTCAAATTCAGCAAGTCTGAAATCAACCTCATCTTTCTTCCCCCAAACAGAGTCCCTCTCCCATATTTCTTCCACCTCTCTGTACATCAGCCTGGAGTTCATTTTTGACTCTTCTTTTTCTTTCATCCTCTTTATTTTTTATTCACTCACCAAATCTTACATTATCAAAATATCTCTTTCACTTGTCCCATCCAAACGGAGCTTCTGTCACACCACTTCCCTCTCCCCAAATCTTCAAGTTCCCCAATGCCTCCTAGACGAAGTCCAAGTTCCTCGCTCTAGCCTTTGTATCCTGCCAAGCTCAGCCCTTTTCCCCTCTTACGTGAACCTCCCACTGACTCTAGAGTACAGTGTGCCCCCGACATCCTGAGATTCCTGCCCCATGATGCTCCTCGTGTTTAAAATTTCCAGCTCTTCCTTCTCATGTTTCCGTATCCACACTTTCGGGGTTCAGCTCAGGTGCAAGCACTTCGTGAAACAACCACTGACTATTCCAGCTCTGCAGATGTGCTTTCTTCTATGAACTTGCACTATATGTTTTCCCTCAAACACACATCACCCCAGCTCTGTGATTTAATTCTTTCATGTGGTCTGTGTTGGTATTGCCCTTGAAACGAGACTGTGAGGGAGGAATGGCCTAATTCCACTTTGTCTAGAACAGGGCTGGATATAGAAAAGCAGCTTGGAAATACTTGTTTAATAAACAACATATACAAATAGGAACCGCAACAACAATAAAACCTCCGTACGAATAACGGTTGTAGCCCTTTACCTGACTCAGCAGCCCTGCTTCAAATGCTATAGAAGATTGAAAGGCCATAACAAGTCTGTGAGCTGAATATTCCTCATCCCTGAATTACACAGGCAAAAAGTAGCTGATAAGGTATCTATGTGCTTTTATGGACTCATTTTCAACATCTGCAAAAAAATTAAAAAATGAAAGGCGGAGGAGGAGTTGAAGGAGGAGGAGGAGGAGGGGGAGGGGGGAGACGGAGAGGAGAAGCAGCAGCGGCAGTCCCCACCTATGCAGAAGTTAAATCTACAGAATTGTAAAATACATATTATATCACAGAATTTTCTTACTTCAATTTTCCATCATGTTTTGCATCTCTCATTGGTAAATTTAAAAATAACATTTAGGCAAGAATGCTAATAGCATTATGCTTAATTAGCAGACATAAAAGTATATCTGAATCATTTAATGTTCATTACATTATAATTGTAACACTTGCATAATCCTTGCTAGGAACTGTTTTAAGTGCTAGGGACACCCAGAAGATAGTCTCTGTCTTCAAGAAGCTCACTCCAGGGACTTCCCTGGTCGTGCAGTGGTTAGGAATCCGCCTGCCAACGCAGGGGACACGGGTTCGAGCCCTGGTCTGGGAAGATCCCACACGCCGCAGAGCAACTAAGTCCGTGTACCACAACTACTGAGCCTGCGAGCCACAACAGCTGAGCCCGCGTGCCACAATTAATGAAGCCCGCGTGCCTAGAGCCTGTGCTCCGCGACAAGAGAAGCCACCGCAATGAGAAGCCCATGCACCACAGAGTAGCCCCCGCTCACCACAACTAGAGAAATGCCACACACAGCAACGAAGACCCAACACAGCCAAAAATAAATAAATAAAATAAATAAGTTTATATTAAAAAAACAAAATAAGACTAAATTAAGAGAAAGATTAAAAAAAAAAAGAAGCAGCTCACTCCATAAAACTAACTACAAAACCAACAATAATCCAATACGATGATTGGTACATTCCAGGCATGAACCCAATGCTGTGAGAGGAACACTGATGAGCCATCTGGAGTGGCCGAGCCCTAATATCCATGATGCAAATGGAGGCAGTGAGACCGAGGGGGTAGGTTGAGGTAGACCACGAAGTCTGTAATGCTCCCAGGAAGGGGGGTGAAATGCAAACACAGTGTTTGAGAAAGAACTCTGTCTACTTGGAGGATGAAATGGAAATGGTGCATTGAGTCGGACAGACAATTTGCAATAACTCAGGTGAGGAATAAGGAAAATCTGAACTAAGACAACATCGATGGAAACTAAAAAGTTGGAAAAACAAATTTATAATAGCAGCAATCAGTAGGTTCACACATAAAGATTCTTTCCCCACTACAGCAGGGAGCAGAAGTGTTCAAAGAATTTATTCTCCTTAGACTCTTACTTGCTGTTGCTATCACTATTATTCCAAAGTCTGATGGATGAAAGGATGAGAATAGTGACTCCACATATTGAGAACACAAGTTGGCAATATTGTTAACTTTCACTCATGACTTAGGGTGAAAGTCAAGTCACCTCATCACATTCCAGCCACCACTCATCCCAGTTCTTAAAAGGATGTGAACTTAAAGGAAGTTAGTCTCCTTTGCGGGACTGCTTCCAATAAGCACTTTTTCTGGTGAATGTGGGAAAGGGTACAGATCTGTTACATTTCACCCTTTTCATGTAGGTGCATAAAATAAAATTTTAAAAATGAATTAGCACAATGAAAGAGCTTAATGCCTTTCCTGAACAAAGATATTACAGAGATATTGAATAGTTGCAGAGATTCTTTGAACATATGCCATATCACACAGATAAGCATTTTATTTCCTCATTTGGAAAAGACGAAAACTCAAGACAATGATTATAGTAATATCTTAAAGATATATAGTACTATAAAAATTTTCTAAGCACTGGATATATTTAATCTTACTTGGTCCTTAACAGGTAAGGAAATTGAGGTCCAGAATATTTAAGCGATTGCCAATTAACAGAAAAGGACAGACTACAACCCAGATGTCCTGATGTTCAGGTGTCAACTTTCAGGTGTCCTGGAAGCAGCAACTCTCTCTAGAATTAGGGTTCTTCCAAAGTACAACGGGAGGTCAGGGCTGGTAAAATCCCTTTCTCTGTTTGTATATAATTATTATAGTACTTCCTAAATAATACTCCTTATAGTTTCAGTGAAAGTAACAAAAAGCATTTTGTGGTTTATTATTCATGCTAGATTTCTCTGGATATTCAAAATGGATTACTAAAAAAAATTAGGTCTTGTCAATTGTACTCATTCTTCAGTGGTTATTTCTGTACACAAAAGTGCTCTCAATTTTATGATGCGATCTGGAAGAAGTTCAACAACACATTGTTAATACTCTACTGCTACAAAATAATTTTAAAGCTCCATGGGAATTTAGATTTGCACAAGTCATTAGGATGTGACCTTTCCCTTAGATTTCTTATTTTAGGATCAACTTAACATGGTATTTCCCCAGTGGGAACTGTTGTACTTCCTTCGCAGATAAGAAAAATAGCAATCACAAATTATAGTGAGTAAACTTAGGGAAACATATATTTCTGTGATGCAGATGAAACCGAAATCATAAAAGGGGGCCACACGACTTATTCCTTGGGTTTGAGAGGAAAGCCAAGTGGCTTGCTAACAAAAGAAAACAAGTCATGCCATTATGGTATTTCCCTGAAATTTATACCTAATTGTTTGTCCCAGCTACCAAGTCTTATGACTTTTAAAGATTATTAAAGATGTTTACGTCACTAAATTTCCTATGTCCTGTCTACTGGGAGTATAAAAGGTTAAAAATATCAAGTTTTTAATAATTTAAATGATTTCAGATCACAGGATCTGGACTGAAGGACAAGGAGTTCATAAGTGTGAAGAAAAAAAAAAATCAAAACAACAACTAGAATAACACAGAGATCACAGTTGCTTCACATTATGGTCCATGGAATAATAGTGGCCTCCAATGTTTGAGCTCTTACTATATGATACTGTGGCAGAATTTATGCACATTATTGGTAACATATGAGTTACTGGGAGTATCCAAAGAATCGAGCATACTACAGCTAGGACTGCAGAGCTCATTATTGGCAATTTTTTTTAAAAAGGTAAACAAAATCATCGAAGGAGAGATTAGGAAGATGTACACTTTTCCTGCCAAAATCAATAATTTTACACACTGTTAGTTCATGAAAACATTAAAATTAAGAAATTACAAAAAGATTAAAAAGAATGAAAGTGTGGTTATAAATGAAAATCAAGTAATCGCCAAAAGTAATTTTTTGTATCCTCTTCTATCAGACATTTGTACAGTAGGTTTTAATAAAAGTACTACTTGAGAACAAACACTGCTTTATTGAAATTATTACTCAAGTCTCAAATAATCAAACCCCTCCCCCACCATGCATTCTTCAGTTTAACAAACTGTTAATATCACAGAATTTCTTTTAAGCTTAATTTTTAGGAATGAACCCTCTACATTTTATAACAGTGACTCATGTTTTTAAGTAAAGATAGTACTCACTGTGATCGACTTACATGTTTTTCCAGAAGATATTTATTATACAGTTTAGACACAGCTAGGTTTTAAAATATTGCTTTTGAATGAAAAGATACTTTAGAAATCATTTATCACAACCCCTTTGTTTTATAGACAGTGAGGGTCAGGGATAGCTGTGTATTTACTTTCTCAAATATCACATACACATATTTAAAAATCTATGTATATGTGTTAAGAACTGGAAGGCAACTTGTAGAAATTAAAATAGTTTCAATAAGGATGTTAAGATTATAGATAATTTTTTTGTTTAAAATGTTTATTGTTGTTATTACGTTGCTTATTTGATAGCAAAAAATACAATACACTGCATTGTAGTTAAAAGCTGTAATCTCTATTTCATGTCATTAACTGTAACACTTAACCCCCAAATGAAAGTTCAGAATAAAAAGGAAAAACAAACACCCATCATCTTTTTTCTATTCATTGTACATTTTAACCATATGATTTTGCATTTTAAAATTTTCTCTTATCATTGTATCTTTATTCTAAAATTACTATTCACCTCAAATATTTAAACCGCAAATTATAAATATTTGATTGAAATAAATCCTTTAACAAAATTGATTTGTATCCTTCTCTCTGGATGTGCTACTTTGTTAAACCTTCATTTTTGCAAGCAATCATTCCTTTATAACCGCTAGCAACATGCAGACTTAAAGGCCATAGGGACCTGCAGCACAGGTTTTAAATTTGATTTAAATTTGGTATAGCCTCAAGAAATAATCTGCAATTTCATTGCAGCCAAGTTGGTTTTTTCCTAACCCAAAACATAAACAACACCCCCATCACAATCCAAAAAACCAAAAACTACCCAAAACCCCATATTATGCTAATATCTAAACAACTGGTGAAAACTCCTCACTCTCCACCCTCATTCCGCTGTCAAACACACAGAGCCAGAGCTAAATGATAATAGATTTAAATGAACAGAAATCATTTAAACATACGCTTTGGAAATATGTTTTGGTTCATTTTGCTACTAATATATCCTCAAAGCAATGTGAAATGCCATAAAAATGAATAATGCAGGAGTAATATAGTTGCTCAAACCCTTTAACATAGAAACTCCTCTTAAAGCAATTTATCTGAAGAAAATGATTTTTTAAAAAGTGAAATACGTGCATGAAGATATTCACTATATGTAACTGTGTAAGAATAAACAGTAATTGTATAATAATAAAAAATTAGAAGCCACCTGAAAACTGGCTTAGTAAATTCTGTGATATCACTAATATGGACTACTGTGTTGCCAATATGACATCTGAAAGCCAGGTAAAAAGGAACAAAGACATGTAATCTAACAGTGAAAGAAGCAGAAATGCTCCATATACTGTAACTGTTAGTAATTAAAACATGTATACAGGTCAACCAGAACTGAAACTATACAGAAGTTAGAATAGTAGTTTACGTGTGATTAAGTGTGGTCTTTTTATTTTAAAAGATATTTTCACAGCTTTTCAGTAACAAAAACGTCTTAAAAGAATTTAATGTAAAATGAAACAAACCCAAGGGCCCAAATTCAAAGTCATTTATCTGTCCCAGTTCCTAATCTTATTTCTGTTTGTACCACCTCCCCACCTTTAATATTTTAGAACCCTATCTATGTTCCAGTCCTGCAGCCCTGAATTCATACATAGCAGCATAGCTAAGCAGAGAGTTTATTTACAGAGGGCAGGCCTGAACTCTGCATGTGAGCACATACAGAAAACGATAAAGATCGTCGTGTCCTATTAGTAATTTACAGAATTGTGATTTGCTCCACCCAGTACACCTATAATTGAATTCCTCAGCCATAAAATCATTGGGACCAAACAAGTTCAGATATCTTTTATCTAAGCCCTTTTTTCCTCCCTTACCATCAGTTAACATATTTCTTATGGGGCTTTTCTTCTTTTTATAGATTCATTTGTCTTAGTTATAAATTAACCCACAAGCAACTCTCCCAACCACCCAGCTCTACTGTTTCCTGTGTACCAGGTTCCTTTTCTACTTGCACTATTTATGATATAGGGGCCATTTAAACTGCCGGTTGGTAAATGATGTCCAGGAAATCATCTCTAGATTTTTAACAAAGATTCCTCCTAAGGAGAAATGCTCCCAAGCAGAGATTCTCCTCAGAGCTGGGCACCCTGGAAGGAAATGGAATGGAACTGCTGAAGACTTCTATTTCTTTTTCACTTCTTAAAATTGTGGTAAAAGAGACATTACATAAAAATTGACCATTTTAAGCATTTAAAAATGTACAGTTCTGTGGCATTAAGTACCTTCAGACTGCTGTGCATCCATCCAGAACTTTTTCATCTTCCCAAACTGAAACTACGTTCCCTTGAAACACTAACTCCCCATCCCCCACTCCTCCCAGCTCCTGGTCACCACCACCCTACTTGCTGTCTCTATGAATCTGACTATTTTAGATGCCACTTCTGTTTTTTCTTGTTTCGCCTAGAGTGTGTGAACTAGTGTAGTTTCCAAAATTGGTTGAACACATAAGAGAGTTGCCGGCAAAAACCCTTCAGGGAAGAACTCTTAAGACTCAGCATTTTGTTTTTCATGCGCAAACGCTTGAATTCAGACCAAACACTCATTTCCAGACGCCAAAGTACATAACTGCTCCTTACTTGGTCCTTCAAGAGTTTGGTCTTTTGACTTATCTCTGTTTTTTCAAGTTAAACTGATTTTCAAATCAAACTTAATACAGCTATTGATTTCCTTTAAGAATCAAAGTTCCCTTAGTACTGCTTATATTCACAGAATTTCCCAGACATTTTACCTAAAAACAGCATGACCTTCTCTCATCTTCACCATTCAAATACAAGGCTACTAATTCTAAGTGCTTGTTCAAATGTTGTCCTGGGTAAAGAAGACTGGTGGACCAAGAGATCATGAATGAAATCTAAAGACTTGGTTTGAACACTGAAATCACACCCTGACCGTCACCAACTAAAAATTTTGCTCAGAGGTGCTCTGTGAGGACTCAGAGCCTAGTGGGTTTTTTTCCCCACTCACAGGTTTTCTGGGGGCTGGAAGTGAGTGGCTGGAGAACTAAGTGGAGAGCAAACCTGTGGAGGTGAGGATGGCTCTGTGTATGGACAGGATTAAGAAACAGCTCAAGGAGTATCCTTTATGAGAAGAATGTTCTAAGGTTGGCAAACAAACAGAAACTCACTCTAAAAATCAGTAAAAGTCTAACGAGAATGATTACTGAGTGACTCCAATGTAACTTTTAAAGAACTTTTCATCTTGAAATAATTTGAGGTTTACAGAAAAGTTGCAAAGATACTGGAGACAATTCCCACGTCACTTTCACCGGGCTTCCTACTGTTAACATTTTGCAACCACAGCCCAATGAGGAAAACTAATAAATGAAAATTGGCACACTACTATAAACGGCTTTATCTGGATTTCACCAGTTTTTCCACTCATGCCCTTTCTCAGTTCCAGGACCCAATCCAGGATCCCATATTGCATTTTGTTGCCATTGCTCCTCATCTCCTCTAGTTCCGCAGTCTTTTCCTTTTGTTTTTTTTTTTTTTTAAAGTGGCTTTATTGAGGTATAGTTGACATACAGAAAAGTGCACATATTTAATGTATAGTTCCCCAGATTTTTCTTGTCTTCCATGCCCTTGACGCTGTTGAAGAATGCTGGTGAGGTATTTTGTAGAATGTCTCTCTATTTAGATTGGCCTAACATTTTCTCATGATGCAACTGTCGTTATGAATGTTTGGGAAGAATACTGAAGACCTGATGTGCCCTTTTTGGGGGTATATAAGCTCAATATGTCTTAGTACTGTAGATATTAACCTATTAACCTGGATCACTTGGTTAAAGTGGTGTCTGCCAGGATTCTTCTGCTTAAACTTACTACTTTTCTCTTTGTAACTAATAAATATTTAAAGGGAGATGCTTGGAGGTTCTGTCCATATTCTGCTCCTCCTTTCACCTTCTAATCTGAGTATTCATCAGTGGGTCCTGCCTGTAGCAGTAACTGCTGCTGAGGTTCTCTGATGGCAATTTTCCATCTCCTTTATTCCTTTAACATTTACTAATTTAAATTCTTCTGTAAGGAAAAGTTCTCGTCCTTCAATTTATTCATTCAGTTATTTATTTATATCAGTATGGAATCATGTATACATATATTTTATTTGGGGGGTTATAATCCAGTGCTATAGTTTTTAAAAAATTTTTTATATTTATCAAATATATTTGATATTATATATATTTATATCTATCAAATTATTTATATTTATCAAATTATTCCAGCTTTGGCCATTGGGAGCTGGAATAATTTGAACAATAAAATAAATAACTATAGTACTGGATTTTAATTCCCCAAATAAAGTATATAGGCATGGGCATTGGATAAATTAAGCTACTTTCTCCTTTGTGACCTGGGATCATAGTTGCATGGCCTACAGAGAATCAGGAAAGATATTTTAATTTTTCTCTCAATTCAATTACAAGTAACACATGAACCTAATATAATGTACTTGTATTGAGACTTATTTCTAAGGATTTGTGTTATTTCTCAACCCCTAAGTTTGTTTTGTTTTGTCTATCTTCGTTTTGTCTTAGTCAAATACGTTACTGTGCTTTCCTTCCACTGACTGGTAAATTATACAGTAGAAAGTATTCTGATAGTCAAAATAAAAGCTCTCTAAGAAATTTTACAATAAAATACTATGAAGCATTTGCATGTTCTTTAAAAGAGACCTTTCTAAATACAAATTTAGTACAATAAATTCTGAGTTTACCTACCGTTAAAGGGCAACTCTTGTTTAAGGAAATGGCCTTCTTGTATGTCTGTGGCTTTGAGTTGGCTTCTTTCAAATCTGAACAATTAAAAAGAAAAAAGATTTTTAATATACACACATATTCAAAATTTTTAGACAACCTAGGATACCAAAATGTACAAGCACAAATGAATGTATTTTCTCTGTTGGATTTCATCATGACTGTTGGCTGTCCCTGAGCTTAGAATGCTTTGTACTCTCTAGAAGCAACCAACAGACTGACTTGTACATCATTCAGGGCTGGAGAATCTTCCTGAAGAGACATGGATTAGATTCATTTTGCCTACTCTCCTGTTCTGTCACTGATCATGAGTCAGGGTCCTTTGTCTCATCCATCTTTTATGTCAAATTAATGAAGACACCTACGTTGGGCAGACTTAAGAAAAACTAGATTTTAAAAGGGTTAGTAACGTCAAGAGATAGAGGACTGATAAAATTTATACACAGCAAAGATTACATTTATGAAAATATACTCATTCTAGAGGGCACATGGCTGTTAAGCCTAAGGTAAAAGCGTCACAACCATTTAGGGACAGTAGATACAGCACATTTCACGGGGACCAGATTTTTAAAGGAAGATGCAGAGAGCAGATTATCTGAGTAACTATGTCAAAGGTCTAAGGATGTGTATCCTTGGCTCTTACGAAGGGCTCAGGGATCCTAGAATAGCTGTACATTTCGTAAAGACAAAACAGTACCCAGGGCCAAAGGCTTATCATCAGGGCCTTCAAAGTCCCAACATCCAGACCCAACATTCTGCACAGTCTAACCTACCCAAAATTCTAATTTTTTTTCTTTTTTAATGCTGCACCTTTCCACTTGGAATTTGCAAAAGCTATTCTATTACCCAATGCATGGGTACCGTAGTGGATCGTGAATATAAAATGTTTTCCCATTTTGTTATTTCTACTTTGAAAGAATATAAACTACAGCCCAATGTATTTTGTTTGATTCTTTGTTTCACTCACACTGTTTAGTACTGTTGTTTGGAAACTGAAAACCTCCTAATGAACTCAACAATACGGTAACAATTTTGTTTTCATAATGGGGCATATTCTTCTATAGAAAGAGCTAGCTTGTCAGGGTTTTAGACCTGTCTGCTTTGCTTTTTGACTGCTCATCTGTATCACAGCAGTTTACTCTCCATGTGAAACAAACACTCTTTCATTTGTTAGTCAAAAATGAAAGGAGTACCCACATCAAACCTGTCCATTACATATAACATGCATAGCGCATGAGAAACAACTTTATAATGGATTACTATTTAGACTTTTTTCACCTTTAAGTCAACAAAAAAGTGCTTAAATATGTGAAAACAAAAGGAAAGAGTATTAATAAAGAAAAATTTGAGCAAAATCTCTATCTGAAAAATTAAATAATGTTGACTACAGGGTAAGATTAAGCCATAGTAGCTTTTCTTGACACGCATTCCAATTTCTCTTTGAAATACATATGAATTCACTAAGAAATAGACAGCAAGAAAGAGACAAGACAAAGTTAAGATTTCTGGAAACTGCTATGTATTCCTAGCTTGTAGCCCTAAGAGTTGGATCAAACAGAAAACTGGACCAGTTTCTGTGATTTTCAAAGGCAGACAGAATCTATAACCTTTCCTAAAACCCCCTCCCCCAGTAACATCAGTAATCTTTCTGTATCCATTCAGAACTGCACTGTACCATAGAAGGTACCATTTGCAGGCATAAAATATAATAAGTAGGGCAGAAACAAGATCCATTCTGGGGGCAGTATATATCAAGTATTACAGTTCTTTCATGTTCCCCATCTGGTCAGTTAAATACAGACTGGTTTACATTCATTAGTTTATAAATCCTTCTACTCATTAATATAAGCCAGAGAACCAGGCTGTGAAGAGAGCAGACAAGCCCCTCACATTGCAACAAAACCCACACTAGACAGGGTCTGTTCTACTCATCCAGCTTTTTAATATCTGAGATAGGCTTTTTACCAGAATCTAAGTAGATAATAATGCAAGCCAGAGGGAAACTTACTATATTTGTCTGAAATGGTATAAATGGTAAAACTTGACTTAAGAAATAGGAAAATAATTAAAAATGAAAACGACTGAAAACTTATCAAAGATTTGCTTCCCCAAGAAGCTCTGGGGCTAGATAACTTTATAGATACATTTTTTTCAAGGAAGAAATAAGTTTCTTGCCACATAAACTGTTCCTGAGTAGGAAAAAAAAAGAGTGACCAAATTAATTTTTCAAAACCTAACAAGACAAAATAGTTAACAAGGTAACCTAACAAGAAAGATACCTAACAAGAAACAAAAAACCTCACAAAATACCAACCGCACTTATTAATACTGACTTACAAGTAAAAATAAAATGCTAATGAACGAATGCAATAGTATACTAAAAGAATAAACCACCATAATCAAGTTGGATTTATCTCAGAAAGACAAAGAAGATTTAATATTGGAATACGTATTAAAATAATGTGTTCCAGCACTAGGTTGAATTTTAAAAGAAACCACATGACTATTTCAAGAAATACAAAAGAAAATACTCAATAAAATTCAACATTCATTCTTGAAAATATTTCCTTAAAGAACTAAGAAACTTTAATAACAAGAATATTAATCTCAAACTTACAACCAATATCATCTTAATTGTGAAATATTATAGCAGCATCTCCCAAAATATGTTCTATAGATAACTAGATTCTTTAAGATTTTCCAATGGAAAAGCTTCCACCACAAGATGAATTTGCACATGTTGTTCACATTTGGAGGTTAGTAAAGTACATTAGCATTGTATATGCTCAGTAAGCCCCACAATTAGAAAAAAAACAGTATCAACAATAACAATCTGCTTAGCTGTTTAACTCATTAGTTCTCAAACTTATTTGAGCATTTCTTTTCTCACTTTCCGTTATTTCACTCCTTAACCCACTTCACTGCGGCTTTTGCCACCCACCCTTCTACTGAAACTCAAGCAAAAGTGACAGGTGGTCTCCTTTTTGCTAAATCCATTAGACTTCTCTTGATTTTCATTCTATTTGCCCAATTGTGTGCTGGTAAGTGTTTCACAACTGGCTCTCCTTGCAGGAAGAATGCTCTGGTTTGTAGTGTTTGCTAATTTCTGTGGTGTAAATACTCCCACGGTGACTGACATAGGGCCATCAACATGACAGCAGAGTCAGGCAGAGCTGGGGCAGCAACAGCATATTACATGGTATCCCCACCTCACAGATGCAATCCACACCAACACCTCATCGATGTAAAATAATCAGGAAGCAATGCAGTTGGTGTGGTTACTACCTCTGTTTTTATCATAACTTGTTTCACTGCTCGTATATACAATCTAACTTTTAACAATGGCTGTGGATAACAGTCGGCTCACAAAAATCCTAAAAATTTAACAATTGACTTTCACAGGCCAGTCTGAGCTGGCTCCAGCACCGCCATCTCTGCCTCTGCATCATTTGATATTCTGTGTATCCTCTACTCTTGAAACTGTCTCCTCCCTTTGCTGCCTAGTGACCAGTTACTTTGAATTCTTATCCTAACCCTATGACTACTACGTTAGTCCTTTTTCTTGGTACCTCTTCCTCCTGAGTTCTTCGATCCTATGTGTTCTGCAAGTTCCTTCTTGGCCTCACTCTTACCCATAAACATATCTACTTGCTTACAGCTTCCAAATCTTCATCTCTAACCATGTCTTCTCTCAAGACTTCTAAATCTGTATTTCCAATTTTTGGGGAACACCTCTCCCTGAGTTTCTTCAGGAATCTCAAACTCAACAATTCCTAAGCTGGCTACCCATCTCCTCCCTCTGAAGAATTAAAGACACACAATCCAACACATATTGGACCACTCCTCGCTCCCTGCTAGATGAAAAGGTGTTCTAATCTCTACTCCAGCCTTGCAAAGTACATTCAAGGAAGCTCAGTTCATAACCATAGGCAACACTTCTCACATCCCTTTCCCCCTTCCCTTCGACTTTTTCACACCCCACGCTTTCCGAAGTGTCACCTTCAGCAAAAGCCCTCCCACTCAACACTTCCTCCATTCTCAGCCCAGTAATGTCATAATCTCTCCTTCTTCTCTTTCCCAGCACTTTATGACATAGGGCAACTCAAATCTCCTCCAGCTTTTCATGTCCAGGCCCTTTCTTCTCATTCTCCAATACTTCAGCACAAAAATCTAGGAACTGACCTTGTAAAATCAACTTTTCTAAGGGTAGGGGAAACGGGTTTTGTGCTGTCAAATGAAAATTCTCTTTGGTGCATTGGGGGAAGGTGAAAGTATATGAACGCTCCCAAACGACTAATTTTTATCCCATTGAACTAAATACATGGGTCTCCCACTAACCCCGCAAATCGCTGATTGATTCCCTTAGAAGCCAGAGTCAAGATGAGCCAATCACATCCTTCCCTAGATTTTTACAACATGCATACAAAATTGGTTATTAAATTGACGTCTATATCCTGAGGTGGCAAAATAAAATGACTTCATTTGAATTAAGAGGAATTTAAGAGAAAGAGAAAAATGAAAATAAAGAATCTCCCAAGGGTGGTCGGTTTTAAGTGACAGTGGAGTTACTGAATTGAATATAAGGTAAAGAGTTGGTGATCTAACTTACCTTGTCACAAGTAACCAGAATAAGTACTTTCAAGTTGCTTACCGCTTACATGACACATAAACGGATTTGCAGTGAACCAGAACAACTAAAAGCTTGGATCTAATCCATGGTTACATCTGATACGGTTACACGTGTGTAGATATAATTGTTAATTGTGGAATGGTGCTGGTAGTATGGGGTAGAGTGGAATGGTACTGGTAGTATGGGGTAGAGTTATCTCGTTCTCTGGCAAGTTACATAATGCAAAATTAGACTCTTGCTAAAGTGTGCAAGACAGGGTGGCTGGGTTCAGGCTGCTTGAGTTCAAATCTTAGTTTTATCACCTGGCAGGTTATTTTTACCTCTCTGTGTTTGTTTCTTCATCTGCAAAATAGAGATAATAGTGTATACCTTTTACAGTTTGTTGGAAGAATAAAACGAGATAATGTACATAATGTGCTTAAAATAGAGCCTGATACAGAATAAGTGCTCAGTAAATATTAACTATGACTATCAATTGCTAGGCTACTTTTTTGTGCTTGAGATAATTAAGAAAGAGTCCTTTAGAAGGATGGGTAAATGACAGCTTAGCTGAGGATTTAAACTGTGGAGTAGACTGAAGTGTAAACTGAACTGGAATAAAGCATTCTCTAAGCATGAAATCCTATGGTTACATTTATAAATCAATCATAAACTAAGTTATCCTAATGAGTAATATTACTCCAAAAACTCATGATACCTATTTAGGATTAGGAAGTCGAATGCAACGGTAGATTTGAAATTAAAAAGAAACAATTATGGGGCTTCCCTGGTGGTGCAGTGGTTAAGAATCCGCCTGCCAATGCAGGGAACACGGGTTCGAGCCCTAGTCCAGAAAGATCCCACACGCCGCGGAGCAACTAAACCCGTGCACCACAACTACTAAGCCTGCGCTCTAGAGCCCGTGAGCCACAACTACTGAGCCCGCATGCCACAGCTACTGAAGCCCGCACGCCTAGAGCCCGTGCTCCGCAATGAGAGAAGCCACCGCAATAAGAAGCCCGCTCACTGCAACGAAGTAGCCCCTGCTCGCCGCAATTAGAGAAAGCCTGTGTGCAGCAACGAAGATCCAACGAAGCCAAAAATAAATAAAACCCTGGTGGCGCAGTCGTTGAGGGTCCGCCTGCCGGTGCGGGGGACGCGGGTTCATGCCCCGGTCCAGGAAGATCCCACATGCTGCGGAGTGGCTGGGCCCGTGAGCCATGGCCGCTGAGCCTGCGCGTCCAGAGCCTGTGCTCTGTAGCAGGAGAGGCCACGGCGGTGAGAGGCCCGCGTACCGCAAAAATAAATAAATAAATAAATAAATAAATAAAATGAATTTATTTTTTAAAAAAGGCAACAATTATTTTTGGAGTTTCTGATATTTGTTAGCAGTGTTCTAAGCACTGGGGATAATGAACAAAACAGACTAATATTCCAGCTCTGTGTAACTGTGTAAATAAAGATGTAATAAAAAATATTAGATGGTGTTAAAGGATCCATATGCTATATCTGATATATCTACCATGTGGAAGAAAAGAGGAACTAAGGTTGTTAAAGACAATTAGGAATTATTTCAACAAGCTACTGTGCTTTACTAAAGTTTATGAATTAAGGTCTATTGATGCCCTTCTCCAAAAATGAGGATTAGTGATTCACTAATTTTTTAAAAAATCAGTTGAAATCCAGTTATAAGTGATAATCAATTTTATTTTGTCTCTGAAATAGCAACATAAGCATTTTGCTCATGTTACATTCAGAGTAAAAAAATCGCTAATGTACAACATGGTGACTATAGTTGATAACACTGTATTGTATAATCAAAATTTGCTAAGGGAGCAGAACTTAAATGTTCTCACCAAAAAAAAAGAGGGAGACAGAGAGAGAGATTTGCAAGGTGATGGATGTTAATTAGCAAATGGAGGGAAGTCTTTCACATTGCATATGTATTTCAAGCCACCACAATGTATATTTTAAATACTTTACAATTTTACGTCAATTATACCTCAATAAAGAAAATAATCCCTACTTCCTTATTTGATTAGTAGAGTAAAATACATTTCATTTCCATACTATAGTTAGAGACCAAACCAAAAAAAGAGATATTAGGAATTGGGAAACCGGAAAAGGAAGAGGGCAATCGGAGGGAGAGAAACAGAGGCAGAAAAGGAAGGAAAACAAAGAGACAGAATATGGGAAACACCAAGAATGAAAAAGGGGAAAAAAGGTGTGAACAAGAGGGAATAAAAACAGAGCTAGAGAAAGAATTGAGGGGCAGAGGGAGGCAGGAGGCAGCAAGGAGGAAGAAGACGGGAGAGGAGAGGCTCCGAAACCAGAGTCAGAGGAAATGACGTTTCCTGTTTTAGCTCAGCGGCTCACTGTGGATACAAGCATCAGAAAGTCATCACTGGTGTTTTAAATACTGTGCAAAAATTAAGAAGCCACCATAATTATTGAGCCAAAAAGTGTTCACATCGGTAATTACATAAGGATGTTGCCTTCAGCAAACTGTTTTTCTCTAAACTCACATTTTCCCTACTTCTGTGCCTGTGCTAATAGTAGTTTCCCATGTGAAATGCTTTGTCCACCATCACCCCACGTTCGATGAACAATATTCAATAAATATTTATTGGGAGTTACCTGGTGGCGCAGTGGTTAAGAATCCGCCTGCCAACGCAGAGGATACGGGTTCGAGCCCTGGTCCGGGAAGATCCCACATGCAGCGGAGCAACTAAGCCTGTGCACCGCAACTACCGAGCCTGTGCTCTAGAGCCCGCGAGCCACAACTACTGAGCCCACGTGCCACAACTACTGAAGCCTGCGCTCCTAGAGCCTGTGCTCCACAACGAGAAGCCACAGCAGTCAGAAGCCCGCGCACCACAACGAAGAGTAGCCCCCACTCACTGCAACTAGAGAAAGCCCGCACGCAGCAACGAAGACCCAATGCAGCCAAAAATTAAATTAATTAATTAATTAAAAAAATATATTTATTGAGTACCTACTATATGCCAGGCACTGTTCTAGGAACAGTTTGAAATGTTACATAGATTATAATGAAAAATATCAGCTGTTTCAATAATACACAACGAAAATGAGCTATTTTAACAAAACTGTCTACTAGGCTTGAGGTGAAATGAATTTTTTCTTCTGCAGCTAACGTTTTTCTCCACCAGATACCATTGGCACTAAACCAGTCCTTATGAAAATCATGTCCCTTATTGAAGTTAAAAGCATTCCAGCATTTCCCCCCAAATATGGTAAGGCTATCACTCCTATAGGAGTCGAGTTCTCTGGATCTTCCCAAGTACAATTAATCTGTGATGATTTTAGCTGCTAAAATGTTGAAGCCTGTAATAACTAAGTGAAATAAGTTGAATAATAAAAGTTATTTGAACTTTCACCCACATCAAAATGGAATCCCAAAGACATTCCCCAAATGGGTAGCCATGCCTGGTCTTGTTCAACCTTGGCGTTACATTGAACAAATGATTTAGAATCACGTCAGCAGCCTGTGATTTACGTAACTCACTTCTGCAGAAATTCACGTTGCTTGTGAAAAACATCATATGGAAGAGGAACTTACTCCAAATATGACAATTGGAAATAAATGAACGCTGAGAAGGCATTAGGGAACAGTACTTTCTTTAAAAAGAACTGTGGAACTAACTGCACAGATATGTTTAAAAATCAAATTTGCATTTAAATTTAGGGAAATGTAGTTACCCGTATGATGAAAATGGTCGTACACATTGGTGTTCCAATAAGGTCAATTAAGAAAGAAATAGGAATGTAATCTGCAAAAATGCTGAATCACTACTCTGTACAACTGAAACACACAATCTTGTAAATCAACTACACTTTCATTTAAAAAAAGAGAAAGAAATATGTTCTCTAAGTTAATGTTGTAGAACAGGAAATCAGCTTAAAGTTGGAAGGGACTTTATAAGCTCCCTAATTCATTTCTTCTATCAAACAAGACTTCTTAACAGATGGCCGTTCAGATTCTGCATGAATCTCTACTGACAAAAGCACTTACTTCCTCACAAGGCAGCCTTCCCCACCGTTGGACAACTGTAGTCATTAGAATTCTTTCCTTATCCATTCACCTGTCGATAGACACTTAGGTTGCTTCCATGTCATGGCTATTGTAAATAGTGCTGGAATGAACACTGTGGTACATGTCTCTTTTTTTCTTTACACTGAGCTCATGTATGCCTCCCTTTAATTTCTAGCAATCCTTCGACAAGGGCTGTCTATGACCCAGGAGCTCCATAAGGGAAGGGACCAGTCTGCCTTGTCACTGCTCTTGTCCGGAGCCAGCACGACACGTGGCACAGAGTAAAGTACCATAAAAATGAGCCATAAACATGAGTAAATGGCTGATGACTGCCCTTATAGGACCCAGTCAGTAAGTCCAGTCCATTTGTCCTTTAGGGGAGTGGAGCTCTACTGGGATGAAGGCATTTGTTTTTTTCAATCTGTTGTGGATACTTTTATAAAATGTAAAACCATGTGCCTAAATGTCAAGAGAATATAAACTTTTTTTTCCATTAATGATGTTTTTCATTTCTTTTTTTTTAATTGAAGTATAGTTGATTTACAGTGTCGTGTTAGTTTCAGGTGTGTACACCTGAAAAGTGAGTCAGTTATACATAAATATATTCTTTTTCAGATTCTTTTCCATTATAGGTTATTACAAGATACTGAATATAGTTCCCTGTGCTATGTAGTAGGTCCTCGTTGGTTATCTATTTTATATACAGTAGTTTGTATCTAGTAATCCCAAAGTCCTAATTTATCCCCCCCTTTCCCCTTTGGTAACCGTAAGTTTGTTTTCTAATATAAACATTTATAAATGCTTATCCTCAAATCTGCACTTACCTCGTGCCAAGTCAGTAACTAGGAGTGTGTGTGGAGCACATCAGTGCCTAAACTGTCCTCAGAGGCCACTCACTGCTTCGCAACATCCCTCTCACTTTCTCTCTCTCTGTTCCGACAGGCCCTCTTCATGTTATGTCCAGATTTTGCGATAGCCTCCTAGCTGCTGGCCCTGCACACTACTGCCAAATTAATCTTCTGATTAAATCATCTCACTCTTCTCCTCAAGACCTGGAATCTCAACACTCCTTACCAGATAAAACCCACACTCCTTTGCCTACATTCCAGACCCACTCTCATCTGACCTGAAATCTACATCTCCAATCACGCTTCTCACTCCTCACGCAGACACACTACCCACTTCCAATGGGACGATCTCTGCAAAACGACCCCCCAACACACGCTTATTCTACTAGGCCAGGCTCCGTTTTCTTACACTGGAAATTCTTTCCCCCTCCTCTTAGGCCATCGCAAGCCCTGAACTTCTTTTGCCTTTAGGTAAAATTCACATTCTTAAAATTAACTATTTTAAAGTGTGTGATTCAATGATATTTAGTACATTCTTAAAGCTGTGCAACCGTCAACTCTATCAAGTTCAAAAACATTTCTTCACCTCAAAAGGAAATCCTGCACCCATCAGTCAATGCCCCTGCCCCCCACACCCTGGCAACTACCAATTTACTTTCTATCTCTACGGATCTGCCTAGTCTGGGTATTTCATATTAACAGAATCGTACTTGGATTCCTTTCTGTTTCTTTCCCTGTATATATATATATATATTTTTTTTGTGGTACGCGGGCCTCTCACTGTTGTGGCCTCTCCCGTTCCGGGGCACAGGCTCCGGACACGCAGGCCCAGCAGCCGTGGCTCACGGGCCCAGCCGCTCCAAGGCACGTGAGATATTCCCGGACCTGGGCACGAACCTGTGTCCCCTGCATCGGCAGGTGGACTCTCAACCACTGCGCCACCAGGGAAGCTCTCCCTGTATATTTTTAAAGCCATTTTTCTTAAGGTTACCCTGTCAATCCCTCAGCTTTTGACGTCTAGTCCAACCCCCATATCCTCTACAGGCTTTCCCTGGATTTACCCTCCACTCCACACTGGTCTCGCCATTTTCTGAATTTTCGTAGTGCTTGTTTTCTGCCTTCTTTAGTTTAGTCTTTAATCACATAGTGCTTTGAATTTTTGGTTAACTGCTTCAACGTTACCCCTTTTTGATTCATGTAGATTATAAACTCCTAGTCCTAGGAGCTGTGCTGTCTCCCTTTGTGCCCAGAACCTACTGAAACTGTATGCAACTCACTGTGTCCGGATGTTTATGAATGAGGAGCAAGTTAAGGAAAGTGAAGTCTTGACCATCAGTGAGAGAGAGCTTCAAACCCATGTCAGTTCTTATCCTTCCTTCTATCATGCTCTCCTCCCTGCCATTGTGCTTCTCAGTGTTGTATGTATGGGTACGGGTCACCTCTTTGCTCTGGTAGGAGATGAACAGGTGTGGCTGCAGGAAGATGATGGCAGGGTGCCCAAGGGTGGAGAGGGTGCAAATTCCCTGCCTTGATCTCTTGCTAAGAGACTCCTACCTTCGTTCTACAAGCACAGATGAAGGTCTACTGAGAAAAGCGAGCATGCAGAGATGTCACAAGGCCACATAAAAAAAGGTTCATATATTTGCTTTGCTTTTATATGTACATCAGTTCCTTTGTCTGGTATTTTTGATTTGAAGTGGCTCATAAGTGTGTATCTATCTTGTAAAAGGAGATTAACTGTGAAACAATTATGGTAATACTTGTGATTCATACATGAAATCGCTAAGCGTATAATTATTTTATATATTAAAAACAAATGAATAGGTTAAAACTATGTAGTGTTTTATCTAACAATTGCCAAAAAGTTTGAAAGGGAACTGGTTTCATTTTGTGCATGAGTAGTAAGTCGAAGTAACATCTCGTATCACACATCCTTATGAACTTTTCTCCAGCTGTAGTACTAAACAGAATTTGTTACAGTTGCCACTGGAAGCCTCCAAGCAAGAAAATAAAACAGTGCTCTGGCCCTTAGGCCATTTAAAACCTGTTCTTCTGACCAGAACAAGTAAAAGATCCAACCTAGAATGCTGAAGGCTATAATTAACATTTTTTTCCCTTTCATATCCCATTTTGCCCGCTTTAGAAGAGCAAAATGGAAATTTCTTCTGGCATTAATTTCATATCATTATGTGTTACGAAAAATGTTAAATAAAATAGAAATAAACATTTTAGAGAGTAATTTAGGGAATTCTCTAAACATGTAGAAAACACTAGCACTGAGAATCCCACATTGAAAAAGCAAAAGTTGTCCTCGATATCCAACCAAGTTTAAAGTACTTATAAAGTACTGATAATGTGCCCAAGTCCCCTGTACTGTAGGCTGTGAATTAGGGAAGGTATGCAGGGCATATATATGTAAGTGGAATAAGAAGAATTACAACATTCATTCCTACTCTCTAGGAACTCACAATTTTGTTTACACAGAACTTGCACATAAAACTTATAAGACCTGACAGCAAACAAGCAGCAAATACAATGTGTGATACAGAATCTGGAGCGCATAAAATTACATTTCAGAGTAGATCTGCCTTCTAATTATGTTTTACTTCAGCTAAGATTAAAGTTAGTTTGCATTTTCTGAGTTCAAAAGCTGGTGGCCAGGGTAAATATTTCACACACATGTTGTATGACAAAGGAAATCAACCTGACATTTAAAGCTTAACATGCATAATAAGAACAAAATAATTGTGTATATGCGCTGTATTTTGTGAGGATTGGAGGTCATTCTAGCAGGCTTGGTCAAATACACATGAATTGGGACTTCCCTGGTGGTCCAGTGGTAAAGAATCTGCCTTCCAACGCAGGGGACGTGGGTTTGACCCCTGGTCAGGGAACTAAGATCCCACATGCCGCGGGGCAACTAAGCCCGTGTGCCACAAACTACAGAGCCCACGCGCCCTGGAGCCTGGGCATCACAACTAGAGAGAGAAAACCTGCACGCCACAACTAGAGAGAAGCCTGCGCACCACAGCAAAGAGCCTGCGCTGCAATGAAAGACCCCGCACGCCTCAGCAAAGAGCTCGCGGACCGTAACTAAGACCTGACACAGCCAAAAAAAAAAAAAGAAAAAGAAAATAAATAAATATTTTTTAAAAAGGCATCACCATCTGTTGGGGATGGGCAGATGGCTGCACTTTATTAAAAAACAAAAAAACAAAAAAACAAATACACAGGAATCGTGATATGGCCTGAAGACACAATGATGTCAATACGCTGTGTTCCCATCACTTAATTATTTTCTCAGCTTTCACTGTGTGGTTATTTGCCTGCCTAGTGCTAGCTGCTGGTTCCCCTACCCGGTCTGAAAGGCACCTGTCCCACCATCTATAAGGCCATGTCACCAGGTGGGCAGATTTTGTTTCCCGTATGAGGATATTTGGTGCTGAAAAGCAAGCAGTCATTTGATAAACTTTTATGGATTTTGAATAAACCATGGTCAAATCTGTAAAATTTGAAGGTTTTGGTTACAGCTGCATTGAAATGTACTTTAATAGTCCATGTCTATATATGAAAAAATTAATTCTTTTTAACTTCATATAAATTCCTTCAAAATCTATTTTCCTTATCATTTTTTCCCAAAAGTTTCATGCTGTTCAGGATTTCTCTCTAAGCGGTCAGTAATATATTTTCTGCGAATTTAAAAACAACTGAAATGGTAGTCAGACAACTGGACTGTGAATATAGAAGTTGGAAATAGCTATAATACTTAAATTGACCAAAGGATGGTCATTTGAAATAAGATCTGGGTCTCGCTTTACTCAAATATTATATTCCAGATATGTAAAAGTTCTAAATATGCTTTTAAAGGTAAGTAGCTAACTTTATTTCCCAGGGAAAAAAAGTTGTGTGTTTTTTTTTTCACTCGAATGGGATAGTCCCAGTGAAATTTGTTTTACATTTTTGTTAGGTGTAAATAACTTTTTTTTGTAAATAAAGTTAGGAACTATATTCACTTGGATAGTTAACCATTTAAATATATCCATTTTGAGAATATTATAAAATAAACCCCTCTGCAAAGTGAGTAAGTACCCTATCATTTGGATTTTCAAGAATAGTTAATAGCTTATTAACAAAAGATGCATTCCTACATCTTTTGCTAATAAACTTTACTACTGAGGGAGAAAGTAATATAGTAAATACATTATACATTATGTGTGATACATACTACATACATATAACCTAAAATACGTAATAATAAGAGATTTAGGAAAAATATTCAAGGACACAGGTTTTTCCCTACTTCACACATAACTGAAAGACAGCCACCTGGCTCCAGGCTGGCCTGGCAACGCTGCCGGGTCACAAGGCAGGGATTAGGCTATTGCTTACTCTTAGTCACCATCTCGCCCATTAACATCCTTGTTAAATCTAGATAACAATACTCATGAACGTCAGGAGGGATGTACTTGTCTGTCTTGTTCATTGCTTTATCCTCCTTCTCTAAAACAGCTCTCTGCACAAAGTAGGAGCTCAACAGATTTTGGTTGAAGAAGTTAAGTCTTCATTAAAAAGGAGCTTCTTCTCAGATTTGCTCTGGGGGGGTGGGTATCATCGCCAAGTTTGTGTTACCCACAAATTCTGAGAGCCATAAACTGAGTTTTGTTAGCTGAGGTTTGCCTTGGGCTGTATTGAGAATTAAATCATCAGAAATGGTAGGGGCAGGGGGTTTGGGGGGAAGCGAAAGAAGAGAGAAATATTACTTTAGTATCCCTGATATAAAGTTTCTAAAAAGCTTTTAAAACTTTGTTTTCATTTAGATAAAGACTATTCCAAAGACATCAGACTGATATAAATTTCTCAAAAGAAGTTCCAAAGAAAGTGACAAGAAAAATGTAACCTGTAATCTGGGTCAAAGGCAAAACTACTTAATATTCCCTTTGGGATTTCTAGAACAATGCAACAGAAAAAAGGAAAAATTAATTAATTCAAAGGATATTGCTCTGTGTATGTGTATTGTATATACACACACACACATATATATATATTGCTGTGTATGTGTGTGTTTGTGTGTGTATATATATATATATATATATATCTTTTACAGTGTTCACTCAGAGGTCTGACAAGATTTTGGGAAACCTCTACTCATTTGCTATTTTAAAGCTCTTGTTATTTTAAAAATTATGATCACAAATTACATCAAGGTCTCATAATGACCATTTGTAGTAGAAGTTTACCTTCATGTGCTTCTCCATCAGCTATTTATGGTTATAAGTTCAGTATTCTGTCAAGAGTTAGAAGACAAATAACTCTATCCTGAGGTTATTTAATTTTAGGGGGAAAAACCCCATAATAGATATACATATTTTTTAGAAAAAGACTTAAAAGGGGGGGGAGCTTGAAAATAAAATAGCTCTGGAAACCACTGTTAAAAAAAAGCTTGGTTGTTGGTGTATGCTAAAGATCAAAGAGTGCACAGGCCCAAAGAAATCAACAAAATCAAACCTTATGTATGGCTGAGAAAATTAAGAGGCTGTTACAAAGATGGGATATTTTTTCCACCCAAATACAGGCAAGTCCAGCAGAGTACAGAGAAGCCCAATATATGAAGTAAAATTATGTATGAAATAAAACTGGGTATAATAGCAATGAATTCATGTAGTGTCTCACATTATCGTCGATGGCTTTAAAGGAATAAAAAAGCTAGAGGGGTTCTCAATGTTTAATTTACTTTTTGCTTGATCTTTACTGATCAGCGTCATAGACATACTTAAAAAAAGCAATAAATGTAGGCTTTTAATTATAGACGTAATTTTATATTACTGGCTAAACTTTGGAAAAGAGAAAAATATAAAAACAAAAAGCCCTCCATACCTCACTTTTTTTTTTTTTTTTTTTTTTTTTTTTGTGGTACGCGGGCCTCTCACTGTTGTGGCCTCTCCCGTTGCAGAGCACAGGCTCCGGACGCGCAGGCTCAGCGGCCATGGCTCATGGGCCCAGCCGCTCTGCGGCATGTGGGATCTTCCCGGACCGGGGCACGAACCCGTGTCCCCTGCATCGGCAGGCGGACTCTCAACCACTGCGCCATCAGGGAAGCCCCAATACCTCACTATTTTAATATAACTGTCATAATTTTTGTATAGTCCCTTCCAGACTTTATATATACATGTTTATATAAGGTTGCAATCAATGGTGCACATACATTCTTTATGTTACTTTTTTAAAAATATTTTTCAGGTTTGCTCTAGTTTTCTAATTTGTCATTGATAATTACATAACATTCCACCTAGTGATTACACCATAATCTACTTAACCATTCCCCTGCTGTTGAATAGTTATTTCCAAATATTGGTTCCTATAACAATGTTCGCATGAAGGTCTTTGTGTATGTGGCTTGTCCTATGTCCTACATTTCTTTGGAAAAAAATCTCAGAAGTGAGGGTATAGCAGCAGAGGGTGCAATATATTGCCCAATTGCTTTTTTAGCAGGCGGAACTAAGTGTCAGTGACATCAGCTACACATAAGAGTGCAAGTTTCTTCAATTCCTGAATTACAGAATTTTAGGATTTAAAAAAAACTGTCATCAACAATCGCTAAGACTGACACATTTTCTACTGTTATTAAACTGGAACTGAAGTTTACAAATCCATATCTTGTAAGTCTGTTTAATGTGGGTCCTCTAGGGCCATATCATCCTCAGAGATTTTATAAAATCCAGTCTTTGAACTTGGAGACTCAGGATTCATGGCAACCATTCTAAGGTAAGCGGAACCAGTGATGCTTGGACTAAGATGGGAGCCGGGGAGCCTCTACTGACACAAGCTTATTGAAAACAAGTCTGAGCTTCTCTAAGTAATAAAATGCCAAACCAACAGAGGTAATTTTACAGGATGACCTCAAGAGAGTCTACCAATAGGATAATATGGCAAGGGACTTAACTATAGGCAAAAGTAAGGCCTACTAAAAATAATCCAAATTAACTGCGCAGAGCATTGGGCTCTAGGCTCTCAGATGGGATGCAAGGATCACCTGGAGTGAGAGGTTTCCAAACACTACACATGAGAATCCCCTGAAGGGCTTGTTAAGGGACAGATTACCGGGCCCCATCCCCAGAGACTCTGATTCAGTAGGTCTGGGGTGGGGCCCGAGAATTTGCATTTCTACCAAGTTCCCAGATGACGCTGATGCTGCTGGGCCAAGGACCACACTTTAGATTATTTCTTTATTCTTTTAAAATCATGTATTAAGTGCCTAATAAGTACCATGCTATGTGCTAGAGATACAAAAAGGAATAAAACCAGTTAGTACCTGCTTCAAGAAATTAATACTCTATGTTTTTGTAAACATTGCACTGCTCTAGTCCTAAAAGTCAACAAACTTGGACCTTGTTGAAAACAAAGTTTAAAAATATATTATATTCCCTTTAAATAAAGCCAGGGTATTTCTAATTAGTTCCAAATGCTTTAGGAAAACATGTAGTAATCCTACAATGGCAAATGCCTGAGTGTTTTCTTCACTCTTCTGGATTTTACTAACATATGCAAATAATTTGTTACAGTATCTTCTTCATTTATATATATATACCATTCATGTGTTTGTTCTCTTTCATAACTCCATCCACCATATAAAAAAGAGAAAGATTTTCTATAAGTACTTGTCCTTACACAATCTAAACATTGTTTACAAAACCCAGGTAATTATCAACTGACAGAAAAGAACAACATTGAGTACAGTAAGACTTGGGGATTCTCTGATTTAGATTCAGACTTCAGTAACACCGTGGAAAAGTGAATGACAAGTAAGCAGTATGCTTAGTCATACCCATGAGGGTGGCCTATACTTGTTAAACACTGCCTATCAGCTGATTCACAGAATTAATGAACTTGTTTTTGAGGTGACTGCTAAGCTTCTATTTCTATCAGATACATGTTGGCTTCCCATAACTATTTTTGGCAAAAAAAATAAAAGGCAAAATAAACTAGGTATAAAATTTTGTGATCTGTGGATCTGCCAAAGTATTAGGCATTATTTGTATGTCTTTGGCATATTGTTTATGACATGATTGAAAGACTCCTCTCATTTCAATCTATTAGAAAGCTACTTTAAACGTCTGGAAGAACTCATGAAGAGATTACATAATTTGTTTAACGTCACAGAGAAAAGACATAGCGAGAGGTAATATTCAGATATCTAATTACATGAACCAACAACTAACTCCTGGCCTTAAATCTGATAAGATTTCTTGGATAAACTGACATTTAGCAATGACAATTTGTTTTTCTGAAGGAAAAAAATGGTTCAAGGAAGAATTACAATGCATGTTGATTTTTTTTCTTTTTTTCCCCCCCCCGGCACCACACAGCTTGTGGGATTTTAGTTCCCCAGCCAGGGATCAAACCTGGGCCCACTGGCAGTGAGAGCACAGAGTGCTAACCACTGGACCGCCAGGAAATTCTCGTGTGTTGATTTTTAAGAGAAAAACAAATGCATGTGTGGGACATATTCCTTCCTATCACGGCTATTTCAAGTGGCTATTTTCATATTTGGTTTCATGAAGGTTGGTTTATGGAAAACTGGGGACATGAATCACTTTAATTTTATTTTTCCTTCTCCTGATCCCCTCTTTCAAATTCCAAGTGTGTTTACTATTCCTTAAAAGCCTTGTTTGCAGGTAGCAAGCAAACCAGGAGCTAACCTTTCAAATTTTTGCTGAGGATGTCTTAAAGAATTAACCCTGCTGGAAATATTGGCATTTTGCAAGTGGACTCCAAACTTTCAAAGGACACAGATGGTGTTGGCGGCAAAATGAAGGCCAGTGGGGTGGGGTCAAGGTTAAGGAGTTCTTTCCAGCACCTCATCGTTGCCCCTGGCAGTCTGATAGGTATGTTTCCCCATCGCCTTCACTGTAAAGGAATAGTTGTTACTCCTTAAACACGCAGGATAAGAATATCCTCTTTGCATTCACTTTCCCAGATCCTCTCCTGAAGCAACTTATAGAGCCCAAGAGAGAAACAGTGCAAAGTGGCAACTTTAGAATTTGAAGCTGTCCTAAAAGTCTATGATGTCACCGAGGGGCAGGGTAAATTCTTAGAAACCAACCCTTTCATCCAGGTGTCTGTACAGTTACTGTGCAACCCACACACAGATCTCTTACACTCCCACTCAGGGTATTTCCCTACTTTTCTTCCTCCTATCTACCTTCTCCTTATCTGCGGTAAACTGTGCAGACTTCTCACCCCAGGTCTGCGCTAATCTGAACTCTTCCCAGAAGGTCAGGAAATCTGTCTCAGAGAGGCTTATCCACACATCACAATTCTCCTAGATGAGTCCACAAATTAAAGTGCTCCTTAAAAAATCAGTTAAAACTGGCAATGAATTTATTTTCTAAAAACCAGTGAAGTGGAAGAAAAATGTTTCTTAAACAAGACACTGAAGCAAACTGAACTAAACTACTACAGGATTGAGTGTAAATCCTCCCTGTAAGGTTTTAAATCTCTATTGCAAATGATTCATGGTACATGAATTGATGACTTCATTTCTTTCCTTTACATCTGAGAAATCACAGTAGAGAAAACAATCTCATTGCAGCCCGTCCCTCCAAAGATTTTCAAGTCGAGAATGGCCTGGTCGCTGGAACAGCTGAAGGTATAGCAATGGCTGTGAGAAAGCCAAACTAGAACGTGAAGAGAGTGGAAATGAGGGCTGCTCCCCACTCCCCACCTGCACAGGGGAAGCCACTGAAAACATGGAACACTCATCTACAAGCACTGGCCTAAGCCTTTCTTTGACTTCTGCTCCCCCATCCTTTGAGTTAGGTCCCCACTTGGGCTCTGTAGCTGCATACTCAGGGAACAGGGTGAGGGGTTCAGGCCTGGAACCAAGGCCCTTACTTGCTTGCAAAGGAGACAATAAAATGGATTACTTAACAATCCATAAGGAGAATTTAAAATTTATTATTTGGATGACGCACAGTTAATTATATGCTTTTCCAGTGAGTCCCTACTAGTAAACTGTTGGGTTCCTAGGAGGCAGATTCACTTTTCAAGCCATTAAAAGTCTATTTTTTGGCTGCAGTTTCTTAGAAAGAGCCCCGAGCTTTATGACAAGCACAGCCACTATGTAGTCTTTAAGCTGCGATACTAAAATGTCTTTTGATCTGAAGGATCATAGGCCTCACTAAAAAACACACACATTAAGTATTTACAGGGTGCACCATAAAAATATGTAAAGAATAGAACTTTATCAAATAAAAGCACAGCCTGCACCTTCTAAACGCATTAGACATAGAAACGGACACAAAAGGATATACACTGTGTCTACACAGGACTCACAGAGATATTATCAGTAAAACAAAAATGATTCCTAGGCTGATTTTTGTCTGAAGTCACCAGAGAATAGGAAATACAGTTTTAAGCTGAATAATGATGAAATTTTTCATTTCAGAAACATTTTATAAATCGATCACCACATGGCAAGCATTATCTTCAGTTTATTCTTAACAATAATCTCAAAATTAATACTAGGGTGAACTAAATAGTTGGAAAAGTATTAGCTCAATTAAATTCAGGGCCAAGGTCATATCATTTAAGATACACAGGTTTGCTGATAAAGTCTTAAAGTCATACAAAAAAAAGAGCACAGAACAATAATTGCAATACTTTTCCCATTTCATTGATTAGGAAATGGAGATTTAGAATGGATAAGTGACTTGCCTCACTATAATAATTAAAATGGTTAAAAATGTAAACATTCACATTCTGAATTAAATATTTGTCATTAAAACATAGGTGTGCATTGACTGCTGAAGAAAAATATGAAGAATACATCAACCTGTTTTTTAAAATAAAAAAATAATTTAAGTATATACTATTATCGGGGATAGCTGTTGTCTTAACATCTCCAAAAGTTTTCCCCAAAATACGGTCTATTTTATTTGAGCTGATTTCCTTTCAAGAACCTACTTAAGTACTGTAGGTAAATAAAAATTAAAACATGACATTTTTATTAAATAAGCTTCAAAAGATATGCCATGTAACTCCCCCAAGCCTACCCCTGTATTGTGATACAATACAAACAGTAAACGACAAAGCCGAGGAAGGTTACAAATAATCTTCAATTTGAAAATTTTATCTAGAAGGCTATGAAGCTAACTGAATGTTGATATACTGGGGCTATCTATGCTAGCAAGGTGGTTATTTACAGATCTTACTGTACTTTTGTGGAGTCAAATTAGATCGGTTTCAAAAGACCTTTGTAATAAGCATTTTAAATCGCTGCCCTTTTCGTTGCTTTTAGGCCTTAAGAGAGAAAGGGACAGGGCCTTAAGAGAGGTGAGCTACCCTCATGAGGAGATGTTAGGAAAAATAAGAAAAGCAAGTTAGAAATTCACTTTAACAATTTTGAAGGTGTCAGGGGGCATATGTTTACGCCTATAGACTGGTGACATAACAAGTTTTCTCGATTAGTGATTTAAAAAAAAAATCCTCTACAGCTGATATTTATTTAGTGGAATCCTACGAGACCAAAAAGTTCTTCCGGTATATTTGCCACACCTTATGGCATTATTATGTTTCTAAGTTCAAGTGACAGTGAATTGAGCAGAACACCCACAAATTAGAATGACCAACATTTTCTGTCCTACCCATTGGACATATATAAATCCTAGGAAAGAAGAGAAAGTAATAGACCAGGATATATAAAACATTTGTAAAGTATTATTTTAATATTGTTTTCATGAGTCTCCCGTTATTAAAAACCATTTCACAATTCGAAAACTAAATGAAATGTATTATTAATACCTGTGTATGCTTCCACAGCTGTGCCACTCACACAGCTTTCGAATACAAAATGATCTTGATAATTAGGGTTAGTGGCAAACATCCTTATTTTCAGAGAATTACAGAAGAGAAAAATAAGCATTTGTTTATAGTCATATAACTTACTAAGAGCAATTAGCTGTGATCAGTAATGTATTATTTCTAATGCATAATCCTAAAGTCATACTTTTTTTTCTCTGTATAAATTTTAATACACAGGAACAATACAACTTTAATGTCACAGGGATTTTGGAATTAATATTGTGATTTTTTAAAAACTACAATTTAATGGTTTTTAAAATGTAGTTCTGAAAAATATACAAAGAAACGAACAGTAAGGAAACTAGTCCCTTCAAAGAAAATAGTGTATTTAATTACTAAAAATGCCAATTGCAAAACTATTTTCAAGGTATTCTAAGTTTAATAAAGAATATGACGCTGGTGGATATTTTAGTTTTAATTAAAAAAAGAAATTATATCCTTTTCAATTTAAAAGAATGAAAAAAAAGTGCCCAAAAAACTTAGCCTGGAATTCTCCAAAACTTTATACTTCACTGATGCCATGTTTTCATAGCAGTTATCATAAAAGCAAGAAACAAACTTCTAAACATGAAAAAGTTCTGATTTAAAAATTAAATCACCAGGTTTTTCCCCCCTTCCACTGATTTGCAAAAGATGGAGCAGTCGGTCACTAATTGATTCTAAGACCTTTAAATTTAAGATATAATCATCGGCAAGTGAAGTGTCAAATATCATTATAATTTAAATAAAGGAGAATGATGAGAAGTTCACATTAAGACAAAAATGGATGCTTCTGTAACCAATCTCACTTTTTAGCTAACAGCATTCATTTTACAATTTTGTATATTAAAGAATACTATGGTGCCGTACAAACTTCAGAGTGAATCTGATTGAAAACAGACAACACAAAAATTGTTTTCAAACTTGAAAAAGATCTTTGGAAATATCACTGCAAAAGCTAACTGGTAGCATCTCTGAGTATTTTCTACAGAACTTTCATAGGAGTGGAAGGTATTTCTTTAGAAAGAAGCTGCAATGAGTGTCTATGTCAGTCTCTATTCCAAAAGGGTTTTCTAAATCATCTAGACCATCAGGAGGTCCTGTTTTCAGTCAGCGATTGATCACTTAGCTATGAACAAGAAGACTGCCACCGAATACCTGGGATCTGACAAGAACTGCCCAGCTCCTTCTAAAGGGTGTCAGTCATTGCTCTCTCAGTAACTCCAGTTACAATTTGTTTCATGAATAATAAAAAGTTAACATGAAAATAATGTACTTTAAAATCGAGTTTTTCATACAACTCAGTCATCTTGCCTGGTTTTGTTTTCAGATGATGATCTATACAAATTAATTTTACATTTTGACCCCAATTTTGAAAGGAAAAGAAGAAAACTTCAGCTTCTTCATGACAGACCAGTTTTTTTTTTTTTTTACTTTATGCTTCTTAAAATAATTGACACTATTTTCCCAACCATTATTCTCAGACCCAAGTGAATTAAATTCTCGCGGTAAAACAAGAACACAACAAAATAGTAACGATATAATATCATCACCACGATCATCATGATCATCATCTTGCAAATTTGGTACGCATCACCAACACATTTCAACAAAGTGCAGTTACAGAAGCCGACTCACCTAAGCAATGGGAGTTAAGAATTTAGAAACGCAGCCTTCTGATCACCAGCAGAGGTAAAGGCCCCTTCTTTACCTAACAAGTGACCTTATATAAAACCAGCAGATAGGTTACTCCCAGTTTCTGCCTCCTTACCTCAGGCTCCTCCCCAAATACCGAGACAGAAAGTACCACAAATACACACCCACTTTCCACCCCTTACACGGAGGGACCAGAGACTTCGGTTTAGCTGCCCTACCTCCACCTACCCCAGTCAGGCTCCGAAGAGCAGGAGTCGAGCCTGGCACGTGGAGGAACCAAGGCGCCGGCAGGCCATCTTCCCGACCACTGCGGGGGTGGGAGGGGGCCGCGCTCTCCATCCCCTGCCCTCCGGCAAGCCAGCCCCCATCCCCGGCCCTTCCACTCGGCTCACCGCCAGCAAAGTGCTTAAGGGCACCTAGGCTGGGTGACCCCCAAGTGCGCCCCTAACTTAACTGTCACCACGACCCCGCAATGGTCACTGTCTGGGTGCTGGAGCCGGACTCCGTCGCCGCGGGACGCACCCGCACGGGATCCCGTGCCCGGCCCCGAAGTACCCCGGGAGCAGCTCTCGGACCCTGCGCACTTTCGCCGGGGCTCGAAGACCCAGGTTCTCTCAGACCCCCGGTCAGGCGCGCGCCGAAGGGCCCGTCACGGCCGCGCGGAGCGCACGGGCTTGCGTCGCCGGCGCGGACCGCCGCTCTCCCCCGCGCGCCCGGCGCGCAGCCCGTGCCCTCCGCCGCCTGTGTATTAGCCCTGCGCCGGGACGTCTCCTCAGGGCGCGACCCTCGGCCGGGACCTGTCAGCCCCGGTGCCCTCGGACCACGACCCGTCCGCCCGGGGCCCCTCCGTCCCAGAGCCCGTCGGCCCCTGCCCCCCGGAGCGCGCCTCAGCGCGGGTCCCTCCGGGGCCCCGCGCCCCTCAGCGAACCCCTCCGTCCACAGGCCCTCGCCCGGCGCCGCTGCCCCGACCGCCCCTGGCAGCCCGACCCTGACCTGCGGCGGTAGCCTAGCGGTCCGCTCCGGTGTCCCGGTGGCCGACCCAGCGCCCTAGGCGGCGGCGGCTCCGGCTCGGGCTCCGAGTGCGGTCGGCCCCGCCTGCAGCCGCTGAGCCAGGCCGGGCCGGGGGCGGGCGGGGGCGGGGGCGCGGGGCGGGCGTGTGGGGGGGCGCTCGAGGGGGAGGGGAGCGGCCGGGGCGCCGCCGCCCCGCGCACAGTAGGACTCCTGCTCGCCGCGCCCACCTTCCCTGGAGCCCCTACTCTGCGCCCGGCCTTGCTTGTTCCTCACAGCCGCCGCTGGGAGGCGACCCAGAAATGGTCCCATTTTCCCTGAGGAGGGACCGGCCGGAGCCCAGGAAGATGCCCACGGTCACGTCGGGGAGAGCCGAGGTGTGGAGTTCCGGAGCTGCCCTCCCTCTCCAGGCCCGCGGGTCTCGCCTTCGCAGTGGTCTGCGGGTGTTTTGTTTTGTTTTTTTCTTTTCCTCAAGTTCTTTTCGATGACATTCTTAAAAAAAAAAAAAAAAAAAGAAAAAAGAGCATATTTAGGAGCACCTGGTTTTTATCCCATACGCAATGGCGCTGCACACTCTGCTCCCCCCGCTTTCGCATTTGTACTTCCCACTGGTATTCATTATTTACTTAGAGCGACAAAGTTTTAATTGCAAAAATTTAAAGTATTCATTAACCTCTGACAGAATTTTTAAACTTCTTCAGCAGTGTTTTTTACGCTGAGGGACCCGGACACATGGTGCGGGGCTGGGGCGGGACGCGGGGCATGGGAATCTTAAGTTTGCAGTTTGAGGAGCAGTTTGGGGTCGAGCTTCCTCGTGCATGGACCAGGTGGACTCTGGGCAGCTTCATTTCCTGCCGCTCCCTTTATCGTGACCCGTCCAAAGGGGGTTGATAGATGTCCAGCCAGAAAGCCTCCTAGTCTTCTGGACTTGAGGGCTGACTTTCCTTACCTTTTTCCAATCCCATTTACTGAACATCCTGTTCTGGGCCTGGCCGTCCTTGGGGAGCAAAGGTGCATAAAAATTGTGATTTTAAGCAGCTTATCAATTACTTGCCCAGGATTACTTGCTCCAGTCCTTTAGCGTCTTAATTGGTTGGGGATGGCTAGTTCTTTTTCCTCTAGGGCAGCTGGTCCTTGTTTGCAGTTTAAAGTAAAACATTATGAGGATGGTTATCACCTCGGAGAAGGTTCAGAGCTTAATTCAATAGATTCATGCTCTCCACCTGTCCCATAAAATAGGAAGTTAAGAGCCACAGCTGAATAGGGACTTCAAAGAGGACCACTTTATTTATCACTGAAAAACACCATTTCCTTGCCTGCCGTTTAGGTAGTCAGATTGACACGGCTCAGCATTCTACACTCCAGCATAGAAGTGCTGCATGCATCCCTTCTTTTTTTAAAAAAAATTTATTTATTTATTTATTTTTGGCCACGTTGGTTCTTCACTGCTGCGCGTGGGCTTTCTCTAGTTGCGGTGAGCAGGGGCCACTCTTCCTTGCAATGCGTGAGATTCTCATCGCGGTGGCTTCTCTTGTTGCGGAGCTCGCGCTCTAGGTGCGTGGGCTCAGTAGCTGTGGCTCGCGGGCTCCAGAGTGCAGGCTCAGTAGTTGTGGCGCACGGCTTTAGCTGCTCCACGGCATGTGGTATTTTCCCAGACCAGGGCTCAAACCCATGTCCCCTGCATTGGCAGCCAGGGAAGTCCCTAAATACCGTACACTTTAAATGTACAATCCAATGATTTTTAGTTTGACAGAGTTTTCTCCCCCACTTTTATTGAGAAATAATTGACATATATCACTGTATAAGTTTAAAGTGTACAGCATGATGGTTTGATTTACATAAATTGTGAAATGATTACCACAATACGTTTAGTTAACATTCATCATCTCTTATAGATACAATAAAAAGAAAAGAAAAAAATTTTTTCTCCTTGTGATGAGAACTCTTAGGCTTTAATCCTTAATGCCTTTCCTATATATCATACAGCAGTGTTAACCATAGTTATCATGTTGTCTATTACATCTCTAGTACTAAATTATTTTTCTTCCAGTTTTATTGAGATATAATTGACATACAGCACTGTATAACTTTAAGGTGTACCGTATAAATGATTTGACTTACATGCATCATGAAATGATTATCACAATAAGTTTAGTGAATATCTATCATCTCTAGTACTAAATTATTTTATAACTGGTAGTTTGTACCTTTTGACCACCCTCCTTTAATTCTCCCTGCTCCCACCTCTGGTGGCCACAAATTTATAGGTCTAGCTCTTACATTTAGGTCTATGATCTATTTTGAGTTAAATTTTGTGTATGGTGTGAGGTAGGGCCAATCTGTTTTTCGTGGAGAAATACTCATAATTCAACAATATTGACTAAGTGGAATCTCACCACAGTGAGCTTATAACTGGTACAACATTTTAGAGTTGATCTGAATAGTTTCTAAACTTTCTTCCAGATTAAAAAAAAAAGCGATTTTCTACTATACATAAAATAGGTAAACAACAAGGACCTACTATATAGCACAGGGAACTATACTCAATATCTTGTAACCTATAATGGAAAAGAATCTGAAAAAGAACATATAAATGTATAACCGAGTCACTTTGCTATACACTTGAAACTAACACAACAGTGTAAACTAACTAACAATAAAAATTGTCATTTTAAAAAGTGATCTATAGTTAGTAAAGCCTAAAAATGTAAGAAGTTAAGCAATAGAAATAGAAATAGCATAAATCTATTTTTTAAACTACTGGTCTTGATTTATTAGTGGATTATGAAATCAGTTTACTGGGTCATAACCAATTTTTTTTATAAGTCAAATAATACAGAACACAAGAGAACAGAAACTATCAGAATTCTTCCCCTAAAGTGTTGCTTCATAACTTTTGTGTTATGTGTGTGCGTGTGTATGTATTTGTATGTACCAGGAGTTGGTGTAAAATGTATTTCTTACTGTGGGGCCACATTTTCAAAAGCTGGAGAAACACTGTATAAACTATAATGCAGAATTCTTTCATTCCACAAACATTTACTGAGTGCTTATTTTGTGCCAGGCCCTCTGCTAAGTCCTGGGGACAATATGATAAATAGCACATGGTCTCCACCCTGCAACAGTGCACACATGCAGTTCCATCCACATTTAGCTTCTAGAGATGAAAGATTGTGCCTTGGTTCACTTTTCCCCAACCACAAGGGCTTCTTCCAAATATTGAGGTTTGGTCCTGAGGCACTTATTTTTCTGCAGTTAATGCTCAGTTGTTAATCTCATTTGAGATTTGCAGACATATTTGCTTTTCTTCCAACTAGGGGAACTTTGTTCCCAGGTTCATAATTGCATACTCTGTTTATTATACTGGGAAGGAAGTACAGGTCTAGTAGTGGGAGTTGGCCTTAACTGAATTGATTCCCAGTTTACTCCAACTACACTTAAACTACCCCTACTGACGGACCTCAGGTATTTTTAAACACTGGTATATTATTTTTAAAGGGAAACATTTTAAATCATGACAAAAATTTTATTTTCAAGGCATTCAGCAAAACAGCATTGGCATCAATAGTGAATGACATGTAACCATTTACCAGATTGAGTTTAGGAAAATTAATGTGCTGTATTTCCAGTCATCCAGTGGGGGCTGGGGGAGGGTCACTTATTTACAGCAGCTGTGCGCAGTCATGGCTCTGACATTTGCTCCTCTAACTGAGATACCATTTCTCAGTCTCTAGATACCATAAATTCTCAGGAGATTTAGATGCTCTTAATTTAAAATTAAAAAGAAAATGATAGCCAGTTCAACATGTTGGACAGGTTAAGTGCGCACGCACACACACACACACACACACGCACACACACACACACACACACACACACACACACACACACACATCTACTTTGTGAATGACTCTGTTGTGTTCCCACATATGATTTTTAAGTCTAGTTATGAAATTTTACCTGCAATCTCCCAATTTTACTTTGAATTTTATTAAGGTCCTTTTCTCCTACTCTTGCTTTTCTGTCTTATCTTGCCCTTCACCAAATGACTTGCCCATTTTTATAAGGTCTTAAGTACCAAAGCCAGACTTGTAACCCATTTCTTCTGATTTCCAATTGCCTGATCCTTTCACTGTACACCTCTGCTTAACTTACATTCTCTTTCTGTTTTGAGTGATTGCCTATAAAAAAAGAATTTTTGCTGGAATATTTTAATAAATACTTGATTATATACAAATCATTAGGTTATGATATGATACAGCTATGTATTGGTTCAAAATAAAAAACATGGAAGATATACGCCAATTCATATTTTATTTTCTCTTAATACCCCAATTTAGAGCTTTCTTTTAGATAATTTGAAAGAACTGAAAGAGACATAATTTTAAGGCCATTTCTTCAGTGATATGCTTTTCTTTAATATTGAATGAGATGACTCCTATTTTCAAAATATTTTATTTCTCATAATCTGTAAGCACCTATGAAATTAATAATAATATCTAATTCCAAGGAAATTCCATTTGGTAATTTCAATAGTTTTGAATTAGACTATTTAAATTTTAAAGTTTTAATGGTTTGAAAATATCTTTTAAAGGTTCAAAAATACTTTTGATATTCAGGAAATTTAAAAAAGAGGTTTTTGCCCTGCTTTATCAGTTTTTCTTCACTTTTTCCCTCAGAAATTGATGTATTTTGCATATCAGATTGGCTTGTAAGTATCAAGAGGTAGGAGGTAGCTATTAGGAAGAAGAGAATGCCTGCCAGAGTTTTCAGTTCAGGAAAATTGTCCTACCTTCTATCTGTCTTTTCTTTTCAAGAGTTTGGTTTTAATTAAGCACTGATAGAATGGAAAGAGCCCTGATTTTTATCTCTGCTTATTGTGACCTTGAGCAGGAGACTCACCCTCTCTTAGGCTTAGTTCTCTCATCTATAAAATGGAAATATAGTCTCATAATCTCATCAGTGAGATAACATGAGAAAATGCCAAGTCAGGCTCCTAGTAGGAACTCAATAAATGTTGTTTATCAACTATGTGAAAGCAATGAGAATATTTTTTTTCTGAAAGTTACTCACTAATGTATTAAAACACAGTTTGGATGCTAAATTGAGGGTTTTTTTTCATATATGTGTCCTATTTAGTCATCAATCTACATGGATATGCTACTCTCTTTCTTGTAAGTAAAAAGTCACTAGTCAAATAAGTAGATTTTGAAATAGCTATGAACCCCAGATATCTGTATGAGAATGGTTTTCTCATGGTATGCATGTGAACTTATGGGTCCTAGGCTTTGTCACATAAAACTAAAACAAAAACAAAAAACAAAACAAAACCTTTGTGTGATGAAAAACATTAGACAAATATAGAAGTAGAGAGAATAGTGTAATGAATACCCCCTGTACCCATAACCCGGGTTCAGCCTATGGCCATGGCTATGGCTTCAGTCTATGGCTAATACTGTTTCATCTATACCTTCACCTGCCTCCCTCTTCTGCATAATTCTGTAAATCCCCCAAATGAATTTCATCATAAAAAATTCAAACTGGTTTAAAATGTTGTCCTTAAGTCTTCTGTTTAAAAGTTGTTCAAGCAATTTGTCCTAGATTTTGGATTTATCAGAAAAGTCTCTGCTGAAATTTTCTCAACTCTTAACGTCTATCGTGGGCGAGTTGTAAAACGCGTTCACTGCTCAGAGGACCACCGTCTGCACACTCCAGAGTTTAGCGACCTAAGGACATAAATGCCGTGTCCAGGCTGAGTAATGGGCAAGGAGCTTGGATCCGGGGAAAGGCAGTTATGGTACTTCAGTTGCTAACAGCAACAAAACCTCCAAAACAAAAAACAAAAAACCCCAACGCTTGTGTGCCCATGAAGTGTCTATCTTCCCTTACTAAGATGTAAGCACCTTGACAGCAGAAGCCATGGCTTATTGATCTTTTTACACCCACGACCTGTTGCCCTACAAGGCCTGAAACCAAATAAGTGGACAATCAATGTTTGTTGAATGATTGATTGCCAAGTGTTTAACTTGCAACCCAAGCCTACTATTAAGTAAATAATTCAAATGTCAGTTCATCAAGAGGTCCTCCATCACTATTGTTCTTTATTCTCTTAACAGTTTTATTTTTCTTCCTACCACTTATCACTACCTGAAATTATATTTTAAACTTTTATTTATTTACTGTTTCTCTCCCCACACTAGAATGTGAACTCCATGAAGGCAGCATTTTTTTTTTAAAGTCTTTATAATTTTAGAACAGCCTTAGGTTCACAGCAAAATTAAGAGGAAGGTACAGAGATTTCCCATACGGCCCGTAAGGCAGAGATTTTTTTACTTGCTATTGTAGCCCTGGATGATGGTATGCCTAACATATGGCGTACATTTTTATTATTGAAAAAATAGTAATGCCATAAATTCAGTCACCTTTACAGGTTGTATTTTCATCCTTCATGATGTCTACAAAGTTGACGAATATCGTTTATGTAAATTCTCAGGCTCAGCTACTGACCTGAGCCTTACTTACATAGCCACAAGCCTTTCCATTTTTATGAACATAATTTTATTTTGAATATTTGGACCCATGCGCCAACTTTGCTCTTGATACAAGGAACTGCTACTATTGATACACAATTTCTCTTTTGAGCAGACTGAGGACAGGGAAGTTTGAGCAGAAGGCTGAGGAACTGGGCTTTCTATTAGAGTGATGTCAGCTATTCTGTTTCCACGGTGATATTCCAGTAATATAATTTCCTTTATTGCTTTTTACAGAAGAGGTTTTCAGGAACGCAGGTGCCTACTTCTGAAATGCCTTAAGGTAGAAGGATGCGAACTAAGATAGCAACAGACTTCTTGCTGCCCTGGCCATCCCCACAGCTCTCTCGCCAGTCTCTAGCTGGCCAGCCCTGGCACTGACACCTAAAGGAGCATTTTTCATGCATCCAAGACAGGAAATTTGGAGCCAGTTTCTGGGGATGACACTTTGGCCCGGTGTAGACTTCTTCCTTCTGTTTTGCATTTTACTGCGTTTTAAATAAGTAACGGGTAGGTTGATCATGAATTGTATTTATATGTTTAGAAACTTCTGTACACTAGTGGGAGGAGGTACGGAGAGAGTTGGGAGGTGTGTATGCTTTACCAAGGGGCTTTGCTTATTGACATTATGTCTGGCAGCCACTCTTCCTACCACTGTAACATGGATACATGGATATTTTTTCCTCCCCAAAGTATTTTTCTGATTTTGATCTCCTATAATTATCCATTTATTCTCACAGTAAAATTTCAGTAGATCAATTCTTTTAGGTCAATTTCTGCATACCTTCACCTAGGATGCAGAATTTTTTAAAAATTATTTTATTCCTGTGGTAGTAAGAAGTTGATTCTTCCATGTACAGGGCTTTAAAAAGATAAATTTAGTTGACGTCTTTAACTGTTTTCCTGCCAAACGGAATTGCAGTGACCTAGATGATTTGCATAATTTATTAATGACAGAAATCAAATTATTAGCATTTAGTTTAGTTTAGTCTGGTTCTACAGAACAAAAGTCTCACTATAATTTTTCAATTATTATATTTAATCCTAAAATATCACTAGACATTCCCCCACCCCCAATTTTTAAATCTACGTATCATGTAGCATGTTTAAAGAGGCAATGTTGTATAAAACAAATAAAACATTTACAAACCACAAAATTAATAACAATTGTAATATAGGGGCAACAAAAGTCAGTACAACCAAATAATGGAAGGATACTTAAATCTAAGAGGAAAAACAAAAACAAAATAGAAAATAAAAAGAAATCACAGGGACTTCCCTGGTGGCGCAGTGGTTGAGAGTCCGCCTGCCAATGCAGGGAACACGGGTTCGTGCCCCGGTCCAGGAAGATCCCACATGCTGCAGAGCGGCTGGTCCCGTGAGCCATGGCCACTGAGCCTGCGCGTCCGGAGCCTGTGCTCCGCAACACAGTGAGAGGCCCGCATACGGCAAAAAAAAAAAGAAATCACAGCCTTGGACTTTTATGTAAATTGTGACTTTTTTCTTTTTAATTATTTAAAAAGTTATACAAGTGATATAAGCTTCTTGTAAAAAGTCAAGCCACTTGTATACCAATATTCATAGGAGTACTGTTCATAGTAGCCAAAAAGTGGAAACCATCTAAACGTCTATCCATTGATGAATGCATAAACAGAATGTGGTCTATCTATACAATGGAATATTATTAAGCCATTAAAAGGAATGATGTGCTGATAATACTACAACAAGTATAAGCCTCAAAAGCATTATGCTAAGTGAAAAGTCAGTCGCAGAAGACCTCATATTGCATGATTCCATTTATGTGAAACGTCCAGAATAGGCAAGTCCATAGTGACAGAAAGATGATTAGAAGTTGCCAGGGGATTGGGGCTGTGGGGAGAAAATCGGGAATGATTATTAATGAGTACAGTTTCTTTGGGGGGTGATGAAATGTTCCCGTTAGACAGTGCTGACAGTTGCACAACTTTGTTAAATATACTAAAACCTACTGAATTGTACGTTTAAAAGGGTGAATTTTTACAGTATGTGGATTATATCTCAACTAAAAAAATGGAGAAAAAGATGATTATTTATATGCTTCCCTTACCAAATAGCAACCAGCATGTTTTTTTCTTTTCTCCAGCCACCTACCTCATTTTGTCATTCTCTCCTTCCAGGGCTGCAGCAGACTGCTGTGCAGGTTATAACTCTGCCCCAAAGGGCTAGCCAAGTGGACAGAGAGGGTCTGAAGTCCTAGCCATGCACTCATTCTACCTGAAAGAAGAGGTGTCTTTCTGCTAATTCACACAAAGGTGACTTATAGACTAACAGTGGCCTTAACCATTTGCCTGGGCTTTTGGAGTAGGGACAGTTGGTAAATATATGTGCTTAGTTTGCTATCTTGGATTAAAAGTCAAGCATTTCATAAGTCAGAAAAAGAAAGACAAATACCATATGATATCACTTATATGTGGAATCTAAAATATGGCACAAATGAACCTATCTATGAAACAGAAACAGACTCTCAGACATAGAGAACAGACCTGTGGTTGCCAAGGGGGAGGGGGTTGGGGGAGGGATGGAGTGGGAGGTTGGGATTAGCAGATGTAAGCTTTTATATATAAAATGGATAAACAACAATGTCCTACTGTATAGCACAGAAATCTATATTCAATATCCTATGATAAATCATAATGGAAAAGAGTATTTTTAAAAGAATGTATATATATGTGTGTAACCAAATCTCTTTGCTGTACAGCAGAAATTAATACAACATTGTAAATCAACTATACTTCAATAAAATAATTGATAAAATTAAAAAAAAAAGTCAAGCACTTCATTTTACTCTAATACTATAGTGGATTATTTTCCAGACGAGAACACTCTTTGGCCCTCTCTTTGCACATTGGGTTGAAACTTCTCTGATTAAGCTTAAGAAGTACATTTCTAGTTTAAATGTTGTCATACAGTTCCTTTAAACTTGCCTTTTTTGTTTAAAAAGGAATTGGTGTATTGTTCAACTTTACATTATGGTCCTCCAATACAGTTTTTATGTTTGACACCACCACTACTAAGAGGATTTCCTGATACTTACTTGTTCTAACAATGCAACTTTTCTGACGGCATTCTTGTATAGATTTCAAAAGAGCTCAAATAATAGTATTTTCTACACTAAATTTAATCAGTGAGTCAACACACATTTATTGAATTATTATTATGTTCAAAATAACATTCTATTCCAAACAGGAAGAACCCCCAAATCCTGGTACTTTACATGCAAAGTACTTATGTGCTTGGCATATAGTAGGTACTCAATAAATATCAGTAAATGAATCAATGAATAAGAGCAATTTTGTTTATTTGTGATACCTAAAGATTAGACACTTTGACAAATAACCATAGAATTTAATAGGTCCTTAATTCTACCATTAGAGAAAGAAGAGAAGCTGATGTAAAAAATGTGATATAATTAGTGACTACTTCTAAAATAAATCCCACAACTCTGGCAAACTAACAATTATTTTAGTGTTAAGTATTTGTAGCTGCTAATTTTCGTCAGCAATTTTTTGTCTACTTTGCCAGTTTGTTAGTTTATGAAAGAGTATTTACTGCTAACTTCCATGATTACTCAAAGTGTTTCCATATAGAAAATAGATAACCAGCGGTTCTCAAATCTGGCTGCACATCAAACACTTAATGTTTCTGTTTTGTGCTTCTTTGTTTGTTTCCAATCCTAAAAAGGTGGAATCCAAGATTTCACCTGGTTGAGCTCGTGGATGATATTTTAAGTTTTATTTTTATCTACACAAATTGTACGTGAACAAAATTTTCTTAAAAAAAGTGTAAAGATTTCAGGACTTGCCTGGTGGTGCAGTGGTTAAGAACCTGCCTGCCAATGCAGGGGACACAGGTTCAAGCCCTGGTCCGGGAAGATCCCATATGCGGCGGAGCAACTAAGCCTGTGCACCACAACTACTGAGCCTGCGCTCTAGAGCCCGCGAGCCACAACTACTGAGCCCGCGTGCCACAACTACTGAAGCCCGCACGCCCAGAACTCGTGCTCCGCAACAAGAGAAGCCACTGCAATAAGAAGCCTGCGCACCGCAACTAAGAGTAGCCCCTGCTCGCTGCAAGTGGAGAAAGCCCACAGGCACCAATGAAGACCCAACGCAGCCAAAAATAAATAAATTAATTAATTTTTTTAACAGTGGAAAGATTTCAAATAATGCCAAATTCTCATCATCATTCCCGGTCTTGGTTCTTTCTCTCCTTCCCTGACGCAGGTGTACTTCTTACGCACATTAAAATTTGGAAACCATTGCTATAATGAACAGGTCAGTAGTAATAAACTGAAAATTGTGTTAGAACTCAAATATGAGGCCAGATTTTTAATGTTTTCTCTGTTGTGTGAATTACAGAGTCCAAGTCCCAATCAAGATAGAATTACCTCTTCAAGTATTTGAGGGCCATCATTTAAGATGATTTCTTACCGAAAGAATCTCTTCCGTCTTACGAAAATAAAAAAAAAAAATTTCAATTACCCTCAGTAAGAAATGTAAGCAATGGAAATAGTAAACATATTCAGTATATGGGGAAAACAGTTGGTATTCAGTAAACACCAAGTAATTTATTGACTTGGCAAGGCTCCCTTGAACTTTAGTATATAGTTAACTCTTACTTATCTAGGAACAGATTTACCAGTTTGTAAGCTGTAATGTCATCGAGCTTCTCCCCATCATTTTGCTAAATTCTAGGCTGTTTTACAGTGTGCCTGAGATAGCAGAAGAATTAACCAAGCTGAACGGAGCAGGGGGAGGGGAGGCTGGTGTAGGTTCACTGTCAAATACACTGTGTTAGCTGAAAGACAAAAATTCTGCTTTTAGGGAGCTCACTGTCCTGTAGAGGAGGCAGACAAGCTAAAGAAAATTAGAACACAACGGTAAGTGCAATGAAAGAGGTGTTATATAGTGCTGGGGGGTACATAGAGAGGGGAGGAATCTAACTCAGGTTGGAGAGGGGAGTAGTAAATGGGAAGGCTCCCCATAGATGTAATACCTGACCTTAATCTTGAAGGATGAGTATGATGCAGCCGTACAAAAACATTTAGAAGGTAGAGTACAAGACCTTTTAAAAAAAAGATTTGCTCCAACTTGAGCAATTGATGGGGTGCGTTTGGGACATGCTGAGTTTTCGGTGTTTGTTGGTGGGGGCGGGTATCCAAGTGAAGATGTCCATGGACGATAGGCTCCCCACTCCTGTAACTTTGGAAGGGAATCTGAAATGGAAATACAACGTGGAGTTGTCAGCGTACACTAGCCAATGAAGCCTTTGATGTGAAAGGACTGCCAGGGAGAACAAGAAGAGGAGGCTGAGGAGAAATCTCTGAGAAATCTCTGCAGAACATGAGCTTGTTAAGGGATAGAGGGAATCTGAGAAGGAGCAGCTGGAGAGGTGGAAAAAAGAAAATTGAGAACTGCCTGGTACAATGAAGGTCAAAGGAAGGAGCAGACAGTACTCAGAGGGCACAGAGATGTCAGTTAAGATGGGCCTGGTGACTTGGGTGAAAGAGGAGAGGGAGGTAGAAGCCCGTGTCGGTCAGGAACATTTACTGAGCAACTACTATGTGCCTGGTATTGTAAGGTATCGTGCTGTTTAACCTTCACCACAGCTCTCTGAGGTATTAACGCATCATCCTCATATTACAGATGAGTACATGGAGGCACTGAAAGGCCTTGACCAGAGTCATACAACTAGCCTGCAACAGATGAAAGGTAACTCAGCTCTACCTAACTCCGGGGTCTAGCCTCTCAGCTACTGCTGGTTACCAGTGGTGGTGAAAAAGTGGAGATAATGAATGTAGACGGCTCTTTTGAGATGTTTGTGAAGGGAAGAGGGTTGATTTTACAAAGGAGAAGCTGAGTCTAAACAAGGTGGTTTTTATTTCTGTTTTTTAAGGTGACAGAGGTTTGCACATGATGATAAGCTGAGGAGAAAGAGCTAGTGAAAAGAAAGAAGCGGAAGTCTCCAGAATGAAGGGGTTGATGCATTTCTAGCCAGACTTCTATTTCTGTGGCTAGATCAGAACAGATCTGGGGAAAACAAACAAACAAACAAACAAACAAACATATCTGGAAAGAGGCTCTCAGCTTGAATAACTGAAGCTATTTGGTACTATATCAGTATGTTTTACGAAAGAAATCACCTGCAATAAGTGTCCATCCAGATTTTTCTCACTTTGGAATCCATTAATATAATTAATATAATTCATGATGAAGTAGACTGAATTTCTTATTTCACTACAATTCGCAACTGTAGTCACTATATCAAACTCGGCCCTATCTATCTAGGTTTAAGATCAATACTAACAGTCAGGGATAGGCCCCATTTACACCTTCCTTCCTATGTTCACACTATAAAATCCAGCATCTTATTTCCTGCCATCAGCTGCTGTGCTCCTGTGGAATGCCCAGAGTTCTTTCTTTCGTAACAGAAAAATTGGTGCCCATTGTAGAGCTCCTAGGTGATCCTGCTGTGGTACTAGAATTCACTACTTTCATTTCTCCCAGATCTTATTTTCAAAAAAAATATGCCATGTGTGGTTAAACTTTATTTAAACTGAGCTTCTAGTAATTATACTAGAAAGGGCAATAAAATTCAATGTGTTCAGTTTACAAAGGACTTACAGTGAATTGCCTACCGAGACCCACCAGAGCTCTTGGTAGACTCCTCTCCAAAAGATCATAGTTTTGCTGCGCTGGTGGCTTCTAAATCTTAGAGAACGAACTTATGGTTACCAGGAGGGAATGGTGGTGGGGGAAGGATAGATTGGGAGTTTGCGATTTACATGTACACCCTGCTGTATTTAAAATAGATAACCCACAAGGGCCTACTGCTTAGCACAGGGAACTCTGTTCAATACTCTGTAATCACCTAAATGGGAAAAGAATTTGAAAAAGAACAGATACATGTATATGTATAACTGAATCACGCTGCTGTATACCTGAAACTAACACAACATTGTTAATCAACTATCCTCCAATATAAAATAAAAATTTTAAAAATCATAGTCTAGGTCATTATTTTATACATTCAAGACAGACACACTAGGACTTCCTGTGCAAGGCGCTAGTGCCAGGGCTGTGGGGAAAATGCAAAGTACCATGCATGTATCTCCTCTAGGAGCTTTCAACTTTCTTAGGAGAGATAGCTGGTTACGGAAGTGACTAGAATTCAGAGCACTGAAGGGCCAGTATAAATGGTGAAAGGATGTTAGGTCACTCTAATTTCTTCCATTTAAAAATAATTACAGCAGTAATGCAGGATTTTTGTTGAAGGGAATACAGAAATATCTAGAATAAACTGTAAAAGTTCCCTCTTACTTCCTCCCCACTTCCACTTCCCTTCCCAGATTGGAGGCATTTTTTGCATTTTCATAAATATAGAAGTACATATGGACTTTAGCACACACACTTTTATAATTGTTTAGCGAAAATTATTTGAAATGCATTGTTCTGTGAATTTTTTACTCAATGAGGCCTTTCATGTCAGAACATACGGATCTATTCTGTTTAAATTCAATGTAGAATACATTTTTAAATGTATCTTAAGTGAGTGAAACAAAATGCCTAAGTTCTAAAACTTTTGGTTGGCAAACATTAGTGATTATATTCAATTACTTCCATGTTTAATTTCATGTTTGAGAAAACTAAACCTCATAGGAATTTCCTCTTAACTTTTCCATCTTTTAAGAACATAGATTTAATGCATTATTTTGATATATAAGACCACACATAAGTATTTTGTTCAAAACAAAGTATTCTTGAAAGGAATACTTAAGTAGAATATACTAGAATACTACATAACAAGCCATAATAAGCTATAATTGAATGCTGTGGATCCCACGATGCAGAAACAGAATGAAATAAAAGAAAAAAATTCTTAAATATCTAATAATAATGGTAATTCTAATGGTACCTAAGGACAATGGGGGTTCTTTTTAAATTTTTCAGTTCTTTTCTCATCATTGTTAAACTGATAACTAAAATCTTTAAAATAAAAACCCAAAATGCTACATACATCTTGTTTAAAAAAATATTTACATACACATGTGTAGAAAAATGCCTAGAGAAAAATAAGTGTATGTTTTAACAGTGGTTATGGCTGGGTAGTGGGAGGCGTTCAAGGTGATTGTTATTCTTTATCTTTTTCTGAACTTTCCAATTAAAAAAATAATGAATACATATTCATTTTCTTAATTAGAAAAATGAAGCAAAATAAAATGAATTAATAATAAATGAACTGAATGACTATATCTCTAGATTTAAGAAAAAGAACTGTGCCCTCCTTATATTTCCCCACATTACTTTTACTTAAGTAGATGTTAAACTTTAAAAATTTATAAAGACAAAAGTAGCATTGGACCATTAAGTATAGTGTATAAAATTATAACCTCATGTCAAATAAACTCAGAAATAGACTTGTATAAATAAGCACAGCATCTAAAGTAGCTTATTCTAGTACTGTTAGGCCAGCTCACAAAATACATTTTTATTGACTAATATGTTAAATCTCTTTTGTTAAATAATTACTATTTTTAATTTATAATTTAGCAAAATTCAGTTTTTCAAAAAGCTTATTCTTGTCATTTCCAAAAAAAGACAAGGGGAAAGGAGAGAGGAAGCTGTGTTTACTGGGAAAGTTGCAACATTCAGTTCGTAAGTGCTTTTTGCTTTAGATATTTTTTTCAACTACTTCTCTTACATAAGAGTCCTGTAATATCTCCATAGGGAGAAATAACACTGGGCTACATTATGTCTTTTTAATTTTTCCTCCAGATAGTGTTTACAAATCAACATGTAGCAGTGACTCCATATTCAAAGTTAGCCAATTTGGGTGTCCATTTGCCATTAAGGACAATTGGTAATTTTAACAATCAATGAGAGTTTATTTTAGGAGAAAACTTACTGAAATTTGCAGGAAATAACCTTTTTGTTCCCAAACAGCTGTCATTGAACACCATTATATCTACAACAATTAAAATTATCTCTGGTGACTTTTAGCATTTGGCATTGCTCCATTATTGTTCAGTTAAATATTTTTCAAGTTTGCTAGGACTTTTGCCCACTGTGTGCTTACGGCCCTTTATTGTCAATATGTATCTTAGAATTCACCTTTGTGACATTATTTTTTTGCATTGTGGGAGAGAATGTAATTTCTGAAGCTAATTGCCTGAGAAATCAAGTAATATGTATTAGGAAATTGCAGTACAGATTTATAAGTTACTTATGAAAATATGATTACAATGTATCCCATCATATTTGGCAACAGATAGTCCCCTTGTCTGTGTTTCTGGATCTTTGCAAAAAATTTCCAGTTTAAAGGATTAGCTAATGTTTAGTGAACAAAAAGAGCAAGGGTGACACGTGCTGTCATTTTAATAACTTGAATTTTGAAAATTGTGATGAAAAATTCTAAGACCAGACCATCAGTGCAGGGAATTGATTGTCAAAAACCAAACTAAACAAACCCCCGAACATTCTATTTTGCATGCCAATGGAAGTCATAAACAAGTTAGCTCAGCACCCACCCTAAATGTACTGTCTTAGAAAGAAATAACAAGCTTCAGGTCACCCAATTTAAATCTTAAACAAGACTTCATGTTTGTTCATTCAATTTTGAAAGGAAGTAAATGTTTGTCTTCAGAAATGATTAGTTAAATATTGAAACATAATAAATAGCTTATGAACCCTAAACACATCATAGGATAAAATATCTTGGACTTTGATCACTATTACTTGGTTACTATATTTTGAGGGAAAGAATTTATTTGCCATGATTTATTCAAACTAAAAAGTTATTTGGAAAATATTTAATAATTATCACTCATTATTTAAACCTAGGATACTGATACCAAAGAACATTTCTTATAACCTAATACTTTACTGAACACTTCCAAGCTCATAAGTAACCGTTCAGACAAAAACAAAAACAAACCCAAAACTGGAAAGGATTAGAAGGGCTCACAGAGTGAAATTTATTTAAGCAACTTCCATCTGCAGGGATTCAAAGCACTGTAAGCTCTGTGTTTATGTATTTAGGGCTCATCAATTTGCATATGTTGTCTTTAGGATAACTCCCTTTGGTGGTCTTCCCTCTGTTAGGTCACAACAGATATTTTTATTTCTGAACCCTCCTCCCCATTTCACATAATTAAATCCAGGACTTTTTTTTTTTTTTTCTTTCGGTACGCGGGCCTCTCACTGTTGTGGCCTCTCCCGTTGCGGAGCACAGGCTCCGGACGCGCAGGCTCAGCGGCCATGGCTCACGGGCCCAGCCGCTCCGCGGCATGTGGGATCTTCCCGGACCGGGGCACGAACCCGTGTCCCCTCCTTCGGCAGGCGGACTCTCAACCACTGCGCCCAGGGAAGTCCTCCAGGACTTTTTTGAGGAGAAATAGTAGCTAATAAAACTGTTTTCCCATCTTAGAAAGTTGTAAATAAAGGGCATGCAATATATTATTTAAAAAGCAGATGCAAAACTTTCATAAAATTTAAAATCGACTAATAACCTGAAGACAAATACCCCAAATTGTTAAATGGTCTTATCTCTGGGGTATGGAATACTGGTGATTTTTCTTTTCCTGACATTTTCTGAACTTTTCAGAAATTCATGTATTACTTTTATATTTAGCCCAGTATGGAGAAAGAGGTGGAAGAGTATCCCATTGATCATGAAAATGTGAATAAAATATGTACAACACTGAGTTTTCTAAAGTAAGTCACTTTTTACAAATTTACTTTTGTAAAAATAATCCAGGCCTCCAAGCTCTTCCTCTCATTTGTGGAACATAAAGTATATTTTGGATCAAGACATGGAACATTCCAGACAATGTGAAATCTAGAAAGGAACTGCACCTGTATCCCCATGCAGCGCCAAAAAAATGTAGCTACTGAATAAATAGTCTTCCTAAATTAGAGAAAAGAATTAAAGCCCACTTTTCCACTTACTGCTATACACAAAAGTGAAAGTTTTATTCTTGGCATGAATATGATAGAATTTGTGGGATAGTAATTATTAGTAATAAGGTATTTGTTCAGAGTTTTATTATACTGAACAGTTTTTACATGGAAGAATAGATATTGCAGAATATAACTCAGTGCTTAACTGAAAACTTGATGATTTTGAATTAAACTATAGCTATTTACAAGTTTTAAAAGTTACTTGATTAATTATTTTCCTCCAAACTGCTAATTGTACCAAACAGAAAACATTGTGTATTTGAGGATTTGTTTACCTAAACAGATGCTCTTGGTGGGGGTGGATATAGCTTCAGCAGAATTTTTTGTAAGAAAAATAACATTTATAGAATGGCAATTCTAAAAAAAATGATCTTTTTCATAGGAAAATGTGAAGCAATGTATGTGGAAAGCTGCAGACTGGAGTTACAGGCAGATTAAGCAAGGGACATTTGGTAGTAAAATAAAAAGAATTAAATGATGGCTAAAGGTTTTTTTTGACAGAAGTAACTAATATATGGAACAAACTATTAATAAAACTTTGGGGGATGAACTATTAGTACAACTGTTTAAAAATAATCAGAAGTTGTAAAAGAATTCCAGTGCAGGAGAGGCATGAGATAAAGAGGGAAGTTGAGAAAGAAGAATAAGTATGTGACTAGACATGTGACTTTGTCATATTTTTATTATCTTTGCAGAAAACCTCAGACTAATGAGGAAAGAGGATTGAGGAGAAGACAAGCTAAAATTGAAGTCTCTAGATGAGATCTTTTGCTTGGATTTTATATTCTTCCTTTTTTAAAAAACACATTTTTTGGAGTATATTTCATGGTAGAAAAATCTCTCAAATAGTCTGTAGTTTACAACAAAAATTGAAAAGCAAATGAAATATGTGGAATTCTTCTCAGATATAGATAGAGGAGAGACCCAAAATGAATCTTCACCTTTGCATTTCAAAGTTCAACAGAAGTGTTGTGGTTAGAGTCTGACGTTTCTGCTGCTCTTATTTTTGCAGTCCTTTTTGCCATAATCTTGGCAAATGCTTAAGGAACCTAAATTGCTAAAATCATTTCCAATCCAGTAAAATGATCTGTATTTCTTTCTTCATTGAACCTTTTTATTAATCTTCCATTTATCAGAATTTGAAGCTGCTCTTGAATTTGCACTCTTCCATTTGAAGGTTTGATCAGGCAAACCATTGTTTTATTATATATAAAATATATATACGTGTGTGTGTGTGTGTGTGTGTGTGTGTGTGTGTGCGTGTATATGCCAAGCATTGTGCTAGGCACTTGAGACAAAATGCTGAACAATTCAGAAAAGTTTCCCATTCTCACTGTACACCAAGTTCTTTCCCAAAAAAGCTTGTAAAGGTTCTAACCATCTCTACAATGGTATCAAAAATAATCTCTCTTTTCTAGTTTGGATAACCAGAACATTAGCTGTTATTTGTTTCTTAGTGGTTTTGCACATGCCAGTCATCCTATCTTGGAACTCCTCAATCTCAGACCAAACCTCTCTACTAGTGGATGTTTTCCCATGTGACCCTTTAAATAAATTCTAAGATTTTTCCCATAATTAATTAATCTCAGAAATCAAAATGAAACATGTCACCAGGGTCTTATTTAAAGCCAAGAAATTTATTGGCTATTGTCCAGGCTTCTTTCTAAATTAAACAACCCCAAAGACTACTCTCACCATCCTTGCTTCTTGATATTAGGCATTTTCTCTTTAGAGAACTAGGGCACATATAAGAAAGAGTTTTGATATGTCTATGCTTTAACCAGGACCACATTTATTTCTGATTTCAATGATACATAAGGAAATTTTCCTCTAAAATTTCCATATCTGTGTTTTCTTAAAAAGATTGGGCTTCCCTGGTGGCGCAGTGGTTGGGAGTCCGCCTGTCGATGCAGGGGACACGGGTTCGTGCCCCGGTCCGGGAAGATCCCACATGCCGCGGAGCGGCTGGGCCCGTGAGCCATGGCCACTGAGCTTGCGCGTTCGGAACCTGTGCTCCGCAACGGGAGAGGCTACAACAGTGAGAGGCCCGCTTACAGCAAAAAAAAAAAAAAAAAAGATTTATGCACCCCATCCTTAGTAATAAAATGCTATCATACCATTTTTCATTCTTTGAATGATCCAAACTATAGCAAGTCAAACTCTTTCCTCAACGTCTGAGTCTTTAGGCCTGGTAACAACTTAATGTACAGCTAAATCTTTATGATTTATACATGGATTACTTGAATTATACTTTATCTTTGGTGACTCAGCTCTTTCTCACTTCTGCCACCTAAGCCAGGTTCAAGGATACTGAAAGGAAGCTGAACTGAGTCAGGGTCAAACAAGCAGAATGAAATCGTGGGATGTGTGTGCATGCTTGTGTGTGTGTGTGCGTGTGTGTGTGTATCTGTGTGTATGAGACAGAGAGACACACAGAAAGACAGAGACAGATTTAATTCCCAAGTCAAACTCAAGATTGTCCATGTTTTAAAAAAAGGTCTCTCTTTTGCTGAGGTAGACAAAAAAATTACATAGAGCTAGACGTACCATATGATATCACTTATATGTGGAATCTCAAATATGACACAAATGAACTTATCTATGAAACAGAAACAGACTCACAGACATAGAGAACAGACTTGTGGTTGCCAAGGGGGCTGGGTGGGGGAGGGATGGATTGGAAGTTTGAGATTAGCAGAGGCAAACTATTATAAAGAAAATGGATAAACAACAAGGTCCTACTGTATAACACAGGGAACTATATTCAATAGCCTGTGATAAACCACAATGGAAAAGAGTATGAAAAAGAATTCATATATATGTATAACTGAATCACTTTGCTGTATAGAAGAAATTAACACAACATTATAAATCAATTATACTTCAATTTTTTAAAAAGTTAAAAAAAAAAAAAAACTAAGGAGAAAGTTGGGTACCTTTTCTTTCTCCTTCCTTCCATTCCTCCCTCCCCAGGAAGAATTCTTCCTTTTTTCTCCCTTTTCTTCCCCCTCCCTCCCTCCCTCCCTCCTTCCTTCCTTTGCAAAAGTGTAATCTCAGTTGAAAGCACAGGATTCTTTGGCAGCAGGGTAGGGGACACCTACTCATCCAACCTTCAGCTTAATTGCATCTGGTCCTTAGGGAGCTGTTGATCCAGCTGTTAGGACCACTGCACCCCAAACATGAAGACTGTGGCCTCTGAACAGTGCTGTGTCTCCACTAATGCACATCTCAGAGCCCACGTGCCTCGCTTCCTGTATTTCCTTCTCCCTCCCCCTTTTGTTCCCTCCTCTGTCTTCCACGTTTGTCTTTTTCTTTCTGCATCTGTCTGCATGCCTCCCTCTGTCTCTATTCTGCTGTTCTCCCTGTTTCTCTTTCATTCACTAAGATTTTCTCTGTTTTTCTCGTAAAAACCTCTACATTATTATTTAAAACATTTTCTTTCTTGAATTTAGATGAGAAAGCTGGTGCCTTGATAAATATATACTTCTGCAAAGATATAGCTGTTGTAACTTCTAATTTTTGTTTCTATGAGTCAGTGATCTTTGACAGAAAGAAAGCATTCTCACTACAGCTTACAGTATTACCACTTAGGAAATGTATGAGATATTCTAAGGGGCTCCTGTTAATTTCTTCCAAGCGTTTTAGGATAATTTTAGAAAGAAACTATCATAAACATTGAAAAGCAAAATTATCGTTGGGTAGGGTTGCTGGATTTAGTAAATAAAAATACAGGACACCCAGTTAAATTTAAATTTCAGATAAACAGCAAATAATTATTTAGTATAAGTATGTCCCATGCAATTTTTGAGACATATGTATATTAAAAAACTATTTGGTATTTATCTGAAATTCAAATTTAACTGGGTATGTTAAACTGGGTATGTTTAACTGGGTATGTTATGATTGACCTTTTATGTCTATATGCAATATTTGTAAGCTGGGTGTTTTTAATTTGGGGACTAATTGTATTTAGAGTTCCTTGCTGCTTCTATATTTGGAGTTCCCTGGTGCAGTTTCCCACTGAGATTTTACTACTCCTGTGGCTGGCCACCGGATAAAGATGAGTGATAGTGAAAAAAACTATAATTAAAATTAATTAAATTTTCCTATTTACTTCTAGCATGAGGCTCTGTGAGAGCAAACAGTAAATTTCTCAGTTGTTTGTCCCCCACTAATTCTGAATTCAAAAGAATGTCCTGACTTTATGTTTTCCCCCTTGGAAATATATATTTTTAATTTCACTTCCTTTCTGTTCCATCTAACACATGCATGGTTTAAGGAGAAAAATGTACCTACGTGTTCCATTCCAGATCACCTCCCGCTGAAACAGGCATGTATTTACTTAATGATCACTGTAAAAGGCAGCATTTCTGAACCTCTTATAAAAGTCAGCCTTATAAATTGCACTAGGTCCATTTTCTTTCTTAATCTCTCTCTCTCATTTTAAAATAAAATATCTGAAAGAAAGCGTGAGTGACTATAGTAATCATAATAGCTAACATTTATTGATCACTTACTATTTGACAGGCACTGTTCAAGCATTGTATATAAAATGGTTTAAATCATTTAAATCCCCCAAACCAATAAGGTGGGTACTGTGATTATCCTCACTTTAGAGATCAGGAAACCGAGGCAAGGGGAAGTTAGGTAACGCCCAGTTTCCTCTGATATTAACATTTTACATTAGCAGGGTACTTTGTCACAAAATACATATTATTATTAAAGTCCATGCTTTATTCATATTCCCTTAGTTTTTCCTAACGTCCTTTTTCTGTTCCAGGATCCTATTACATGTAGTCGTCATGCCTCCTTTGGGTCCTCTTGGCTGTGACAGTTTCTCAGACTTTCCTGGTTTGCAATGACTTTGACAGTTTTGAGGAGTCCTGGTCAGGTATTCTGTAGAATGTCCCTCAGCTGGGAATTGTGTTTGATGTTTTTCTCCTGTTTAGACTAGGATTATGGATTTTGGGGAGGAAGACCATAGAGGTTTACCTGTTGCCATTCTCGTCATATCATGTCCACCTTGATCTCTGGCTGGGTTAGTGTTTGTCGGGTTTCTCCACTGTGAAGTGATTCCTTTTTCCCTCTTTCTACACTGCCCTCTTTGGAAGGAAGTCACTATTCCCCACCCACACATAAGGGGTGGAGAGTTATAACTGAGCTATTATTCTAATAACAGTTTTATTGAGACATAATTCATATACTGTATGATTCATCTATTTAAAGTGTACAGTTCTGTAGGTCTCAGTATATTCACAGAGTTGTGAAAACATCACCACAATCAGTTTTAAAATATTTTCATCACCCCAAAAAGAAACGCATACCCATCAACAGTCATTCCCCTTTTTCTCTTGTCCCCCTCCCCGAGTCCATGGCAACCTAATCTACTGTCTCTATGGATTTACCTGTTCTGGGCATTTCATATATATGGAATCATGGTGTTTCGGGATTATCTTGTTTCACTAAGCATAATGTTTTGGAGCACGTCTGTGTTGTAGTATGTATCAGTACACTACATGGCTCTGGATTGCTCTTGATACAGTTCTACTGTATGGACACACCACACTTTGTTGCCCATCCATCAGTTGATGGACATTTGGACTGCTTTCCTTTTTAGGCTACTGTGAATAATGTCGGTATGAACATCGTACACAAGTTTTTATGTAGACATATGTTTTCATTTTTCTTGGCTAAACACCTGGGATTGCAGTTGCTGGGTATAACTGAGCTATTTTTACAATAAGAGCAACATGGCTGACTAGGCTGTGGGCTGTCCCTGCTTTCAGCCATCCAGAGGGCTAGGAAAACCTAGCCAAGTGCCCTATTAAGCCAAAACAAGGCCCCACCTCTAATCTGTTGGCAGGTACCCAAACTGCAAGCATGTTGACTAAGATGAACGAAAACAGCTTCATAAAAGCCTGCCTACACATCCTGTTCTATAAACCTATGGCAAAGAACACAGTTTATACGCACTGGAAAAAAAACAAATCCCATTTATCACTCATTGGTGCTGAAAAGTTATGATGAGAAAGCTCTGTCTGTCCTAGGTCTAGATGTCCTTCAAGGTGCATAGAGTAAGTTGTTTGCCAAACTCCTCTTTTTGAAACTCTTCTAAGGCTGCCACTATCACTATTAGGACTAAGTATTTTTAAAAAATATTTATTTATTTATTTGGCTACAGCGGCTCTTAGTTGCAGCACGTGGGATCTTTGTTGCCGCGGGAGGGACCTCTTTTAGTTTTGGCACGTGGGCTCTTAGTTGTGGCATGGGGGATCTAGTTCCCTGACCAGGGATCAAACCTCGGCCCCCTGCATTGGGAGCATTGGAGTCTTAACAGCTGGACCACCAGAGAAGTCTCAGGGCTAAGTACTATTTGTAAAGAAAACAGGAACTAAGGAAGGGGCAGTAGTTAGTACTTTCCAGGGCAAGAGATGTACACATCATTTTAAGGAAGCATTTGGTATGAGGCAAAAAAGACATGCTTATACAGATATTACATATAGACACTGCTACACAGAGACAGAAAAAAACAATGAATCTACAATCTAGAATACCACTCCCTATAACCACTCATGGTAGGAACTAGTTTAGTTATTGATTGGCATGTTTAAAAAGTCAAAAGATCATTCTTCTCCTCTTCTTGGTGGAAAGAAATTAAACCCAAGTAGTTTGTAGTGGATATCATTTAAATTATTCCCTTAAAAAATAAGCCGTCTGTCAGTGCTTCTATGTAATGCCTTTGACCATATCCATTGTTCCTTTGAAATATGATCCGCAAAATCAAGCAGGACACTTTCAGGCCTAGTCCTTTAGCAGTGAAAGGACTTATAGCAGAGAATAAGAAAAATGGAAATAAGTCTGTTTTTAATGAATAATAAAACACCAGAAAATAGTGGTCTACACAAACCCATCATGTCTTCTCTTGTTTTTGTTCTCTCCCCAAATCCCACACGCAACCCAAGAAACATAACTGTTGGCTGAATGCTAACTGATTTACTTCAGTATCTACTTGTAGAGTTTTGCTGTCCCCTGATAGAAAAGATACTTATTAAGCAATCTGTGAAAGTACAAGTCAGAGCCTGGTCACTGAGTAAGGTATGCGTTATGGAGGGTGGTTTACAGAAGAAGAAAGTGTGATAGGAAATGGCTTCTTTAAAGAATGCACTCATGAGTGTACACCTAAAATAAAGTCCCTAAATGATCGTGGTGGCCTAGATTAGCATGGGGTCTGAAATAAGGGATCTCTGGCTGCTATTCAAACAGGGAAATCTGATAGCCAAAGGAAAAATTTACCTCTGAAAGAGGGGTAGAATGTCTTTTCCCAGGGACATTTCTAAACAAAATAGATGTACCTCTGGCTAAATGATGTCGATCAGAGCTGGTGTGCAGGGAATGTGTTTCGGGTGTGCAGAGATAGTGATCGTTTCAGCCCTAAGGGAAGCTGGGCAGGGCCTGTGGCCCTCAGAGACCTAAGGTTGACCATCTTTCTCCACAAGTGTCCTCTTGGAGTTAGCCCTGTGTGCCGTATAAATGCTATTTTCCATGTGCTCCACAATACGAAAAAGTTTGGGAAGCTTGAATTTAGACAAAGCTTGCCAGAGGTTGAAGTAGATGATTATTCAGTAAGGATTCAGGATATACTAAATTCTCCATCATGCTTTCTCATGAAGATAAATGATGAAAACAATAATTGCAAGTCTTTTTTTTTCTGCACTGCACAGCTTTCAGGATCTTGGTTCCCTGACAAGGGATTGAACCCGGCCCTGGCAGTGAAAGCGCCAAATCCTAACCACTGGACCACCAGGGAATTCCCTAATTGCAAGTCATTTTTAAATTTAGCTTTAGAATTTGATTTTGTTTTTAGACAAAATATAGCCATCTCCCGTATCCTTAGGAGTGGGAATTGGAGGGTTTTAGCCCAGCAGCAGAGGACTCAGCATCAAGTAGCTCTAGTTACTAATTTAATGTGTTTCTTGGCATCCTGATTCTGATAACTGGGGTTCCTCCCTGTTCCCCTGTGCCTGAGTTCCTGTCTTAGTGTTTTGCCTGATACCCCAGACCCTCCCCACCTTAGGCCCTGTCTTGTTCTTACAAGTCTTTTCTCCAAAGGAATGAATGTCTCTGCTTCTGAAATCAAGCCCAGGGCATTCCAGGAAAAACAACAAAAAAATCCAGCATCTGTAGATAAACATGGCACGTTCAGGGAGATTTAGCAAGAGGTTTCAGCATGACTGAAATGAAGGGAAAGATCTGCAAAGAGTAAACAATAAAATTAGTAAAGTAAGTAGAGAACATATCATGAAAGCCCTTATATTACATTTTTAAGGATGTATATGTCCCTATCCTGCCAGGGACACATTGTGGATATATAGATATTATATACGGCATATATAAATATAATACATATTTTTAAATCTACTTTATTGTAAAATAATGTGTGCTCATTAAAGAACATTTGGAAAATATAATGAAATTTAAAGAAAAATAAATATCGCCTATCATCCCATTACCCAGGTAGTTTCACTGAGGATATTCTTTTGTGCGTGTGTGTGTGGTGCTTGAAATGTTTATTTAAAAACTAAGTATCTAAAAAAAACTAAGTATCTATAATAATTTATATTTTGTTTGTTTTAAAAGCATGTTTGAATTATATTATTCTTAGAACACTGAGGATATTCTGATGTATTTCTTTCCAGATTCATTTCTTGTGTATAATATATCATGATTTAACATAAGTAGAATAGTCTGCTTCTTTCGCTCAACAGTATACTTTGTACTTTTCCCGTGCTGCTAAAATTCTTCCAGAACACAATTTTAATGATTAAATATTATTATACCTAAAGTAGTAAAATTTACTCACGCACTTTCCTAGTACTTGACATTAGGTTGTGTTCAATTTTTTTCCTCTTATTAGTAACAGTGCAATAAATGTTCTTGTACATAAATACCTATATTCTCCTCAGGTCATTTCCTTGGGGTGGTTTCCTGGCAACAGAATGTCTAGATCTAAGTGCAAAATCCTCAAATATTTCTTTCTAAGAATTTTCATATTACATTCCATCAAGATTGCATTCATTTTTATTTATATCAGAGTATCTCATTACACTCTTCTCAACAGTTAGAATAAAATCTTTATCTTTGTGAATTTGATGAGCAAATAATGGTATCTTCTTTTAATTTGAACGTATTTGATAAATACTGAGGTGAACATTTTTAATGACTATATGTACTTTTTTCCCTTAGATGGCTTGTTAATGCCATTTTCTGATTTTCCTATTGAATTTTAGTGTTAGACTATTAATATACATGCCCAACTGACCTTTTAATGTGTGGCATAAGTTGGGTGTATCTAAGTAGAAGATATACTTGTTAAAAAAATCTGACAGGGACTTCCCTGATGGTGCAGTGGTTAAGAATCTGCCTGTCAGTGCAGTGGACACAGTTTCAAGCCCTGGTCCAGGAAGATCCCACATACCGCGGAGCAACTTAGTCCGTGTGTCACAACTACTGAGCCTGCGCTTAGAGCCTGAGAGCCACAACTACTGAGCCCGGGTGCCACAACTACTGAAGCCCGTGCACCTAGAGGTCATGCTCCGCAACAAAGACAAGCCACCACAATTAGAAGCCCGCGCACCACGATGAAGAGTAGCCCCTGCTCGCTGCAACTAGAGAAAGCCTGTGCGCAGCAACGAAGACCCAACGCAGCCATAAATAAATAAATTTATTTTAAAAAAATCTGACAAAAGTCATTCTCTGAAAACCTAATTTATGAATATCTTGGAAGTTATTACATTTCTTCATGCTCTATGTATTTATATTAAAGGTAAACTAATAGTGGATAAAGAATCTTTAAGCTAATGCTACTCACTAACCTAAATAGAACTGTCTGCTCTAAGTATGCTGTTATTGTAGTTACTCCTTTCCTCAAGACTTAAAAATAGTCTAATGTATTTTGCTTAAAAGATCCTTTCTTCCATCTTCTTCTGGGCTGTAGGTTGCTTGTAGGAATAAGTATGTAAAAATAGCAATAATGACCACAAAAGATTTTTTAAAGAAGACCAGGTGAAGACACTCAAGTAAAATTTTGAAGACCTGATTTCCCATAGAAAATTTCAATGCAAATAATCTTCTGTACTTAACTCAACCACATTCACAACAGGGAAGATGTGTACAATATGAACTTGGAAAGAATTTTAGATGGTAGTTAAAATGTGACATCACAAAAGAATTTTCCTCTCCTAAGTTAAGCCAAATGTACAAGAGCAAGGAATATACAACTTACGAAGACCCCATGCAAGGGTCTCCATCTCATTCTACAAACTTCAAGCAACATCATCAGATCGAACACAAATTTTGCCAAGTTAAAAGGAGATACAGGGAATAGACGCTTGACTTTCTCTCTCAGGAGAGAAATGCAGTGGGATGATCAGTAGTCAGAGAAAATTCTGGGAAACCTCAGTGAGGTTTGGTGTAAAGACTGGGAATAAAGATAACAAAATGTAGAGAACTTCTAACTAAAAGCTCCTCCTTCCGACCTTAGATAAATAGTTCATGAGCCTAATTTAGAAAAACTCATAGGATTTGCCTCTTTTTCCCTGCGGCCACATAGAAAGTGAAACACGTTTTTGTTTTGTTTTGTTTTGTTTTAAGTAGGAAATAAAGTCTCTGGATGGTGGGTGGGTGGGAGGGAGGAATATTAGGCCACACCAAACTAAAAGTTAAAACACCCAATGCTTTCACCCTAAATACACTAGCTTGATGATCCTAAAACAGGGAAGCATACTGAAACTCAAGAGAACCTCACTGTCTCAACCCTTTGTCTACACGGACAGCCCATCTCCCCACAAACTCAATAAAATGACCTCTTTATACAGGACTCATCAGGAAGGGTGGTGATAAAGCTCCACGACTTCATCTGTTCCAAGTCCCAACCCTCTCAAGCCCCTTCCCACTCTCACAGGACAGAACATAACCACAACCCATTAATATGAGCCCTTAAACTCATGTTCTGAGGGGAGGATTCAAATATTACCCAGATAACAAGGTCTGGAGTCAGGGAGATCTTACCTACACAGGAAAAGGAATCAGGCTGCCTTGAGCCTTCTTCACAGGAACATCTGAAAACAGTGAAGCAACATCTGAATGTTTTGCGTTGTAAGGGACTTGTGACTGAAAAACTCTGTACCCAAGTGTCATCAGGCAACAGATAAACACAAGCAACATACAGGGAATAGATCGCCTCTGATAGGCAAAGATTCTGGAGATAAACCATTTCTAGAAAGTCTACTTGATGATATAATTAAGTCAATCAAGAGTTGAAATAGGGCTTCCCTGGTGGCGCAGTGGTTGAGAGTCCGCCTGCCGATGCAGGGGACACGGGTTCGTGCCCGGTCCGAGAGGATCCCACATGCCGCGGAGCGGCTGGGCCCGTGGACCATGGCCGCTGAGCCTGTGCATCCGGAGCCTATGCTCCGCAACGGAAGAGGCCACAACAGTGAGAGACCCGCGTACCCCCCAAAAAAAAAAAAAAAAAAGAGGTGAAATAAAATAAAAAGCTGCAGTGTCTGAGTCACAGAGAATGACTATTTTCAACTTTATTAGCCATTGCCAAAATGCTTTTCAAAATGATCCTTTAGATTTATGCTGTATCTATCAAGCATACACAGTATCAACTTTCCCACCTGCTTGCCAACACTTAGTACGGCAAGATTTTAAAACTGTTTCCAATCTGATGTACACTGTTTCATTTTGCATTTTTCTGACGTGAAGCTCTACAATGCTTTGCAAAAGGTTGTACCAACTTTCACTCCCATTAGACGCATATTAGCATTTATCTTGACCCATATGTTGCCCAGGCTTGAAATGTGGGGAACAATGATGGTCACCAGTTGGCCTGACGTAGCCTGAAAGTTTGATATAAACTCTTTTAACCATGTAAATACTTCTAGACCCTCTCTATAAATATATGAATAGTGCCCTCATTTTAAACAGAGTGGATATGATGGTACATATCATGACCTCCTTTTTTTTTTTTTTTTGTGGTACGCGGGCCTCTCACTGTTGTGGCCTCTCCCATTGCGGAGCACAGGCTCCGGATGCGCAGGCTCAGCAGCCATGGCTCACTGGCCCAGCTGCTCCGCAGCATGTGGGATCTTCCCGGACCGGGGCACGAACTCGTGTCCCCTGCATCAGTAGGCGGACTCTCAACCACTGCGCCACCAGGGAAGCCCCATGACCTCCTTTTTTTATTCAACTAGGCATTGTGGAGGGTTCCACAATCCCCTTTCCCTCTACCCCTCACCAACAAAATATTCTGTGAAGAAATTGTGCAGGAAAAATATTCCTTTCTTCCTTTATTACATAATTCAACTAAAACTCAGTAAAGTTTTAATGCAGTATCAAGTTGAAAATCCTAAACAATATATGGATTTTCTTCCTGTTGACCTAGTAGACCATCCAATGGATCTTCTTTTTCCTACACTACATCACTGAGAAGATAAACTTTACCTGAAAACTGGCTGTGGTTTCACACACACACACACACACACACACACACACACACACACGTACGAATATTTATAAATAAACTATTGATTCAGTCAAAGTGCTTAATTTCCAGTTAATCATGGGATTATAAAATATAGTTTCCTTAAATACCTAGGTCATATTTTACTGAATGAATCCTGCTGTGATAAGTCAACCTGCACCCTAGGCAGATTATATTTTATAGTCACTCTCCAGTTTTGTTTTGTTTTGTTTTTTACTATATAGAGTCAACCACAGTTTCCCTATTTCATCACTGTAACCTGGGTTTGTCTGCATTTCTGCCAAAAACTCATTTTCTCCTGATGAGGATGTTAATGATAATGTAGCAAGAAAATCTAGGAAGTAAGCATCTAATATTGTGCCTGGCACATAATAGGTGTTGAACATTAGTTTTGAACATGCAAAAGTTAAGTCTTGTTTTCTGATTTAACTTTATATTCAATCTATCCTTGTATTCCATATTATATTTGAATTGTCATTTTAAATGGTGAAGTGTAGGTCATTTGTATCATATCCATATGATAATCTCCATTACTGGGTCTTCTTAAAGTGGTTCCATTTTTCTAGATCCGTCCTGTGAAGGTATGTGGGTCAATGCATATGAAATACAATTTTACCTATTATGTAAAGAAATATGATGTAAATAGTTTTTCTTGATGCCCTTCCCTGAGTAGCTACATCACATTTCTCCCCTACACTAATCCTTTAGGATCATGTCTTTCCCCTTGATCACAGAACAAACTTACGTGCACAGAACTCATACCCAGAAGCCATTTCCACTTGAACTGGAAAGGATTAAGTGAAGGTAGCTAGAATGTTGATTGTAATCTTGGACTTTGTTTCTCTTATCCCGATTCAAAATTTTGTTTGCATTCCAGTTAACAAGGTGGATCAAATCCATATCTTTAGTCTGTTCTCCTTTGAAGCATCTTCAAAATGACAGAATAGGAACTTGAAATGGCATAAATTCTACAGCACAAGGGAATGGGAGAGGAGACAACAATGGATAGAGGATTCCACAAATTTCTAAAAGATGGAAAGTAGAAGGACCTGTGATAATTGACTTAGTAGAGTGGAGAGAGCTAAAACCTAAGTCTACAGATGGCAGAGGGCAATGAGAAGAAAGTTCATTCTATGGAACCGTAGAAAGTTCAGGAATTGGAGGCATCAGGTGAACTTGGGATGGGGAGGATTGAGGGCTGGTTGAAAGTCTGTATCAAGGACACCTAATTCCCCACATCTCCTCGATTACTCCACCCAGTTAAGTGACTACTCCTCTCTTACCCTGCACAAGAATGGAGATTTGTTCTTCGAAGAAATTGAAAGAGAGAGAAAGAGACACAGGGACTGTAGGCATAATGGAGGGTGTGGGGGAGCACTGAGCAAAAGCTCCTTCTTTGTTCTCCAGCATCTAAGCTTATATTGTCCTCTTCCCTCCAATCATCTCGCCAATCATCCCTCCAACTCCCCATCCTCCCCCCTTCCCCCAACACACTTTCCCCCGAGGTAAAGAGTGGATGATATGCCCCCGGAGAAACTACCTCAAGAGAAAAAGAAATCTATAGGCACTGAGATTTAGGGGCATCTCAAGAAACAAATGTGCCCTACCAAATCACATCACAGTGAAGCCCACCAGGCAGCCAACCCTGCTCGTGTCTCATTCTTAAACATACTCTGTCAAAGATCACTAAACACGTGAGGAGCACCTCCAGCACGAAAGGCGCACCAGTAATTAAAAAAAAAAACAAAAAAAAAACCCAAAACAAATAATCTGGAAAAAAAGGAGCTCAGGGAAAAGAAACAGAAACAACATAGGGAGTAGAAAACAGGTTCAATAATATTCCAAACGGCAAAAGAGTATACATTGCGTCTATGAAATAAGAACAATCAGAAACAAGAAAAAGCTCTTGAAATGATAGCTAGAATTGAAAATATTCCACATAAGAATTAGGAGATAAAGTTAAGAAACTGTCCCAGAAGGTAGAATTAAAAGATCAAGAGGTGAAAAATAGGAGAAAAAAGATAAGAAAATTAGAAGATCATGGCAGAATTTGAAGAATAGGAATTCTAGAAAGAGAGTAGGGACAGTAATGAATTATAAACCATGGAGGGGAGGGAAGAAATCCATGAGTCAATCCATACCAAGGATTAAGAGATGATAGGATAGGTAACTGATGATAGATAGATAGATAGATAGACAGATAGATAGATGGTGGGTAGGTAGACAGAAGGATGGATGGATAGATGGGGAGAGAAGAGAGGGCTCTTGCTCTTGGTGGAATGCTGAGTGCTGGCTGCTAAATGCAGGAGTTAAATCATCATTTGCAACTATCAAAGTAAAGATTGTTTCAGGCAAGAGTCATCAATGGATGGGAAATCTAGGGGGAAATTTCGATGATGAAGAGGATATTAGCATGGCCTTAAAGTGTCTTCCTGCAGATTTCTTGTCACAAGCAAAAACAAAAAAACTATCCAGTGGGGGAAAAACTGAATAGCACCTGGACCAGGTGACCAAAATTAACACTATCAATGAGAAGTGGACGGACATTGGGTGTCTCCAGATGTTATGACTTGGAAAGCACAGCATCGCTTTTGTTGTATTCTGACCAGGAATGCATAACTTGAATCTCACCACGAAGAAACACTGGGAAACCAAAATGTGGACCATTCTACTTAAAATAAAAGGGAGGGGGACTTTACTCTTTAAAAAACAAACAAAGCATCACAAACGATAAAGATTGGCTGCGGAAATGTTCCAGATTAAAGGAGACTAAAGGGACATGACTACTAAATGCAATGCCTGATCCTAGGCTGGATCCTGTACTGGAGGGAAAAAAATAATACAAAAACATCTTTGGATCAACTGACACAATTGATCTATTGGAATATGAATGATAGATTAAAGTATTGTATCAATGTTAAATTCACCAAAGTTGATAATAAAACTATGAATATATAAGATAATATCTTTATTCTTATGAAATATATATTGAAGTATTTAGGGATAAAGGGCCATCATGTGTAAAACTTAAGTTTTAAATGGTTCAGAAAAAATATTTTTATTATATGTATACATATCACACTTGTGTGTGTGTGTGTGCAAATGGGGCAAAATGTTACAAATAGGAGAATCTGGGGAAAATTAAAATAGATTTACATAATCTTGAAGTCATTTACAAATAAAAAGTTGTTAAACTTGCCTCGCACTCACCTTTTCTTAGGAAGTTAATAGATGATGTAACTCCAACAAAGGAATGGAGTGAAACAATTACAAAGAAGACAAAAAATCCAGAAGACTGGGAGCCACCATGGGGGAAAGGAAGGGTAATTCCGGGGATAATGGTAAAGGCAAGGTTGGCAAGTTCACAGGAGACCAAAAGAACCACTAATCCTACCTGGAGCAGGAGGACGGAGAGATTCCAGAAAGATATCCCCCCTATCCCCCAAAATGATATCAATAGATTACCTGACTGCGTTGAAAGGAGTTTACAGTTCTTTTAGAGAGTCTGGGAAGAATTAGTGGTAGTAAAAAAAAAGGCAATTAGTAACTCTAGGGGAAAATAACTTTGTACAAGAAAAGGAATGTAATGGTATACTACTTGGCTCACTTGTGAACAATATTTACCTGGAAAAAATACATGGGGACACAGAATGTTCATTTGTCCAAAAATTGTGACAAAACTGTACTGAGAAAAATGAAAAAAAAGGGAGTGAAGGAAAGGGATGGACGTGGGCAGACGGGTGTGTAAGAGCACTAAATTCACAGCCTCCATAGTTGCAAGTGAGCTAATGCCCAAGTTGACTGATAAAGAAAAGGCAGCATAAGCAAATCATTTAGAAATATGGGGGGAGGGCTTCCCTAGTGGCGCAGTGGTTGAGAGTCCGCCTGCCGATGCAGGGGACACGGGTTCGTGCCCCGGTCCGGGAAGATCCCACATGCCGCGGAGCGGCTGGGCCCGTGAGCCATGGCTTCTGGGCCTGCGCGTCCGGAGCCTGTGCTCCGCAATGGGAGAGGCCACAACAGTGAGAGGCCCGCGTACCGAAAAAAAAAAAAAGAAATATGGGGGGAAATATCAGAAGAAACAGAGGAATAGCTGAAGAAAGAGGTGAAAGACTGAGAAGTTCTGAGAAGCAGAACTCAGAGATGGTGGTGTGACAAGTGAACTGTAGTTTTTGGGGGTTTTTTGTTTGTTTGTAATAAACTTTGTAATACTATTTGATTTATATATATGTATTGTTTAGATAAAAAAAACATTTTAAAGCTCCAGATTTCTGCTCAGTATGATGATTAACAATCTATTTTGCATTTCCTTTTTCGATAGTACTAGGATATAGGTAAAGCTTAGCATATAGGTAAAGCTAAGGGGAGCTGCCAAGTAAAAAAGGTGATCGTTATACTGATGATAAAACTTTGTTTCTTACGTTAATTGTTTAAAGCTGTGAGTGTGGGGTGGTGTGTGTGTGTGTGTGTGTGTGTGTGTGTGTGTGCGTGTGCGTGTGTGTGTGTGTGTGTGTGTGTTGGTATTGAAAGGGAGAGAAAAAGAAAGGTTTGGGTTTTGAATAATTCAGGTATTCTCAAAACTCAAGAAGGAACCTTTAGTCATTTACATGCTTTATAATATGCTCGTGCTCGAGAGTAATTAGGACCCAAGTGGAGTTTGATGCCTAAGCATAAGAAAAGGAAGCACGAAGAGAGGGGTTCTGATCAAATAGGAAGTTGTTGTCTTTAATTTGGGGTACAGGATGGAAAGGGGGAAACATAGAAAAGATGTTTATTTGATTTTTACAGATTAGGCGCTTGACCTCATAATATGGTACAGCTGGGGAATTATTTCACCTCCAGGACAGGTGTAACAGAGCAGGGCGCAAGAGGAGGTTCTATATGTTACATGGGTTTCAAGCTGATATTTCCCTAGGGAAGTGGGGACACCAAGGAGAAGCGTGTGGGCGGTACCAAGTCACTCATTCTGGTTGGTGGAAATTTCACGGCTAGGCAGAAATACGTCGAATTTTCTTTGCCAAAAAGACATGTGTAAGAACACCAGTGATTTCTTAATCCAATTTTGCAAGTACAAACAGTGACTGTGTATTATAAAAAGGGCTATTCAGATTTAGATTTCTTCATAGTTCCAATAAGGCAAAGATCAAATTTTAAATGTAAAAAAGAAAAGACAGGCAAGCAGACAAGGAGTAAGAATGCTCTAAAAACTTGAGAGGCATCTTAATTGCTTTATAGTTTATGGCAAATGGAAGCCAACATGCAAAACTGAGTTAAAATGTTATGGTTTGGGAGTTTTTTACTCTCTCGTGTCAATCTGAAGTAAAACGAAGCATATGCTTTTTCAAAGGCTGATGATGTCAATGTGATTGATTGGAAATGCTTCTTGGTTATAATGCCAAATATCCCATCAAAACGAAAGTTTTCGAGTCTATGATCTGGATGTTTCCAAACATCTAGATATTCAGTGCCATGTAGACAAAACATACAAATGACATAACCCCAAACACACAGACATTTCACAGAAACTTGTAGGTTGTGTCCAAATATTTAGATGGTATGACTAGATATGCCTTGCTCTTATCTCAGGCCTGAGGAAGTGGGCTGTGCAAAGTGCATGACTTTATTTAAATCTGTCTTAAGTTAGCTTGGCTTTTTGCTGAAATGAGTTATGACTGCAACTCTTTAATAATCACATGCACAAGTTTGACTGTGTTGTTTACCACATCAAGAAAAAAAAAGGTTTGTACCCTGGGGTTTCTAAACCTGGGTCAGGAGTTTGTTACATTTATTTTAGTGATCAATTTGGTCTCAACTGGACAACCTGGTAGCTGAATTTTTAAACATTACAGAAATCAGGTGTGACCTGTTTGTTTTTTTTTGGTTGAACTGAGGATAGTGCAAGAATGAGTACCCTCTCAGATGACAGTATTCCCCTAGGAGATTCGAGAATGAGGGGCACTCAGTCTACCAGAGGAACATTTTCCTAAACTCACCTACTACCCCAAATTTGCTATTTAAGAGAGGGGGGAGAATCTAACCAAATCAGTTAAAAAAAAGAAAAGGAAACGCTTCCCTTACCAATAACTCCTAAAGTTTTTAATAGGTACATATACATACATAGATATGGATCTAGAGACAACAACAAAAAATCTACCTCATATAGTTCTAACATCTAACTGAATAAAGTCCCAAATCAAATCCTCCTATGTGGTAAAGTAACGGAGATGGAAGCAAACAAAAATACTTCCTGGTTTTCTGAGTTCCTGAGGTCTTTAGTGAAAGAGAGCATCTTTCTTGTCTCTGGACTATTACCTTTTCACGTGTGACCCTGTGGGAAGCTTACAATTCTTCCATAACAATATAGGATTCTCTTTCCACAGCTACCTATGGTTTGGTCCCCATTAAATAATGAAATTGCAACACATGAGAGCAGGAAAGAACACCTCAGGAAATTCAGCTCAACTCTTTTGCCCTCTCCACGAGGGAAGCAAGATGTTAAGTCTCTGATGCCGGGTCCCAGAGCTAATGGGAAGCAGAGCGCAGGTGTTCCATCGCCCAGTTCCATCCCTCCCTCATTCCCACTTGACTCTTGTAACTTTTTCCCAGACATGCTCTTGGCTTGCCTCTGATCTTTTTCTGATCTCCTCGTAAACGAATCCTGTAGCGTCTAACCTTAAAATGTTTGAATTTTTGCTGAGATAGCATCTATAAACAACTTATTAATGCATTTTCAGAAACGTTATGGCAAAATAGTGCAATGAAGAGAATATTAAGTTTGGATTTAGGAAACCTAGGTTGTAATCCTGAGTATGTCTTTAATTTTCTGTAGATTTGGGTCAGTCGCTTTGCCTTTCTCCTACACAGTTTTCTGATCTATAAAATTAAATACTTTTTATTTCCATAGTTGTATGATTATTTTGCTTTTTAATAAATTTAATTACGGAAACAAAGAAAAAAAAACGATCTTTCTTAATCTTCATAATTCCTTACCCACTGGAACAAATCTATATTCTTCATGTAGTGCCTTGGTCTCAGCTTCCCTTCCCACCCAGCAACATGGGAATTGTCTCTAGGTAGTTCTCTTTATACACTGCATACCGTGACACCATCCAGTCTCATTAGCTTAATAAGTATTTTTCAATGTGATGATGACAACAAGTATAAAATATAGTGCAAACGTTGACATTTTAATGCCTGACATTTAAAAATCTTTCTGTTTTACTCCTCCTTTCAAAACACTGGTTTTGGCAAAAGAAAATTAATTAAATTGATTTAGGGTCTATCCCTAGCCAAACTGTTAATTAGGTTTAGAGGGATCCTAGGAGAGGCATCTTTCTTTCCTGGCCCCTAATAGCCAGGCTTTGCTTAATCCTTTCAAAAAAAACTGGAATTCAAGTGGATAAGGAAATATTTGAAGGACTTCCCTGGCGGTCCAGTGGTTAAGACTTCACCTTCCAATGCAGGGGGTGCGGGTTCGATCCCTGGTCGGGGAGCTAAGATCCCACACGACTTGTGGCCAGAAAAGCAAAACATAAAACAGAAGTAATATTGTCCCAAATTCAATAAAAACTTTAAAAAAATGGTCTACATAAAAAAAAATCTTTAAAAAGAAAAGAAATATTTGAGAGAGGCTAAATAAGATTTTGGCCCTTGGGAAGACTATGGTATTTCTTTCTTTTTAAAAGTGCGTTTAAAAGAAAAAGAGACACCTTTTTAGGAGACGAAAGGAGGTAACTGGTTTATAAATAAGACTTACTTAGGTTTATGGTCTCTAGGATTTGCCATAACATGTTCCCTGGAAAAGGAATTCCATGCTATTGGAAAGTGTGCAGTATGCCTCCAGTCTACAATGAATTTGAATCGTCAAAGGTAACAGCCCAATAGCAAACGTGAGTCATCTTTCCAAATGATAAGCAAAGGACAAAAATTAAATGAGAGCAGGAAAAAAGCAGAGTTACTGGAAGCTTTATTGGATTATCCGGAGTGTTAGTGCATCTCCTCTACTTACAGAACTGGATTTGCCTTTTGAAGACATTCTAGCTATTAGGCACCATGCTAGCTGGCATGGCAGTGTGGCTTCACTGGTTTATTGGCAATTACCACTTTTTTCTTGTCTGATGGTGCTAGGAACATGGGGGTGGCTTTAAATATGCTATGGGAGAGGTTCTTGCTTTATTTGGCATGACGCTTCAAGGAACGAGCAATAAAAGGAAAAATGGCGGGAGGGAACTCTTAAGCCAAGTGCAATGAAAAACAGTGAACATTATCTGATCTTTCACCCTCACAACTCACGGTGAGTGAGAACAGAAAGTCCATTCATTAGGATGAAGCCTGACATGCAGATATTTGGGTCTCTTGCTAGAGAATAAAAGATGAGCTATCATTAAAAAGACATACAGGGAGCCACAAATCTTCGTATTACTGCGTTCAGAATGACTAGGGAATCTCCTTGTCAACTGTAAGGCCAGCTATGAGTTGACCACAGTGCCTGAACGTCTTCTGGTAATTTAGAAGGATATATGTGGCATTTATCGAAATGCTTTTCAGAGGAGAATTTCTTTTCAGGGGTTCACCTTCACAATCCATGTGTACCCCGTCATAATAGAAACACATAGTTCAAAAAAAATCCCTTCTGCCAAGTTGGACTTCAGTGAAATAAAGAGCTGATCATTCCATAATGCTTGTAATCATTTCTCTTCCACCTTCCCTAGGAATTTTGTTTTCCTTTTTTTGCCATATATCCCTGCTCACTAGCTTCTCCAACAGAACAAAGACGAAATTTTAAAAGATGGTGTTCAAACAAGAATTTGAATCCTATGCAAAAGCAGCAGGTTTGGGAAAAGGTTCTATGAGGAAGAGGCTGAAACTTTATTTACCAGGAATTTGAGAATTATGTTTTAACTGTTTCAAAGTCTCCCAGTGAGAATTTTTCAGAATTGACCACCGGATCAAACAGGAATTTTGAGACAGGCAAATCAGTAAATACCTTAAAATCACATTCCCAAAGGCCTGTCTCTCATAGCTAAAGTTTCACCATTAAAGAGATGGCCATTTGAATTATAACCTACCATAAAGCAAATATTCCCTGAGACGTGATCACATATTAATGCACTGTTATCTCTTCATACTGCCACAGGGTGACTTCTGTAGTCTGATTCTATTTCTGGAATAATCATTGCCTGGGAGTAAATTTGAAGAGCATGTAGGAGTGATGGGGACCCTAGTGGGGAGTGGGGTGGGGTAGAGATGGAGGGAAGGAGATGGTACACGAACCAAGTAGAGAAAGTGGTGCAAAGCAAGGGCACTGACCCAGGAATCTCTGGGTTGAGCCCAGTGAGCACGTCTTGTCTGCCTGGGAGCTGCATGGGCTGCTAAAGCAAGGAGAGGAAGGAGAGGAAGGGGACCCTGAAATAGATTTTATCTACACAGTTTGGTTTAGTTCTGACTCTTGGCCACCTAGAGAGTAGACAGGATGACAAAGATTTTAGCTTTGGTGACAGGTCAACTCTGGGGAGGAGAAGACTGCAGAACGGACTAGGGTTTTGGCCTGCCATGGTGTGTGTGTGCATGTGTGTGTGTGCGTGCATGTGTGTGTGCGCATGTGTGTGTATAGAAATCAGAATCAGGAGTTTGACAGCAGAGCAGGCACTTCTGGTTTGAACAGCAGAGTCATCTTGGTAAGCAAACAGAAACTCACAGTAAGTCGCACTAAGAATCAGAACAGAGGCTGGATTTGGGGGTTAGAGGATAGGTGGTGAGGAGTTCAGTGGCTGGGAAAAGCTCTACTGATCTTTGCTCTTTTTGGCATTGTGCCTTCTTTGTCTTTTTCTCTCTTGTCATTTTGTGTTTGTCTCATCTTTCCTTTTTATTTGTTTGTTTCTTTTAAATGTGGTAAAAAAAAAAAAAGACACAAAATTTACCCTCTTAACCATTTCCAAGTGTCCAGTTCAGTAGCATCATGTATGTTCACACTGATGTGCAACCAACCTCCAGAACATCTTCATCTGGCAAAACTGAAACTACGCCCCTTGAAAAAAACTCCCCATTTCCCCCTCCCCTCAGTCCCTGGCAACCACTGTTCTATTTTCTGTTTCTATGAATCTGATGATTCTAGGGATTCTGTAAGTGGAGTCTTAACAGAATTTGTTGCTTTGCGACTGACTTATTTCACTTAACTTAATGTCCACGTTGCAGCAAATGTCAGAATCTCCTTCCTTTTTTCAGGATGAATAATGTTCCATTGTGTGTATGGACCACATTTGGTTTCTCCGTTCTCTTGTCGATGGACACTCGAGGTGCTTCCACCTTTTGGCTGTTGGGCATGCTTTCTATTTCTAGCAGTTCCTTTCCCTCTCCCTTAATTGTATACATCAGGAAACTGAAGTATATATTTTACATTATTTATTTACTACATAAATAATCAGGAGAAAGTCAGGAAGCATAACGTATGGAAATCAGGTTAGTTTCCAGTTAACTGTATGACCTTGGACAAGTTAATTAATATCGCTAAGTCTCTGTACATCTGTAAATTGAGGGATTTGGTCTAGATGAATGTCCTCCTAAGGTCCATGATGTTTTGTTCTCTCTTCTTGTGTTTAAGGCAGGAGGGTTAAATTATTATCTCAAATCAAGTAGATAGTTCCTCACTTGTATGAGGCTATTTTGGATATTTTCCCTTAGAGTAAACAATATCTTAAGAAAGAAGCCTCCACTTCTGAACTCTTTTTATGAGTCTGTTTATATTTTCCACTTGTACTGCCTTTGACTTGTAATGAGTTTCCTAAGTTTCCTATAGATAAACTCTAAATTTGTCTGTTTTAAGCCTAGCCTCAATCAAGTTTTTTTATTGCACAAATATTCATTGAGCACTTATGTATGTCTGGAATTACGTTAGTCACCATGGAGGCTTTAAAAAAAAAGAGAGAGAAAAAGAGCAGTATAAGACAATGGTACTGCTCTTAAGAAGCTCAAAACCTAGTGAACTGCATCCCAGGTTTAGGGGATTATTAATTTTTTAAAATTTCCTTTCAAGTTATCCTAAGTTATACCTGGATTTTATCTTCACTACTGTTTCTAAAATTGATTAATCCTGGGATATTTCTCTGGTTTCCCTTCCCCATTTAGAACATTAGGTATTTTCTGATCTGGTGGACACTAACAGAAATGCAGTCCTTCATAAGCTAAAGTCCTTGCATGTATGGCATTGTATGGAGTGTTGTGTATTTCACCCATGAAGGCATGTCACAAAGAAGAATTGGAGGGACTTCCCTGGTGGTCTAGTGGTTAAGACTCCGTGCTTCCAATGCAGGGGGGCTGGGTTCGATCCCTGATCTGGGAACTAGATTCTGCATGCCACAACTAAGAGCCTGCATGCCGCAACTAAAGACGCTGCATGCTGCAACTAAGACCCAGTGCGGCCAAATAAATATTAAAAAAAGAAAATTGGAAACAAAATTTTTAAATTATTCAGAAGAAGTGTTGAGTGTATGCAAGCAGTCTTAAAGGATTAAGTCTCCTACTCTGGAGAGATGAAGGATTATGAGCACACCATCAAAGTTAATAAATATTGATAGATGTTAATGAAGGATACTGGAACTAGGGAGATACAACAGAAATCAAAAATGGACTCTGGACCAATTAAATAAGCCAAATGACATTTAAGAAATGTGCTACTCTGAACAAATAGTATGGGCTTAAGTCTTGAGGCAAGGCAGAGGCTGTAAGCACAGCTTTAAATAAGAGTTTGATAGATGAATACAACAGGCTTAAAGGAAAACATGTAGATAAGAGACCCGCCCTCCCACGTGGTTTGGCAGTTGCTGTTACATGTGGCTGCTTCAACTCCACGTGGTTCCTCTGGAGATGAGGAGCCCCTGTTGAAGCTGTTGTTTCTATGGGCTGAATTGTGTGTCATCCCCTAGTGCATATATTGAAGTCCTAACTCCCAGCACTTCAGACTGTGACCATATTTGATGACAGCACCTCTACAGAGCTGATGAAGTTAAAACGAGGTCATTAGGATGGGCCTTAATCCAGTATCACGGATGTCCTTATAAGAAGGGTAAATTTGGACACAGACAGGCACAGAAGGAAGACGGTGTGAAGACATAGGGAGAAGATGGCCATTTACAAGCCAGGGAGAGAGGCCAGGAACAGATCTTTCCATCGTGGCCCTCACAAGGAACCAGCCCTGAGGTCATCTTGATCTTGGACTTCCAGCCTCCAGAACTGGGAGACGATACATTTCTGTTAAGCCGCCCATTCTGTGCTATATTTATGGTGCCCTGAGCTGACTAACACAGTCGTCACACACATCTTTTTTCATCTATTTAACAAACACCTATCTAGAGCTTACTATGTGCCAGACACACTTTAAGCACTTTACAAATATTAATCTAAACCTCATAATGGCTCTATGAGGTAGGGACTGCTCTGGTCCCCGTTTTGCAGATGGGGTAACCAAAGCACAAAGAGATGAAGCAACTTGCCCAAAGTCTCCTACTTGGTAAGTAATGGAGCCAGGATGTGAACCTGACCAGCCTGACTCAAGTCCATGTGCTGAAACCCCACTCCATACTGTCTCTCTTCTTTTGTCTCCTGGGATTTAACCAGGGGTTCCAAGATACAGGTTAAAACCTGTCTCCCCAGAGAGAGAGAGAGAGAGAGAGAGAGAGAGTGTGTGTGTTTAAATCTAATATCATACCTTCCTTCACTGCCAAGTAGATAGAAATCACATTTCATAATGTTTTTCTAGACTTTTAAGCCTCACATCAAGGAAAATAATCCAGGATTCCTGCAAAATATTTGCTGGTCCTTCCTGAGAGGCAGACCGTCAGACTCCCCGGGCTTTGAATAAATAATTCTTATTTCTTACCCAGCAACATTCCACGGAGCTATGAGAGGAGCGATGTTGTCTTCTCTGTTGGCCTGCAGATAACTCCTAGCCATGAGGGACACGAAGAGCTGCAGGAAAGATCAGGCTCTGCGTGCAGGCAGAGGGCTTTTCTGACTGCGCTCTTGGCTGCCAACGGACCATCACCCAACATGTGTGCAGGTGCTTGACTTCAACGTGTGACAAAAATCTTTCTACAAAACCAACCAGAGAAGCCAAATTGAATTACTAAACGTTTTAGAACATGAGAAACTAGGGGAAAACATCAGTGCAGGGAAAGACAGAACTCTTTATCCCTGGCCAGCAAACACAAGGCTTTTGAAGCTTGGCGCTGTCCTGGTGGCATTTTCCACAAGGAGCATCAGAAGCTGCACTGCAGCACAGCGGGGAGAGTTAATTCCTTTCTAATTATTAAAGGGAAGGAAAGTACACATGTCCAACCTGCTGAACATGCACTGGGCTGCACGCTTTCCCACACCCTACCCTTGAGAGTTTCAGGTTGAAAGACTTTGTTTGCAGTCCTTCATTGCTCACAGTCTTGAGTGGAGGAGCCAGAAACACACCTCTTTACTCCTTCCCATTTCAGCTGACTCACCTGTAGATTTTATGGAGGTGATCACGAGAAGCCAAGGTAGGGCACTGGAGGTCAAGCTGGTGCCAGCAAAAGTTTGGACTTTAATGAATCAACATACTTAGTGGTTGAAAAGATAGAGGGAAGGACTTCCTTTCCTACATGCATTCAGTGCTTTTTCCCTTTCCTCACGTTGATACCGGAACCCAAGTTATGCAGTGAGCACGTCGGCAGGAGAGCAACAAAGCTTTTTCCAATTATGACCAAGGAAACAAGCCAAAGTACGCTCAGCGAGAAGGGGGCTCTTCTACACCATTTCCTCTTACGTCCAGTCAAAAGCTTGGCTTCTTCAAAATGATCTGTGTGGTTTTCTGTCTTGTTCTAATAGGAAGCACTGACACTTTTTTTTTTCTCAAGTTATCTCTGGTATTTCCAAACAGGCCTCAGTCCTAAAATTTCCACTGCAGAGAAACCCTAAGCAAGCTTGTTGGCAAGTCTCTCCTGTTGATCTGGGAGCCAGCTCTGCCCCAGGTGTTCTAATGTTAACATGCACTGCAGCCAGCCGACTTAGAACATCTGAGAACAAAAGGAGAAAAGCATTATGAAATGTGATTGCTACCTGGGATATGTCATATAGGAAGGAAACAAGTCTTTTGTAAGGAAGCAGGTCTCAGCCTGAATCTAAGTGCCCCAGTAAAGAATGCCAGGAGATTGGTGGTTTCATGGTGGTGGTGATGGTGGTGGTGGTGACGGTGGTGGTGGTGCAGAAGGAGAGTCAAGGATTTCTAAATGAGAACACCTGGCTCTAGAAAAGCAGCTTGAGGCACTGCCATCAGGTATCAGCACCTACCAAGCCTGTGGCAAGGACGTGGTTCATTCTGGTGTGGTCCATTCACTTCACACAAATATAAGAAGCAAGATCAGGGGCCTCCCTGGTGGCGCAGTGGTTAAGAATCCGCCTGCCATTGCAGGGGAAAGGGTTCAAGCCCTGGTCGGGGAAGATCCCACATGCCGCGGAGCAACTAAGCCCGTGCACCACAACTACTGAGCCTGTGCTCTAGAGCCCCGTGCGCCACAACTACTGAGCCTGTGCTCTAGAGCCTGTGCGCCACAACTACTGAAGTCCGTGTGCTGCAACTACTGAAGCCCACGTGCCTAGAGCCTGTGCTCTGCAACAAGAGAAGCCACCGCAATGAGAAGCATGTATACCTCAACAAAGAGTAGCCCCCACTCACCACAACTAGAGAAAGCCCGCGCACAGCGACGAAGACCCAACGCAGCCAAAAATAAATTTAAAAAATAATAAATTAATTTTTTTTAAAAAAGAAGCAAGAGCAGATCCACCCACGCCAGGCTTGTGAGAAAACTTCACGAGAAGCCAGGGAACTGGGAAATATTTCTATAACTGAAACCTTTGTAGATCTGTGATATCTTTGGAGATGTTGCTAGAGGATGAAGTTATAGATAAGGTCAAGACTGGGTTCGGCTTCTTTACTGGGTAGGTTAACTCAAATTGAAGGCTCTGGAGAGTTCTAGTTCTTCGTGTCATGCTGAAGGCAAAAAAAAAAAAAAAAAACCAAAAACGTTGCAAACCACCTCCCACCCAAAACTGAAGTTCTTTATCACTCTTTTGAAGAGATACCATGACAGCAGAGCAGGTAGCTTTATGCTCCTTCAGGTCCTTCTAACTCGAATAACAACATTGCTAGTTTATCATTTCCAGCTAAGTCAGGCAATACCTGCTATGCAGGATTTCTAAGCAAAATGATTTACTGCAAGAAACTATCAATTGCCTGTCTGTCTTGGTGACTCTACAGAGATTGACAAAGACCAGAGATATGAAAGGAAAATATTTGCGAAATTAAATCAGAGTCCCTGCTCCCTCCACTTGGCACCACTCTTATCTTTCTAGAGTAATTCTAAGACTCTTATTCAAGTTGAAAGCTCACCCTGCCTTTCCACAATGAATATTCGTATAATTGGTTGTTCGTTTCTTACTCATTTAGCTAACCAATTTATTTCAGGTGCAGCCTAGGTGTATGGGGTGTGAACCAATTTGCATGTACTTTTTGATCAGAATAAGAGTTTCATCCTACCACAAGTGAGGCTAAAATTCACACAAAGAAGCATAGTATGTAAGGCACTTTGTAAAAGGAACCTGATATTTTCTGATTATTTTAGTACACTGGGTTCAAGTAGAGCTTATAAAAAGGTCTTATAAGGTTATTCTTTTTTCTTCTTTTTTTTTTTTTTTTTTTGCGGTACGTGGGCCTCTCACTGTTGTGGCCTCTCCCGTTGCGGAGCACAGGCTCAGCGGCCGTGGCTCACGGGCCCAGCCGCTCCGCGGCATGTGGGATCTTCCCGGACCGGGGCAGGAACCCACGTCCCCTGCATCAGCAGGCGGACTCTCAGCCACTGCGCCACCAGGGAAGCCCTAAAGTTATTCTTTAAAAAAAAAGTGGGTGGATCTAGAGACTGTCATACAGAGTGAAGTCAGAAAGAGAAAAACAAATATCATATATTAACGCATATATGTGGAGCCTAGAAAAATGGTACAGATGAACCGGTTTGCAGGGCAGAAGTAGAGACACAGATGTAGAGAACAAACGTATGGACACCAAGGGGGGAAAGCGGCAGAGGGGTGGTGGTGGTGGGATGAATTGGGAGATTGAGATTGACATGTATACACTAATATGTATAAAATAGATAACTAATAAGGACCTGCTGTATAAAAAAATAAATAAAATAAAATTCAAATATTCAAAAAAATTAAAAAACCCTGATATTGATGAAAGTGCCAAATTACCCAAGTTAATTCGTGTTGGTTAAGTTATGCTGACGGATTGCATAACCGAATTAGGAAGCAGGAATGCCAGAAACCCGCTTGAGGTTGAAAGGGCGATGAAGTTAAAATAACTGTGGTCTCCAAAGTATTGAGTCAAGAAAATGCTCTGGGTTCATGGAGGGAGTTGGAGAGAAAGTCAAAGGAATTCATTGGTTATGTGGTAGAGTGGTAAGATTTCTGAATCAATAGTCAAGGGATCTAACTTCAGATTTCAGTGTTTGTCGCCTCACCCTGGGGAATTCGTTTCTTCTCTCTGGGCTTTGTCCATAGAATGAGGTGCTTGGATTAGATGATCTCTGAGGTCCCTTCTGTGTCTATTAGTCTGTAAATAGGTGACATCAGTTTAGAGGATGGTGGTTTTGATCAGTTACACATTTTTTGTTTATACATGATTTAATTAAATGAAAATTTGTACCATAGTAGCATGCTTAGGATTTTTTCAATGGCTTTTCCAATCCCTGCATTCAACTTGGTTAACCAGGCTATTTAAATAGTTTATAACTAGAAACTTCCAAGTAGAATTAATGGTGTAGGACTGTCGATTATAGCTCAATTAAAAAAATTAATGGGGTGGGGAGATTATCAGAGCAAACTGTCAAAATAGCAGGATGGGGCTTCCTTGGTGGTGCAGTGGTTAAGAATCCACCTGCCATTGCAGGGGGCACGGTTTAAGCCCTGGTCTGGGAAGATCCCACATGCCGCGGAGCAACTAAGCCCGTGCGCCACAACTACTGAGCCTGCACTCTAGAGCCTGGGAGCCACAACTCCTGAAGCCCAGGCGCCTAAAGCCCATGCTCTGCAACAAGAGAAGCCACTGCAGTGAAAAGCCCGTGCACTGCAACAAAGAGTAACCCCAACCCCCTCTCACCGCAACTCGAGAAAGCCCACGCACAGCAACAAAGACCCAACGCAGCCAAAAAATAAAGAAATAATAGCAGGATGGAGACCTTAAATCAAAGAAAAGAATGAAGGTATATAATACTTGTCTACATTTTAACAGCAGGAATATGAGAGCTAGGGAATTTGAAGAAGGCCACAGTAGGAAAATATGTGTTCATAAATATTCTTTTCTTTTGGACAATAAACTCTGGTTTAAAAGAATAAAGAAAACACGGAGGATGATCAAAATAAATATTTCTAACATCGAAGAAATAAAATAACATTAAAAAATCCTTGATACTTCATAGTCTGTAAGCAAAGGCATGAAGCCGCTTCAATAAAGGTGGTTAACTGAATAAATGTTAGCCTATAATCTATCTTTGGAAGCCTAATTTTTATAACCTCAACTAGTCAACTTCAAAATCTCCACACAAGGAAGGAATTCTATAGAAAATATGGAAGTTAAGAAGTGGGAGCTGAAGGGAGGCAAGAGAGAGGTCCTATCCTGAGGCATACGTGCATGTCCCCTTACTGTGAAGGACACTGGCCAGGCTGCGGTCAGCCCAGATCACTACTGTCTGTCTTATTGGGGGTTCCCTGGGACACAGACCCAGAGATGAAGATTTGCCTGCCGGAGGGTCAGTGGGAATTCTCTCAGGAGCGACACCTGGAAGGGAGCGAGGGAAGCAGGACTGGGCAGGAGGAGAAGTCGAGCTGTGATGCAGTTACAACGAAGGCCTCAGCCAATCCCGCGGGAAATTTCTGGAGCTGGGATGGCCTTTCCAAGTTGGCTCAAGTCAAAGCAGGAAGGCTGGGCCTTTGTACAATCACCTGAACTGGTCACTGGATATAAGCGGCACCTGGGAAGAGAGCATAACCTTGGGTGAAGCAGCTCCCTGGGGCTGAGGGCGATGCCCAAAGAGAAACTCAGCTGTGAGTTTTAAGTAGCCAATACTGTCAGCTGCTGGGGGAAACAGTCCTGACCTGGGGGGAAGGGGATTTGGGGTCCTACACTAGATGTCAACAAGTCTATGCACCACAGATAATGAACTTTATTCACAGGAGTCTCTGCACAAGAGACTTGGCAATACGTGGTCTATGCCCATATCCAATGAGAAATAACACATTAAAAGAAGAATTTAAAATGTCTTAATAACGGGAAGTTGTGACCACTAACAATGTATCTGTGAGGGAGGAGCTAAAGAAAAATGACATGAGGGAGAAAAAAAAAAAAATCCAACTTAAAGGGCACAGGTGTCTGGAATTAGTGTCATAGTGAAAACTCGTCCTAGCATCTCACTATGCCTGACGGCCCATCACTGTGACTGATATTTATAATGAGTAGATCTTCAAGAAAATAGAATTCCTTACATTTTGTTTAAAAAGGAAAAACAGATTTCAGAGTAATTTCCTTCCAGAATAGTTAATGGTTTAAAAACATGACTGCTTACAGCTATTCAGACTCCACCCCCTTCTCTGAAGGATGAGCGTAGCCAAGTTTTTACTATTTGCATGGACGTGGCGATTAAAGGTTAACAGGCATGGCTTCAACAAAGGCTTTATTACGTAGATGTTCCTAGTGAAGATCTGTGGCAGCAGCTCTATATCCTATTTCTTTTCTTCCTTGATCAGGTCCCCTAGGGAGTACACTTGATAAGCAAGAGACCAGGTACAGATTCGTTTAGGTGAATTCTTTCCTTCAGGTGAATTGTTAAGTTTGGAGCATGCTCTTTGCCTCATCAGTCATCTTGCCCTTGCTAACGTGGCTTGGGAAAACTTTCTGCCAACAGGTAGAATTCTGCTCTAGCTCAGCCATTCAGCCAGCCTCTTTTCTAACATATAAAGAAGACATGGTAACAGCAGATACCTAACCAGCTTTCAGAAGCTATGCCTGTAGCCGGGGGAGGGAGTGAGCGGTTGTTGCCTTTCAACTGACTCAGCCAAATGTGAGGAGAAAGTATTCCTGAAAATTAACCTAACTGGAAAGTCAATGGAAGTACATTTTTTTTTTTTTTTATGAAATGCTGAATCATTCTGATGCATGGAGCCAGAAGTTTATGCAATTTCTCTTTTATCACCGGAAGATCTTTAGTAATTGTGGGCACTCCTCTTATTTCAATAGCTTCAGAGAGGGACTGTTGACACCTTAGATTAAGCCAGTGGATACATGCCATCTTTTTCCATTCATAAACTCAAAGAACCAGGCATGTGCTAAAAACCTGAAAGTCGTTAAAGAACTGGACTTCAATTTTTTTTTAACCTTGAATTCTTTTTAACATTCCTGGGGACTTCCCTGGTCCAGTGGTTAAGACTTCGCCTTCCAATGCAGGGGGTGCTTGTTTGATCCCTGGTTGGGGAGCTAAGGTCCCACATGCCTTGCGCCAAAAAACCCCAGAAAACATGAAACAGAAGCAATATTGTAACAAATTCAATAAAGACTTTAAAAATGGTCCACATGAAAAAAAAAAATCTTAAAAAAAAATTTCTGTAGGACCTTTATACCATGAAAACAATTAGGAATCCGCTATTTAAAAAAAAAAAAAATTGTCACCATAGTAAGAAAACTTAACATGAGATCTACCCGCTTAACAAATTTTTCAGTGTACAATATAGTATTGTTGACTCCAGGTATGAGGCTGTACAGATATCTAGAACTTATTCCTCTTGTTTAATCCATTGATTAGTAACTCCCCATTTCCTCCATCTCCCCGCCCCTTGCAACCACCATTGTACTCTTTGATCCTATGAATTTGACTATTTTAAATACTTCATATAAGTGGAACCATGCAGTATTCGTCTTTCTGCGACTGGCTTATTTCACTTAGCATGATGTCCTCAAGGTCCATCCATGTTGCCTCATATTGCAGACTTTCCTTCTTTTGGGGGGCTGAATAATATTTCATTATATGCATATGCCATATTTTCTTTATCTACTCATCAGTCGAAGGACATTTATATTGCTTCTATATCTTGGCTATTGTGAAGGGTGCTGCAATGAACATGGATGGAAGTGCTGATATCTCTTAGAGATCCTACGAGTCTTCTAATCTTAAATGCATCAAAATCGTATCCGTTCTCTGCCTCTCTTCCCCTCATCATTCTTTGTCCTCAGACAAGTCTTCTGGCTTATACGGCATTTCTAGCACACGCACGGATTGCTGTGTTTTCACAGTGTGAAAAGCATAACACATTATACCCTGGCAACCTCTCTGCTAACTAAATCGAGGAAACCGGCCATCATCTCAAAAGCAGGATCTTACATTTTTATATCTTACATCTTATAAAGAAAGACTTTATTTTCTCTATGAAATCATATACAAATATTAGTATACTTGACCTCAAAAATATCGTTGGGTGACTTAATTACAATAACCTTGGAGCAAACTGGAGCTTATTATTTGCACCTCAGTGATTTACGACACATTTGGAATATACTCAAGTCTTCCTAATTGTATGTTGAAGGGAATCACAGAAGACAGCTAATGTCACTGGAGGTAGAATTCTATTGTTGTTAAAGATCAACTAGAGGCCGATTGTGAAGGGATAATCTCTACAGTATGCCTGGGAGGAAGAATGGACCTTAAATTAAACTGGCAATATAACTTAAAGTAGTCTTGTTTAAAGTGAGAAGTTAAAGTTTCTCCAGTCTATAGGAGATCTGATTACATGAATGGTGATTTATTTTTACTGTATTTCATTCATTCCTACTTAACCTTGGGCAGGAACACAGCTATAAGCTATCATTGTTCCATGAGACTAAAAAACAGTTCATAGTTCTGCTTCCAGCCATGATGGAATAACTAGTACTAGACTTGCCCTCCCACTAAACAACTAGAAAACTGAGCAAAATTTATGAGACTGTTTTTCAGACATTAGACAACAGAGAGCACAGGACTGTGATCCTTGGCAGAAGACAAACAAAAGAGGTAACTCCTACGCTCACCCCAGGTTTCCGCCAATGTACTTTCTGGACTACAGTGTAGGGAGGGGGAATGTAGGCAGAACATGTATCGATAGGTCTTGCTAAGTGAGGAGACAGAGGTTGGAGTTCTAGGAGCCTGGGGAGGCTGAAGTTCATGGGGTAGAGTAATAGTGAGGTGGGAGCTACACTGAGAAAAAGCTCCAGAAGTTGTATGAGCCTGTATACTAAATTGAGCATGCATAGAATGAGACCACAAGGCAGGGCTAATAACAACTATGACAATTACTGGGGAAAACATAACCAGCAGGGAACACAGTTCATACAGGTCACACAACGTTAGAAGACATTCAAATGTAGACCTCTTTAAGCACCTAGATCATTCAGTAGAGACCCCAGAAAGACCATGCCTTAGAAATAGGGCTAAACTAACTATAGATTAAGACTATTCTATACATACATAACAAAACTTAAAAACCAAGGCTTGAAAAGACCAAACTCATCTCCAAGTATTTTAACTTCCTGCCAGAAGCCCATAATACTCTTTGAAGGAAGATAACAAAATCCAAACAATCAACACAAAATATCCCAAGGTCCAGTACCCAATAAAAATTTGTTCGACTTGTAAATAAACAGGAAATGTGATCTGTGGCCATAGTAAAACTTAGTCAATAAAGACAGTCCAAAAAATGACAGAGATGGTGGACAGACAAGAACTTTGAAAGCTAATGTAAATATACAAGGGTTTGAATAAAAACATGAACACAGTGAGCAGTGAAATTAAAGATACCTAAAAGGACTGCATAAACATTCTAGAGCTGAAAAATACAATATCTGAAATGAAAAACTCACTGGATGAAATTAACAGTGCTTTAAAAATGTGAAGGAAGATCAGGGAACTTGAAGCCATAGCTATAGAAACTATGTAAACTAAATACAGAAGAAAAGAAGATCAGGAAAAAGATGGACAGAGCCTTTGTGACTTGTGTGACAATATTAAGTGGTCAAACATGAAGGTAATTAAAGTCCAAGAAGGAGGGGAGGCAGAAAACAAAATATGGAGAAATAAAGGCCAATTTTCCCTCAAATTAAAAACAAAACAAAACTAACCTATGAGTCCAAAAATCAAAGACATTCAATGAATCCCAAGTAAAATAAATACAAAGGAAACTACGTTAAGGCACATCATAATCAAATTGCTGAAAACAAGTTATAAAGAGAAAATCTTAAAAGCAGACAGAGGAAAAAAGACACATTCTAATATAGAGGAAACAAAGATAATAATGACTTCTGACTTCTCTTCAGAAACCATGCAAACTAGATGATTTTTAAATGCTGAAAGAAAAAAAAACAAAACAGAAAACACCCTTAAAAAGTATCCTTAAAAAATAAAGGTGAGGGCTTCCCTGGTGGCGCAGTGGTTGAGAGTCTGCCTGCCAATGCAGGGGATGTGGGTTCGTGCCCCGGTCCAGGAAGATCCCACATGCCGCGGAGTGGCTGGGCCCGTGAGCCATGGCTGCTGAGCCTGCGCATCCGGAGCCTGTGCTCCGCAACGGGAGAGGCCACAACAGTGAGAGGCCTGTGTACTGCAAAAAAAAAAAAAGGTGAAATAATGACATTATCAGGCAAACAAACCCTGGGAGAATTCAGCAGCAGCAGACCAGCACTGCAAAAAATTCTTTTTTTTTTTCAGCCTATCATCACAGTTCAGTGGCTTTTGTTTTTTCTTAAACATCTTTATTGGAGTATGATTGCTTTACAATGGTGTGTTAGTTTCTGCCTTATAACCAAGTGAATCAGCTATACATATACATATGTCCCCATATCTCCTCCCTCTTGTGTCTCCCTCCCATCCTCCCTATCCCACCCCTCTAGGTGGACAGAAAGCACTGAGCTGATCTCCCTGCAGTGCTGCAAAAAATTATAAAGGAAGTTCTTCAGGATGAAGGGTAATGATATCAGAGGGAAATCTGGATCTAGATAAGGAATGATGAGTCTCAGACATAATAAATGTGTGGGTAAATATAGAAGATTTTTTTCTTTTTTATTTCTTTTAAAGATAATTTACTATTTGAAGGAAAACTAACAACAATGTATTGAGTGTTTATAATGCATAGAATTTTAAAAGTATACAAAAGCAGGAGGAGGAATGGAATATCATTTTTGAATTTTATTGTGCCTATAGAGATATATACAATATATATGTATATATATATATAGTGTGTGTATATATATATAAAACAAATTTGTCTATTTCCAAAATATTTTCATCATCTAAAACAGAAACTCCATGCCCATGAAATAATAACTCCCTGGCATAACACTCTCAGACTTCACTCAATACTACACAGCTACAGTAATCAAAATAGCATGGTGCTGGCACAAAAACAGACATGTAGATCAACAGAACAGAATAGAGAGCCCAGAAATAAACCCACATACCTATGGTCAATCTACAACAAAGGAGGCAAGAAAATACAATGGAGAAAAGATGGTCTTTTTAGTAAGTGGTGTTGCGAAAGTTGGACAGCTACATGTAAACCAATGAAATTAGCCCAGTTCCTCACACCATATACAAAAATAAACTCAAAATGGTTTAAAGACCTAAATACTAAGATACGACACCATAAAACTCCTAGAAGAGAACATAGGGAAAACATTCTCGGACATAAATCAGAGCAATATTTTCTTAGATCAGTCTCCCAGGGCAAAAGAAATAAAAGCAAAAATAAACAGATGGGACCTAATCAAACTTAAAAGCTTTTGCACAGCAAAAGAAACCATCAACAAAACAAAAAAACAACCTACAGAATCAGAGAAAATACTTGCAAATGATGCGACTGACAAGGGCTTAATTTCCAAAATATACAAACAGCTCATACAATTCAATATAAAAAAAACCAAACACCCAATCAAAAAATGGGCAGAAGACCTAAATGGACAGCTCACCAAAGAAGACATACAGATGACCAACAGGCACATGATAAGATGTTCAACATCGCTAATCGTTAGAGAAATGCGAATCAAAACCACAATGAGGTATCACCTCACACCAGTCAGAATGGCCATCATCAAAAAGTCTACAAATAACAAATGTTGGTGAGGGTGTGGAGAAAAGGGAACCCTCCTACACTGTTGGTGGGAATGTAAGTTGGTGCAACCACTTTGGAAAACAGTATGGAGGGTCCTTAAAAAACTAAAAATAGAGCTACCATATGATCTAGCAATCCCACTCCTGGCCATATTATCCAGAAAAGACGAAAAATCTAATTTGAAAAGATACATGCACCCCAAGGTTCAAAGCAGAACTATAAGACATGGAAACAACCCAAGTACCCATCAACAGATGTTTGGCTTAAGGAGATGTGGTATATATTAATACAATGGATTATTACTCAGCCATAAAAAAGAATGAAATATTGCCAATTGCAGCAACATGGATGGACATAGAAAATATCATACTAAGTGAAGTAAGTCAGACAGAGAAATACAAATATTATATGATATCACTTACATGTGGAATCTAAAATATAATACAATTGAATCTATGTACAAAACAGAAATAGACTCACAGACATAGAAAACAAACTTATGGTTACCAAAAGGGAAAGGGATGGGGGAGGGATAAATTAGGAGTATGGGATTAACAAATACAAACTACTATACATAAAATAGATAAGCAAGAAGGATTTACTCTATCGTACAGAGAACTATATTCAATATCTTGTAATAACCTATAATGGAAAATAATCTGAAAAGAATATGGATAACTGAATCACTTTGCTATACACCTGAAACTAACAAAATATTGTAAATCAACTATACTTCAATACAAAAAAAACCCTCCCCATCACCCACCCCTCAGCCAATGGTTGCCTCTATTCTACTTTTGATCTCTATGAATTTGCTTATTCCAGTTATTTCATATAAGGGGGATCATACAATATTTGTCCTTTTGTATATGGCTTTTTTCACAATGTTTTCAAGGTTCATCCATGTTGAAATGGATGAAATGGAGTATCAGAACTCCATTTCTTTCTGTGGCTGAATAATATTCCATTATATCTACGGGCAGACCTTGGAGATATTGTCGGTTTGGTTCCAGACCACCAAAAAGTGAATACTGCAATAAAACGGGTCACAAAAATTTTTTGGTTTCCCAGTGCATATAAAAGTTATGTTGAGGGACTTCCCTGGTGGTCCAGTGGGTAAGACTCCACGCTCCTAATGCACAGGGCCTGGGTTCAATCCCTGGTCAGGGAGCTAGATCCCGCATGCCGCAACTAAGAAGCCCGCATGCCACAATTTAAAAAGATCTCACGTGCCGCAACTAAAAGATCCCGTGTGCTGTGCACTAAGGCCCTGTGCAGCCAAAATAAACAAGTAAGTAAGTAAATAAATAAATAAATAAAATAACAATGGTTCTTAAAAAAATAAAAATTAAAAAATTGAAGTTACGTTTATACCATGCTATAGTCTGTTAGGTGTATAATAGCATTATGTCTACAAAAAACAATGTACATATCTTATTTTAAAAATACTTCACTGCTAGAAAATGCTAACCATCATCTGAGCCTTCAGTGAGTTGTAATCTTTTTTTGCTGGTGGTGGGTTTTAAATATTTCAAGGATTACCACAATATGACACATACACGAAGTGAGCAAATACTATTGGAAAAATGGCTCCAATAGACTTGCTCGATGCAGGGCTGCCACAAACCTTCCATTTGTAAAAACAAACAAACAAACAGTGTCTGCAAAGCACAATAAAGCAAAGTGCAATAAAATATATATATGTATGTGTGTTCATAGATGTACATATATAATTTTCAACGAAAAATTTCAAGGTAATTCTAAGGGGATAAAAATGTTTTTTTCAACCAATGGTGCTGGAACAACTGGATATCTCTGAGGAAAAAAATGAGCCTCAACCTTCATCTCGCAAAGCTAGCTTGAAATGGATCATAGATCTATGTGTAAAATCAAAAATTGTAAAACTCTAGAAAAACATTCGGAGGAAAATCTTCATAACCTTAGGATAAGCAAAGATCTCTTATATAAGATGCAGAAAGAACTAGCCATAAGAGAAAAATAAACGTAAATTTGACTTCATCAAAATTGCAATCTGCTCTTAAAAGAATACCACCAAGGGCTTCCCTGGTGGCGCAGTGGTTGAGAGTCCGCCTGCCGATGCAGGGGACACGGGTTCGTGCCCCGGTCCGGGAAGATTCCACATGCCGCGGAGCGGCTGGGCCCATGAGCCACGGCCACTGAGCCTGCGCATCTGGAGCCTGTGCTCCGCAACGGGAGAGGCCACAACAGTGACAGGCCTGCGTATCGCAAAAAAAAAAAAAAAAAAAAAAATAGAATACCACCAAGAAAAGGAAAAAAGCCACAGAATAGAAGAAAATATTCATAATACGTATAACTCACAAGACTTGTATCCAGAAAATATAAAGAAGTTATACATATTATGAAGACAAAGAAACTAATTATTTTTAAATGGATAAAAGATTTGAATAAAAACTTCACAAAAAAGGATATACAAATAACCAATCAGCACATGAAGAGATGCTTAATATCATGAGGCATTAGGGAAATGCAAGTTAAAACCACAATGAGATACCACTATACACTCTGGAACGGCTAAAATTAAAAAGACATACTATCAAGTTTTGGCAAGGATAGAACACCTTGGACTGCTATATATTACTGGCTGGAGTGTAATATAGTTCAACCACTTTGGAAAACTATTTGTCAGTCTTCTATAAAGTTAATGTATCCTTACCATCTGACCCAGAAATTTCATTCCTAGATACTCCTCAAGAAAAGTAAAACCAAAACACACAGACTTGCAAATGGATGCTTATAGCATTTTCATTTACAATACCCCCAAACTATAAACAGCTCAAATGTCCATCAACAGATAAATGGATAAACCAATTGTATATAATGAACTACCACTCAGCAATACTAAGGAATGAACTACTGGTATATGCAACACAGATGATTTCAAAACCATTATGCTAAGCAAAGGAAGCCAGACACAAAAGAGTATCTGCTACGTGATTCCATTTAATGAAATTGTAGAACAGGTAAAACGAATCTTTAGTATTAGAAATCAGATCAGTAATTGCCTATAGCCTGGGGGTGGGCGGGTGTTGAAGTACCAGGAATTGACTGCAAAGGGCACGAGGGAGCTTTTGGGGTGACAGAAATGTTCTCTATCCTGACTGGGGGCAGGGTTACATGAGTGTATACATTTGCCAAACCTCATCAAACTGTATCTTTTAAAAATGAGTAGTTTTATACCTCAAGAAAGTGTATTTCTAAAAGTTTTTAAAAAGCCGATTATAATACTAATATTCAGTTAACAGTCATAGTGACTTAGAGCAATGCAACTTTTTACGATATGCCGAGGAAACACAAAGTTCAATTAGATGTGGCCTTGCCCTCATATACCTTTAAGACAGATAGGTATACAGATAATTATCGGACAAAACAAACTGTGATCACTTCCTTTTATGATTTCAAAGTTCTATAAAGGGACAAAACTTAGTTCTAGCCTTCCAAAATCTTACAGAAATAATGTGGATTCAGCTGGTGGGATCATGGATCAGGGCAGGACACTCACCATGAAACCTACATACAACCGTGTACGACAAAGCATTAAACATGTTAGCTCAGATCCTATTAATTATAAATTTGTAACAATATGTGAAGTATATTTATGAAATTCTTACTGAATATATAACTTAGGAAGTTATATAACTTAGGACATTAGAGGTATAATTAATAGATAATGAACCAATGGGTACTATATATTTTTTTCTTTATCACATTCTTTTGTGCAGATATTGGCATGATGGAGCAAGTGTGGGCTTTGGAGTAAGATCTAATAATAATAATAATGACACTAATAATAATGATAATAGCTAGCATTTATGAGGGTTTACCAGGTGCCTGGCAGTGTGCTAAGCTCTTTTCATGCTTTACTTTATTGAATCTTCATAATAAATTAATCTGTGAAGTCGGTATTGTTATATTTATTACCCATTTACAGATGAGGAAACTCAGGATTGTAAAGGTTAAGTAACTTTGCCCAAGTATGCACAGCTTAGAATTGGCAAAGCCAGGAACTGAACTCAAGTCTATTGATCCTGGAACCTAAACTCCCAACCACTTTACTGCCTTAAATTCCAATTTGGTACTTAATAGTTACATGTCCTTTGGCAAGTAACATAAGGTCTTTGAGCCTCAATTTCTTGTTTACAGGGCAAGAATAATTTATGAAGGGCTGTTGTAAAATATTAAATGAGATTATTTAAGATAAATCACTTAGCACAGTATTTGGAAGGAATACAATAAATATTAGTTTTTCTTTCCTATTTACTTTACACTTAATTCATAACATGTATAACATAGGACTTTATGAGGATCAAATGACAGAATTACATAAAAGTCCTTTGCAAAATACATACAGAACACTATATAAATTCTGATTATTACTATAAAGGAACTGGGACTTCCCTGGTGGCGCAGTGGTTAAGAATCTGCCTGCCAGTGCTGGGGACACAGGTTCAATCCCTGGTCCGGGAAGATCCCACATGCCGTGGAGCAACTAAGCCCGTGTGCCACAACTACTGAGCCTGTGATCTAGAGCCTGCGAGCCATAAGTACTGAGCCCACGTGCCACAACTGCTGAAGCCCACACACCTAGAGCCTGCGCTCTGCAACAAAAGAAGCCACAGCAATGAGAAGCATGCGCACTGCAATAAACAGTAGCCCCCGCTTGCCACAACTAGAGACAGCCCACGTGCAAAAAACGAAGACCCAACATAGCCAAAAATAAATAAATTTAAAAATTAAAAAAATGAATAAAAAATTATTATAAAGGAACAGAGATATGAGTAGAAACTTAGTTGTGGGTTTTTAAAATTCAGTATGTAAAATTCAAACTCCTAAGACTTCCCTAAAAGAGTAGTTTCCAAAGCTGGCTACCAGTAGAATCTTTAGAGGAGTGGTTGTGAAAACCAGATTCCTTGATCACATTCTATCTATACAGACCTACTGAATTTTAAATCTCTGTATCCCTGGAATCTAGATGATTCTAATGTACTATTAAGTTTTAGGATGACTGCCCTATTTTTATATGGTATGTTTATCATTCATTCAGCAAATATCTAATGTATTTCAATTATGTCAAAGCACTGTTTAGGCCCTATGCTCAATGATTTGCAGTTAGTAATGCCAATTATACATAATTGGATGCCCCTAAAGTGTATGATAGCGTTCTCTTTAGTGTCTTAAATGTTCTAAGATCTTCTTTATATTTTAAATTTATCTAGAAAAACCATTTCTTTTTTTACAAAATTTTATTGGAGTATAGTTGATTAACAATGTTGTATTAGCTTCAGGTGTACAGCAAAGTGAATCAGTTATACATATACATATATCCACTCTTTTTTAGATTCTTTTCCCATATAGGTCATTACAGAGTATTGAGTAGAGTTCCCTGTGCTATACAGTAGGTAGGTTCTTATTAGTTACCTATTTTACATATAGTAGAAAACCATTTCTTGATAAAACCCCTTTTATTATTGACCTATATAGATTAAGACAGTGAAATAAATGTGAAACAAATCCATAAATTCCTCACATGCAAAATTTTATGTAATGACAGAAAGATATACATGTATAAAGAATAAATAGGAAGAAAAAAAAAACCCACTCACAGACCAGATTAGTGGTTTCCTAGGGCTGAGCAGATAGTGGGGAGTGACTGCTAATGATACAGGGTTTCTTCTGGGGATGATGAGAATGTTTCAAACTTAGACTGCAGTGATAGTTACACAAACCTGTGAATATACTAAATAATGTTTAGTTGGACATTTCAAGTAGGTGAATTGCATGGTATGAAATTACATCTCTTAGAATAAAGCTGTTAACAAATGTGTGTTGTAATCTCTAAAGTAACAATGAAAAAAATTAAAAATTGAATAAATACAAACTAAGAGAGGGGATAAAATAATAAAAAATTTAATTAATCCAAAAGAAAACATGAAAGGAGGTTAAAAAGGATAAAGAACATATTCAACAAATAGGAAAAAAAAATTAGATGGTAGATTTGAACCCAAATATACTGCACTTACATGAACGTAAATAGACTAACAACTCCCTTTAAAAGAGAGACTGTCTAAGTAAATTAAAAATAATCTACTTATGTATTGCCTATACAATATCCACCTTCATTATAAGGACACAGAAAAGTTGCAAGTAAGCAGGAAAAGACAGGCTATGCTGTTACAGACTGAATTGTGTCCCCTCAAATTCGTATGGTAGAGTCCTACCCCCCACTACCTCAGAATGTGACTGTATTTGCAGACAGGGCTTTACAAGAGTTAAAATGAGGCCATAAGGGTTAGCCCTAATCCAATCTGCTGGTGTCCTTAAAACAGGGGTCTCCAACCCCTGGGGGCTGATACTGGTCCAGGGGCTGTTAGGAACCGGACAGCACAGCAGAAGGTGAGTGGCTGGCGAGGTGAGCGAAGCTTCATCTGCCGCTCCCCATCGCTCCCCATTGCTTGCGTTACCGCCTGAACCTTCTCCCCTCCCCCACCCCACCCGTGGAAAAACTGTCTTCCACGAAACTTGTCCCTGGTGCCAAAAAGGTTGGGGGCCACTGCCTTAAAAGAAGAGGAGACTGGGATTACAAGAGATACCAGGGATGTGCATTCACAGAGAAAAGGCCATGGGAGGGTACAGCAAGAAGGCAGTCATCTACAAGCCGAGGAGAGAGGCCTCAGGAGAAAAAAACCTGCTGACACCTTCATCTTGGACTTCCTGCCTCCAGAACTGTGAGAAAGTTAAGTTTCTGTTGTTTAAGCCACCCAGTCTGTGGTATTCTGTTATGGTAGCCTTATCAAACTAATATACTAATGATAACAAAAAACAGTTGTTGTAGCTCTAATAATATTAGACAAAGTAGAATTATCAATATTTGGAAAGAAAAAAGGTACATAAATACATGGTACTGCAGATAAAAGAATCATGAAAAACTTTATGCCAATAAGTTTGAAATTTTAAGTAAAATGGACAAACTCCTAGAAAAACACATACTACCAGTACTGACACAAAAAGATATAGAAAATATGACTTGTCCTATATCTACTAAAGAAACTAAATTATAATTTGAAACTTTCTCCTAAAGAAAATTTCAGGCTCAGATGACTTCATCAGTGAATTTTCAAGTATTTAAGGAAGAAATAATATTACTCCAATGAAAAACTTTTACAGAGAAAATAAAAAGATCATTTTCCAACTCATTTTATGAGGTCAGTATAATTATGACAACAAAACTTGGCAAGGACATCATGAATAAAGAAAATTCCAGATCAATCTCTCTCATAAATACAGAAAAAAGATCTATGCAAAATATTAGCAAAGCAAATCCATTGATATATAGAAAGGATAATCAATCCATTTTGACCAAGTCTGGTTTATTCCAGGAATACAAGGTTGATTTAAAATTTGACAGTCAAATGATGTAATTCACACATTAACAGAATAAAGAAGAAAACTCATATGATCATCTTACTAGATGGAGAAAAAGCATTTGATAAAATTCAACATCCACTCTTCGTTAAAAAAAAGAGGGCTTCCCTGGTGGTGCAGTGGTTGAGAGTCTGCCTGCCGATGCAGGGGACATGGGTTCGTGCCCCAGTCCAGGAGGATCCCACGTGCCGCAGAGCGGCTGGGCCTGTGAGCCATGGCCGCTGAGCCTGCACGTCCAGAGCCTGTGCTCCGCAATGGGAGAGGTCGCAACAGTGAGAGGCCCACGTACCACAAAAGAAAAAAAAAAGAAAAAAAAAGAAACTCTTAATAAACTAGGAATATAAGGGAACCCTGATAATCTGATAAAGAGTAAAAATTAACCAACCAACCAAATAAGAAAAGACACAGCAAATACATTTAATATATAAATATAAAATATATTTACTGGAGAAATATTGAAAGCTTTCCTCTTTAAATCAGGAACAAGACAAAAATATCTGCTATCACATCAGCCAACATTATACTGGAAGCCCTAGCTGCATAATAAGGCCAGAAAGAAAAAAAAGATACAAGGATTGGAATAAAAGAAATAAAACTATCATCATCCACAGATGACATGATTGCACATGCAGAATCCAAAAGAATCTACAGACAAACCATTAAATTGCTAGATATCAGATCAACATACAATACAAAAATATCCACTGTATTTTCATACACTAGAAATAAAAAATTAGAGAACACAAAATTTTAAATGATTATTTTAATATATATTTATAAATATAATATATATATTTATTTATAATATGAAAAAAAATCAAATATCCAGGAAAAAAAAAACTAGCAAAATATGTGGAAGACTACACAGAAAAATACAAAACATTACTTAAAGGAATTAGAGAAGACCTAAATAAACAGAGGGATACACCACATTCATGGATCAGTAGGTTCAATGTTGTAAACATACCAATTCTTCCACAATTGATACAACTCTAATTAAAAAGAAGGCTTTTTGTGGAAATTGACAAGGTGAAGGATAGGAGAGATAATTCTGAAGAAGAATGTTGCAGGGCAAAGCTACTTGATAACAAGGTTCACTACAAAGCTACAATAATTCACACAATGTGGTATTTACAAAAGGATATGCCGATAAAACATAATAGAGAGTTCAGAAACAGACCTCCAGAGATTTATGATAAAATACCTAGGAAAAAAACCTACGAATAAACCTAGCTAAGGAGGTAAAAGAGGGGATGCACCTATGTTCATAGCAGCACTACTTACAATAGCCAAGACATGGAGACAACCTAAATGTCCATCAACAGATGAATGGATAAAGAAGATGTGGTATATATGTTTGTGTGTATACATATATATGTAAATACACATGCACGCACACACACACACACACACACACACACACACACACACACATTGGAATATTACTCAACCATCAAAAAGAATGAAATAATGCCTTTGGCAGCAACATGGATGGACCTAGAGATTATCATACTAAGTGAAGTAAGTCAGAAAGAGAAAGACATATACCATATGATATCACTTATATGTGGAATCTAAAATACAATACAAATCAATGTAACTACGAAAAAACAGACTCACAGATATAGAGAACAGACTTGTGGTTGCCATGGGGGAGGTGGTAGGGGAGGGATGGAATGGGAGTTTGGGATTAGCCAAGGCAAACTATTATAGGATGCATAAACAACAAGGTCCTACTGTATAGCACAGGGATCTACATTCAATATCCTGTGACAAACCATAATGGAAAAAAATATGAAAAAGTATATATATATATATAACTGAGTCACTTTGCTGTACAGAAGAAATTAACATGACATTGTAAAGCAACTATACTTTAATAAAATTAAAGAAAAAGAGGAGATGCAATTTAAAATAGGGTGGTCAGGGAAGGCCTTGCTCAGAGGGACAGTGTATGCTACACAGTGGGAAGTTTTATATCATAGAGATGTCAGTTCTCCCACAAATAAATATGCAAATTCAAGGCCTTCCCAACCACAACGTCAAAAGACATTTAATGGAACTTGACAATTTGGCTCTAAGTTTCATTCTGAACAAGAAAAAATGCAAGAGAAAATAATTGAGATGACTTTGAAAAGGAAGAAAATGCTGGGATTTTCCTAACACCATCAAAACATATTGTAAAGTTATAGTAATTAAAATGGTGTGACACTGGTCTACAAATTAAAAAATAGACTAATGGAATAAAACAAAGAGTAAACAGAAATGTGGCATGGTAAATAAGTGGGGGGAAAAGACCTAATTTCCTGCTTCCTAACTAAATTCTCTAAATATTTGTAGCTTTCCACCAAGTCTCTTGGTTTCTCCCTAAAGAGATAATTTTATGCTTCTTTGCCAACTGTTATGCCTTTGGTTGGTTTCTCTTATCTAACAGCATTGACTAACACTTCCAATACCAGGTTAAATAATAATGGTGATTGTATTCACCCTGACTTTAGTGGGTGTGCCTTTGGTGTTTGCCATTAAATAAGATGGTAGCCCGGGGACTGGGATATCTCTAGTCTATATCTCTGTCTCTATCTTTATCTGTTTGTACTTTGCAAGCCTCATGCACTGCTCCATGCCAAGATTAGGTGCCCTCTGAAATTCCTTCCAATTTTAAGATTCAATTATTCTATATGTACATGTGAATTAGATTTAATTTTTTTTTTTTTTTTAGTGAATGTTTCTCTCTGAAAGATTTTACAGCTCCCAAACAGAAAGCAAATGTCCTCGTTCTGTGCCTCACATTTAGACTGACTGCCAGCAAGTAGAAAGCTTCTTGAATGAGGTGAGTTTAGAAAAAAGTGGAAGTAGCAAAAGTGCAGGAAACGGAACACAATTCTGACCGTTGCCAACCAGAGCCCCCCACTTTCAGGACCACCACCCAGTGTCACTTCATCCCACTCAAGACACTTCACGTTGTGTTCTGTTGGGGACAGAAATCGCACGTATGGTTTACCTCCAGCAAGTTCCTCCAGGAACTATGCAGCAAGGACCCAACTGACTCTTATTCATACAATGACAACCTGAAACCACCCATGCCAGCGCCTTGCTTCTACCATTCAATAACCAACCATCTGTATTTGGAAGAATGCTGCCACTAACAGCACAATTCAGAAGAAGCAAAGAGATTTTTTTTAATTTTTAATTTTTTTATTTTTGGCTGCGTTGGGTTTTCGTTGCTGCACACAGGCTTTCTCTAGTTGTGGCGAGCAGGGGCTGCTCTTTGTTGTGGTGCGCGGTCTTCTCATTGTGGTCGCTTCCCTTGCTGCGGAGCACGGGCTCTAGGTGTGCGAGCTTCAGCAGTTGTGGCGCACTGGCTTAGTTGCTCTGCAGCATGTGGGATCCTCCCCGACCAGGGCTCGAACCCACGTCTGCTGCATTGGCAGGCGGATTCTTAACCACTGCACCGCCAGGGAAACCCCGAAGCAAAGATATTGATGCTAGGTTTTGTGTTGTGTTTCAGGGTTCTGTTTGATCTCCTGAGTTCTATGCTCTGAGGGTTCACCAGGTGTTTTTCTCAGAAACACTGCTCTGTTTTGCACTCTTTGATAATTATGCCATCCAGCTGGCACCTTGCTAGCATTTTACTCTTGGGCTGGTATGTGTCTACCGAAATCCAACTTTGGTTGCTTTGTTTCTTCCCAGTTTGGTTTCTAGCAGCCACACCCTTCCTCACAGTAGAGTGTGGAATCCTATGCTAGATTTAATACTGTATTTAAATACGGTATATTTAAAATGAATCACTTCCTTTCATATAGAGTTATGCCTTTCTCTCCGCCCTTCTCTCTCACAAGCCTGGGCTTCGAGGGTTTGTCAGTTGTTTGCTAGACCGTAACACCTAACTCAGGGGCAGAAGTGGGAACTCTGGCTTGGCCCTCCTGTGGGTACACCAAGAGGCTCTGAACAACCACCAGTAGGAAGTCAAGCTTCCCATTTGTGCTTATCCATGATTACTTGTCACACAGTACTTTTCCTCAGTTCATTTGGTTGTGGAACCTGGCATGAGGAATCCCTCTTGCCACACTGCCATCTCTAAATGCTTATTGGTTGTTAAGAAGCTCCCTTTTCCGGAAGGAAAAATACACGTACTTTGTGATCCTGGAAGATCCCATCTATTGAAGCCTTGAACTTCGTAACAGAAGAGAGAGACCTGAGAGGGCGTTAGTGAAAAAACAATATGAAACACATTTTTAATCTTCTCTACGCTTAGTCTTTGCAACCTTTCATTAGATTGATCCTGTCACTTAGGGTAAATGTTTTAATTAAACTGATAATTCCAACAGCCAGTGGCCCCGAGGTTTAAAACAATTGTAAGGAATAAAATACTGCCAAAGAGCCCAACCCCATTTTCCAAAGTACCCTCTTGTGGGACTCCTCTTGCCTGCCTTCCCTGGGCTGGAGGCAGTTGGCTCTGACCCAGAGGTGGACATTGCAGCCACCTCTTGTCACTCTGAGTTATTTGGCGCACATACACCCTGACTGTTGGTTGACAGTTCCTGACCTGTGCATCCCAGGGGGATCTTGATTTAAGCAGCTTTTACTTCTTCTTTTTTTTTTTTGTGGTACGCGGGCCTCTCACTGTTGTGGCCTCTCCCGTTGCGGAGCACAGGCTCCAGATGTGCAGGCTCAGCGGCCATGGCTCACGGGCCCAGCCGCTCCGCGGCATGTGGGATCTTCCCGGATCGAGGCACGAACCCATGTCCCCTGCATCGGCAGGCGGACTCTCGACCACTGCACCACCAGGGAAGCCCTACTTCTTCATTTTGATGATGGTTATAATATGACCTGAGCTCAGATTCAGCTAAACAGGAAGTCTAAAATCTTATATTTGAAGACAGGCTGGGTGAACAATCATCAGAGATGTTGTAGACTAGAGAGCAGGGTTGGACTAGACCAGAGATAAACTGTTTTTTTTAGACACTGGGCGTTCCATGCAAGGAATTCAGAGATGACCCTGGGGTAAAGGGACACTAATAAATAATAATGGGGAATGATAATACAAAGTACTCATGGTCCTCCCTGTTGACGACAACCATTCACTCAGCAAGTTTTTAGAGTTATCTACAAAAGCTCTACTTAAAAATATAAGATAAATTTCAAAAAAGAAACAAGAAAACAAGTCCCTCCAGATATAATGATGTCCTTTGAAATGGCAGTTTTAGGGAAAAGGATCCTGTTGGGAATGTCCTCAGTTAATCTATGAACTTAGCTTAGGGCCAAACTGGCTTCAGAAGTCTAAAGATGAGACACCAAGCCTTGATAAATCTCTGACCTACTCCCTTGTCTTGAGACCAACCATGGACCCATTTCTTTACCTTAGAACAGTAAAATAGATCCCAACAGAACAAACATGGAAGAGAAACTGAAATCCATAAACCATTCAATAGGAGAGGAACTTCTAGAAGTTTCCTAAGGAAAAGTCATGTTTCACTCACACATAGTCTACTAGGAAGTTACAACTCTAGAAATAGGTACCAAGTCCAGCTCAGGAGGCCACTCTGAAATCCTTATATCTGTAATTCTTTGATCCCACCCTATATGGGCCTTCCTGAGGGTCTAAGATTCCTTTGCCTGGGTTCATATGCTTCCTGCAGTCTGACCTGAGCATCTCTGCCGTAGCTCCCGAGAGGCCAATGTTTCTACTTCGTAGCTTTACTGAGTGGGCTCAGGCTGACATCTCCATGGTCCTGAGAGTCTTTTCTTCCACGGAGGCTTCACTTTCAACAGCCTATAGCATCTGATCTCTTCTGGAGGAATTTGTGAGGTGTCTCTTATTTTTAGAATAATTTTACACTATAGCCACTTATTCATATAGGAAAAAAAAAGAGTACAGCATTATTATACGTGAAAACCTTTGGAAATCAGTAACAGTGAGGGTCTGAAGATAAGAACAGTAAGTAATGACTCCTCTCGGAATCCTTTTGCTAACCCACCACCTAGTTGGATCCCCGCATACTTCCTTAGCTAACCATTTGTAACAACCTGTTCAACACCTACCTTCCCCATGAAGCTGCAAGCTCCACGATGGCAAAGCCTTTATCTGTTTCATTCATCACTATATTCCCTAGCAGAATACCAGGCACATTGTAGATGATCAGTATATGTCTGTTGATCAATTGACCAATGTTAGACTAATTGCTTAGTATCTTAGGGCTTTTAGTTTTTTCATCTATAAAATCAGTGGATAAATTAAATCATCCTCAAAGTCCTTACCAGATGGAACTAACCTGTATCATGATTTGTGAAGTGCACTGATGTCTGCTACTTACTGTGAAATGCACTAAAAACATAAGATTTTTTTGAATCTCATGCATTGTTGAATGCACAGAGGGATGGATAGATATGGGATAAAGCAAGCATAATACAATGTTAATTGTAGAATATAGGTAGTGAGTATATGGATGTTCACTGCCAGTTACTTCAACTTTCTGTGTAGTTATAAAGTTTTTCATAAAAAAATGTTGGGGGAAAAAATGGGGGGTTCAGAATAGCCCAAAACATGGACTGCGGTAGGAAAAAAAGCTGAAGAAAGTAATTCAGTATAAAAGTCATCAACAAGAGTTCAGGATTAGAAAAAGAACAAAGAGACAAAATAGATGTACACATTTTAATAGAATTGTGTGAACTTGCAAAAAATTTATGTAAGAGTTTAGAGGAGAAAGAGAAATCATGGGGGACTACCAAGATGGGCAGAAAGTGCTTCAAGAACTAGGTGATATTTCAGCAGGGCCTTGAAGGTTATGCATAATTTGAATGGGTAATGAATTTAAGGAGGAATTTTTAAGGGACTGAGGACAGCTGAAAATGATAAAGTGAGCATACGTGTGGAGCAAGAAAACAAGCAAGGACAGTGAATTTCACATTGGCTTAGCTGCAACTAAATAGGGAAAGTTAAGGTTGGAAAGTAATGATGATAAACAAAATTTATTAGGATCATCTGTATATATTTGAGGTACCTGCACACAGCACTTTCCATGCATTCTCTCATTTAATTCTCGCAAGAAACGTATGAAGTATTACAATTACAATAGTTGCTAGTAAGGAAACTAAGGTTTAGAGAAGTATATAGTCATTTGCCCAAGGTCACAGCTAACAAGCAGTAGAACCAGGTTTGTCTGACCCCAAAGCCCAAATACCTAACCATTAGACATACTGCCTCCCTGGTAAAGTGAGGCTAGGCTCTAGGGGGCCTTAAATACCAAGGTAAAAAGTTTGGGCTCTACTCCCTAAGCCTGGAGATCTACTGAAAGATTTTTGATGATCAGAGATTTTTAAAAAGAAAATTGGCAGAAATGGGCAAGAGATTGAAGCTAGGAAGCCCAATTAGGGAGCTGTCACAATAAGGTGTGAATAAACGCCCTAATCCAGAATAATTGCTGTGGGGACAGAATAAAGGAATAAGAAGTCTTTAAGAAGAAATAATCTACTGACCTCTTCCTAGTAATATTATATCGAGACATTCACTGTTTTGGTATCAAATATTCAAATTAAAAGTATCTTTAGATCCCAAATGTTGTATTGTATTAGCCCGGTGAGACTCCACAGACAAATAAGCAGCCCAAATGTCATTCCCGTCCACATGCCAAGCCACTCAGGCCTCTGGGATGGTTTGAGGGTCTTCAGAGTGTTGACAGGTCTGGCTTGTCTGAGCTGCCCACAGGGATCCTCGGGGCCTACTCTTGCAATTCTCTATCACTACTGACGGGCTCCAGAATGGATCCAAGAGGTCCAAACCTGGTTGTCCCATCAGTAATCTGATAGGGCTAATTTCTCTTCCCCAAGAACTGGATCTAGAGCAACTAGGGCTGGTTAGGCTGCCACTTAACCTGATCCACTGGGATGGCTGTGGCTTTCTGCTGTGAGCTGCCTAGAGGAGTTAGCTGAAGGGTGGGAATTCTTATCAAAAGAGATGTGTGTGCATAGGCAGGAGGATGAAAATGCCCAGGGAGTTGGTGTGCCCTGGGGAGCATTTGTTTACATGTGGGTTGGGGTCCCTGAAACAGCTCTCTGGTGTTCCCTCCTGCCCTGTCTCTCCAGTATTTCCCTGACAAAGTGACATGCTGGGGAGTACAGACCATGAAACAAGAGAAGAAAAGACTCCTGAAAATACAGACCAGTGGACAAGCACACATATGCGTGTGTGTGTGTGCGTGTTTGTGTGTGTGTGTGACTATATCAATAGCCAAGATGGAAAGCAAGTTCTCAGACAGTGAGAGGGTGTTGAATAAGAGGAGGGTCTACCAGAGGGAATGAAGAATTGCATTATTTTCCCACATGTTTACAACCAACAGGCTTTGAAGTCCAAGGAGATTTGTAGGAAGAAGAGTACTATTCAAGCAAGAGCCCAAAGCTCAGACACTCAGAAGTCACTTATAATGAGGGTTAGTTAGGCTCAGGGGGCTATTGTCAGAATCCGACTAATTGAGAGATGAATCAGTGCTTTATAAACTGGAAAGTGCCTTTAAATTACGAGGTGCTATATAAACCGCAAAATACTACACAAATGTAAGGGAGAATGACGACAATTATTTGAAAAGGAGAACATTATTCTGAGTGCAGTCTGTGACTTGAGAATTAGACAGTAAGAAAATTATGTTAAACAAACAACAGAATTTGCCTGTTGAAATGTATCTTCTCTCTTTCAGAATCAATAATCTTGATGGGGCTTGACATTTATTTCAAAGAGAAACTACTCAGAACATATGAGACTCCTTTTCTGGGATTAATTTCCTTCAGAACCAGCTTACAAGCCACACAAAATTATCTCATTAATTTATAGTCACACTGTGTTTTGAACCTTACATATTATCTAGCTTAATCATTAGAGCTGACTCCAAAAGAATTTTAAGTGTTTTTTAAAAATCAAAATTCACTCTCTAAAGCAATGATTCTTAATCTTCTGTGTGTGTGTGTGTTGAGGACCTGCCAAAATGCACAATGCACAGAACAGTTTGCATGGGAATTTCTAGATCCCAAGGTAAAGAACTCTTGATCTTCCAAGAGTTATAGAAATTCAAATTTGAGGGCTACAGATCTGAGGGCAATTATTTGCTGAACATAAGCAGCAGGTTTGTTGGAATAAATGTTTAGCCTCCCAAAGGAATTGGTTGAAGGAAACCACAGCACCGTAGGAATGATCATATGGTACGAGTGTTTAAAAATTAGTCCGTTAGAGTCATATGGGGTTTGTGTCATCATTTCTGTAGCTGCAGTGGTTTTTGGCGTGTGTGTGCGTGTGTGTGTGTGTGTGTGTGTGTGTGTGTTTATGTTCATTGCTAGTAGGATGTTTAGGCAGCAGCAATTGCCTCGCCAGGTGTCTACCCTCAACTCAGTTTAACCAACTCAACCTGAAAGAGCCATAGCCCTAGGAAAAGGAATCAGATGGGCTGAAATTGCCCTTGAGGCCCACCTGGTTACAGGAGAGAAAGAAAGGCATGATTGGCATTTGTGTAGCCGCTCTCGCTCTCGCTCTCGGAGGAGTCCCGGCCAAGGGGGTTTGGAGCTTACACTGCTGTTGTCTTTTTGAGACGGAGGGGATATCTTGTGATCCTCTCACATGCCAACCACTGTTAGAAACAGACTTTAGATGAAGTAGTTAATTTAACTCTTAACCTCCTCAGATAGTATTGTTCTCATTCTGTGTCTCGAGACACAGAAAAGCTAAAGAACTTATAATCAAAGTCAATTAGCTAACAATTAGCAAAGCAGGCATTTAAACTCAGAACTCCTGCTGCTGCCCAACACTGACTCTCCCATTTCTTCCCAGCCTCTGGGAAATGTTCCCATGAGCTCCGCCCTCCCTGGGGGCCCCTGCAAATGAAAGCCATTCACTTATCTCACCAAGGACAGTGTCCCGAAAGGCCTGCCCATCAGACACCTGGGACTAAGCCTCATTTGCTTCTATTACTAACTTCCTTCCTGACCTTGGCAAGCTCCTTGAGTGATCTGGGTTTTCTCATCTGTAAAATGAAGAGGATAGAACTAGATGAAACTTCCAGCTGAAAAATTCAGTGACTGAATTCTGTGCACTCACCCCATTCCCTGAAGCTGGCAGGCCTCCCGATCCTGTGGGCTGCTCACCGCTCCCCACTGGATGCCACCTTCTCTGACCGCCCAGCTAGAAGGATGCTCCACGCCAACCACAGGTACGGCTGTTGTCCATTTTACACTTACTTGGCTTATCTTTTCCATTTTAGCTTCCGTATCTTATCTGAATTCCTCAAATGCTTTTGCTTATTTCTTTAACTCTTATGTAGTACTCCAATGTATGAATAAACCAATTTATGTTTTAATTCCTCCACAAGAGACAGTGGTTGTTTCCATGTTTCACTAACAATGCTGTGACTAACATTCTTTTAGTTGCCTCCTTGAGTGCTTGTACAAGAGATTCTCCAGAATGAACGTCTAGAAATGGAATTGCTGAGGCATAGGGTATGTGTATTAGGTACTGCTAAATTGTCCACTGAAATGCCAGTACTGACAAACGTTCCCACTTGCAATGTGTACGAGTTCTGTTTCTCACATCCTCACCAATCCTATCAAGCTTCACATCTTTCCAAACTAGCATTTTGACTGCATTTGCCTTATGACACTCAGCACTTTCTACTTTAAATCTGTTTATATGCTACCTCCCCTACTGGCTGTAAACTTCGTGAGGTCAGAATCCTTGCTTAATTCATTTTTATATTCGTCCCCAAGAATTTACTGAGCTTAGTAAGTATACAATAAAGAGTTATGAGCAGATAAATGATAAGCAAACTGAATTCATTTTGACCCAAGGAGATGCGGATTCGATGATGGCAGGGATAAAGTGTCTATCTCTATTCATCTGGGGTGAGGATGTGGGTAGGGAATCCCCATCAGCTGCAGTGATGGTTGCACAGTGGTCAGAAGTGGCTGACAGACCAAAGGTTTCAAGATCTATAGAGGACTCTCTCCAACCTTTGGAGATCCCAGCTTTAGAAAATTTTTTATCATGGTATGCAGCAGCTATTTATTGATTGTTGGGAGTAGCAAATTTCCCAGTCTCTGGGGCCATCTTTTTATATACCAAGAGTGCTGTTTCTGAATGGAACTCCCCCACCTCTGGCTCCACCCCATTACTAAGGGTTGGATAGAATCCATGTGTCCTTTGGACTAGGAAACTGCCTCCCCCTTTTGACACCCCAGCAGTTCCAGGCTGACTCATTTTCTAAATAAGCCACTTGTGGCTTTTGGTCTGACGTCACGTGTGGAAGAATGAGTAATTTTTCAAGAACCAGAGTTATATTGGATCAGAATAAGATACGCTGTGTATGTTACTCATAGTTCTAGGACAAGGGGTCAACACTGGTAACAAGTACCCTAACGTTCTCCCACCCCTCATTTCCCTGGGGCCAAGGGATAGAGAAAAGGCGAAGGAAGGAGGTGCGTATGGATGTGAAGAATTTTTGTGTACATCTCTAATTTTGTTATCACATTATGTACAGTTTAATAAAATTGTCTTGCTGCCTCTGCTAGATTAAGTAAAAGTAATATAGCAAAGTAGGCAAGGCCATGGGGCTCCGCTGCTTGGGTTCAAATCCCAGCTCCACCACATACCAGTTGGGTGACCTTGGGCAAGTTACTGACTCTTGATTTGCTTCCATTTCCTCATTTGTAAAATAATAAAAAGACAATAATAGTGCCTATAATGTAGGGTTGTTGTGAGGAATAAATGAACTCATATATATGGATCACTTAGGACTGTGCCTGGAACTTAGTATGCACTATGGAAATATTAGTAAATATTTCCTTGAATCCGTCACAATGTTCATGCTCATGTTAAATGCTCAATAAATGCTTTTAGATGAAATGAATTCATCTTATTAAAACATACTTGGAACTGGGGGATAGAAGTGACTACAAGTGGTAGACTCTTGGTTGGAAATGGAAGGAACCATAGAGATCAATTCCCTTGAGCACAGGTATTACCTGCCTGCCCCACTTTTGTTTTGTTAGTTGTTTGTTCCCTAGTTATGTGCACTGTGGTGGGATAAGGGCTGCCCCCACCAGGTGTCACTCAATGGAGGTTCTACTTGCTGTTTTCTAAGCGTAGGAAGAAGGCACAAGTCTACATCCTCAAACCCTGGAAGCATGAGCTGAGTTAGAAAGGAGACCCTGGCACCAGGGAACTTCATTCTCTGACTTCTCAGCACCTACTACTTGTGAGGCATTAGCAAGACAGCGGCATTAGGATGGGTGTTATTTTGTCGAGTTGTTAGTAGGATGGGAACACGTGTAGGAATTATTTAGATAAGATGTTAGTATCAATGCAGATGTGGTATGCATTCTCACAGCATTTGTGGCTTTTTGGGAACATACTCCTGAGTCCCAAAGAAGCCACAGTGAAACCCCTCGAAACCCGCCCTCTATCACAAACTCCTTCAGGATGCCGGGAGATTGGCGGACCCCACTCACGAGAGCAGGCCCATCCTGCCTCATGGGCGCCTCCGTGTGGGTTTTAGCCGAGGAGACTGATGGGCCAGACAAGTAGCTCCAACTGGGCCACTACGGAAGCCAAGATGCTATGCTTATTAGAAAGGCTCCACATTCAGTACAACTGGTAGAACTGCTGAGTTACTGGGGAGGTGTCAGGAAGCGCAGCCTGGGGGGCATCTAAAGGACAGCCGTATTCTCAACCGTTGCAAAGACAGTCACACACACACCAACACAAACAGCTTCACCCTCCTGGGTTTTTCTCTTCCCTATACTCACGCGCACACACACGCACGTGCCTCACGTACACTCTCTCAGTCAAAAGGGGGGTCTCGGGGAGACCTCACGGCTGAATCAAATGCTGGTTAATGCTGCTGCTTTTATTACACCAAAGGTCTTAACGTTTATTTGGAGAGGAACACAAAACTTGGCATACTGGCATGCATTCTCTACAGCACAGTTTTGGAGAAGCTCAAGATCACTGCACCCCACACAGGAGAACAACGCCGGAGGTGGCAGGGGGACTGTAGGTTCTTGATCTCTCTGGTCAGCAGACTACAGGTGCTTCACTACCATAGCAATCGAGGAATCTTGTGTGCTGGGCAGGTGTGTTTTCAACAGCTAAACAGGTGTGACAAGGGATCCAGGTGTGGGTGAGTCCCTAACACTTAGAGCCGAGAGTTATTCTGGGGTAAGTATATTCTCCCCAAACAGGTAGCACTGACTACAGGGGGGCATGCTTAGCACTGCATCTGAGCTCGGTTAAGCAACCAGGTGTCCTCAGTGAAGGGAATCCTGGTTTCAAAGGAAGAATAAGACATGATGGTGCTATCACAATAAGGCCACTAAAGTCACAGCGAACGAGGATCTCAGAGGAAGCTCTCACGACTACAGGGAAGCAGCTCTATCCTCTCTGACGTCAGGTGCCCCTCGCTGGGTAGGCGCCTGCTCTGAGACCTTCACCTGGTCCTTTCTGAGCTGCAGCACATCACTGAGCGCAACAGAGCAGAGGAGGGGGCCACACACGTTAAGGTCATGGGACATCACCACCAAGTGTGGCTGACTGTTGTCGGCAAATGTCTTGGATTCCTTTCCCGGTTGGGCTGGGTGCCCCTGTGTGTCTGGAGAGCTAATCTGAAAAGAGGCTGGCAAAGGACTTCCTCAAGCTCCGGATGGTCTCTGCCTTGGCTTCATCCTCATTGGCTGAAGACCGGAAGAAGGAGGACTCAGAGAAGCTGAAGGCATTTGTCAGGGACTGCGACTTGCTTGAAGATAAAAACCAGAGAGAATGTGAGAGGGTGGTGTTCCCAGTGAGGCAGGGAAGGACGGTGACACGAGGGTACACGACCGGAACGCCCACTCCCACCCCAGGGAGACTGGGTGGCAGAGGAGAAAGCCAGCATGGGGCATGCTAGCAGGCCCCTGGGAGGTCTCTGTGCTCTTTTCTTTACCTGCAGTGCTGCTCAAACAGGAAAGGATGGAGGCAGCGTGGGAGAGAGGGAGAAGGGGGAAAGAGAGAAGAGAAGAAGGAGAAGGGAAAGAGGAAGAAGGGGTGGCTCAAGGCTCTTCCTTTCACTTAATGCTAAAGGGCCCACAGGCTAAATTTCAGGGCCCCAACTTGGCAAGAACTAATCCAGGAATCTCACACCCTTCCCCTTGGATGAAACGTAGCAACCAGGGGCCAGTGGACTCTTGTGCTCTCTTTCTCATCAACTGTCCAGTAGTGCAGCCAGCATCAGAAGACCTGGGTCAAAGCCTTGGTCCCGCCTCTCACTCACTCTTGACCTTAGGAAGCCACGTGCCTCTCTGAGACTCGGTTTCTTGTTTGGTTTCTTAATTGTGTTATGTAGATGTCTGGTAAAATGATCGCTAGGCCTTTTCAGCTCTTTCTTTTTTGCTTTTTTCTCTGATTCCAGAAGAACCTTTTGACTTGGCACGAACTCTAACAACTCCATGTACCGTCCTTACAATGGGCGTCATCGCCCTTGCAGCCTTCCTCAGAGGAGCCTAATATGAGGTGTGTGAGTTTCAGGGTGTCCGGGGCAACAGAGATACACATCAGGCCTACACAAGGTTACTGGGTAGTTTTCTAATGAAAAAACCCAAACTGCACACATTTTAGGGACCAATTTTTCCCTTGAGACACTAGTGAGTCAGAGAGAAAAACTGTGAAGGCAAGAAGGTGGAGGGGAGGCCAAGCCAACACTGCAGGAGAGGACACGTGGTCTGGCGTCTCCATGGCCGTCTTCTCTCCTTCTTGACTTCTGCTTGTCTCCTTCCTGCTGGTTCCTGGCTCCAGAACTCCTCTCCCAGTATCTCAGCGCTCCCAGCCCTCCCCTGAACTCGGACACAGCCCCAGAAACTCCCTTCTGCAGGGGTGTGAGCCTGTCTCTTCTCCCGCAGTGGCTGAACAGGTGCCCTGCCTTTCACTGGGCCTGCCTGGGATGAGCCCCAACATGCTGGCCTCTGGGAGCGGCGACTCCTCTGCATGCACAGGCCGGGGGCACAGGTACAAGCCTCCCGCTTGTCATCAGAGGCTGGCTCGATTCAACAGCTTCAGCCCAAAGGTGGTGACAGCCCAGATCTGCCCTCAGACTGGGGCCAGAGTTGGCTCAAGAGAAGGTAGGAGAGATTAAAAAGTCAGCTGCAGAAAACGACGGGGTTGAGGGGAAGGTGTGAGGCAGGCGAGACATGAAATGTACCCTCGGCCAGAGCTGCGGAGCAAGGCCGGGGGATGGCCCTCCCATCATACAGGACTGGAAGACCCAACGGAAGTGGTCATCCGGACCACCCGAGCCATCACCCTGGCTCTGCCGCTAACTAGTAGAAGGGTTTTGACAACATCAGATCTCTCTCAGCAGTGTTTTCTCATCTGTGCAGTGACTAGAGATGATCTCTGAGTGGCTCATCTGAGCCCCAAACTCGACAGCTCCCTGTTCTCTGTCCCTGAGAGTTTCATCTCTTTACTGAGATGCACTCACGGAACGCTTCCGATCCCCCGGGCCGTGGCTGTCTGTGCTGACAGTCATGACAGAGGTCTGTGGTTGGGGACCTTGAAGAGAGCCGTCTCTGGTTCTGGGGGAGGGAGGGTGGAGCTGAGCACCCAGGTGCTGTCCCTACCAAATGCAGCTATACTGTTTTCTAGGGGCCCTCAGTTCTGTCCTCTGAAGCAGGATAGCGTGACAGGGGTTTCTAGGGTTACTGTTGGGAATGAGCGAACCCAAGAGGATGGAGTTCCTCAGGGTCTCTATGTGGGCCTCTCCTCTGATGACCACACCAGAAACCAACCTCCTTCTGACAAAGCTGAAGGTAAAAAGCTGAAATGGATTTAACTACTTCCCCCTTTTCCTTCTGGGCAGCCTTGCTGATTGGCACACCCTAAACTGTGAGTCAGAGGCAGAAAAGAGAATTAAAAATTTTTTTTTTTTTTTTTTTTTTTTAGAAAGAGAGAGACACATATACACACAGAGAAAAGGAATGGAAAAAAGAGTGGGAGGGAGGATTAAAAAAAAAAAAAACCCAAACCCAAAGCTCATATAAGAATGGGAGAGGGGGTAGTAACTGCTTTATTGCCACTCCCCAGGAAGAAAGGGGAGGGTTTGAGCTTCTAGCTAGACCTTAAGACTTTCACTTCCCTCTTTCTTGCCCTCCCCAATCAACCCAACCATGCCCCCCACAAAAAAAACCCACCAAAACCCAACCCCCGAAAAACCCCACAAAAATATCTTTAGGAGGAGGTCTGATTGAAGGTGCTTCCTAGCAGCTCTGGAGCCCAAGGCCTGAGAGGAGGGGCAGGAAGAGGGGAGGGAGGAGCTGCTGAGTCGTCTCTTACTTGAGCTGTGGGTGAGGCTGGGGCTTCTGTGGTGGAGCAGCCGGGGGTGGCTGGACCTCTGCCAGGGAGCTGCCGCTGGAGGGTGCATCTCCGTGGGTGGTGGGGCCGCCCGAGGAGGAAGAAGAGGAGGAGGAGGAAGAAGAGGAAGGTGGCAGCGACGGTCCAGGGGGGAGCCGGCGTGGACGTAGCACCTTGCCTGGGGGTGGCATTCCTTGGGGTTGCCCAGGGCCCCCTAGGTTCAGTACAAGAAAAACTTCATAATTTACCCATATCAGAGGGTTTCCTTATTAGAATCTATGTCCCAAAGGGTGTGGCTATTTAATTACCAAAGGATAAGCTCTATGACAAGAAGCCATCCGAGGCTCTGAAGGGCTCCAGAGCAGGCCCCCGGTTACCCTCAGACGTCGCCGCTACACGCTCCTCCTCACACTCACAGCGGCTCAGTCACAACAGAAGTCGGAGCATGGGGAAGAAGCCATGGGATGAGCGGCCCCCATCAGAGGTGAGATCTCTTACGGAAGGCCCCCAGACCACAGGGACCACCCCTCTCCCCCAGAGGTTCCTCAGGTACAGGCCAACCTGGCCCACGGTGTGCTAGGAGGTCTCAAGTTCCACATTGTTATTTTGGAGTCGGCCTTAGTCTGTCCTGCTCCACGCCTGCATGTCTGATTGCTGTACCCCCAGCAGGGCTTCCTTTCAGCATTAAGTCATGCCCATGACTGGGACCTTTCGTGTCCAGTTGCCTCTTAGTACCATCCTCAGGGGCTCCAGTCCCTCCCAGGTGTATGTGGTGAAATTCTCCAGAAATCCAAGTCCCATTCTCTCCCTGGAGATGTTGTGAGCACCATTTGGCAAAGAAGAGGCCCCCCCCAAAAGGACCAGGATCCCCTTCTCCCAACATGAGACAGAAAACCATGTGGTGACCTGGAGATCTCATTTCTCAGTCTCAATCCCAGAGTCCACGTTCACGTGCCCGCTGGAAGGAGCTGGCTTACAGAAACTCAACGACAGCTAAGAGTTGTACTGTAACTTAGTTTTCTAGAAACACCAGGACACCTGTACCCTCTGGAGAGGCAGAACTGTATGTCTATACCATAGTACATCCATGATTGTAAGTCAGTTTCCCCTCTACACGGCATGGACTCCACTTTACCATCAATGACCAATTAATACCAGGGTGAGTTACACATAAATAAGTAAATAAGTGAATGAATGAAATTTTGCATGTTGAAGAAGTTCTAAGTTCAAATCAGAAAACTAGTGAAGATGGTAGATTAGCAGCGCATTTCATATTAACCAGTTTTTGCCTCTTCCAAAGTTTGACATCATTTGTATCAGCATTTTCTTGTAAAGTACTGCAGGTTGATAGCTCAGCCTCTTGTACCAGAAACCTGAGTGCTTTCCCAACTGCACAGAGATGCTTGAATAGCCAGAAACTTTACAACTTAACACTGAAGACAGATATAACTTTTCCTTTATTGCACATTAAGCTGTACAGGAGTCACAAAAGAGAGGTACTTCAATCACACTTCCAGCATTGGCTGAGGGTCTCCCCGCTGGATTGGTACAAAAAAAGGCGACAACATCAGAAAAGAAATGGGTACAAAACACCTGAACGGCAATCCTATACTGTGACACGGATGCCCCAGGCCACAGAGTTGTCCTCAGCATGCTGCCTGAGGGCACAGGACAGTCAGGGTGTGCTGTCTGCTTGTGTTTGGCCCTGGGAGGGAGCCCTAGTCCCTTTCTCCCTCACCTGATAGACCGTGGCTGACACCACCACCCTGGAGCCTGACTAAATTCAAACGGCAACTTCGTATTTGTGGCTCACAAATGTCACATGAAAAGCACCTGAATGTTCACACGGATCACATGCAAAGAAGCAACACCACCGTCAGCTCACCGCTTGGACAAAAATAAATTAAAAAAATAAAATGTATTCCTCCATTCTGGGAAATGTTTCTTTATTCCTTTCTATCATTTCATCAGACTGGGAGGTATTTAAGGACCTGATTCTTATGCAACCCACCTGGAAGTGCTTAACTGCATATATATGTATATATTTACAACAGATCGACTCCCATCGGCATCTACATCGTCTAAGGGAGGAATCGCGGACAAGAACATTCACACTCAGTGCATTTCCCTGTAGCTCAGAATTTGCCAGCAATCAAGACAGAAACCAGGGCATGTGCCCCTTGACACAGAAATCATGTTACACACCACCAACGCCAGTTATTCCTCAAACCTGGCAATCCAGAAAGGTGACATGTCAGTACAGAAGTGAGAGGGAATGCAAAAGTAGAGCTAGAAGCACTTCTTCTAAAAGGCAAACTGCTGGCGTGAACTCCCACAGCCCACGGTGCTAGAGGAGGCCACTGGATGCCCGATCCTGGTCTGGCCAGGACATGGCAAGATGAGGCACTGACCCGAGGCCTGGTCTAGTAACTGCCTCATCCCTGCCCAGGAGCTGCATGGCGGAGGAAAGAGGACAAACGGGTGAGGGCTCTTTAAGAGCCACCGCTGTGGAACCACGGCCCCAAACACACAAGCTAAAATCTGAGACAGTCCCTCTCAGGAAAGATAAAGCTCTTCATTCCCTGGACTCTGGAGGGCTTTTGGAACAGCTGACAGCGAAAGCAGGTGCCCACCTCAGAGCTCTGGAGGCAGTGTACCCACTCGAGGGAAACGGCACAGTTTCGATTCGCTCCCATGTCGTGATGCCTCAGGAGAGGCCAAGAGAAGAATGGTTGAATCCTTCCCAGACTTCTCAGTAGCTCCCTGCCTTCTACGTCCCAAATTGCTAAAGAATTATCTCTGTACACAGTAAGCTTTGGGGAAAACGAAGCAGCCTCAGTTCCACAGAAGCGCACAGATGGCCAATTCAGAAACGGCAAAGTAGAAACAACTTACAGGGACTAAGATGAACACAGGGAGAATACTCACAAGTTCACTTTGATATTGCACATCAGCGGCCCCATTTTTTTTTGTGTGTCTAATCTCATAGCTAATTAGTTAATAATAAAACGAAGGGTATACTGGGATGTCAAATACAGAACACGCTCCTGGAAATAGCTTATTCTTTATATTTCACGTCATCACTGAAAACACAAGAGCTCTACAGGCACGGCCAGCTTATTCACATAAACTCAAATGCACCAAACTTTAGCAAATGGAGAAAAAGATGGATGCCTTCAGATTCAACGGATGAAGCTACGGAAATAAGACCTCGAAAATCTCTTAAACTTCTATCTATTTACCCTAGTCATGCAGAAAGGAAGCAAAAAGCACAGTTCATTGAAGATCCCAAGCACACTCACGGAGGTAAGCAGGGGGTGGGGGGCAGTTTATCTGAGTCTGGGGGGAGAAGGAGGGGAGTTGGGTTTTATTTTTGTGGTCTTTGTTTCTCCCCTGTCCACCCCCCCACCCAGTCCTATTTCACCCCACATTATGTAATTAAAATATACTATCAAACCACCCAGAAGCTAGTCACACTGAACTTGGGAGAGGCACAATTCTTTTGTACACTGTTGACAAACAGCCCTGGAATCACAAGGTATACAGAGAGACATAAGTGAGCATTACAAGCACGAACAGGAACAGGTAAACAACCAGACAGAGGCACTGACACTGCATAGGAAAAACACAGTCCAGTCAGCCTTGAAAAAACGCAGAAATGGCACCAATGGGAGGGTCTGTTGCTCCCCTCCCCGCTTTCCTTTCTTTCCTTGTTTGTTTTTGGCTTAAAATTTCTGCTTTGAAAACTACCAATCGCTTTAAGAAGCTTGGACTTGTTTTGGCCCTACTGCAATGCCATTACAGTCGAGAATATACTGTAAACAACCTTGGGGGGCTGGCCGCTGAGGTGGGGTCTTGCTCGAGTCCGGATCCTTAAGTGTTCCACTCTGGAAGACAAAAATGCAAAAGAGATACAAACAAAACTCCAAGCAGATTCCAAAGAGAAACCCTGTGGCTCTGTGGCAAGGCTGCAGAGGGATCCGGTGGGATCCAGCGGGATCTGGCCCAGGGGCTTCTGCTGTTCCGGAAACGCCTCAAAGGGACTCTCAGCCTCTGGGTTATTGCCGGGGCCCAAGTGTACGCAGCCTGGGGCTTAGAACCACTCTGACAGGAGTGTCTGACACCTCCTTACCCTCTTTTCATTTCACTCCCTTGTAGACACTCTTTCTAGAAGCTTTGAGACTTCCAACAGCATCTGCTTTCTTCTCTGGGGGCTGCCCAAGGCCCAGCTCCCCTGGCACTCACAGGCCCAGCTTCCTGAGGAAGGATCAACACCAAACTCCCGAGAGTGGCTGGAGTGCCAGCGGGGGCTGCACCAGGTGGCTAGCCTAGACTTGGCTCACTTCTCCTGTGGAGTTAACTCTGGGGTGGGATCAGCCCTGGGGCTGACCTAGGGGTCAGAGCCACTCTTTGGGCTGGGCTGGAACTCCCACAGGGAGGGACTTGAAGGAGGGGGCAGTCTTTTGTGTCCCAGGACCCTCCTTAACCAGAGGGAAGGAGTAAGATGTTAATGTTTGTAAAAGTGCTCAAGGCCAAGCTGTTTTTCCCTCTCTAACAGCATAATTGCATTTTACCCAACAACATGGCTCTCCTCCCAGGCTTCCTCTCCTCCCAGCTGTGATTCTGATTATGCCCCAACGGGATCAAAGATGCATGTGACTTCAGTTTGTCTAACACTTGTACCAAAGGCAGTGAGCATTTGGGGCTTGAATTTGGCAAGGGGGAAACGCTCCATGAAGCCTGGGGGCTGCCGAGTGTGCAGATGGTGATGCCAAAGAGGGAGATTCGGGGGCTTCCCTGGTGGCGCGGTGGTTGAGAGTCCGCCTGCCGATGCAGGGGACACGGGTTCGTGCCCCGGCCCGGGAAGATCCTACATGCCGCGGAGCGGCTGGGCCCATGAGCCATGGCCGCTGAGCCTGCGCGTCCGGAGCCTGTGCTCCGCGACGGGAGAGGCCACAACACTGAGAGGCCTGCGTACTGCAAAAAAAAAAAAAAAAAAAGGAGGGAGATTCGGAGGCAAGGCTGTGAGAGGCTCAGTGTGTCTTCAGCACACCCCACTTCCTCTTTCACTGCTCCTCTCCCTTGTGACAGGCCCCCCAGCCCTACTCCCACATTAAAATTGTTCCCCATTCCCATGGGCCTCCGATCTGGCCTTCAGGCCCGTTTTCAGCTCCACTACTGGGAGAGCAGAAGCGCTACCCTCTCCAGTATTATGGTCTGTTAATGACAGCACTGCTGTCACAGTTCTACTAACAGGATCTCAGATAGGAGGCAGGGGGCCTTTGAAAGGTCCTGGTGCCACTGCATCAGAGGGTGCCCATTCTATCTACAATCCCGACCTCTCACAGATCACAGCAAGAACACCCACACTTCCTTTCCTTTCTTCCAGGGACTTTCATGGGATCCACGAGGTGGGTCTGAACCCCGGCAATGAAACACCCACACCCAGTAAGCCAGCTAGGGCCCACACCATCCAGTCAGCAATCGAGACCCATCAGTTCTTCCTTCTTGGCATCTAAGATTCACCATCTCCTCTTGACCAACTCTGGTCAGGCCTGTATCATTTCCTGTTTAGACTACTAGAACAGTCTCTCAAATCTTCAGTCTCTTCTCCAATCGATGTTCTGGATACCTATTATCCTCTTAAACCCCTTCTCTAATTGTATCAGTTTACTGCTCTAAATAATTTATAGCTAACACTACATAGCTGGGTAACATGATGGACAGTTTTATGCAGTATTTCCCTTAAACCTCACAACAGCTCTACGAGGTATCAACATCCCTAATTTTTAGATAAGGAAACTGAGGGCCAACTAAGGCAGGTAATTTGCCCAGGGTCGTACTGAGGCAACTGGCATGTGAGCCCAGGCAGTTTGACCTTCTCTTCCCATTGCCCACAGGATGACGTCCACATTCTTCAGGCTGACACCAGAAACTTGCTTCAGCATGGCTGGACTGGCCCTTCTAGCCTCTCTCCCTCATGTTCTAAACTTACCTCCCTCATGTTCTAAACTTAGGCCACTCCAATGTTTATGCTAAATACCCTCCAGAAATACCTTTTCTCCTTTTCTACCAATCCAACCCAACATATTCTGGAGGTCTAAGTCAAATTCTACCTCATCCATGAAATCTCTCCTCTGATTGCCCCTTTCAATTCTGATCTCCTCTCTGAAATCCTACAATAGCACTTAATAGACTGTCTTGTTATCCTGAAGGCTGGGATGCTGCTGCTAGGGAGGCCGCCAGATCCTTGAGGGCATGGGCTATGAGTCTTCATCTTCTCATGAATTCCTAACAATTACAGTGCCCATTCCTTTCCAAAGAAAAATTGGGATATATGGTCTGATATGGTAACTATTTATTAAAAAGGTAAAAATACTTAAAATTGGGAGTATTTTGGAAAATTTAAGACTATCGCCATTTTACCAATGTCATCAAGCACAGGACTGAGCACGTAAGAGGTCCTTAATAAATGCTTATTAGATAAATGACCATGCAACAACAGTGAAGTCCAAAACGGAGTAGAGTAGAAGTCTTTTATGAGAAAAACGTTGTTAAACCATAGATGTTAAACCACACTGTATTGGATATCAACTCTGATTAGCAGCTCTGAAAATGCTCAGGTTAGCGAATTAAACATGAGGCCTGCTCCATGTGCCTGCATATTAGGTGCAGAAGGGAAAGTCAAAACAAGTCTCGAAGAAGCAGAAATTGTTTCCTTTTCTTACATCAAGCCTGAGTAATCCAGTCATGGTAGGGATACTTCAGTCCCAAGAGTTCTTTCCCATTGTGAGCTCTACTTTCTCTTGGCCTGGCTGCCAACTGGAAGAGAAGTCTGCAGGATGGTGTTTGGTAATGGGCGCACAGGATACCAGGGCTGCCTTTTTACCCAAGCTGGGTGTCAACCCCGCCCAACACACACACACATACACACACACACTGCTGTTGGGTCTCCAATAGTAAGTCTTTAAGATTGGGCAGCAGAGTGACTGAGGAATTTGGGCTTTGGGGTTAGGAAGACGGTGGGTTAAATCTAAATCTCCCACTTACTAGCTTCGTGACATCAGGCAAGTCATTTTCCCTCCTGCACCTGCCTTTCTTCAAATGGTTTCTATGATATAAAGTGAGGTTACCTATTTATCTACCTACTTACCTACCTACCTATCTATCTATTGAGACATCTATCGAGAGATATTTATAAGTACCTGTTCCTGGCAGGTGCTACAAAAGATACGACAGATGATGGTAATGGTGATGCTGACGAGGCCTTTTCCTCTGAAGCTTTGTTGCTTCTTAGGTCTCACTCTCATAATGGAATACCCCCTCATACAGTTTGTGCAGCCACTAGGGGCACTTGCCAGTCCCCTCCCCCAGGGCCTCACTTTGTACCACTGACAGCTGCCAATGATTCACCTCAGACATTGATCAAGAGCAGCTTAAGATGCTCTCCTCCCAGAGAACTGTTATCTTCAGAGACGGTTATGGAAGACCATAGGGCACAAGGTTAGAAGAAGGGCCAGTGGGCAAAAGCTCCAACAGGTAGACTTTCACTTACAGGAAGAACTTCCTATAGTAAAAACAGTGGAAGAGGCTGTCTTGGGAGATGGGTATGTTCGTGCAGAGGCTAGAGAATTACCTGACAAAGATACAGTAGGGAATATACCTTTATGGAATATGAAATAGATTAGATGAACACTACAGTTTATCTTCCAACTCTGAGAACCTATGAGTCCAGGAAAAAACTTTAAAAATCCCACAGATTAAGCTCTGATGGGGAAACTCACAGCATGAGCTGATAGGGGTAGTCATACCATGAAGCCTGGTCCCGGCTCTCCTCAGCCTCAGAAATATACAAACAAGACACCCAAGGATGAACTGAGCCCAAAAGTTCCCTTCCAAAAGCTTCAGCGGAAGAGCTCCCAGAAACCTCCTTTGCACTGGAGCCTGGGAATGCGCCTTGGCCACCCCTGTCTGGCGCCTAGGGAGCTTCTCCTGCCCCCGCCCCCTGGAGCCTGTGGACTGAAGACTTCCCAGGGGTTATGGGAGCCAGGAGAGTCCCCCAGGACTGTCCCTTGCCAGGCTGAGACTCTCTGGCCCTGCCTACAAGCCTTCTGTCTGCTGGGGCTGGGGGCCTATTCCCTATGGGGTTTGGCTACCATGGAATCTGTCTCCAGTCACCAAGAGCCGCCTGGGATGCCGCATTCCACAGAAGTCTGGCCACTCTGGCGTCACTGCCAAAGTCTGGCCTGTAGCCAGCCCACAGCAGGAACTCAGGGCCAGATTGAGCTGCAGCATTTCCCTCAGGAAGCTGAGTTGACTCAAACAGGTAAGAATGTGAGGTCCAATGCTTGTGCCCAGCTGCACACAAAAAAGGAGAATAAATGGCCTTAGGGCAGCATAAGGAAAACCCCCAAACAACCCTGGGCTTAGAGAAAGACGACAGGCTCAGAGGGTGTCAGCTGGTACTGCTGCTGCCAAAAATGTGATGCCGCTGGAGGTGCCTCAGTGTCCCAGCAAGGGGAGGTCACAGGCCCACTGCTCTTTGGGCTGCTAAGCCTCACAGGAGAGCACTGTAATCATCAGTTCTGGGCACCTTTTTTAAGGTGGACACCAGTGGAATAAAATGGGTACATGGAGCAGACAGGATGGTGAGAAGTGTGAAATGACATCTTTCCTCATGGGACTTTGGGCAAGTTACTTAATCTCTGAGTCTCAGTTTCCCAAATGAGCCAAATCTAAGGATTAAATGTGGTAAATGGGGAAGCCTCCAGGACTGAACAGAAGATCAAGGTTAGCCAAATGTAAATCTGATCAAGGTCAAGGGCTGGTGTGGGTAGTAGTGAGCCTCCTGGCATTAGTGTTTAAGCAGGGCCTGGACGAACTGTCAGAGATGCTGTGGATGGGCTCATGCAGTCGCAGGCAGGCGACTTCTACAGGCTCTTCTGGCTCTGGGCTTCCACGAAGCCCTGCATACACTTTTCGGGTCTTTAGGTGTCTGCGGTAAGAGACGAGCCCTCCTTAGCTGTGGAGTCCCGAGCCCAGCAAGAATGCAGGGAGGTGTCCTGCAGGCACAGGCTTTGAGGGGAGGCTGCTGCTGCTCCCCACCCAAGCCGACCGGGCTCGGGTCCCGCTGTGCTGAGGCCACTGGCCTTAGTGACCAGGGAAGCCAGGGAGAGGGGAGTAGGAGAGAGCTGGTGAAGCACGGGTGCCTCCAGGTTGGGAGGTTCAGCACGGGGCTGTACGAGGAGGAGGGCGAGGGTTCCCCCCCCACAGCACAAGGGCCAGCTCTCTCCATTCTTACCATCTGTGTGCTCTGGTGGCGCATCAAAAGGGCCCAGTGCAGGTTACTGCAGAGCGTCCTTGGAGCTGGGGACCAGAAGATCCAGCTCTCCTGCTTATAGGCTGTGTGACCTTGGACAAATCATTGGCATTCTCTTTGCTGATATGTAAAACAGAGTCAGAAGTACCAGCTCAAACCGTCTCATGTAAAGGTTGTGAGGTTTAAAATAATGGCTGTGCTTTGTAAGTCATAAAGTGCCAGGTAAAGTAATGATATGAGCATCATTACTATTATTTGAGTAATAATAAATATCAATCCAAAGGCATGACGCCTTAATGGTAGGATTTCACGCATCAGTGGAGAAGATATTGTTGGGTGGGCGGGGTAGGGTGTGGACTCTGGGCTAAGCTATGCCATGCCCTCTGACTTGTATCACTGACTTGTCCCAGCGAGGTCCCTGAAGATGCAGAAAAGTCACTTCAAAAGCAGTAAATGTCAGCTCTTGAGCTGACGGGAAAGGAAATCACGGGTCTGGGCGAGAAACCAAGTCCACGGTTGAGGGTTTGTGGGTTTTTGCCAAAGGCACCTTTAATTTGCCATCCTGTGGCTTTCAGCAGACAAGCTGGGAGAGAGGAGCTCCTATCTGAGGTCCCAGCAGGCTGGAAAGCTGAGGAAGGAAAGACATTGACTCAACTCTTGAGAGCTGCTGGCCTGAGTCCAGCTGCCCCACCATGGAGGAAAGCCTGTGCTTGCTCAGCATATCTGAGACAGGAAATTGAGAAAGGGTCTCAGGGTCTGGCCCCAGGAAAGAGGCCAGGCCAAGCGCCTCGCCGGACACGCCACAGAGCTATTCTGATCAGCTCCCCAGGCCCCACTCCCCCGGTCCAGGACCCCAGGGGGAATGAGGCAGCGGGAAGGAATGTGGTCGGGAGGCTGTAGGTTCAGCCAGAGCAAAGGGGACAGCGTGTTTTCAGGCACCTTGGGACCTTTCTGGGATCACTCCTGCAGTCCCCAGTGCCCAACTGCCTTCTTCTGAAAGGGTATAAAAGGCACCCAAGGATGAGCTCCTCCTCCTTTTGTGAGGGGAATTGCTGCTCCAAGGGCAGAGCTCATCGGATTGGAGCCCTCCCATAATCAGTGATTTCCTAACGACACAAGAAATGTCCTGTGGCGCGGTCCATGAGACCTATGGGGACCCAGAGGGCCAGGTCACCCGAGGTCAGAATGTCAGCTACAAGTGATTAAAGATGTCCCTTAAAAGTTAAGACAGCCCCAAAATAGTCAGTTTCCCTGAATAGTCTGTTAAGGGACCTGGTCACTAGTGACTTTATCTGAACCTGCCTCAAATCTCACATTTTCAGCTTATCCTCACAGGGGAACAAATTCCCTAAAGCAGTCCAGCTGTGGGAAGCAGGAAGGCCTTTCCTTGAAATTTACTTTTTCTGAACTGAACGAAGCCCTCTTAGTCCCGTGTTTGGGATCTGAGTTGTGTTTCCTCCTTAACTGCATGGCCCTTTAGACTCCAATGAAACCCCTTCTCAATCTTGGTCTCCTTGTACTCAAGAGACTTCATCTTTATGAGCCCTTTGTAGCTTGAAAGACCTGGCTGGAAAGGTTTTTGAGTATCTCTTTAGACCAGAGAGCCAGTGAAAAAGGACTTGCATAATGCCCCGGCAGAGGCCAGAGGTTATCAGGCCTCAGTCCTTCAATTCGGAACACTCATCACTGCCTTTCCCAGGTCTGTGGCTAGCACACGGCCTGTATCACAGCATCTTAGATCTGGAAGGAGATTTTTAAAAGTTGCCTGTTCCAACAGCCCTAGCCCCCAGCCCAGCCTTTCACAATGTGCCTGACAAGTGGCTTGGACATCAGCAGTGACGTGGCAGCCACATACCGCTTTCCCGAGCAGCCATTTCCTCTCTTAGCATCAGAGACTTTACTCACGTCTTCCAGTAGGCTTGCCTTTGGCACCAGTTCTGCCCCATGACAGCTGTTGGAGAGCTGAAGATACTGAGTCATGGGCTCCTTGAGACTACTGCTGCTTCACAACAGCCCCTTTAACTTTTACTCATAGAACAGATCTGCCAAATGCCCCAACCTCTAGGTCTCCCTCCTCTGAGCACCGTCCAGTTAGAGTTCGTCCTTGTTATGCTGTGACCCTCAGACAGGAAGCAACATTGGAGGTGTGCTCTGATCAGCTCAAGATCGGGGAGGAGCCTCATCTTCCTCCTGGACACATTATGTGTGTTAATGTTTCCAAAGGCTGAATCTTAGAATCACTCCTCATGGGTCTAGCCCATAGCCAAACAGAAAGCCCATGGTGTCCGAAATCCCTTCATTAGCAATTCAGCCCTTTGGCTCTGGAAGATTTTACAGGAAAATAAAAAGGGAGCCATGTAATAGGAAATGAAAACAGACTAGCCGCATGAAGAAGAGCCCTAGGACACCACCTCTGCAGGCATGACCTGAAAGCTCTGTCCACCTGCAGTTCTCTCCCTGGTTCCCCCGAGTCTCAGGAGTAGCACCTCTCCAGAGCCCCAGGATGTAAGGCCCAGCTCAGATTCCAGAGGACAGACCCCAGGATCATTGAGTGTGACAGAGAGGGGAGAGCAGGCCTACAGGGAGGAGGTTCTGGAGGTAAATAGCCTAGAGGCTTTGGCCACCACTGGCCACCAGGTGTCACTGCCACCTTGAGAACAGTATCCCTAAGGCACTCCAGAGTAGAGGGTCCTTTGCCATGGCCAACTCTCAGGGCAGCCCTAAAGCCGGCAGGCCAGCCAGGCTGAGACCAAGCTGTCATCAGCCAGAGAAGGCTTTGCCACTCACCCACTCCCTGCTCTCAGAGACTTAGCGCCTCTCACACCCTCAGAACTGGGCACAGCAGGTGGCCTGGGCCCAGCCCCATGACTTTGCTCTCTGTTTCCTATAATTAATCCACTTTGGTCTAGGCAGTTGGCTGACAACAAGATAAGGGAGGCCCTCTGCTCACCTCCCCTGTCCCTAACCTCCTTTAGGCTCTCTTTTAGAGTCAAAGAAATGAAAGCTTTAATAGGGGAGCTGTAGGCAAGGAGAGAGAAGGAGAAAGAGAGAAAGGTAGACAAATGGCTAGTCATAAGTCTGTCCTGGTCTTGACCTAGAATACTGGGCAAGAAGTAGCATCTAGGGCTTGTGACTCAGGCCAGAAGCTCTCGCAGCCTGAGCTACAGAAGAAAGAGGCCAGCAAGAGGGGCCTGACCATGAGGAGTGAAACGTGAGTTAGTGGCAGCACCTGAGGGCTCAGCTCGCCATTCAAAGTCCTGGCGGGGACCTAGGTAACAGGCTTTGGTTTACATCTCTTCCATTTGCACTCTACTAAAATTGTTCATAGAATCCCAACACCAACTCCAATATGCTGCTAGGGCTGTTAAAGACACTTATTCCAACTGGGAACTCGTCCAACAAATATGTATTGCAACGGCAGATCAAGGAAGGGGTAGGTGGGAGTGGTTTATCACTGTTGTTTATATAGAATTGCTGTCACGTGGTGATAATAAAAAGCAGACAGATTAGTTTTGTTATTGCTGTTCAACTTTTCTACCCACGATAGACTGTACCTGGGCAGACCATGCCCCCACCCCTCCTTAGTGTACCCAGGGTACATCCAGTGGCTGCCAGGGGCTGGCCACTCTGCCAGACCTGAGGGACACAGCAGTGAACAAGCCCTACTCTTGAGGCGCCGACATTCCAGTGGAAGAGACAAAGAGACACAGATGAGAATGATCGTAGCCGACAGCAAGTGATGTGCAGAAAATTTAAAAAGGGAGGGGTGGTAGCCAGTGACTAGGTGGCAACTTTGGATTGGAGGGCTTAGGAAATATGTTATACAATCATGAAAGAGCCAGCCATGCAAAAATACGGGAAGAGCACTTCAGAGAGAAGACACAGCTAATGCAAAGGCCCTTACCAGCATGGCGAGGGCACAGCGAGCTAGGATGGTATGAGGGCACTGCATTGATCACTGTGGCCCTAAGTCTATTAACTAATTTTAAGCACATACTTTGGGGTAGGCCTGTGCTAGTCAGTGAAAACACAGACAAATAAGGCTCGAAAGTATCTGAGAGACATTTGCTAAATTAATTAAATTATGTATGTGGTAAAGAATTTGGCCTTGCCCAAAGACAGATCTGGCCTTTACTCACACCCCCCTCCCCCCTTGGAAAGTAGCCTCTAAACTCTTGGAATTTCCTGAGTGACAGGAGTGTCTGTTATTCAAGGTGGGGGCCCCTCAGCCCACCTGATGGTGCATGATAATGAAGTGACTCATGGTGGGCCCCTCAGGCCCCTTGGTATTAGACTGACCTCCAGGGAGGGGAAAGTTGGAGACTTGAGTTCAAGGAGGTGATCAATCAATCAAGCAAGCCTACAAAATGAAACCCCAACAAAAACTCTGAAATTCAGGTGAGCTTCCCTGGTTGGCAACACTCCATGTGCCTTATCACATACGGATGCCAAAGGATAACGCATCCTAAGGACAAAAGCAGCTTTGTGTTTGGAACCCTCCCAGACTCTGCCTCATGCATCCTTCTTTCACTTATATTTGACCTGTATCCTTTCCAATAATACACCTATGAGTATAACAGCTTTCAGGAAGTTCTGTGAGTCCTTCCAGAGAATTATTGAACCCGAGGGTGGTTTGGGGAACTATCTGAACTTCCTGCTGCTGTCAGGAGTGAGGGTAGTCTTGTGGAGGACTTAAGGGCCTTTAGACTTTGCAGCTGGGCTGACTCCAGGTTTCATGTGACCTTAGAATTGAAAGGGATCTAAAGATCATCTAATCCAATTCCATTTTATAGGTGAGGAAACAGGTCTAGAGATGGGAACTGACTTACCCACGGTCATGTAATGTCACGGCAGAGTGAGACTAGCTCCTGAGTGTCTTGACTCCCAGCGTGGTGTGCTTTCCACAGTTTTACAGTTTCTGTTGTAACTTCAAATGTAAGGCTCAGCAGAGAAAAACTCACCCTGAAGCCAGACTGGCTTTGTTACAAGGAAGTTTTGCAGGTGTGCCTGTATTTAGGGAAGCTCATTCCCTACCAGGTTTCCTGCCTTGACTCTGACATATTTCTCTTTAAAATATTTAAGCTGAAATATGTAATGTTTACAAAGTAAGGGACTTATATGAAAGAAGAATCAATGCTTTCATTGGGTGAAAACGCTTTTTTTGGTAAATTCTTTCTTTGTTATTGAACTTCTATCATTTTCATATAATCTAAATTTTATTGTTAGAAGAGATCTTAGCGATTTGTTTTTGGTTCAACCCTTCATTATACACGCAAAGATGCTGGGGCAGAGAAATAGAAATCTACCAAGCTGACCTGGTGAGTCAGTGGCAAGGACAGGCTGAACTCAGGTCTCCTGACTCTCAGCGTAGCCTTCATTCAAGTCAGGATGATTTCCCTTGAGGAGGCCAAGACAGTGTTGCACGCATTTATAAAAGTACTTAAGCAACCTTCACAGGATCCCAGAGCAGCCCATTTTTGTTTATCTTGCCTGGGCAGCAACAGGCTCTCTTACTCTGTCATAAATTGTTTAAGCAGCTACCAGACATTCTCTGTATTTCTCAGTGGGTAAGGGGGGAAGGGGGCTCTTGTCACTTTTCCTCTGGAGCACGAATGAACATCAATCTGCCAATCCCATCACTGAGACAGTGTGGACTGAAAGGCAAGACTAGGACTCAAACACCTTGATCCCATCAGATTTACAAAATCATAGAATCTACTGTGGGCCTCATATTATTTTAACCGGGAAAATCTTTTTATCACCTCTAGTTAAGTACAATATTCAAATAATGGGCTTGTATCTCTAACAAGCAACTAAAGTGTGTTCTCCTAATTACCCTACCTAATTATCTAGTGACTACATTCCTGAAGCACAGGAACAGATTCTTGCACTTGGTCAGAGGCCCCCAGAGCGTGAGCCACCTATAGAAGGTGTGAAACAAACACAAGAGCTAATCTATGGTAGCACCCCGCCACATGGGGCCACTCTCAACTTGGATACCCAAAGAGAGCACAGATGTTTCTATGTTTCTATGCTATGATTCTGTGATGTTCAAATGATGAGAAGATAAATGTGGGCTAATTTGCTTCTATACTAAATAATCTAGACATTTTTATCTTGTTTTTTTTTTTTTTTTTTTTTGCCCTCTCCCCCTCCTTTTCTTCTTTCTTACTGAAAGATTTCAAGAATCCAATTACTTGGCTCCTGATTTCAGTATAATCCCAGCACTGATCTTTAGAAAAGGGAGTGATGATCTCAAAGCCTAAGGCTGTAGGGAACCCACACCAGAGGCTGCTTACATAACAACACAGGTAGCCTTTACTGAGCATTTACCATGTGCTGTGCCATGTGTTAGGTTCTTCACGTCATCTGATCCTTGTAACAGCCCTAGAAAATAAGGGCTGTTGTTTAGATCTCTCCTGAGCCACGGATATGGTCCTCGTGCAAGGTCACAAAGCCAGTAAATGGAGGGTCCAGGATTCAAATCTGAATAGTTCCTGCTTCAAAGCCCACATTCTGAATCACTATTCTATTCCACCTCCCTAACTGAAGTAGGATCTCGAAAGCAAGATTGCTGAGAGATTTTCATTATAAGGGATAAAACCTGAGCCCTGGAAAGGGTAGTAACTTCCCCCCAGAGTCACAGAGCTGTTTAGGGGAAGAGCTAGGACTCAGTTCTTGGATTCATTGTCCCAAGTTCTTACTACTCTATTATACGGTGGAGAGAAGAGTTTGGCGATACTTTTGAAAAATGAGCTACCTCCTAGATGACTGTCTTTAGCCCACTCTGGTGCCACGGGGCCTGAGGTTTCACAGAAACCTCAGTGTGGATTTCCCACCAGACCTGCAGCTGGAATACTGTCACTGTGAATGTGACTGCCTGGAGTCATACACCACAGTCAACTGCAGGAAGCTGCCTCGTCTCCCTCAGGAAGGAAAGCAGAACTCGAATATGAGTTCTACCCTGTCACTCTCGCTCAGAATGAGAGACCTGACTCTCCCCTCTCTCCAGACCAGGAGATTTCTCAGAATCACCCTTCTTTCTCTACAAATGCGGCAGACCTCTCAGGCAGTGAACAGCTAATGAGAGATCTGATCGAGCCCTTCCTCAGATACCTCCCAGTTTAAAAGTCCCAGGGGAAACAGGTTCTGGTTCCCTGGAGTCTTCAAGTTCAGAGGGAAGGGAGCCAGTACTCCATCTCTGGAAAGTTCTAAAGCTGATCCTGCAGCTTGCTAATGAGAAGGTTTCTATAAGGGGTGGTAGAAGATAATCAGGTGTCCAAAGGGGAGGGAAGGGAAAGAGAGGGAGAAGGAAAAGACTACACAGAGCCCATGCAGGCCTCTAGGTATCTGACCTCTGCTCCATCCTAGAGCCACCAGTCCAGAGCAGTGGGCTTGGCAATGGTTCTTGGCTCTCCTCTGTCTCCTCCCTGCTTACCTGTGGCTGCTGAGTGGTTAAGGGTCTCTGAGGAGACAGGATAGGGGTCCTGGACAGCAGCTGGTTCATCTTGCTGATGACCAGTTCGGTGATGAGCTGTCTGTCCTCCACTTGGTGTTCCCCAATCAGCGGCATACTACAGTCCATGACCTGGTGGAGGAAGTGGCCCAGATTAGGAAAGGGCCTGGAAACATCCAAGGCCTGGTACAGTCTTTCAGAATGAGCAGGACTTAAGCCAGCAGAGAGAGGTTGGGGTTAAGTTGGTGCTTTTGTCTTCGGCTAGAAGCATGTTCCTTTGCATATATTGGCCTTTATCCCCTTCTCCTGCAAGCCTTTGCCTTGGGCCTCCCCCAGACTTCACCCATGCCAGGGCTCAGTGAGACTTCAGTCTGGTGGCTGAAGGTGGTGGGGAGAAAGAGAGAGCAAGGAGAGAGGATGCCTTCTCTTCTCACCACCAATCCAATTTTTCCTGTACCTCAAGGTCCAGATCAATACTCTCCTCCTTGAGGGAGTGTCTGCTTGCCCAGGATCATAGACTCTGGAGTCCAACTCTCTCATTCATGGCTAAGAAAACTGAGGCCCACCGAGAGGCAGAAGGTATGACCATCCAGAAGTTACATGCCAAGCAGGCCATGGAGCAGATGCCAAGCCCACTTTGGGCTCCTGACACGAATCCTCTGCAAATACCACCAATTCTTGGCAAGGAGCCTCTCCTGCTCCTGGGAAGACTGGATGGGAATGTGTGTGAAAGACTATATGGCCACTGACTCTCCCTTTAATACAGGAAAAGAGTCAGCAAAATTGTGCCGGAGGCTCAGGCTGAGTCAAGTGTCTCAAAGCTCACAGAAGGGCTAAGAAGAATCTCCTGCACCCAGGAGACCTGAGTTCTAGTCCAGGCTGAGACACTGATTCACTATGTAGCCTTGGGCACATGTTCATGGCATTAGGCCTCAGCTGTCTCACTGGCAAAATGAGCAGACTGGACCAAATGATTCCCAAGACCAGCTTCCTGAGACCAAGAATGGCAAAACCACTAAAGTCTTCCCAGAGGAGTGGCAGGCTAGGACCCAGGAACCCAAGTCTGGCATCTCTTACCAATGGTGTGGGTCAGCCTAGCTGGTTAGAAATAACATCTCCCACTGGCAAGTGTGTTTTTGCTATGCATACCCCCTGGCTGTGTCATCTGGAAACCTTCCCAGGGCTCAGGAGACTCTAACATAAATGCAGTGCGTGCTGCCCATATAGGTCTCAAGCCGAAAGCCTGGCTTCCAGCCTAGGGGGTTGTCTCTTACTGAGATACTGTGTGGGCCAGACTCACCTCAAAAATGTAGTCTTTCCCATCTTTGCCATGCACAGCTTTGACAGCACAGATGTCCAGGCCACCAAACATCTCAGAGCAGGTGTCCACCCACAGCTTGTACCTGGAGGGGAGGGGAAGGTGTCCCGAGGCTGGGGCATTAGTCCCATGCTCTCCTCGCTGCCTCTACCTCTCCCAGCCCCCGCCCCATCCCTCCCGCCCTCCACCCCCATCAAATACACTGCCTTGTCTACAGGGCCCTCCTGCTTTGCTTTCCAGATCCTACCTGCCTTCCCAAGCTCAGGGCAGGTCTCACCTACTCCAGGTGGCCTTTCTTGGCCATGCCAGCCCACAGTAACTCCTCCTTCCCTGGACCTTCTATGGCACGTCCAGTCTTTATCTACACAATTCAGCACATAACCCATTCCTGCCTGATCTTGTTAACTGGGTGCTTGGGTCTTTGTGTTCCATCTGTCTGGCCTGATCAGAGGCTCCCTTTGGGCAGGGCTCATTTCTTACACCTCCTCATTTACGGACGCCTCCCCTTACTTACCTGTCTGACATGGCGATCTGCTCCAGCATTGCAGAGCCAGTGTTTGTCTTCCAGTTCCCTGAGATCGACGTCCTCCTACAACAAGGTCCCGCCAGGACAGGACAGACAGTGAGCTGGGCCAGCAAGAGGAGGGCTCACCGCCACTTTCCCCACCTGCTTCTCCCGCAAATAGCCGGGGGCCTGTCTGCTGAGCCTAGAGCCTGGCTGCCTCCGCCAACCCCGGCCTGCAATTCTCTCCTCCTTTCTACAAGAGTCCCACCCAGACTGCTCTGGCTCCACAGAGCCTTCCCTGATCCTTTCAACCAGATGAGCACTTGCTCTCTTTAGAACACCTAGAGGACTTTGCCTACACCTCACTTAAAATCCTGCGTCTACTTTTTACTTTAGTTATTTGAGCTAAGTCTTCTGTCCACAAGTCTATTAATCACTTGAGGGTATATATTTTGTCTTGTATTCCCAGCAGCCTACCCACTTGGTATCTAGGCTGAGTTGGTATATACAAACTGAATTCTATTGATGCTGGAAATACCCTCAGGGTTCCTGTGAATATCTCCCCATGGCTTCCTTACTAGCTCACTTATTAATTCAGTAGTTAATTTTGAGGGCCTACAGTATCAGCAACATGACTCTGGACAAGTCAGTTAACCTCTTCAGGCTTAAGCTGCCTCATCTATCACACGCAGCTGATCGAGTCAGGTCCCCAACCCCTTCTCTTCCATGCCCTCTGCACCCTCCCTCCAAGAGCATGTGTTAGAGTCAACTAGTCTTGGACTAAATAGGAGGCAGGTGACCTGGTTTCTGGTTCTGGATTTGCTCTTGACTGGCTCGATGACCTTGGGTGAATCGCTTCAACTCTCTGTGCCTCCCTTATCCCTTTGTAAACACAGGGTTGTCATGAGGACCAACTGATACAGTTTTAAATAAACTGTAAAATACCAAAAATATGGCTTTTAAATTATTAGTCTTCACTCAGACACAGTCAAGAGGAAGGGGATGGCCTAGGGGACAGAAAAGCCCTGCTCAACTACTGACAGAGCCCTTCACCTGCTGTCCTTATCACTCACTATGACTGAAGACAGGATGATGTGCTTCTCTGCTTAGCAGTTCTCAGGAGTATTCTCGCAGAGATCTGATTTCAGACACTGAGAAACCGAGACACACGGCTGGTACTTCAGAGCCCTGAGCCAGCCCAGTGAGCCGACCGATGTGGCAGTAACAGCTCCTCACGTTTGTACAGTACTGACTACCTTCCAAGGTTCTTCCTTCCCAAATCCCTCGCCAGAGCCTCACTGCAACCGCCCTGTTGTGAATAGGCTGCGATTCCTGCCCCCACTTTACAGACAAGGAGATGAAGACGCAGAAAGGTTAGATGACTTGTCCAGCATTGTATATCTACTCAAAGTAGATATAAGATAAAAACTCAGGACTCTTCGTTCCTTCATTGTGCTGCGCTTTTCCCTACACCCCACTACCTAGTTCAGAAAAGGTGAACAACTGACAGCTGAGTGGCTTGCAAAATATGAATAGAAACACAAAGACAGATCATAGTAAAAATAATGCTGTCTTTCTAACAGTGGTGGTTCACAGGTGTGTTCCTGTGGCGAGGATGGACTCCTCAAGGACGGGGCAGAGAGTCCCTCACTTCCATGTCCCCAGCACAAGGCCACGGTACATAATAGGGTCTCAGAAACTTTGAGTAATAATAATGTCCCTTATACTTTACACCTTTCTCTAACAACGGGATGCAGGGCACAGATCCATGCAGGCTACCTGGGGCACGTGGGAGCAGAAGGGAAACTGAGAAGCCATTTAGGGAGACTCACAGGTCATCCGACCTCCACAGCGGGACCCACATTACTGCCTACTGACAGCGGAGCAGGAGCTGCGCACTCTTTCCACCGACCGTGGCTGCCTCTAGGTCTCTAGGGTGAGGGCTGGGGCAGGAGGGAAGAATCTCAAACCTTATCCTGACTATGGCCAAGTCAGTTCCTTCTTCTGAGAGCAAGAGAATGGCCAAAAGTTTGGGGAAGAGGAACTGAGAGGGCCTAAACATTCCCCCAAATAACTGACGGTCCCTTGCAAATAAAAAAGTAAGTAAATGGTCATCATCAAAAAATCTACAAACAATAAATGCTGGAGAGGGTGTGGAGAAAAGGGAACCGTCTTGCTCTGTTGGTGGGAATGTAAATTGATACAGCCATTATGGAAAACAGTATGGAGGTTCCTTAAAAAACTAAAAATAGAATTACCTTATGACCCAGCAATCCCACTACTGGGCATATACCCTGAGAAAACCATAATTCAGAAAGAGTCATGTACCACAATGTTCATGGCAGCTCTATTTACAATAGCCAGGACATGGAAGCAACCTAAATGTCCATGGACAGATGAATGGATAAAGAAGATGTGGCACATATACATAACAGAATATTACTCAATCATAAAAAGAAACGAAATTGAGTTATTTGTAGTGAGGTGGATGGACCTAGAGTCTGTCATACAGAGTGAAGTAAGTCAGAGAGAGAAAAGCAAATACTGTATGCTAACACATATAAACTAAAAAAAAAAAAAGAAATGGTTCTGAAGAACCTAGGGGCAGGACAGGAATAAAGATGCAGACATAGAGAATGGACTTGAGGATATGGGGAGGGGGAAGGGTAAGCTGGGATGAAGTGAGAGAGTGGCATGGACATATATACACTATCAAATGTAAAACAGATAGCTAGTGGGAAGCAACCACATAGCACAGGGAGATCAGCTCGGTGCTTTGTGACCACCTAGAGGGGTGGGATAGGGAGGTGGGAGGGAGACGCAAGAAGAGGAGGATATGGGGAAGTGTACGCATATGACTGATTTGCTTTGTTGTGCAACAGAAACTAACACAGTACTGTGAAGCAATTATACTCCAATAAGGATTTACTAAAAAAAAAATTATAAACTTAAATATTAAGTAGGAATCGGATGAATAAAGGTAAAAAAGATTGTGTGCTTCAGTTCTTCATAAGGGCTTTTCCCTGCATACTTACTGAGGGCCTACCACACGCCTGCTACTGTACAAGGAAGCAGGGCCACAGAGATGACTCCGGTTCCGCCTAGAGAGCTCAGAGGAGCGTGGTACAAATACCCAACGTGTGAAAAGCGCTCAACTAGAGGTGTGCAAAGGGTTACAAGAAGGGAGTGCAGGGAAGGGACTCCTAACTAACTCCAGGGGTGGGGAGTGTACACACTAAAAGGAAAGATGAGGGAAGAAAAATGAAAATAGATGGTGAGAGAGGGAAGCTGCTCAACCCTGACATCTGCTCAAGTCCTGAGTGGCAAAGATCAAATTCATATATTGTAATGTTCTCTCTTTGTAAAGAAAAACACTACCTTAACATTTTTTACAGTGTGAAGTTAATATTTCCAAAACTGGACTCGTAAGCCATTTGCATTCTTATGTATTTTATGGAAGATCAGGTAGTCTTGAAATCTTTTCTTTTTCTAAATTGTACTGGAGGAAACGTTTACCTTTCCATTCTGGCAAATGGACACAGTTCCATGGAGAAGTCATCTATTCTCATAACCACTAGGCTTTTAACGTTCTGTGGTGTTTGCAGGGCTATATCGTTACGTCAGGAGTTTCTTAACTTTTTCTGTGCTCTGGCCGCCTAGTGAAGCCTATGGATTCCTTTCAATGTATAAAATATGTAAGACGTGTGAATGTAAAATAAACTACACAGGACAACAAAGGAACTCAATTATTTAAAAGAATTTACCAAAAGAGTTATCAAAAACAGTAAACAAATCTCAGATTAGTAAAAAATATGTTTCTTCATAAATAACAAATGTATTTACAGGTGTGAATGCAGTGGCAAGTCTAACTACCATGATTCTTAAATAGTGATAAAAGTAACGGGTGTTCAGAGATATCTGTGACAAGTGTATGTGTACAGAAACCTCTGTGCTGCCCATTAGTGACAAACCCCATGCGCTGCTGCTGATACTCCAGTCTGCTCATAACTCAGGAGAATGCCAGATTCCACTCAGAGGCTAAAATGAAAATAAATACTCATTTATTTCTCATCTCAGTTCAGGAACCCCTCCTCTGCCTTGAAAGGAAGCCAGGCTAAGACTCCCTTGACTGGAATGGCTCCCGCTCTCTGTTCTCTGCCTTGTGGGCCAGAGGAGGCTAAACTGCAAGGTGGCTACCACCTGGAGGCCGAGAGTCTCCCCAGAGCTGAGGAGACAGCGAAGAGCATCTGTGGGGACCCCACCCCCACTCACATGTAAGCCTTGTAGTTGTTGCCTATCTTCTGGACCCGGATGTCATACTTGGCGTCAATAAAAGGCTCTGCTGTGGCGTAGGTCTGGGTGAGGGCCACCACGCTGGCAATGTCCTGGAAATCGTAGTGGTTTTCCACTCTAACCTAATGGAGAAAGCACACACACACACACACACACACACACACACACACACACACACACGAGAGTCACAAGAGCCCTGAGCCCCCAAACCCATCAAGATGTTTCCATCCAGATGCAGACCTGAGAGCCACATCTCCCTAGGAAGTCCCTACTCTTTTTTTTTTTTTTTTTTTTTTTTCGGTACGTGGGCCTCTCACTGTTGTGGCCTCTCCCGCTGTGGAGCACAGGCTCCGGACGCTCAGGCTCAGTGGCCATGGCTCACGGGCCCAGCCGCTCCGCGGCATGTGGGATCCTCCCAGAACGGGGCACAAACCCGTGTCCCCTGCATCGGCAGGCGGACTCTCAACCACTGCGCCACCAGGGAAGCCCCGGAAGTCCCTACTCTTGAGCTTCCCTTCCCAGGGCTCAGGAGCCACATTTGCTGCAAAGAACACAGGGACCAGTCAGGTGGCCTGCACTATGCCTGCTGCAAGAGGACCGTTTGGGTAACACTCATGGCTTCAGAGGGGCCAAACGGTCTTCTCCTTGAAAAGAAGTCATCAGCAACAGAGGCAGAAGAACAGTCCACAACCAGGCTCTCTGAAAAGTGCCCTTCTTGGCCTCAACCCCAGAGCACAGCAGCCCCAGCCTTACCTTGCCCATGCCCGAGTGAGCATGGCCGATCTTCACCACCACAGGGAACGTGGGCAGAGTCAGCTGAAAGCAGAGGAGAAAGGAATGAATTGGTCAGAGTGTACGTGTGGAATCTTACAAATATTTTTCTTGGGAACACCCTTGGAAGGGCTCTTTAAAGAACTAGTGCAACCTACTTGCCTCGCAAATTAGAAAACTGAGGCCCATAGGGTGACAGTGACTTGCTTAAGGTCACAGCATATTAGTAGCAGAACCATAAGGACCCTGCTCTCCGACTTGGTACTCTCTACATCTTTAAAACTTATCGCTTCATCCTTCATGTGTCCAGCTTTCCTGCATTGAACCTGGCTTTTCTCCCCTCTTTCACACTCTCTTCCTTGCTCACCAACACCCCACACTCAGCACCAAACACAGCTTACTTAGTATGCGAAGGCCCATCTCTGCCCAGCTCGGGGTTTGGAAGAGAGCTGACATAGGAATTCAACACGTTTATCACTCAAAAGAGATCCTTAAGAGAGTAAACATTACCTTGAGGTAGCCGTATTTTAACAGAAGAACTATGAAAACTTAAAAGAAGAACTACCCTTCAAAGGCAGGATTTCAAGCTGTTACAAAATGGTGATGGAAGAAATAACGTGGTGGAGGGGAAAGAGCACTGGACTAGACGTCAGGAGACTTGCATCCCAGTCTCTCTGCAAGTCCCTTTACCTCCCTGGGCCTCAGTCTTCACATCTGCCAAGCGAAGAGACTGGACTGGATGCTTTCGAGATCCCGAGCAATAACACATCAGACTCTATCTTGATCCGGTGTTGCGTGAAGAACCAACCTGGACACCAAATCTCATCCTTCTTAGTCAGGCCTCAGCTCTCTTTCAGTTTCCTTCTTTTCAAACATCACCACCACATCAAGATGAAAACATGTCTTTCAAAGGAAATAATGTTGAGTCTGACGAAAAGTCAGATCCCCACGGGAATCCTGAGTGTGACCAGATACTGGGAGTACCTGACCTGAGGATTTCAGTATTCCTGGCTGAGGCCAGTTGAGACTGGGGCAAAATCACGTAGTTCAATCCTACTTTACGGAGAAGGAAGTGAGGCCCAGAGAGGCAAAGGTTGCCAAGCTACCTAGTGACAGAATCAGTACCCAGCCTGCGACCTGCTGGTGGAACGCTGTGTGGAAACATGCTACGACAACAATCCCGTGGGTTTCTTTCTGTTTGGAGGGTCGGAGAACTATGCCCTCTGTCAATCAGTGGACAGGACTCCAGTCCGTGGCCTCAAGTGCCTTGCTTCTTTGTTTTCTAAGCTGCCCCACCCTCTATAACAAGATGTAGTCTCTCAGCTGAGTAGGGGCCTGAGATAGGAACCAGGGTGGCCTAGGGTCTGGAGAGAGCTTTGAGAACCCAGGTTTGCCCTAAGTGATGGGCTACCCCGTGCTTTGAGCCCCCAGCAAGAGCACTGTCCTCAGACATCTGCAGAGTCTGAGCTCTGGGCACGGGAAAGGGTTTCTAAAGCACTGGCTGCTTTCTCGGACATCTCTCCCCACCCCCCAGCCGACAGAGCCAAGACACACACACACCCCAACTTTCTCTGTCCTATTCCATTACTGTTTGCTGTTGCTTTGGAGCCTCATAAATAGGGCATTGAAAACACTTCCTGCAGCTGAAAGAAGCCCTGAGTAGCTTGTCTCATTCCCAGCGTGCAGCTCAGCAAGAGATCCGTCCTTCTCTGTCACTGTCTCTTTTGCCTGTTGTAATTCCGTCTGCCTCTCTCTGACTCCGCCTGTCTCTTTCTGTTTGTGCCTCTCTACACTCTTGTCCTTTCTGCCTGAATCACAGTCGCTTGGTCTCTGTGTCCCGGTGCATTTGTCTTTGTTGCCCTGTCTTTCGATCCTTACACCATCCCCTTTCCCACCCCTCCCTCTACTTCCAGAAGGCTCAGGCAAGGAAATAGAGGCTAGGAGACTCTCCTGGCTTCCCTCTTCATCTTGCTGAGCCTGCCACTGAGCCCGCCGGCCAGGAGGGCCGCTGGTCCCGCAGCCGCGGGTGGCCTACAGCCAAAGGAGGGCGGAGCCCATCGGGGCGGGACTGGCCCTAGGTCCACCTCATAAAACCAGGGGCGAGGGGCGCGACGAGTTCTGGAGAAGCCCTGGAGGAGCTGCTTGGTCCGACAGTCCCCAGAGGCTGAGTCAGGGCGCTGCCGTGACATGCCGCGGAGCCCGCGGACCGCGCCGAGCTGGGCACTGCTGCTAAGGTTGCTGGCGCTGCTTCGGCCGCCGGGGCTGGGAGAGGCGTGCAGCTGCGCCCCCGCGCACCCCCAGCAGCACGTCTGCCACTCGGCGCTAGGTGAGTCCGGGGGAGCCCTCGAGGTCCACAGCAGGGGGTGGCTGTGTGGGGTCGAGGCGGGGCCCAGCGGCAGACCTGGAGTCTGGAGGGAAGGGGAGGAGCTCCAATCCCGCACCAGTTGCCTCCTGCTGGGGCCCCGTGGGTCGGGCAGGGCCGGCGCCACAGCCACCTTGCAAGCGCCGCGACCCGGAGACTTGCGAGGGAACAGACTGCATAAAAGGCCTCCGCAGCGACCCCATCTCCCCTGCCTACTGCAGTTACGGGGGGGGGTGTTGTCACTGAACAAGTCTGCGGAACTCTCCGGTGATTATTCTGATCTACTGGATGGGGGAAGGGAAAGCCAGGGGCCAGTGGGTTGCGCTTTCATTATAAACATCCTTGGGTGTCCAAGCCTATAACTGAGGTTGTCACCACGCCCTCACTTCAACACACAGCTTTTGCCCTTTCTGTCCCTCTGCCTGGAATGCCCTTCCTTGAAACCCTTAAATCCCTGGCAAACTCCTATTCATCCTTCAAGATCTTACTCAGGTGTCTCCTCTTCTCTGAAGGCTTCCTGACTCCTTGGTGCCACCACAGCACTTCTGTGCTCCTACCATGCTGTGCTGTTGGTCTTTCTAAGGGTGTTCTCCACCACACCAAGAGTTCTGCAGGGTGCGGACCCTGTCTTAATCATGTTTGTGGGTCTAGTATCTAACGTTAGGCCAGGCACAGAGGAGGAACTCATAAACAGGTTTTGATTAATACCCAAGTGGCAAGAGATGAACTACCTCTGTGCAGGGTCAGGACATTTATTAATTCATAAACATTTACCAACATCAACTCGGTCAGTCTCTCTCTGAGGCCTTGGACTACAGCAGTGGATGACCGCACACCAACTGCCCTCAGGTGGCTCCTGCTTCCTCCTCTACCTGCCGCACCTCCACCCCACTGCACCCTGGCTGTGGAGAACCAGACTCCCCAAACCAGCTGCTAAAGTGCAGGACCCAACAGGCCCGAGGGTTTTGGAACTTCCAGCAAGTGCAGAGGAGTTTCCCTCACATGCAGCATTCTCCCCATAACCCACCAAGACCTAAACCCAGAATTCCCCTGCACAGTTCTCCAGGGTGATGCCACGTCATCTAGATCCCAGATGGACCACTCCCACGTGTTGCTGAAAGTTCCCTCTTTTCTCTTCCTGTGCAGCGATCCGGGCCAAAATCTCCAGTGAGAAGGTAGTTCCTGCCAGTGCAGACCCTGCTGACACTCAAAAAATGATCCGGTATGAAATCAAACAGATAAAGGTACATGGGGACAGGCCAGGGCGATCACCCCCTTGGGCTGTTAGGAGGAGTGGAGTCTGTGATCTGGGAGCGGTGGGGCCGATAGGTGAGGCGGCCTGGCTCTGCGGTGTTGGGGCACAGATGCTCAAGTGCAGGGGATGACATGTAGGCAACAGGCCCACCGGAGCCAAGGCACAGTGCGGGACAGGCCCTCAGCGCTTGTGCATAGGGCTGCTAGAGGCACCTCCCTTCTCACTGAAATCAACCAAGGTTTAGATTGTTTTAGAGAGGAAAGACCCAGTTGGGCCATCTGTGTGCAACAAATCCTGAACTAGACTTTCGCTTAATTTTTTTCGATTAAGAAAAAGTTTTTCCTGTGAAGATATAAAGTACACTCACTGACCCAGTACTGCTCTTTTGTAAATGCTTTCAGATGTTCAAAGGGTTTGAGAAAGTCAACAATATTCAGTATATCTATACACCTTTTGATTCTTCCCTCTGTGGGGTGAAACTAGAAGCTAACAGCCAGAAGCAGTATCTCCTGACTGGTAAGTGAAAGACCAGCAAGCGGCCCTGAGAGTCTCTGCCCTAAGGAAGGCAGTCAAGGAGGAGCCCGGGCTGACCCTGGGTAGTGAGCTGAGCCAGGTGGCACTTTCTTGGGCATAAAACAGAGCTGTGTTACGAAGAGGCAGCCTAGGTTGGGAGGAGCCTTGGTAACGTCCCTTTCAGTGCAAGAGTCCTCACTGCCACTGGCTTGCTAGTTCACAGGTTGCTCTCCCAGCCTAGGATAACTGGTTCCATTTCCAAACAGCTTTAATTGGTATAAGATTTTTGGTATCTTGAGCCAAATTCTGCCATTCTGAAACTCTCTCTTTGGGTTCAGCTCTGCCCTCTATTCTACGATGACCCTTCAGAGGGCTGAGGACGACAGATACATGCACTCTAGCTCCAGGTCTACTGGTTGCGGTTCCCAGACCCCTTCCTGCCCTGGCCACCTTCAAAGGGATATAGCCTGTCCCTGTCCCTCCCCAGCACAGGACCCCAAACTGGACACCACACTGCAGGGGAGGTCTTAGTTACACAGAGCAAAGGAGGATTGTGCATTTTGCAAACTCCCCCTGCAATACACACATAATTGTCACTGTAGCCTACAGATGTATTAGCTTTAGACAGCCAGGACAGGTCACACTCTTGGCTCGTGGCTGACTCACATCCGAGGCCCTATTCTGGGGGTGCAGTAAAGCACAGGCCCTAACAGGAGCCTTGACTCTAACGTGATTCTCTCTCCATGACCTTGGACCCAGGCAGATCCCTCATACTGAACTGGTTGGGATAGAACAGTTAAAGAACCTCACAAGAATATAATCCATAAGTGAATGAATGCAGTACTGAATTATTTTGCAGTTCAGGGAAAGGCATTTGTGTGGTTGTAAACAGTTAGGGAAGCTTCATTGTCTAAGAGGGATCTGAATCGGCCCTAAAGGATGAAAAATATTTAGAGAGAAGGCCAGGAAAAGAAAAACAGCAGGTGGGGAGGACAGGAGGAGGAATTCCACTATCTGTCCATCCCCTTAGCAATGAATGACCACCTACTCACTGCCTGGCCTGGGGCAGGAGAGTGGAGACTCAGTAACAAGTCGCAGTCCTCAAAGAGCTCACAGTTCAAACTTCTGAGAAGTCATAGGCATTGGAGGCCACACTGGTAGGGGCCCCCAGCTCTGAGCATGTGCTGATCGGGGCGCCTCTGGATGGGAGAGGCAGAGGCGGGGCATGCCCCTGAGCCCTCCAGGTCCCAGGACTAGCCAACGAGGCCACCTCCTTCCTGAGCACCTGCCCTCTGCCTGCCTAGCCCTCTCCTAGGTACGGTGGTGCATCAGGGGAAGCAGCAAACGTGCTGGCTGCCCTCACAGAGGTCAAGTCTAAACGAAGGTGGGGTTAGGTGACGAAGCACAAGCGTACTGAAAAGTCATCAGTGGCGCCTGCAGGAGAAGGCACAAGCTCTTCTGCCTAATACCGAATGCCCTCTGTGACCAGACCCTGCCGACCTCTCCAGCCTCGCCTCCTGCCACTTGTCAGTGACTGTTCCCAGCCCCTCGCTTCTCCTAGAGCTGAATGAAACTACTTATGGTTGCAGTAGGTATACTGCTGGGCTACGCACCTCTGTCCCAACATCCAGAAGTTCTTCCCCACTTGTCTGGCAGGTGAACTCCTACCCATCCCTTCAAGGCCCAATGCAAGCATCATCTGCTCTTAGACACCCTTCTTGCCCCCAGCCCTTCCACAGACGGAGATAATTGTTCTTTCCTTTGTTCTTATACTGCATCTTGTATATAATCACACAACAGTGTCATTTTTGCCTACTTATCTGTCTTCCTTACTAGTGTTTAAGCTCCTTGGGGGCAGAGATCCTGTCATATTTATTTCTGGATTCCTGGTACCAGGTCATAGTAGTTGCTCAGTCAGTAAATGACTGAGCGACTGAAGTTCTAAGAGAGGTGTGTGCTAGCACGGTCAGGGATGGCTTTGCGGACGAGATGGTACTAAAAAGGGTCTTTGGAGACAGGAAAGAGTTTGATAAGTAAAGAAAGGGAAGGGGAAAGACTCACCAAGATAGGTATCACTGGGGCAGGAGACTGGCCTGTGTAGATATTGGGAAGGGTTGGAAAGGGTTGAAAAGGAAGGAAGACCTACTATCTATTGAACATCTTCTGTGGGCCCACAACTGTGCTGGGAACTTCACAGACATTCTCTCATTTAATCCTGCCAATAACCTCATTATTCTCATCTTTCAGCTGAGAAGTTATGTGACTTTCTTAAGGTCACACACTAGTAAATGATAGAAAAGAAGGGGGTTCCACCAAGATTCTGACTTAAAGCCCACATCCCTCTGTCTACACCATGCTAACGTAAAGGTCTTCACCCCAAAGTTCTCTCTCATACAAACATCATCTGGTAACAGCTTCGATATAAAGACAATAGAGGTATTTCTGGTTCCTTCACTGAGTCCCATGTCACCACTGCCACCAAAAGATATTGAAGAGGCTGTAATTTGGGGCTCCTTCAAGAATCTGGACTCCTGGAGCTCCATGAGCAGATTCCTCATGCTAGGCTCTCCTCCATCTCCCCTTGAAGGTCAGATCCTCAATGATGGGAAAGTCTTCATCCATCTGTGCAACTACATCGAGCCCTGGGAGAACCTGTCCTTTTTGCAGAGAGAAAGTCTGAATCACCACTACCATCTGAACTGTGGCTGCCAAGTAAGGAATGTCCATTTCCAAGGTCTTTTGGGGGCGGGGGAAGGGTCTTGAGCCGTGCAGCCTCACCTTTCATATATTCCTTCCTTCATGCATGCGTGGTCTATTCACCTGCTGTACTATACTTGAGATCTGCGATGGACCAGGCATCGTATGAAGCTGGGGATGGGAAAGCGAGATGGCCCATAGTCCCTGATCTCAGAGTACTTACATTTTAGCTGGGAAGGCAGCCATCGTATTAGGCAAACTGGGATAACACACTACCGTTTAAAGAGAGTCTACTTTTTTTGCCAGGACCTGTAATGGTTAATTTATTTAAAATATTTAATTTAGTCTTTAAAACAAATTTTTGAAGACTTAAGATTTCCATCTTAAGGTGAAGAAATTAATGCTGTGGGAAGTGAAGTGACTTGCTTAAGGTCAGTGGTAGAGTAAGGACCTTCAGGTCTTTCTGACTCCAGAGATGCCATTAGGGAGGCAATACTATATATGCAGAGCACAGGGGGAAGGAGAACTAAGGGAGAAATCTGGAGACTAGGAAAGGCTTCATAACGGAGGGGGCGTTTGAGTTAGGCTGTAGGAGAACATGTAGGAGTCTGAAAGGCAATAATGGAAAAAGGACACCCTACTCACTTTGATGTTGTGTGGCTATGGCTCTAGATCACCACCTGCTATATGGTGCCCTGTACCATCTCGACTCCCAACGAGTGCCTCTGGACAGACTGGCTATTGGAACGGAAGCTCTATGGGTACCAGGCCCGGCACTATGTCTGCATGAAGCATGTTGATGGCACCTGCAGCTGGTACCAGGGACGCCTGCCCCTCAGGAAGGAGTTTGTTGATATCATCCAGCCCTAGGAGGGACCACCACATACCTTCAAGAATCCTGAAAACCAAGTCATTTTCCTTCCCTCAGAGCTCTGGCTGTCACCACCTGCCTCATCACTGCCAGACAATGGGAAGTAACAAGTGGATGGTCTGGCCAGCATTAGGGCAGGGATGGGGCATATTACAGCTTGTGTCCAAGACCCCAGTCCAGAACCTGTCAAGGGCTAGGGAAAGTAGCATGACTTTTCTCTCCTGTCCTCAGCCCTTCATCCCTGCCTCCCAAACCCTTTTAGCTGAGCTGGTATTTGTTATTGATTCTGGCTTAGTTTCTTTTCCAAAGCTAGGACTATTCCTTCTTCTCCCCAGATAAATGTGCTTTCTTTTTGTCTTAACTGATCTGACAGGGGAGAGATGGTGACTATTATACATATGAGATGGTGTGGTGGCCTTGTGACGTACAAGACCAGAAGGGTTGACAGTATCATAAACAGGCTGATTTGGAGAAATGAAAAGAACAACATCCTTTGGCTGTGTATCCTCTACTCCTCCTGTCTCACCTCATTCTGATCCTTCAATCCCAGCTTTGGGGGAGTGACTTGGGGGACAGAGAACCATCCAGTGTGAAGCCTACAATGGCCTAACCTCCCTCCATGTGCTGTAATCCCCTCTATACCATTCCTGGCAGAGGGCCTGGCCCAATTAGCAAGATAAGAACAGACTTGGGTTGTCTGTCTAGGTTAACTATACTTAATGCCCTCAACTGATGTCCAAAAGGCTTCTCCTCTGTCTCTTTTAGAAAGTCCTTCTCTACTAGATTACTAATGTTTTCATTCCTACTTCAAAACTTTTTTTTAAGCTAAAAAAAGCCTTTCTCTTATAGAGTTGAAATTCCCACTTAGCTTTTGACACCTCAGAGAGACCTTAGGGGTCCTCTCTTGAAGGCAAATATCAGGATAGAGGACGGGAGAAAAGTAACGCAAGGGCCCTTGGGGCAAAAGGATGAGGAATACACTTTGCACATGTTGCAGTTTTTTTCAGTGGTCAGCCTGCTAGACGCTACAGCAGGAAAAAGCCAGCTTTGAGAGCCCCTTCAGTCTTCAGCTCAGTCCCCTCTTGGACTCCCTGAAATCGCCAAGCACAGACCCCTAGGGTTCCTCAGCCTCTGCAGGGCTTCCTGACTTGTCCTAAAAGGGAAAGCCCTGATGACAGTCTCAAGGATTTATTAAACACAAGGGCTTAAGGTTCCAGGGCCTCTCCTGGGGAAGCTCTGACAAAAATGAAGGAGGCAGTTCTTTTCGAGGCCCAGGGTTGTTATTCATCTTCCATGCGTGGCTCGCTGATAAGCTGGGCCACGCACAAAATGCCAGGAGCAGGCTCCTCATTCACAGAAATGGTGCAAATGGAGATTCCTTCTGGAACTCTCTGTCCCCGAGTACCAGACTTGGAAAGCTATGGCACAGAGAGTCTCCGCTGGTGGGTTAGGGAGGACCACCAACTGACCGTGCAGGCCTGAGGCAGAGTACGTGGGGCCAGAGAAGAAGAAGGGGGTTAAGCCCCAGGTCACCACGAGAGAAAAACATTAGTAATAGCCTCTGTACCAACCATCCATTCCATTTTTCTGCTCCTTCTGCCATCCTAGGATGGCCTCAGAGAAGGCACAGTGCAACCCTAGTCTTATCAAAATTTTGAGGAAGCCAAGGGAATGGAAGGGCCTGATGAATAACAACAGGAACAACACCTTACATCTGAAGAGCACTTCACATTCTTCACAGACTGTTACTTAAAGAATCTCACTTAAATTATGCAAGTACCATATTAAATGTCCTGGCCAGGAATAATTATGCCCACTTGCCTTTCGCACTGGGAAACTGACATGCAGTGAGGGAATGCAACCATCCCTGACTTGTGGGGCTGGGCTTGGACCCGAAGCAGCTGGATCTTCTGATTGTTGATTCATGGATTTGTCGCTCGATAAAATGCCCTTGTTTCTGCTCTTTCCCATGCTGTCTCCAGGTTTTGGAGACAAGGGGCTGTCAGCTAAAACCCAGCCACCCTGGTTTCACAAAGCAGGTCTGCAGTTCAACCTCAACAGAGTCTCTGGGGTTGGGAGGCTGAGGCCCTCTTCAGAGCCCCACAGTCACCACGTGGCTAAGCTCAGAGTGCGAACAGCAGAGAGACTGAAGCCCGCACTCAGTCACCTACCATTTCTTTGTGGTTGGGGTAGTATGTCTGCTCAATGAGTGGGAACTTTTCTCCTCCCAGTGTCTTGTAGACGGCCACCAGCTGGGCAAACTGCAAAAGAGAAGCAAAGGTTTCAGTTTCCCTAAACAGCTCTGGAACAGACAGACCAAGTGTCAATCCAACAAATATTTGTTTGTCAGTCAAACAATTATTTATTGAGTATTTGCTCACTGAGGACTTTGTGCAAAGCGCTCTGAGGATACAAAAGAGGTGTCCCATTCCTATTCTCCAGGAACGTGTGCTTTAGTTGGGGAAGGGAGAGAGTGAGCTAACATTCATTCAGTGCCTACTCAATTTTAATGATATTTCATTTAATCCTCATATCAAATTGATGAACTAGGTTCTTTATCATCTTCATTTTACATATGAAGCTCAGGGAGGGTAGGAAGCTTGCCTAAAGTCACGGAGCTGCAAAGAGCTTGTAAAGCTGGGATTGAAATTTGGGTCTCTAACTCTAAACACTTTCGTCTCTAGAGATGGCAAGTGATGAAGCTGGATAGGTAACATGGGGCCCAGTCATGGAAGTTCAAATGCCAAGCAAAGGAATGGTAGCTTTTTCCTGCAGGGAGAATGGAGTCATGGAATGCAGGAAAGACAGACGCAGTCTTCTAGGACTTACTACTCATCTACGAACTGAACTCACTGGACCTTCACCTATGAGAAGCCAGAACAGCTCCATGGAGAAGAGATGAAGTACACAGACTTAAGTGTCAGGGTTTGCCTTTGGCAAACATGTAGCACCCCTTGGTGCCCCCTGCCCCCCACACTTTATAAGTGAAGAAACTGAGGCCCAGAGAGGTCACTTGCCCAAGGTCACACAGTAGTTGAGCCAGATTCATAGCCAGGCTCCTCTATTCCTAACCCGTAACTCTCCCTACTCACAGCAGCCTTTCAGGCTCTAAAGAGATCACGCTCTTCCCACAGGAAGCTTTCCGGTTCCGCCCATTCACACACAAGCTCCCCACATCCACCCCAGTGTGCTGGCAGCAGGGGTAATCCAGCTTCTTCTCTCTAGTGCTACTGGGTTCACGCTCTAAGCCACTGATATCTGGAACTGCTAGTAGGAAAAGCTGCCAGATCAAATCTACCTTCTATTTATTAGAGAAAGGAAAGCTAGAACATTTTTCAAAAGCTCGGGTTCTGTTTTTGATCAGGGATGTTAGCGCATGAGTCAGTTCGGGGGAGACGATAAAAGCCAGAACTGGGTTGTTAGAAAACTGCAGTCTTCTGATTCTTCTTGTTCTGCTCGAACTTGCTAGGTGTCCTTAGGCAAATGATATCTCCTCTCCGGGCCTCCTTTTCTTCATATATAAAAAGAGAGAACTGAATTTGATCAGTTCCTCAAACTTTTTACCACAAAAGAACATCTTTTTATTACATTTCCTCCCAAACTCCATGATCAAACTGTTGTTTAAGTGATCATCTGCTGTGGTCCTTTTGTGAGTAGAGATAGAATCTGTTATTCTTGAAATGCTGAAAAACAGTGGAATTTCCGGGTCACTTCCCTTAGTGACACGCAGTTGGTGACTCTAGATCTCTACGGCCTCCTCCAGGGCTGCAAGTATGACTGATGGACTCTCAAGGCCCAAAGATTTTATTATTGGAAGAGACTTGAGAGAGTCTCTAGGCCAGACATCTCATTTTACAAAGGAGGAGACTGGGGCTATAGAAGCAAAGGAAAGCGCAGGCTCCCACATCATGCCTGGACTTGGGGCTGCACTGGGACAGCGCCCAGGTCTCCTCCTGCCCAGTGCATTCTCCACTGTACCCTGCTGTCGCCATTCTCTGGTTCTTCAACCTTCTCTGACTGTCTAGACCACCCCTCAGACCTTTCCTGCCTTCTCTGATTCTCTCCACCACCTCATCTGACCTTTAAGTCCTGCCTGCCCACCTCGGCCTGGCTGGACTCCTGCTCTGTGTCTGGACACCTGCCTGAGCTCCCAAGGCTCTCCAGCCTCCCCGGAGAGCTGATACCAGCCCTGCCTCACAACCTCTGTCCTGCTGCAGCCCACGCCCTGGCACGGCACCAAGGCATGTGGGGCCCTATCTTCCCAGCATGTGGGATTGTTAAACAGACACCACACCGATGCCAAGAAGGCCCACGGCAGGTTCTCAGAGTCCCGGCACAGCCAAGGCTAAAATGGCAGCCAGTTCCCAGGCACTAGCTGGGCCTCTGGGAGCTCATACTACCTTCCTCCACCCCCTGCAGTCCCTTCTGCTCAAAGTACTGGGCTTGGCATCTAACCCCTGCCTCCTTGGAAACTTAGATTCAGTCACAAGCACACAGTCACCAATTAAACAAAAGGAATATCTGATAAGGGTTATTTCCACCATGCCTAGACAAAAGAATGGATTTGGGAGCTGGGGGTGGTATTGGCAATGAACAGGAAGATAACATTCAATATAACCACTTATTCAGTGTATCAGGAAAGACTTCTTGGATGAAATGGGATTTCAAGATCAGTCTGACTTTAATGTTATCCTTATCCCTCCTGGAAATAAAATGCTTTAATTCAACTCACGTGCATCTGTCTCTAAAAAACACCCAGAGTGACAGGATTTTCAGATAAATTTGCAGCAATATGTGATGGTGGCATTCTTGCACTCTCTGGAATGCTACTTTCATTGGTAGGTCTACTTCTGCTTTCAAAATCCCAGTGTGCCTGCCCTGACCAATTTATGAGATAGTGGATATGCTCAGAGACACTGTGATAGAGACAACGTAGAGCCTTTCCCAATCCAGCTGAGGCCTCTCCTCACACCAAGAGCAGCCACAATAAAGAAATTTAGAAAATACACACCAAAGTCATCATCTCAGAGGGACCCTCCCCTCACAGTCACCAGATTCGTTCATTCCCATTAACAGACAGAGAACGATATATAAAATGCCATCAGCGTGGCAGCTGCTTAGTGAAAACGAAGGGAGAACTTGGTGTTTTGCCAGGGAGCCCCGCTGTTCTCATGCGATGCCAACGGCAATATGCTGGATTGTGAAGGGGTGAGAATGTGAACCCACCAGATCCCAAATCCCAGGAGGGGCAAAGCCCCAGGCACAGGCTTTCTGATCTGCCCCTCCCTGGCCTCCAGCACAGTTTTGGAACATAAAGCAGGGAATTAGTTTCTTTCAGATCCCCAATACTAGGGGACCGTAACACCAGGCTGGCAAGCTGGTGGAAGGTACTATGATTATTCCTAGTTTACAGACAAACCAGAGCACAGAGAGGTTTAGTCAGAAGGCTGATTAGTGAGGGTGCCCCAAAAAAGCTGATAATAGCAGAATCGCCCTGTGTGGCTATGAGGGAGCCAAATTCTAACAGGTATTGAAGGGGTGAGGGCGGAAAGGGCTAGGACATGAGTGCAGTAGGAAAGGTCATGTGACTAAGGGGAAACCTGGTGAAGGCCTCATATGTGCTCTTCTGTGATTAGCAACTCATTCAAATCACACAATTCCTGTAGCCTGTTTCTGCACAACTTTAGGACTCCAGAACCTCAGGCCAGACAGAGGGAAAGGCTGAACAAGTGGCAACTACAGCAGCTCCCAGATCTTTCTACTCCTTGCTCATTGGTCTTTCTCTCACACTGTCAGGTCTCCCTGGCTTCCAGTGGAACAGGAAAACTGAGTTCAGGTGTAAAAGTAGAGGTGATGGATCCATTTAGTTAAAAAACACCCCCTCCAGCTCCCTGAGTCTGGGAGCTTGGGGTCTGGGAACTTCACAATCAGCCACCAGTGCCATGACCCTTGGCAAGCCAGTATGTAAGACCTGAAATGATTTTTGAAAAACAAGAAGAGGAGGATGTGATTACGGGCAGGTGTTTCCTTCCAAGACGACCAGCCTGGAGCAGCAAAGTTATAGGAACTGGATCCCCCAGCTGTCAGAGGGGAGGCCAGAGAAGCCCAGGACCATCACAGGCTACTTTCCCTCCTAGCGTCACTCTTCTCTCTGCTCAAACGTTTCTACTGCCTCCAAGACTTCCAGACTAGCCAAGGAAGAGAACACCAGACCAGCTTCTTCCTCACGTGATAACCCAATTTATGCGAGAGGGACTGTCATCTAGAGAAATCCTTGCCCTGAAACTTTGGTAAGTTACTTAATCCTTTCTGGGTCTAATTTCTCTGTAATAAGTGATAATAATGATAATAACTTCCTTGTAAGGTTATTGTGAGGATTAAATGAAGTTAATGTAGGAAAATCTCAGATCATGGCATCACATAGTAAGTGGTTTTATACTCCTTACCTTCCTTCTTTAATTTTCACATCTCTACTTGAAGGGGTGAGAGCTGATGATCTCTAAGGGCACTTCCAGCACACGTAAGTGTCTGACTGATATATGTGTGGATGAATCTCATTTTAAGGTTGTTGAAACACTTGGTAGGACTCTGACACGAACATCCCTCTGAGATGGACCATCCCCTTGGTCCCCACTGGCCTCAGGCCTTTCCAATGGTTAGACCTTTCACAGACAAGAAACTGGCACTTTTATTGTTGTATCCTATGGCTAAGGGCAGAGCCTACAGACCTGTAAGGGCGTCTTCACAGAATCTTTGGTGTGACTTCGCTGTGAGGCCAAAGGTCCACTCTGCAGCAAAGGCGGCCCAGCCCGTGATGACAAAGTCCTACTGTGAGAGCCTACCCTACCCTGTGTCCCAGCTGAAGCTCCCCACATCTTCTCAGCTGGCACCTACTGCACCTGGATCACCAGTGGTCCTCCTAGGGACTGGGAGATAAGAGGACCAGGGTCCTACCCTTTTACCTGGCGGAAGGGTAACTCACTCACCACCCATGGCTTGTCACAGAAGTTGTAAATGGATTCCAGGGAGTTGATGCTGGGGAGGCCTGCATACTGCATGCCAATGATCAGGGGGCGGAAGTCCTCATTCTCTGCCATGCCAAACGCATGCTGCCGGATGAGCACAAAGTCTGGTCGGAAGGACCTGGGAAGAACGTAGAAATCTGCCATCAACCAGAACCTCAGGTCATATACATCCTCTTGTCTCCCATCTCCAAAGACCAAGACAGGGAAGGAGTCTTAGGGGTTACCCGAGCCAAGCCCTTCATTTTATCATTACTATTCTTTCATGGACTAGGAAAAGAGGTATTATGTTTGGCACTTCTCAAAGGAGATTTGAACAGATTTCTGAAATTCTCTTATTCCTCTGGGTTAAGCACTGTCTTTTTCTAAGGTGCAAAAGCCCTCAGGAGGGAAGAAACACTTTAGACCCTCACACCTTAGGTCAACAAGAATTTTCCCTGTCCCTGTGGTGCATGACAAGAGCTGAAGCTCCTGTGGCTCCAGAGTTGGTACCCCAAGGGGGTCCCAGCAGACTCTAAAGACAACACACTTGGCTGGCTTCACTGCCCTGCCGTGTAGATCCCTGATCTCAGCGTCCTGCTCTGACTCTTTAAAGCTGCTCCTTAAAATAGGCAGTGCCCTCATCAGGTCCCCGGGTGAGCAAGGGTCCCGGCTGGCTGAGAACAGATACCAGACGTCCCCATGTTATTCTTCCAAAGCGGATGCTAGGGAGGGGTGCAAATATTTTTTGCAGAACTGAGGTTGAGCAACTGGCTACAGGAAGCACTGAGAGTACACAGTGTTCCCATGCATGGAAAGGCTCCTTGCATTTCACCTCTAGCCAGCAGAGCTCCCAGCCCCAGCTGCTCCACAGGACCAGGGCCCCCATCTTCATGCCCTGATTCCAGAGGAACCCCACCTTCCTGGAGAGTCAGTTCTGTGGCAGCATCTGCCCTCAAGGCTCTAGGCCTTGGCCATTTCACACATGTGTAATGACCTACCCGGTTCTCTTCCCAGGCACCCAACCAATCCCCACCTACAGCTCCAGCCCCACCTGGGCTCAGAGATCAGTCTTTTAAAGTGGGGGTGGAAGGACCCCTCCTCAGTCGCTCAGGGGAGCTAGCATCAAGTCAGGTGGCATGTGCTCTGACCTCCTTGTGCCCTAGTTCTGGGAAACTGGCTCCGGCTGTATGCCTGAGACCAAACCTTATATCCCAGTCACACGCACTGAGCTCTAGGCTTGCGGTCAGCTCCTGATTCCCCACACTGCGACTGGAAGGGCCTGCCTTATTTTTGCCAGATCCCTCCCGGCACCCTGACATGGGCCTTCCTGTCACCACCCGCTTGTGTCATGCGTCCCTGTGATTCATTGCATTTGCAGTCGGAGGAGCCCACCATTCTCTCTAGAAGGAGCTTCCTGAGCTCACCCCCATGTGGACAGACGTCTCCTTTTCTGTCCTCCTCAGTCTCCAGGATGGATGAGCTCACATTTCCTGACGTGAGGCTCCAGACACCTGAGTTCTGCCTTCCCTGTCACGGACCCAGGTCCTGTTGGACACTGGCAGCCTCAGTGTCAGGGTAGCGTAGATTGAGGTAGGGAAAAGGGTGAAGTGAACACTCTTCCTGGAGCAATACCCTGATGTCTGAAAACCCGAAGCCACGCTGAGCCCCAGGGAAGAAGAACACTGTGGGAACCTTTCTCCCTCATCTGGAATCCCCATCACTTCCCGCACAGAACTGTTGTGTTACAATTGATGATGTCTGTAAGTCACCCAGCACCCTCCTGGCACGTAAGTGCTTTGTAACTGCAAATTTTCTTCCACCCACAATGTCCCTTCCCACCCCAGGCTTTCCTATCAGACTTATGAGTTTCCAGGAATTTGGAACATAGAAAGAACACAGGGCTGGGAGTTAAGAGAATTCACATAGAACACAGGGCTCTGCTACCAACTTACTGAGGGAATCTAAGCAAATCAATGTAAAAAAGGAGGCTGAACCAGAACAGAGGTTTCCAAACTTTTTTTAAAAAGCAATGGAACCCTGTTTTCCAGGGGAAATATATTCAGAGATAAAAGCCCAGAGCTGCACTGGCTGAGGTAGGGCGGGAGTCTTGCAACACCTCTCACAGGAATCCAGTTACCGCTCAGAGAGCTCTGAGCCCATGCAGCGTTCTCTACCAGTGGACTATGGCCTCCCTAAAGGCAGGAGCTGGCTTCCTCTACCTTCCTCTGCCACTGCCGCACAGCACACATCATTAACTTCTGTACGCTATACATAGCAATGCTGTCCCACTGCAAGCCAGAGATGGTGACTGTGGTGACAGTGACAGCGACCCAGAGGACAGAAAGGACCTTACCGGACAACCTTTGTGCCATTCCGGAGCACCTGCATATCCACAGCATAGGTCCCATCTGCATGGGCCACCAGGTTGAGCTCTGAAAATTCTGCCTGGAAAATAACAGGAGGAGATTAAGAGCGTAGATTTCATGGTATGTGTTTTTTACTATGATAAAAAATGAATAAATAAAAATAACAGTAGGGGAGTAAGCCCACAGTCCTGATTCTGCGGGGCCCTCCGCATAGCAGCAACAGCATCCCTTCCACCAAACATTTATTTACCGTTTGCAAAGCATTTTCCCAAACTGATCTCATCTAACTCTCATAGCTACTCTATGAGGCAGGAGGGGCAGAGATAATTATCCTTATTTACCAAAGGAGCAGCTAAGTGACTTTTCTGGATAAACAAAACTTATTGTTGGCAGAGACAGGAGCATAACTCAGGCCTTCTGACTCCCCACCCAGCATCCTTTGTGCTGCCTCTCTACAGAGCTGAAATGCAAACTGGGGCAAACATGCCCTTTATCAATTTCAACATAAATACACTAAGTTTTAGTTTAGGCAATTGGGTTTTTAGTTCTGCTCCGGCCCAACTAGCTGCATAATATGTTCAGGCAAGTTACTTGTTCTCTCTGGGTGGACAGTTTCTCCCATCTATAAAATGGGAATAATTTTTTTTATCAACCTTGCCTATCTAATAAGTTATTTTAAGAACTGAATGCAACAGTGGATAGGAAAAGTACTCTGTATCAATCACAGCACACCATGTAAGGAATGATGAGTAACTTCTATCATTACATATAAAATACATGCATTGTTTAAACTGGACATCCCCCTATGCACTCGAATGGACCTAATCTCTATTTATCATGAAGCAAACAGTACAAGAAGATAAAAAATGACCTTTCAGGACTTCTCTGCATTAAGACCAGGAGGTGTGCTTTTCTAAGTTCTCTTTGAAGTGTAGCCTCAGGCGTGCAGAGAAGGCACCACTGGAGGCCACACAACTGAATGGCAGACGTGTGCCTACCCAGCAAGACCATGCCACCAGCAATATGTAGGTGTGGCCATGTCCTAGGAAGACATTCCTCTAAAGTGTTCCTCAGCCTGAGAACCCTGCACCCAGAGGGCCCCAAGAGCCACACTGCTTGCCTCTCTACGGACACCAGAGCCATGAAGAGAAGTCAGCGAAGTTGAAAGATGCAGCCTTCAGAACCATGTCTCATAGAGAGAAAAGTCCTGGAAAGGGTTGGGGGAGGAGATGGAGAGCCTAGAAGCTAGTGACGGACACCGATCTCCACTTGGCAGAACTAAATGGTTCATTCTGGAATGTCAAGAGGGGCCAACAATGATGCAGATGCAACCTTGGGCTCCAGGCTGGTTACCTGTTCCACTTTGATATCATAATCTCCAAGGACTTTTTTGCCCCGAAAGCACTTGGCCCTGGAAAAAAGGGAAAAAAACCCACACAAATTAGTTCTGTACAGGTGTTTGTGGTCAGAAATTCACTCTCACAAAGACGAGGACCATGGCAGACAGAATCCCAGAATGAGAGTCAAGAGACCTGGGTCAGTCTGCTATTGGATCACCATGAGACAGCCTCCAGTCAAACCACGGCCTCCCCTCTATAAAATAAACCAAGAGGCCTTTCACTCTCAGGCATTGTCATTTTATGATAACATCCTTGGTCTTTCCAAAAGGAGGCTAGAAGTAACAATTTCCCTAATGTTACTCCTGGTAAAGACTAGGTCAATTTTATACATCCCTATAGTTTCCTTATCTTCCCCCATCCTGCCTTTCACTCTGATTTTCTAGTTGGTTTCCACCCTTGGAATTTTAGTTTCTAAGGAAACTGTTATTATTTTACCTCTTCATACACATACTTCCAAAAAGGATTTGAGACAATAATTTAAAAAGCAAATATATCCAACAAAACAAGGATTAAAGGACAATCAATGAATGAAGGAGAGTTAATTATACCAGAAAAAAAGCAGAGGGCAGGGGGAGAGGCTGAGGAAAGCTACTATAATTGAACACAAAACCTATCCTGTGTTTCTGGGCAGTCAAGAGAATGAGTCAAGCCTAGATACACTGTACTTATTATCTTCCCGTTTTGTCACGGAGCTGGAGGAACCTCACATTACAGCTGCTGGTAAGAGGACTGTTTATGCTTATATTTATAGCCACTGCTACTTTGCTGTTCACCTCCCCTTCCTCTCATAAGAGTTTCTTATGTGCCTTTATAGGCTGGTTCTCCACCTGTAAAAAGGGCCCTTCCACATGCTACCTAGGTTGGGCTTGCTTTCCCAGTGCTTGAAATTTCAAATTAGTATGTTTCACTGGAGGTTTTCTAAAAGTCCCTCTCCAAAACAAAGGGATAAACTAACATTTATTGGGCATCATGTTCTAGGAATTATGTGCTAATTTCTTTCAAGAACATTTCATTTAGTCCTCATAACAACTTATGAGATAGGGAGAAAGGCATTCATTTTCGAGATGAGGAAACCAAGACTCAGGGGATAAAAATGGCACATTCAAGGTCATATGGCAAGTTAGTGACAGAACCAATATTCACACCCAAGTCTGAGTCCAGAGTCGTTGGCGCTGCACAGCACTGTCTCCCTCTGCTTATTCATTCTTGCCATCCTCATTCCCACCATTACAAAAACTGACTTGTCATGTATGCTGCATTGCATGTGTCTTCTCCCATTTTCTCTCTTCTGTGCAAAAGGGACTTGATGTTGTGAGCGCTAGTTCCACTACAAATACTTCCTACACCGGTTCCTGTGAACTACCCAGGACGAGGCCAGGCTATTTCCTTTCCGATCTGGTTCTGGAACAGTCTGTTCTAGGAAGTTGTCATTTGTCCTATCCAAGTCCCTGGCTACCCTCAAATTGCTCCTCAGGGGCATTCAGCCATCCTGGAGCTGGAGCACTGAAGTGCATCCCCCTACCTCTGCCCCAATTCCTTACTAAGCTTCATCAGCTTGCTTCCAGAACGCTGTTCAACGTTCACAGCTCAGCAAGCCCCTTGGGCAAGGGGCCTGTAGCACATCCCATCCCTTTTAGGGTTCCATCTTATTTATGGGTTTAAATAATAGCGTATGCATGGCACTATCACTGCTCTGCAGATCTTGAGGACTCCGTAGGTCTTCGTCCACAACTATAAACAGAAGGAACTGGAGTAAATGATCTAAGAGGTTCCTTCCCTGTGTTGGTGAGGTGTGCCTACCCTGTTACCAGCAATGCTTTTCTGATGCTTCCTCCCATCTTCCTGTCTCAAAATAGCTCTCCTTCTGTGAGGTAAGTCTCAGAGGCATTAACAATAACCTCTCATTCTGTATGATGCCTTGCATTTTCAAAGCACATTCTTGCCTTATTTGTTCCTTACAACTCTGTGAAGCAGCCAGGACAGACAGTGCTGTCCATTTAACCAATGGGGTAAGAAACCCAGAGCAGCTAAATAATATGCTCAAATCACAGAGAAGTTCATAGGAGTTAAGCTTAGAACTAAGAGTTTATGTCTAGGTACTTAGGTGCTGCCAGGGTTTTTAATTCACTCATTTATTTTGTGGGTTGTGAACACTGATATTGAAGTATAAATATAGATTCTGTCTGCATTTATCTGCCACTTTCTGCACCTGCCCATTGACCAAGTTGACTAATGATACTGTTTTCAGGCCTTGTGCCCACCCCCAACTCTCCAATTATCTTAATGCCTTTTCCTTAAGGCAGTCTGTCCGCTTGGAAATGTTAGTTTGTGTTATCTGGCTCTGGGTGATGGACCTCTCTTGGCTGAGCCACAGTCTTATAGAAAAGGAGCCAACGTGGCAGGCGATGGAGCAGAGTCTTCTTCTGGAGAATGAGCACATTCTCCCAGGTATTTTCATGAAAAATTTTGTAACTTACAAGCAAGTGACAGAATTACTTCCTGATCCTAAGAGAGCACTGTTAGGAAGCAGTGTGCTGGAATTCAGAGGGGTTCTGGATCACAGGGCTCTGGAATCACAGTCTGCGTGGGAATCCTAGCTGTACACTTTTTTGGTTGTGTGACCACAAGCAAGTGGCTTAAAAAAAAAAAAGTATGTCACATGGTTAAACCAATAAATCTATCTATCTTCAAAAGAATAAGATGGATAAGATGAAAAATACATTTTTCCTTTCCCATTTCTCTTTCCTCACACATACTCCCCATTATCAGTTGCAAGCATATCCTTCCAGTGTGTGAAATTGTGTGCATATATCTGCATACATATATGTTTCAAACATATGGCATCATGCTATATAAACTCTGCTTTTTTGAACCTTAATTTTTTATTGCACTTAAAAATATACCAGTCCTTTGGGTAGTGTAGACATTTTAAAATATTAATTCTTCCCACTCCATGCACACGGGATATCTTTCCATTTACTACTTTATAATAACTTTGTATAGAATATAACCTATGAAAATGTTGTATGTTACTATGTTGTATGCATGAAACTAATATTGTAAGTCAGCTCTACTTCAATTAAAAAAATACATCTTAGTGATATGCTTTCAACACATACTGATAGACCTCCTTCTTTCTTTTTTTTTTTTTTTTGTGGTACGTGGGCCTCTCACTATTGTGGCCTCTGCCATTGCGGAGCACAGGCTCCGGACGCGCAGGCTCAGCGGCCACGGCTCACGGGCCCAGCCGCTCCGCGGCACGTGGGATCTTCCCGGACCGGGGCACGGACCCGTGTACCCTGCATCGGCAGGCAGACTCTCAACCACTGCACCACCAGGGAAGCCCTAGACCTCTTTCTTTGTAATAGCTGCATGAAATTCCATTTGAAGGTCATACAGTAATTTAACCAATATTTACTGGTGATATGGAGGTTCCTTAAAAAACTAAAAATAGAACTACCATACGACCCAGCAATCCCACTACCGGGCATATACCCTGAGAAAACCATAATTCAAAAAAAGTCATGTATCACAATGTTCACTGCAGCTCTATTTACAATAGCCAGGACATGGAAGCAACCTAAGTGTCCATCAACAGATGAATGGATAAAGAAGATGTGGCACATATATACAATGGAATATTACTCAGCCATAAAAAGAAACGAAATTGAGTTATTTGTAGTGAGGTGGATGGACCTAGAGTCTGTCATACAGAGTGAAGTAAGTCAGAAAGAGAAAAACAAATACCATATGCTAACACATATATATGGAATCTAAAAAACAAACAAAAAAAGGTCATGAAGAACCTAGGGGCAAGACGGGAATAAAGACACAGACCTACTAGAGAATGGACTTGAGGATACGGGGAGGGGGAAGGGTAAGATGGGACAAAGTGAGAGAGTGGCATGGACATATATACACTACCAAATGTAAAATAGATAGCTAGTGGGAAGCAGCCGCATAGCACAGGGAGATCAGCTCGGTGCTTTGTGACCATCTAGAGGGGTGGGATAGGGAGGGTGGGAGGGAGGGAGACGCAAGAGGGAAGAGATATGGGGATATACGTATATGTATAACTGATTCACTTTGTTATAAAGCATAAACTAACACACCATTGTAAAGCAGTTATACTCCAATAAAGATGTTAAAAACAAACAAACAAAAAAACCCCCCAAGTGTAGGGACTTCCCAGGTGGTCCAGTGGTAAAGAATCCACCTTCCAATGCAGGGGACACGGGTTCGACCTCTGGCCGGGGAACTAAGATCCCACATGCCACGGGGCAACCGAGCCTGGGCACCTCAACTAGAGAGCCTGCGTGCCGCAAACTACAGAGCCCATGCCCCCTGGAGCCTGCACGCCATAACTAGAGAGAAGCCCGAGCACCACAATGAAGAGCCTGCAGGCTGCAACAAAAGATCCTGCATGCGTCAACAAAGATCGCACGTAGCACAGCTAAGACCCAATGCAGCCATAAATAAATAAACAAACAAATAAATAAATAATAAATAAATCTTTAAAAAAAATTACTGGTGAGCGTTTAGATTTCCAGTGTTTGGATTGTTTTTGCTATTACAAACAGAGCTACAATGGCTTACATTTAAGAATATATTCATAAGATAAATTATTTTTTCCAGCTTTATTATGTTATAATTGACAAACAAAATTATAATATTTTAAGTGTACACCATGATGATTTCATACATGTATACTTTGTGAAATGGGATAAGCACAGATTAATTACCACACCTATCACCTCACATTACTACCTTGTGTGTGTGTGCGTGTGTGTGTGTTGTGTGCATGTGTGTGGTGACAACACTTTAAATCTACTCGCTTATAAGCAAATTTCAAGTATACAATACAGTATCATTCACTACAGTCACCACATTGTACATTAGAAGGATAATTTATTGCAGAATTGCTGGTGTAAGGAACAGACAGAGCTTTTACTGATATCGGCACACTGCCCCCCACCCAAGAAAAAGATTATATCACTCTCCCCAGTGTTCGAAAGTTTGGGAAAGTTACTTCACCTCCCTTAGTTAAACCCCGCCCCCCCCCCCCCCCCCCCCCACGCCACAGTCCCTTGCTTAAGCTGGGCACAGAGAAGGTGCTCAGTAAGGACTTTCCAACAGCCAGTCTTGTCAAATCAATCCAAATTCACCCCCTGGTGCTCAGTCTAAACAGAAACCAAGATGTACATCCTTGAAGCACGGACTAAAAATATCTATGGTGCGTGTGTTGTCAATTTCCCCCTATTGTAACACTTTCTTAACAAGCCTACCAGCTGAGGATCTTTGTGAGTTTAATGGCTTGCCCAGGCAATGAACCACCTCCCCTTACTGCTAAAATGAGTAGAAGCTTCTAGGTTTAACTCTTCCTACTTAAGGCACAGAACACCCTCAGGAATTCCCATGCTCTTGCAAACTAGGGCTCATGAGGCTGAGGAGACATCATCAGAGACTTCTCTGCTAAGGCTGCCTCAAAACTTGGCCCAATCTTGCTAAGCCCAGCTTAAATACTCCCTCTTTATGCATGGGGAAATGGAGAAAGGTCTAGAATTAGGAGCCAGGGGAGCTGTTCTGGCCTAGTTCTACCACTTCTCAGCTGTGTGACTTTGGGCAAGTAACAGCCTCTCTGAGCCTCGGTTTCGTCATGTATGAAATAGGGCTAATAATGATTTTAATAATAATAGCAAACATTCACTACATACTAACCACTATCTTAAGTATTCTATGTATCTTACCTCATTTAATAATACCTGACTCACAGGTTGCTGTGAAGACTTAATGAAGCCAGGTAAGAATAAATGACATGAAAAAAAAAAAGAATAAATGACATGAAAGTATTTTGGAAACTCTGAAATATTATGGAAATATAAAGTACTATTAGCAAAATGCAACAAACATTCATGTACCAGGTATTACTGCTGTTTTACTATGACCAGAGCCAACATGCCTTCTTCCTCTTTTGAACTTGCATCCCATTTATTGTCTACTCCTGATATCTGGCTTATAGCATCATCATCTGATACCACCTTTCAAACTCAGTTGTCTAATAATCTGTGATACCCCTCCCCCACACCAGCCTCAGATCACTGGATTATGCAACAATACTTCAGAGTAAGGACTACCCAAATGAGCCCTGGATTCTCCATCATTTTGTATTTTAAATATTGATTATGTCCTGTTGTCATATTACATGCTCTGAGCTAAGGCTTGTACAAATATAATCAACATATTATAAATTTCCAACTACTTCCCTATACTGTGTACTTATTCACAATCAGGGCTTGCTTACTGACTGGAGATGTTAGGAGTGATGGTGCTGGCTGGACAGATGCGGAAAACCAGAAGAGGCCACCCTCAGGACTGAGTGGACTGAGTGTGTCTCTGCAGCCCCAGCCGTCTTCTCCTTTCTTCTTGCAGGCGCACGTCCCAGGGTGTCATGTTCTTTCTTCTCTCTTCTTCCCCACATGAAAATCTGTTCTCAATCTCCATCCACACCGGAACTAAAGGACCTAAAAACAGCCTAGAGTGTAAATCCTCCCTGGGTGCCTGAGGCTCGCACAGGGATCAAATCCTCAAGCTAGAAGATGAAAGCACTAACAATGCACCTAGTAAATGCCTAGCACGGGTTAGACATAAATGTCCAGACAAGGTGCTTAGTTTCTGGGTCTTATTGTCTATAACTCAGGCCCTATTCTTTTGGTCAAGCATCTCAAGGCATCAAGAAATTAGAAAATAAACTAGAAATAGTAGAGGAATCTATTCCCCACCCTACACTCAAAGGGTAAATCAGGCCTGCCGGTCTTGGAGAGAGTTTGTGGGCGCCTGCCGCCACCCCCTGGCAGGATGTGTACTGCAGACACGCCGTAGTCCTAGCTCACTCACCCACTGAGCTGACTGCACTGGCTCAGTGATAGCCCTCCAGGTGCTTATTTGCTGCTCTGACAAACCATGCCTGAAAATTCACTATTTCTCCTAAAAAGTGTGTGTCCACATACCCCAAGCTAGATAGTTGGCTTTTTGCCATCTGTAGAAAGAAAGGATGTGATTTATCAATAAATTCAGCAACAATTTACTGAACACCCAGTGGTAGGTGCTGGAAATGTAAAAATGCATTAGTAGGTGCCAAGTAGAGAAAGCACAGTCTAGAAAGGGAGACCAACATGCATGTCGGTAATTGTTAAGGACCCTTTCAACTGTTAAGATTTATAGCTAATGTTCACATTCCCACCTTTCAATCTTTTCCTTAAAAAAAAGAATTTAATGCACACGACTAAAACAACAGCAACAAAAGTTTCATCTAGCTCAGAAAGATGTACAGTGAAAAGTAAGTTTCCTCTACCTTCATGAAGCTCGCAGGTTAGTGGTGGGCAGAAGCATAAATAAAAGATCATAATACAGGGTATAAACTGTACCAGGGGTGTGGACAAGGCACTGTGGGGACCCAAAGGAGGGAGTTCTCTGCCTGGAGGAGCCTGGGAAGGCTCCAAGGACGCAGCTGAGTTTTAAAGAATGAGGAGGAATTTGCCACACAAGAAGCAGAGAGCAGAATTGAAAGGCACAGAGCCTGCCTGAGTACAGAGCGCTGCAGCGGCCCAGCTGACTGGGGGAAGGGCATGCAGGCTGAGGCTCCTGAGAAAGGGAAGGGATGGCCTGTCAAAGAACTTCAAATGTCAGGCTGAGTAGTTGGGATGTAATGGCCAGCTTCCAAAAGAATTTTTTTTAACTTTTTATTATGAAAAATTCCATCCTCAGTAATCAACATTTTGCCAGTCTTTTTCATTTATCACCCTCACTGTTGCTGTTAGGACTGTTGTTTGATTGTTTTAAAGCAAATCCCAGACATCATGTTATTTCTCGTGTAGAATTTTAAGTAATATCTCTAACTGGTAACGCCTTAAAATTTTTGTTTACTGTGGCAAAATATATATAACAAAATTTGCCATTTTAACCATTTTCAAGTGTACAATTCAGTGGCATTTAGTGCGTTCACAATGTTGTGCAACCAACATCGCTACTTCCAAAACTTTTTCATCATCCAGAACAGAAACTCTGTGGCCATTAGGCAGTAACTGCCCATCCCCCCCAAATCCACCCCCCAGTCCCTGATAACCTCTAACTTACTTTCTCTTTATCCCAGGGAAATGACTTTTTAATAATTATTATTATTTAATAATTAATAATAATTTAAAACATCTTTACTGAGTCTATATTCAAGTTTTCCCAACTGTCTCCCAAAACACTGTCAAAGATTTTAAGCAGAGAGGTGACATGATCAGATGTGCCTAAGATCTGATAGGCCACGTTGTCTGGGACACAGAAGAGATGGCAGGGAGCCAACCAGGGCTTGAGATCATTTGGGAAGCTGGTGCAGTAATTAGACTTCAGGACTTGCTGTTTTCCTGATACATGGCAAACCAATAGCTACTGTACAACACTCATCAGGCAACTCAATTGATCATTTGACTGCTCAGGGCTAGGAATTTAGAAGCTAGCTGGGAAACGACAGTGATAGAAAGTGGTATAGGACAGACACCTCATATAGATGTTCTGGAACAAAGCCATAAATGAGACATAAAATAGGCAGGCCTTATATTGGTAAAGGGGTTCTTAACTCAAATTTGGATTTGTAATCTAATTCATAAACCATAAAACTTGCTTTCAGTACATGGAGAAATGCCTGTTATAGATAACTGGTTTAGGAATAAGATACAAAGAATTGGAAGAAGTGAACAGTTTTCTGGATAAAGGCAACGTTCTGTGGCTGGTCCTTGATATTATTAATTCAGTGATTAAGTAGTTAAATCAAATTCTCTGCTACTTCTTAGATAGAAAGCAAGCTGCATGGCGTCTTAGTTAACATTCATATAAATGATCTGGAAAAGAGTGCATGGGGAAATTGCCAAATTTGCAGATGGCATTCAGCACTTCCAGGGATTAAAATGCCAAGTTGATTAGATATAAAGTGAAAGAAGATGTGGACGTGGGCAGAAAAGTGGCAGAGGAGTTTTAATGTGACTAAGTGTAAGAAAACATATTATATTCAATGGAAAATGATTTTATCAGGGGATCATGAGTGTTCCACTACAATCCAAAAAAGAACCTGAAATAAAAGAAAATTATTTCCTTAAGACATTAGTCCTGTGAGATGTAACAGAAAAACACAAAAAGACTGAGAGTGAAAGGTGAAAAATAATGTTGATTATCATCAGAAAGTTTATTGGAAACTCAACATAAAGGGTTTCTTACACTCTGAACTCACCTTGTACAAGTCATAGTACTTTCATATTTGTGATACAGCACATCACGTCCACTTGTCTAAACACAAATAACATGATGAAAGTAGAAATGGCCCAGAGAAAAACAGAACAAAATAAAAAGGCTCTGATTTTAGGAGAGGCTGATATAATGAGTCTTCTTCAGTCTGTAAAGGTAAAGATCCAAAGGGCACAGAAAGGTGTAAAGGAGGGAAAGAGAACTTGAGAGACTACATACTACACACATTATTCATCCCAGATATCCAAATTAATCTCACGATATTTCATGCCTTACAGGAACGTCATTTCAATGCTTCTGGTTTTATAGGAAAAGGAAGCTCGGATAAAATAAGTGACTTGCTTAAAAGTAGCAGTGAGTAGGTGGCAGAGCTAGTAAAATTAAATTTCAGCACTTCTGATGATCAAGTTTAGAAATCGTATATTTTAGATGGGAACTGGGCTCTACTCATTTTTGTAGCCTCAATGCCTGTCTTACTCTTCAACACACAGCAGATGCTCAGAAAATGTTTATGGAGTTATTAAAATGAATACAGCTAGACATTTGGAGGTTAATATCAGAGAGAGTAACCATGTTCAGTCTGATAGAGTCCTGGGCTTGTAGATCTCTGAGGACACCTACTTAGTCCTTCCCTGGAGTCCATAAAATTCCCTCAAGTGACCTGCAGGAGGGCTTCAACAGACTTAGATGGCAGATGAGACCCCTTAAGAAAAACAGCAATCTCGAAGTTCTGAAAATGACTAATTTCTGAGTAAACACACCAGCTGTGACTTCAGTTGGTAACAGCAAATCACTTTTTCTGAGCAGATTTTCTGAAGATCTCTATTTTGGGGAATAATTAAATGATGCAGTATCACAAGATAACAAGATTATCAAACACAGAAGAAATAAAAAAGAATCCTGTAACTCAGGAGAACACATGATGGGAAGATTAGCTGCATTTGTCTGTAATTACAGTGGAGCTACAGAACAGAATGCTTTGGAGTCATGGGACAGATTCACTTTCCATGACTGGCTTATAAAATTAAATCAGGCTGATTTGATATTCAAGTAGGTCAGTATTAAAGTTTGCTTTGGAGAAATATCAAGCAAGTATAATTTTTGAAAGATATGGATTTCTTTTATACCAGAAAAACAGGGATCCTAGCATTGACAAATGTCCAGGTTCAATTCCAGTGTCAGGTCACAAATCATACCCACAATCACCACTACCATCAAAGCCATCCATCTCTAGATACAGAGAAATGTCCTCTATGATCTGACCCCATCCTTCTATTCTAATCTCCCACTGTTTCCCTCCTGCAAGACTGCTGCAGAGTCTGTGTGAATTAGAAAAAGGCATTCTTTCCTGCAGGTGGACACTCCTACACCAGGGTTCTTGGCTTGGCAAGCAGAGTGTGGGTCTGCATTTCACCCCGCCTTGTCTCCTCAGTCAGATGCCCTTGTGTGGGGAACAACCTGAACAAGCATATGCAGGCGCCCTGTCCTGCTACCATTCAGACACTGAATGGTACTACTAGGTCAAACTGCCATTCAGACACTCTTTCCCAACTATCTCTTGTCAAACTACTGCTTCTGTGTATTGGTCCATTTAGAAATCACCCTTTTCTATGGAAACAACCTAAATGTCCATTGACAAACAAATGGTTAAAGAAAATGTGATATATACATACGATGGAATATTGTTCAGCCATAAAAAAAAGGGAAATACTGCCATTTGTAGCAACACGGATCAACCTGGAAGACATTATGCTAAGTGAAATAAGTCAGACACAGAATGATAAATACTGCATGACCTCATATGTGGAATCTAAAATAGTCAAACTCAGAAGCAGAGAATGGAATGGTAGTTGTCAGGGGCTGGAAGAGGGGGAAATGAAGAGATGTTGATCAAAGAATCCAAAGTTTCAGTTATGCAAGATGAATGAGTTCTGGAGATCTGATGTATACAGCATGATAGTTAACAATACTGTATGGTAAACTTGAAATTTGCTGAGTTCTCACAGAAGAAGAAGGAGAAGAAGAAGGAAAAGAAGAAGAAGGAGGAGAAAAAGGTAATCTCAAAGGCATTGTTTTTCTTACTAAATTTGCTTGTGTGGTAAATCACACTGATTGATATTCAAATGTTACATGAAACTTGAGTTCCTGGGATGAACTCCACTGGGCCATGATGCATGATCCTTTTTATATATCATGGGATCCAATTTGCTAAAATGCTGTTAAGAACTGTTGCAACTATGTTTACTGGGGATTTTGGTTTGTGGTTTTCTATTCTTATGGGGTCTTTGGTTTGGTGTCAAAAGTAATAATTTTGGCTTCACAGAAGGAGATGGGAAGTAAGAAATTTTGTGGAACTTGTATTATCTCTACTATAAATGTTTGAGAGAGTTCATCTGTGAAGCGATCATAGATTTTCTACTTCGGGTCCAGGAATTAATCTTACTTTATCATATAATGTGCTTTTTAATACTTAATTGGATTCTATTAGTTAATATGTGACAAAGAATGAATGCATCTAGATTTTTAAGTGCACTGGGACAGATATTGTTTTCTTATTGCTCTTATCCAAATTATTGTCAAGGTTATTTTAGCCTCAAGAAAATTGGATGGAGAGTCTTCCATTTTCTTTTCTGGTACAAATTTTATGAATTATTTTAGCATGTATCCTCAAGCTTATTAAAGTAACATTTAAAAAAGAAATCACCTCTCTCCTCATTTTTAAAGGTCCCAAACAAGTTCTGCCTCCCTTTTGAAATCTTCCCTGTTCTCCCCTCTGTGGTGGTTTCTCCTTCCTCTGAAAGCTTAGTCTGAAACCTATTCACTTGTCATTTTAAATAGACTCAGCTTAGTATCATCTGCTGATTTTCTTTATTTGTGCCTCTTCCTCCCTACCGTATCACCCTCTGAGGGTGCACACTGTCTTATACTTCCTTCCGAGTCCCCCACTACTCACCGTCATGCTCACCACTGCCTTATACAGAGCACACCTGGGTTAGTTCATTTTATGTGTCAACCTGAAAGGGCCACAGGTGTCCAGATATTTGCCTAAACATTATTCTGGGTGTGTCTGTGAATGTATTTCTGGATGAGATTAACATTTGAATCAAGACTGAGTAAAGCAGATGGCCCTCCCCAATGTGAGCGGGCCTCATCCAATCCACCGAAGGTCTGACTAGAACAAAAAGGTGGAGTAAGGGAGAATTTACTCTGTCTGACTGTCTTTGAACTGAGACATCAGTCTTCTGCCTTTAGTCTCAGACTGAAAGATATAGCATTCCTGGTCCTCAGGCCTTCAGAATTGGCCTGGAACTATACCTTCGGCTCTCTTGGGTCTCCAGTTTGCCAACCTTAGGACTTCTCAGCCTCTATAAATGCGTGAGCCAATTCCTCATGATAAATCTCTCTCTCTCTCTTTCTATATATAACTATAATCTTATCTCTCTCTCTTGCTCTCCCTCTATATATCTATATAAATAGATATATAAAGAATATATATAATCTATTATCTATATGTTATCTATATTATCTATGTGTTATCTATATATAGATAATAGATGGATGCATATAGATATAGAGCTCCTCGACTGCTATAACAAAATACCACAGACTGGATGCTTAAACAGCAGACATTTATTTCTCACAGTTCTAGAGGCTGACCAGTCCAGATCAAGGTGCTGGCCTGGTAAGACTCTTCCTGGCTTGCGGACTGCCACCTTCTTGCTGTGTTCTCACATGGTCGAGAGAGAGAAAGAGCTCTGGTCTCTCTTCCTCTTACAAGGACACTAATTCCATCACTGCGACACTACCCTCATGACCTCAGCTAAACCTAATTACCTCCCAAAGGCCCCACCTCCAAATACCATCACACTGGGAGTTAGAGTTTCAACATATGAATTGGTAGGGGCCGGGGGGTGGAGACACACAAACATTCACCCCATAACAGCACCATTAATAAAGACCTATTGCTTGATTCCTGGCAGAGGACACCCACTCAACCTGGGACTTGAGGGAATGAGGAACCACAATACATAAAAGAGTATCACAAGAATACACAATAGTATATGTTCCTCAAATGCCAAAAACAAATAGCCATTTACCTCCTTTCAGGTGGGATATACTCTCCCTGAATCAAAAGGAAGAGAGAGAACCTTCCCCACCATGTCACACAGAAACGAGTCAGTTATTCAAGCCAACTCAGAAACTTTGCATTTTAATCAATTGCTGAGTGGCATGGCACAGTGGAAAGAGCATGGATTTTAGGGTTAGACTAACCTGGGTTTAAATCTCAGGTGACCAACTTACTACCTAAACTTGGGCTCTTTATCTCTCTGTATTTTCACCTGTAAGATAAGAATAATACCCATTTCTAAAGTTTGTTAGATTCAAATGACGCTGCCTTTACCATACTCCTCAAACATGCTAAACTCACCATCTCTGCTGGGCTTTTGCACTTGCTGCCAGATACTTCCTTCCCCGGGATCTTTGCATGTCCCGCTGCTTCTCACTAATTGAGTCTCAGCTCAAACATTACTTCCTCAGTGATGTTTTTTCTAACTACCTGAGCTAGGTAGTCCCCACCCCTCCCAATCATTCTCTTTATATAATCTTCATAGATATTATCTTTATTTCAAAATTACCTTGACTATTTATTATTCATTTCCCCAACCAAAATGTAAGTTCTCTGAGAGGAGAGACCTTGCTGTTGTGATAACTGCTGTGTCAATCCCGTGTCCAGCTCTATTATAATGCCTGGTACATATCAGGTGCCCAATAATATTTGTTGAAAGAATTAATGCGTATATAAATGTGTATCTGGTATATAAATGTGTATCTAGCACAGCACCCATTCACACATTTAGATTCTTTTCTTCCCCCTTTTTATGTAAAAATCATTGGGTTAAACAATGTGCCTGTGTGAGTCCTTCGAAATGGAGAGCACTTCAACAAAATGAATTCACTGAATGCTCGTCAGGCATTTATAAATGTAGACAGAAGTATGGTCATTTACTTCCATGTGCAATGAGACTATCCTCCGCCTTAATGTTCTATTTTAGGTACAAATTAACATACCAGTTATTGAAGTGTTTATAGATTTTACTCTCGTATGAGACGTTAATAACATAATATTCTCTCAGCCTTCTGAGAGGGAAGATTTTGCTTAGAGGTCTTTTATTTATAAGGAAACAGAGGCCCAGAGAGAGGAGACACTTGATAGTTCAAGGTCAAACACCTAGTCAGAGGCAGGTGCATTCTACCATGCTGCCTCCTTAGAGTAAGAACTGCAAGTCTTCCAAAAATCGAAGAACAGTGGAATTCAAAGACAGAGATCCCTAAATGATATTATAGGATGTGGAAATTGAGGATTTGATTTCCATTTGGAGTGCTTGTGAGATCAAGTATGATAAAGAAGATAAACAGCTAAGCATTACAGAAGCATAAGAAATTTTTTATTTTTATCACTTTGCTGATGCATTGATTCTGTTTGTGATACTGCATCACCAGGGCACGGTTCATACAGCAAATTGCTGGAAGGAAATAAGAAAAGAGCTCTCCCCTCATTCTGCTCTCATTAGCAAAGGAGACTTGACCGTCTTTTCCCAGTCCAAGTGCAAACTGCCATGACTGGTATTATCAGCCTACTCACCATCATGGCTGGGCAGAAACATCCTTGTCCTCAAGGCAACAACACTCTGGATTTCCAAATCCAAACCCAGGTAGCACATTCCATTCTACAATTTTCCAGCTGGTCCCAATTCAGGGGGAGATATTATTCACCAGAATAGGCACTAACAACTGAAGTTTGGCAGGTTGGGAGACGAACACATGCCACAGGCTCCCAGATGCACCCAAGTTTAGCAACATGGTACCAAATGTGTTCTGAATGGAAAAATGGATCTTAGATGCTGTATTCTCATTTTTATAGGTGAAAAAACTGAGGCTTAAGGGGAAAAATGGCCCAAGGTCATGAGGTGGTAACCCTCATCTCTTCTCAACAGTGCTCTTTTCGTTACACCAAGTTGAGCTCACAGTGGATCTGGATTGAAGCTCATGCCTTAGAATCGAAGCACAAAGATATATGGTACTGCTCTGGCTCTATTCTCCTCAGTGAATTTGTCTATCTTCTCAACCACCTCTAATGAGCCATTGAGGATACATGGTCCTCACATTCAACAAGCCCGAAGAATAATTTTAAAAACCAACCCAAACTGATTTGCCTGAAAACCTGGTTAATTTTATCCTTAGTGTCTCCATACATTCCTTTGAAATAGAGTTTACTATCCAGAGTTTTTATAATGAAATATATTCTATCAACCTTTAAAAATATTCTCATCATTTATTCATTCAACAAAGATTCATTAGAGTAGGTACCTACTCTTTTTCCAGCAGTATGCAAAGCACTGGGTGGAGGGTAGGAGAAGGAAAGGCTATAGACCTCACCCAGCTCTGCCACAAAGAATAAAAATAGTGTTAACAGAAGTACAGGAGATTATTTATCCCAGAGTTCAGGTATCAAAATTATATCAACTACAGTAAAATTGATAATAGCTAATATTTATCAAGTACTTAGTAAGCACTAGTTACTGTGCTGACTTTAAACACCTTATTCAATTAATCCTCACATCAGTCATACAAGCCAGTTAGCATTATCTCCTAATCTTACAGATAAGATAACTAAGGCACAGAGAGACTAATTAACTTGTTCAAGGTCATACAACTACTGAGTGGTGGATTCAGGATTTGAGACCATGCAAACTGACTCCGGAGCAGATCTTATTCATCACTTCACACTACTTCTGAAATATGGAATTATTCAAAATATTTTAAAAGGGTATTCATATTTTAATATTCACACAGGACAGTAAAGACAACCAATACCTTTAGATACAGTTTGGTGGCTTTCTCACTAATAATCAACCACTATAAATATTAATCCTCTTCTTTTTTCCCATAGTGGCTTTCAGAAGAAAAATCTTTTCTTCATCAGGCTCCTAAATAACTCTTCAACTTTTGAAATTAAAGTTTTCAGTTTCTTTTTAGTTAAGACATAAAGACTTTTTAAATTTCTTTATTTCTTTTATCACACCTTACATGATAAAACATCTCTTTACAATTCAATGGGGATTTGCTGTTTGATGGACATAGAGATTCAGTTTTGCAAGATGAAAACAGTTCTGGAGATTGGCTGCACAACAATGTGAATACTACTTAACACTACTGAACATTAAAAATGGTTAATATGGTAAATTTTACCTTATGTGTGTTTTACCACAATTAAAAATAAAAAATTTCTTGTGCTCTTTTAGAGTTAGAATATGTAAACTTCAAAGATATTGTTAACTTAGAACAGATAAGGTCCCAGACATTCTACATATATGATTTTCTGTTTGTGTTACAGTACAAAGAAAGGAGTGATAAATTTTGATTATAGGGTAAATAATAGAGAGAAATTTTGTGTAGCTTAGGAATTCATCTGAATTGCATTTTCTTCATATGCAATTGATAAAATTTAACCACATGGTTTCTTTCTTTTTTAAATTGAAGTATAGTTGATTTACAATGTTATATTAGTTTCAGGTGTACAACATAGTGATTCAATATTTTTATAGGTTATACTCTATTTAAAGTTATAAGATATTGGTTATATTCCCTGTGCTGTACATTACACCTTTGTATCTTATTTATTTTACACATAGTAATTTGTACCTTTTAATCCCCTTCCCCTACCTTGCCCCTCCCTTAACCACATGGTTTCTAAAGGCATTTTTAGGTTCTGACAGTCTGGGAGTTAAACAGTTAGTAGGATTTCAATATGTGATGTGGAAAGGACACTTCAAAAAGAAAAGTGGCTTAAACAGAAGTATTGCAGCATGAAAGTATAATTCACAAAGCCCTGCTAAGTGGTGGTGCAGTTATGGTATAACATAGGATATGCATATGGCAGAGGGGGAGTGAGGATAAGGTTGAAAGGTAGGATGGAGCCAGTTCCTTGCTTCCTGGTTTGCCAATAACCAGGAGAGGGGCCTCTGAAGACCTGTGAAGCTAATAATTTGGAATCTTGGGAATGATGAAACAGAAACCTTAACAAGTACTCTCTCGAAGACAGATTTCTACTTGAATGTTGTTTATTTCCCGGGTTCTTGATTTTGTACTTTGGGGATTATTTTCTAAGATAAAGCTGAACTCCTGAGGCCCAAAGTAGCTTCTCCCTTTGTGTCAACAATTCTGATATGTGGCGATCTTCATTTGAATGGCTTAGAGACTTAATAGTCTGTCTCTCTAACATACATTTGAAGTGTAGGAAACTTCAAACTAGGTCATCAAATCCCAACTTCCATCCCAATGCAAGAATCTACACTGTAATGTTCATAACAAGGGGTCACTGGAAAAATGACTATTTTTCAGGTTTTTCTGTTTTTTGTTTTTTTCATTTTCAGACAGCTGATGGGACAAAATTTGTGTGAGGGCTTTATTAAACATTTTATTTCTATCCTTGGTGTGGTTACCATTAACTTTTTTTTAAACATGCACACTTTACTTATCAAGTATAAATTTAATCAGTAGCTCTACTGTCCTCCCAAGTTTTAGTATGTTTTAAGAGTGATCACTCCTCTTTTCTCTTTACTCCCTTGCCATGTCACATATTACAGCCCAGTGTCTTAATTTCACCTTGTTTTTATACTCCCTAAATTAATCATTATTTTTGTTGTTATTCTGTACAGTCAAGTTATTTCTGTTTTTGTTTGTTTTAGATTTAGTCACATGTTTACCAATTTCTCTAGTCTCTATTGCTTTTTTCATGTCACTACTTCCTTTTGGATTCAATTTCCTGCTTCTTGAAGAATATCTGTTTTTAGCAGTCCTTTCAGAAATGATCTCTGAGATGTAAAATTGACGCCTCTATCTGTCTAAAATTGTCTCTATTTGACCCTCACTCTTTTTTTTTTTTTTTTTTTTTTTTGCGGTACGCGGGTCTCTCACTGTTGTGGCCTCTCCCGTGGCGGCTCACAGGCTCTGGACGCGCAGGCTCACGGGCCCAGCTGCTCCGCGGCACGTGGGATCCTCCCGGACCGGGGCACGAACCCGTGTCCACTGCATCGGCAGGCAGACTCTCAACCACTGAGCCACCAGAGAAGCCCTGACCCTCACTCTTGAATAAAGGTTTACCTAGGTGGAAAATTCTAGATTGGGTGCGATTTCTTTTTTTCTCTCAGCTTTTGAGGGCATTATTCTTTTGTTTATTTTGCCACTGTTCTTGGTTTAATTGTGATTTCTTGTAGGGTATCTCTTTTATCTTTGGATGCTCTTAAGACCTACTTTTTTTTTAAATTGTGTAATTTTAATTAATTTATTCATCTAATTTCTTTATTGGAGTATAATTGCTTTACAATGTTGTGTTAGTTTCTGCTGTATAACAAAGTGAATCAGCCATATGTATACATATATCCCCATATCCCCCTCTCTCTCTTTTTTTTTTTTTTTTTTGCGGTACGCGGGCCTCTCACTGTTGTGGCCTCTCCCGTTGTGGAGCACAGGCTCCGGACGCGCAGGCTCAGCGGCCATGGCTCACGGGCCCAGCCGCTCCGCGTCATGTGGGATCTTCCCAGACCGGGGCACAAACCCATGTCCCCTGCATCGGCAGGCGGACTCTCAACCACTGCGCCACCAGGGAAGCCCTATCCCCCTCTCTTGAGTCTCCCTCCCACCCCTCTAGGTTGTCACAAAGTATCAAGCTGATCTCCCTATGCTATGCAGCAGCTTCCCACTAGCCATCCATTTTACATTTGGTAGTGCATATATGTTAAGACCTACTTTGAATCTTTGCTGCTATGCAGTTTCACTACAGTATGTCTAGAAGTGGCCTTCTTTTAATTTATCCTTTGGAACTCAGTGTGCTTCCTAATTGAGGTCTTTCATCAATTTTGGAAAAATTTCAACCATTACCTCTGAGTATTGTCTTTTTTCCATTCTTTCTATTCTCCCCTTCTAGAACTATTATTAAACATGTATTGAGGATAGTATTCTCATTCTATCCTCCATGTCTCTTAATTTTGCTTTCATAGTTTTCTTTTCTTTGTCTCCTTGAGAGGCATCATGGGTCATTTCTGCCTTATCTTCCAGTTTATCCGTTTTTCTCTTCAGCAGTGTCTGATCTCATGTTTAAACAGCCCATTATGTTTTTTAATTTTGATGACTATGTTTTTTTATTTCTGAAAACTCTATTTGTCATATCTACCATAGATAAAACATATCTATGTTTTTATCTCTTTATTTTTTCTTAATCATTTAAATATATTAATTTTACAGATTTAAAAAATCATCTCATAGTTTTAGATCTTTTATAATCTTAAGAGGTTTTGTGGTTTCTTCTGCGAGGCACCTCGGGTGGGTATCACTGGCTGGGTATACTTTTTATGTTAATTAATCAGCTTGCAGGACCTCAGACCGCACAGGGAGTAGAAATCTAAACACCAGAACCCACCTGAAGATAGACCTATCATTCTGAATTCTGAGGGAGAGACTTTCTTCTTTCCAGAGACTAGGCTGAGAAAGACAACTTTCTTGTGTCCATGTATTAATGAAAAGATTTTTTTTTCTGACTACCATGTTACTGAAAGTCCCATCTCACTTGTGGGTTTCAGCTTTAATGCCTGTCTTGTGAAGACTCAAGTCTTCATTTTCTCTTCCTGTGTGGGTATTTAAATCCAAGTCCCAAGATTACCAAGACAGATATCTGAAGAGGCCTGATACAACATCATCTTACAGACTTACTACTCAAGTCTGTCTTTATTTTCAGCCTCTGGAGAGTCCCTTACTTTCTTGCAAGTTCAGTTATGCATTAGAATGTTGTTACTTTTTATTCAGAGCTGTTAGGAGTTTAGTGGTGGAAGATTTTTAGGTTATTGAGTCCAAATTACTGCTGGAAAAAGAAGTAAGATTGTTCTCTTTTTCTGAGCTTCAGATAAGAAGCTCAAAAGCATACTTCAATTCAGCAAACATTTACTGGTCACTTATTGTGATGATTAAATTTTTACGTGTCAACTTGGCTAGGCTATGGTGCCCTGCTGTTTGGTTAAACACTACTTTAGGAGTCAGGTACAAATAGATAAAATATAGCATGTAAGTACCCAGATACAGATAGGTATATTCTATTATGTGACTAGCCTGACTTAGCTTGGAGGCATCAGGGAAGTCATCTTGGAAGAAGTGATGCCTGAGCCCATCCTAAATTTAAATCGGACTTAGCTAGGCAAAGTGAAATAAAAATTAAAGCAGGGATTCTGGGCACCCGGACAGCATTAGCAAAGGTAAGGAAGTGAGAAATAACATGGTGCAAAGTTGCGCTATATAAAATATGAGGCAGGGAATGATGGGAGATGGGGCTAGAAAGTTATAACACTACAACAGAGGGAGAGAGAATAAGCGTGGGAGTTTTTGAAAAAGGCTTTTTGAAGTGGTGTTTAAGCTTAATCTGGAGAAATGAGTAATATTTTAATAGGTGAAGATGATGAGGAAGGGTAGAAAACATAGTACTCTGGGAGAAAATGTAGGATGCGTGAAGGGGACTCTGGGAAATAAGAATACAGAGGTAGATTATGGCCAGACTACAGAAAGCTCTGAATGACTGATGACTCCCAGAGGAGACGCTTAGATGTATTCCCTCAGGTAGTGGCTAGAAGCCTGTGAAAAACAGAAGCTAATCAGGAAATTGCGGTTATAAACACCCACCACCTCCAAGGGCTTGGAAGACCCTGAAAGACACACCTGGCCATGGCATTCAGCTGCCTCTGAAAGACACAGCCAGACTAGCCAAGGGACAGGAAACATCTGTGCCACCCTGACCTGTCTGAATCTGCTCTCTCCCCTAACTTTGGCACTATAAAAACTGGGAACAGAACAAAGGCTAAAGCAAGCCCCAGCCTCAGTTCTAGAGAAAAACAGTAACAAGAGGAGGGCCAACCTCATTTACTAGCATTTACTAGCAGAGAAGAAGAGGTGGACCCTGTCAGGTCTCATCAAGGAGAATATAATAAAAGACTCATTGTTACTGTTTTCTCCCCTTGTGAAATGAGTCTCTAAACAGTAAACTGTGGCTGAACGAGCACTGACCTGGCGATGAAACCTGGGTTCTAGTCCAGATCCTGTCACTAGCTTGCTGTATGGATTAGGCAAGTTGTTTTACTTCTCTGGGTCTCTGTTTCTCCATTTGTATTGTGAGGGAGTTGAACTAGACTAGTGGAGTTCTGTGGACCCCAGACTATCTCTGGGAACCCTAACCCCATTTCAACTAAAGCAGCTGCATTTTAACCAGTTTTATATATAATGAGTTCTGCCTAAGGCTTTGTTTGAAAAAGAAAATTCAACTACTTAAAAAAAATAAGACCCTTGGATTTGAATCTTTAAGACCCTTTCTAACTTCAGTGGTCTATGAATTTGTGGTTTCATGATAAGCTGTTGTTAGGGAGCTCCCACCTTAACATCAATTGGGGCTGAGGTTGCATAAGAAACTCATGGTCAAGGGAAGGTCCAGACAGAGGGCACAAAGGCAGGTAAGAAGGCAAGAAGGAGAGGAAATGAACTGGGGAGCAACATCAGGAATCAAGAAGTAGGCAGGGGCTTCCGTGGTGGCGCAGTGGTTGGGAATCCGCCTGCCAATGCAGGGGACACAGGTTCGAGCCCTGGACCGGGAAGATCCTACGTGCCGCGGAGCAATTAAGCCCGTGTGCCACAACTACTGAGCCTGCGCCCTGGAGCTCGCAAGCCACGGCTGCTGGGCCCGCATGCCACAGCTGCTGAGGCCTGCGCGCCTGGAGCCCGTGCTCTGCAACGAAGAAAAGCCACCGCAGTGAGAACCCCGCGCACTGCAACGAAGAATGGCACCTGCTCACCGCAACTAGAGAAAGCCCGCACATAGCAGTGAAGACCCAACACAGCCATAAATAAATAAATTAATTTAAAAAAAAAGAAGTAGGCAATTAAAGGGCCAAGGCTAATAGATAGCAAAGGCCTTCCTGGCAGGTAAAATCAGGTAACCTGAAAAGTGAATAAAGATAGGGCTTCTGGAAAGAACTGGAATATGGTCTAAAATTTAAAATTTGTTTTCCTGCAAATAATAAAAACCACAAACAACAAGCATTGCCTATAGGTGCCACAGCATATGGTTCTGTAACAGAAACTATTGTTAGAGAGAAAACTCACTGTTGAGGGGGAAGAGAGAGCTGGTGAGGTATCCAGGAAAAGCTCATTTATTTGCCAAGTTATTTAAAATTTATCAAATTTCTGCTATGGGCCAGAACTGTGCTAGGTTACTGGGATTACAGAAATGAATAAAACACTATCTTTTTTCCTCAAGGAGTACAAAATTTGAAAGAGACAGACAAACAAGTAAAGTGAGATGGGAAGTTTGGTTCAAAATAGCTGAAAGTTCACAGAATAAGAAAGGCACAGTTCAAGGAACACTAGCTGATTTCAAATAATAGCTAGAAGGGAACATATTTTCTTACCTGAACAAAGAAGGATACCTGGCACTTAGAAAAGAAGCTTGTTTCTTGAGGGACCAAGGAAGGGAAGAATACACAGATCCATTAAAAGGAAATAATGAGGACAGGAATGAAGGTGAGGCAGCCAGAACTGAATGCTGGGAAGAATGGGGACTGTGGAAGGCTGCACTGTCCAATAGAGCAGTTATCAGCCACATGCGGCTGCTGAGCACCTGAAATGTGGCTGGCTAGGGCAAACCGAGATGTGCTGTGAGGCAAAATACACCTCCAGCTTTAAAGATTTAATATGAAAAAGAATGTTAATATCTCTTTAATGATTTGTTTTATATTGATCACATGTTGAAATGAGAATATTTTGGTCTTATTGTATTAAATAAAATATATCATTAATTTCAACTGTTTCCTTTTTTTGATTTATTTTTACTGTGGTTGCTAGAAGATTTAAAATTTCACATAAGGCTCACATTTGCAATTTGCATTGTATTTCTACTGGGTAGTGCTGTGTTAAACCTCTGCCATGCCCAGCGAGTAAGGTGACAGTGTATCCCTTTGACCAATATCTTTAGGAGAAAATATGGACCCCTAAACTTCCTCACACTCTAACAAAACACACTTTATATGGTGCCAACAGCATACGGGCTACTTAAAAGTCTTGCAGTGGACAAGGTCTATGAAGGAGGGAGAAAAATGAAAAAAATTGTATTTTGTGCTTAAATAATGGAGGGCTGTTTCATAGCAAGCATGTGAGACTTTCAGCAAGGTTTTTCATGTCTACACCTGTCTCCTCTACTGTAAATTAGATAAGATCACTTTCCACCTGTGTTTGTATTTTAATTTGTGTTTTCCAAAGTTTCTCATACAGTATCTCACTTGACCCTTACTACAACCTTGAGATTTAGACAGGGTAAAGATCATTCTCTCCACTTTATAGTTGAGTAAACTAAGGCACAAAAAGGTTCATTTGCTCATGCACATAAAACTGAGCCTTTGAACTTGGGTCTTCTAACTGTAAGGTCATGGCTCCCTCTACTACTTTATGCTACCTCTCACTGCACAAACTTCACTTGTCTGACACTTGCTGCTCTTGCTATCTACTTAGCTCTTCCTGTATATGTCCCATCTCCTTAACCAGATTAAGTTCTTTGAATGCAATGTCCATGCCATATTCATCTCTGAAGCTACCATATCATCTAATACGCATCAGCAGTAGGAACTCAGAATTAAGACTAAGTAAAATGTGGCACAAAGGGCCAAGATAGGAAGATCTGGGAATCCCTATTTTCCAACTCACTCCAGGGAGGCTGACTCCTGCCTCTGGGGAAGATGCCACTGACTTCTGGACAGGGAGTTCTATCATTTTACAGAAGGGCAAAAGGCAGAAAACATAGATAAATAGGAGAGGACTTAAAGCTGGACAACTCTAACTACGACCTCAAGGCAGAATTTTTAGCAAGTTATATTACAGCTTCTGGCACTAGCCACTCATACCATCCAGAGTGCTGTTGATTCCAGTTCCTGGTGTTATTTGGGAGGGTGGGCTGGGATACAGTCTCTGTCTTCCAGGGCCTTTATAAACAATGAATGATGAGATCTTATATGAGCCAGCACTGAATAGTACAAAATCCAGAGCAGTGTATCTTTAGAAATTTTCAGCAATTCTTTGTAGATTTTGAGACCAGATTTAAACAAAATAGGATATTCCTTTTCCTAAACCTTGTACCTTGGTAAGACATAATTTAGAGACTAAATCCATCTTTCTCAACACTGAATCCAAAGCACCTAGCAAAACTGTCACTCAAAAAACATATGCTGAATGACTCAGTAGTCATTACTGAAAGAATCTGCTTTGTAGTTTTCTCTGCAAATAAAAACTGGGTCCAGTGACGCTGTATTTGGAAGCTTGTGAGCAAGGAGAAATCATGGTGATGGTACATTTTAAGTGAGTCCTTTTACACATCCACGAAGGTGGGGAAAGGGGCATGTGGTTGGAACTAACTGCACTGATTTCATGTAACTCCCATGTGATATATTTATTCTATAGAAAATTCCTGGGTGACATTGAAACTGCAACGACTTTTGCATCCCCTTGAGGTTAAACTCCAATCAAGAATGCCCTAGACTCTGGAGTTTACAGTAACATTTCTAATCAACAAGAGGGAGCCCTTTCTAAAATGTCAGGAACTCCTCTGAGAATCTTTACTGAGGAGGACAGCTGTTATTTAATGCCTCCTTCCCTCTTTCTCCACAAAAGCTGTAAAGCTCACTCTGGATCGTAAGGTCCCACAAGATCTAGAAAAGGTTAGAAGGATGGTAAGTACTAAAGTCAAACCTAAGGTAGTGGATATCCTGGCCATGAAGAGAACATGGCTCTCTAGCAACAATTCCTTTGCCACCAGATCACCAAACCAATCACCAAACCAGGGTCAGGCCACAGCCACTATTCTTTCAAGTCATCTTTCTCTCCCTCTGCTTTCCCAGATACCTTTTCCCTTTTTCCTCTCCCAACTGTGTCCCCACTCTCTTCCCCTCTTCTCCCAACCTTTCTCTGACCACACTCCCCCTTTCCATGCTGGCAATCGGAAACACAACATCCTCACAAAAATCCCTAGTTTCAAGTCCAGAAATCTGATTAAGGAGGAGTTTTTCATTTACTTTTCCTAGTAGTCCAGGAAGATCCACAATATTTGCTGTCTGGGGGCTACGGGTTCATTATTTCTGGTCTTTGATTTACACAGGCCACCTCTCCAAAAAGTGCTGACATCATTTCTATCATTAACCCTCTGATTCCGACTCAATAACTCATTTAGGGTCATTTAGACACTCCTGTCTCAGAAATTCGTAGCTAAAAGGACAGGCAGTCCTCTCAAAGTGAAGTAACAATCTCAATTCAATCAATTCTTTAAACATATCTATTTTATGCTAGTAGATATTGTACTAGGAGATGAGCATATACAGATGAGCAAGTCCAGACCCTCCTCTGATGAAGCCAACAATTACTCAATTCATCAAAAGCTCACAGAATGCTTAGTATGTACTATTTACTATATTATGTGCCAGGGAAAAAAGAGTGGTATCCTGGGGAGCAAAATAATATTCCCCAAACATAATCTCTCACCTTAATGTAAAATTAGGGAGGCAAACATCAAAGACTCTCAAGCCAGAAGCCCTCAGGATTAAAGCTCCCATGTAAACTGGAACTTCAGGTGCTTTTGCACATCTTTCCCCAGCAACTGGTTAAGAAGGATCATAGACCAGGTTATTAAAAATGCAGAATTAAAGAGGTCTTTAACACTGGGGATTCCTGAACCCTGGAAGGTTTCATCTGACATATGGCACAAAAATTCATGGTTTTCACAGCTGATTTTCTTGGAGTGCTTTTTGTAGGTAAAGGAGAAAAAGTCTAAGGATATGAAGTTTGAGACTGTTCCTAGGCTGCCACTGAAAATTCACTATAGGCTTTCTTCCCTCACAAGTTGGTTTTACTTCGAGGGCTAGGTTCTAAAGGAGGTAGCTGTCCATACAGCAGGATTTAAAGCGTGAGATACGCCCTTGCTTTCTGAAACTTCACCACACATTCCTTCAGGTCCCAAAGAGCAGCGGTACAATAAACTGTAATCAGGCACTCCTGGATGCAAATTCTGGTTCTGCCATATATCAGTTGTTTGACCTTGTACCAGTTATTTATCTGAGTCTAATCTAGAATACAAGTCTTCTGCCTACTAATCGACTGTTCTTTCTGCAAAAATGACTTTGCTCGGATGAAAATTAGAAATTTCCTTGGAATGGTAAAGCAAGATCTTTTCAGGGCAATTAGACTTTCCTCCAACAGAAATAAATTCAATAATTAGGGATAAAATTGGAGACTGAAGGGCAAGTTTCTTTTTGTTTGTTTGTTTGTTTCACAGCTTTATTGTGTAGCTTACACTTTTTTAATAACTATATTTTATTTTTTTGAATTTTATTTATTTTTTATACAACAGGTTCTCATTAGTTATCCATTTTATACATATTAGTATATACATGTCAATCCCAATCTCCCAATTCATCCCACCCCTCCCCCACCCCTCGCCACTTTCCCCCCTTGGTGCCCATACGTTTGTTCCCTACATCTGTGTCTCTATTTCTGCCCTGCAAACCAGTTGCTCCGTATCATTTTTCTGGTTTCACATATATGCGTTAATATACAATATTTGTTTTTCTCTTTCTGACTTACTTCACCCTGTATGACAGTCTCTAGATCCATCCACATTTCTACAAATGACCCAATTTCGTTCCTTTTTATGGCTGAGTAATATTCCATTGTATATATGTACACATCTTCCTTGTCCATTTGTCTGTTGATGGGCATTTAGGTTGCTTCCATGACCTGGTTACTGTAAATAGTGCTGCAATGAACACTGGGGTGCATGTGTCTTTTTGAATTATGGTTTTCTCTGGGTATATGCCTAGTAGTGGGATTGCTGGGTCATATGGTAATTCTACTTTTAGTTTTTTAAGGAACCTCCATACTGTTCTCCATAGTGGCTATATCAATTTACATTCCCACCAACAGTGCAAAAGGGTTCCCTTTTTTCCATACCCTCTCCAGCATTTGTTGTTTGTAGATTTTCTGATGATGCCCATTCTAACTGGTGTGAGGCGATACCTCATTGTAGTTTTGATTTGCGTTTCTCTAATAATTAGTGATGTTGAGCAGCCTTTCATGTGCTTCTTGGCCATCTGTATGTCTTCTTTGGAGAAATGTCTATTTAGGTCTTCTGCTCATTTTTTGATTGGGTTGTTTGTGTTTTTAATACTGAGCTACATGAGCTGTTTATATATTTTGCAGATTAATCCTTTGTCCGTTGATTCATTTGCAAATATCTTCTCCCATTCTGAGGGTTGTCTTTCTGTTTTGTTTGTAGTTTCCTTTGCTTTGCAAAAGCTTTTAAGTTTCATTAGGTCCCATTTGTTTATTTTTGTTTTTATTTCCATTACTCTAGGAGATGGATCAAAAAAGATCTTGCTGTTATTTATGTCAAAGAGTGTTCTTCTTATGCTTTCTTCTAAGAGTTTTATAGTGTCTGGTCTTATATTTAGTTCTCGAATCCATTTTGAGTTTATTTTTGTGTATGGTGTTAGGGAGTGTTCTAATTTCATTCTTTTACATGTAGCTGTCCATTTTTCTCAGCACCACTTACTGAAGAGGCTGTCTTTTCTCCATTGTATATCCCTGCCTCCTTTGTCATAGATTAGCTGACCATAGGTGTGTGGGTTTATCTCTGGGCTTTCTAACCTGTTCCATTGATCTATATTTCTATTTTTGTGCCAGTACCATATTGTCTTCATTACTGTAGCTTTGTAGTATAGTCTGAAGTCAGGGAGTCTGATTTCTCCAGCTCCGTTTTTTTTCCCTCAAGACTGCTTTGGCTATTCGGGGTCTTTTGTGTCTCCATACAAATTTTAAGACTTTTTGTTCTAGTTCTGTAAAAAATGCCATGGGTAATTTGACTGGGATTGCATTGAATCTGCAGATTGCTTTGGGTAGTATAGTCATTTTCACAATTTGATTTTTCCAATCCAAGAACATGGTATATCTCTCCATTTGTTTATGTCGTCTTTGGTTTCTTTCATCAGTATCTTATAGTTTTCTGAGTACAGGTCTTTTAGCTCCTTAGGTAGGTTTATTTCTAGGTATTTTATTCTTTTTGTTGCAGTGGTAAATGGGATTGTTTCCTTAGTTTCTCTTTCTGATCTTTTGTTGTTAGTGTATAGGAATGCAAGAGATTTCTGTGCATTAATCCTGTATTCTGCAACTTTACCAAATTCATTGATTAGCTCTAGTAGTTTTCTGGTGGCCTCTTTAGGATTCTCTATGTATAGTATCATGTCATCTGCCAACAGTGACAGTTTTACTTCTTTTCCAATTTGTATTCCTTTTATTTTTTTCTTCTCTGATTGCCGCGGCTAGGACTTCCAAAACTATGTTGAATAATAGTGGCGAGAGTGGACATCCTTGTCTTATTCCTGACCTTGGAGGAAATGCTTTCAGTTTTTCACCACAGAGAATGATGTTTGCTGTGGGTTTGTCATATATGGTCTTTATTATGTTGAGGTAGGTTCCTTCTATGCCCACCTTCTGGAGAGTTTTTATCATAAACGGGTATTGAATTATGTCAAAACCATATGATCATCTATTGAGATGATCATATGGTTTTTATTCTTCAATTTGTTAATATGGTGTATCACATTGATTGATTTGCATATATTGAAGAATCCTTGCATCCCTGGGGTAAGTCCCACTTGAATATGGTGTATGGTACTTTAAATGTGTTGTTGGATTTTGTTTGCTCGTATTTTGTTGAGGATTTTTGCATCTATATTCATCAGTGATACTGGTCTGTAATTTTCTTTTCTTGTAGTATCTTTGTCTGCTTTTGGTGTCAGGGTGATAGCGGCCTCGTATAATGAGTTTGGGAGTGTTCCTTCCTCTGCAATTTGTTGGAAGAGTTTGAGAAGGATGGGTGTTAGCTCTTCTCTAAATGTTTGATAGAATTCACCTGTGAAAACATCTGGTCCAGGACTTTTGTTTGTTGGAAGATTTCTTTTGTGTGTGTGTGGTACGCGGGCCTCTCACTGTTGTGGCCTCTCCCATTGAGGAGCATAGACTCCAGACGCGCAGGCTCAGCGGCCATGGCTCACGGGTCCAGCCGCTCCGCGGCATGTGGGATCTTCCCGGACCGGGGCACGAACCCATGTTCCCTGCACTGGCAGGCGGACTGTCAACCACTGCACCACCAGGGAAGCCCTGTTGGAAGAATTTTAAACATAGTTTCAATTTCATTACTTGTGATTGGTCTGTTCATATTTTCTATGTCTTCCTGGTTCAGTTGGAAGGTTGTACTTTTCTAAGAATTTGCCCATTTCTTCCAGGTTGTCCATTTTACTGGCATAGAGTTGCTTGTAGTAGTCTCTTATGATGCTTTGAATTTCTATGGTGTCCATTGTAACTTCTCCTTTTTCAGTTCTAATTTTATTGCTATGAGTCCTCTCCCTCTTTTTCTTGATGAGTCTGGCTAAAGGTTTATCAATTTTGTTTATCTTCTTAAAGAACCAGCTTTTAGTTTTATTGATCTTTGCTATTGTTTTCTGTTTCTATTTCATTTATTTCTGCTCTGATCTTTATGATTTCTTTCCTTCTGCTAACTTTGGGTTTTGTTTATTCTTCTTTCTCTAGTTCCTTTAGGTGTAAGGTTAGATGGTTTATTTGAGATTTTTCTTGTTTCTTAAGGTAGGCTTGTATTGCTATAAACTTCCCGCTTAGAACCGCTTCTGCTGCATCCCATAGGTTACGGATCATCGTGTTTTTCTTGTAATTTGTCTCTAGGTATTTTTTGATTTCCTCTTTGAATTCTTCAGTGATCTCTTGGTTATTTAATAGCATATAGTTTAGCTTCCATATGTTTGCGTTTTTTACATTTTTTTCCCTGTAATTGATTTCTAATCTCATAGAGTTGTAGTCGGAAAAGATGCTTGATACGATTTCAATTTTCTTAAATTTACTGAGGCTTGATTTGTGACCCAAGTTGTGATCTATCCTGCAGAATGTTCTGTGTGCACTTGAGAAGAAAGTGTAATCTGCTGTTTTTGGATGGAATGTCCTATAAATATCAATTATAACTATCTGGTCTACGGCTTCCCTGGTGGCGCAGTGGTTGGGAGTCCGCCTGCCGATGCAGGGGACATGGGTTCGTGCCCCGGTCCAGGAAGATCCTACATGCAGCGGAGCAGCTAAGCCCGTGAGCCATGGCCGCTGAGCCTGCGCGTCCAGAGCCTGTGCTCCGCAACAGGACAGGCCACAACAGTGAGAGGCCCGCGTACCGCAAAAAAAAAAAAAAACCAAAAAAACTATCTACTCTATTGTGTCATTTAAAGCTTGTGTTTCCTTATTAATTTTCTGTCTGGATGGTCTGTCCATTGGTGTAAGTGAGGTGTTAAAGTCCCCCAGTATTATTGTGTTACTGTCGATTTCCTCTTTTATAGCTGTTAGCAGTTGCCTTATGTATTGAGGTGCTCCTATGTTGGGTACATATAATTTATAATTGTTATATCTTCTTCTTGGATTGATCCCTTGATCATTATGTAGTGTCTTTCCTTGTCTCTTGTAACATTCTTTATTTTCGAGTCTATTTTATCTGATATGAGTATTGCTACTCTGGCTTTCTTTTGATTTCCATTTGCATGGAATATCTTTTTCCATCCCCTCACTTTCAGTCTGTATGTGTCCCTAGGTCTGAAGCGGGTCACTTGTAAACAGCATATATATGGGTCTTGTTTTTGTGTCCATTCAGTGAGCCTATATCTTTTGGCTGGAGCATTTAATCCATTCACATTGAAGGTAATTATCAATATGTATGTTCCTATTACCATTTTCTTAATTGTTATGGATTTGTTTTTGTAGGTTCTTTTCTTCTCTTGTGTTTCCCACTTAGAGAAGTTCCTTTAGCATTTGTTGTAGAGCTGGTTTGGTGGTGCTGAATTCTCTTAGCTTTTGCTTGTCTGTAAGGCTTTTGATTTCTCTGCCAAATCTGAATGAGATCCTTGCCAGGCAGAGTAATCTGGGTTGTAGGTTCTTCCCTTTCATCACTTTAAATATATCGTGCCACTGCCTTCTGGCTTGTAGAGTTTCTGCTGAGAGATCAGCTGTTAACCTTATGGGAGTTCCCTTGTATGTTGTTTGTTTTTTCCCTTGTTGCTTTCAATAATTTTTCTTTGTCTTTCAGTTTTGTCAATTTGATTGCTATGTGTTCGGCGTGTTTCTCCTTGGGTTTGTCCTGCCTGGGACTCTCTGTGCTTCCTGGACTTGGATGGCTATTTCCTTTCCCATGTTAGGGAAGTTTTCAACTATAATCTCTTCAAATATTTTCTCAGGTCCTTTCTCTCTCTCTTCTCCTTCTGGGACCCCTATAATGCAAATGTTGTTGTGTTTAATGTTGTCCCAGAGGTCTGTTAGGCTGTCTTCATTTCTTTTCATCTTTTTTCTTTATTCTGTTCCACGGCACTGAATTCCGCCATTCTGTCTTCCAGGTCACTTATCCGTTCTTCTGCCTCAGTTATTCTGCTATTGATTCCTTCTACTGTATTTTTCATTTCAGTTATTGTATTGTTTATCTCTGTCTGTTTGTTCTTTAATTGTTCTAGGTGCTTGTTATTTAATTCTTCTAGGTCTTTGTTAATCATTTCTCGCAACGTCTCGATCTTTGCCGCCATCTTTTTCTGAGGTCCTGGATCATCTTCACTATCACTATTCTGAATTCTTTTTCTGGAAGTTTGCCTATCTCCACTTCATTTAGTTGTTTTTCTGGGGTTTTATCTTGTTCCTTCATCTGGTACAAAGTCCTCTGCCTTTTCATTTTGTTTATCTTTTTGTGAATGTGGTTTTCCTTCCACAGGCTGCAGAATTGTAGTTCTTGCTTCTGCTGTCTGCCCTCTGGAAGGGCAAGTTTCTTGGGGGCATATGTAGAGGAGAGACTCTGGGTGACAACATAGAAGGAGTCACAGGCTGACACAGGAGTTAGGGTTAATAGAAAGTTGTTTTGCTAGCTTGGAGCCTGGTGAGTGAATTCCTGCTACATTCATCTTATCTTTCACTATCCTTTATCTCATTATGTCCATCTTATGAAGCTGAAGAGAAGGTGGGTAGGAGAGGGGGCTCAAAGAGGAACTAACAGATTTCCAAATGTGGTTTCCTTCCCTCCCTAAACTTTTTATTATGAAGAATTTCAAACATATAGCAAAATTGAGAGTTGAAAGAATTTTACAGAGAACTTACCACCTAGACTCTACCATTAACATTATACTGTACTTGCTTTATGACATATCTGCCTAGCTGTCTATATCTCTGCCTATCCATTAACCCATTTTATTTTTTTGATCAGTGTCAAAGTAAATTCAAACATCTGTACACTTCCTCCTAAATACTTCAGCATGCATATCATTAACTAAGTTTAATACTTGATTCTTTTCTTTCTTTTGTTATAAAGTTTACACACAATGAAATGCCTAAGTATTAAGTGCATTTGCTGAGCTTTTATAAGAACACACGTTTCTGTATTCCAAACCCCTATAAACACATAGAATATTACTGTCACATCAGAAAACCTCTTCATACCCTCTTCCTGTCCCAACACTCCTGGAGGCTATCAGTGATATGATTTTTTCCATAATAGATTAGTTTGTCTCTTCTAGAACTTCATATAAATGAAATAAGATAGTAAGCCTTCTTTTTACTCAGCATAATCTTTTAAAGATTATTCGTGTTGCTCTATGCATCAGTAATGTTTTCCTTTTTGTTGTTGAGTACTGTTTCAGTGTATGAATATAAGAGTTTGTTTGTTTAGTCTCCTTAAATGGGATGTTTCCAGTTTGGAGCTTTATGAATAAAGCTATGAACATTCTTGTATGAGTCTTTTTTGTGAACATACATTGGTTTCATTTTTTGTTTTACTGCATACTGACCCTAACCACAGAATTGTCAAGGTCATAAGAAAGGCCTCTCAAGTTCATAAGAAAACTACTGTGTCCCAAAAGTTCTAACGACTACAGGAAAAATATGAAGGAATTAGAGTTCAATCAAAAGATTGTTCGATCTCTAGGGAGAAGACCTCAGCTCTAATTAAGTTTATGTGAGCCTTCAATAAACCATTAAACTTGCCAGAGAGCCTCAGTGTCCTTATCTGTAAAATGAGATATTATTTTGAGCCACCTTATTATTAAAAGAATAATGAACCACCTTGTTATTAAAAGAAAAATGAGCCACTTTGTTACTAGAAGAATAAAATTAGATGTAAAAGCACTTTGCAAATTTCTTTTGTAAAAACAAAAGAAATATGTTACACTGTTTCTCACACTGGGACAATGTATACTCCCAGTGAAGTTAAATCATATATTGCAATGGGTAATATATTTTAAAAAGTAGGGAGGGAAGTAATTCACAGGTGATATGATCTTATATTTAAGAAACTGTAAAGAATCCACCAAAAAATTAGACATAATAAATGAATTCAGCAAAATCAAATGATATAAGATAAACATGCAATATCAGTTGTATTTCTATACACTAGCAATGAACAATCTGAAAAGGAAATTAAGGAAAGTCCATTTATAAAGCCATCAAGAAAAATAAAATACTTAGGAATAAATTTAACCAAGGAGGTGCATGACTTGTACCTCTGAAAACTACAAAACATTGCTAAAAGAAATTAAAGATGACCTAAATAAATGGAAAGACATAATATTAAGATGGCGATACTCTCCTAAGCGTTCTACAGATTCAACACAATCCCTACTGAAAACCTAACGGCCTTTTGTCAGAAATGCAAAAGCTGATCCAAATAGTCATATGGAATTTCAAGGTACCGCAAATAGCTAAAACAATATTGCAAAAGAAGAACAAAATTGGAGGACTCACACTCCAACTTACTACAAAGCCACAGTAATCAAGACAGTGTGGTACTGACATAAGGACAGACATACATATCAATGCAGTAAAATGGATAGTCCAGAAATAAACCCAAATATGTATGGCTAACTGATTTTAGACAATGGTGCCAAGACTAGTCAATGGGGGAAAGAATAGCCTTTTCAATAAATGGTGCTGAGACAGCTGGATATCCACATGTGAAAGAGTAAAGTTGGACCCTTATCTCACACTGTATACAAAATTAACTCAAAATGGATCATAGCCTTAAGTGTAAGATACAAAACTATAAAACTGTTAAAAGAAAACATAGGGATAAATATTCCTGACGTTGGATTAGGCAAAATATTTTTAGATATGTACCAAAAGCACAAGTAACCAAAGAAAAAATAAATTTGACTTCATGAAGAACTTTTGTGCATCAAAGGACACCATCAAGGAAATGAAAAGACAACCCATGGAATGAAAGAGAATATTTGCAAACATATACCTGCTAAGGGTCTAGTACCAGATTATACAAAGAACTTTTACAACAAAACAACAGAAAGACAACCCATTCTTTTAAATGGGCAAAGGACTTGAATAGACATTTCTCCAAAGAACACGTATACATGGCCAACAAGCATATGAAAAGATGTTCGACGTCATTAGAGGAATGCAAATCAAAACCACAATGAGCTATTTCTTCATACCCACTAGGATGGCTGTAATAAAAAAAGATAGACAATAACAAGTGTTGGCAAGCATGTAGAGAAATGGAAACTCTCATATATTGCTGATGGGAAGGTAAAATGGTGCTGCCGCTTTGGAAAACAGTTTGGCAGTTCCTCGCAAAATTAAACATAGAGTTACCATACGACTCAGTAATTCCTCTCCTTGGTATACGCCCAAAAGAACTGAAAACAGGTGTTCAAACAAATCTTTTACATGAATGTTCAGAGCAACACTACTTCCCATAGGAAGAAGATGGAAACAGCTCCAAAGTTCATCAACCAATGAATGAATAAACAAAATGTGGTATATCCATACAGTAGAATATTATTCAGCCATTAAAAGGAATGAAGTACTGATACATACTACAACACAAATGAACCTTGAAAACATGCTAAGTGAAAGAAATCAGACACAAAAGACCACACTGGAGGATTTCATTTATATTAAGTATACAGAATAAGCAAATCCATAGAAACAGAAAGCACATTAATGGTTGTCAGGGTGAGGAAATGGGGAAATGGAAAGCAAATGCTCAGTGGGTACAGGGTTTCCTTTTGGGGTGGTCAAAATGTTCTGGAGTTAGATGGTGGCGATGATTGCACAACATTGTGAATGTCAAGGATTGTCTGATTCTTCAACAGGGAACAGTGGTCAATATCCTCAGAGATGAATGGCTCAATGCAGTGAACTGATGGGTAAAGAGTTCCAGATTTCCCTTCCTTAAAAAAAAAAGCCCACTAAATAGGACCATTTGGTAGGCTGGTAGACTGGACAATATACTGACACCAAAAGCAAATTCAAAGCTTTTGAGTCAGAATTCCCATTTAAGATAAAGAAGAGGAAGATCTAAAAAGGAAGATGGCCTAAAAGATGAAAACCACTTTCTCTGAGCTATTCTACAGGACTGATTAGGAATTGCCATTTCTTTAAAAGTTCATTTAGGGTTGTCTAAGGACCTGAAGGGGATCTGTATGGGACGATGATAATAACAACAATGGCAACTAACATTGATTGAGCATCATCATAATGTACCAGGTACTATGCTAAGTATATACACACCACAACTTATTAGGTAAGTGTTATAAATATTGCCATTTTAAAAAGGAAAAAAAACAGAAGTTTCATCAAATTAACTTGCCTTAGCTTACTCAGCTAGTAAATGATAGGAGCCAGGATACAAATGCATACCTGAATTTCTCCCAAGCTTGAGTCCTTAATCTATATACTCTGTGGCCTCTTACAGAAAGCCCAGATAGGCAGAGTTCCCTCCTCTCATCCTACCTTTACCTCAAACCCTTGAGGGGAGTTATCTGTAGAGTTGGGTCTTATTCTCTTCCCTACAGAGAAAAGAGCTGGTATCAGGGGAAAAAATCAAGAAGTTTGGCAGTGGGGAAGGAAGGAAAGGAGAGATGAAAAGAGAACTAACTGACCACTTAGCAAATGTCAGGTACTTACGTATTTCCTTTTACCAATACATTAAAGCAAAAATATCTTTACTGGTTTTCTGATACCACATAATTATCATAAAAAGTTCAAATAAAAAAGAGAAAGTAAAAAAATTTCTCAATCTCATTTCCCAAAGGCAAACTCGAATTGGTGTGATGAACATAATACAACATAACATAATAAACACTTGTACTTTGACTTATGTAATCTTCATAAGCCTGAAGATAGGTAGTACTGTCTTCATTTTAGAGATCAGATAAGAAGCCTAGAGAGATTAAATACCTTATCCAAGATGACATAGCTCAAAAACAGGAAGTGTGGTGACTTCAAAGTTCAGGTCCTTTTCACTGCTGTGCCTCTGACAGCTGTATCTTCTGTGCCTGTTTCCTGCCTTACACCTCTCCAAGTCCCCAGACCTCCAATCGTGTTCCAATACTGCCTCCACTCTATTCCACTTCCTATAAAATACTCCCTTAATTTCTGATAATGAAACTTTCTGACAAGACAAAGCAAGGATGAAAAATCTTCACCATGTATAAGAAAGAGGTATTTAGGGATGGAATTACAGGCTACAAGCAGGAGCAACCTGCAAACCTCACTGGGTCTTTATGGATTTTTTCAATTGAACAGCCCAATATGAGGAATAGGTATTTGAGTTTTCTCCATATAATCTCTCTCTCCCCCACTTTCCATCTATTTCCTCCCTCTTTCTCTTTTAAGTAGATAGTCCGGAAAAGCTCTGGGAGAATTGGCTCTTAAATGGATTGTATCTTAAAAAACACCCAATCAAACAAACAAAAAAACTAAAAAAAAAAAAAACCCACTAATGTATGGAGAATGCAAGTCCCCTCTTGTAACATGCATTCCTATAGTGCAGACGTTAGAAAAGAAGATGGCTGGAGCCTGATAACTTAGTAAGAGTTTTTACTCCTGAAGGGAGAAGGGAAGATAAGAAGCCTTTACTTAAAACAGGGACTCTGCACACAAGAAGAATGGAACTAGAGTTCAAAAGAGCTATTTTGTGACATTCTTTAAAAAAAAAAAAAGAAAACTCCAGTATATTCTTTAAGTCAAAGCGCTCTTCTCACTCCTACCCCCAAACTGAAGCCCAGTCAATGTTAAAGTTATGGTCATCTTTAGCAAAAAAGGTCTTATGGCTCCCAGTTGCTAGGTGAGCCTATCAGTTTGCTAAGAACTGCATTATAGTAAGAGAAGCACAGAAGTGGGAGACAAAACATCTGAATAGTTTTCATGCAAGCTTTGCCACCAACTCACTGTCCTAGGTAGGTCTCTTCAACCCTCCAGAGCCTCAGATTCTCCAGCTTGGATGTGGTAGTTCAACCAAATGACGTCTAACGCTACTTGTAATGAAAATACTCTATAATGCTCTTTACAGTTGGTGTTGGTTTCTTAGATTTTAAAAAACCAGCCTTTCCCAAACTGTTTTCTATGAAATTTACTGGGTGTTCAGTGGCAGGACTTCTGTAGTCAAATGATTTTAGGAAATGTTGGGTTAACATCCATCCTGCACAGAAAAGTCAGAGAGGATGAATACGTCATATTGTTCCTCCTTACATGGTATTCTTTGAAATACAGTATTGTATTCCAGAAGCCTCCACATGAGTCATCTCAAATAGCAATGACCTCTCTAGATGACCATTAGCAACTGAGCTAAGCAGAAAATTACATTACCCAGTCTGATTACAGTGACATCATTACACAGACAAGCTCTCTGACAGGATAAGTATCCACTAATCTATTTTTTGAACAGATTATCAATAAGGGCCGAGCAAATGTCATTAAATACCCATCACTCAAAACTACAGGTTAAAAAGCTACTCAAGCAGGAAGGAAAACATTAACATTAGATAGTCCCAGGGTAACAGACTTTCAATTCCAAAGATAAACTTGTCTTGGAACCTACTGTTGGCATCCATCTGGATGCCAGGAAGAAATGGTTAATCCCTCTGATACCTAACTTCAAGTATTTCTTTCTTTACTTGGAATATTTCTGCTGGGTATCTGGAAACAAAATGTATAAAGCACAGGGCTTCCCTGGTGGCACAGTGGTTAAGGATCTGACTGCCAGTGCAGCAGACACGGGTTCGAGCCCTGGTCCAGGAAGATCCCACATGCCGCGGAGCAACTAAGCCGGGTGCCACAACTACTGAGCCTGCGCTCTAGAGCCCGCGAGCCACAACTACTGAACCCTGCGTGCTTAGAGCCCGTGCTCCGCAACAAGAGAAGCCACCACAATGAGAAGCCTGCGCACTGCAATTAAGAGTAGCCCCCGCTCGCCAAAACTAGAGAAAGCCTGCCTGCAGCAACGAAGACCCAAGGCAGCCAAAATAAATTAATTAATTAAAAAAAAAAGGATAAGGCACAGAGTTATGTGAAATAGTATGTTTGAAAAATATAGAAGATATTTATGTGAAAAAGCAGTTTGCAAAAGCAGTTTGCAAAATTCTGCTTTTAAAGCAGCAATTAAAAAATAACTAGGGGGGCTTCCCTGATGGCGCAGTGGTTGAGAGTCCGCCTGCCAATGCAGGGGACATGGGTTCGTGCCCCGGTCCGGGAAGATCCCACATGCCGCGGAAAGGCTGCGCCCGTGAGCCATGGCCGCTGAGCCTGCGCGTCCGGAGCCTGTGCTCCGCAACAGGAGAGGCCACAACAGTGAGAGGCCCGTGTACCGCAAAAAAACCCCAAAAAACTAGGAGACTCTATCTGTACTCTATCATTTTATTAAAACTACAAACTGAACTACACATGATTTTAGAAAAATATACCATGCTACATAATAATCAGAATAGTGTTCATAGCCCTGAATTATACAGTTATTCATTCTTTCATTAATTCATCTAAATATTTGCTAAAACTATAGTATAAATCATATGCTATGTCAGACACTAGGGATTTAACCATGAATAAGATTATAAATCTCATACATAACCTCTAACATGAATTTTTAGTCACTGATGATGTAAATATCAGTATTTACTAATTGTTGTTATGTACAAGGACTCCTAAGAGTCCTCAAGACTCTTAGGACCTACTAAATGAGATAAACCATACATACAAACGCGGTAGGCATAATTGTAAGATGGCCCCATTCCCGCCATAATCCCCAGGATTGTTGAATATGACGGATTTTATTCCCATGAACAGCTGACTTTAACAGAGGGAGTTTATTTAGGTGGGACTAACCTAATCACACGAGCCCTTTAAAAGCACAGTTTTCTCTAGCTGGTGGGAGTAGAAGAAGTCAGAGGTTTGAAGCACAATTAAGATTTGATGTGCCACTGCTGGGTAGAAGACTGAGAAGGCCACATGTTAAGGAATTCAACTGGACACTAGGACCTGAGAGTGGCCCCTGGCTAACAGCTAGCAAGGAAACAGGGATCTCTCAGTCCTATAGCTGCAAGGAAATGAATTCTGCCAACAAGAGTGAGACTGGAAGCAGATTTCTCTAGACGAGAACTCAGCCCAGCCGACATCTTGATTTTGACTTTATAATAGTCCATGCAGAGAATCTAGCTACCCTGTCAGACTACTGACCTACAGAACTGTGACCTAATAAATGGATGTTGTTACGCAGCAACAGAAAACTAACACAACAAACTATTACCATAGGAATTGTATGAGTTCAGCATGTCTGCTAAGGTGGCAAGGTAGGTCTGAAATAATACATAGCTTCCCTTCAAGCCAGGCTAGAAAAGTTTCCCTGTACTATAACAGAGTCCATGTGTTCTCCAAAAATCTTGAGAGAAAAATTTCAAGTGTCGCTATATGAATTCTACAGCTAAAGGACTCTGAGAATATCATGGATTGTTTCATTCGAAGCTTCTGATGCTTTCCTTCTTCATGGAGCACCAGATTTGCCTTAGACAAGGCTCTTTTCTGATAAGTCAGGTTTTCTTTCCTCTCCTGGGCTACCTAGGACCAAACCCCCTGGAAAGTGTGGATCTTCTTTCTCCCTCTTTCCCTTCTATTTACTCATTCAAACTCTTGTTAGATGACCACTTCATGCCAAACATTGTGCATACATAAAAGACTGCAGTGACTCAGAGGAGGCGGGGGTTACTTCTGGCTATAACGGGGTGGGGTATATTGGAAAGGCCAAAAATTACTTTACCAGGCTTTTGCATACGCAAAGAAGTTGAAATTTAGGAGTCAAGAATGCTCAAAGAAGGGCTCTGCCCCAGAATTCCAAAATCTCTGTTCCTCTCATTCTAGTGACTGGATGCAAAGCCCTTGCCTAACACTGCAGCTGCTGCATGAGTTGGCATTCTCCTAATTTAAACCTGATGAACAGATGAAATCAGATTGCTCATACAATTCAATTTTGTTGTCAAAGACACAAGCAGTTCCCTCTCAATTCATGGCAGGGCTTGAAAATTTAAAATATAGATGACTTTCACAGAGATGATCAAGGCTTCAGAAACAGTGATTACATGTATTGTGCTCACTTAGTGCTAGCAATGCTCAAAATAAATCAAAGATTTAGAAGGAAAATCTTTTGAAGCCAATCTTATCTATAATACACTTATCTGTACCACCAATCTCTTCCTTCTTAGTTATTTTAAGTTTTGTTTTGTTTTGAAAAGTGTTTCATATGTGCTTAAGAAGGATGTATAGTTGACCCTGGAACCATGTGGGGGGTTACGGGCACCAATCCGTCCACTCCCCAGCTCAGTGGAAACTGCGAATAACACGGTCAGCCCTCCTAACCGAATCTGAGGTTCCACACCTGAGGATTCAACAATCCACGGTAGTACTTGTGTAGTACTGTAGTAAGTATTTATCGAAAAAAATCTGTGTGTATGTGGACCTGCACAGTTCAAACCCGTGTTGTTCAAGGGTCAACTATATATTCTCTAACTGTTGGGTGTAGGATCTTTACACGTGCCTATTAGATCATGCAAATATGTTGTTCAAGTGTTCTATATCTTTACTGCTTTTTTGATGCTTGACCTTCAAATAATTAAGGAAGATGTATTAAAACCTCCTAACAAATATACTGCATTATACATTTCTCCCTGTGATCCTATCAATTTTGCTTTATTTATTTTGAGGTCATTTTAGTATTATTAAATCTTCTTAGTTGAACCTTTTTGCCTTAAAATGTTTTGTCTGATATTAATATGGATACACTAACATTCTTTTTTTTACTTTCTAAACAGTTTTATCGAGGTACTATTGCTCCCCTAGCATACTTTTGTTTTCGGTTTTGATAGTAGCCCTCTAATGGATGTGAGGTGATACCTCATTGCAGTTTTTAAAAAAAAATTTTTTTAATTTTTATTTCCCCTAGCATTCTTTAGTGTTTGACTGGTATATCTTTTTGATATTTTTATTTTCATGACCTTATGTTTTGGGTGTTTCTTGTAAAAAGGATATAGTTGAATTATTTTAAAATCCTACTTGATAAACTCTCTCTTTTAACTGGTTAATTTTGGCCACTGACATTTATTGGAATTACTGTTATGTTTCAACTCAACTGTGTTTTTTATTTGCCTTGTACATCTTTTTTTCTCTTTTCCTGCCTCCTTCTTTCTTAATTTGTTAATTTTCTGAGTCAAGTTTTCTGAGTCCTGTGCTGATTTGGAAGTTATATACATGCTAATTATTTTTTTAGTGATTATTCTTGAAATTATATTGTTGACTTTAAGTACATTTGAAGTTAATTGATATCATAATCTCCATCCCAACCATTCATGGATGTTGGAAGAGTGTTTCTCAATCTTTAGTGTATATATGAATCATTTGGGGAGTGTTAAAATGCAGATTCCAATTAAGTGTGAGGTAAGCCTTGCATTCTGCATTTCTAAGCTCCCAAGTGATGCAATACCACAGAGAAACACAACCTTAGAATACTTCAACTATTCCCCTTTAGTTTGACATGCTATTGTTGTCTGGGATTTTGTCTTTTTTAAAAAAATATTTATTTATTTATTTGTTTGTGCTGGGTCTTGGTTGCGGCAAGTAGGCTCCTTAGTTGCAGCTTGCTGGCTCCTTAGTTGTGGCATGTGAACTCTTAGTTGTGGCACGCATGTGGGATCTAGTTCCCTGACCAAGGATCGAACCCAGGCCCCGTGCATTGGGAGCGTGGAGTCTTAACCACTGTGCCACCAGGGAAGTCCCTTTAATTGTCTTTTTTAAATTCCATAATTATACATTATTTTTTTACAATGTTCATTTAGACTTACAGAGAAAAGTTTATTCATTTCTTTGCTCACCTCTCTTTTTTACATCTCAGACTTTCCTTCTGGGATTTTTGCTTTCTTTATTCCTGAAGTTCCTTAAACACAGCTCTGCTAGATGGTTCATTCTCATTCTTGAAAGACGGACTACCTGAGTTTGGATCCCTGTTCTGTTAGTTACTAATTGTAGACTTAAGGAAATTCACCTCACTTCTCTGGTTCTCAGTTTCCTCATCTGTAAAATGAGGATAATAATAGCATTTACTTCAGAGAGTTGTCGTGAGGATTCAATGAATTAATATAAAGCTCTTATAACTGCATTTCACACATTGTAAATTCTAAATAAGTATTAGTCACTATTGGTACATAATTCTAAATTGTCAGTTATATTCTCTCATCACTTTGGAAATACCATTTCAGTTCTTCTGGCTCTTATTATCACTTTTGAGAAGTCTATTATCTGTATCAAGTAGGATAGGCTAGGTTTTGCTTCAGTAATAAACAATCCCCCAAGCTCTGTGGCTTAACACAACAAAAGTTTATTTCATGCTCACACTACGTTTTCTACACAAGTTACAGAAGGTCCTGTCCCTCACAGTCACCCAGGGACTCAGACTTTTAAAGGTTCTGTCTTGGCACATGCTTCCATAATAGCTTAGACAAGAAAAATGGAAGTGCTGACTCACATACAGGTCCTTCAGGGAGTGACATCATTTTTATTCATATTTCATTTATCAAAGAAAGTCACATGCTACACTTAACTTCAAGGAATAGAGAACTGCAATCCTACTACATGGCCCAAAGAAAGAAATGAAGTATTTGTAAAGACGTTGCTGCCTACAAGTCTAACTGTAGTTCTTTTATCACTTAAATTCTGGTTGTTTCAAAGATATTCTCTTTTTCTTTAGTATTCTAGTTTCACTAAAATGTGTATAGGTGTAAGATTTTGGGTTTTTTTTTTTAAAGTATTTTAAAAAAATCCTGTTTTGTGATTCCTCTACAGATTTTTTTATCAGCTCAAATTCTTACTATTATCTTTTCGGATAATGCCTCTCTTTTATCTCTTCATCTCTGGGACATCAATTTAGATGTATTTTAGATCTTTAATTCTATTCTCCATATCACATAGCTTCTCTTTCATATTTTCCATCTCCTTGTCTGTGTCCTTCATTTTAGGCAATTTCTTTAGATCAACATTCTAAATCATTAATTTTCTTCACAGCTGTATTTAATCTGCTGTTCAATCCAATTCATTTTTTTTTCCACTGATGGTTTGTCTTTTCTGTTTAACTCTTGTACTGCATTATTTAACTTTTCAAATCACTATTGCATGTCTCAGTTGAGTTCAGCATGTGTTTACTAAGAGTCTACTATGGGCCAGACTGACATCTGCTCTCTCCCTACCACTCTTGTGAAGTATCTAAAACACAAACACAGAACCTTGAAGCCTTATTATTATTTTGTTGTACCATCTTAAATATATATATATATATATATATATATATATATACTTTTTTTTGTGCGGTACACGGGCCTCTCACTGTTGTGGCCTCTCCTGTTGCGGAGCACAGGCTCCGGATGCAGAGGCTCAGCGGCCATGGCTCACAGGTCCAGCCGCTCCGTGGCATGTGGGATCTTCCCGGACTGGGGCACGAACCCATGTCCCCTGCATCGGCAGGTGGACTCTCAACCACTGCGCCACCAGGGAAGCCCTTCACCTTTCTTTATTCCTGTTTCATCAGAGTCTCCATCTCCTGGCGCACAATTTCTTTCCTCCTGGATCTAGAGTCACTGTGCACTTTTATGACACATTTCCAAGTCATCCTCTGATGTATTCTTACACCTATGGGCATTTTCTCTTCCTAAATACCCTCTTCCTGTTACGGCAAACTCAGATTCATTCTTTATGATCTAGTTCAAATATCAACTCCTCTGTTAGGTCCTCCTCACTCCATTTAGCCATGAACCAAATCATTCATTCCTGTCTCTTCTCCTACAGCCCTCTTTACATGCATCTATTATAGCTAATGTTTAATGTATCCTATCTCCTTTACTAGACTGCAAATCTTTTAGAACAGATACACTACCTTATTCATTTCTGTACACTTAAAATCTAATACAGAGAAGGTATTGAGAAAATATTTTTTGAACTGATTCTCAGTAAAGAAGTTATCACTCCACTGGTAGTAAGAACCAACTTCATCAAAGGCGCTGAGCCCTCAGACCTAGGCAGAAGCTGATGATCACAAATGAATTTTATAATACAAATCTAATAGCAGAAGTCTTATAATTAACAGAGTAAACAGAAAAGCCATGTACTTTCTTTTTATTTAACTTTGAGAAAATGTCACTTGGAATCAGATTAGTGAGAATGTCCTTCTGGTGCTCTGGACTGGTTCTCTGGACACCTGGGTTCTCTTCCAAGCCACCCCCTGACCTGCTGTAGGATTCTGAAGGAGCCCAAAAGAATCTGCCCTTTAGGGCTTCCCTGGTGGCGCAGTGGTTGAGAGTCCGCCTGCCAATGCAGGGGACGCGGGTTCGAGCCCTGGTCTGGGAAGATCCCACATGCCGCGGAGCAACTGGGCCCGCGAGCCACAATTACTGAGCCTGCGCGTCTGGAGCCTGTGCTCCGCAACAAGAGAAGCCGCGATAGTGAGAGGCCCACGCACCGTGATGAAGAGCGGCCCCCGCTTGCCAAAACTAGAGAAAGCCCTTACACAGAAACGAAGACCCAACACAGCCATAAATAAATTAATTAAAAAAAAAAAATCTGCCCTTTAATGTGAAAGTGATTAATTTCATCTTTAACTCATACATGCTCAATCATATTTATATTTTTGAGGGTTCTCTTTCCCTGCTGTATGGAGAAAGCATCACAAGAAGACAAGTAGGAAGTAGGAAGAGTAGATAGGAGGCTACTTCAAAAGTCTAGTTGAAAACTGATAGTGACCTGGACCAAAGTGAAATGAGGTGATGTGAGAAATTCTGGAGACAGAACATATTTGATCTGGTGTTAGATTAGATGTCAAGAATGAGGGAGAAAGAGTCAAAGCTCATCCCAAAGTTTTAGCTTGAATGATTAGATGGTGGTATTATTTATTAAGATGGGAAAAAAAGTGTTGAGGAAGAGACAGGTTTCAAGGTGAAAATATTTAAGGGCTCTGTTTTGGACATGAATATAAGACATGTAAGTGGAGATGTCATGCAGATAATTGAAACTCAAAGGACAGGTCTTATCAGAGATAAAAATTTGGAAGTTATAAGATCAAGATAGTATAAAATCTACAGCATTGGTTGAGATAACCTAAGAAAAGAATTTACAGAGCCTGAGGAATGCCAACATTTAGGGATCAGGTAGAGTGGGAATAACTAGGAAAGGTACTCCAAAAGAACAGCCACTGGGGTAGGGGAAAGAAAGAGGGAATGGCCAGCTGTGCTGAATGCTGCTGACACGTCAAGTTCAATGTGGAGAGCGAAATGCCCACTAAATTTGTCCAGTTAGGAGTGCTGGTCCTTGTAAAAGAGTCATTTTAGTGCAGTTGAAGGGGGTGGTGCAGAAGCCAGACTGTACTGAGCTGAAGAGTAAATGGAAGGTGAGAAAGAGAAGACATCATGTACAAATTGCTTGAAATGTTTTTTTCCCCTTGGCTTCAGTGACACTGTACTTTCCTGATTCTCCAACCTATCTGGCTGCCTTCTTTTCAGTCATCTTTGCTGGGTTATACTCTACTTACCTTTAAATGTTGAAGTTGTTCAGAATTTAGGTCATCTAATTCTGTTCTCTCTCTTCCACCTAAGGGCTTCAGTTATCACATGTATGCTAGTAACTCCCAGATTCTATACTGTATCTTTGTCTCAGATCTCTCCTCTGAGCTCTAGAATTGCATATTCAATTGCCTATTCAAGATCTCATCATTAAACTCAATATTCCCCTTCCACAATTGTTTTTCTTCCAGTGTGCCAGATTCTCTGTAAATTATATCATTATCTTCTCAGTAGTTCAAGATAGATACCTGGGAGTCATGCTTCGTTTTTTTCTCTCCCTATGTACCACAACTAATCCAGTAGGAAGTCCTGTTCATTCTACCTTCAAATATGTCTCCTTTATAGACTGTATACAGGCCATACATCCAAAGGCTCTTTATCTACATTACCTTTCTCCTTAAAGTTCACAAATATCCAGTAGGGTAGGTATCATCCTCATCTTGAAACTGAAGCTCAGAAAGGTTAAGTAACTTACTATGACAACACAAAAAGTGAATGGCAGAGAATAGTGATTTAATACTAAATACTCTGACTCCACACTACCTCTGACTCCTACTACTCAACCTCTCTGAGGCCAAGTCTCTTCAGGAGTAAAATGGACCTAATATTTCCAATCTTTAGGCTAATATAAAAATTTTTAAATAAACTATAAGGTACATATACCTAGTACTGGGCATCAATTCAATAAATGTTAAGTTCCTTTACAGTCTTTTACTCCTTCCTCTATACTTTTTTCCCCCCTGGGGCCAATTCAGCAATGTTAGGATTACAGAGATGAATAAAGATTGCTCCTGATTTCAAGAAGCAAATAATTTAAGGAGACAAAATGAACACGAATAGAACAATGAGATAATAATATAAGACAGTAGATAACAAATCATTACATGGCATTGCAGAGGCTTCCTATAAAATTTCAGAGAAAGGAGAAAGGGCAGTTGGGGGAAGGGAACGGGAGTGGGCTTTTGGAAAGGTCTATTAGAACAGTTAGGATATATAGTAAGGATATCAGCAAAGAGGGGCAGGACACTCAGAAAAAAAAGATACTTATGTGGAAGTGAGAACAATATGCTCAGGGTCAATGATGAGAGCAAATGGATTTCAGCTAAAGGTACTTATTGTTCCCCACATCGAAGTATTTTTATTACTAAGTTTCTTTGAAATGATTTAAGTTCCCAATGGAACAAAGGAAAATTTGAGCCTATTATTAAGACCAAATGTCCTGGCAGGCAGAGCCATCATTAAACTATCTACCCGCCTTCCTAGGGAATAGGAACAAGCCCTAGACTCTAACCCACATGAGATAAAAATAACTCACATGCTGGGGTATGCTTTGAGAATAAAACCACACTGTCAAAATGGGTCTAATGAAGTCAATCACCTTTTCATAGCTTTCATCTCTCAATTGACACCAACAAACATCACCATTCCTATGTCCAAAGTATCCTTGGATAAAACCCCACAAAGACCACCAATACTAATATACCCACTACATCTGGGGCTTGGATTAAGAAGTTTTAATTCTCCAGAGCCTGTTTAATAAACCAATTTGGCTTCTATGACAATGAAATGTGATACATAACTTGTTCCACCATTCAGCAGAGCTTCTGGACAGTGGCATCATAGAATATTAGAGCTGGAAAGAAACTTAAAGATTACTTTGGTCTTACTTTACTAATGAAGACGCAGAGGCCCAAAGGGGATACGTGAGAAATTCGAGGTCAAAGGGACCCTGCAGAAAAGAAGGTCATCAGGATGGCCAACAGACCTTGGAGAAGGAGAGTCACATAAGACCCCTGGTGAGAATACTAATGAAAATGGGGGAAAAGTAAAAATATTATAGAGCTACTCGCAGAGCTCCAGTGGTTCTTTGGTACTGATGAAGAAACGTAAAAGATAATTCTGAAGTCACCTCAGATTCTGGCCCAACAATCCCTTTCCCTAACTCCCCATAAGCTGCTGCCTTGTATTTGACGGTCAAGCCCTCTATTCCAGTAATCAGCAAGCAGAGATGAGTCATGGGCAAAATATAGAGGCTAGACCACTGTTAAGTTCCCACTAAATCTTGATGTTTCATTATTTTGACAGAAGTAAATACATAGCATAAATAATACCCATAATCCAATTTAAGTTTTTAAAAAATCCTCCCAAATTAAGTACAAAATAAGAGCCCTGTGACAAATCAAAAGGCATGGCTTCAAGTCCTAGTTCTTCTGCTTACACAGGAAGTGATCTCAGATAAGTCACCTTCCCTGTGTAGGGTCTCACTTATAAAATAAGGATGAGATCACTTGAGCTGTGAGGATCACAAAACAGACCTTGAATATGAAAGCTCTTTGAAAGGAATAAAGTGTTTCCTCAATAAGAAGAAAGAAGCAAGGAAAAAAACATTTAAGTATTTAAATGCCAAGCGCTAAGTGCTAAGTGCTATGCTGGGTACTTACACATATCTTACTTAATTTTCACAACAACCCTAAAGGGGGGTAGGGATCATCTCTGAATAAAGCCATGGAAGTTCACAGAAGTTAGATATCTTGCCAAGACCTCATAACACATAAACAGAATTCAAGTTTTTTTGCTTTTGGTTTTTGCATATAGATTTTTTTTTTAAATCCAAAACCCAGTCCTTGTCCTGTTACATCATGCTGCCTCTCAAAAATACTATAACGATCATACTTCCTCTCCATACCCACCCAGTTGAAATAATCAAACTTGACCATACATATCACAGTAAACAGTGTGGGAAACATTAACGTTAAAAGTTATCACTCAGCCTAAACTGTCAAAATATTTCTGAAGGAAGATTAGGGCAAAGTTGTCATCTCCTTCCCCTAGTCCCATGCTCCTTAAATTGGAATAATGTGTCCAAAGTACGTATCTCCACAGAATGTGCACAGAGATTCTTCCTGCAGTACCAATTTTACGCAATGATTTTTGGGCAGAAAGGTGGTTATTTTTTAAAATCCTACTTTTTTTGAGTATATACTGGTAATAAATTCAATATAAAAATGTAAACTTAAATGAAAGTCCTCGTCAATGTCTCCTCTGAAGATAAACTACTAAAGACAGTTTAATGTTTATCGTTATTCCAAACTTAACCTATCTACCAAGATTATGAGGGGAAGAGACAGAGGAAATAAGTTTTTAATTTTCTTTTCCCTAAAAATAATTTAAAACACATGTTGATATTTAAAAAAAAAAGAAATATATTATGGAATAGATTTTTAAAAATTTACTTGACCTTGTCTTAATATAACATTTAAAATATATATCTATCACTCAACCTGAAGTAAACTGTTTAGTGCTATACTGTTCCCCTCTCCCACAAAACCTTGAGGTTCATCTTCCTCTGTCATTTGGGATATCCGTGGAGGAAAAGTTAGAAAAGCACTACCTGGCCAGTCGGTCAGGGGTGCAATCAGATACAGCTCCTTGAGTTCAACTAGGCCAAAGTACAATTGTAAGTAAAGCTCCATTTTCAGGCTCTTGGCCAGGAACATCCTGCTATCCCTGCTGTCATCCCACAAAACCTTCTGTCCAGGGGCTTCCAGCTCTAGTCCCTTATTTCTGAGTTGCTAAGTCACAGTTAACTTGAAAGATAGCCCAACTATCTTATTTTACAGCTGAAGATCCTGAGGCACAGAGAAGTAAACTCAGTAGCTCAAGGACTTATTGATAAGTATGTGGCAGAGCCAGGACTTAAACTTAAGTCCTCAGACCCTCAATTCAATATTCGTTCTGCCCCATTGTGTCATCTTCCTTTTTGAGTCCTCTAACTCATGTGAACTCACTGTTTGTATTTAACGCTTCCATGGGACCTTAGGTATGTCCTGTTTCAGTTACGTGGTCATAAAGTCTACCCCAAACCTGGCAAGTGCTGCCTAGCTATTCAGAGACAAGCTAGAGTTTCCTCATGGTCCTTTATAAATAACAACACATTTGCAGTAAAATGGCTTAAGCTTTCTGAAGGCCACAGCCAGAGACTTCCTTTCTTCATCAGTTCTGGGTAAAGATCTCTTAAGCAGCTATTGATTTTATAACCCATAATGACCAAGGGGCCCGTCAAAAGGACAAAAGAAAGTTCGGGATTACATTCGCTAGTGTCAAAGATATGTGTCCCCTGGAGGCCAAGTCTAGGCAGAAGTTTTCTTTAAATGCAGTTAGCCTATTTCCTGGTAATCACAGCCTATAGTGCTTTCAGGCTACCTAGTGCTTATTAAATTCTCTAATCTAACTACCTCACATTATAGATAAGAAAACCAAGCACCAGAAGTGACTGCCCAGAATTACTTGTCAGGAGAACTTGTCAGGAACCAAGGCAAGATCCAGGACTCTCGAATCCAGCCCAGGATTTCCTCCTGTCCCCCACTCATCTTCAGGTAACAAGAAACTGCTAGGACACCTGGTCTACCTTTCTACACCCTCTAGCACTCTCCAACTATTTCCCCCTAATTCCCCTGGACACCTCATGCCCTTAGGCTTCCTATAGGCTGCAGTTGTGTTGTAACACAATTCACCCAGGATTGCTCTAAAATCTGTGATCCCTTCTAGATTCTCATCGGATTCACTGTCCAGGAGGAAAGAATCTGATTAATTTGCATATGGATTTAATGGATTACACTTCCCAGAGGCATCTGCAGAGTACAAGAGAACAGCAATTAACAAAAAGAGAATAAAACTCTTTAAAATTTTGAAAGGCCCTTCACAAAATAATGGAGTAGTCTGAATGACATCAAGAGACATAATTAAGAAAATTAGAAATGAGAAGATATTATAGGGAAGCAGCATTCACCTTAACATTATAAATAATAGTCAAAGTGACCCAGTGGGGAATTCAGTGGCGGTCCAGTGGTTAGGTCTCTGCGCTTTCACTACCAAGGCCCCAGGTTCAGTCCCTGGTGGGGGAACTAAGATCCCACAAGCCTCGCAGCACGATCAGAAAAACAAAACAAAAACAAATAAACAAGACCCCCAAACAAACAAACAAAAAGCCAAGGTGACCCAACGGATTATCTCAAGGGGCAGAAATAAACTCCTGATCAAGGGATAGTTTTAATTAAAACCTGATGATTACCTAATAGGGATGCCATAAATGGGATTTCTGAATTACATCAGCGAGGAGAGACATCTCTGGACAAAGGACGATCCCAGTGTTCTCCTCTGCCCCGCTCCAACCCATGGAAAACATTACACAGCCTCTACGGATTTCTTGCTCCCTAGCTTTGGTCATTTTCTACTTGGTTGAATATTGACAACACATGGGGGTAAAATTCAGATGTTGCGGTAATTCTGTTAAGCAGATGGAGGGGTTAGGTTTTCCTCACCCCCAATGGGCTCCTGTTTCCACACAGATTAAAACTAGCAGATGGCTGGGCTCTGCGCCATCCTAACCAGAGACCACTGGTGGAACAGATGATGAAGAAACATCTTCACTGGGAGCAGCAGCCCACCTATAAGCTCTTTATGCTCAGGGAGAGTCACGACAGTTCACAGAAACAGAAGTTATAGGGACATAAGGAGTTCCAGAAAAATACAGCACTTCTAGTATTTTCTGAGTGTTTTCCTAAACCTGAACTTTCCAAATCTAAGGGGGAATTGTTGGGGGAAAAAATAAACATTTCTATTGTCCTTAGCTCTCCCCTTGAATTTTCCCATTCCTCAATGACCCAGTTCCACCAACCTGGGGTAAGATGCTAAACTCAAACTTCAGTCTGCAAGATTTGTTAGCACCAATGGCACAGGTGGTGAGACTCTTAGTCACAAGGATTCTAGGTGAAAAATGGAGATGTGTCCAAAAGACATTAATTAAGAACAGGAATGGTTAGACATTATACGTAAGTAGATATTTACTTCAGTATCATCAAGAACTGTGTAACCATCAAAGTAATCCAACAGACTCCCTCAAGGTGGCAGAGATATGAGAGCTAGGCAGAACCTTCGAGATCAAAAACTTCAAGTCCTTTCTAGACAGGTAAGAAAAATTAGGGAGACAAGTCAAGTGTAAGTCAAGCACTAAGTCAGTCAAAATTCAGGTCTTCTGATTTCTAATCCAGTGCCATTCTCCAGTGTAATAAGGGACTAACACATGGAACAAAGAACCTACAAAATAACATATATTATGGGACTATAAAAGTCCCAGAATTGTAGAGCAGCAATGCATATATCTCCTACAAAATGTCTCATGCAGGTTTCTATCCAATTTATTTGTAAATGCCTTTCATTAACAAGTTAATATTTATCTCCTAAGTTAGCCTATTTCACCTTCTGACAGCACTTTTTAGAAGTCTTCCTAATACCATACAGGAAAGAGTTAACATAGCAGGTCAGGTCTGAGGCTGCTATACCGAGAAATGCCTGCTTGCAAGGTTGGCCCTTGGCTGGCATCTAGGAACCTGGATTGCAGGAGGATATCGACATTCTCAGAATTCATAAGAATGGATCACTGTGCCTAAACTGTTAGTATAAACAATGTGGTTTACGCTGAACACCTACTTTCCTTCTAGGGGCCTAGGATTATGTATGTGCTAAGCAGAGGGTGCCCATGTGACCAGGCCCAGTAAAACCTTTGGGCACTGAGTCTCTAACGAGCTCTCTTGGAAGACAACATTTCACACTTGGTACAACGTGTGCTGTAGGAATTAAGTATATCCTGGGTGACTCCACCAAGGAAGCTTGCACATACTTTCCTCCAGTCTTCATCTGTGCACCTTCTCCCTTAGCTGATAACTGCTTTGTATCCTTTTGCTATAATAAGTCTTTGCTGTGAGTATGACTATATGCTGAGGCCTGGGAATCTTCCCTCCTAGCAAATCACCAAACCTGGGGGTGCTCTTGGGGACCCCTGACACATAGATGGAGCGTAATTCTCCCTTCCTTAGTTTCTGCCCATTGGTTCTTCAGTTCTACACCTTAGAACAAATGCTAAAATTAATGACAAACCAGGAAGCATATAAAGAAAGAACAGCATGAGCTATAGGAAAGCTCGCTAGAGGAAATAATACTTGTGTTGGGCCCTGAAGAAAGAGTGGCATACAGATAGGTGGAAAATAAATTACAAATCAATCCATTTAGACAGTCGGGCAAGCACTCTGACACAGTATAAGGCTGGGGATTGGTGGGGGAGGGGCATATTTGGTGGCAGAAGGATGGGTGAGATGGCTACTGAAAAAGTACATCTCAGATTCTCACCCTCTAATTTTTGAGCACAGTTAGAAATCATCAATTCAATTGCAGAACATTTCCTAACCCAGAAATGTACAGAACATATTCTTTGGGTCTATCACGAAGGACGGATCACTACTAAATTTTCTTCTCAAGTATTCTTTCAGTACATTTGCGATCTGCATCGGTAACAAAAAAGGTAAATTAAGGGAAGAAGCTAAAAGCTCAAATGTCTAAAATGAACAATTTGATAATGTGCACTAAAGGAATGCTAAAAAAGCAAATCATCTTTCAGCTACATTTTTATTGTAGAAATGCAAAATATCTGGAACAATAGCTCATTCCTTCAGAAACCAACAGAAGGTTATATTACATATTCCATTTTCCTTTCAAGTAGTTCTTTTTGTGATTTGATATTATGGACATACTTATGGCATTGCATTAGAAAAGACAATTGTGTGTGCTTAAATAAAAGCCAGCTTTTCACTTGTTTATCCAATGAGCATTCATCAAGCATTTACATGCCAAGTACTACCAGGCTAACAGTACAGATTAACCTTTGACTAAACTTTGTTGTTTGTTGTCTAAAAATGCTCTAAAATCCAGATATGATAAATCCTCTCATCAGTGAAAATACACTAACAGGTGATGCTATTTACTTTCTTCATACTATTTACAATTTAATTCTTTCCTCTAAACTATCGGTCTTCAAATTCTTATGGATGAACAATTTTCTTCCACCACAATTAGGACAGCAAAAACCCTAAAACACCTTATTCCAATTTTGTTTGAAATCTGTAGCCAGGTTTGGAGGTTATTCTTACATGAATTCATCTCTCCCTGGGCTATAAGGATGATGCCAGTTTGTTTCCAGAGCAGTGTAAAGGGAGGTTCGAGGACTTTGTAATGACACAGATATAGGTTCAAAATACAGCTCTACTACTAAGGAACCATGTGATACTAGACAAGTTACTAAACCTTTCTTAGCCTTGTCAGGAAATAATACTTACCCAATAGGATTGTTGTGAGGATTAATCAATACAGGTAAAACACTTGGCATAGTGTCTGGCACCTAGTAATCACTATTAGCAATATTCCCTTTTAATTATTTTTTCTTCAGTCTCACTCCTCATGGTGATCATGTTATCATACTACAAAATTGGTACACGTGGTCTGATTAAAAAAAAAAATTACCTCTAGGTTCAAAAAGCAACCTGAGAAATGTATTTTACATGCCCAAACACTGGGTTTTGCCTAACATTTTCATGGCTCATGGGATAAGGAGACTATTTGAAATCAGTACTGAGAAAATTAAAGAGCTATGGTAACACAGGCACTTATCAACTCAGACTGGGATTACTTCATTTGCCTCCTTACGAGCCTGCTTTTTCTCACCCTGGAAGGCAGCACAGCATAATGAGAAAAGCATGAACTTCGGAATGTCAGGCACGTATTCTAGTCCTGGCTCCACCTAGTTATGTGACTTGAGCTTGTTACTACTTTAGTGGCTTTCTATAGCTGAGAAGGTGAGGGGTGACAGGATGGCTGCTAATGGGTACAGTTTCTTTTAGAGGTAATAAAAATATTCTAAAATTGATTATGGTGATGGCTGCACAACTCTGTGGACATACCAGAAACCACTGAAATGTACAGTTTAAATAGGGAGGTTTTTTAAAGAGAAAAAAAAATAGTATCACTGAAAAAAAAATAGGAAGGTTAGAAGAAAAGTTGAGGAAATCTTCCTAAAAATACATTAAAAAAACCTCAGAGATGGAAACGAGAAGAGAAAAAAATGAAGAAATTAGCTGATTGGTTCAGAAGGTTCAACATCCAAATAACAGTAGCTCCAGAAAGAGAGACCAGAAAAATATGGGTTGGAAATGAACAATGAAATAATTCAAGAAAATGTCACAGAATCAAAGGACTTGTTTTCCACATTGAAAGGGCTCCAGAGAGCCCAGCACAACGAATGAAGATAGATTCTCACATGAAGGTTCATCATTACAAATTTCAGAAGAGCAAGCCGAAGAGAAAATTCTTAAAACTTTCCGGGAAGAAGGTGGGAACAGATCGCATACAAAAGATCAGGAATGAAAATGACTTTGAACTTTCCAGGAACAATACTGGAATCCAGAAAATAACTGAGCAATGCCTTCAACGTTCTAAGGGAAAATGACTTCCAATCTAAAATTCTAAAGCCAGCTAACTATCAATTAAGTACAAGGGTAGTATAAAGATATTTTCAGACATGAAAAGTGGAAATTTAAATGTTTCTATAAAGAGAGAGAGAGATCAAGTACATGCCAAAAAAGCTTATTACACTTGAGTTCATTCAAACTTTAATTTAAAAAATTTAGGGGAGACCTTCAAGATGGCAGAGGACTAAGACGTGGGGATCACCTTCCTCCCCATAAGTACCTCAAAAATACATCTACATGTGGAACAACTCCTACAGAACACCTACTGAATGCTGGCAGAAGACCTCAGACTTCCCAAAAGGCAAGAAAATCCCCATTGACCTGGGTAGGGCAAAAGAAAAAAGAAAAAACAGAGACAAAAGAATAGGGACGGGACCCGCGCCTCTGGGAGGGAGCTGTGAAGGAGGAAAAGTTTCCACACACTAGGGAGACCCTTCACTGGCAGAGACAGGAGGTGGGTTGGGGGAAGCCTCGGAGCCACGGAGGAGAGCACAGCAACAGGGGTGCAGAGGGCAAAGCAGAGAGATTTCCACACAGAGGAGCAGTGCAGACCAGCACTCACCAACCTGAGACACTTGTCTGCTTACCTGCCAGGGCGGGTGGAGGCTGGGCACTGAGGCTCGGGCTTTGGAGGTCAGACCCCAGGGAGAGAACTGGGGTTGGCTGTGTGAAGACAGCCTGAAGGGGGCTAGTGCGCCACAGCTAGCCGGGAGGGAGTCCAGGAAAAAGTCTGGACCTGCCAGAGAGGCAAGAGACCTTTGTTTCGGGATGCACGAGGAGAGGGGATTCCTTCCCAGTGTGCCCAGAGAAGGTAGAGCACTGCCTAAACGAGCTTCAGAGACAGGTGCAAGCCGTAGCTATCGGCTCAGACCCCAGAGACAGGCAAGAACCGCTAACTCTGCGGCCGTTGCCACCAAGAATCCTGTGTGCAAGCACAGGTCACTATCCACACCCCCCGGGGGAGCCTGTGCAGCCTGCCACTGCCAGCGTCCTGGGAGCCACGGACAACTTCCCTGGGAAAACACACGGCACGCCTCAGGCTGTTGCAACATCATGCCAGCCTCTGCCACCACAGGCTCCCCCCACATTCCAATTATGACTACCCCTTCCTCTCCCCAGCCTGAGTGAGCAACAGAGCCCTAATCAGCTGCTGCTTTAAACCCCTCCTGTCTGGGAGAGTAACAGACTCCTGAGGGTGGCCTACACGCAGAGATGGGGCCAAAACCAAAGCTGAACCCCAGAAGCTGTGCGAACAAAGAAGAGAAAGGTAAATTTCTCTGTGCAGCCTCAGGAGCAGCAGATTAAACCCCTACAATCAACTTGATAAACTCTGCATCCAAAGAATACCTGAATAGACAACGAATATTCCCAAAATTGAGGCGGTGGACTTTGGAAGCAACTGTGGACTTGGGGTTTGCTTTCTGTGTCTAATTTGTTTCCGGTTTTACGTTTATCTTAGTTTTGTATTTAGTGTTTATTATCATTGGTGGATTTGTTTATTGGTTTGGTTGCTCTCTTCCTTTTTATATATATATATTTTTTCTCCTTTTTCTCTTTTTGTGAGTGTGTATGTGTATGCTTCTTTGTGTGATTTTGTCTGTATAGGTTTGCTTTTACCATTTGTGCTAGGGTTCTGTCTGTTCATTTTTTTGTTTTTGTTTTCTCTTTCTTCCTTTTCTTCTGAGCCGTGTGGCTGGCAGGGTCTTGGTGCTCCGGCTGGGTGTTGGGTCTGAGCCTCCAAGGTGGGAGGGCTGAGTCCAGGACATTGGACCACCATAAACCTCCTGGCCCCATGTAATATCAATCAGTGAGAGCTCTCCCAGAGATCTTCGTCTCAACACTAAGACCCAGCTCCACCCAATGGCCAGCAAGCTCCAGTGCTGGACGCCCCATGCCAAACAACTAGCAAGACAGGAACACAACACCACCAATTAGCAGAAAGGCTGCCTAAAGTCATACTAACTTCACAGACACTCCAAAACACACTACCGGACACGGCCCTGCCCACCAGAAGGACAAGATACAGCCCCACCCAGCAGAACACAGGCACCAGTCCCCTCCACCAGGAAGCCTATACAAGCTACTGAACCAACCTCACCCACTGGGGGAAGACACCAAAAATAATGGGAAATATGAACTTGCAGCCTGAGAAAAGGAGACCTCAAACACAGTAAGTTAAATAAAATGAGAAAACAGGGAAATATGCAGCAGATGAAAGAGCAAAGTAAAAACCCACCAGACCAAACAAATGAAGAGGAAACAGGCAGTCTACCTGAAAAAGAATTCAGAGTAATGATAGTAAAGACGACCCAAAATGTTGGAAATAGAATGGAGAAAATACAAGAAACATTTAACAAGGACCTAGAAGAACTAAAGAGCAAACAAACAATGATGAACAACACAATAAATGAAATTAAAAATATACTAGAAGGAATCAATAGCAGAATAACTGAGGCAGAAGAACGGATAAGTGACCTGGAAGATAAAACAGTGGAAATAACTGCCACAGAGCAGAATAAAGAAAAAAGAATGAAAAGAATTGAGGACAGTCTCAGAGACCTCTGGGACAACATTAAACACACCAACATTCAAATTACAGGGGTCCCAGAAGAAGAAGAGAAAAAGAAAGGGTCTGAGAAAATATTTGAAGAGATTATAGTTGAAAACTTCCCTAACGTGGGAAAGTAAGGATCATACAAAATGGATACAAAAGGATCATACACCATGATTGAGTCAGGTTTATCCCAGGAATGCAAGGATCCTTCAGTATACGCAAATCAATCAATGTGATACACCATATTAACAAACTGAAGGATAAAAACCGTATGATAATCTCAATAGATGCAGAAAAAGCTTTTCACAAAATTCAACACCCATTTAAAATAAAAACTCTCCAGAAAGTGGGCACAGAGGGAACCTACCTCAACATAATAAAGGCCATATATGACAAACCCACAGCCAACATTGTTCTCAATAGTGAAAAACGGAAACCATTTCCACTAAGATCAGGAACAAGACAAGGTTGTCCACTCTCACCACTATTATTCAACATAGTCCTGGAAGTTTTAGTCACAGCAAACAGACGAAAAAGAAATAAAAGGAATCCAAATCGTAAAAGAAGAAGTAAAGCTGTCACTGTTTGCAGATGACATGATACTATACATAGAGAATCCTAAAGATGCTACCAGAAAACTACTAGAGCTAATCAATGAATTTGGTAAAGTAGCAGGATACAAAAATTAATGCACAGAAATCTCTTGCATTGCTATACGCTAATGATGAAGAATCTGAAAGAGAAATTAAGGAAACACTGCCATTTACCACTGCAACAAAAAGAATAAAATACCTAGGAATAAAACTACCTAAGGAGACAAAAGACCTGTATGCAGAAAACTGTAAGACACTGATGAAAGAAATTAAAGATGATACAAACAGATGAAGAGATATACCATGTTCTTGGATTGGTAGAATCACCATTGTGAAAATGACTATACTACCCAAAGCAGTCTACAGATTCAATGCAATCCCTACCATCAAACTACCACTGGCATTTTTCACAGAACTAGAACAAAAAATGTCAAAATTTGTGTGGAAACACAGAAGACCCCAAATAGCCAAGGCAATCTTGAGAAAGAAAAACAGAGCTGGAGGAATCAGGCTCCCTGACTTTAGACGATACTACAAACCTACAGTAATCAAGACAGTACAGTACTGGCACAAAAACAGAAATATAGATCAATGGAACACGATAGAAAGCCCAGAGATAAACCCATGCACATATGGTCACCTTATCTTTGATAAAGTAGGCAAGAATATACAGTGGAGAAAAGCCAGCCTCTTCAATAAGTGGTGCTGGGAAAGCTGGACAGCTCCATGTAAAAGAATGAAATTAGAACACTCCCTAACACCATACACAAAAATAAACTCAAAATGGATTAAAGACCTAAACATAAGGCCAGACACTATAAAACTCTTAGGGGAAAACATAGGCAGAACACTCTATAAATAAATCACAGCAAGATCCTTTTTGACCCCCCCTCCTAGAGAAATAGAAATAAAAATAAACAAATGGGACCTAATGAAACTTCAAAGCTTTTGCACAGCAAAGGAAACCATAAACAAGATGAAAAGACACCCCTCAGAATGGGAGAAAATATTTGCAAATGAAGCAGCTGACAAAGGATTAATCTCCAAAATATACAAGCAGCTCAATATCAAAAAAACAAACAACCCAACTCAAAAATGGGCTGAAGGCCTAAACAGACATTTCTCCAAAGAAGATATACAGATTGCCAACAAACACATGAGAGGATGCTCAACATCACGAATCATTAGAGAAATGTAAATCAAAACCACAAGGAGGTATCACCTCACACCGGTCAGAATGGCCATCATCAAAAATCTACAAACAATAAATGCTAGAGAGGGTGTGGAGAAAAGGGAACCCTTTTGCACTGTTGGTGGGAATGTAAATTAATATAGCCACGATGGAGAACAGTATGGAGGTTCCTTAAAAAACTGAAAATAGAACTACCATATGACCCAGCAATCCCACTACTGAGCATATACCCAGAGAAAACCATAATTCAAAAAGAGTCATGTACCACAATGTTCACTGCAGCTCTATTTACAATAGCCAGGACATGGAAGCAACCTAAGTGTCCATCAACAGATGAATGGATAAAGAAGATGTGGCACATATGTACAATGGAATATTACTCAGCCATAAAAAGAAATGAAATTGAGTTATTTGTAGTGAGGTGGATGGACCTAGAGTCTGTCATACAGGGTGAAGTAAGTCAGAAAGAGAAAAACAAATACCGTATGCTAACAAATATATATGGAATCTAAAAAGAAAAAAAAAGGTTCTTATGAACCTAGGGGCAGGACATGAATAAAGATGCAGATATAGAGAATGGACTTGAGGACACGGGAACGGGGAAGGGTAAGCTGGGATGAAGTGAGAGAGTAGCACAGACATATATACACTACCAAATGTAAAATAGATAGCTAGTGGGAGGCAGCTGCATAGCACAGGGAGATCAGCTCGGTGCTTTGTGACCACCTAGAGAGGTGGGATAGGGAGGGTGGGAGGGAGGCGCAAGAGGGAGGGGATACGGGGCTATATGTACACATATAGCTGATTCACTTTGTTATACAGCAGAAACTAACACAACATTATAAAGCAATTATACTCCAATAAAGATGTTAAAAAAATTTTTAATAAAATAAAATCGTGATACAGTTAAATTCTAAAAAAATATATAGAATGCTTGAAAGGTGAAGACATGAAGACAGAATTAGTTCAAGGATTTTCTTCTAGGAAAGTAACAAAGAAATTGGAGTATGGGAGTCAAGGAAATTTTTGTTTGTTTAAGATGAGTCTAGAGCTTTTATATACTGATGGAAATGATTCAGTAGAGAGGAAGAAACTGATGCTACTTGGAATGTCCCTTCCATCAGCTCTGTGAGGTCTCTTTTATAGCAGCATAAAGCTTCCAAAGGAGCTAAATAGATACCCTCTAAATCTTTAACAATCCTCTGAATATAACAGCACCAACTGCAATCAGATCCTTAGGCTGGACCTGTGTGACCTGATATAAACCTTCCTGTGTACAGCTGCAAAGGCCCTGAAGTGAGTCTATCTGGGAGGTAATACTGCTCATAGTGCCTAAAGCACTAGAGGCAATCATTACAAATTATCTGGGAGAAAATCTTGATTCTCTCAGTGCTCTGGGTTCAAGCTATGAATGTGACTGTGATTCTTGAAACTTTTATCACCCATCAGGAGCTCCAAGCAAAGCCTATCATCTTCAACCAAATACTTAAGCCATACAAGCCCTGGAATGTTAGCTCTGGAAAGGACTGCAAGAATCATCTTGTCCAGCTCCTCAGTGTGAAGATGAAGAATCTAAAGACCTGAGAGGTATAGTGATTTTCCTAAGGTTAAAAGAAGGTAAAAAAAAAATTCTGTGTAAAATGATTTGGGACCAATAATGTTGGGATTAGATTTAAAAAACAACTTTATTGTTTCAAAAATAAAAATCAGAGGCAGAGCCAGAACCAGAACTTAGAAATCTTAAGTTCGATTCTCTTACATGTCCTCCTATCTGCCTTTGATCAATGATAACACCTTCGTATACTTGCTATCTCCTCCCTGAATGCCTGACAATCCCATATTACAACATCAATGTATACTACAGAGGTTACAGTAACTCAGCTGATAAATGGGCCAAACAGAACATCAATGATATTGGCACAAGTGCAGCCACTTACTTGCCAAGGCCCTACAGAAGGCCCCAGGATATGTGTAAACAGTTTACAATGTCTGCAGCATAGAAAAGTCTGCACTCTTTAGTGTCACGTGAAATAAATGTACCTTCTCATCTTTTACTAAGAATGAGTGTGATATCAACTTGAAAATATAAATAACAATGACTCCACACACAGAAACAGTGCCTGGAAAAATGTTTAATTAAAAAAAATTATTAATATCCTAACAGGTATTCAGCTCTGTGTAAAATGCTCTGCAAGATATAAGAGACGAAAGACAATTTCTGCCATCAGAGACTTTCACATAGTGGGACGAGACTGACATACATGCTTATTTTATATCAGGAAATGACCTTAGAAATCGTATAAGACAGTTCTTTCATATTGCAAGTGGGGAAATGGAAGCTAGGAAATGCAAATGACTAGTTAATGTCCCAGATCACATGAGAACCCAAGTCTACTGACTTTCTAATTACTGTTCTTATCATACCAGCTATAACTACACACCCACAAGTAATTTTAATGTTTAAATCCTTTTACAAAGGATTTAAGAGTGCCTCCTAACATACATACAATAGAGAAGAATAAAAAATAAATTACTGATGGTGTTAAGCAAGGAAAATTGCAGCAGCGGAAAATAATGAAGCCAGGAGGAAGAACAATTCAGATGCATGCCCTAAGATCCTACATACAGTTGCTAGTGATGGACAATAAACTTGGCACTCTGTTTCTGTAAAATAAAGCAACGAGCGAAAACCAATGACTTGTAGCATCATTAAATGAAAACAAATCTGTTAGTTGGGAGTAGCCTCACTACACCTCACGGTAAGAACTAAAAGGAACTTCTCCCACAGATTCTCAGAAAAAGGAAACATGTCATATATACATGTGATATTCCAAATAATCAATAATTATAATATATATTCTGACAGACTCTTAGTAGTGATGTCAATTATAGTTAGAGCAACTCAACAAAGAGACATAATACAGACTAGAGAGAAACAGAGGTTTCACAGAAGACACAGAGGTTTCTTGGAGGATGGAAAGAATTTCACAAGGAAAGGTACGATCAGACAGAGTCAAAACAATAAAGGAACAACATTCCCTTTTTTATCACTGAACGTGACTTGAGTTAAATCTTGACATAGGTTTGTTCTGTTTCTCTTCCCTTGCTAAAATTTGCATCCATCCTTTTTCCCTGGGGAGACATGAAACAGAATTTCACAAAACTGGTGAAGAGGTTCTGGAACAGAATGTAGTGCTTCTGAACGTAACTATCATGTTACTCTGTGATGTCAGGGCTCCAGCTGATTTATTTCCGCATCCTACATGCTGTAAACATTCTGATATAAGTATACAAATGTTGTTAGGGAGGAGAGAGGGAAATATTTGGGCTGGAAAACTCAGTAGTTACGCAAATAAGATACCCAGTTTGCATAAGAATCAGCCAGATTTTCTACCAATGCCTCCAAGAGTTTTGGTGAACATATTCAATCCATCCTTTGCAGTGTGATTAGATTTTTCTCTCTTTCCGAATTTTTTTTTTTTTTTTTTTGGTAAAACAACTGACTCCAACTATTCCTGTTTCCATAAGTGAGAATTTGTTTTCACTTCTGATGTTGAAACAGCTGTTTTCCTTTTTTAAAACTATTTTTTAGGACAATTTTAGATTGAGAGTTCTCACAACCCCCAATCCCAGTTTCCCCTATTAACATCTTACATTAGTATGATACACTTGTTATAATTAATAAATCACTTTTATTCATTATTATTAACTAAAGTACAAACTTTATTCAGATTTCTCTAGTTTTTTCCTTATTGAGATATAATTCACATACCATAAAATTCACCCTTTTAAAATGTACAATTCAGAGAGTTCCAGTGTACTCAAAGGTTGTACAAACATCACCAACTACCTAAGTCTAGACAGTTGACTGTAATCCAGTTATTACATCAGAGCCCTGTTAATGTGGTGGTAAGATGTGGGGAGAAGGAAGCATTCTATAGTCTTATGACTGTATCTCAGTCTTTTAGTGGGCTTGTGTCTCTGGGCTGTGACCTTCACAAGTATTTCTCAGTTTCTTTCCCCTCTCCTCACTTAGGTGAGACAGTAAGACTCGAGGGGCTGGAGGCAGAGAAATGTCCTTTCCCAAGTGGCATAAGGCTCTGGTAAAGTCTTTTCTCCCAGAGAGCAGACCTTTGTTATGGAGAAGGCTCTAGGTATATTTCATAATGGCTACTCTTCTCCTCTTCCTGCTAGAATCAAGATGGGGTCTTTCTTGGCGCTTCAAACTTTAATGTATGCTTTTAAAGCGTCTTTCTTGGCACTTGGGTTCTCACTGGCGCACAGTGAGAACCTGGTGAGGTTCCTGGATGTAAAACCCATGAAAATGTGGGACATGTCTAATACTCTGGCCCCGGAAGTTTCTCAGTGTCGAGCTAGCCCACACTCAAACCTCCAGCAATTACCATCGAAGTGTTCCTACCGGTTCATGACTCCAGCAGCTCCTGCTCCGAGTAAGCGGATCTCAGCTGTGACTTTCTGGATCCACCTGTCTCTCCGTATTTTGGGGCAGCGATTTCAGTTCTCTGATAAGAAAACTTACTTATTACTGACTTCTTACTGTCCAAAAAAAGTTACCAATTTTTATTTTGCTCAGCTGTTTCTTGTGTAAGGATGGGAATGTTGACTTCTAAGCGCTTTGTATGCATGAACCAACACCTTACTGCTTGCATTTTCATCCATACGGTTTAATCAATTGCTTTCTTGAGGAATCACCTGGGCAACATAATACTTGAGAGGCATGTAACCAGGTAGGTAGATTTATATAATATATGCCTTAGTGGTGAGACCCAGCTCTTGGCCAAATACTAAGGCTCCCTCATCCAAATTGATGGCGATGTGGGGCTCAAGTGCTACTATTAGAGGATTGTTTTATAAGATGAGAAAGTACTTGGAACCAGCGTGGAACTGAAATGAGAAGGGCCTCTCGGGACAAGGGGGGGCGGTGGGCAAGGATAAAGGTGAGTGCTCTTTTCAGAAGCCATTCTCAGCACCTTATGACACTCCAACAGAACCTTTTAAATAGGTCAGGGAAAGTAAAATTATCAGATAGATTTCCAGCACCCATGCTCCTTTCTGGGTTTTTCTCTGCCCATGCCTCTCTTCCTACTTCAGCACTGTCCTTGTATTTCCTTCCCCAATACTTTTATCTTCACTTATTCACTGGGTCCACTTTTATAGGCTAGAGCTTAATTGTTATCAGAAGGGCTGATACTAGAATAAGTGGAAATAATAGAGGCAAATTGTCCATCATTGCAAGGAACAGTTTGCTTCCCGAGAGAGTTTCCTGCCACTGGCATATTTAAACAGAAAGGGAACAACTGCTTGTCCGGAAAAGAAGTAAATTAGATTATCTTAAGCCACACAAACATACAAAGGTTAATAATGACTGGAATAACTGACACTCATTCTGGAAAAAGAAATTCTGAGTCTTGATTCCTTTTTTAGTCTATATATACACACAGCATAACAATATTTTAATTTAATGTCTTTGATAATACATTTGGGAATCCTTCAGAAATCATATACTATCATTAAAGAGATCATTAATTTGTTGGAAAGAAAATGTATTTATGCTGTCAAGCTCTCCAACTTACGTCACAAATCTATTGTTTCAAAAACATGCAAATGGTCTACTAAATCAACCTCCAGATGGTCTTTTGATATCTACGTCATTAAAGACATTATGGATAAGAAATAAATGCAGAAACTGAAAAAAGGATGAGGATCAAATTCTAGACATGCGCACTTGTTTAAAAATGCAGAGATTCTGATTCAGAAGGGCTGGAGTGGGACCTATGGAGTATGCTTTCAAAGTAATAAGCATCCTAGATTTTTTAAAAAATTTTGGCTGCATTGGGTCTTTGTTGCTGTGCACGGGCTTTCTCTAGTTGTGGCGAGCAGGGCTACTCTCTGTTGTGGTGTGTGGGCTTCTCATTGCGGTGGCTTCTCTTGTGGAGCACAGGCTCTAGACACACTGGCTTCAGTAGCTGTAGCACGTGGGCTCAGTAGTTGTGGCACACGGGCTCTAGAGCACAGTTTCAGTAGTTGTGGTGCACGGGCTTAATTGCTCTGCAGCATGTGGGCTCTTCCCGGGCCAGGGCTTGAACCCGTGTCCCCTGCATTGGCAGGTGGATTCTTAACCACTGCGCCACCAGGGAAGTCCACCCTAGGTGTTTTTGATGTAGGTAGTCAGACTACCACACTTTGAGAAATCATGCTCTGAAATGATCAAAACTAACAATATATTTATATAATTATTTTTAGGTTTTTAGTTTTAACACGCTTTTAAAATTTAAAAACCAACTCAATTTACATGCTTATTTTAAGTATTTCCATAAAATCTTACCTGATTGTCTTATAGTAACAATAAAGGCATGCCAAGGGAATGGAAAAGCAGAACAAAAGAGAGAGTAGAAGAGATCAGTTCCCTGTAAACTAAGAGTACAAATAAAGTTATAAACAGATAAAATGCTAAGAGAAATAAATCTAAGTCAAAATTAAATATAAATTAAATATAAAACTAAATTTCTAAAATCAAGCTGCAGCCAGAAAAATAAGTTTGAATCCTGGTCAGTCTACAGGCAAGTCTAATCCAAGTTTATACAGTGCAGGGCTAAAATCAACACAAAATGTTAAAAATAAAATCTCTCCTGATACATATATTTCTTTATGTTTAAGACTGTTCTGGTACTGTTCAGCTACTGATCTAAATTTGAAACTCATTCCAAATTTCAAATATCTTTTTTTCGTGTTTCACTAGAAAATTCCCCTAAAAACAGGAGATTTAAAGGTATCACTGTATGATACTTATGATACTTATGTTATCTTCTTAGAACTATCTTTTTTTTTTCTGTTAGAATGAATAATATAACTGGTCTTTCTACATAATAGATCAGTTGGAGAAAGAGAATTTAACATACATGTTTCCATAAAATTTTTCATATACATGAAACACACAACTTTTCAAAAGGGTGACTAATTTAAGGATAGATACTGCAGACACTGCATTTAGACAGAAATCAGTGTACCACCCACACTTCTGCTTGCCAACATCAGTCAATGAGAAAAGTAGAAGTAATATGTACTTTGGAACCAGGTCAAGTTTGGGCTTTAATTTCTACTCTGCTACTCACTACCATGAGTAAGTTATTTAACCTCTATAACACTCAGTAAAACAGGGATAGTTGGTTTTGAATATTAAGATATTATCTGTGAAACGCCCTAGCACAGAGCTCAGCATAGAGTAGTAAAAAAAAAAAAATTTTTTTTATAAAGCTCCCTTTTTTTCTCCTCTGTGCCCACTAATCCTCTTGTTCATTAGTTCAGACCACAGAAAACATTCTTTTCTTTAAACTGTATATTGTAAAATAAAACAAAGGCACAGAAAGTCACACCAAAAAATGTATTGCTTAATGAGTTGTTATAAGGTAAACACTCATGTATTCACCATCCAGGTTAAGAAACAGAATTTTGCCTGCTATCCCAGCAGCTCCCGCAGTCCTCTGTCCCAAATTTAGACTCCTCCCTTCCCCTAAAAGTAATCTCTATCCTGACTTTTATAATGATCGCTCCATTATGTTTGCACCCAAGTATACATTCTTAGACACTATCGTTTACAGTTGCCCATTAAAAAAAACAAAAACATTACATGTCTTCTAAATCCCTTTTAATCCACAGGTTTTCTCCTTCATCTGTTTTTTTTTCCCCTTGTGGCTGCTATGTTGAAGAACTTGGAGCACTGGACATATAGGCAGAATTTTCCGAGAGGAAGATAAACATGTTCCTTGGGCCTCTGTGTTCCCTGCAAGTTGGCAGCTGGATCCAGAGGCTTCATCAGACTCATGTTAGGTCCCTTTATGTTCTTTTATCAGGAGCTCATAATGTCTGCAGTCTCTCTTTTTGTGATGTTAACAGCTGTTGGTGGTCAATGCCTAGATACATTAATTCACTAGGAGTTGCAAAATGGAAATATTCTAATTGTCTTTTTTTTTTTGAAAAAACTTACTTGTTTCTAGGTGCCAGCAACCAATAAATAAAAAATGAAATTCAAAGAATAATGCCATTTACAATAGCATCAAAAGAAGCACCAAACACCAAGGGATAAAGGCAATGAGATATGTGAAAGGCATCCACACTGAAAAACCACATAATGAAATTTAGAGAAGTTAGAGAAGCAACAAATAAATGGTGGGATACATCATGTTTATGAACTAGAAGATTCATAACTGCAAAGATGTCATTTCTCCAAAATTGGTCCACAGAGCCAACACAATCACAAAATCCCAGAAGGTCTTTTCTGTGTATATGGGAATCCATGCTTTTCTCTGTATTTCTTTTTTCCTTTCAGTTTATTCTTTTCATTTCCTAACTTCATAAAATGGACACTTAGTGCATTCACTTTAAAGTTTTCTTACCTAATTTACGTATTTAAAATTTAAATTTTCTTCAAAATTCTACCTTTGCTTTATCCCTCAAATATTGCTATGTAACGTTTTCATTGTCATTCAGTTCTAGGTATTTTAAATTTGTGTTACTTATTTAGCAGTATGCTTTTTAAAAAATTTTTATTTTATATTGGAGTATAGTTGATTAACAATGTTGTATTAGTTTCAGGTGTACAGCAAAGTGATTCAGCTATACATATATATCTATTCCTTTTCTTTTTAAAATTTTTAAATTATTTTTAAATTTTTTATTTTATATTGGAGTATAGTTGATTAACAATGTTGTGTTAGTTTCACGTGTACAGCAAAGTGATTCAGCTATAGATATACATGTATCTATTTTTCTTTTTTAATTTTTAAATTATTTTTAAATTTTTTATTTTATATTGGAGTATAGTTGATTAACAATGTTGTGTTAGTTTCAGGTATACAGCAAAGTGATTCGGTTATACATATACATGTATCTATTTCTTTTCAAATTCTTTTCCCATTTAGGTTATTCCAGAATACTGAGCGGAATACCCTGTGCTCTACAGTAGGCTAACAGTATGCTTTTAAATTTTCAAAATACATGGGGAATTTTAAAAATTTATCATTTTGTATTAACTTCTATGTTGTAGTCAAAGATCATTCTTTATAATTTCTATTTTTGAAATCTGTTAATGTGTTCTCTAGAACTTGTTCATATTAATTTTTATAAATGTTCCATGTAAATATATCCTTAAATTGTTTGATATAAAAATCTATATAACCTAAAGTTCAAGCATCAAGCTTTTTATTCTTTAATTCTGCCTTCTTAACCTATCAATATTAAACTTCTCAAAGTAATATGAGATGGCAGAAGACAGAGCAATAATTTTCTAAATTTTGGGGAAAAATTACTATTTTCAATCTAGAATTCTGTATTCTAGAAAACTGTAAACCAAATATATGAGTAGAATAACAACATTTTTGAACATGCAATTCTCAGAAGACTCATCTCTTAGGCACTCTTTCTTAAAAACCTCCTGGAAGATGTGTTCCTGTAGAATAAGGGAATAAAAGTAAAGCAAAAAAGAAAAAAGTGGGATCCATGAAACAGTAGCTACTCCCCAGGGGAGCAGTAAAAAAAAAAAAAAAAAAACACCCAAGATACAATAGGCCTAGGTAGCAAATAGTACAGATTGAAACAGAATAGAGGGTTCTGGGAGGGAGATCTCCAGACAGGGGACGGGAGAGGAGAGTGTCAGTAGATTTTTCAGATATTGTTAGAAACTGATTGTATTAGACACATATCTGAGGCCAACTAGCTACATTCCCTGAGTCTATGACTCCTCCCACAACTTCCAGATTCAGACAAGGTGTCACACTACAGAAGGTAGGATCTTGCTTCCCTCCAAATTGCCAAAGACACATCTGATGATGCAACCAGGAAAGGGGAGGTTATTCTTCATGTGGAAAATTATACACAAAGGGAAACAAAACAGACGAAAGCCAATAGACAAAATCTCTCCCTCTTTCGAACGGACTATTCTAACAATTTTCAGTACAGTCCATATGGAAATGTCCTGAGTGGGTGAGTAGGTGCACCTGCCAAATGACCAGCTGTTATCTCTTCACGGCTTGTTGTTAAGCAGTAGCCAGTGCAGTAATGCATCACCTTGCATTTGCTTCCCATTCTTGCTGCCTCATTTCCCCTTACCCTCACTCTTGCTGCCCTGGGATTGCACCTCTCAGTCAGCATTTAACGCTTGCCTCAAGCTCTGTTTACTAGGGAACATGGACCAAGTTACAGGTGTATGATGAATTCTGATGAAACAGTATGAAAATTTTAAATTTAGATTTATAAAATTTATTCAAGGAAAAAACATCAGAATACTGTTAACTCTAGAAAAAAAGGTGTACGGTAAGCATTACAATCAGAGTACAATATATCATCTAGCTCTGCAGAAAACAATATTTACGTAATTATAATAATATAAACACTGATCACTGATATAAGTACAAATTGTGGAATAATTAAATTGGATGTATGGAGAGTAGACGGGGAGTGTGAGAGCTAAGTTTACCTCTACCAGGTAATGAGAAAAAACTATCACTCATCAGAATCCTATTCCCAGCTCTAAGGTACTTTAGTGTGTGATCTTGCACAAATTGTTTAATTTACGTTGGTCTCGGTCTCTTCATTTATCAAATGGGAATAACATCTGCCAAGCCTTTTGCAGCACAACTACTGTAAAAGTAAAATGAAACAATGTGTATGGAAGATGTTGAGAAACAGAAAGGTCATCTTTCAGAAGAGGCATGGGAACCAGCAGCAAGTTCAAAGCAGCATTTTGGGGTCAAAGGAAGAGAAGAGGGATATGTGTCCAAATTCCCTAACCTACCACTTCTTTGAAGGCTAAACTGCAGGGGCAAAGCTAAGAATTTCAAGAATGCTATGATCCTTTGCATTAAAAAAAATTCTCTTTTCCCTTAGAAGTAGAAAGACATGACCAGGCCTGGCTCCTATGGGTAATCTAGATTAAAACAATCTCCTAGCTTGTTTTCTGGCCTCTAATCTCTCTTCCCACTAATCTCTCTAGCTAGCTTCACATTCCTAACTCTTTATCATCTTATCCATGGATCAGGGACCTATAATGGCTCCAGGTCCCTCAATTTAGGTTCTATCTTCTCTTCATAAAATTGTATTCGTTTCTTTGGTCCACTCTGATTTTTCTTGCCCTCTTCTAACAGTTCAACTTAATTTTTTTTCTTGGATGTATAACCAACAATTAACTCTTAACACTTGATTAAGTTCTACACTGTCTTTACAAACCTTGACTCCCTCAGACACTCCCACATGAGTTCTGGAGAACAGCAAACATGTCTTTTACTTCTCCTAAGTGCTAAGGACAGTTCTAATCGGTGGTAGGTATAAAAAAACAAAAATGAATGGAATAGAAGTTACTTAATCTCTTTAAGATTCTATTTCTCTTCTCTAAAATGCGGATAACACTTTACAGAGATGTTTAAAAATGATATATGTGAAAAACTAGCACAATGTCTAGCATGTATCTAGCATTCACAAATGTTTGTTAAATCTAAATGCTAAAATGTGTATAATATCTATCTTATATGATTGGTGGGAGGATTAAATAAGGATGGGCCAACAATTTTAAAACCGAAACACCTGTGAAAGGCAAAGAATTATCGTCATTAAAAAGAACAACATAAAGAAACAGAATGGAAGAGGAAACTAGCAGAAAGCCAGCCCAGAAATAAGATTTCTGGCCTCCAAAAACCTTCTTTCTTGGAGAAGCTGAATGAATACCTGAGAAAGTTTTTGCCTGAAGAAGTGAGATCCTAACACATAAGGCCAGATGCTGTTTCAGAGTGTGCTTCAAAGGATGTTCTCTGCAATTGACCCATTTAAGGTAGATTTCCTCTGGCCCAGAGAAGATCTCTGGTAAAGCATTTCCAAGTGGGCTAATGCAAGAACAAGCCTCAAGGTACAGTTTCAGAGCTCTGAGACATACTTAATGTTGAAGAATAGCTCAGAACTAAACGTAATCCGTAAAATAAAGGAGGCAGACCAAAGGTAAGACCCTTCAGCTCTGCCATTTGGGTATTTATCTGTACTAAGAAAACTTACTGGGGCTGCAGCAGTGTGAAGAACAGACCACCACCACCCAAAACGAGAAGCCCAGCAGCAGCTCTGGAGAAGAAATTATCAGAGCTTGTGCCTCTTGCAGAGATGTAGAACAATGTAGCAACTCATCTCTCAGCACAATACCCTCTGCTTATGTTCCAATTAAAAAAAAATTATCCACTGAAAGCCACCAAGAGAATGTAAAGAAACTGACACTATATATCCCTTTGCCTCAGTCCTATGAGGCCATCTTAAATCCCTGTTCATCCAGAAAACTATAATTTTTTGCTAAAAATATTGTGTAGGATTTATTACTTCTTTTATTCTTATAATCTGAACTGCTTTTATTAAGAAGACACTTAAAGACAGGTAGATCCATCATCACGCACGAAGCACTGGCCTGTCACTCAAAAGACTTAGATTCTTGTCCAGTCTTTTCTAATGACTTGCTGTGCTGTCTTTGACAAGGCACTTGTCCTTTTGCTATTCTCGTTCTGGGTCTCTGTTTTCTCTATATTTAAAATGAAGAAGTTAGATGAGGTGACCCCAAAGATCTTTCCAAGTCTACCAACCTACAAAATCAGTCCAAACTGGAGCCATCATTGTCAAGGAATCTACACTAAATGAAGGGAATAACTTCAGGATCTGCTAACATTCTAAGATTCCTGCAGAGAATTATAATCATTGACAGCCTAAGGATTGATTTGTTGCTTGGATCTCCTGCCTGCTTGGAGCTCTCCAGGGTACTGATTCCACCTCTGGCTGGCATCTGCTCTCCCAATCCTCTGGACACAAGCATGTTTCCAAATCCATCAACCACCCAGGCAGAGGTGCGGCACAAACATATGCGCTGCCCAGTGGATATATAAATAAACAAAAGAGAAGAATTTCGTAACAGAAAACATCACAGGACGCAAAACAAAATTAGTTCCAAACCATGGTTTTCATTCAACACCTTTTAGCCACTTTACAGGAAGTACTGTACCATTTCCTATACATCACCCAAGCCATCTATAGCATTCTGGTACTAGACTTGAACCCAGATCTCTCAAGCGTCAATCTAATGTTCTTCTCACAATTCCTCTCTGCTTCTCTTTTGAGCCCCAATGTTAAATTTCCCAAAGTTATGCTAAACCAGTAAGAATTCAGACTGTCTTAACGTACCATACACCTAGCACAATGTCCTGACATACCCTAAGTCTTCAATAAGTTTTTGTAAAATGAATGATAAAGATGGGGCCATGAACATTTCTAAACTTCAAGTGCCTCCAGTCTCATCTGCATATTCATAAACCCTGACAATCCCTTCTTACATAGAACTCAAAAAGATGGACACACAAGCTCCCAGAGCTTAAGTCTGCATGTAATTGCAAAATTAGTAAACCAGCTGACTTAATGACCAAAAGTAGACACTACTATGTTGATTGCTGCAATTCTAGTATAGTGATTATGAACAGGCATATGGAATTGGACAACCTTGGATTTGAATCCCAGCTATCACTTAGAAGCTGCATGACTTGGGCATATCACTTACCTAAGCCTTACTTATTTGTAAAATAGGGGAAACATAATTTATACCCTCATAAGACCGCTGATTCAATGAAATACTGTATTAAAACACTAAGTAGGCACTTCCTTAGACTGTCCTATTTACTGTGTAACTGGCACAATGCCTGGCACACAATTAATGCTCAATAAATGTTAGCTATCATTATCATCTTTATAATAAATCATCAGATTCTATAACTAAAATGAAGACTTTTCATTATATGTGAAAAACAGTCTCAAAAGAATGCAAAAAAACTGTAGTTAAAAAATAATGAAAAAAAATAATGAAATCTCATACTATCCTCATGGGAAAGTAAAAACAATGCAAATATTGATTGCCTCATTTTAAAAAGGCACAGAGAGGCTAAATCTTTCATTTGGGATCACAGAAAATGCTCAATCCACTAGAGACAAATAATTGGCATTTTGCCTGTAAGTCAGAAGAAAAAAGCTGGAATACACAAAGTGTGTAAACTGTATGTAATCAGGTACCTAGGAAACTAAAGTGTTCTTATACCCAGAGTTACTTGCTAATTTATTGAACCTCCTTAAACCTGAATGCCTTACCGCAAAAAGCATGTTAATAGCTCTCTTCTAATTAGAGAACATTCACATGCTGCCTCCTTAATATCCTACAACAATCAAATGAGAAAGGCATCAGAACTTACCTTCCTATTTTACAAATGAAAGCAATCTATGTCTTAACAAATCCTCCAAATGATTCTGATGCACACTAAAGTTTGAGAACCACTACCTCAGTCCATTGCTCCTTTCCTATCTTCTTCTGCCTCTCGATTCCATGACCTAGTATTTCAATAACCTATATTTCCTTTGCCTTTCATCTTTTCTACCTGGTAAAACCTCAAAAACCCCTGATAAGCTCAATTACACACCTTCTCCAAATATGTCCCCAAGTTGCTGAGGAATGCCAAAACACACAACACTGCAGAAAGGCACCTCAACAAGGCCTTTGACTGTCGATAAATCATGTGTTTGGTCAAAAGACAACGGTGATTTCAAATCTTATTCATTCCCTTCAAATAGCACCCCTTCCTTCTTCCTTCTCAGTAGATGACCTAGCCTCCTACTTAACAAAGAAAATAGAATCCACCAGATGGATACATCCTCAACTTCCCACCATTCAATCTACACAACTTTCTGTATCTTCCATCCCTCTGTACATTCTCCTCTATCCCTTCTGTTCAAATAATAAGTCAGGTGGCCCTCCGCTAATCTAAGACCAAAACCACCTGTTAGCTGGACCTCATTTCCCCTTTCTCTTAAAGGAAACTCACATTTATAAATTACTCTTCTCTCCCATCCAAGTACTAACCAGGCCCAACCCTGCTGAGCTTCCAAGATCAGACAAGATCGGGTGGGGTGCCTTCATGGTGGAACTATATTCAATATCTTGTTATAACCTATATTGGAAAATAATCTGAAAAAGAATAAATATATGTATAATAATCACTTTGCTGTATACCTAAAACTAACACAACATTGTATTATCAACTATACTTCAATTAAAAAAAAAGGTCTGGGCAAAAAAAAAAAAATTACTCTTCTCTCTCCATATTATTTACCTTTTCCTTAGGTTAATTATGCCACATAATTGGTACCTTAGTATTTACACATGCAGTCATGAAAAAAAGAATAAGGTAGTTCTTTCTGTCCTCGTAGTCACAGAATACAATACGCTTTCCTGAAGTTCAAACCCATATACCTAACTGCCCATAGTCATCCTCTACTTGGATGTCTCGCAGGCACTTGAAACACATGTCAAAAACACGTCTAAAATAACACTCATCCTCTCACCCTAAAATCTGTTTCTTCAGGCTCCTCCAGTGTTCCTCATCTCAGTAAATGGTTCCCGGATCTACTCAGGTGCCCAATCAGAAACCTATCAGACATACTTTGCTACCTCCCTCTCCTTCATCTCACATCCAATTAATCATCAAGACCTGATAATCTAATCTAGCAAGTATTTCTTATATTATTCCACCTCCTTCCATCTCCACTGCCACTATCTTTGTCCAAGCCACCATCATCTCTCACCTGGGCGTCTCAAAGCATTTTAATGGTTTCCCAGCATCCACACTTCCCCTCCTCCAATCCAGTCCCCACTAGATAGCAGCTAGGACAGTCATTTCAAAAGGAACATCTATCATGGCTCTCCTCTATGAAAACTCTTATAGCATCCCATTTCTATTAGAATCAACTGCAAAAGCCTTAACAAAGCCTATAAGCCTCTGCATGATCTAGCCTCTGTTTACTCCAGTTTCATTTCACACCACCCTCCCCCTCCCTGCATTCCAGTCACACAGGGATGTGTTTCTTCAAACTAACTAGGCTCTTTCCCTTTCCCAGATGTTTTTTCCCTTCAGAACGTTTTCCTCATTATTTCCCTAGCCAACTCCCATTCACCCTTCAAGTCTCAATTTAAATGTAACATCCTCAGTGAAAAATTTTCCAACTCCTCAGATTCAGTCAAGCCAATTTTAATCCCCCTTGTCCCAATTTACCAGATTTATTCATTCAATAAATATTTATTAAGCACCTAAACTGTATCAGTTGCTGTGCTAGGTGCAGAGACTATAATTGTGACGAATACTGATAGTCTCTCTCCTGATTAAATTTGTATACTAGTGGAAAATATAATCAATAAACAAATAATTATTTAATTACAACTGCAATAAATACTACTGAGGAGAAGTACAAGAGTGCTTTGAGAATGAATGTCTAGTAAATAGGGGAAGGAATTCAAATCCAGATCTTTTGAGTACAAATTCTACGCTTTTTTCCTGCTACGCTATGCTATAAATAGAAGCTTCACTTTTATTTCTAAGCAAACTGATTTTAACTTTTTTCTCAACTCCAACAGATTCAAAGTTTATATCGTTCTGGGAGGCAGCTCTGAGCTCCCCTCCACTCAACATGGCAGTACTAACTCCACAGGGCCCACAGATCAGTTCCCTAGGAACACTGTTCTGGAGACTATAGTTGGGTGGGGAGTAAATAACACACAAAAAATGTTACAATACAGTGCAGAGCTCTGTGCAGAGGACTATGGGAACACAAAAGATGGAAAGACTAATGTTGTTTGGGCAATAACATAAGTGAAAGTACTCTGTAAAATGTAAAACATTACTCAAATGATTGTTATTAGTGGTGGTGGTCTCCCTAAGTAATGTAATCCTCCAAGGACAAAAAAAAACACACACACACCCACTCGAATAGAAAAACAGCATAGCCACTTAGCCCAGGAAAAAAACGTGAAATATATTTCTCCTCATTCATTCTTAGCATCTCATTTTAAATCACTTTAAATACAAAACTCTTATTTGCAGTAAAGGGAAAATTAATTTATGCATTTTGCTTTTTATTTACTCTCTTTTATTGCATCAGAAAAATCTTAAAATGCTGAAAGTCCTAATTTATTATAATCATATCTCAGTCATTAAGCAGTCACTGAAGTTAAAATTTAAAAAAAAAAAAAACCACTAAATGTAGTAAACTCCCTCTAGATTTCATTTTTAGCACAGATTTTGTTACACCACAAATACCGCCCCCTGGTAGTGGTACAGTGGAATGACACTGGGTGGAAAGGGGACTGTGACTCTAGATTACGAGGAGCCCAGGCTGGGAACCCCCAGACCACATAACCTTTAAGGCACACAATTACAGATTTTTAATTATTCCGGCTCTGCCACTTCTTAGCTGCATGACCTGGGGGTACATTTCTTAACCTGTTAATCTTCAATCTCCTCACTCATAAAATAGGAATGATATATACACCTGAAACATTGTAAATCAACTATACTTCATTTTTAAAAAATAGGAATGATAATTGTACCTATTTTATAGGGTATCTGTGAGAATTAGTCACAGATGGTTCCCAAATTATGATGTTTTGACAATTTTTTGATTTTACGATGGTGCAAGAACAATACACATTCAGTAGAAACCATACATCGAATTCTGAATTTTGATCTTTTCCCAGACTAGCGACAGGTAGGAAGGATGCTCTCCCACGATGCTGGGCAGCAGTAATGAGCCACAGCTTCCAAAACCAGTCAGCGACAGGAACACGAGAGTAAACAAATGATGCACTTACAACCATTCTGTACCTAGAGACCATTCTGTTTTTCACTTTCAGTATAGTATTCAATTACATGAGATAGTCAACACTTTATTATAAAATAGGCTTTGTGTGAGATGATTTTGCCCAACTGTAGGCTAATGTAAGTGTTCTAAGGACATTTACGGCAGGCTAGGCTGTGATGTTTAGTAGGTTAGGTGTATTAAATGCATTTTCAGCTTACAATATTTTCATCTTACCATAAGTTTATCGAGATGTAACCCCACCATAAGTCGAGGAAGATCTTTAATATATGAAAAGAAATTAGCACAGTGGATAGCACACAACTAGTACTCAATAAACATTTGCTCTATTATTCTTACTATCTCTTTCAGCTCTAAAGTGCCATGAATTCCACACACCTAATGCCATAAAGTACAATAAAATATAGAAAACTTGTTTATAGGTATTGTTCTTATTCCCCAATAGCAGAAATATCTGTAGTTCATGACAAGAACCACAACCAGGTAAACTTATAGTTAAAAGGGATGCCAAATGCTCATCTAGAAACCTCAGTGCCTCCACATATTTCCATAAAACGAGATGATCATGACTCAAGATAAAGAGAGTCCTCCTATTTTGAGGGGCTCTAATGTTTAACCAAATGTCTTCATTAGACTCCAAATATCTCATATCAATTCGCCTAGTTCTCTCCTCTGAAAGAATGGAAAACCATTGCTCAGAATTTTTTCGACAGAGCAAGATAATTATAGACAGTTACTAAGTTTTCAGTCATATTTCTGGAACCCTTTACTTTCCCACAAAGATCTTATTTCAAATCTTTCAGTACCCTAATTATTCATGCAGTGAGAAAGACAGAATGAAATACAATATTCCACCAGGAATGTGAACAAGTTTGACCTACAGAAGAATTCTCATTCTTTTTTGCCTTTGCTCACGTCATTCATGTTCATGCCTTACCTCTCTTTTCATCTGAATCCTACCTATCCTCTATAGTCAAAATTATACTTCTCTTCTGACCCTCTGATTTCATTCCACCATTTGATTTTGTGAGTTGAACAAGACAGCTATCAGCATCAGCACCCTAAAAGAGGAAACTAAAACTCAAGAGGCTAAAATATGTGGTCAAGTTTACAGACATGATAAGTGACAATGCTATCATTTTATAAATCCACTGAAATATCAGTAGTCAGATTTAACAACAGGGAAACACAACTTAGTAGCACCAAGAACACCCAGACCACCAACCTGGGTTATTCCAATGGAAAAAAATCTAGTTTATTTCAAACAGGTATCAACATAGAAGTAAATCTACCTCCTAATGAGCCCAGTGTGCTCATTTTAAAGATACTAAAATAAAGGCTCAGAAAAGCTTGTTTGTTTTTTAATAAATTTATTTAGTTTTGGCTGTGTTGGGTCTTTGTTGTTGCATGTGGGCTTTCTCTAGTTGCGGCGAGCGGTGGCTACTCTTCGTTGTGGTGCACGGGCTTCTCACTGCGGTGGCTTCTCCTATTGTGGAGCGCAGGCTCTAGGCGCGTGGGCTTCAGTAGTTGTGTCATGCAGGCTTCAGTAGTTGTGGCTCGTGGGCTCTAGAGCACAGGCTCAGCAGTTGTGGCACACGGGCGTAGTTGCTCCGTGGCATATGGGATCTTCCCGGACCAGGGGTCGAACCCGTGTCCCCTGCATTAGCAGGCGGATTCTTAACCACTGCGCCACCAGGAAAGTCCTGAAAAGCTTGTTTAAAGTCACCTTTTCAGGTGACTTGCAAAAGTAAACTAGGCAAAAACAAAATTACTAATTCACATATATGAAAAGTCCAGGTTTTGAGTTCAACAGATTTTAGGAGTTCAGAGGATCTGGTTGCTTTTCATCTCTGTTTTGGCTTCATTCCCAGGCAGAACTTCTCCTGAGGACCCCAGTCTTACATCTTCCCAGGTTCATATCCAATATAAAAAGAATATATACCTTCTCTAAAAAAAGTTGATCAAAAATAGATCCAAACTGAGATTGCTGCCCATTCCTAAATCAATCTCCATGATCAGAAAAATATAATACTCTAATTAGCAAGGCATGAATCACATGTCCATCCTTGAAGCCAGGGGTGAAGTGGGCTCTGCCCAAAGTACAAGACCTGAGTTCTAGGGAGAAGATAGCTCTCCAGAGGAAAGTCTGGACGATGGTATTAAAAGAAGGGGAAATGGACACTGGAAGGCGAAAACAACAGAAGTCCACTATAATCATATAAATAATTACACTCATGTTTGGGACCAGAACTTGCACTGTGAACCCCACGTCAGTGTTCTTTCTCTCATGCTACGCTACTCCCCTAGAGGAAGAAACTATAAAAGAGGATCTCAATCTCCTCTAAGCCTTGAATTATCTGAAGCTTAAAATGTTGTACTTTGCTTCTTAAAAGCTATTTTCATGAAAAGATAGCTTCACAAAACTCTCCTGGAAATAAGTCTGCTCCATATGGAGAGTTTCAGCATCACTTTTCAAGATGATCTTGGCCTTATGATCTACTTCGCATCTATACCTGGCAGGACCAACCATCTAAAATAGAGGGTAACCTATAAGGTTGAATATTAGGGGAATCAAAAGGCTCCCAACCCAGACGTCTACCTCAATACTTGTTAATATTTTTAAAAATTCTACCACCAAATTCAATTGGATTTGGAAGGCCTATCGGGCTACCAGTTTTCCTAGAAAAATACAGACATCCTAGGAAGTAAAACACCATTAATTTACTCACTCAACCAACATTTAATGAATGTGAAGCAAAAAACTAGGCATTTTGGGTATTAGAATGGGCAAGAAAAACCCTTCTTTTAGAGAAATTTGTAGTTTGGGAGGCAGGCATCTAACATGATTATAACATTGTGAAAATGCTATGATAGACCTCTTAAAAACGTGTTTAGAATACAGCATAGCAACACTTCAGAATAGAATTAAATGAGAGTCAGCGGACAACAAGCCCCAGCGAGGGTATGAGGTACACAAGGATAATAACGTCACTGAAAAGGAAGACAGGAAGAAACCAAAGATGAACTCTGCCTTCCAAAAGTTGGCACTGGAACCTGAAAACTGGAGAAGAGGGAGAAGAGGAAAACAGAAATCCAACTAACAATTAATTAGCAGATGTTATAAGTAAGGATTCCCAGTACGTAACATAGAAGATATAAAAATGAATATGACAAGATCCTCATCCTCAAGAAGCTGACAATGTACCTGGGATAGTAAGACATAGACAGAAATCACATAATAAAATATAGACTATGATAAGCGTAATAAAATTCAGTAGATAAACTGTTATGGAGTTTCAGATGAAAGAGAGAGAGAAAGAGAGAGAGAGAGAGAAAATTATTAGGTAAAGAGGAATCTCGGAAAGTTTCATGAAGGCTGAGTGAATATGTAGGTAAAGATGTTGGGGGAGAGAGGCTAAAACTCAGGCCCATTAGAAAGGTCATATGAGACATCCGGCCCTCTTTTGACTGATCCACCGTTCACATCTTTAACCAATCTAGTAGGGATAGACCATCACAATTCAGTGCCCAATCACTGTGAGGACCACAAAGTAAGTTCCTCAGGCAACCAACAGAAGAAAGTATTGATATATAGCTGAAAACAGAATGATAGAATATTTTTGAAACATGAGTTTTCTATTTTATCTTTCTGAATCTTATTTTTCTGATAATAAAATATGGATAAATAATCCCTATCTACAAACAGCTGTTGACAGATAAAGTAAAATAACATATTGTAGTACCTAGAATAAGGCTGGTATATAAGAGACTTTTGGTAATCATTTTTTCTTCCCTTCTGTATTAGTTTCCTAAGGCTGCTGTAACAAATCAGCACAAACATCATTGCTTAAAACAGTCAAAATTTATTCTCTCACAGTTTTGGAGGCTAGAAATCTGAAATCAAGGTGTTGGCAGGGCTATGTTCCCTCTGAAAGCTGCAGGGGACCATCGGTTCCTTGCTTCTTCCAGCTTCTAGTGGCTATCAGCAATCCTTGCTGGTCCCTGGTGTGTAGCTACCTAGCTCCAATCTCTGCCTCTAACTTCACATGGCCTTTTCGTCCCTGTTCATCTCTGTGTCCTCTCTTCTCCTTATAAGGACACCAGTCATTGAATTTAGAGCCCACCCTAAACCTAGGATGATTTCATCTCAAAATCCTTAACTAATCACTTCTGCAAAGACCTTATTTCCAAAAAAGGTCACATTCTAAGGTGATGGGTAGATATGAGGGACACTATTCAACCCACTACACCTTCTTTCTTCAGATCCATTTGAATGTGAAACATTCATAACATCTTTTATAACTATCTAGTTCACAGGAAGACAGCACTTTTTCATTGCACTCCCAGCATATTTCCATGGTATTGAATAACAATGTCTACAAATCCCTTAAAGAAAACTGGGATTTTAAGAAAACCTGAGGTAAGTTGGCATTTTCAACAGAACTAAAAACTTGGACTCCAGTTCTGTCTACCAGTTAGCAACTGTGAGACCTTGGGCAAATTATATCAACTCTTTTTTGTTTTTTTAGCAGTAAGTTAGTTTTATTCCTTTTAGTTCACCTTTTTACCCTCTAAAAGTAATACATAATTAAAGAATTTATGAAAATAAAAAAGCTGAAAATAAATCACCTGTAATCCCTAAACAAAGCTTATTTTAACATTCTTTTAATGTATTTTTCTTATTTTTTTCTAAGTGTGATTGTATTTTTACCAATGCAATAATAATACTAAATGTGTGATTTTATTTGTTTTTTGTTTTTGTTTTTTCGGAGTATAATTGCTTTACAGTGCTGTGTTACTTCCTGCTGTACAATGAAGTGAATCAGCTATATGTATACATATCTCCCCTCCCTCCTGGACCTCCCTCCCCGCCCCCATCCCACCCATCTAGGTTGTCACAGAGCACTGAGCTGAGCTTCATCTCTTTAAGCGTCAATTTCTTCATCTTTAAATGGGAATATCACAAAATTTCGGGAAGAATTAAGTGAGATAATAAATGTAAAAGCATTTGTAAACTCTAAAATAATATACAAATACTAGTTATTACTTACAAAACTTTCAGTGTTTAATAATTTAACAAAATGTACTGACATGTGCCCAGCGCCACCTTAAATACCATGGGGAAGAGGAGGAAACATGGTCCATAACTTCAAAGGGCTCAGAGTCCAACACTAACATACAAATAACCATTATGAAACAATTTACCACTACATTATTTAGAAATTACTATATATGGTTGATAGAGCACAGAAGACGGTGATCGATGCTAGCTTGAAAGAGGAAGAAATTGAGCTAAGACTTATAGGACAGGTAGGTAGGTTTTAGCTAGAGAAGAAGGCCAGATATAACACATTTCAAAGCTAGACAGCATGCCTAGACTTGATGCAGAGCGGCAGCTACTGGAGCTACCTGAATGAAGAGTGTCATGATGAAAGTAGGGTTTCAGGGAAAAAAGCCTGGCAGCATTTGTAGTCTAAATTGGCAGGGGAGAGACTAAAGGCAAGGACACCAACTAAAAGGCTGTGGCCCTAATCCAGCACATGTTCATCTACACTGGGTGCTAAAATCGTGACTGGCAGCAAGATCTGTCATTTTCGGAAAGCTGTTTACATCTTAGGCAATAATTCTAAGTCTTTCCTAGGGTTTTTTCCTATGCTGACCTCACTAAACCAATCATGGACTATACAGAAGCTTCCAATTCACATTTCTCATAATCTCCAGGCAGAAAAGAAGCTTGGAGAACACACAGGCAATCCAATTCAATGTAAAAACCCTCCCTAAAGCAACATGGATTGGGGGAGTCATCCACCGGGAGTTAACAGCCTCTGTTTAAACACTTCAATCTAAGAAACGTCCATTCCACCAAAGCCACTGTCCCTGCAAACAATAGAGGTCAGATATCAATACTCAGCTCCTTGCCCAAACACTTGGTCTGCCTGAGTCCTGGGCAGCTCTTCGTCCAGGAAGGTTAGAGTTTGCCACTGCTAGAGTAGAAGGAGAAATAACACGATCCTGCAGCTTTTGACAGAGATTCAAGCCATCCCCAATAGTGGCTGCCTGCAGGGAGGCAGGTCTGAGTCAGTCAGTCAGGCTGTGAAATCCTCACTCCATCTGCTCTGAGGGAGCTGTCTGCCAAGTTTGGTGCCTGGACACATGAGCTCCCACTCCAACACCTACCACTTTCTCCCCTGAGAAACAGAAACAAAATCTGTTTCAAAGCTTCATTTTCTTCTCCTCTTCCCAAAGCTTAGCTCTAGGAAATTACCTTTTAGTTTTAAGTCATGGAAGCAAAGAGAGAGACATATATTCTCCTAATAACTCTAAATGGGCAAGATCACTGTAACACGACATATATTAAGCAAAGGCTGCCTGGCATTAGTTCCTTGCTGGGACTTGATTCTCTTCCTTTATTCTTCCACCTGTTTTTCTTTCATCTCCCCCTTTTGTGAAGAAATATTGGATATATTTTAAAATGTGATGTACAAAGAATTTATAAAGCCTACTAATAAAAAGAACACTCATGGATCTACCACTCATTTTAAGAAACAGAACCTACCAATACCATTAAAGCTCTCTACCATACCCTCCTGCCTCACCTTGGCTTCCACTGGAAGTAATCGCTATGCAGAATTTTGTGTTAACCATTTTTCTCTCATATTCATCAGAACTAGATTAATCTGCTAATCCGAAGACCTCCTACCTCCAACTTTTCCATTCTAAAGTCTACTTTCACTGCCTTTTCTGTCTGCAGCTACAGACCTGCCAAGCAATCTCTCATCAAATTCCAATCATCTTCGGAAGCTGAATCCCCATGAAATACTAATACTTGGTAATCCAGCTGTTGAACACCCAGGGAATCTGTGTTCCCCAAACACGGGCACAAATCTCCCAAATCACCAACTGGTGTCCCAAATCGGCATACTTTATAGTTAATCATTCCATACTTTATTATTATTAACTAAGTATACAATAAGGATTCCAGGCTCCCCCAACACCAATGCCCACCTGGTTAATGTGGGCATTGCCAAAGGCCCAGAACATCACTGTACAGCTTACATGTCATCCACACTACAACACTAACTACTTACGGGCAGGAAAAGTGTCTTCTTTAACCCTGAGGCTTAAAGACAGTTTTCATTTAAGGGTTAAGGCCTGATCCTATCTGCTATCAAAAAAGGGTGGCCATACAACCAAGAAAATCTTGTATTTCTTTCTATGCCCAGCCCTTCACCTTATATAAGATCTCTAGCCTATGATTATACCCATGACGGGTCCAGTTCTGTTATTACACACATAAAACTAGCTTTATAACTTATAACACACCTTCAAAAAACCCGCTGCTTTATCTGGCTATTTGGCTCTGCCTTACTTCTTTTCCTTGCAGTATCAATCCCTATTTAAGAGAAGATAAGTGCTAAACCAAAACAAATTTTTTTTTTGCCTCTTTGTTTTCTCATCTGCAAGACAGGGACACCACTACCTAGAAGTTTAAATAAGAGAGCATACATGAGGCCTTTAGCATGGTAGCAGCACACAGCAGTTGGTAAAATGCGAGGCACCTTCTATTTCTCTCTGTATAATGTCAGATCTACTAAAAACACTTTGCAAAAAGCTCCAGCTACAAACAGTATGCTAACAAACCAAATCTAGCAATATATAAAAAGAATTATATATAGCCAATATTTTATAATAATTATAAATGGAATACAGCTTTAAAAATTGTGAATCACTCTGTTGTATATCTGAAACTTACATAATATTGTACATCAACTAGACCTCAATTTAAAAAAAAAACACCTCAGAGGGAAAAAAGGATTATATATGATGACTAAGTGAGATTTATCCCAGCAATACAAGGTTGGTTCAACACATAAATATCAATATAATACACAATATTAATAAAGGACAAAAACCACATGGCCATAGACACAGACAAAGCATTTAACAAAACCCAATACATTTTCATCATAAAAAACTCTCAGCAACCTAGGAATCAAAAGGAAATTCCTCAACTTGATAAAAGGCATCTATGAAAAAAACCACAGTTAACATTATACTAATGGTGAAAGTTTTCCCCCAAAGACAAGGAATAAGACAAAGATGTCTGCTCTCTCCACTTTTACTTAGCATTGTACTAGAGATTCTAGCCAGGACAATTAGGCAAGAAAAAGAAATAAAAGGCTTCCAGATTGGAAAGGAAGAGGTAAAACTACTGCTATCTGTAGATGACATGATCTTGTATATAAAAAATTCCAAAGAACACACATAAACACACACATTCTATTAGAGCTAATAAACGAGTATGGCAAGGTTGCACGATACATAGTCAATATAAAATATCAGTTGTATTTCCATATACTAGTAATGACTAATTAAAAAATTAAGAAAACACTCCATTTATAACAGCATCAAAAAGAATAAAATTATTGGTAACAAATGTTTAAAAGGAAGACTACTGAAAACTACAAAACATTATTGAAAGAAATTAAAGAAGATCAAAACAAATAGAAAGACAGCAGTGTTCATGGACTGCAAGACTTAATCTATTCTTCAAATTAATCTGCAGATTCAATGCAATCCTTATCAAAATCCCCACTGCCTTTTTAAAAGAAATTAACAGGGAATTCCCTGGTGGTGCAGTGGTTAGGACTCAGTGCTTTCACTGCCGGGGCCCAGGTTCAATCCCTGGTCAGGGAACTAATATCCCACAAGCCACATGGCACAGCCAAAAAAAATAGAAATAAAAATAAATAAAAGAAATTGACAAACTGACCCTAAAATCCATAAGAAAATTCAATGAACCAAGAATAGCCAAAAATCTTAGAAAAGAACAAAAAGAACAAAGTTGGAGAACTCACGCTTTCCAATTTTGAAGCTTACTACAAAGCTACAGTAATGAAGACTGTGGTAGTGGTATAAGGATAGATGGTAGATCACTGGAATCCATGTCATCAACAGAATAGAACTGAAAATCCAAATATGAATCCATAATTCTATAATGAGCTGATTTTTCAACAAGGGTGCCAAAACAATTCAATGGGGAGAGAAGAGTCTTTTCAATGAATGTGCTGGGAAATATAGATATCCACATGTATAAGAATGAAGTGGGACTCCTACTTTATACCATAAAATTTATACTTATAAAAATTAATGCAGAATGAATCAAAGACCTAACTAACTGTAAGAGATAAAACTATAAAACTCTTAGAAGAAAACAGGTGACTTTGAATTAGGCAATGATATACCAAAAGCACAAGCAACAACAGAAAAAATAGATAAACTGGACTTTATCAAAATTTTAAAATGTTGCTTGTGCTTTAAAAATCACTATCAAAAGTAAAAAGATAACCCACTAAGTGGGAGAAAATATCTGCAAATCATATTCTGGTAAGGTACTTATAACTAGAACATATAAAGAAAACTCTCACAACTCACCAACAAAAAGACTCAAACCAACCCAATTAACCCAATTAAAAATAAGAATTTCAATAGGCATTTCTCCATATAACATACACAAACAGTCAATAATCACATGAAAAAATGCTCAGCATCATTAATCATTAGGGAAATACAAATAAATAACATAATGAGATACCACTTTATATACACTAAGATGGCTAGAATAATAATTTTTTAAAGTACAATAACGATGTTGTCAAGGATGTGGAAAAAAAATGGAACCATCACGGGACGTCCCTGGCGGCGCAGTGGTTAAGAATCTGCCTGCCAATGCAGGGGACACGGGTCTGAGCCCTGGTCCAGGAAGATCCCACATGCCGCAGAGCAACTAACCCGTGCGCCGCAGCTACTGAGCCTAAGCTCTAGAGCCCATGAGCCACAACTACTGAAGCCCACTCGCCTAGAGCCCATGCTTCAACAAGAGAAGCCATAGCAATGAGACGCCAGCGCACTGCAATGAGACGCCTGCCCACCGCAATGAAGAGTAGCCCCCCCTCTCACCGCAACTAGAGAAAGCCTACGTGCAGCAACAAAGACCCAACGCAGCCATAAACAAATAAATAAATTTATTTTTTAAAAAATGGAACCATCATACATTACTGGCGGGAATGTAAAATGGCACAGCAAAAAATAAATAAAAATAAAAGATAAAATGGCACAGCAGCTTTGGAAAACAGTTTGGCAGTCCCTCAAAAAGTTAAACATAGAGTTACTTCTATTCTACTCTGGGGTATATACACAAGAAAACTGAAAACATGTTCACATAACAACTTGTACACAAATGTTCATAGCAGCATTATTCATAATAGCACAGAAGTGGAAAAAACCCAAATATCCATCAACTGATGAATGGATAAATAAAATATGGTACATCCATACAATGGAATATTACAAAAAGGAATAGAGGAATAAACTTCCATTAAAAAGAACTAAGTACTACTAAGTGCTATTTATGTAGTTCTTTCTTATGTCCACGCTACAATGCGGATAAACCTTGAAAACATTATGTTAAGAGAAAGAAGCTGGACGCAGAAGAAGAAAAAGTCACGTTATATAATTCCATTTATATCCAATGTCTAGAATAGGCAAATCCATAGAGACACAAAGTAGATAAGCAGTTGCCTGGGCCTGCGGGAAGGGGGTTTGGGGAATGACTGCTAATGGGTATAGGGTTTCTTTTTGGAGTGATGAAGACATGGAATTAGATAGTGGTGATGGTTACGCAATCTCATAAGTATACTAAAACCAATGAATTTTACACTTCAGAAAGGTGAATTTTATGGCATGCAAATTATATCTTAGTGTTTAAAAAGAGCCCCAGCTACATATCATATCACTCTCTTGCTTCCTACTCTGCCTCACACCTGGATATTATCTAAACTTACCACTGGCCACAGAATAATGTGTTTCATCCCCAAAGTGAGGAAAGTACTAGAATTGCTTTAACTCTTTACACTCTATACTTTATAAGGCTACTCTTCTGATTAGCCTTTAGTGTTGATTCTCCAAAGCCACTTTTCTGGCTCTAATGCCTAAAGGCCCCCCACGTATAATTTTTCCATCGAGCTACAAAATTGCTATGACTGTATACGCACAATTATTCTGCTTTCAGAGTCATGAAATGGACAAAACATGAGTTTTGAATTCAGACAAAGATTCAAATCCTCACTTACCACTTTCCAGCTATATGCAACTTTGGGGAAGTTACTTAACTATCTTTTCATATGTAAAATGGTGATAACAGCTCTTTTAAGGTGCAAGGAGTCAATGAGGTAATGTATGTGAAGTGCCTGCTCATAGTAACTTTTCAGTCAATGTCAGCTCACTCCTTCTCACTATTCTGTAAAATGAATAAAGGTGACATTGGTCCCAACTGGGCGGATACTGTGCCCCAATCTGAAACCTGTCCTCAACCAGGATAGGACTCATGGGATATAGGGACACCTCAAGGGCACAAACGAAAAAAGAGGGCAAATGGGTGAGACACCCTTCATACATGTTTAACTGGGAACCTAATTCCTAACCTAATGCAATTCATAGGCTCATTATTATCAGGCTCTGAGGCTCTCTAGGCAGGGAGACGAGTGTTTGACAGGAGAATGAAAAGCCACGCTGCTCCAATTACCACAAATGTAATACATTACAAATAAACATACGCTTCCAGGGACAGAATGAGGAGATCCATTATGGAGAAGAGCTGGTAAGTCGGAGCCATAAGCCTGACTCTAATTTTTCACACAAGAGGTAAAATTACAATCTTCCACTTCCACCCCTGATGATGAGTTTAAATGGAAAGGACACCACTGAGTTTATCACAGTGTGGAAAGTCACTGCCCAGCAGCAGAGCCTCCCCCACCCCTCTACCCTTTCATTTTACATAAGTATTACACATATATATCCAGCACTCTGAGCCAATTAAGAAGAAGAAATTAATGTAGACCCAGGCCACCAAGGTTCCCTCTATTCAGAGTCACTTCTGAGTATGTGAGCATCACCACTGCCATAGCTCCTATGCAGAAACACTGCTGTGTGGATCAGGGATCCTGAGTCTAAAGGAGCCCCAAATGAATGAAGCAGGGCTAATTCAAATGATATGTACACTTCTTCATTAGCCCTCAAATGTTCAAGTTCCTTTACAAAGAGGCCTCGTCGCCTAGCTTTCCTCCTTCTTCTTCCATCATATACAATATCTATACCAAGAACACAGTATTTCCAAAATAGCAATGTTTTTTCATGCCTTCCTGCCTTATTTCTCTACCTGAAATGCCTTATCTCCCCAATCTCCTAATCCACCTAGTGAAACTCTACTCTTCTCTTAAGTCCAGCTCAGATGCCTCCTCTTTGGTGAATCCTTCCCCAACCTCCTACCCTAGGCAAAATTCATTATACCCCCTCCATTCCCTCACAGTGGTCAGAGGAAAGCATGACCACAGAGGAAGGATGAAGCCTTGTATACATATTTTTTTTAAATGTAAAGGGTGAAAATTTTGCTCATTTCAGTTTTGTCACTCATAATCTTTCACAAGGTTTTCACAAAGTGATACATTGACTTAGTAGATATCACCTAGTCTAGTGTATTTCAAGCATGTACTTGTCTATAATCTTTCACTTTAAAATCTCAGGAGGAAGCTCAATACATACACAACAAATAAAACCAGAGCTGCTCTGTTTATAATAATATACAGAGGATTCAAAGTATCTTCTGCTTGAGTCTTCCCACAGTAAACCTTAAGGACGGCCCATGTAACCACTAACCCCAGTCCAATGAATGCCCTCTTTCTACAAATTAGAAAACCTGTGGCTTCCCTGGTGGCGCAGTGGTTAAGAATCCACCTGCCAATACAGGGGACATGGGTTCGAGCCCTGGTCCAGGAAGATCCCATGTGCCGAGGAGTAAGTAAGCCCGTGTGCCACAACTGCTGAGCCTGCGCTCTAGAGCCCACAAGCCACAACTACTGAAGCCCGCACGCCTAGAGCCCGTGCTCCGCAACAAGAGAAGCCACTGCAATGAGAAGCCCCCCCCCGCCCCCACAGCAACGTAGACCCAATGCAGCCAAACAAATAAAATAAATTTTTAAAATAAATAAATAATAGAGAAAAAAAAAACCTTTACAAATTGACAAATTAAAAAAAGCAAAAAAAACACAAAAAACCCAGGTCAAGAGCAGGTAGATGTGATATTCAAAAGCATACAATTTAGTGTTAGGGTCAGGACCTAGGTCTCCTGCCTTCTAGCTCTTTCTGTGATATCATTCCTGTCTTCCTAGTCTTGAGGGGGACAAAAGCTACAGGAAGAAAGCTGGTAAGAGAGAGAAATAAGAGGCTTGGCTAGGGTTAAAAATTCCATGGGAGCTTTTTCCGTCATCCTGCCAGCTGGAGCAGAGGATGTGGCAGTATAATATCTACCTTGAGACAGTCTTAATGACCGGCTGCTGAGTGATTCAGTGGGGAAGCAGAGAGGGCACAAGGCGGGGGAGGTGCCTGGTTGGGAGGCTGCTGTTTACAGCGTCAGCTAAGTACTAAGTCTCAGAAGGGGGCTACCTATATGATGGGACTTCAGGGTCCCCAAGAAGAGCCTCCTCTAACCACCAAAAAGCCGAAAACACCGCGCTGACAAACTGCAGTTTTATGTGATGTCATTGTTTGGATTCAAGCAGATCTAGATTGCATTCTAGACAGCAGATATGAGCTGCCGAACCTGTGAGTCTCAGTTTTCTGGCCTGTAAAATCAATGTGATAACACTGATCACACAGTTTACAGGAGTATTATCTTCATTAAATGAGACAATGTAAGGAAAAGGCACCTAGGCAGTATCTGGTATGTGGCAGGCCTTCAACAACCAGTACAGTCAGCCCGCTGTATCTGAGATTCTGCATCTGCAGATTCAACCAACTGGGGGTCAAAAATATTTGGGAAAAAAATTCCAGAAATTTCCAAAAAGCAAAACTTGAATTTACCATGCAGCAGCTATTTACATAGCATTTATATTGTGCTAGGTATTATATGTAATCTAGAGATGATTTAAGGTATACAGAAGGATGTGCATAGGTTATATGTAAATACTTCACCATTTTATACAAGGGAGTTGAGCATCCATGGACTTTGCTGGGGGGCAGGGGGGCTGGAACCAATCCCCTGTGGATACAGAGGGAAGAATGTAGCTCCTTTCTTCCTTTATGCTAGATATAGCCCTCTCTGTTCAAGTTTCTTATAACATAAGAGCCTTTGAAATTTAAAATACTATAATACTGAGTTATTATGGACTGAATCTTTTTGTCCCTTGCCAAAATCCATATGTTGAAGCCCTAATCCTTAATGTGATGGTATTTGGAGGTGGGGAGTTTGGGAGATAATCAGATTTAGATAAGCTTGTAAGGATGGAGCCCCTATGATGGAACTGGTGCTCTCATAAGGAGTTGAAGAGACCAGAGCTCGCTCTCTCTCTCTGCCATGTGGGGATAAAGACAGACGGCATCTACAAGCGAGGGAGAGGACTTTCTTTTCAACAGAACTTGATCATGCTGGCACCCTGATCTGGGAGTTTTAGTCTCCAGAACTGTTAGAAATAAGTAACTGTTCATTAAGCCACCCAACCTATGGTATTTATTATAGCAGCCCAACCTAACTAAGACACAAGTATTGGTGAGGAACTCCTAAACTCTGCTAACAGCAGTGTAAATTGGTAAACTCTGTAAAACTCTATAAAGTACTTGGTAGTATCTACTAAAGCTGAACTTGCATATGCCCTATAACCCAGCAGATTCTACTCCTGGGTAGGAAACAAGAGCTTATATTCACCAGAAGACATGTAAAGGAACTGTTCATAGCAGTATTATTCATAGTTGTTCCCAAACTGGGAACAACTTGAGCATCCATCAACAGCAGAATGCATAAATAAATTGTGATATATTCATACAACGAAATACAAATGAGCACTGAAAAAGAATGAACTAATTCTCCATACCAGAAAACAGAAAAATCGCATAAACATGATGTCAAACAAAAGAAGCCAGACATAAAAGAGTTTGTACTGATTCTATTTATAGAAAGCTCAAAACCAGGCAAAATTAACATGTATTGAAGGAAGCCAAAATAGCGGTTACCTGTTGGGGAAGGAGAAGTAATGACTGAAGGGGGATATAAGCTTAGCAGGTGCTGGATATGTTGTATATCTCGACTTGGGTCATACTTTATACTTTGTAAAAACTCATTGAACTATTAGTATTTGTGCACTTTTATACTTCAACTTTTAAAAAGTTTACAGGGAAAACAAACCTCTGAGAGATATAACAGACTGAAGGTCATAAGGTCCCAGAGCTCCTTCAGCCTGGGACTATACTCTCTGACATCCTTGTATCCACTCCTGCTTTTCCACGGCCACGGTCCTATTAGAAGCCTCCAGTCTCTCATAGATGGAAAACGAAAACATGCCTCTAAATTGGTCTCCAGCCCTGCACAAGTTCTTCCTCCTCCCCACTTTCTACAGTGTCCCCAGATAAACCTTACTAAGCACAGCATTGATCAATCATTCCCCTGTTCCAAAACCTTCACTATTCCCCACTGACTACCTCTGAGTTTTGCATTCAAGGTTGTCCTTATTGGATGCTAATCTACTATTCCAGGATCAGCTCATGATTCCTCCATATCTTAACCCACTGCCTCAATCAAATCACTTACTGCCTCTGAACACAGCCCATGCTTTTGCCATGTTCATGTTGTTTTTACTCTTCTTTTTGCTGTGCTTCATTCTCTAGGAAAAGGACTTGGGCAGAAAGAAACTAATCATTTGGTAAAGTGATAAAAAGCTTAACAAAGTCTATTCAGTCCCTAAAGCTACCCAACCACATCCTCCATCCTTCCTCACTATTTCCTTGGCGGGAAAATAATACTTTAGAAACTTCTATTTCATCTTCAAATGATAAAGATTGACTGCAAAATATGAAGACTAAATCTAGCTCCTGGCAAAAAATAAAAGTAACTTTATCCCTCTGCTCCTTGGTTACCTACATGATGGTGATGATAACAATGATTTTTTTATCCACATAGCACTTTAGAGTTTACAAAGCACTTTTATAACCTACTTTATTTAAATAAAGTCTCACAACAACCCTGGAAAGTATGCATTCTCATCCACATTTACACATAAGGACACCAAAGCTCAGGCGACCGCTAAGATTACATTCCTGTTCTCATATTCCTGGGATTCTCTGCAATAGATGAGGTTTATTCTTGACAACTTCCTACTACTCTTCTGAGCATCTCTCTCACCCCGTCTCCACTCCTCCATCACCAGGTATCTATTTTTTATTCCACCCCTATAGAGTATTGCTCTCGTACTGTGGTTATAATCTCCGATATGTTGCCTGAGACCACCACGGCATTGATGGTATTTATAAATCCTAGAAGTATTTATAAATTCCAGGAGGTATCCTTTACAGGTATTTATAAATTCCTAGAGGCCTCCAAGATTAGAAAGTCATTGAGAACCAAAGAATGAATTTTAAATGGTGAAGATGTAAGAATGATATTTAGAGAAGGAGACTGTCCCAAGAAAGTCATATTCCTTCAACAATTTTTTGAGGCCTATCATTGGCCAGGCTGCTAAATGCTGAGTCAAAGAGTAAAACATGGCCCTTGCCCTGAAGGAACTCACAGCCCAGTGCAGACCCCACAGGTGTCAGTCCTACACAGAGTACTGACTCTAGCTCAAAGAATCTGACCCTTAACGTCGCAATCACAGAAGTTTTTTGTCAAATTAGAGCAAATCCCCAAGAAGACAATCTACGCAGTTATCCATTCCTCTTCATTGACAATGAATATCCCATTCAAAATCAAACTGTCAAATTAGCAAATCAACCAATAAAATGCCAAAAAAACAGAGCAATCATTTCACATACTATATTTATAAACAAACATTAGGGAAAACATTCAACTCATGTGTACTCGTAGAAATACGTGGTAAAATAGCCAAATACTGCTTTCATACCTATCATATCAACACTTAAAAAGATAATACTGCATGCTGAAAAGTGAAGTGAATATAGCTGATGGACTGCAAACTGGAAAAACCTTTTATAGGAAGCAATATAGCAGTATCTATCAAAAGCTACATATATCATCATAATATTTTTAAGCAACCCTCAGAAAGCCATAGCCCCAGTGTCCCAAAGGCATTTGAAGTGTCAGTGATCAATGTGTCCTGCAATTCTCATTAATTCTGGCAACTAATTGCGCTCTTCATTGAGGTTTGAGCCAAGAGGTCCTATGCTAAGAGTCGTATTATCATAATCTCTGATCAAATAGTTCATTTCCTGAAAACTGAGAATGCCTATGGTAGTACTACGTAATAATGTTGGAAAATTGGAAGTCAGCAGTTCTCTAATAGAAACATAATTGAATAAATCATGGTACAACAGTTATTAAAATATATAATAATTATTAAGACTATATGACAATATGTAAACATTATTTACAAGTAGAAAAAACAAAATATGAAATTATAGCTAGACAACAATCACAACTATGTAAAAATATGTCTGCATTTGGACAAATATTGGAAGAGAACATAAAAATGTGACAGCAGCTGCTCTATTGCTATGGTGAAATTATGAGACAAACATGTTCTATTTAAAACTTCGTTTAATCATGTTGATATAATAATAAATCATACTTCATTACACTGCTTGTTTAATTGACTATCTTCCCAAATAAACCATAAGCTTTGTGAAGACAGGACAACGTCTCTTGTGTTCAGCACTATAGCACTAGTTCCCATGGAATACTTCATGAAGGAATTAATGAGATAAATGGGAAACCTCAAAATAATCCCCAAGAAGGAGAAAGGAAGTAGACCAGTAAAAACAAACAAAGGTGGGAATTCCCTGGCAGTCCAGTGATTAGGACTTTGCGCTTTCACTGCCGAGGGCCCAGGGTTCCATCCCTGGTCGGGGAACTAAGATCCCACATGCGTGAGGCCAAAAAACCCAAAACAAAACAAAAGGCTGATCTCTATGCCTGTTTTTAAGCTCTAACTATGGGAAAAACCAAATCAACTCATTGAAGAATCTCTGGGAAGTCTTTCTTCCCTCAAGGCCACCACCCAGACCTTTGCTCTTGAAGGGTCTGGAGAAAGGCACAGGTTCTGCTAAGTGGACACAGCAGCAGGGTGCTCCCACGATATTCAGGGAACATGAGCAGTCAGAAGGGACAGGAGCTTCAGATGCTTTCTCTACCCCAAACTCACTGCCCTTTGACTCCCAGAATCTTGCAAATTACTATAGTTGGAATTAAGTGGAAGAGGGAGGGGGCTGTAGCGAGAGGGACCGGCTATGTGGGGGAAAAAAAAAAAAAAGGCAGAAAAAAGTTGATCGGCGGGGAACAGTCTTTTTAGTAGGAACTTAAGTCTGATGCCACCCTGAGCTCTGGCTAAGAAATAAGTTTCCAGGTACAAAAGGATAATAAGAAGCTTTAAAGGAATTGAGCTCTGGAGTGAAAATCTCCTCTCCTGACAACTTAAAATCAGTCTGAAATACACCAGAGGCACCAGAAGGACTCTAAGTCATCAGAGTATTATAAGCATTAACAAAAAACACATAGGGAAAGGAGACAATCTTTAAGTTATTTTTCAACCAACCTACGCAGCACCTGTCACAGACCATACAGGCACTTTCCAGCTGAAGCAATTTCTTATCTGTTCTTGGTGCTTTGAGGCAAAAGGATCATAATTGATTAACGCAGAGCTTGGAAAGTTTAGCTGCACAGAGAAAAGGGGCACTGAGTAAGGAGAAAAGGGTACAGAGAAAGAAGAATCTAGATTTTACATACAGCTCTACCTATTTCATGTAGTAACTCTAAGCAAACCACACTCTCTCTGAGCCTTGGTTTCCTAATCAAAACAGGCAACTATACCAACTTACCTCACAAGGTTAAGGTGACAATTAAATTAGATGATACATGCAAGTGGAAGTATATACTAAATTATAAAGTTTTACTTAAACATGTGACCTAATTACAGAATCACACATGCTACAGTTTCCTTCCAGGATGAAAGTTCAGTTCAGTGCATTTTTCAACCTGATCTGAGTGTGTAAGTAAGTCATCTGGTGGCTACAGGAAAACCAATCTCATCCCTCTTTGCCAAGTTTTTTCTTTTAAAGAGTAGACTTTTCATGTGGGTGTGGGGCAATAAAGAATGATTCTCTTTTTCCCCCAATCTTAATGCTAAAACTGTACTATTCATTACTTAGGGTCAGAGAAGATTTTCTATTTTCCAGCTTCTTCTATGAAAATGCAAAAACCTGTGAAAAGGGATTGCCAACAGCCATTAACAACTCACACTGAGTAAAGATTAACTCAGCCTGATGAAAATAAAAAGCTAGGAAATAAGGATGCCAACAACAATCTGGCCAATTCCCAGGAACCTCTGGATTTCAAGAAGGTTCCAACCACCAACCACTAAAATTTCCCCCCAATTCCCATATTGCAGCATCTAAAAATCTCTCAGACTATTTCTTACACTGAAAAACAAGACCTCATGTCCCAATTTTGTTTTAGAAAATATGTTCACCTCTGGAATGGGTCCCAGGTCACAGGAGTCCATGGACACAGAGTGAAAGGCATCAGTGGGGGGAGAAGACACAGAAAAGTGAAAAAACAAAATTCACCAGTTCCACAGTTCTAACTAGAATCAGCAGCCCTGATACTAGGGAAAAACCTGTTGTCTCCCCCAAATTTCTACTCCTAATTAACTAGAAAAACTGCCCATGACAAAACTTAAGAGGAAATTAAGTGGGGAATTCTTCCTCATATCTACTCTCAGTCCCACCTGTTGCTACAGTTTCAGTCCATATATATTTAAATCTGTTGTGTATGTTACAGTTTGCAATCTGACCTCACAACAATCCTATGAAGAAAGTAGGGCAGCTTTTATTACTCCAACTTTAAGGATGAGGAAACTGAGATTCAGGGAAGAACAGAAGCTTGCTATGGCTGAATTAAACCCAGACCTTCTGAGTCCAAATCTCCTGTGCTGTCCAAAACACCACGATGTTTCTTGAGGTCTTCTGGTTCCAGTCTTGCCAGAGAAGATAAATACCAGTCCCATCCTTCCTGTGACCACCTTCCATGGCTCTGTTCACTGGCTTTTTGTGTCAAATCTAGCAGTTTCTGCAAGAGAATCCCAAGGTAGCACTAAAGGGAAATCATTAAACTAAACACCCATGGAAAACAAAGTTTAATAAATGGCTGGAAGAACTAACATTATTGTTCACTTAATACAAGCTTCCAACTAAATTAGCTCACCATCTAGCTCTATGGCACCTGCAACTCAGTCTAGGAAGCCCACAGCAAAATACAGAAGATCCAAAGGCAGAGACCTGGGTGGGAGTCCTAACTCTGTCACTTCCTGAGTATGTGACCTTGGGTAACCTCCCCATCTTAATTCCTTCATATGTAAATGAAAATAACATTAATTACTGCCCCACAAATACTGTCGTATGGAGGATTAAATGAGACAATGGATGTGACAGTGCTCAAAGTATAAAGTTTCTACAAATAAGCCATCTCAAAAACATCTTCCCCCAAGACTGTTTCAAAACATTAGTAATCATTGTTTTCTAAACTATGTGCAACAAACTACTCCAAAACCAAAATGAAGGAATATTCATTTAGGCTTGCCCTATTTTTCAAAATTACTTTTAGTGTCACAGAAACCTGCCTACAAATGACTTTACTTGACTTGAAGGCTCCTATAAAGACTCACATGGTAAGCTGTTGCCTCAAAGTTGCTATGAAAATCTGCTTGTCATGGTGGAACTTTTATTGAACATTTCCCAGGTCCCAGTCACATTAGGCATTTTGAGAGTTTATGTCAATTGATTCTCATAAGAATGAGAAATACTTTATCTCCTCTTTATAGAGGAAGAAACAAGTTCACAAAAAACAAGAAACTGCTCGAGGTAAAACAGGTGTCCGTGTCGCTGAGGAAAAGAAACACCAAGGTGTTAAGTGGCAAGGAGAAATTTGGAACACTGTTACCTAGTGATTATAGAGCATGGTGGATAAGAGCGTGGTCTCGGAGCTGCACTACCTGGATTCACATCCTGAATTCGCTATGCGTTTCTTCATTTGCAAAATTTGGTTAATAACAGTAATCTATTTCATAACTTAGTAAATCAGTTAATACATCTACTTAGAACACCTACCTAGCACATTGTATACTCGACACATTAGATATTATTGCCATCATTTCTCCCACCCCGCTTATCCAAACCTCTCTCCCTCTTTTCCCTGCCCTGAAACCTGTGTGCTGACTAGCCTAAAGCTCCCTTGCACACATTTTACTCACTGTTGTTTATGATTTTGCTCTTTCTCTTCCTTTTAACTGAAATGCCTCTCTCCTTCCTCACCAATCTAAATCTCACTCAGCCTTGAAAGCCTAGCTCAGACCTAGCCCCTTCTGTGAAATATTTTCTGACTTCACCAGCCCACAGTGATTTCTTCCTTCTCTGAACAAGTCTTTATACCGTCAAACGATCTAACCTTTACAAATCACTTGACTTCTAAAGTGGTTTCTAAAGGACTCTGAAGATAAATGATTTAGCTCAAATCCCTAATTTTTGAAAGAGAAAAAGAGGCTTAAAGTGTTAAACTGCCTATGGTGACACAAAGTTACACGGCAGAGTAGAGGCTTGACCCAGATATTTTAAATGTTTGCGATGCTCTTTCCACTAGATAATGCTAATTTTGTCTTCCTTGAGATTCCCTACAAGTTCTCAAAAGTGAAAGCATGTATTATATAATTGTCTGATTCCAAGTATTTCACTTACTTTGTAGCCTTCATGGAAACTAACACACTGGAGTTATTAGCTCTTTGCTAACTGATTAGCAGATCAATCTTTCACTGCTACCCTTTTGCCCCGCAGTCAAAATGTTAGTAAACATAGGACTCTCTAGAACTTAAATTCTCATCATTGGCTATTCCTCAGGGGGTGACAGGGACTGCAGAGGGAATTATATCCATATGTGTCCCTGAGTCACATCACAGGGTCCAACAAGAACAACAAAAAACTCATTCTATATCACTGAAACCTGGAAGTGTAAAAGAAAACAGTCTTCAGCTGTGCTATTGTAATATTAGGGCCCTCTAAGGATTCAAGTCCACAATAGAGAAAGGGGACTTCAATTTCCCCCCCACAAAGCCCAAGCCTCTTTTTGTAGGATTAAATCGGGCTAAAGTTACCGCATAAAGTTGTTAGACCCCTTGAGCGGAGAAATAGATGAGAGGTATATATCCTGGAAAGGGATTAAAGCTGTGCTTGGGAGGAATGGAATGGAAGAATGGTCCTAGACAGAAAGAAAAAGGAAAGAACAGATTCTAAAATCTGAGAAAGGCTCCAGTAAACAAAAGACATCTTAGCGCCTAGGCTGAGAGAGGGGAAGAAGCAGAGAGCACAATAGCTGTTCTCCAGAAAGGAAGGAAGAGCAAGCGTGGGGTGTTCATGCACATCAGAAAAGGGCAAGCTGGAGAGCTTAATAGCTATTTAATATTTGGAAAGCGACTACTTTTATGAGTCTGTTTGTTCATCATTATGAAGATAAAATGAGACATTGGGTATGAATATGTTGTGCAAACTGTACAACACAGTGCACACGGCAGGGATCAGGAAATAAATGCTGTTAGCCAACACTTCAACATATGTATACAAAAGTTCTTAGAGCTATCAGGGAGACAGGAATTCAACCACAAGTCCACAATTCCCATGACTGAGTAGGAAACATACACAGTGGGCATTATAGGATTAGCCCCTTTTTTTTCAGGATACCACATGGTAGCAACACTGTAAGAAAGGGGTACTGAATGGAGAGTACTCGAAGATGAGCTTTTCATCCAAGGACATGTTTAGCCATGTACTGACCTATGCCTCCCCTTCCAAAGATTTACAAGCATTACCACATAGAATAAATCATAGAGCTAAAGCTTTTGAAAGAAAATGGCACAAAAACTGTAACATGGAAATAATGTAGTGCTGTAAAGGATCTGAGAGAATGTTTCAATCCTCTCATTTGACAGAGTTTAGAAAATCAAACTCCAAAGAGGCAAAATGGTTTATCAAAGAATACACAGTGGCACATTTTTAATGGTACAAACATTTCTAACCACAACATCTTCATTCCTCTCTGCTCCCACAGCATCCTATGCATACTAATTACCATAGTGTACTAAAATCCTATTTAAACGTCTGTCGTCTCCCCTACTCGACTGGAAGATCCCAGGGGACAAGGCCTATGCCCAACTTAACCTTATATCCCCAGCACCTGGCTTGTGTTTAGATGCTCCACTGCACTGAACATATCCCCGTTAAAACTGTTTTGTAAATATGAGGGAAAGTAGGCAATTCTGGAAAACTTGCTAATTAGGCCTCCATTACATTTTGCTTAGCAAGATATTGAAAAGGCTAATGTTACCACAGACCTCAACTTGGGTACAGAAAGACAGTAAACAATCTTAGGCAGACAGGGACACTAAGGTAAAAATGGGTCCCTGAAAGCAAGGTCATCATAGTAGCGCAGTCCTACTAACTTTATTATATCGTTGGAGTTTGATGACTAGGTCTCTAATTAAGAGTCTCCTTCAACCATTTTACAATGACCTTTGCTGAAACAACAATAACACAAATAAGACAGTGAAACTGCTAGTGGGGATATAGTGCAATATGCTCATGTGGTTCTTTTTTAAGCACTTACAACTCCACAGTGGCTCTTTAAAAGCAGCAGACACGGGCTTCCCTGGTGGCGCAGTGGTTGAGAGTCCGCCTGCCGATACAGGGGACACGGGTTCGTGCCCCAGTCCGGGAAAATCCCACATGCCACGGAGCGGCTGGGCCTGTGAGCCATGGCCACTGAGCCTGTGCGTCCAGAGCCTGTGCTCCGCAACGGGAGAGGCCACAACGGTGGGAGGCCCGCGTACAGCAAAAAAAAAAAAAAAAAGCAGCAGACAAAAACAGAATTTTCAAGGAGAAAAAAGGTAAAATTTAAAGAATCTACTCATAGAGTAACTTAAGAGTCAGAAGACGCGAATTCTGGTTTCCATTCTCTCACTAACTTCTTATTTGACCTTGGGCAAATTGTTCCATTTCTCTGGGCTTAGAAGGAAGACTGAAATTCTAGATCCTAGTTCTGAATAAATTTGAACAAGCCACTTTGCTTCTTCAGAACAAGATTTCCCCCATTTATGGGACTTCCCTGCTGGCACAGTCATTAAGAATCCACCTGCCAATGTAGGGGACACGGGTTCAAGCCCTGATCCTGGAAGATCGCACATGCTGCGGAGCAACTAAGCCCCTGCACCACAACTACTGAGCCTGTGTGCCACAACTACTGAAGCCCGCACACCTACAGCCTGTGCTCCACAACATGAGAAGCCACCGCAATGAGAAGTCCGTGCACCGAAATGAAGAGTAGCCCCCGCTCACCGCAACTAGAGAAAGCCCGCGCGCAGCAATGAACGCCCAACGCAGCCAAAAAAATTAATTTATTTAAAAAATTTCCCCCATTTATAAAGTAACCCGGATTATCTTCCAGCTCTAATAACCTAGAATTCTAAGCTATAAGCTACTGTTGCTATGAACAATGAAATTCAATGTAATCAGTATGTTTGTGTTAGAAACAGGACATGTAGATAAAATATTTGGCAGAGAGAAGCCTCAAACCTCACTGGAGCTTTCCCCCCAAGTTTCAATTCAAATATTTTTCTAGAACTACACACAAGCACTGGTCCAGACTTCTGCGCTTCCCCTATTCTTAATGAAATGCCCAAAGACTGACCAGAAAAGAATGGGAACCAGCACTTCCCAGATAATGCATCAACCGAGTCTCTTGGTTGTCTCCCTCTCTTCTACCAGTGCACTTTCCTTATACCATCCACTGTCTGGACTGAGCCAACCTATCTGTTTTGATTTAAATTCTTCAAGGCTCAGTTCAAATCTCACTATTTCCATGAAGCATTCCCTTCCCATTCTAGCCCACATCCATCTCTCCCTCTTTTAAACGTCTACAGTACAATACATTGTTGTGGTAGGGATTAAATGATATTTCCAAAGAACTCGGTATCACATGTGACATATAGCAGTTGCTCAAAAAGTGATAGTACTTGGTGTTGTTGCCACATCTTTAGCACTAATCACATACCCTTTAGTTCAGTGCATCTTAAATTTAATATGCATGTGAATCACCTGGAGATCTTATTCAAATGCAAAGTGTGATTCAGTAGGCATCAGGTGGGACCCGATAATCTGCAGTTCAAAAAGCTCCTGGTTGATGCCTATTCTGCTGATCCAAGGACCATAGTTCAAATACAAAGGGAAGTTTTTAGTAAACTTTTTTTTAAATGTATTTATGTTGTCTATCCAGCCAGATGGAAAGATCTTAGAAGAGAGATACTATGTCTCATTTTTCTTAGCATATATACTCTATACAGAGGTGTGCAATAAACATCTGTGGACTTATCAAATCTGCAATCTCTAGATACTCTAGATAATCTCTAGAATGCCTGTTATACCGATTTTCAAATTCAAACATTGAGACATTCGAGGTTGAAAAAGCTCACTTGATCACTGGAATTGGAATCACTGGAACAGAGGCAGGGGAGAATCTGAGAGAAAACTTACCTCATAACCAGTGAGAAGGTAAAACACAGAAAAAACAACATATGCAAATGGACGCTTGTTCCTTGTTTAAGCACAAACATCGTTAAAATGCAATATTAACTGCACTTCTAATTTAGGTACGAACCTTGAAAGAAGACATGCATTTTCAGGCATATATATATATATATATATATATTAGTAATAATTAACTAAAAAGGTATATAATGAGCTTGATATCACGTTTTAGTGGAACAGAAATATTTTTCAGTGATCCGTTAATGTGCAAATGTGCAATTAACCTAAAGAGCTCAGGCAACCAATGAAAACACATTTCAAGCAAAAGAAAGAGAGGAACATCCTCCGATTTTCCCATCAACCTGGTCAGTGATATGATCCCCAGATTCCATTGCCCACAATTACACTACAGAAATTCAAAAGAATCTGCTGTGTGTCAAGGCTGCTCTAAGACGCTGCCTATTTTAAGCCCTCCTTTAAATCTCCAATTATTTAAATACTTGTTATAACCCTCCGTATTTTAGCATTCCATAATTCGAATGGGACCAATATTCTCAAATTTTACTCGGAGGCTATACTCTGACTTCCTATGCAAGCACCAGGAAAATAATATCAGGCATGTATGACACCTGCTCACAGAATACTATCTAGGTAGGTAAAACTGTGAGACAAATCTATTAAAATCAGTCTTTAGAGCAAAAAGCACCTTTTTAAGTCACTGAGCTTGTCATAAACAGGCATCTGCGCCTTAACTCATAGAGACCTTTCAATAAAGCCACTCACCAATACTTAACTGCGATGTTTTTAACAAATACAGACACCTTAAAAGAAGACAGACTCTGCAAAATTCTGAGAACTGCCATCAAGCACAGAAACACAGAAGCACAGAACTGCTGTCAAGCACTAGACTCAAACTGGGTTTATGAGTTTTAATAAATCAATGTTATTACTTTAGAGAAAATCAGAAAACAGTTGGGAGTCAGCCTACAGTAAAGTGGCTTCTATTTCTTCCATCCGAAGTCTAGTCTCCTGGGCAAGGCAAGTTCTGTGGTTCGTGCCAGGCAGGCAGTCTTCCTAGAGAATAATACTACCCAAGGAGAGTTTCAAGTCCCAAGCCACAGAAGCAGTTATAAACACATACCCATACAAATGAGTGTCTTCCTACCTGCGGGTACCTAACTAGTAATTACACCCAAAACAAATGCCTTCAACAGGAAAGGAGATCAGGACCACGTACAGGAGGGTCAAGATTCTTGCATAAAAAAATGAAGCACCAATTTCATTCTCATTTCTCCCCTCCTTTTCCTGGTCTTTCTTCAAGACTCATCCTTTGTGAAGCTTTCTCCAATAACTCTGACCCTTACTCTCAATAACTCTAATCACACCATTTACTGAAAGCCTGAAACACCAGTCTCAACTAATTATTCTAGATTCCTTTTTGTTAACTGTTTCATGTTTTCATTTTGTCTCCCAAATTTGAGTGAGTTCTCTGTAAGGCCCATACACTGCCTAGCCCCTAGAGGGGGCCAAATATTAATATTGCTAATAATATAATAATAATAATGATATAACATATTATATATATATATATATATATACACACATAATAATATAATGGAGTGGCAAAAGTGGAGTCAAGTAGGCCTAAGTTCAAATTCTGGTTCTACCATTTGACTGTGAACACATTACTTACTTTCTCTAAGACTCAGTTTGGTGGTGAAAATTCAATAAGATATATATTAGTGCACCTAGTACAGGGTTTGGCATATAACAGATGCTCAATAAAGCTTAGCTACCTTCCCTTCCCATTTAATAAGCACTTGTTGATTTGAACTGAGTTAGAGTAATTCTCCTAGGGGACTGCCAATGGCACCATCATATACTCTCTTACCTTCCCCAGTACACTCTTGTGTGTGTCTGTGTCATTTCCTTACAAAGGTCACTTCAGGTTTTCTGCTCTGCTGTCCTAAGAAAAAGCCAACTACACAAGTCAGCAGGAGGGCATCTCCACATCTACATTTCACTTTTATCACAGCCACGCCAGCACTCTCTCCGTCTGGGTCTCCCAGTGAGAAAATGATAGAGAAAACCAGGGAAGCAGCCAGAAGAGGAAATGGAGATAAATAGCTCTGTGGTCCCTCTGTGCCTCCCTCTTGGGAGGAAAGACTTAGGTCTAGTCTCCAACCCCAACTCTTGTGAGGAAAGGAGAAAAAACCCCAAAAAACAAAAAAAATCTTGCCATGTTCCAGAAGAAAAAGCAACCCCTTTTCCTCACCTCTTCACTTCTTCAAGCCCTTCACCAGTCAATTCCACTATCACCTCCCACCCTAACCATCCCCTGGGTCAACTTCCTCCTCCATAAAACAGAGCCTCTTTTAACTAATTTGTCTTAAACAGACCTCATTCATGCTTTTATCGACCAGAGGTCACATATTCCCTCAGCCTTCAGCATTCCAATTTGGAATATCCCTTAAAACAACAAAAAAGAAATTTTTAAGTTTCCCATCTTCTGCATTAAGGCACATCTCTTTATTTGCGTCCCTTTAATGATCCAGAATATTTAATGATACAGAATACCTCGGTCATCATCCTTCCAGCTGGAAAAAGTAACATCACTTCCACCCCAAAACACATACCCACCCCCCAAAATATTTTTTTAATCCACAAATTGGAGATTTGGGAAAATACAAGAATATTTGGGGCTGCAGAAAATACAAGAATTGTATTATTCTTAAACGAGTTCACCATGCTGCACGGGAACAAGTCCATGTACACCTGGCTCCCACCAGCCTTAATCGGACCAGGTGAAAAAATACCCCCTCGCCCTCTCGCTTCCCCGCCCCCAACTACCCATTTCCATTCCTGATTCGCCCCGGGGCCCATAAGGCAGAACCTTTCTTGTTGGCCTTCACGTCCCTCGGGGGATCTGGGACCCTTTTCACGTCAGCTTTGATGTATTGAGGCAGAAAAGTCTGTTCCCTCCACCCCTCCCTCAAAAAAAAAAAAAAAACTCTATTTCTTAAGACTCTTCCCTGTTGGATAAAGTAGCTCCAGCATTTGTGTGTAGGGGGGATTTGAGTCAACTGAGGGACTATTTTACCGCAGGCTTCACCTTTCCAGGCTGACCAGTGCCTCCCCCCGCCCTCGACACACACACGCTCGCTGGACCCCCTCTCCTCGCGGCGGGACCCCAGACCCTCCTTTTCGTTGCTCTGACACCTCCCTGGGAGCCGGAGCATCCTCGGAGCGGCCCCGAGCCCCGGGCGGCGCCGGCCGGGCACCTACCAGTCGGTGTGCGGCTCGTCGACGACCAGCAGCACCTTGGCCTTCCTGGCGGCGGCGGGCGCGGGCGCGGGCGCGTCCACCAGCCCGGCCGAGGCTGCCGTTTGCTTCACCGCCTGGGAGAGCGAGCTGAAGAAGCTGCTGCCCACCGACGGCGCCGGGGCCGGCTGCGGCGCGGGCTGCGGCGCGGGCGCCGGGGCGGGCGGCGGCCTCCGCTCGGGGCCCGGCGAGGCGACCGGGGGCGCAGACGAGGCCGAGGCCGCGCCCGGGCCGGGGGGCGGCGGCGGCGGCGGCTGCTGGGGCTCCGGCCGCTGCAGGTCAGTCATGTAGCCATTGGGCAGGTTGGCGATGAAGCTGCTGTCGGACAGTCGGCGCCGCAGGAAGTTCATCATCTGGCTTGAAGGGCTGAGGGCGCCCGGGGCGGCGGAGCCGGGAGGCGCGGAGGGCGAGACGGAAGCGGCGGCGGGGACTGAGGTGGCTGAGGCGGCTGAAGCGGTAGAGGCTCGGTCCGAGGCGCGCAAGCCAAGCAGACAGCCGCGGCCAACTGGGCCGGGCGGGCGGGGAGGTGCGAGGCTCAGCGCCAGGGAGAGGGCGGAGCCGGGGGCGGGGGCACATGTTGCCCCGCCCCGCGCCGCAGAGCCGGCGCCTCCCCAGACTCGCAGCCTGTGCAGCCGGCTGTGAGCAGCGGGCCTTCGGGGGCTGGGGACACGCGGTCTGGGGAGGACCAGGCCTCCTGAGACCTGAGCGTGGCTCTCTGGGGAGGGCGTGGAAGCTAGTCCTGCTCCCCAAGAATAGGGACAAGAGAGCTCAGAGCCCCTACCATCTTTTTGACTGGGAGAGAAAAGAACCGTGTCCGGGAAACTGTCCCCACTCCCTTTGAAGGAAAGAAAGGTGTCAACCTCCCCACCCTGAGGTGTGAACGAAGCCATTCCCCTCGCGCGCGCGAACATGCACACACACACACACACACACACACACACACACACACACACACACACACAAACACACACACACCCTATAGTGAGATGAAAAAGAACTATCCCTTCCTCAATGCTGGGAGAGAAAGACATCCCCCCCTACCCTAAGGTGACAAGACAAGACCTAGTGGGGAAGCGAAGGGTCGTCTCCTCTACTTTGGGGAGAAAGGGGGTGGGACGCAGACCCTCTCCACCTGTCTTGGAAGGATGTGTGGGATGCGCTTTCAGCACCTGAACCTTAGGGATGGCTCACCTCAGAGCACCTACTCCTCTCCCCCATCTCTTGCACAAGAGAGAGGAAACATGTGTAAGTCTGGAGATCCCCCGATGCAGGACCCCTGAGTGGGATACCTAAGGCTCTGCCACCCCTTCTGCGTTCTTGCTTACAGGCATTGGTGTATCCTATGTAGTAACGAGAAGGTCACCTCTTTAAGATCTTTCTGTTTGTTTTTTCCAGTTCGTTCATTGGCCAGATCTGCCTCGACCTCCATGAAGGCTTTCTGATTACCACCTTCCCATGGGCACTCCCTGAATCTCGTATGCCCCATGAACCTTTGTTTTCACCTCTCAGGAGATATACTTTTAATCCCTATGTTGAATTGCAGCAGGACTCAGCAGATATACCTTACATTCAGACCACTCTGCGTGGTACGTGACCTTGGGCAAATCAGCCCTCTGAGCCTCTTTTCCTGAGCCAGTGAAAGGAGATAACACTTTTCAAAGTCGTTACACAGAGTAAGTGAGAGCATGTATGTAAAGCGCCTGGCAAACAGTAGGCATTCTAGTAGTGGTGGCAAGATTCTTATACTTTTTTTTTTTTTTTTTTTGCCGTACGCGGGCCTCTCACTGTTGTGGCCTCTCCCGTTGCAGAGCACAAGCTCCGGACGCGCAGGCCCAGCGGCCATGGCTCACGGGCCCAGCCGCTCCGCGGCATCTGGGATCCTCCCGGACCAGGACACAAACCCGTGTCCCCTGCATCGGCAGGCGGACTCTCAACCACTGCGCCACCAGGGAAGCCCAAGATTCTTATTCTTATTGGAACTAGTTCTCAGTAAGTATTTATTGGGCTGAATGGAATCAATGAGCAGCTTGTCACTAATGTTGGCAGGCAGTTCTTGCTTCCTACATCCCAGCTGGCACTCAGCTTGGGCACTGGAGATGCACAAACCAGCCCTGAGCCAGAGACCCAGTGATGTCCAAGAGGTCTTCGGTCAACTATAGTTATACAGTGGTCCTCCCATCTCCCATGTGCCAGGCATGGTTAGAGCTGGATAGACTGACATGAATGGAAAGTGTCCCTTGTTTGCTAGTTCACCGTCTATGTGGGCTAGAGGGGGAAAGTAGGGAGGACAGACAAAGAAACAATCACCACAATAAGATGGACGAGGTGTTTTAGGAGCACCAGAGAGCGAGGGATTCATTCTGCCTGTGAGGCTTAGGGATACCTTCTCAGAAGATGTGATATTTGAGATGGGTCTTGAGGCATCTGAAACGGTTTACAATCAGAGAAGAGGGAAAGCAGTCAGACAGAGAAGGCCTGCAGGAATGTTCCTTGATGACTCCTCCAGGAAGCCTCCCCTCAATCCTCCAGGGTGGGCTGTTTCAATGTCTGTGCTTGGTTTCGTCATAGCCCCTGAAGAAATGATAATAAAATATTCTGGTGACTAGAATATAAGCTTTTCAATGATGGGGTTGTGTCTCAGTCATCTTTGGACCCCAACACCAAGCACAGTGCCTGATACATAGCAAGGACTCTGCTGTTTAAGAATCCAGCTCTACTCTTACCCAACTCAGTTCTTGTGTTTATTGGAGAATAAAACTGATGTCACTAATAACTTAAGTAAATAAACTCAGTTTGATGTATTAAACTGAGTATTTTTTAGAAAATGAGAGGAATCTTTTCCAAAGGCATGAATCTCTACTGATGGGATTTCAGACACTGTATCACCTTAAGTTTTTTGAATGAGTGGGTTGTCTTTTTTTATATATATTTCACTAATTCCCCCCTAACCATTAAGCTTGTAGAGCACATATAATATTTAAAAATCAACCAATTAACAAACATGTCTTGAGTACCTAATACACACAAGGCATCATGCTAGGCACTGGAGGGTAAAGGAGATTCAAGATGAAGAAAATCCAAGTTCTGCCCATAAGAAGACAACTCAGAAACACGTGAACACATAATTAGCAATGGCAGAGCGTCTGTGTGTGACCAGAAAGTGGAGCAGGCAGTGAGGATTAAAGGAGGCAGAGGAAGAAGAGATCTCTGGGGTAGGAGGAGAGTTCACAGGAGCAGTAGAGCCCAGGCCGTGTAAAATGGGTGGAATTCAGAAAACCAGGACAACGTAGGGGAGACAGTCAAGACGGAGGAGATGGCAAGAGCAAAGTCAGGGAAGCTGGATTGGATAAGTCATAAGAAGGTATAGATCTATTCCTTGAAAGCAAAGACCCTCCCTGTATTATCACTATACTCCTTAAGCCTTAGAATAGCACCTGGCATGTAGAATGCACTCAAATATTTGTAAGAGGGGTTCTGAGAGGCTGTACTTGTGTGTGTGTTTATTTTGTTGGTGTCTGTCCAGCTATAGTTTTAGATGGCAAGCACCTCACAGTGAGGAATTCTGTCTGCTGCTTCTCTCACCATGATCTGCAAAGCCTGATGTAACATTCAACACACAGGAAGTATCCCAGTCTTGGGTGGTAGATCAGAACGTTCCCAGAGAACTGCTTACCTATAGATTCCTTCACTGATACAATGGAGGCCCACAAGACCATTAAAAATATTTATCAAATATTCCACTAATTTATAACTATTTTCTGGTAGGTTTTAATAAGAATATTACTCTTATGGAAGAACAGAATATTTTCTTATGATTGGGCATGGGTGGTTATTAATCAGCTCAATATAATCAGAAGATTTTCGTTAGTTGGCACAAATGTAAATCACAGCCGATTAAAACAATATCCTCCGTGTTCCACTGAGTCCTTGCCAGGAAGTGTCTTTAGCATGCAAAGACACTGTATTATAAATGGGCTTGGGTTTTCAATGAGCTGTAATGAAAATCTTTCCCGTATCCTTACCTGTGGATCTAGGTTCCAGATGCAGGGAGAATATAGCCCTCTTCATTTATCTTATATCCTGCCTTTTCTCTGGAATTGAAGAGGGAGCAGGATTGGGAAATGCTATAAAATATAAAATTCTGGTGCAGTTAGGGCCTTTTCTACCTATCTCCCTCTGAGACCAACCAGCCATTCCCCATCTCCAGGTAGAAGGCATTTCTCCCAGAACAATCAGTGAAGAAGTGGGGACGGGGGATCTCTCCCATCTTTCTTTCTTTCTTTTTTTCCTAACATCTTTATTGGAGTATAATTGCTTTACAACTGTGTCTTAGTTTCTGCTATATAACAAAATGAATCAGCTATATATATATATATATATATATCCCCATATCCCCTCCCTCTCATATCTCCCTCCCACCCTCCCTATCCCCCCTGTCTAGGTGGTCACAAAGCACCGAGCTGATCTCCCTGTGCTAATCATTCAGTGACTGACTAAGCCCTGACGGACTATTCTGATTCTGACTATCAGAATCTCGGAAGTCTCTTCCAGTTCTGGAAGCCTGGGACTCTTTGAGGTCCTTCCTTGTGTAATCTTTATCTTCCCACTGAATTGTAAACACAAGTAACCACCTGGCGACTGCAGATGAAAGAATCCTGCTAAACTTGGGAACCAATTTAAATGCTTTACCGCGCCCCTCTGATTTCTCTCTTCCCCTTGAGCAACAGTGCAGCAGAGAAGGCTCACAGGGAGCCAGGCTGGGTACAGGTCGGAGGAGCAATTGAAGTGCCTTTTGCAGGCAGAGCTCAAACACAAAGCTTAAAGGGGAACCTCGGCACACTGTCTTGGTTCCTCCCAAACAAGGAAATTTGCTGGAACATGCCAACCTTGGCCCTTGCTCATGCCTCAGGATCAGGGACCCCCTTCAGACCCAGCTGCCCTAAAAAGAAGTAGAAAGCGTTTGGGATTGAGGAACTGTGGGTTCTTGTCCTGGCTCCATTACTCGTTGGCTTTGCAGATTTTCAACAAGTTGCTCGGCTCCCTGGGCCTCTTATGTAAACTGGGGGTATTAGGTCTTCCTCGGGCCTCTCATGAGATAATATGACAACACTTTGAAGGCGACAAAGCTTTCCTGGAAGAGGCATCATTATTGCTCCCATACTATCTTGTTACCTGCCGTTTGGAGAACCCGGTTGAATTGAGGGTTTGCCATCTCTATTCAGGTGGGCCTTCGTGACCGTCAGCCCTGGGGATGCCCTCCTCCTCCACTCTGCACAGAAGACGGCTATGTCCTGAGCTTTGAATTCTCCGAATGTGGCACATCAGCTGGGCCACTTTGCTATACTTACGAATCACACAAATATAAGTTCAACTCCTAAATCTGCCTAGTGGTAACTGTGTCGCTCTGAACAAGTCACGTTCAGCCTCAGTTTCCTGATCTGTAAAAGAATGGCGATAATTATCATAACGACCTCGAAGGACTATTTCAAGAGCTAAATAAGATCAAGTATATGAGTGTATTTTATCAGCCATAAAGCACTGTGCAAATGTTAGCTATTAATATTTCTGATGCCAGGGGAATCACAGAATTTGCCAGTAGCACAACTAAATAAAAAAAGGACTCTCCTCATACATGTGTATCCCCACGTTACACACCCAAGAGAATTCATAGAAGGCACGAGGTCGACCTCTGCCGCTACTCCCAGGCTTAGTCATACCTGCCCAAAATAAATGCAACAACCACTTCAACTATTGGCTTCTACCTTTCTGGATGACCTTGAAAAGACACTTCACTTCTGTCTCCAGGCTTCCATTTCCTGGCTTGGAAGATGAGGGAGAGGGAGCTAAGCTGGGCGATCCTCAAGGTCTGGTGTTGTGGGATTCTCTGGGTAGGGCCCCGCAGGGAGAAATAAGCACCTGACGTCACCGGGCTGAGCCAGGGAACACAGGGGCAAACACTGAACGCTGAGACGGCTTTAGGAAGAGAGAGAAGCCGGGGCGCCCAGAAGAAACACAGGTGGCATGACTTCTAATTCCAATACCCCTGACTTAAGGGAGTCAGAGATGGTCCCCTTGCCAAGTCTCCACTTCTCTGACAGTATTGGGGACATCATAATAACTACAACTGATTAGATGCTGACCAGTTGCCAGAAACTGTCCATGTGTCATGTCATTTAATCTCCCACAAGGGAGGTGTTAAATATCCCCCTTTTACCAATGAAGCAATTAGACTTCAGAGAGGGTACAGCAACTAACATGAGATCTTTGAACTAAAAAGTTACAGAGCTAGAAGTCAGGTCTCGTTGTCTGCAAAGCCCATGAAATTCTGCACTAGGGTGTACTGACAGCCCCCTTAGAAAGGTGCCATCCATCAGCAACTTGCCTAATAAACACATTTATTGGAAGCCATGGAAAATGTAATATGCCCCCTGGGCCCTCCTCAAGCTTTCCTGCCATCTCCCTTTGCCCAGATTCCTTCAGACACAGGAGGCTTGGAATCCCGTATAAACATTCCTGCCCCAGCAACAAGCTAGCCTCAAGCAAGAAGAATCTAGCTGATGAGACACCCCTCCCCCATGCACCCCACTCCTACTCCCACCAAGCTTGGACCACAGCTCCCCACAGAGCAGCTCTGGCCTCTTGTGGGATGCTGGTGTATTGGCTGTTGCCATGGTGATAGAGGAACATTTCTGTCATGTGCGCAGGAGCAGCACAGAGTGGGTTTCCCTGCCTGGGAAGCTCAGAGGATTCATCAGAGGTTGCTTTTTAGCAGCATCTGCACACCACTTCATGGATAAATAAAAGAGCATCCCTTCCACTTAGCATTTAATCCCACTGCAGGGAAGGAGCTGAGCTCTCCGTACAAGTCGGTGCAGAAGGCAACCCCTTCCTTCTACCTCTGGTACAGTTCCTCTTCAGGGAGGTGCCTTCCAGGTGGTAGAAAGAGATATTTACAAGATGCCAGTAAATTAGCTGTTTACAGAAAGTGAGCAGCCCTTGACTCCCCATCCTGCTGACCACTCCCAGACTGTGGATCAATTAGATCTTTAGTGTCAGACCCATGCAGGTTTATCCTCTGCTTCAGCCACCTATTAGCAAGGCAGCCTCATGCAATTTCATTAATGAGACTCAGTTTATTTATCTGTAAGGTGGGGTTAATCATTCTTTGCAGAGTTATTGAAGAATATTGAGATCATGTAAAAATACTGCCCAGTACAGTGTCTGGCACATGGTAAGTGCATATCCATGATAGCAATTATTTTTAAAAAAGAAATGTAATGAAACTTATGTTCTGATTTGCAGACAGACTAATATTTGAATCCCTGGCTCACCACTTAATAGCTCAAGAGCTATGTAATATTCTGCAGTCAATTTTTTTTGAGTCTCCCATTTTCTGAAGAGGTCAGGATGAGATTCATAGACTCAGACTCTATGTGAAGATTTTATTTAGAAGGTATGGTTATAATATCTCTGCTGAGAACCTGAGGATCTGGGTTAAAAAGAAAAAAACATCTTCTCTTTTGGTGAAATGGCATGAGGCATTGATGGCATTACTCCTTAACGTAAATATCCGTACATTGAGAAGAACCTTGCCCACCTCCAACACATTGTATGAGTTCCTGCGTGGCTGTCCCCCAGGGAAAGGTTCCTCGGTGCCAGGGCCAGCTCTGAGCAGACGGCCCCACTTCTTCTCTTGAAAACAGCCAGCTCCAGGGATTGGAGAAAAATAGAGTCATAATCCAAGGTCAAACACTTGACTGTCGTTTTAATGAGTGTGATTCAGCCTGAAAGCCCATCAGTACTCTCTCTCCAACCCCTCCCCTTCACTCTGCACATCTTCAGGACTCTGCCAGCACTAGAGGCCCTCTCGAGGGCTGAAGACACCTGGCTGGCTTGCCTGTCTTCTGTTCCTGATCAGGAGTGGGTCAGTACTACTATTTCTTGGTTTTTATCTTCTCCCTACACTGCCACTGTCTTTTCTCATCTCCAAAATAGCATCTGGTCCATTTGAAGCAGACTAGCAGTAGGCTGTCTGCCAGCACCCTCATTTCTCGGAAAATGGAAGGCATCCCCCATCCAATTATCTAAAAGTCCCTTTGCCTGGTGATTCAGCCAACCCCTCCAGCAAAAGCCAGCCCTGGGTGTCCTAAAGGCACCTTGAACAGATTGATTGTAATTCAACGCTTCACACGTTGCCTTGAATTCTTATAATAGCTCTACAAGGTAGGAATCACATGCTCATTTAAACAAATGAGGAAACAGAGGCTCAGAGAGGGGAAGGGACTTTCGCAAGATCATACAGCCTGTCATAGAAGAGCTGAGATGCAAACTGTAATTTCCAGCTCTAGGAGGAAGTGTTGAACACTCACTTGCCACTTGCTTTTCTCACAAGCCATAGTGAGTGCTTTGGAAAGTGCTAGAGTTTAGAGAGCGTGGCAGCCGTGGGTTCCAGAAAATCAGCCCCGTGTCATCCCTAGTGTGCCCCCAAGCCTTTGCTCAAGCTGTTCTGTCTGCTTGGGATACCCTTCCCCACGCCTTCTAGCGTGGCATGGTGGAACAACCACAGGCTCTGCAATAGACAGAGCTCTTTTGGAATCCTGTCTGTACCACTTGCAGTTTTATGATCTCAGACAATTTATCCAATCTCTCTGAGGTTTTCTTCCTCCGTAAAGTAGGGCTGTCTACGTCATAGTATTGTCACGAGGATTCTCGCAGAAAGGGCCTGCCTAGCATGGTGCTAGTGACTATAACCAGCCCTTCCCGATGAGCTCAGGCACCACCATCTCTGTGAAGCCCTCCCTGACTGCAACTCCTGTCTCCATGCCCTAACATTCATTCATTTTTTCTTTCTTTCTTCATTCAACAAGTATTTGAAATACATAAATAACTCAATCATAGTGCTGTAATTATTGGGTCATCGTGCTCTGTTTCCCTCTTTAGACTGGGATCTTTCTGAGGGCAGGAATTTCAACTGAGTCATTTCTGAATCCCGAATGCCTAGTCCAGGGCCTGGCAGGAGAAAGGAAGGGAAAAAGAAAGAAAAAGGAAAGAATAAAAGGAAAGACAGAAGGAAAAGAAAACAAGGCACAGGACTGCTTATGACAATCTGCTACCCCAAAACGCCTCGTCTCTATATCCAGGCAGACAGGAAAGGCACCTAGTCCCCCACAGCCTCCTCTGAGAACGCATCCCGATTCCTCCATTGACGGGAGCCAACAACTGGATGAGAATATCAAGGACCGCCGGAGTAGGAGGCCTCGGATGAGCCCCACATTGAGAGTGGAGCCGGTGGGAAGGCGCAGCTGCGGAAAGGAAAATTCCGTCTGTGCCGCCGCTGGGGACAGACTGCCATCCCAGGCCCGGTAATGGCGCGTGCGGGCTGCGGGCCGCGCCCCGCGCCCCGCGCCCCGCGCCCCGCCCACCTCTGGTCCCGGCAGCTGCAGCCCCGGCGACCGCTCAGCCCGGCGGGCGGGGGAGGCATCTACCGTCTCAGCCGGAAGGCTGGAGGCTCGCCCGTGTTGGCTGGCTAGAGTGGAGTGTGCTGAGCCCCAGAGCGGGAGCTGGGAGCCCCAACCCTCGGGCAAAAGCATCAGGGAGGGGAGAGGAGAGGAGAGGAGGGATCTTCTTCCTCCCTGCTCCCCAGACAGTTCCCCTGCCCACCACCAGATGGGCAGGGGAGACTTCTAAAAAATTCCATTCTAATCCCACACCCCTTTCCCCACCAAGGGGGAAGTCACGTGATATCCGTGATTCTCCACACCACCTGACTAGCTCATCTCCTGGTCTTCCTTGAATGGCTCTGCAGCCATATTCAACTTCTTTCTGGTCCCCAAACAAGGCATGCTCTGTCATACCTCTGGGCCTTTCTCATGCTGTTTCCTCTTCCAGGAATGCACTCTGCCCATGCTTCGCTGTGTGGGGTCAGTTTCCCAGAGGCAGACCCTGAGACTAGGATTTGAGCACAAATAGTTTGCTTAAGAGGTGACCTAGGAAGCACAAGTGGGAACATGGACAAGCGGGACCCAGGAAGGGAAGGAAGCCAGGAAAATGTGCATTAGGAAGCAAGTTATCCCTTTGAGCAGCTGGGGCCCAATCCCACTGAGCAACCCTGGTAGATATTGTAGAACACATCTCGGAGCTGTCCCACTCAGTGGGTGAGAAACTAGGGCATTTATCCACCAAATTCCATTCCAGATTGGTTGAGGACTGCTCCTGGGAGCATTAACTACCACCACCACCCCTCCCCGACACCCTGGCATCCTGCCCTGTGCAAGAGCCAGGCCCATCCCACCATCAAGTAGAGCCTTACAGGGCACTAGTACCATCTGCTACTCTTGCCAAACTAGCTAACTACTCCTTATCTTTTAAGGCCTAGCTCAAAAGCCTATATCTCTAATCCCAAATAAATTCCAGAGCCTCCTCCTCTGCATTCCCATGGCATGTTGAACACAAGTCTATTGAATATTTGTCCTTATTCATTATAGTGATTTTCTGCCTATCTTCCCCACTGGATGGCTCCTCTAGGGCAGGATTTGTGACTTTATTCATTTCTGTGTACTCAACGCCCAGCACAAGATGGCACATAGATAATAGGTGCTCATTAAATATTAGTGATGGTCAAGAATGCTAACGAATATTGACGAGTTCCAATACCAGCCCAAGATTCAGTTTCTCTGGGAGGACGCCTGACACCCTATCGCCTTTTGTGATTTGAGAAAAAAATGGAGTCTCATCTTAAAAAGTATAATACTAGGGCTTCCCTGGTGGCGCAGTGGTTGAGAGTCCGCCTGCCGATGCAGGGGACACGGGTCTGTGCCCCGGTCCGGGAGGATCCCACATGCCACGGAGTGGCTGGGCCCGTGAGCCATGGCCGCTGAGCCTGCGTGTCCGGAGTCTGTGCTCCGCAATGGGAGAGGCCACAACAGTGAGAGGCCCGCATACCGCAAAAAAAAAAAAAGAAAGAAAAGTATAATACTGAATGCTGCCTCAGTTTCCTCAAGTTGATCAACTGTCAGGACACCAAAGATAAGTTTATCCAAAGAGTCTCAGACTGAAGCAACATAAGCTTTACTTTGCCATCTTCTGCCCTGGTGTAGACGGACACCTCATAGAGGATAAAAAGGCATTGGATTCATACAGATTTGTAGTTGTTTATGACATGCATAACATCATCAACCTATTTTAGTATACATGGCACCCATCCTAGAGGTGCTTAGCTGTATGGATAGGGCACTCCTCCTGCTAGAACCCTCAGACTTCATCTTTATCCCAAGGGGTCTGGGTCTTGCCTGCAGGCTGATGGCAGCAACTGGAACCCAAGTCAAGTCAGATGTGGAGTTTCCCAAGACAACTTGAGGCAATACTGCCAGAGTGGAGTATTGTTGTCAGTTATTCCAACAATGTTGGAATATTGTTGGAAGTATTGTTGTTACAACTGTTGCCAAAACAATATCCAGTTAGGAAATATGAGGGAAGGGAAAAAATATTTACAATAGCAATAAAAAAGATACATTATCCATCAGTAAACCTAACAAGATGTATGCAAATTCTATTTGAAAAAAATTAACATTACTGAGGGACATCAAAGAACACTTAAAAAAAGAAAGGTATATCTTTTTCTTGGGTAGGAAGACTCAACTCCTAAAGATGTCATTTCTCCTTAAATTAATCTGTAAATTTAATGCAATTCCAATAGAAAAAATACCAACAGATTTTGGGGTGGCAGGGGTGGGGAGCGAACTAGACAAATGGATTCTGAAATTCACATGGAAAAATAAACAATCAGGAATAGCTAGGTGAATTCTGAAAAGGAAGAGCAGAAAGAGAGGGACTGACTCTCCCAGATATTAAAACATGGTATTAAGCTGCACTAATTTAAACAGTGTGGTACTTGGGCATGGAAAGACAAATAGATCAATAACATAAAGCTCAGAAATAAACCTAAATATGTCAAGAGATCTAATATAGAATAAATGCGGCATTTCAAATCAGCAAGGAACAAGATTATCCAATAAATATTGTTGGAATGACTGGTTTGCTATTATGGGAAAAACTTAAATTGGAGCCATATCTCACTCATTACAGCAAAAAATGTACAGCAAAAACCCATAACATTAATAGAAGAAAAAGTAGGGAACTTTGTTTTATAAACTTGGGGTAATTAATAGCTGTCTAAGAATGACATGTCCCACTCATAAAATATAAAAATTGACAAATTCAACTGCCATAATGTTTCTCCATGGAAAAAACCTTTGCATTTTCAAAAGGCAAAAGACAAACTGGGAAAATATTAACAATTCATACCACAGGCATAGGACTAATTCCCTTAATATATTAAAAGCTTCTATGTATCAATAAGGAAAAAAAATCCAATAATTCTATAGGAAAATAGGTAACAGACATGAAAGAAAGAAAATACAAATGACTTCTAAACTTCATCATAATAAGAGACTGGGTAACAGGGAAATACCTGGATGCTCTTTCGTACCTCTAAATTTTGTACCGTTTGGCTATATTACCCAGTTTTGTTTTTTTTAAAGCACCCAAGCTCAAAAAAAAAAAAAAGAGCAAACAAAAATTATTTTAAAATAATAATAAGATTCTTGGTACTAGCTGAAAGCACCACTGTGGACATCAAAGGCATACGTGGGAAAACAAGTAACAAAGTTGATAACTGAGGACTTTAAAACTAGAAGCAAGGGTGGGGGAGTATAGTGGGGTGCTCAATCACACAAGCTTTGGTGTTCAAGTTCCAGAACTGTTTTGTCCTAGCTGTGTGACTTTGGCAATTAACTTCATTCTATGACCATCAATTTTCTCATCTGTGAAAAGGGAACAATCGTAGATTTTCTGAGGTTCAAAGAGGATATGCACAAAAAATGCTTAGGGCAATGTCTGATATACAGTAAGTGCATGAAGGGCACCTTGCGTGTGCTAGAAGAGAGTGGGTGTGACAGCTTAGTGGCTGAGTTTAGGTTTGTTTATGTATTCTGTAACTTTACTGTTTTCTAGGGTCCTATTTTTTCTACTACTGAAAGAGGAGTGTTGAGATCTCCAACTGGAATTGTAACTGGCTTCAGTTCTGTGAGTTTTTGTTTCACATATCTTGAAGCTCTATTTTAAGTGCATACATCTTTAGGATTGTTGGCTTCTTGATGAATTGACCCTTTTATTATTATGCCCCTTTTTATCCCTTATAAGTATTTCTTGTTCTAAAGTCTACTTTATCTGAAATTTCTTGTTCTAGAACCAGTTTTTTTTAATAAATTTATTTATTTTATTTATTATTATTGGCTGCGTTGGGTCTTCGTTGCTGCGTGCAGGCTTTCTCTAGTTGCGGCGAGCGGGGACTACTCTTCGTTGTGGTGCGCGGGCTTCTCATTGCAGTGGCTTCTCTTGTTGCCGAGCGCGGGCTCTAGGCGCAAGGGCTTCAGGAGTTGTGGCTCCCGGGCTCTAGAGCGCAGGCTCAGTAGTTGTGGTGCATGGGCTTCATTGCTCCGCGGCACGTGGGATCTTCCCGGACCAGGGCTTGAACCCGTGTCCCCTGCATTGGCAGGCGTATTCTTAACCACTGCGCCACCAGAGAAGCCCACATTTCTCCATTCTTGAATCTTTATCTTAGGGTCTGCTTGTGGTCAAATCCAAACTAAGACAGCTCCCCTCCGCAAATCTTTGAAATAGACAACTAACGCTTTCTCAAATATACATAAAATGTTATGCCAGTGGAATTTCCAATCCCTTCTGCTAACCAGGTTTGCTGTCCATAAAGCACCCCCCTGCCAATATAGGAATTCTGGAACTGCCACCACTTTGCGGGACAGATCTTGATAACCCCCGCCCTGCAATTCACACAATCCCTTACCTGGAGCTCAGTCCATCTTCAGTCTTTAAATTCCTCCTTGGGGACCAGGGAAGGCCTGCTCCAAAGCAGGAAACTTTCTATTCATTGTTGGCCTGGGCTTCATCCAATGGCACAGAAGCAGATCAGCATTTTTTATTCCTATTTATTTTCAATGTCAGGTCCTCTTGTCAGGCAAGATCATGCCCCTGCCTATCAGTCGTGAGGGCTGTCTGAACCTTTTGAGAAAAATGGATCACAAACTAACTGCAGTGTAAAGGTAGAGCAGAGGAAAGCAGAATTACACATGCAGGAAGCTAGAGCAAAGAGACCCCAGGGAACAATGGGATCTGATGGGAGCCACAAGGAGAGGACCCTCCCCCAAGCCCACACCCAAGATCTGTTCCCACAAACCTACCTGACCTGTGTGTGAGATCCCACTGTTAGAAAGTTGTGCCAGATGGTATTTCCCAAAGACAGCTACACCAGTACATGTCCATCCCACGTGTTCTTCTTATAATGTGACATTGACATTCCTGCATCGAGAAGTGGGTAGACCTTTGGTACTGCCTCAGCCAGTGGGATGAGGCAGAAGTGACACTGCACGAACTCCAAGACTAGATCATAAAAGGCAGTGAGTTCTGTCTGACTCTCTTTTGGGTTATGTGCCCCGGGAACTCAGTTACCATGTTGAGAGGAAGTTCAGGCCAGATGGAGAGGCCATGAGGGGGTGTTCCAGCTGACAGCCGGCCCCAGCCACCAGGCGTGTGAGTGAATGAGTCTTCCTTCTGCCCCCAGCCTTTGAGTCCTGCAGCAGAGGACCAAGACATCGTGGAACAGTCGAGACTTCACCGTTCTGCCCTGTCTGGGTTCCTGACTCACAGAGCTTACGAGAGATGATAAATGATTGGTGTTTCATCAAGCCACCAGGCCTTAGGGTAATTTTTTATATAGCAATAGATTACAAATATAGGAATGAACCCTCAGCTGCAGTTGAGAGCAATCTCTCTAAGTGCAGACACACCCAGACGGAGAAACATCTGACCCTAGGTATAGTCATTCACACTTCAGTATGAATCACCCATACTCAGCACCACCATCCCAATGAGAAAAGAGACAGAATTAAAAGTCTTAGGAGGGCTTCCCTGGTGGCACAGTGGTTGGGAGTCCACCTGCTGATACAGGGGACACGAGTTCGTGCCCCAGTCCGGGAAAATGCCGCAGAGCGGCTGGGCCCGTGAGCCATGGCTGTTGAGCCTGCGCGTCCCGAGCCTGTGCTCCACAACAGGAGAGGCCACAACAGTGAGAGGCCCGCGTACCGCAAAAAAAAAAAAAAAAGTCTTAGGAAATGAGAGAGAGGACCTGGGAAACTGAAGAGGCAGAAATGGATACGGGGTATTTTGTAGAAAGAGATCTGGACTTAAAGCCGGACAGGACTGTGTTCTAGTCCTAATCACGCCCCTTTCCAGCAGAATTTCCTCTGAGGTACGGAACGGGCTCTGCCACTTATTAGCTATGTGACGTGGGCACAGCCTCAGCTTTCTCATTTGTGAATCATTCACAACAATACCTACCTGTCTCTCAAGATTGCTGGGAAAAGCAAGTAAGACGGTTGTTATGAAGACAAATTGTTTATGTAATTAAGAAAGTTGCAGGATGTGGTGGACCAAGCAGGACTCAGCAGATCTGGGTTCTAGTCCAGACTTTGCCAGTAACTCACTCTGCAAGCCTTGGCAAACTCACTCACCTCTGCACTGTAGTCCCCACAAAGCTCGTGCCAATGTAATACTCACTGGTAGACCCAAGCACTCCTGGTGCAAGAAGGCCTACAGCCATCAGTGCCAGCAGAAGGTTGCAGAGTCTCAGTCACCAGTCCAGGTAACAAAGAAAGGTCAAGGTTAAATCAAGGTCAAAGCAGGGTCAATCTAGCAGAGTGAGAAGCCAGTTACAAACAGGGTTAAAGGAGTCCAAGGTGAGTCCCATCGTCTAAATATACCTTTTCAGCTCTGAGAATGAGATGCAACCAGGGATGCAGCTGATAACTAGTCATAGGACCATCCATTGCCAGTATAAAATATTATTTAGGAGTTTAAACTCTGGAGCCAAAACACCTGAGCTCCAAATTCCAGCCTTACTGTCGATTAACTATAGCGATCGTGGACATGTTATTAACCATCCTATGCGTCAGTTTCATCCACTGTAAAATGGAGGTGATAATTACTTATAGCACCCTGTTGATGGGGTTATTGAGAAGATTACATGGACACGTGCAGTAAGAATTCTTTCACACCTGGGAAGCTGGCCCTCAGTGAGGCAATTCTGGCTCCTGTTTCCTAAACTGAAGAAAATGGTTATAGGGCAATTTTAGGAGGTAAATTCACAGGTCCTTCAACATAAGATCACACGTCCCCCTCCACTCCCACTAAAATCACTTTTCAACGCTCCTTTGATCCTTCTGACTATACCAAAGAGAAAGTGTCAGCTTGGTGTTAGTAAATCTTAACACCCCTCTGGCTCCTACTAATTTGCTAATCCCCCTCCAACAAAGTAAAGTACAGGGCCTGTAGCTCAGAGCCTTTCCAGGCAACAGCGTCTAGCTACAATTTAGTAATATTTTGCTTCTGTCATATTTATTTTTATAGTTACTTTCTTTCTACTTGAGTGATTCTGGTTTTACATTGATAGTCATGATTTAAAGTTCTCTTTTAAAGTAAACGTATTTTTTAAGTAAGTCTTTTTTGATATTAAACATTATGATATATATGGTTCTTCGATATGGAAAATAATCATGAAGGTGGGAAACATGGTATCAGGCTGCACGGGCAGACATGGCATCTCCAGGGAGCTACATGGGTCTACTGACAGCTAAAGTACATGTCCTAGTCCTAAGTTGCGTCCCCAGAGTCCCCCGTTTTGTTTCCAGGACCCCAGAGACTCACGCTGCTCTTCAATCCTTCCAATGCTGCCAGAATGTAAACTGGTACAAACTCTGGATAATTTGGCAAGTATATCCTCTATGCATCGGCAAATCCATTTCTAGGAATTTAATAAAATAACCAGAGATATGCCCAAAGATACATGGTTGTGAACATTGTGGCCACATTATCTATGACAGGGAAAAATTGGAAATCATCTAAAAGGCCAACAATGGGGGACCAGCTTTGCAAATTACAGTATTTTCACAAAATGGACTGATCTAAAAATAATAATATGACAAACACTCTGCACAAGGTGGATATTATTATTAACTGCACTTTACAGATGGAAAAACTCAAGCACAGAGAGGTTAATTATCTTGCCCAAAGTCACAGAGCTAGTAAGTGATAGAGCTGACATTTGAACACAGGCCACCTAGATCCAGAGTCCATGTTCTTAACCGCTAGGTTGTCCTGTCATTGAAGCTGACATTGTAGATGAACATTTATTGCCATGGGAAAGTGTTCCCTCAATGTATCGGTAAGTGAAAAACAGGTGGGAAAAAAACAATCTGGAACATACACCATATGTCAAAAGAGGTTATTTCTGGTTGGTGGAATTATTTTATTTTTGTTGTTTGGTTTGTTTGTTTTTTTAATTAATTTATTTTATTTATTTATGTTTGGCTGCGTTGGGTCTTCGTTGCTGCATGCGGGCTTTCTCTAGTTGCGGCGAGGGGAGGCTACTCTTCGTTTTGGCGCACGGGCTTATTGCGGTGGCTACTCTTGTTGCAGAGCACGGGCTCTAGGCATGTGGGCTCCAGTAGTTGTGGCTCATGGGCTCTAGAGTGCAGGCTCAGTAGTTGTGGCGCATGGGCTTAGTTGCTCAGCGGCATGTGGGATCTTCCAGGACCAGGGATTGAACCTGTGTCCCCTGCATTGGCAGGTGGATTCTTAACCACTGCACCACCAGGGAAGTCTGTTTGGTTTGTTTTTATATGTGTTTTCCAGGTTTTCTGTTCCGAATGCCTATTACCTTCATAATAGAAATGAAACATGAAAATATGACTTTTCTCCTCAGTTCTCCCATTCCTTTCTGCTTCTAAAGACAAGACAATTGGTTCTTCATGATGACAATAAAAATGACAATGATGGTAATAATAGCCAACATTTAATTTTCTTTTAGTATGCTAAAGGAATGACAAGCACAATTTCATTTAACTCATCACTGCCACTTCCTGTGTACTGCCTCCCAGTCTGTGCACTGCACAACTCCAGGTAGTACCACTCATATATCATCTACATTATGGACTGAGCTGTGAATGGTGCTTCTGGGAGCCATGCAACAAGGCCACCCTGTCAACAACCCTCAGGGGTAGATACTCTGATAATCTCCATCTGATACAAGAAGAAATTGAGGCACAAAAAAACGCTAATTAACTTGCCCCGTATCACCCAGCTAGTGATTGGAACCGGTATTGAAACTCAAGCAGTCTGGCTTCAGGATCTGGTCTCTTTTTCTTTTTGGCTGTGAGACTTGTGGGATCTTAGTTCCCCGACCAGGGATCGAACCTGGGCCCTAGACTGTGTAAGCGCGGAGTCCCAGCCACCGGACCACCAGGGAATTCCCTGGTCTCTTATTTTTAATGGCAGAGGGGAGATAGGGCATGACAAAGAAGATACAGTAAAATCTGGACATCCAGACAAAGATTACAGATCCAACAGGACATTGTGGCAACATGAAGAGAGCACTGGTGTCAGAGGGAGGACATTGACATTCTGTCTCTTGCTCTGTCCCCACCTAGCTAGTGACCTTAGCAATTAGCAAAGTTCCTTTTTTTTTTTTTTTCCTTGCTCTGGGCTCAGCTTCCCCATGTGTAAACTGAAGGAATTAGATCTTTAAGATCTCTCGCAGCTCTGAGTGTCTACAATTACAGATGGCATCCCAATATGGGCCCAGAGCTCTGGCCTCCCACTCAGCACAGACATTCTCCCACCTGCTCAGGGAAGCATCTCTCAAGCTGACCTACTTTGTGTATGGGGGAGAGAAGGGCAGAGAGGAGGCCTAAGGCAGGGGTGAGAAACCAAAGGTTTGCCCTCCTGAGCAGCCAGGCTCCTCTCCAGCTGCTAATGATTCAGTCAGTGCCCCCTCAGAGGCTTCTGGGGCCTGTCTCCCTGCTCCGCAGAAGGCAGCGGGCTTAAAATATCTGACAGGGTGGCAAAGCTGTTTTAATGCATCGCTTTTAGTTTTTAATCACGCTGGTGATTCATCAGGGTATTTCTCTGACTTTCCAAACATGCTTTGTTAAAGTCATTCTTGCAGGATCTTTAGAATGTTTAATTAAACAAAAAAACAAGGTGCAGAACAGCGTGTATAAGGTGAGAAAAATTATTTAGATATACAGTTGTGTCTGTTTGCGAAGGGAGAAAGAATGAGTAACTCTGGGAGGAAACATGAGAGATTGGTAACCATTCACCTCCCAGGAGGGAAACCAGGTGGGTTGGGGGAGGGGCAGAGGCAGGAGGGAGAATTTATGCCTTTTGCACGTGCATGTATTATTACCTAGACAATTTCCCATCTCAAGAGTGTTTAGTTCTGACTTCTCTTCTTCAAAGATATTCCTGGCTGTATTAGTTTGCTAGGCTGCCATAACTAAGTACAATAGACTGGGTGCCTTAAACAATGGAAATGTATTTTCTGATAATTCTAGAGGCTAGAAGTGCAAGATCAAGGCGTCTGAAGGGTTGGTTTCTCCTGAAGGCTCTCCACTTGGCTTGTAGATGCCTGTCTTCTCCCTTTGTCCTCACCTGGTCTTCCCTCTGTGCATGTCTGGATCCTAATCCCGTCTTATAAGGACACCAGTCACGTTGGACTAGGGCCCACCCATATGACCTGATTTTAATTTAATTACCTCTTGAAAGATCATATCTCCAAATACAGTCAGTTTCTGAGGGCTGGGAGCCAGGACTTCAACACGTGAATTTTGGAGGATACAACTCAGCCCGTAACCGTGCCCTACACCAATGAACTCACCCCATCAGACCAGTGACCTCTGAGGAACAAGTACAGGTTCTTATATTCATTCAACTTTAATTGAGCATCTCTTGTGAGGGAAGCAATGTTTTAGGGTTGGAGGTGATATCCAATTGAGTTAGATTTGATTCTGGCCAGAAATAAATAGGAAAATGAGAAAGACCGCAAGACTTAAAATCAAAAGACCTGATCATCCAATCCCACCTCCCCCTCTTACTAGCTGAGTTAGTCTGGACGTAGCTTTTAGCCACCATTTTTATCCTCAAGGGCAGGTTGTAATACATACCTCAAAGGGTAGGGGAGAGGATTAAAGGAGAAAAGACAGGTAAAATACCTTGTCTATAGTACTTGTTCCCTGTACAGTGCTTATTCACCTCAACTCCTCCCTGGGTTGGGGCTCGGGGAGCAGGGTCCACACCCGTTCATCCTTATGGCCCTGGAGTATAGCAGTGAACAGTGGGGCACTGGCTGGGCAGCTTTGCTGGAGCATAGCCCAGATGGATTTGTGAGGCCACGTGTATATACCCCAGAGGGACTTTCAGAAACATCATAGAGGCTGCCTTTAAAAGCAGTTTTTCAAAATGAAAAAATTTGAGTATTAATGTTAATACGACCTCCTTGGGAAGCACAGGCTGATGGAGCCCAGGAAGATCTGAGCTATATTTGGAAATTCTGTCTTTCATGCCACACAGATCTCCCCAGGAGAACAGGAAGCACATAAGATTTGTAGTGGACGTTTGCTGTTTTGATCTGCCAAGCACAGATCCTGCTTCTTCTGGTAACAGAATTCCACGGTTCTTTTGGGGAAGCACACCCTCCAACATTCCCAGCCCACGTGGTTTAGACCAGCAGACCACATCTCCAGCTCCAGGAATGAGCCCATGACTCAGGCCTGCCATGGAGAGTTCTACCTTCTCTGGTTAACTGTGGCTGACGCGGCAACTAGCACATGACCCCAACTGGGCAAATCAGCAATTCCTGGGAGTTTGACAGGTTCTGTCAGGAAAGAAGTGCTCTTTTCACCAGGATTGCTAAACTAAAACTTCTAATGACTGTTTTGCCACCACCTGGGGAAAGCCTGTCTGAGATCCTGGTGACATTGTTTGAGCACCTGGATTTAGCCTTGCCGGAAGCCAGCAACCCTGAACCTCATGTTGATGTGAGCCGATAAACTTTCCTCATTTCTTAAATCAGTTTGACTTGGGGTTCTGTCACTTGTCAACCAAATAAATGGCACGTACAGGATTAGTTCTCAGTAACTTCTTTCCATGTGTAACTCTGATCCTTTCTTTGGGGGCTTAGAACTATTCACTACTCGAAATCAATTCATCAGACAACTTGCATGTAGACTCGCTCTGGAGTTTACGGACACCTTTCACAAATCCAGGGGTATGTGTGAAAAGAGCTATTGGAGATGGGGAGAGATAAAATGAGAGCTGACTGGTAACTACACCTGCCAGGTGGATCCAGATGCTGACTCTGGCCCTGCCAGCACATCTGGCTACAAGGTGGCTGATTCTGTGCTCTGGGTCAGCTGCGTGCTGAAGCTGGCCTGTACCAGCTAACAAGAGGATTTGTTAAATAACTGGGAATTTTGCAGCTGGTTTTAAACCACTGATAGTTTGAAATTGGCCATGGTGAGAGTATTTATACCATGGATATCACCAAACACTAAAAATCAAGTTAATTTTTTTCCCCTTGGAGAGTTTGTTTATCAGCAAACCACAGGCTTTGGCCTTGATTCAACAGGTCTGAAAATGGCCCATAAGAATGAGGGCTAAACAGCAAAGATAACCAAAATTTATATTCCACTTCACAGCACTTCCTCACCGAAAACCTCATCTTGCCCCTCTAGCAATGCTGTAGAGTAAAAATTATTACTCACATCCTACAAGTAAGGAATCCAAGGCCTTGGAGAAATGTCTTCCTTGTGGTCAGATGGCAGAGCTAAGAAATAAACTCAGGTCTTTGGACCCCATGCCTAACGTTGTTTCCCTGACATCCCAGTAGGAGGTGACTGAAGCATCAAAACAGGGTCTAAACAAGTAATTTTGTCACTGGGTATGGAAAGGCTCTTTCCAAAAACAAAAGAGCTTTTTAACAACGTATTTCTGAACAGAGGTGGCCAATTAGCAAGGCAGCTGCCCGGAGATTAGCAATAATACTACATATTCAATCCTCTAAGACAACACAGCACCACTTCTAATAAATTAGACAGCTCATATTTGTACAGAATATTTGGTTGGTTTATAAAACCCTTTCAAGTATGTTGCCTCTGTAGATCAACTCCTTTAAAATATTCAGAAACTTTGGCCCTGCGTGGCATGCTGATTAACTTAAAACTAACCATCAACACTCTTTTCCCTTAACTGCCTCCACTAAAACATCTGGAAAATTGGAATATTTACTTTTTCAGCCTCCCTTAGAGACCTACAGACATGTGATCTAGTGCTGGCTATTGAGACTTAAGCAAAAGTCGGCTTTCCTGATAAAAAGTATTGCCTTTGCCCCTCTCCATCCTGTCTTAAACAGGGACGTAATAATGGTACTGCAGCAGCCATTTTGTAACCATGAGGTGACAAGACAAAAAGCTAAGCAGAGCAGAGCAGAAATAGAGCAAAATATGGGTCCTCGATGGCATTATTGAGTCTGCACCAGGCTGCTTCCTCTGAATCTTTTATAATGGGAGAAAAACAAACCATTGTCATTTGACTATTCTGTTACCTACAGTGGAAACATTCCTAACATAACTAGAAATTCTACTTCTAGGAATTTATCATAAAGATCATCTATAATAGAGGAAAACTGGAGTCTCAATGTGCAACAATAGGAAGTTGATGAAACATAACGCAGGGTGGCTATATAATGTATACTATTCAGTTATTGAAAATTATATTGCAGGCAAGAGATTCTTCAACTTGTGTTCTTAAACAGGTGCCCCTAGATACATACAGACATTATGTGTGGATGCATATATGCATTTTTCTTGGTACATCATTATTTTCAGATTCTCAAAGCTTTCAGAAAAAAAGTTTAAGTATCACTATTTCAAATTAATATTTGTAGACATGGAAAAATGTTCACAATCTATTGGAGGAACAGAAATTGACAAAACAGCATGTTCAATATTCTTCCACATTGGAAAAAATTGCATATATATTATAAATGTATGTATGCATGGTGGTGAGCTGAAATTTACCGAATACATACTTGGGAGCCACACCCCCCAAAAAAAACCCACAGACTTTATTTCTGTAAACTTAGCTTTGCCTACTATCCCACATTCTTGCTGATTACAGAAAACTTAATCTTGCAATTCAAAGTAACTCAGACACTTCCTGATTTAAGATGGTCAGTTCAAGATCCTTCCCATTTCTCCCTCCTCTCCTGCTCCTCTAGTTCTTCCATGGACAGATGCATTGTCCTGGAATCCAGAGAAGTGGCATCTGGTCCTATGCTACCCTCTGTTCTTCCCTTGGCCTCTGCAGTTCATCTTTTCTGGTCCCCATCATGAAGCTCTGGCATCTGCTACTAATGTCTCTGGTCTTGTCCTGACTGTTAGTTGAGAAATCTATGCACTCCTGGTCTACCTGGTCCCAATTTATTCTCAGCCCGTTTAGTGCCCTTCACAGGGGTCCATGGGGACCATTCTTAGATTCTTTCCCACATCTGAAATGGTGCCCTCAGCCTCACCACCCCCACCCAAGCAATGGCTGCTTTGCCCCTCAAGGTACCAAGCTTGACATGGACTTTAATGGACTTACATCCTGGGAAGAGAGGCTCAAGTGCCTCCTGTTTTCCTGTTCTCACTAAACTTATTTAGGATCCCTAAGGCCCTCTCCCAGTCTCAGGTGTGGGGCGGAACTCTGAGCCCCTTCTCAGCACCGAGGTAAGGTGTCAGCTCTGATCTCATCCTTCCAATGTTCCCTGTTCTCTCCAGATATTCCAACTCTTATCTCTTTCTTCAGACATACATTCTTCTTCATTCTGGGGCTTATCTTCCAAACACAGTGCTCTGAGGCTCCCAGGTTTGCTCTTTTATATACTAAGTCAGGCTATTGCAAATCTGAAGATAAACTTTTTGTTTTCCCTCAAAATCCTGGCTCTTGTGACCCAAAAGTACTCTGGCTTCCAAATTTTGTGCCTGCTGTAAGTTTTCAAGTCACCCTAGGGGTCGCCAAGAATTTGGCTTTTTGTTTTTGTAAACACTTTATTGTCCCTGATGGGTAGTGCCTGAAAAATGCCCAAATGGTGGGTGTAGAACACAAGGTACAAGGTAGCATGTGTTAGGAGGAAACATCTTAATGTCTCAAATTATTTTCCTGCTGCATATTCATCGGGAAAGATCTGAAAAGATGCAAACTGAGATGTCATCATTTATGATCCCTGGATGATGAGAGTACATTAATGTAATAGTTATGATGGAAGTTACAGAAAACCCAACTAACAGTGGCTTAAAATAACAAGGGTTTATTCTTCTCACAAGATAAGAAGTATGGAGGTGGATAGCTGCTGGCGTTGGCCCAGCAGCCCAACACTGTCAGGGTCAGCATCCGTACTGTTCCCTCAGCCTTCCTCCATGGTCTCAAGATGGTTGCAACACCACACGTTACATCCCACATTCAAAAGGGAGAAGGGATGGCACGAGCTCCATCTGTTCCTCTGAGCCAGAAAAGCCAAAGCCTTCCACTTCTATCTCATTGACCAGAAATGGGTCACATGGCCATCCCAGCTGCAAGGGAAGCTGGGAAGACCCCAGGGACCGGTTGGCATGGGTTTAGCCAGCCGATGGTGCCTACCACAAGGGATAGCTACAGTCTTTTTTCTTCTTGCTTCTCTGTGTCTCCTAATTTTTCCACTATTGACAAATATTACATTTATAATAAGTGCAATATTTATTTATTATTATTTTTTAAAAGAATGAGAATTTTTTTTAATTTAAATTTTATTTTTGGCTGTGCTGGGTCTTTGTTGCTGCACGTGGGCTTTCTCTAGTTGCGGCGAACGGGGGCTACTCTTCGTTGCAGTGCACGGGCTTCTCATTGCGGTGGCTTCTTGTCGCAGAGCACGGGCTCTAGGCGAGCAGGCTCAGGAGTGGTGGCTTAGCGGGCTTAGTTGCTCCGCAGTGTGTGGGATCTTCCCGGACCAGGTATCGAACCGAACCCGTGTCTCCTGCATTGGCAGGCGGATTCTTAACCAATGCACCACCAGGCAAGTCCCAATAAGTGCAATATTTAATTAAACAAATAGACAATGCTTAGAAACCAAATACATTGCCTCATTTGATCCTCCCAACACCTTGCCCTGGATAATCTTACCCTTGTTTCAGGAAAAAGTGAAGATCAGAAGTGAAATGACTTCCAAGGACACATAGCAGATGATTGATAACACTGAAGAAAGCAAGCAGGTATCCATCCTCCAAATCCTCTGATTTTTCTCTACACCAACTTGCTGCTAAAGATCAAGAAGCTTAGAAATGAAACTTCACAGTTGCAGTTACGCTGAGAGAGAGGCGAGTGGAGATTAGTGAAGCACAGCACAGAAGGCCCATTCCCCATGTTTCAAGCAACGTCCCGTCAGGCCCTTCCTGACCGTCCGAGCCTCTTCACCTCCTCCTGCCTCCTCTGTCCTCAGCCCTCCTTCCTCACACTCTCCGCCCAGCCTTTCCCACCTGTCACCCCCAGCAGAGTGTCCCCCAGTGGAAGTGTGCTAGCTGGGCCTTCAGCTACTCCTGAGTCTGAGTCGCTGTTCCCCCAATTAACTACCCAACTTGAGCAAGTTGCTTAGCTCTCTGGGTCCCCAATTCTTCATCTGCTAAATGAAATAGTACTACTTGTCTCATAGGACTAATTTGTGAATTCTACGTAACAACATAAGTGAAAGCTTCTTGGGTGGTATCAGACGCTTAGTACATGCTCAATTAATGCCAATATTAGTCATTATAGTCATAATATGGAAGCTCAACAACATCTGAAATCTCAGCCTATAATCCTGCATTATTATGAACTAGGGCAAGCATATGCCAGAGCAGAAGGTCATCAACTCTGCTGTCTGTCAACAGAGCAGTCACTTGTATGTGTCACTTAGGATTAAAGCAAGAGGATTTAGGAGTCGACTCTGAGGACCCACTCAGTTTGCTGAGTGGAGGAATTCTTAGTAGCACATAGTTTTGAGCAGAGATGGTTGAAATCATGGCTCTCACACTTATCAGCTGTGACCTGGGTCAAGTGACTTACAGTCTCTGTGCCACAGTTTGCTCATTTAGAAAATGGGGATAATAATAGCATTTACCTTTCAGGGTTGTTGTGAGGATTCGAGGAGTTAAAATATGTAAAGCACCTAGAAGAGAGCCTGACATATCAGATCAAATGTGTTACATAACTCTACTGTTAATGCTATTATTATATCATATTGAACACCTACTATGAGCCCAAGGTCATGAGGTAGTAATAAATGAAGACAGGATTTAACCTCAGCACTGTCTGAGCCTGAATCAGCACTTCTAACCCCTAACCAGCCTACATCCATCATCTCTAATTTCCTCCCCTCCCCCATTGCTTCCCCTTCCCTTCACAATCCAACGCTTCCCTTGTGTTCCTAGGATACAGGTCCCTGTCTCCTCTTTATCCATTCTTGCCACCTTTTATCTCTACTTCTCCTTCTCCACCTCTTTTCCCCTGTGACAAGCCTGGAGCTGAGGACAGACTATAACACCAGCTATATCAGAGACCCAACTCCACTGGCTTAAACACATTTTTATTTTCTCTTCTCTTTCTCTTACATAAAAGAAGTCTGGAAATGGGTAGTTCAGGGCAGTTGCGATAGCTCAGTCATCAAGTTTAGGGCAGTTGTGATAGCTCAGATGGAAGTCTAATGGCTTCCATCATCAAAATCACCTCATGGTGACAAGAGTGATGCTGCATTTCTAGCCATCACATCTATACTCCAAGTAGTAGGAAAGGGTAAGATTATAAGAGGTAACCTTGTTGACTCAGCACAGTCAGCATCCTGGAAAGAGCTTTCCTTGAAGTCCCACTTCAGTACCGTCATCTGACCATTCTTATCTTCAGGGGAGACTGAGAAATAGTTTTTCATGTGGGCACATTGTTACTCCCAACAGAGTCCTGTTATTAAGGAAAAGAAGGAAAATTGTAACTGGATAAGTAGCTCGCTCTCACTGATATCCTATCTTCAGAAAGAAGAAAAGGAGACTGGATGTTGGGTAGGCAGTTAACCGTCTCTACTGCTCCATCCTTAGAATTCCTTCCAAGGAGAGTATTGTGAGTGGTTGGGAACGATTCTCTGATGAACCACTTAGACACATGATAAGACACCTAAGAAACATGGTCCAATAATTATGGGTCCCTAACTCACCTTTTAGGAAGGAGGTTCAGATTAATTCTGGCCTTTGTGCCGCTGAATGGAGATGTGAGTTTGAATCGAGAGCTGTTTTGCTTAGACAACAGAGAGACTAAATACTGCCAAGAGGACTCATTTGTTTTCATTCTTAACACGCAACAACATTCAGCCTCTTCTCTAAATACCCTTTTAGCAAATGTTTGAAGAATAATGGTTTGAAGGGATACCAAATTATTAGCCTGCCTGGGATAGACATTACTTGTGCTCACCAGGTTCTGGTTTTCCTTTTCCTCTTTCTGGGTGCACAGGGAGACTACACTCTTGCAACTATATGGGGCCATGTGGCTAGTTCTGGCCGGCAGGCTTCAGCAGAGGTGACATATGTCACTTCCAGGGCTAGGCACCCAAGAGCTGATGTGAGTTCTCTTTGCTTCTCTCCGCCCACACCCTGGTCAATGCAGAGGTCTTGGGTTGAGATGGTGAAGCCACAAAACTGAAGCAGCCTAGGTCACGTGCAAGACGCTGACCTAGGGGCTGGAGGGGGGTGCCAGTGAACTTTGACCAAGCAAGAAACAAATTTTTCATAATAGCTGAAAAGTATAACTGTTTCTTTCTCTGTAAAATGTAGACACTCATTCAGAGTTTGCACAGAACAGCTAGTATCGTGTCACATAATAGTTACCCTCGATGTATGACAATAACAAAAAGAACTTTATTTTCTCACTTAATCCTGACGATAATCCCTTGAGGATTAGAGCTCAGTGTTTCCCTTGGGACTTCCCTGGTGGTCCAGTGGTTAACAGTCTGCCTTCCAATGCAGGGGACGCGGTTCGATCCCTGGCTGGGGAACTAAGATTCCACATGCTGCGGAGCAGCTAAGCCCACGCGCCACAACTAGAGTGAAGCTCGCATGCCATGGTGAAGAGCCTGCGTGCCACAATCGAGACCCGACGCAGCCAAAAATAAATTTAAAAAAACCAAAAACTCAGTGTTTCCCAAACGTGACTGGTTATAAGAATCACCGGGAGGGAACATGGTATAATTATAGATTCACAAACTCTCGCCCTGGACATTCTGATCCAGTGGCACTGAGGTAAGGCCTAATGATTCTGCATTTTCATCAGGTGTTCTGAGGACTCTTGTGAGCAGGTAAGTTCGAGAAACACAGTGGGTGTTACTATTACTTTACTGATAAGAAAAGCGAGTTTTGGATCAGTGCATCTTCTGAGCATTTTAATGGGCAGGAGAATCACCCGGGGATTCTTATTCAGTAGGCCTGGGTTGGGGCCTGGGGTCCAGGAGTGCTAGCAAGTGCCCAGGGGCTGTCCGCACCGCAGCCTGAGGACCGCACTGAGTGGATAGGGCGAGCCTGGAGAGTGAGCTCACTGGTCCTCAGGCAGCTGTTCTTTGGTGTCAACTAAAAATGCTGATGCCCGAGTCCTGCCCCCATAGACTCTGATGTAATTAGTGGGGGTGTGGCCTGGGCATTGGAAGTTTTAAAACCTCCCCAGATGATTCTACTCTACAGCAAAGTTTGAGAACCACTGGTTCAGGTAAGTCATATAGTTTGAGTTCACAGAGCTAATAAATGGCCAAGCCATTTTTTTTCTTTTTTAAGATTGAAGTGTTGTTGATTTACAACGTTGTTAATTTCTGCTATACAGCAAAGTGATTCAGTTATACATATATGCATTCTTTTTTATATTCTTTTCCATTATGGTTTATCACAGGATATTGAATATACTTCCCTGTGCTCTACAGCAGGACCTTGTTGTTTATCCATCCTATATATACTAGTTTGTATCTGCTAATCCCATCGTATATATGCTAGTTTGTATCCCAGTCCTTCCGTCCCCCACCCCCCTCTCCCTTGGCAACCACAGGTCTGTTCTCTACGTCTGTGAGTCTGTTTCTGTTTCGTAGATAAGTTCATTTGTGTCCTATTTTAGATTCCACATATAAGTGATGTCATATGATATCCATCCATGTTGCTGCAAATGCAAGCTAAGTATCTTGTGAGAAGAGTATACAAAATGGTAACTGATATTATTACTAATATTATTATTATAGGGGGGACCCTAGAAATATGGCACAAAAAGGTAGCATAAGGCTGGGGTCAGAATCTGTAATTGGTCAGCACCAAGTGGGCCAGGCCAGTGGTGCGAGCAGCCTACAGTCTAGGCACGAGCTCCCTGCCTTGAGTCTCCCAGCTGCGGGCAGACAAACGTGGGCGTGGGCCACCCCCTCTCTTGCTGGCAACCCTCCAAGTGTTGTGAGCAGCTGCTGAGGCCTGAGCTCACCTCACACCCACACTGACAGCTTTTTGAAGATGGAGACAAAAGCCAGGCTGCCCTGGCGCCGAAATGGGAGTCACGATCTGTCAGCCTTGAGAAAAGGGCAGCAGCCCCTAACTCAATTTCTTACCAATTATCCCAGCAAAACATCTCCAAGGGACAGATGTCCATGGCCTGATTAACTAGAACGCCAGACCACTGGAGACAGACAAATATTCCAACCACAAAATTCATTTGGAAGACTCAAATAGAGAAGGGATGTCAAAAGAGACTGACTGTAATTTCAGAAGCCATGAGTGGTACCACTTGACATGAATAATAACAAATAAAAGCTATCATTTATCGAGGGCCCGCCGTGCGCCAGACTCTAGGCTAGGTACTCTCCACGCATTATCTCATTTAATCCTCACCACCGTGCTATCAGATAGGTACTCTTGGACCCTCTGAATATGCAAGGAGATTCAAGTTCACAAGCCCCAAGTTCACACAGCTAGTAAGTGACAGAGCTGTGGTCTGAAGGTTTAAACCACACCCTAGCTCTTACCCACTTTCTATTTTCCTTCTCACCCTGTATAGCTGGACCTCATAGATCACTGTCTACTTTGGCCTTTAAACAAAGAAAGAAATATTCTTTCTCTGACTCTGCATGGTAATAATTATTCACCTCCACTAAGCCATGGAGACACAGAGCCCAGCTGTTCCTCGTACCCATATCCATCTCTCCAAATGCCTGCTCTCCAGCGAGGAAAGGGACTGGCTCCGCGATCCTGCAGGGCCCCAAAGGAGGGATGAATATACTCGGCTTTGCAGGGCGCCAGTAACAGAGCGAGTGAGGTTGTTCTGAGTCCTTGTCTTTAGTTTTTCATCAGAGCTTTCTGCTGTTTTAATTTGCCCCAGGGATCTGGAAAGACAAGCCCTCTGTTCTAAAGGCTTCATGCAGAAACAACTACAGGTGTGGTCATTTAATTTCCTGTCTTTAAAAAAAAAAAAGGGATCCAGAGATGTTTTGAACCAGCTGGCAGATTTTTGTTCTAAAGAGCAGCATCGTTGCTGGTTCTTATTTTATGCTCTCCACCGCAGGGCATACCATGGTGCTCTGTCCTCTACCAAGGTGATTCCGGGATACAGCATTATCTACCCCCCTATCTGATCTCTGAAGCCTGAAAACCCTTTCACAGGGGGACAAAAGCTTTCCTTCCATTAGAGACCAGGGTTATAGGCAGATGGCCAGGAGAAAGGCAAGGTGAGGGCTTTCCAGCCTGTCTGCAAGCAAAGACCTAGAATCACCAGGAATCAGGCCCTTTGGCGACTCACAACCAGGAACGCCTTGGGAGGGCAAGTGTAAGCAAAAAGCTGGGAGCAGTCTTCAATTGTAGGCTTTTAGCTAGCTGACAAATTAGCGAACAAAGGATCTGAAATCCTTTTTTTCTTTTTCTTTCTTTCTTTTTTTTTTTAACTTGCACGCTAATGAGGAAACCTCTTCAAAGTGCAGAGCTAGCTAACAAGCTAGGGAATAAATGGACTCCATGGTGGATTTCAAGCTCTTTTGTTGGCTCGGATTCAAGTTGGTTTGGAAACTATTTAGCCAGCAAGCACGCAAGCAAATAATTTGAGGGACCATCTTGACTTTCTATCATTTTGGCTACAAAACCCAAACACAGATCCTTCACCAGTTCTTTCCCTAGCTGTCGGCAGGCTTGGGTTCCACTATCATTATTATTGGAATAAAGTACCCAGTATTGATAGAGTACTTACCATTTGCCAGAGACGGTTTTGAAGGGTTTATGGGTCTTAACTGATTTGCCTTTTTTCATTCCAACTTACACGTGAAGAAACTGAGACACAGACATTAGTATCTTCTCCAAGGACACAGACAATAAGAGCCAACCAGTCTGATTTCTGAGCCCACACTTGTTAATATTTTTTTTTTTTTTTTTTTTTTGCAGTACGCGGGCCTCTCACTGTTGTGGCCTCTCCCGCTGCGGAGCACAGGCTCCGGACGTGCAGGCTCAGCGGCCGTGGCTCACCGGCCCAGCCGCTCCGCGGCATGTGGGATCCTCCCGGACCGGGGCACAAACCCGTGTCCCCTGCATCGGCAGGCGGACTCCCAACCACTGTGCCACCAGGCAAGGCCCTCGTTAATATTTTAAATTGTGAACATTTTATAGAAGGATAACAGAGATCAACAAACAGAATATGATCATACCCAAGTGACTTCCTGCTCAGTTCCAATCCCTTCCTGCCACCCCAAGGTAACTACTATCCTGATTTAATACCATGAATCACTTTGCCTGTTTTGAACTTTATATAAATCTAAGTATACAATATGTAACTTTTCGTGTTTATCTTCTTTTATTCTTCATAATTGTGAAATTCACAATTGCCTCTCTATCCCATTCTGTCACTCTGTCTGTCCTTGGGCCAATACCACACTGTCCTAATTACTATAGTTTTTTGTTGCATCTTCACATCTGATAGTAACACAAAGCTATAATAATTAAGACAGCTTTATTCTTCTTCAAAATTGTTTTGGCTATTAGCTCTTTGCCAAGCTTGTCAATCTCTACCAAAATACGTGTTGGGATTTTGTTTGTTTGTCGTTGGGATTGCATTAAAATTATGAATAAATGTGGTGACAATTGTCATCTTCACAGTAGAGAGTCTTTTGAATGAAATATCCCTTCATTTTTTTAAGATGTTCTTTCTCTCAATAATGTTTTGTAGGGCTTAAGGTATTATATATCTTTCATTCAATTTATTCCTAGGTATTTGACGTCTTTTATGCCATTATATATAGATTTAAAATTCTTTCCTTTTTGATTTGTTTGTTGCTAGCATTTAGAAATAAAATGATTTTTGTACATTGACCTTGTATCCAGTGACCTTGCTAAATTCACTTATTAATTTAATCATTTTGTGTAGATTCTTTAGAATTTTTCACATACACAATTATATCTACAAATGATCACATTTTTGCTGCTTCCTTTCCAATAACTATGGCTCTTATTTATCTTTCTTCCTTCAGAGCTCATTACCTAAGTACTCTGCTAGAACCCAAATCGCCATGCAGAACAACAGAGCTCTCTGTAGAACCTGCTTTCCTCTCAAGTTAAACATTCCTGGGAACCCACAGCAGGTATTCTTTTCTTGTGTTCACTTATCAAGTTAGGAATGCTTTTTGTCCCAAAGGACAGAAAACCTGACCTTTGTGGTATAAGCAAATAGGAGAGTGTTTTGTTTTCCTTTGTTTTGCCTCAACCATTTATGGAGAGTCTAAATAAATGGCTGCTGCAGCTCCAGCCATCAAATCACATTCCCGGCAGGAAGTAAAAGGAAAGGGACCAGGGCACCTCGTGTTTATATCCTGAATACATTCTCAGAAGTATCCAGAGCGGATTGCCCCTTAGGGTGCATTGAACAGAACTAGGGCACATGGTCATTCCTTAACTTCAAGGGAACCTGGGAAAGTGGGGTATGGACTTATTAGAAATCCATCATCTGGGCCAGATTCATTGCCTCTTTGAACGAGATGTTAATTCATCTGGCAAAGAGGAAACGGTTTTGGATAGACAACGAGCCGCGTCCACTACAACCTGAATAGACTCATCTCCACCCTAACAGGCTTCCACCTGCTCTCTCTCCCTATCTCCCCTCTTCTGCACGACACCATCTCCTCCCACAACTGAAGCCTCCAGGTGGTCAAGCTGCCCTGTGTGTAGCAGCCAAGTGGAGCGAATGCTTCTCACCTCCTTTCCTGCTACCCTCTGTTTGAAGTGTCACAGATCAGTGCGGATCACGCTGAAAACGTTATAGAATTGTTAGTAAAACAGATTACTTACAATCCTCTCCTTTGCAAGGACCTCGACACAGGTGTCTGAGCCAAAGCCCAGTGGGAACCACCATGCGTGCACATGGCCCCATCTAAAGATCGGAATTTGCTGGCCAGCCAAGCTCCTTATGCTAGGCGCCCTCTCCCCTTAGGATGACCTCTTTCCCAGGAGGCACTGGCCTTCCAGTGAGCCAGGATTCTGACATGAATCCCCACTCAGGCTTGAGCTGGAACCCGGGCTACTCACATAAGTAAGCTAAAAACTAGGAAACCCTTTTGGCTTTGGAGCACTTTTGAACATGGATGACAAAGCAGTTTTGAATTTTTTTTTAGCAAGCTGGCAAGTCAAAAAACCTGGGTCTGGACCCAATCCTGGTAGTAATTGGCAAATTAGTCTCAGGCAAGTCCAAGCCCCTCTCTGGGCCTCGGTGCCCCCCTGAAAACATAAGAGAGCTAGCTGGACCAAATGGCCTCTCACATTCGACCCAGCTCAGCTCTTCAGAGCCCACCGATGAGAATGTGCTAGGGCAGCAGTCCCCAACTGGTCCCTGGTGCCGGTCTCTGGCACCAGGGACCAGTTGCATGGAAGACAATTTTTCCACGGGGTAGGGGGGAAGGTTCAGGTGGTAATACAAGAGATGGGGAGTGGCAGATGAAGCTTTGCTCAGTGGCCCGCCACTTACTTCCTGCTGAGCGGCCAGGTTCCTAAGAAGCCGTGGACCGTTACCCGTCCGCAGCCTGAGGGTTAGGGACCCCTGTGCTCAGGGAATGCCCCGTGAGCCCTCAGTATCTGTCCCTCAGTGTTTGTCGGCTTAGACCACGAGTACCCTAAGAGGATTCCAATACCATCCCACATTAAAGATGCGGAAACTGTGCGGCTCAAAGGTGAGGCACTGTCAAGATGGCACAGTTAGTAAGCAGTGATCAGGGTTTGGACCCAGATCTATCTGACTCTCTTCCAGGCTCCGGATCACAACAGGTGGCCTCTACAATACTGGTCCCACACCCGTTGAGACTGGAGCCTCTGGAGCCACTGTGCAAAGCCTCGGCTGCAGGGAAGATTCTCTTGCTTCTGGGTGAGTTGAAAGAGCTCCCGGGTGAGGGGCAGGGCTGTCATCTGCCCACCCATCCTTCCTGTGCATCAGCTGCCTACATGATTACAATTCTCTGCTAAGCCTTCGGCTTTTCTCTGCCTTCCCGTACCAGAGGCTTCTTATTTCATGATTTCCATATAAATGATTTCCTGGGAATTGTCATTCCCTACAGTGGTCAGCTGCTACAGAAATCGGATTGCCCAAATCTACAGTTAGGTTGAACAGAGGTGGTAAACGTACCCTTAGCTCTAAGGATGCAGGACTGAGCCAGTAGGCAGCCTCTGCACGTGCACCGTGTCATTCGTCCGACATACATGCATCCCTGGACCAGCCACGCAAGTGGGCTGCAAAGACCCTCGCATGTGTGCATGCTCTTCCCAGAGTCTCCACGGGAGCCCGTATGCACTCCAACAATTCCACCTTGAAAACTTTTTGTGAGAACTTATGTTGTATTTGTTAAGCTGCCTCAGTTTTCCCAAAAGCAATCAACCTTTGGGAGGACAAAAGGCAAAACAGCAGATGGGAGCATTCGGTTTCTGGATCATTCTCTTAGGCAAAGGCAGCCAAGACCGCAAACTTCTGAACTCTCCACCAGCTGCTTACCACTACAGGTTCCTGAGGGACAGCTGTGGAAATCTCAGCAGTACCTGCTCCTCGTTACCTTCTTTTCTCCTATTCTAATAAGCGTGGAACAGAAAGGACCTCTTTTCCCCCTTTTTTCCTGAAGCTCTCAGCAAGTGCTTCTCAAAGTCTCCTTGGTGAAGGACCACTTCCTCCAATCTGTCATGGATAGATAATTTTATAAAATACAATAAAAGTGAACTACTAGAAAAAAAGTAAGGAAAAAAATGCAAGTAAAAGCCTGTTTTATTATTAGGTTCAATAAATTCAATAGATTTGATAAAATTACCCTGCCAAATTGCTACGAAGTTTTTTTGAACACTTACTCTCAATTTCAGTTCTTATCTTGTTGCTGACCAGTTTCAAACAGCCCACAGATCAGCCCTGGTCCTTGGTCTGTGATTGAATAGCACTTGTCAGACCCCTGAGGGGCAAATAGGTGGATAAGTGCCCTCAGTCTCCTATCCCACAACTACAGCAAACACTGCTAACTGATCACAACATTCGTTCTTGACTGCAATCCCAGACTCCTTCTCTTTCACCTACTCCCAAAATCAGACTGAGTGTGCAAAAGGAAAACTCTGCTATCCCTGGTTCTCTTTTTCCCGCCCCACGCTCTGATCCTGGATCATCTGACTCTGTGCAGAGCTGCTGTCCTGAGTCATCCACTCCACCCCTCTTTGCCACTCTCTCCAACATGGATAGGTCTTCCAAGGGGCCAGAGTTTGCCTGCAGAGGAGACAGCCCAGCCCTGGATTCACTGAAAAGAAGAGAGAGAAGTGCAATCCTGAAATTTCAAGGAAAGAAAAATCTAAGGATGTTTTCCCTGCAACCAGTGCTTTTAATGATCTCTTTACACCCCCCTAGCAGTATGTACTAATCACATGCTTTGAATCTAGAGATGCCATCTGTGGAGCACCTGCAATGGATCAGACCTTATTTTAGGTGGTTATTTTTGCTGTCTCAATTCAAAACACCCGTATGAAATAGCCATTATTTTATCCCCATTTTAACAGAGGATGAAACTCAGAGAGAGAGTGACTGAGCAAAGTCACGGAGCTGTGAGTGATAGAGCTTGGAGTCAAAGGAGGTCTGTCTCACTCCAAGGTCTGTGTTTTGATTCACTTTATCTTCTCATCTCCATCCAGACCCAGTTTCGGAGTCGGGGAAGACAAGCTTGAGCTCCCTCTAGAGGTGACACTATGCAATCCACCGTCTTCTCCAGAAGCTACCACCAGGCAGGAGAGGCAGCACTTCCCCTCCCCACCCCTAGGCGGCAGTGGAGGGCAGACCAAGGCACAGCCCCAAACCCAGCGTTTTATCTTAAAGACCATATATGAATGACAAACCCACAGCCAACATCGTCCTCAATGGTGAAAAACTGAAAGCATTTCCACTAAGATCAGGAACAAGACAAGGTTGCCCACTCTCACCACTCTTATTCAACATAGTTTTGGAAGTTTTAGCCACAGCAATCAGAGAAGAAAAGGAAATAAAAGGAATCCAAATTGGAAAAGAAGAAGTAAAGCTGTCACTGTTTGCAGATGACATGATACCATACATAAAGAATCCTAAAGATGCTACCAGAAAACTACTAGAGCTAATCATGAATTTGCTAAAGTAGCAGGATACAAAATTAATGCACAGAAATCTCTGGCATTCCTATACACTAATGATGAAAAGTCTGAAAGTGAAATCAAGAAAACACTCTCATTTACCATTGCAACAAAAAGAATAAAATATCTAGGAATAAACCTACCTAAGGAGACAAAAGACCTGTATGCAGAAAATTATAAAACACTGATGAAAGAAATTAAAGATGGTACAACTAGATGGAGAGATATGCCATGTTCTTGGATTGGAAGAATCACCATTGTGAAAATGACTCTACTACCCAAAGCAATCTACAGATTCAATGCAATCCCTATCAAACTACCACTGGCATTTTTCACAGAACTAGAACAAAAAATTTCACAATTTGTATGGAAACACAAAAGACCCTGAATAGCCAAAGCAATCTTGAGAACGAAAAACAGAGCTGGAGGAATCAGGCTCCCTGACTTCAGACTATACTACAAAGCTACAGTAATCAAGACACTATGGTACTGGCACAAAAACAGAAAGATAGATCAATGGAACAGGATAGAAAGCCCAGAGATAAACCCACGCACATATGGTCACCTTATCTTTGATAAAGGAGGCAGGAATGTACAGTGGAGAAAGGACAGCCTCTTCAATAAGTGGTGCTGAGAAAACTGGACAGCTACATGTAAAAGTATGAGATTAGATCACTCCCTAACACCATACACAAAAATAAGCTCAAAATGGATTAAAGACCTAAATGTAAGGCCAGAAACTATCAAATTCTTAGAGGAAAACTTAGGCAGAATACTCTATGACATAAATCACAGCAAGATCCTTTTTGACCCACCTCCTAGAGAAATGGAAATAAAAACAAAAATAAACAAATGGGACCTAATGAAACTTCAAAGCTTTTGCACAGCAAAGGAAACCATAAACAAGACCAAAAGACAACCCTCAGAATGGGAGAAAATATTTGCAAATGAAGCAACTGACAAAGGATTAATTTCCAAAATTTACAAGCAGCTCATGCAGCTCAATAACAAAAAAACAAACAACCCAATACAAAAATGGGCAGAAGACCTATATAGACATTTCTCCAAAGAAGATATACAGACTGCCAACAAACACATGAAAGAATGCTCAACATCATTAATCATTAGGGAAATGCAAATCAAAACTACAATGAGATATCATCTCACACCAGTCAGAATGGCCATCATCAAAAATCTAGAAACAATGAATGCTGGAGAGGGTGTGGAGAAAAGGGAACACTCTTGCTCTGTTGGTGGGAATGTAAATTGGTACAGCCACTGTGGAGAACAGTATGGAGGTTTCTTAGAAAACTACAAATAGAACTACCATATGACCCAGCAATCCCACTACTGGGCATATACCCTGAGAAAACCATAATTCAAAGAGTCATGTACCAAAATATTCATTGCAGCTCTATTTACAATAGCCTGGAGATGGAAACAACCTAAGTGCCCATCATCGGATGAATGGATAAAGAAGATGTGGCACATATATACAATGGAATATTACTCAGCCATAAAAAGAAACGAAATTGAGCTATTTGTAATGAGGTGGATGGACCTAGAGTCTGTCATACAGAGTGAAGTAAATCAGAAAGAGAAAGACAAATACCGTATGCTAACACATATATATGGAATTTAAGAATAAAAAGTCATGAAGAACCTAGGGGTAAGACAGGAATAAAGACACAGACCTACTAGAGAATGGACTTGAGGATATGGGGAGGGGGAAGAGTAAGCAGGGACAAAGTGAGAGAGCGGCATGGACATATATACACTACCAAACGTAAAATAGATAGCTAGTGGGAAGCAGCCGCATAGCACAGGGAGATCAGCTCGGTGCTTTGTGACCACCTAGAGGGGTGGGATAGGGAGGGTGGGAGGGAGGGAGACGCAAGAGGGAAGAGATATGGGAACATTTTATGTATAACTGATTCACTTTGTTATACAGCAGAAACTAACACACCATTGTAAAGCAATTATACTCCAATAAAGATGTTAAAAAAAAAAAAAAGCATCGGCTGGAGAATTCACTCATCTGGCCTCCTAGACAGCTGCGGAAATAAATAAAACCAAATAAGAAAATGGGGATAACAACTGCTACTATTTATTGAGCTCCATATGCTGAGCTCCGTGATAAGCATATATGTATTCCAAAATACATATATTCCAAAACTTCAAACAGCATTCCTTTGCCATTTCTTCACGAAAGGAAAATTTTCATACTTTGGGTGAGTGATTTTTCACCAGATCCTAAAGTCATTTGATATAGATGCAGTTGAATTAGGTGGGTGATGGAACCAAATAATGGCTTTTTTTGGATCCAAAATGAAATGATGACTACAGAGTAATATAATCAATTTCCTGTGGGTCTCAGGACCTAGCTCTTAAGACCGCTAGAGACGGGGTTCTGGAAGATTTTGAGTAGTGGCAACCTTCCAAAAAAATATTTGTAGCCAGGGTGACTTCTTTTTCCCTTTTCAGAAAAAGCAACGTTTATTTGTTTTCTGAATCGCAAAGGCCATTTATCTTTACTGTAGAAAGTAGAAAATAGAAAAGACGAAAAACAAAAACATAAATTATTTGTAATGTCCTGTTATTGTTTAGTTGTTTCCAATTTTGTTGCTATTAAAATTAAGATGCAATAAATTCTCCTAATCATCTACTTTTTGCACATCTCTGATTATTTCCTTCATACAAAGTTTTAGACGTAGAATCCCTGGATCAAAATGTATGTATATTTTTAAAACTTTCGAAATTCATTGCCAAGTTGGTAAGTGAAAATGTTATCTTATTTTAAGATGAATGTTTTAATTATTAGTAAGATGGAATCTTTAATAGGTTTATTTGTATTTGTTTTTATGTGTTGCCCATTTATAACTTTGGCTTATTTTCATATTGAAGTATTTAGCTTTTCCTTTTTTCTTTTTTGTAAGGAATGCTTATCCAGTGAGGAGGCAACCCTTTGTGTCTCTTGCTGCTTTCCCTAATTTGTCACTTGATTTTCAATCTTTAATGATTTTTTAGCATCATGGTTTTTACTTTCATGTAGTCAAATACATATTGATAGATCTTTTCCTATGTGTTATCTGTCTTTGCTACTATACTTTAAAAGCCTTTTCCTAAATGGAGGTAAATATTCATTAAGGAGATTGCTTTGCAGGGAGCAGTGTGGTTTTGGATGTGTAAACACTGGTATATTGTTTTTAAAGTCTTGGTGCTTTATAGTCACACTTCTTAATGTATTCATTCAATCATGTTTCTCAACCAACATCAGATGAATACCTCTATTTTCCAGGCTCTGTGCCTACAGTTGGGTCATATATTTTCATAGATCATGAAAATATTTTCACGGATCTCCTGACCTCACTCTACTTTGGCTGAAGCCAAACTTGGCAACCCATGAGGCACAGGAAGAAAAAAAGCAGGGTCGCTCTCCTCATCTCCTGTCCTTGACCTCAGTATGTCCCTTAGATTCCGTGCTTCTTGGAGTTCTAGTTTAGGTCTTCTTTTCCTCTCACATGTTACAAGGTCCCCGGATGATCACCTCCAATGACTGTGGGGTCACCCTCCTGAACATCAGGATATATGTTACCTTCATCAACACCTGTGGGTCCCACAGGCACCTCAAACTCAACTCATCATCTTACCCACAATCCTCACTCGCCTGTTCAGCTCAGTAATGCCCCACTGTCTACTCAAAGTTCAAGCCAGCAACCTGGGCTCACCCTTCATTCCTAGCCTCTCTATTGCCTCTGTTTTCTAACCAATCACCAAATTCTGACAATTCTACCTCCTGTCATATTTCATCTCCACTCCCTTCTTTCCAAACCCATTACCATGACCTTATGCTGGGCCCTCACATCTTGCACCTGCATGATGTTTCAGCCTCCTAACTAAACTCCATGCTTCCCGTCTGGTCCCCTTCCAACCCATCTTCCACACGCCAACCAGAATGATTATTCTAAAGAGCAGCTCCGACCACGTGACATCCCTCCTTCAACTGGTTCTCCCTGGCCTCAGGATAAAGTCCATGCTCCTTAGCTGGCCCTACAAAACCCACTGTGATGTGGCCCCTGCCTGACCTCTCTAAGCTCATCTGCCATATTCCTTGCCCTCCGCCCTTCCTTATTCAGACTGCATAAACTACTCACAGATCCCTGAAGGTACCAAACTTTTTGTTGCCTCTAGCACTCTTCACATGCTGTTCCCTCTGCTTGGACCTTTTCCTCCCGCATCTTCACCTGGCTAACTCCCATTTTTCCACAGGGCTCAGTTTAGATATCCCTTTCTCCAAGAAGCCTTATGTGAAATCCACCTCCATGTCCAGTGACTTACATACCCCTCCTCTCTGCTCCCACAGTCTCCCTCCCTACTTGCCTTAAATACAGTACCACAATGGCCTGTTTACTGGTTTGCCTTCCTCTCTAGACTGTGGCATAGCTGCATGGGTTATACATTGCACAACTCACAAGAAACAATGATGTAGAGAGTGGCCCCGAAGTTATGCAGCATCTGGCAGTCCTACCTGTGACCCCTTGAGGAGGACTCTTTCTGTTCACTCTCGTATAACACGTGCTCGGAAAATAATTGTTGAGTTGATGGATGGAGAGATGGGTGATGAATGGGTTGATGGACGGATAGGTAGATACAGAGCTTCCTCCTTGGTCTCCATGTCTGCTGGCCAGTGAAAGTCCACATCTTTATCCTTGTCGTCTCCCATCTGCTCTGCTCACCTCTAGCTTCCAAGCAAAACTTATTTATGGGGTTTAGTCCTTATATTGCTTAAAATCAAGACTCATTGCTCTTTAGTTGCCACCCCAACTCCTAAGAGTCTCCTGAAGGTTTAATCAGGAGTGACTAATGACCTAGGGTTATGTGGGTTTTTGTCTTTGACATTATGAAAAGTTAACTAGCCTGTCTGCTGTGTTTCCTAAGGCATAGAAGATTTAAAGAGAAAACAACTCAAATCCTCCTTCCTCCTCCACCCCTTTTCCCACTGTTTAAAGAGAAATTTCCTTTGGAAAATTACAGAGTTGTTTTTTTTCCTGCATCCTAAGGAAGGAAAAAAAAAACTTTGTGAGAATTATAACCAAGGGATGTGCCTAGGAAACATTTGAAGATATACTGTGCAGATACACCAAATGAAATAAGCCATACTCAAAAGGCCAAATCCTATATAATTCCATTTATATGACATTCTTGCAATGGCAAAATTGTAAGTTCAGAAAACAGATTAGTAGTTGCCGGGAGTTGAGGGGCTGGGGGATTTGGGGGTTGGGGGGGATAGAACTGTTCCGTATCTTGATCGTGTTGGTGATTATACAACTGTATACATTTGTCAAAACTTGCAGAACTGTACACTAGACAGGATGAATTTTACTGTAAGTAAATTATACTTTAATTTTTAAAAATGAAAAAGGTTGTAACATCCAGAGACCATTAACAGCCATGTAAACGTGAAGAATGCAGAAGGCAATGTATGGTAAATTCAGTTCTGTTCATTTCCATTCAGTCTCTACCTCTGGAAATCCACGGAGAATGTCATTTTTTCTCACCCTTTACTCGCCCCGTTTTCTCAAACAAAAACAGACTTAGGTTTGAAACTCACTTTGCTACTTCCCAGTAGATGAATCCTGGACAAATCACTCAACCTCACTGAGTCTCATTTTGGGGTTTCCTTATCTCTAGAACAGGAAAAATCATATCCACCTTTGAGGGGGTTTCTGTGAGTGCAAAAAACAGATGATGTAAATTCAGGCAGGTACAGTGTCCTGGGAAAACCTGTAGGAGAGGTAAAGTGCCGTTGCATCCATCCATCCATCCATCCATTCATCCATCCATCCATCCTCTACTGATCACTTAGGGATCAAGGAGAAAAAGGACCAGTGAATTCACTTTGTTAAGGGTCTACTGGTACTGTAGACCAAACACTTTCATTTAAAATTTCTCATTTAATCCTCCCAATCTCATGATGAGACTCAGATTCAGAATATCAGGCTGCATCCCCAGGAAAAGGACTCAAAAGAATGCAAATTTTTCTGAGTCCACCCACTCCTTCCCCAGCTGTCAGAAATTCTGTTTTTCAAATGCCATCTCCTCTGGCCCTCACAACAACAACCCTACAAGGCACACAATCTCATCCCATCTTTTAGCTGTGGAAACTGAGGAGCTGTCCCTTGCCCAAGAACACATGAGGCTAGTGAGTGACTTTCTTCTACAGCTCCCGTCCAGCTCTTGTCGCTGCTAACTGGTCCTGGTCATGTTGCCAAGCATGGCAGCCACCCTCTTTTGCCAGGAGAACACCTGGGCTGTGTGTGATGCAGTGCACAGCCAGGGCACATAGGAAGAGAGGCTGTCACTGCCCTGAAGGGTGGGAGACACTTGGGAGTGAAAACCACCCTGACAGGTAAACAGTTTTCATAGTATGTGAGCTTTTCCATTATTCAGAGTGTGACCCTGTACCTATTACTTCCACCTTTGGAATCCCCATGGCCTCCTCTGTTAAATGAGATTATATCATGCATACCTGTCAGAGTGTGATGGGGATTTAATGAGATACATATGTGAAATCACCTGACACGGAGATGGTCCATAGTAGATGCTCAATAAAATGTAGCATTTCTCTCCCTTCCTTTTCACAGTCCCTGCCCTCCCAAAGCTCAATCCACCTGTGAGCAAGTAGTGATGATATTTATGGCTCGTTTATGTGCAGTGGTGGAGGGGAACTCAAATCAGCAGCACCTGTTAATATGATTAGACTGGAACGGAATCATCTTAGCTCCTGCCCCCATTCAGGCCACAGGCTTGGAAGAAGAAATCTAAGGAGGCAAGTTTATGGAGTTACACGTGGATGTGGGGCATTCAGATCAAGGCCTCTACCCTCCATGTGAGAAGGATCAGGAGTGTCCTTCCTTAGATGCGGAAAGGGGAGTAGTTGCCATAGTTCCATGTGCCCTGGACAACGCAGCTGGGTGGGACCCAGCCAAGTCTTGGGACCGAGGTGGGCGTTACTCCCGCAGGACCCTGCTGGGTGCGGTTGAAGGAGGCCTTCACTCCTCACCAGCAAGACAGCAGAGCCCTTAAAACAGAGGCCGGGTAGCCCCAGGGCTCCTGCTGGCAGGTGAGGGCCAGCATTCACGCAGGTAGAAGCTGGGTGGTGGGCAGAGCCTGGCTCAGCGCCTCTCCATGGGGTCCTTTCAGGCGCACACCCACCTCCCCACCTCCTCATGCCCTGTCTGTCTCTCTCCTCCTCTCTAGCACAGAGAGTCATTCTGTAGTTCTGAGGACAAGAGGCCTTTAATTTTTCTCTCAAATGAGTTGAATATGCCCTGAGTTCTTTTCATTCTCTTGAAAGTCTAGGCTTTGGAGACTCAAAACCCAGGAGCTCAAAACGCTCTTTCCTCTGCCAACGTATCTCCTCCCTGGGATAATCTGTCCCAGAATAACCTAACCCACCCCCGAAAGTGATTAGCAGTAAGTGCATCACCAGGAAATTTGTTGCAGGTACAAGTTCTGGGGCCTCACCCCTGACATACAAGTGGGAATCTCGGGGTGGGGGGTGGGTACCGTTCAGTAATCTGCTGGAACATCCCTCTAGGCTTTGCTGACACAAGATACAGTTTGAAAAGTACTGCTTAGCTGATGGCTCAGTGCCGAGGTGAAGTGTGTTGGGAAGGAGTCAAGGAGGAAATAAAAATACTAAGAGGAACCAAAGCAGTTATTATTTTAAATACGTTCTCCTCTTATAATGATGGCTAATAATTGTATTTGTAACGACTAACACACTTGACTGCTTACAGCGTACCAAGCTCTAAAGCAAGCGCCTGACCTGCGTTGCTCACAACATCCCTGTGAGGTAGGCACGCTTGTAATTCCTATTTTCCAGATAAGGAAACTGAGGCTTAGAGAGACGATTAGGAATTTGCCTTTGGTTATATAGGAAGTAGTGGGGTCAACATTGGGATCTTGTGTGTGTGGGTGAACAAAATGAATGAAGGAGATCGAAAGGTACAAACTTCCGGATATAAGACGAATAAGTCCTAGAGCTGTAACGTACAGCATGGTGACTAGAGTTCATCATACTGTGTATTATATTTGAAAGCTGCTAAGACAGTAGATCTTAATGGTCCTCATCACAAGGAACAAAACTGTGTAACTTTGTGTGGGGATGGATGTCGACTAAATTTATTCGGGTAATCATTTTGCAATATATACATATATGAAATGATTATGTCATACACCTAAAACTAATGTAATGTTATATATCAATTAGATTGCAATAAAAAAGATGAGGCTCATGTAAATATGCAAGAGCTCCATTTGAGCCCTAACTTAAAAATATCAGATTACAGAACAGTCACTAGTACGGAAAGTAGCATTACAGATGACTTTTATTTTCTTCTTTCTAATTTTCTATATTTTCCACATCTCCCCATGAACATGTGTTGCTTTTTAATCAGAAAAAGCGTTGCTCCTTAAAAAAAAAACAACAATTTGTACACTATGGTCCCTTATTGGTAAAAGAAAACCTATAAGACATATAATTATATATAAATGCACATATATACTTACATAAATAGATATATTGATAGTTATTTATTCATAAAAGACGAGAAGGCTCGCATAAAATGTCAGCAGTGATTATCTCTGTGTGGTAGGTACTAAATGATTGTAATTTTCTTCTATTCGCTGCTCAGTACTGTTGTATAATAAACATAAATTACTTTTGTAAATGGAAAGAAAAATATCATAAAAAGTCAAAAGGCTTTTTTTTTTTGGCGCTTTGGGTCTTCATTGCTGCCCGTGGGCTTTTTCTAGCTGCGGCGAGCGGGGGCTATTCTTCATCACACTGCACGGGCTTCTTACTGCGGTGGCTTCTCTTGCTGTGGAGCACGGGCTCTAGGCGCGCGGGCTTCAGTAGTTGTGGCACGTGGGCTCAGTCGTTGTGGCTCACAGACTCTAGAGCGCAGCCTCAGTAGTTGTGATGCACGGGCTTAGTTACTCCGCGGCATGTGGGATCTTCCCGGACCAGGGCTTGAACCCGTGTCCCCTGCATTGGCAGGCGGATTCTTAACCACAGCACCACCAGGGAAGCCCTACTCTCTGTTTTTATGAGCTTGGCTTTTTTAGATTCCACATACAAGTGATATCATACAGTATTTGTCTTTCTCTGTTTGACTTATCTCACTTAGCGTAATGTCCTCAAAGTCCATCTGTGTCGTTGCCAATGGCAGGACTTTCCTTTTTCCATTGTGTGTGATATATATAAACAGCATCATCTTTATCCATTCATCTGTTGACAGGCACTTAAGCTGTTTTCATATCTTGGCTATTGTGAATACAGCTGCAATAAACATGGCAGTGCATCTGTATCTTCAATATCCTGTTTTAATTTTCTTTGGTGTATATCCAGAAGTGGAACGGCTGGATCCTTACTAGCAGACCTTGTTTCTGTCCAGGGGATTTACTTCTCCCCCAGGGAAGGGGGAAGCTGATAACCACGCTCAGCTCTAGGAGACCATGTAAGAGATGAGACAATCCACCTTCCAGTGATTGGTTCAGGTACCCAGGCTAAAGCCAATCAGTGCATGTTGTTCTCTCATCAACTGTTATTGGTCCAGGGGTGGGCATGTGACCCAGTCAGGCTGAAAGGAATAAGGAGGGTAGAGAGAGTTTTGATCTGTCCCACCAGAGGTGGAGTGAGGAAGCATGCTGGTTCCGTTGATAACCAGCAACCATCTTGAAACCAAGAAGCCAAGCTAGAGGAGGCTAGAACCTAGAGGAGAAGAGAAAAATGGAACGAGAGCCCTGTCCTATACCTGAAGCCTACTTAACCCCTGGATTTATTTTAAGCTACTTTGTATCCAGACCTGTTATGTGTAGAGAAAGAAGCCAAATGGATGCACCTCTTAGAGCATAAGCGTGGGAGCAGAAGTTGTTTGTTTGCTAATCCTGAGTCCATCCTCTTACCCCAAGGGTTCTACAGATAAAGAAACGGAGTTACACTTAATAAATGCAGTTTGTGATAGAAGTCATTTCAAGTTTCCACAGGGTGTGGCTGTAGTACATTATAAATTTTAATTTTTACATTTTGTATTTTATAGTACATTTTAATTCTAATTTTTTTCTCTAAGACCCAGGGTCCAGCCAGTACTTGGCACACACACACACTCATAAAATAAAATATGTGTTGAATGAATACATCACAAGAAACTCATAAAAATGGGTCCTTAGTGGTGAGAGGGTTGGGAAGTTATTTAACCATTGTAAACACAGAAACGTTGTATGCTTTAGGTTCCATGAGACAGTGTACCTACAATGCCTAGCACAGGATCTGGTGCCTAGTAAATAAATGAAAACTGACATTAAGATTCTTGGAGTCAACTAAGCCAGTCCATCTTGAAGGTTCCTTTTAAATTTAATTATGTTGTTGTTCTAGGACATATAGTATAGTGGCTAAGAATGTAGCCTTCATTCATAATTTTCTAAAACCAGAAACGAATCCAAATTCCATCAGCAGGGCAATGGATAAACAAATTGTGGTATAGCCATATATCAGGATACTACTCAGCAATAAAAAGGAACAAAGTACTCATACATACACCACATGGATGAATCTCAAAAGTATTAATGTTAAATGAAAGAAGCAAGAGACAAAAAACTACATTCCGTGTGATTCTGTTTTTTAGCATGATGGCACATTCTCAAAAAGACAAAACTATGGAGACAGAAACCATGTCAGTCATTGCCAAGAGCTGGGGATACGAGCAGGAAATTAACTAGAAAGGAGCACGGTGGAGCTTTTTGGAGTGATGGAAATATTCTATATATTATTTGCAGTGGTGGTTAAACAATCATATATTTATCACAACTCATTGAACAGTACACCCCCAAAAAAGTGACTTTTACTATAATTGTATCATACCTCAATAAACCTGGCTTTAAAACCAAAAAGTAACATGCAGACTGTATAGACTGAATTCACACAGACTTGGTTTCAAATCCTGTCTTCATCACTTTCTGTGTAACATCAAAGATGTTTCCTTAATCTCTTGGGGCCTAAGTTCACCACCTAAATAATATCAGAGGAGATTTTGCTCTGGGTAAGATGGATTAGACACATTCTACCGTCTTTCACCCACTGAATACAGCTGTAAAACCTAGGCATGATGCTTGGCACAGATATTTGAGGTCTCTGAAAAGTAAATACTAGCAGTCAAATTAGGAAAGGAGACTAGAATTCGAAGTACCACTAAACTGAAATATAACTTTTTTTTTTAACTCCAGTATCTCCCAGGCTGGTCTCAGTATAGCCTCAGCCTGCAAGTGGACAACCACGTGGACAGAGAGAAGTCCTCTAGTTATGGTTCTGGGAGCAGGATAAGAGAGTCCTGGTGTTCAGAGAAAGTGAGGGAAATCTCCTGGGGATTTTATCTTCTTTTTTTTTTTTTTCTTTTCTTTTCTCAGCTCCTGTGTACTCATCCCCAAGCAATTGCACGGCAGTGGCAGTGATGTCATTGGCAAAAGGGACTCACAGGTGCCTAAAACTCTGAGAGGGGAAAATTCCTCTCTGATTATAGCAGAAGTGGTCCCAAAGAGGTGGGGCAAACTTGTTTATTTTTCTCTTTCTTGATCCCAGATGTGGGCAGTAGAACAGGATAAATAAATCCCCAGCTTTCTGTTTAAGGGCCAGAAAATATTTAAGGTGTTAAAAGAAAGAAACTGCAAAAGAAAACTGAATAAACAGAGAGACTGACATACCATGTTAATGGATCAGAAGATCCAACAGAATAAAGAAGTCAATTCTTCCCATACTGATCTATAGATTTAACATAATCCCAGTAAAAATCCCAGTGGGATTTTTGAAGAAGAAGAAAAAAAAAAGACACGCTGATTCTAAAATATAGGGAAAGGCAAAGGAACTAGACTACAAACCAATTTTGAAAAAGAAGAATAAAATGGAAGAAAACACACTATCCAATTTTATTTTTTTATTATTTTATTTTATTTTATTTTATTTTTTGGCCATGCTGCACGGCATTCAGGATCTTAGTTCCCCGACCAGGGATCAAACCCATGCCCCCTGCAGTGAAAGCACCTCCAGAGAAGTCCCCAGTTTTAAAATATTGTAAATCTCCATTAATCAAGAAAACTTTTTGATGGTACTAGAGAAGGAACAGACATATAGATCAATGGAACAAAAAAGAGTGTCCAGAAATACACATAAAATATAACCAATTGATTTTTCACAAAAGTGCAAAGGCAACTCAGTGGAGAAATGACAATCTTTTCAACAATCGATGCTGGGCAAATTATATATCCATCTTTTTCAGATTCTTTTCCATTATAGGTTATTACAAGATATTGAATATAGTTCCCTGCACTATACAGTAGGTTCTTGTTGTTTGTCTATCTTATATATAGCAGTGTGTATCTTTTAATCCCAAATTCCTAATTTATCCCTCCCCCTTTCCCCTTTGGTAACCATTAAGTTTGTTTTCTATGTCAGTGAATCTATTTCTGTTTTGTAAATAAGTTCATTTGTATCATTTTTTAAGATTCCACATATAAGCAATATCATATGGTATTTGTGTTTCTCTTTCTGACTTATTTCACTTAGTATGATAATCTCTAGGTCCATCCATGTTGCTGCACATGTCATTATTTCATTCTTTTTTTATGGCTGAGTAGTATTCCACTGTATATATATATACCACATCTTCTTTATCCGTTCATCTGTCAGTGGACATTTAGGTTGCTTCCATGTCTTGACTACACAGTGCATATTAATATATTAATGCTCTGAGAAATCCCACAGCAAAGAAGTCTATTTATCTCTACTTAATCTGATTTCCCAAACTTAGGTGACTATGGAATTTTTTTTCAAATAACTCCAAATAATAATTCAATGAAACCCACTTTGAGACACGCAGCTCTACGCCAAATCCAGATTGCAGACTTTGGTGGCTAGAGATAGACTAGGTATATAGTAATGAATTCTTTCTTCTCTAACTGGGTTCTTTGCCGATTCAATTTCTCCCAAAATTCAGGGCCAGTTTTACAAAGAGATAAAGTAGACAGTTGCTGACTTGCTTGAAATTCAGGGACAGTATATGATGATGATGATGATAATAATAATAATAATGGCAAATGCATACATAGTATTCACTACATGTCAAGTATTTTTCTAAGCACTTTATGTATGTTAACGAGTTTAGTCATTGTGACAACCCAGTGAAGTAAGCACTACTATTATCCCCATTTTATACATGTGAAAACTGAGGCACTGAGCTACTTGCCCAAGGTCACACAGATAATATGTGGCTGAGCTAGGATTCAAACCAGGCAGTCTGGATCCAGGGTCCATACTCTTGACCACTGTATTATACTACCTCTAAGATGAGACACCTGTTCTGTTCCCTGAAATTCTACTATTATTCATTCATTTCTTTAGTACTGTAAGAGTGTGATCTTCCAGAACTTCATTGGAAAACACAGTGCCAAGAAGCTTTCCCAGAATCCTTGAAGAGCTGTCTTACCACAGGTATGGTACAGACCATCTCTGTATTTCACTGTAATTGGTTTGTATACATGTCTATGACGTTCTCAATTGCAGAAATTTTGTTTCAGGCACTGTGCTAGGTACTAAAGGATAGAAATATGAATAAGATATGGCCCCTGACCTCGGAGAGTCCCCAAGCCTTTTATAACTCTTCTTGATGGACACATTTCGTATTTAAGACCAGGGCTGGAGAGCTATAAGCAAAGGGTTACATGTGGGCATGGAGGACAGAACAGTTACTTCTGATTAGAAGGGGGTGATATTTGAACTGAGGAAGAGGAAGATTTCAATGGGAGAATGAATGAATGAATGAATCCCTTGGGAAAATAAACGGTTTGTGTTATTTTTATGGTACAAGAGGAAAAGAATTAGATTTGGCACTCTATTGGGACTTCCAGCAAATGACTTCATTATTCTACACTTCAATTTATCCATCTGTAAAATTGGACTAGTAAATGCTAATTTCCCAGGGTTTGTTTTAAGAATTAAATAAAACCATGTCTGGAAAAGTTCTTTGTGCGAAATGCTAAGTGCCATGAAGATACTAGGTATTCTTACGCTTCTTAATTCCTCTTGTACATTGTCTCTTCAGAATCCAACACGACGGAGAACATTTACTGAGAGCTTGCTCTATGGCAGGCACTTTCTGGATACTATTTCATTGGCTGTCCCAACGATGCTAAAAGGTAGGTATTATTTGCATGACCATCCTACAAATGAGGAAAAGAAGGCATAGAGATCTTCAGCTGTCTTGCTCAAGGTCACACAGCTATTAACTCCTGGGGCCCTGATTCAAACTCAGGTGGTCTCTCAGCGCCCCAATGAGAGACTAAAAATGTATTAAAGATGCCCTCAATCTGGCCCAGTTTTGACACATCCGTCAGCTGAGAATGGACAGATGTGGCAGGTGACCCACCTCTGATGAGACAGATCAAGACATTTCTCCTTTACGTCCGTTAGCAGGTCAACTGAAAATTTGGTTAATTGTAAGGATCACAGTACCTGAAGTTTCTTTTCCCAAACACTTTATGCCTTTTACTTAAACACTGATTAGAAGAAAAACTAAGGCATAAAAGTTTCAGAGATTTCACAGGGTTTTTTAGAAAATGGAATAGGTGAACATTCTCTTGGTGAAACCTAGCCTGACTTGGTCATTGTTAAGGAGCACAAAGCCAACAGCGGGATAAATCAGGAAAATGAGATCCAACGTGCAGTCAAGTGGCATTTATCTATATTTTAAAATGGCTCCTAATGCTTTTATTTCATTGGTTATGAGAGTTCCAATAGAACCCTAAAGCGATTATATAGAACACTGGAGCTTCTTAATAGCTTCTAACTTAGCAAGCCACGGTAATTTAAAAGGAAGTGGATGAGCTGCTAGGAGCAGGGAGAATTCTGATGAAGAATACAAATGTGTTCTTGCTACATTGCTTCTGCCTCATTCTGGGGAGAGGCGAAATGCACACAGGAACGTGATGGAACTTTCCAGTTGGTGCTTTTGCATTATCAGGAAGGAAAGTGTTTATGGAAACGAAAATTACTGATAATTACGTGTGAAAGCCTGCAAGGGAAAAAAACGGAGCAACGTTGCAGAATCTTTGTTTATATCCAGGGCTGAACTCCACTGGTGGGAGTGGAAATTGGTACAATTTTTTTGGAGGGGACTTTAGCAATGTCCTGACACTTTGACCCAGCAAGTCCCCTTCTAGGAATCTCCTTTTTAGCAATACTTGCATATATTCCAAAGCTCTATGTAAAAGGATGTTCACTGTAGCATTGTTTGCATGTACAAAAAAATGGCAATAATCTATATCTATCAACATGAAAATGTTTAAACAAAAGATGGCATATCCATATTTTAGAAAATTTTGCTAATAAATGGAATGAGATAGATCTACATATTCTGATATGGAAAGGTGTCTGTGATATTTTAAATGAAAAAAAGCAAATTGCAAAAGAGTATCTATCATGTGCTTCCATTTTAAAATGTTTTTAATGTTAATATATTCATAGAAAATTATGTTGAGGAATATGTACCAAAGATTACCAGTGGCGATCTCTGGCGGACGGTATCCAGATTTTTGTAATGTTTACATTTTTATGAGTATGGATTACTTTTGCGAAGAGAGGCGGAAATAAAATAAGCCTAATTATTTCCTCAAGGGAGGAAAGAAAAAAAAGAAAAGAAGTACGCCTGCAGAGATTTATTCACTATCTTTAGGTGAAAGGTGTCAGTGTAATTCCACGGTGAGTGCATCTCAGATTCTGGCCATCTGGGCAAGGGTAGTGTTTAGTCAGAATGAACCAAAATGCCTGTGTTCCCAGAAGGGGACTGAGCCGCACTGTGTCTCCCTTCTGCCGTCCTCTTTCTGGCCTTGTGGTGGCCATGGCAGCTGCTCCTCAACCTTGGTTGATGGAGTAAAACCAGCTGGTTTCCCATTCCCTTCCCTTGCCTCACAAGGTGCCCACTTTATTTCTTTTTCTTTTCTTTCTTTCTTTTTTTTTTTTGCGGTACGCGGGCCTCTCACTGCTGTGGCCTCTTCCGTCGCGGAGCACAGGCTCCGGACGCGCAGGCTCAGCGGCCATGGCTCACGGGCCCAGCTGCTCCGCGACATGTGGGATATTCCCGGACCGGGACACAAACCCGCGTCCCCTGCATCGGCAGGCGGACTCTTAGCCACTGCGCCACCAGGGAAGCCCACAAGCTGCCGACTTTAGAAGGCTCTGAAACAAGGTGGTAAAGAGCTCGGCCTTTGGAGCTCAGGAGCCCTGGGTTCAAATCCTGACTTCACCACGCTCCTAACTGTGGGACTGGGGAAATCTGCTTCTCCTCTTAGGTGGTCTGTTTCCTCTTGTGAAAGATGATAGTCTAAAAGAACCTGCCGCAGGGGTCTTTGGAATGACGAGAATAGATAAGTATAGAGAATGCTTGGAATAGAAAATAAACAATTGTCACCTATTATTATTGTCCTATCGATCGATCCTTCCTTGGTAGAATCTCCCATCTGTCTTCCGCTTGATAATCTCCTACCCATCCTTTAAGGCCTGGCTCAAATGCCATCACTGCAAAATCTCCTCTGGTCTCTCCCTGCACATCCAGAACTGATTGACGCTCCCTCATCATAGGTCCTGCAGGGCACTGGGTACCCAGCTTCACCACCGCATGTTATTTTCTGGGTTTGCTTGTCTGTTTCCTCCATAGACCCTGAGTGCCTGTAAAGCTTCATTCCTAGTCATCTTGACTTACCTCAGAGTTTGAATTCCAATAATCATTTTTCAAATTGAATCAATCCCATCCCTGCCTCTATCACCCCAGGCCAGGCAACTTAATTCACAATGAAACTATGGTAACAGCTTCCTAACTGGTCTCCCTGCCTCTCTTTCCCCACTCTGATCCAGGCTAACGTTTGAGCCTGACAAGTCTCTGCTCAAAACCCTTCAACGACCGAGTGGAGTCGTAGGACATGGAGCCAGATTCTTCATTCCAGTTTTGCCACAAGCTGATGTGATCCCAAGCACGTTGCTTTCTCTAACACTTAGCTGCTTCATCTGTAAAATGAAGGCAATCACATCCTCCCACAAGGCAGTAGAGGGAACTCAGTGAAAAATGCATGTGAGTGCATCACTGTTACCCAAATTTAGCTATTACTACTTCTGTTATTGTTGAGAGGACATGAGCATCAGGGAAGAAGGGAAGAGTATCTGAAAAGTCTCTGTCTGGGGACTCAAACTACATCCTGAATGGCCCTGTGACCTGGAGCAAGTTTCTCTAGTTATACACAAAGAGGTGAGCTCTTCACCTGGGGTCCCGTTTCCACCAGAAACTGCATTTAATGTGCCCTTTTGTGAGCCCAGTCCACAAAACGAAGGGGCAAATACTCCTCCCCATGCTTAAAATTAAATACAAATATCAGAGAACCTTGGTGCAGGCTTTTTGTTGTTTTTGCTTTTACCATTTATGGAACACTTTAATACCCATTATCGGATCTGAAAAGGGCTTCAATGGCAAGAAGACACAGCAAACTCTTACCAGTAATAATCTCTGGATGGTGGGATTGGGGGTGATTTTAATCTTATTTGTGTTTTCCTAAACCTTCAAAATCTTCTGCAGTTTTCGAGCTGCATAGAGACATGGTTACACACGTTGCGAATGCAGTAAATGCCACTGAATTGTAAAGCGTACAATTTTAGGTTATATGAATTTCACCTCATCAGAAAGATGATGGGAAGCTGCAATACTACATGCATGATTTCCTAGTCACTTATTAAAGTGTGGTTTGAGGCGAGACCAAAAGAGAACTTTTAAGGTTGAAAAGCAGTTCAATCAGCTGTTACATTCCCCCACTCATGTTCAGGTCACTGTCCCAGGCTGCCAGCCTGCAGTGCGGTCCTCCGACCACCAGGGATCTCTGCGAAGGCCTCGCGTCCCCGCTCGCGAGCGAGCGCCTGCTCTTACTCTTGCGCCTTCGGAGCACTTGTGCGTGCTGGAGGCGTGGCCCAGGGTGGGCGCTAGACAGGCCAGGCAGACGCCTACCCGGTTGCCTGTTGGGTTCGTACCAGCCTCGTGTCTGACTGGTCTGCAGCCCCGAGTCCTTGCCGGGTCTTCCACTCCCCGCCCCCGGCTCCAGCCTTCTCCCGTCTGGGCCGGTCCCCGGCTTCCATCTCCCCCCCTCAGCGGGTACTCGTTCCCCGCCTGCTGCCCTCCACGGGTCCCTGTCAGAGCCCCGGCCCCATGGCTCTGCAGGCTTTGCAGAGCTCGGGGGTGGCCTTTCGCAAGATCCTGTGTCACTTCCCCGAGGAGTTGAGCCTAGCTTTCGCCTACGGCTCGGGGGTGTACCGCCAGGCGGGGCCCAGCTCAGACCAGAAGGTGAGCCCGGGTCGGCCCCACGCCGGGAGTGTTCTCACGAGTTCCCTTTGCCTTCGGTCCCTCCAGAGCCGTAGAGCTACCTGTTTGCTCTGCGCACTCCACGTATCAACTGGCAAAGTACAAGCCGTACAAAAGTGCTCCTAGTAGAACGACAGCGTCAGCTGAGTTTTGAAGGATACGTAGGAGTCAGCTTAGGTCTAGAGCGGGAGGTGCAGTCATGCGGAGGGAAGAGCTGATGCGGGGACAAGATGGAAGAAAGGAAGAGAAATATTTGCCAGGAGCTAGTTCAGTGCTCCCAGCCTCGGCCGAACATTGGCGTTTTCTGGGAAGCTTAAGAAAATACTGATATCTGGGTTCCATCTGCGGAGATTGAGATTTAATTGGTCTGAGATGAGCCTGGGCTTCAGGAATTTTAAAAACTTCCCAGGTGATTCTACCACGCAGCCAAGCTTGAGAATCACGTCTCCGGTTGTAGGAGAAAATACAGAATGATTCTCCTGACTTTGGGAAGCTGACGGAGTGATTGTAGGGTCAGGGCATGTGCAGTGACGTTAACTGACCGCAGAAGTTAGTGATGAGCAGTATAATTGCCCCTGCTCAGGACATGGAACAGGAGTCTGTTTAAGGCTACGCATTGTTCTCTTCAGAGCTGGCTGGGCACAACAGTAGTGAGGGGACAGTTTTCCTTGGGATTGCAGTTTTTTTTTTTTTTTCTTCTGCGACTGGAAAAAAAACTTTGCTTCCAAGGTGGCGACAAGATTCAAGACATAGCAGACAAGTGGCAGGCAGGTATTTTCCATTTAAATGAGGCTTTTAATTGACTTTGATACAGCTTTTGAGCTCTTGCTGAATTAATGTAAAAGGAGCGGGAGTCTAGATGGAGGTGTTTTCTGTCTGTACAGCTCGTGTTCTGGACTGGGTTTCTTGAATAAATGAAGGAAATGGTAGTGTGCAGTTTGCAATAGGGCCTCGTGGATCTGGACACCTGGCTGTAATCTGTCTTTCAGTTAACCTTCGTCTCTTCGCTTCCTGGTGAGACCGTCTGTACTGTTGCTTGGATTTCCTGTTTCCCACCTATACTAGTATTTAAGTAATAGTTTTCTTTAAATTGAGAGCATATGAGAAATTACAGATTTGGGGCATATAGGTTGGGCAACCTAATTGTAGTTTGCAATAGGCTAGTTATTTTCTTGTAACATAAATTAACATAAATTTTTTAAAAAAACGTGTCCACCCCAAATCTTAAGTATCACCGCTGGTTTGTGGATCACACTGTGGGAAACTCAGAACAGGCCTTGGCCTCCTGATTCTCTAGCCGCCTCTTCATTTTCCTGTGTAGATTTTCCTTTGAGCAGACCTGGAATTCCCTCCAAGAAAAGGTCCTTCATTTTCCCTCACCCTCATTCCCTACAAGTTAACAAGTAAACTCCAGCACCTAAGTCTCTCCCAGATGAGCCCCTGCCCTCAGTGCCTTAGTGGCAGTTAGCCTCGTGTGGTGTTCCATCCTTTAGTCTCTCCTCCTCCCTTTCTACTGCAGGAACATTAGCATGGTAACCAGCCTCCCTCTCTGGTCCCATCTCCCGCCACTCCCCTGCCTGCGTCGCATTCCAGTCCTACCAGCTCTCATCTCCACAAGAGTGTTTTCCTCTAACAGTACTCCCTCCCTTCCTCAGGCCTCCTAGTACTTCACCAAGCCTGCTGAACTCTTGCACATTCTTTTAAGACTCAGACTTATCAGAGTCTGGAAGAATATAAACCTGTAGGAAAATTCCTCCTTCTTCTCTGACCCCACTCTGAGTGAAGTTAGTGCGTTTTGTGTTCTCCTACCAAGTTTTTGCTAGCAACCTGTCTATTCTCCCCAGTAGACTTTGAGGTCTTTACCTCTATCCCAGGACCTATCAGAGCTCATCATAGGTGCTCAGTGAGGGGTTGGCAAATGGGTGAGAGTTAAAATAACTTATTTCCCTTTACATAACACTTTATAGAGCTTGTCCATATGGTGTTATTTGATCTGGGAGAAACGTAGAGCACGTTTAACTAGATTTAGATGAAAGACAGTGTGGCCAAGTGGTCCAGCACAGAATTTGGGACCAGATTATGTCTGTCACTCAGTAGCCATGTGTCCTTGGGCAAGGAACTTACTCTGTGCCTTGGTTTTCCTTTCCTATAAAAATGGGATAATGACAGTACCTACCTTGTAGGATTGTTTTGAGGCTAAAAAGAGTTACTATATGTATAATATATAAAGTGTTTAAAAGAGGTCTGGAACATCACTTCAATAAGTGTTACTGTTATTATGTGAGTTGACAAAAACGAAGCTCAGATTGGTTCCAGAGACTTGCTTAAGTTTCTGATGACAGCCCTGGGTCTGCTGTTAATCACAGCAGCATAGAGTCCTAGAGCTTTCCATTCTGCCTAGGTGCCTTTCTAGGAATTAAAACTAAAATTATTCTCTTTTCTTCACCTCCCAGAACGCCATGCTGGACTTCGTGTTCACAGTCGATGACCCTGTTGCATGGCATTCAAAAAACCTGAAGAAAAATTGGAACCATTACTCGTTCCTAAAAGTTTTGGGGCCCAGGTTTATCACCACTGTCCAGAATAACTACGGCGCCGGGGTTTACTACAACCCATTGATCATGTGTGATGGGAGGGTAAGTGACTGCGGGCCTTTGTCTTAACTTGGGTGGTTATTAACCTTTGTTAACAGAATACCAGCTAAATAGATGTGTTCTTACAGTTAGGAAATGTTCACACTTTTGCTGGATGAAGGTGGTGAATGTGACTGTTTTTATTTTTTGCCTTTGGCCAAATTTTTTTGGTTCTCAAATTTTAGTGTGCATCAGAATCACCTGGAGTGCCTGTAGGACGCACAGATTGCTGGTTCCCACCCCCAGAGTTCCTGATTCAGTAGGTCTGGGGTAAGGGTTTGAGGATTTGCATTTTTTAAAAACTGAGCGGTAATTGTCATATAACATTGTAGTAGTTTTAGGTGTGCAACGTAATGATTTGAGATATATATATATATATATATAGTGAGGTGATTACCCACAGTAAGTCTAGGTAACATCCATCACCACATGTATTTACAATTGTTTTTTTTTTCTGGTGATGAGAACTTTTAAGGTTTACTCTCTTAGCAACAAAGATTTGCATTTCTAACAAGCTTTCAAATGTTGCTCATGCTACTGGTCTGAAACAAACTTTGAGAGCCACTGGTTTGGGCAGTGGGAGGAGTAGGCGGACCCACTGTGGATCAGGGTGGAAATTAATCTTATCTACATACAGAGGGGCAGACACTCCCAGAAAGAAGTTGGAAGTGGAGAGGGTATCATAGGAGAGGGTTTCATAGGTAGACGGGAGCATATGGTGCCTCTTGTTGCCATCGGGTGGGTAGAATTTGATGAGGGGTATTGGAGAGCAGGTGAGAACCCCGATCCCAGCAGAGGGTTGTGTGACAGCAGGAACCCTGCCCAGCCGTCTTTCATATGGAGGGCCCAGCCTCTAAAAGGGCTTCCCGGAACTAGGCAGGACCCCAGTCTGAGAGGACCAATGGGGAACTGAGTCAGATGCCTCCTAGAGGTCAGCTGGGCTGAGGGTGACTCTGCTGTGCCAGCTTTGCTCCATGCTGCTGATGGCTTAGAGCAGTCATCCTTTGATGTGCAGACGAGTTACCTGAGGCTCCTTTTGAAATGCAGATTCTGATTCATTTGGTCTGGAATGGAGCCTGGTATTCTGTATCTGGTGATGCTGGTGCTACTGGTCAATGGACCACACTTTGAAGGGCAGGAGGTTGGAGTACTGACTTGAGAAGGATTTTGAAGACCTATCTGAACGTGGCAGGAACGAGTGCTGTGGTTGATTGGTGACGTCTTTGGGCCATACATTTACTTTTCTGGTTAAGGTCCCACCCGACACCACCTGTGGTTCGCAGATGAGGATACCAAGGTTCAGAGAGAGGAAATGACCTCCCTAAGGTCTTGCAGCTAGTTAGTGACAGGCCCCTGTGATGTTCCCATTACCTCTCAGCTGTTACGCACCTGCAGCAAGAAGGGCCGTCTGCAATACTGTGGCCAGAGTGGAGGGAAGAAGGTTATTCAGCGCAACGTTGCACATCCACTCTAGTCCTGCCAGACGCGTAGCTGTGTTCTTTCTCCATATTAATATTATGCTGAGCCGATCTGTAATTAGTAGTTTCAAATCATATTACAAGCTCCAGTAACCCAATGTTTGGGCATAATTATGGGCCAAAGGGACTGTACTTTTTAATTGAAATTCTTCAGCTACTTTTTAGATACTTGCAGCCTGAGAAGGCTGTTTGGGTACTGAAGTTCAGTGAAGTGAGTCTGAAGATATTTGTTGAAGCAAATGGGATTTCATAACCTGGAACAACTGCATTCAGGGTTTGTGTGAATTACTATTGAAATGAGCTTGACCATAATTCCATGTGTTCAGCACTGATAAAGAGGTTTTATTTTTGAATGTTGCTTTGTGATTATAAAAGTGTTTGAAATAGCCTATAGTGAAAGAGAACTTCACCATGTAAAGGATGTCAGTGAAAACGTTAAAGAAAATTTCTTGTGCTTTGTCGTGAAGCAAACATTGGAAGCCCAGACTGAAATTCAGGGACCTGGTTTAACTCTGCTCTATGTGGTACCATCTTGGGCACATCATCTGTTCTCTCCGAGCTTCAGGTTTCTTATTTCTCAAGTGAGAAACGTGAACTATGTTATCACTTCTTGAAGTGTCTGTGGTGAAGGACCGTCACGAGAGCCTGAGTTAAAACAGTGGTCACTTCACCTCGAATGCCTGAGGAAACACACAGTCTTGGAAACTAATCCTTTGCAAAAGGTTTTGTGGAGATGTGTATTTTTACAAGGTAGGCAGTTTGAGTGGCTTTGGAAGTGGAGCTTCTGCGCTGGTCAGAAACTCATTTTGTTTCTTTACGTTTTGTACTTGCATAAGCATCAGCGTGTTTCTTTACGTTTTGTACTTGCATAAGCATCAGCGTGGTATTTGGCGATTTCTCATGCCCATTTCTTTTCTTTTCCAGCTTATCAAATATGGCGTTATTAGCACTAGTGTTTTGATTGAAGATCTCGTCAACTGGAATAACCTATACATTGCTGGACGACTCCAAAAACCGGTGAGTGAGTGTCTTATTAGGGACGTCTCTCCTCTCTGAACCTCACCTTACTTTGATCTTTGTGATTGCAATGACGTAGAAATGAGTTTCACACTCCTTTCCCTCCCTACAGAACTCGTTGCCAGACAGTATCCAGGTATCACCCACACTGCTCCCTCCCTCCCTCTCAAGATTCTCCAGTTGTCTGAATGCATCAGGTTCAGAGTCAGTCCGTGTGGCTGGGGAGGATGGCAGAAGAGGTGTCCAGTGCCTTGGTGGAGCCTCGGTCGGCCTCCCCAGATCGCCACCTCTTCTGGAATGCAAGTGCCATGGGGCACTGTTTGTCCAGTGCTTTGTCCCAACAGTGCCTGGGATGATGCCTGGCTTGTAGTACGCATTCAGCAAGTGTTTGTTGAATAAATGAATGAGACAGATCATCATTCTGAGGCTAGTGGACTCTGTTCCCCTTTATTCTCCTCCTCAGGCCCTACCCTCATTTGGGACGTTGCTGGAGGAGGCTGTAGGGGCAGGCTTCTCCGGCTTTACTAGAAATGGAAACAAACAGAAAACAGGAAAAAAGTCGAGAGGACTTGAACTTTTCACTCGCATTCACAAATACCAGGTTTCCTCCTTTTTCCAGTTGTATAGTCTGTTTTCTGAGAAGGGGTATTTTCGTAGTTTAAGAACTATTTTGAACTATTTGAGGACTTCCCTGGTGGTCCAGTGGTAAAGAATTTGCCTTCCAATGAAGGGGGCTCAGGTTCGATCCCTGATCGGGGAACTAAGATCCCACATGCCGCAGGGCAACTAAGCCCACGTGCCACAACTTTTGAGCTCGCGCGCCTCAACAAGAGAGCCCGCGTGCTGCAAACTATAGAGTCCACACGCTCTGGAGCCCGCGCTCCACAACTAGAGAGAGAAAACCCGCATGCCACAACTAGAGAGAAGCCTGCACACTGCAATGAAAGATCCTGCATGCCGCAGTGAGGATCCCACGTGCCACAACTAAGACCCAGTGCAGCCAAAAAAATTTAAAAAATAAAATTAAAAAAAAAAAAGAACTAGTCGCAGTTGTCTGCGACTGCCTCCAGTTTCCCTTTCCCGCAGAAATCACGGCTAACTGGAGAATTCTTAGGATAACTAGACAGTTGCTAATCTCTCAGCAAGGAAGAATTTTCTCTGTGCTGTCAGAGGGTCTTAGGTCCCAAAGAGGGTTCAGGAATTATTCCCAAATGCCTCTCATGGGTGACTATGCTGCTCCTTTTTTGTCAGCTATGGCAAGAAATTAGAGAAATTTATACAGTCCTAGCTTGCTTGGTTGTGTCATAAAATCTCTGTTGATATATGTGGGAGGTTCAGATTCTCTTGCCTTGTATCTGGGCTTAAAATTAAACAGTGTAGGTCATTAAGACATACAGAAGCATTTGATCAGGGTGATAGTTACATGGGTACATCCATGTGTAAAAATTTGTCAAGCCGTGCTGATTAGATTTCTTTGCTTTACTGTACAGTATATAATTTTTACTTCACTAAAAACACATTTTAAGTCTGGAAACAATAGGTTACTGATTTAATTTCATATTTATGTAGATGAATTTCTCATTTCTAGGCTGGATAACTAGTAAGCCTCATAATTAAGCAAATAAATGTAATTGGAAATTTGTAAATATTCCTTTTCTTTCCAAGTTTCTTTTTAAATATACAAAATATGTAGTTTGATGGGAAGATTAATAAACGTGGAATTAGAAGCCTTGGGCCTTATTCATTCCTGCTACTTATTAGCTGTTTATGTGATCTTAGGCAAGTTGTTTTACCTTTCTGAACCTCAGGTAGTTTCTCTGTAGAATGGGAGTAGCAATCCTTGCCCTGCCTACTTCACAACGGTGTTGAAAATTGGAAGCAGAATGGTAATGCTGGAAAGGACACAGGTGTTTTAGAATCAGACAGATCTGGGGTTTGGGTCCCAGCTGTGACACTCCCCAGCTGTGTGACCCTGCACCAGTGACTTAATCTCCCTGGGCCTTGTGACACCCTCACCTGGGGACAAGGCCAGTGACACCGACCTCAAAAGGTGTTTGAGAAATGCCTAGATCTAAAATGTCTAGCATCCACTAGACACTCAGGAAACAATCTTTCTCTTGTCTCTGTCCTCGCCTGTCTCAGAGTTATTTTGAGATAAAATGAGATATTGAATGTGATATTATTCTCTGTACTATGTTTTGTGCTTGGAATAGTTCAAGTTTTTTTAGAAATAGGCTGTAGAAAACTATAATGCCATGAAATCTCAGAATGTAAACACTGGAAATGACCTCACATTTCATCTAAATGTCATGTATCCTAAAAAGATTAAAACATCAATTCAAGGCAAGTAGTGACAGATACACTTATCATACAAAACTGCATTTCTCAGCTAACTTGGAGAAGAAAATGTTCTTTATAACAGTGACTGCCCCTCCAACTTATTAAGAAGCTTCTAGCACAAGAAAATTAAACAATCTTAAAAACCATTTGAGGTGTTGAACATGACACGATTTTAAAAAATCAAAAATCGTAAATGGGTGAATTAACTCTTCCACCCACACCTGCCTCCAGTTTCCCTTTCCCGCAGAAATCACGGTTAACTGGAGAATTCTTAGGATAACTACCTTTAAACTATTTTTACCTCTAGGTGGCAGCAAATATTAATCAAACTCCATGAAACAAATCCGATGAAAAGAAAGGGTTGGTAGCATTTTGGACAAAAATAATGGGTGACTATCTTAAGAAAGAATTGTGAGAATGAGTGTGAATTTTTTGTTTCTATGTGTTTTAAAACGAGTTACATTAAATTATATTGTCTAAAGCTCTAAAATTACCTTCCATATTGCAAATAGAGTAGAATTTCTCAGTCACTAGCAATTTAAGTCTTTAAAAGGAATATGCAGAGGATATATGGGAACTCTCTGTACTTTCCATTTGGTTTTGCTGTGGACCTTAACCTGCTCTAAAACATAAAGTTTACTATCAAAAAAATATATAAAGGAGTACTTGGCTTAAAAAGATGGACATTTCTGGAAAAAGTTGAGTGCAAATTAAATTTCTATCAGACTTTACCATTACCTTACCTCATAATTGAGGAGATAACCCATTTTTACTTCTAGTGCAGCTTTAAGTTTGAGTTATTTACGAGTCAGTTTTCCAAGTCAAGAAACATGAAAAGTATTTAATAGAACCTTGTTGTGGCCAATCTTTTTTTAAGTCAGAAGAAGTCTAAAGTAGTATTTTCACTTCTGTAATTTATTTAATGTAAGTTGGATTTTTGTATTTCACGTTGTTTTGTATTTCATGTATAGATAACGTGGCTTGAATTTTTAAAGCATTCACATTGGCAAACAATGGTATTTTGCCACCTTGTTAAGAGGATTTTAATTTATTTTAATGTATTCATTCCAATATATTTTCTTTTACTTGCTAGTCATATAGCTTTTTATAACAGGTTTACTGAGATATAGTCACATAGCATATAATTCAGCCCTTTAAAGTGTACAATTCAGTGGTTGTTAGTATATTCACAGTTTGCAAGCATCACCATATTGTAACTTTGTTGATTTACTTTTTTGTAGATAGTAAAATCCCAGTGGTATAAAAGGTCCCTGAATGGGACTTGGAAAGCCCAGCTTACTAGTCTTGGCTCTGCCCGGCTGAGAGCAAATCTTTGGACTTCTAGCCTTGGAAATGAAAAGATTAAGCCATTCATTTACTTATTCAAAAGACAACTAAGTTTTTTTCTCTGTGCATGCCAAAAGAATTTTTTTAAAAAAAGCACCACATTGCTAGCCTCAAGAGCCCACAATCCAACAGGTAGATGATAAGGTTTTTTTTAATTCAGCTCAAATGTTCACTGTTTCTTTTTGATCCTCCAGCAAAAATTAGCCTTTCTGTTCATTTGGAATGGAAAACTACTGCGGGAAGTGTCATTTGCTTAATGGTCGAGTATTTGAACACTGAGGTAGGACTGTGTTCTTTGTGACTATAACTTCACTCTTTGCAATTCAAGCTCTGTCTCCATGTGACTATTATAGAGGAGACCACATGTGACTTTCTCTTTTTTTCTATCTTGAAAGGTACTCACAAATCTCTCAAGTTGGGCTTTTGAAAGTCCCTTCAAGTGTTGCCCCTTCCTCTCTCCAGTAAAGATTTTCCCCTTGGCAGTAGTGCTAATGCTATATCTGTGGTTCAGTTCGGGGCATTCCCAGTAAGATACAAACAGCTATTCACAAATCTGAGGACTTTCTTTTTTTCCCAGGCCTCTCTGGCAGTGTCCCAAGGGTTCACTGGCTTTTCACTCTGAACAACAAATAACAGTGCTTCTGAGACAAGTTGCTAGTTCACCTTACACTGGAGAACCAGATCAGCACAGTAGCAGAGTCTTCTGAACTGACATTTTTCCTTTGAGTAAGGATGATTTTATTTTCACTCTCTTAACCTTAAGTAGCAAACAGACTGCCTTTTTTTTTTTTAAACAACCTCACGTAGACACTTTCTTGGAGAACAAGGGTATTTTATTGAAAAGGAAAATTTCCCCAAACTTTTTCCTTTGCATCTTTGTTAATAAAATAACTTCTGTTTTCATTGAGTTTCTGTAAAAAGTTCCCCCCACACACACACACACACAGAAGAGGGTGAGGAATTATTGAGCAGGACCTGGTGAATGAGGATGAAAATAGGAATTTGGAAGTAAACAGGCTTCACAGGCTCACTTCACGAATCCTGGGTCCTGGTACGGTGTGCCACTGTTCCTCGTGGGGAGATCTTTTAACCCTCTGGGCCTCAGTTTCCCCATTAGTGAGATGAGGAGGTTGCCTTCCTAGATCCTTGATTCTGTATGGAGTATAAGGAGGGAACGTTATTCAAGGAATAGACATAGGAATTATAATAGGACCTTAAATTTTGTTTTAATCATCTTTCAAGATTAAAAGTTAACAAGAACAGAATGCATGAGGATAACTCAAAATATTTAGATCTGGGTTTGCCAAGTACAAGGGTGTTACCCTGATTTTTGCCATCAACTCATTATGCAACCTTGGGCAGATCATGCTGCTGGACTGCTTCTTGCTTTGACTATCTGCAGATGTTTGCAATAATACTGAACTCACCCAAGTGCTGCAAGCCTTCATTCAGGGCCATTAAGTCCTTGTAATTATGAGGGAGGAGGTGGTAGTATGGAATTAAGCGGCTTACCTATCACATGAGAGGTTTGTATGTTATAAATATTCCCTTAAAAAAAAGTAGGGACAAAAGGTAAAAGACAGATTTTAGGTTCTTAAGCCAGATTTATAAAATAGTTATGTTTTCTAATATTGCTTTTCACAATTAATAAAAAAAATTAGAGAAGAAACTATACTTGGGGATATACATCATTCCTGTCTTTCCTTGCTATCTAATAAAATTTTAGTTTGGAGTTTCTCATACTGTATGTGTCTTTTATGTGCCATCTGAATTTTGTCAGAAATTATCTATATTTGATAAATAAAAGGCAATTTAAGCCCTACTTTCTAGAACATGAGAAAACTGTGGTGACAGCGCTAAATGATTTAGAGATGGTGGTTACATTTCAGATACATGGGTGTCCTTATTAGGGATTTCTAGATCCTTCACTTGTTGAGAAAATCAGTCAGAAGCAACATGATAGTTTAAGATTATGTCAGGAGTGCAAATTGGCACAATTGCTACAAAGAGCGATTTGGCAATTCTAGTTCAAAGTAATTATACACCTTAGAGCAGTGGTTCTCAAAATGTGGACCCTGGGCCAGCAGCATCAACGTTACCTGGGAACCTGTTAGAAATGTACATTTTCAGGCCCTAGCCAGGCCTACTGAGTCAGAAACACTGGAGGATGGGCCTAATAATATGTGGGGGTTTTTTTGGCTGCGTTGGGTCTTTGTTGCTGCGCATGGGCTTTCTCTAGTTGTGGTGCACAGGCCTCTCATTGCGGTGGCTTCTCGTTGTGGAGCACGGGCTCTAGGCGCGCGGGCTTCAATAGTTGCGGCATGCGGGCTCTGGAGCGCAGGCTCAGTATTTGTGGCACACAGGCTTAGTTGCTCCGTGGCATGTGGGATCTTCCCGGACCAGGGATCAAACCCATGTCCCTTGCATTGGTAGGCAGATTCTTAAGTACTGCGCCCTCAGGAAAGTCCCATAATATGTATTTTAACAAGCCCTGCAGGAGATTCTGACGCTTACTAAAGGTGAGAACCCCTGGCTCAGAAAAACGCTTGCGTGTGCAACAAGAAACAAGGAATCTCACTTCAGCTGCGGCTTCAGATGAAACATCTCATTTAATCTTCCCAGCAACCTTATAAGCTTGGTTCGGTTATTAACCCTGTTTTACTGATAAGGAATGATGCCCATAGTCAAAGAGCTAGTAAGAGATGGAGCTAGGACTTGAACACATTCTCTGAACTGCAGTGCAGTCTTTAAAACCAATCTGAACACACTGGAGCAATTTGTATCTTGATGGATTGGGAGAAGTCAAAGACAGCAGATTCTACTGTAGCTAATTTTCTTTCCCTTTTCCTTAGTCACATTCAAAATCAGTTCAAAATAGAGCATGACCTGCTTAGGTTATGTATGGTTAAGAACAGAGGTGAGTTCTAAATAAAGAAGTAAAATGCCTTTTTCCACCATAAAATTAAGTGAAGAACAGTGAGATTAAAAAATAAAAAAATACTAAATTTCCCAAAGGTCACTTATTCCATTTTGTGCTGACTTCTTTTTCAAAACTCATGTTGAATTTCCTCATTTAAGAACAATATTTGTTTTTCTTTCCTATGTCACGAGTTCTCTGATTTGGGCTTAAAACAGGAGACTCTGGAATTGCTTATTAGAATAATAAATATTTCATGTCAACTGGCCTAACTCAAAGATCATCAGGGCTAAGTGTTTAGGACAGTTGCAGTGTATGTATAAACACATAGATTGGGCAGTACTCCACTTCTGGAATTTTTCTTCTGAATGTTCTGCTTTTTCCAGGTGAAAATCGTAGCAATGAATGAGAACGTCGCTCTCAGGTCGGCCCTGGATAAAAATCTGAAGAGTGCCGTGACTGCTGCTTTCCTCATGCTCCCCGAAAGCTTTTCTGAGGAAGACCTGTTTATAGAGATTGCCAGACTCTCATATTCAGGTCAGTAGGTTTCATGCCTGTACTTTCTAGAGGAAGGAGATTCGCTGTTGGAAGACCGTGCAGGCCAGACACCCCCGCCCCTCGCCCTGCACTGGAGCTGCAGCAGCCGAGGCTCGAATCCCACCACCTCTTTGAAGGTCGAGGCAGGAGTTCTTTGATTTGCCTCCTTGCCCCCAGGGTCTCTTCCTTTCCACTTCTCTACATAGGGTCACCTTTTTGTTGTTGTTATTGTTCAATTTTATTTTGAAACAATTTCAAAGGTACAGAGAAGTTTCAGTAATGATCCAGAAAACTGCCATGTGCCCTTTCCCCAGAAATGTTTCGCCACACTTGTTTTATCACTCTGTATCCGTGGTTTTCCAAAGCTAGTGGGCAGCTGAATCCTCTGGAGGGCTTGTTAGAACAGACAAGACAGCTGACTTGCGAGGTCTGGGCTGGGGCCCGAGAATCTGTATATCAAGCAAGTTCCAGGTGATGCCTGGTGCTCCTCCAGGGATCCCACTTTGAGAACCACTGCTCCCTCTGTATGTGTAAATGCGCCATATTATATATATTTTTTCTGAACTACTAGAGAGTAGGTCACAGATATCGCGTCCCCTCTAGGCCAGATTCTTCAGTACGTGTTTCCTAAGAACAAGGACATTCTCTTACATAACCAGAGTACAGTCACCAAATTCAGGAAATTTAACATCAATATAGGACTTCTGTCAAATTGCTGATCCTTATTCCAGATGTTGTCAGTTGTCCCAATAATGTCCTTTATACTGTTTTTTTCCTTCAAGTACATGATCCAGTCAAGGATCATATATTGTACTTCGATGCCATGTCTCTTTTTTTTTTTTTTGGTGGTACGCGGGCCTCTCACTGTTGTGGCCTCTCCCATTACAGAGCACAGGCTCCGGATGCCGCAGTCTCCGGATGCCACCATGTCTCTTTTATCTTTTAATTTGTAATGTTTCCTCAGCCTTCCTTTGTCTTGCATGACATTCACACATTTGAAATCTACAGACCAGTGATGTTGATGCCCTGACAAGCAGCGTTTTCTCCTTTCTAAGCGAACTCTGGGGAGACATTTGAAGGTGAGGCAAATACGCTGCTTCTTACTAAACTTGCCCTCCTAGTGTGAGTTTCCACTGATGGTCCTTGCTTGAGCCAGTCTTTACTATGATGGGCACAAAGTGGAGACTTGCCCACTTCGTCTTTCCTCACGTTAAAGAAAGCTTGCCCTCCTTCCCCAGTCATCTCTTTATTTATCTAAATATTAACTTCCTTTCCCCTTAAACCAGTTGTGCTCCTCAGAGATGTCAGGGCACAGGGGAGGCTGAGAGGGCGGATCCCGACCCCTCACCGCACCCCACTGATCTTTTTAATGTGTTAAGGGTCCATGTAAAACTCCGTTTATAGAAAAGTAGCCTGCTACCTAAAAAATAGTTTGAAAACCACTATCTTAAATAAATATCGTCTTTCCCAACTTTTAAGTATGAGTCAAAGAACTCTGTACTCAAAAAATTGCAAAGCAGGCTTCCCTGGTGGCGCAGTGGTTGAGAGTCCGCCTGCTGATGCAGGGGACACGGGTTCCTGCCCCGGTCCGGGAAGATCCCACATGCCGCGGAGCGGCTGGGCCCATGAGCCATGGCCGCTGAGCCTGCGCGTCCAGAGCCTGTGCTCCGCAACGGGAGAGGCCATGCAGTGAGAGGCCCACGTACCGCAAAAAAAAAAAAAATTGCAAAGGCAGTTGACTCATTTTCTGAATCCCTGTACAGATAAGATTTCATGGAAACGCAATGCTGAAAGAGACCTGAAAGGTCTTGTTCTTCAGTCTTTTTTCCAAAATGTGTGTGCTGTGACCACAGCTGTCATTGCAACACGGCCGAGAAAGGAGGTGGCATAACCTTGGTCTTGGTTGCTTCCAGCTTCTCATGGCAAAGGCAGGGGAGCAAGCGTGGCGTGGCTGCCTCCAGGGTGAACATGTGGGGAGGGCCTCTGGGTACCTCCCTCCCCACGCTCCCCTGTGAGACAGCGGGGACCAGAAGCCTTTTGTCGGCTTCTGTGGGAGAAGATGCAGAGCCGTTCTCTGCTCTGCCCACGTTGTCAAGATCAGCATAGTGTTAGGTGGATTCCAGTTCTCTGTAAATTCAGAACACTGACTAAAGACATTTATCGAATCTTATCACTGCTCCCACCTATTTGCAGACTTTAAGTCGGCACTCAGGCTGCTCTCAGTCTTGAGCTGAGTTTTGCTCTGCCTCCTGGAAGGGCTGTGTCTTATGCTCCTGGTTTCTCCTGTTGTTCAGTAAACACTTGCTGATTCATAGCAGTATCATCCTCTGTTTCGCTTCTTCTGTAATATATATTAAGGGCTGCTGTATAGCGACACTGTTCCAGACACAGATAAGGAGGTCAGTAAGTAGGTAGATAGATGTGTAGGTAGGTGGATGGATCATTTATTCCTTTATTCCATTACTGAATCCTCGTACTACAGCCCTGTTTGTTCAACAAATGTGTGTTGTGTTGTGTGTCTTCCCTGTGGCACACACTGTGCTAGGCCTGGGTGCTCACTAGCAAGCGTGACGCGAGTGAAACTCCTCGTGGAGTTTCTGGTCTTTTAGGGAGAGGCAGGCAGTAAAGAAGCAATAAGGCAGTTTGAGATCGCGCTAAGTGCCATGAAGAGAAGAAAATATATCAGGCTGAGGGTAAGGCTGTCTCACAGTGGGTAGCCCGGGAAGGCAGTCTGAGGTGGTGATACGGAGCGTAGGTGGAAATAGTGACAAGGAGCCGGCCCTGGGCTGTTGGGGGAAGAGCTGGCAGAGGAAGCGGGCTGCTCCCCACAGCCGGGTCTCGCACCTCGCTGTGTGTGACTCCAGCCCCTCGGCCTCCGGTCACTTCCGTTCCTCACCTTGCCGCTTCCTGTTATTTGTGATTGCTTAACCCAGATTTGGATCTGAGAATTTGGCCAAGTAGCCTACATTACTCATTTCAAAGAGGTTGGCTTCTTTTTCCCGCAAAACTTAGGACACAATACTTGCCAATCCTCTCCAGGGGGACTACTTCCAACACTGTGTAGTCCCTACCTTATGAATGAGACATTTTCCAGAAAGTCTTCTGTAAGCCAGTTGTTTAGACTGGGGATATATTTTCCCATTGAAACAACACCGTATATGATGGTTGTTCCTCAGCCGGGACACAGTATAATTAATGGTTACCTAGCCTATAACATGATGGAACTATACGAGGAGAGTGCACCTGGGGAAGGATCTAGGCCCTGCAGGCATGTGTCCTTCATAGGTATGAGACTTGCCCCAGGCGATGTGTTGAAAGGCAAGCTTTTCTACCTGCCTTTCTTAGGCTTCTGAGAACCCAGTATCCTTGAATTGATCAGATTCTATCCCTTGGGCAAACTACCTAAACCTCCCAAGCCCTCAGAATATTCCAGACTTCAAGTTACCCACCAATGTATTTTTATTTCCAACTTAGACATTTATTTTCCACCTGGTTCCAGTTGAGAGAGAGAATATGTTGTCCCTAACCTGTGAAATTCAACATTTCTCCCAGGCAGGGTCAGGAGGGACACAGAGAAAACAGTGTCTCCGTGTTATTGGACACGTTCCTGCCAGTAATTACTGGCAGAGGCAAGATTTGTCAGTATTGCTGGTAGTAATAATAACCCCTATATTTTATGCAGTATTTAAGGATCACTTTAACTGCCCTGGGGTCAGTATTTATGGCATTATTGTTATAAATGATGGTGAGAAAGGAGTAGGTGGATGATGAGAGCCTGCAAAATTGGGGAGGAGAAAGCTTTCTGATCCTTCAGTTATTCTTAGAAGTCAGCATTTAAGTAAACAAAAAGAAAACCAAATGAACTTTAAAGGGCCACCTTGAACATGCTTATGGAAGTACAAACTATTAAAATGACTAATTTTAGGTAATGATCCTGGTTGAATATTTATCAAGTGAATCAGCGTACCATAACATATGAAGAACTAAAGCTACAGTTTCTGCTGTAAAGAACTGCACATTAATAAACGTATACAGCCATGGTGAGTCAGTGGTAGATTTAAAAAACAGCCCATGTGGAAAAGGCAGGGGAGTGTGAAAAGCATGGCTTGTTTAGGGAAGAAGGAGCAGATTGACGTGACTCAGGTCCATGGCTTATGGCAGGAGAAAGTCGCATTTTTTATTGTGTACCAGGAATGACTCTGAATACTTTTGATCTAATAACTAGCTTAATCCTCACCACAACCCTTTGATTGAGTGCTCTATTATTGTCGCCATTTAACAGGTGAGAACACCAAGGCCCAAATCTGTCTCAGGTCAGTTGTTTGGTAGATTAGTAGGTGGTGGAGCTGGAATCTTAGCCCACACTCTTAACCATTTAAATTCACTGCCTCTCTGGTATTTTGGAGAAGAGGTTAGGCCGGTGTTGGGCAGGGCACTGAATACAAAGTGAAGAGGTGGGAATTTCACAAGCAATACACAGCTAAGAGCCACAGAAGTTTTCAGGCATTGCAAGTTGGTCCAGGATTTGTTGTTTTGGAAAGATAATTTTGCCAGCACTGTGCAGGAGGGAAAGAGACGAAAAACAGGAAAGTTTTTTCACTCAGCATATAATTAGGGGAGTCTTCTCTGCCCGGCGCCCCTGTAAGCTCTGGGGATGAAGGAAATAAACAAGGCAGGCACAGTCCCTGCCCTCATGGGGCTTTCTTTGTAGGTAAAAAATCAGACAGCAAACACATGGCAGCACAGAATAGGGGAGGAAGGAGAACGTTACTTTAGTGTAACCAGGGAAGGCCTCTCGCAAGGTGACGTTGGAACTGAGCACCAGCCTCTGAGGACCCGTGAGCAGAGCCCGGGTGAGAGCTGGCCAGGCAGAGAGGCGTCTGTGGGGAGGACAGTTAGGACCGAGTCTGTGTCCGTTGCCCTGTATCCTTGACCTCCGGAACTCTGCCGTGGCTCATGGTAGGCATCTGTGCATGTGTGTTGGGTGGATGGACAGAGCCCAGCAAGTCTGGATGGTGACGAGGGCTCGAACTAGGGCAGTGCCTCAGAGATGTGAACAGTTTCACGTGAAAATAATCAAGGTCAAACCCTTAACTGCTTCAATTAAGTATTCTATTGATATTTACTACTTTGCTTTTTTTTTTTTTCTTAAGTCATAATATTACTTCATGGAAGGGAGCATTTGTAAAGTGTTAAAAACCCAGTCAGACTCCTGGGTTCACGTCTTAGCTATAACCTTAATTAACTTTCTGCCTCCTTGTAACTCAGTTTCTTTCTCCCTAAAAAAGGTTTTTATAGGGATTAAATTAAATCATACATGTAAAGTGCATAGCCCAGTGCCTGGCACATAGTAAATGCTCAGTAAATGTTAGCCCTTATTATTCTGGATACATGTTTGCTTGTATTAACACAGACACTTAGAAAGGGCAAGACTACAGTCAGACCTGAGTTTGAACACCAGCCTTGTGGAGGTGCTGGAACCTTTCTGAGCCTGTTTTCTTCTTTGTAAAACAGAAATAACAATCTCATAAAAAGGTTTTCAATGAGATAATATTTATAAAAGCCCCCAGCTTCATACCTCATTGATGGTTGGGGCTCAGAAAATGACTGCTATTATTATTTATTACTATTATTGTGTACTATTGCTGGCTATAGAGGTTTTCCTCAGGCTGAGACACCTTTATTCGCTCGATCATTCAGTGATTGGTGGGTGCTCAGGCTGCCTCCGTCCATCATTGTTTTATTAATGACACTGCTGCGAATCACTTTGGCCAAATTACTTTGGTACAGAAGGGGGCAGAGTTGGAAGTTGTCTAACTTCCTTGGACACATTCTCCAAATTGGAATTATGTTGTCAGTTATAATAATCATAAAACTTGTTACATGTTGACAAATAATGCCTGTTGAAGTTAGCAGAGTACTTAAATCAGGTGGATTCACTTGGCCCTTTACAGTCCTTAAGAAACAAAAAACACCTTCAAGCACTGTCAGTAAGAGAGAGAATGGGTTTGTTTCGATGCCAGATTGTCTGAACGCAGTCTCAGCTACTTCTAGGAATAAGACAAAGCAGTGAGGAAGTGCCAGTTGAGTGATTCTTGGAGAAAAAAATTAGAAACGGGTGTCCGGACTCTAAGTGGGAGTAAACATCCCCATTTCTGGATCCTGGTCAAAGCTGGTAAAGAAACATTTTCTCTGGGGTGAGAGTGTTAAGACTTATTCCATGACAGTCACACCATCTGTGGCCTTGCAAGCAGTGTCATTGAATGACTTGCATGTTGGGGATTGACTCTTTCAGTAATTTGGAAGCATATTTCTCCAGGCTTGGCAAGCTCGAGCTTGTGCTGAAACCTCACTTGGAACTCTTTTTACTCAGTCGCTTGCTAATTTCTGAGCATGCAACACTCCTGAAGGGATGTTAATCACCAGTCATATCTAATGTTTCTGGATTACTTACTGTGTATCAGGTATTGTTCTAAGTGCTTTACATGTATTAACTCATTTAATCCTGGAAACTTGTAAACTAACAACTACTGCTGCTTCCACTTTACATTTGAGGATACCGAAACCCAGAGAAGTGAGTTGCTTGTCCTGGGTCATGTAGCCTCTAGTCCTGAGCTTGGATTAGAACACAGGCACTCTGGTTCTAGAACCCTTGCTCTTAGCCCGTCACTGTTCTACAAAGTGTCTGTGAGGCATGTGTCATTCCTGGTTTACACCTGGGACACTCTTCCCCCAGGGCCCCTTGTGTCTCGCTCCCCATTTCCGGTCAGCTTTTGCAGCTTGTGTTTTCTTCGGCGCACTTTCCATCATCTGAAGTACTGTTTATTTGTTGGGATTCTTGTCTCTGGTCTTTGTTCTACCACTTAGGATGCTGAGGGCAGACGTTTTTGCCTTGCTTTGCTCACTGTCCTCCAGTGCTTACAGTGGTACCTGACATGTACTGGGCGCTCAGTAAATACTTGATGAATGAATGGGTGGATGGTTGTGACATTGGTTCCTTCCTGAACCAGTATCGTAAATCTGATTCCTCCCCGTCCCTCCCTACACCTCTCCGTTATGTGTTCTCTACAGGAAGAGAAAATTTTATTTATTTATTTATTTTAAATAAATTTATTTATTTATTTTTGGCTGCGTTGGGTCTTCGGCATTGGGTTTTTGTTGCTGCGCGCAGGCTTTCTCTAGTTGCGGCGAGCGGGGGCTACTCTTCATTGCGCTGCGCGGGCTTCTCACTGCGGTGGCTTCTCGTTGCAGAGCACAGGCTCTAGGTGCGCGGGCTTCGCTAGCTGTGGCACGCAGGCTTCAGCAGTTGTGGCTCGCAGGCTATAGAAGGCAGGCTCAATCGTTGTGACGCATGGGCTTAGTTGCTCCGTGGCACATGGGATCTTCCCGGACCAGGGCTCGAACCCGTGTCCCCTGCATTGGCAGGTGGATTCTTAACCATTGTGCCACCAGGGAAGTCCCCCAAAATTTTTATATGATTCAAATTTATATCACCAAGTACATCAGCTGTTTATTCTTATCTCATTCTCTTCCACGTGCCATGGAGGTATTTTGGGGATGTATTTCGAATGATGTGTTAGGCTGCCTCCTAGAAATACTGCCTTAGTCATCTTTTTTCAAATAAGAATTATTTTGTCCACATGCAAAAGAATGAAGTTAGACCCCCTAACATATACCCTACACAAAATTAACTCAAAATGAGTCATGGATGTAAGAGCTAAAACTGTAAGACTTTTAGAAGAGTCACTTTGGGTTATGCAGTGGTTTCTTAGGTATACACCAAAAGCACAAGCAACAAAAGAAATAGATAAATGGGACTATACACAAATTAAACTTCTGTGCTGCAGACAAAACTGTCAAGAAAGTGAAAAGGCAGCCAACAAAATGGGAGAAAATACTTAACAAATCATGTATCTGATAAGGGACTAGTATCCAGAATGTATGAAGAATTCTTAGAATGCAGTAAAAAGACAAATAACCTAATATAGAAACGGGCAAAGGACATTTTTTCAAAGAAAGTATACAAATAGCAAATAAGCACATGAAAAGATGCTCAGCGTCATTCGTAATTAGGGAAATGTCAAACAGAACCACAGAGACCCTGTTTCACACCGACTACAATGGCTATAACCAAAGTGACAGGTGAGAACAGGTGTTGACGAGGATGTGGAGAAACTGAAACCCTTGTACATTGCTGGTAGCACATAAAATGGTACAGCCGCTTTGGAAAAATAGTCTGGCAGTCCCTCAAAATATTAAGCTTAGAGTAACTATATGACCCAACAGTTATACTCCTGGGTATCTACCCAAGAGAAATGAAAACATATATCCAGACGAAAAGTCATACACAAATGTTCATAGCAGCGTTATTCATAAAAAATGGCCCCAAAGTAAAAACAACCCAAATACCCATCAACTGAGAGATGGATAACTAAAATGTGGTACATCCATCCAGTGGAATATTATTTAGTCATAAACAGGAATAAGTACTGATAAGTGCTACAACATGATAAACTTTGAAAACATTATGCTAATCATAAGAGACCATATGTTGTGCAGTTCCACTTACATAAAATGTCCAGGATAGGCAAATCTATAGAGACAGAAAGCAGATTAGTCTTTGCCTGGGGCTGGGGGTGGATGGGTGGAGGGAGAGTGACTGTTAATGGTACAGGGTTTCTTTTAGGGAGGCTGAAATGGTCTAAAATTAGATGGTTGCATAGCCCTGTGAATAAGCATGGAATTATGTAGTTGACATAGATGAATTGTATGGTGTGTGAATTACATCTCAAAAAAACCCACAACTGTTTAAAATGAGTATTATGCTGCTGTGTCGACTTCCAGTTTGGGCTCCTATTCCTGACCACTTTCACATGGGAGTCCCACGTCGTAACCTGCACTGAAATGCTCTGTTTTCATGTCACTTACCTCCTGGGCAGAGCCTGTAGCTTTGTATCCCCAGAGTCCAGCACAGCTCCTGGCACTTAGAAACCACCCAGATATTTATTGAACTGAGATGACAGTGGTAGTGCAGTTAGTCTAAGAGGGGAAAGTTACCCAGTCAGTATCTTAAAAACTCAGGGCTTCCTGCACCCTCTGTCCTTGCCCTTCCCATATACACATCGTCACAACAATATCTGCTTCACTATTTACAAAGCATTTTCTAATACCTTAATCATTTGAGCCTAAAAGCAATTTTGTGAGGTTAGTATGACTATTACAGACATTTTTCAGAAAAGGAAACTGATTCAGAAAGGTTAAGTAACTCAACTGCAGCCACCCTGGGACATTGCCAGACTTGAGAGCCGGGGCCTTTCCACTCACATCCCTGCCTTTGTAATAACGTCCCTGACTGCTGCAGACATGCTGGAATCATAGAGCAGGCCAGCTACAGATGGGTTACAAGCCTCTGAGTTTGTCTTATTTCAAGTCAAGGAGCGGTTACCCTTTTGGTTACCCATTGAATTAGACTGGCAGTTCTCTGGCTTGAGCAATTATAAACCCACCGGTAGAGGCATAAAATAAAAGTCAGCAGTCAGTTTTTCTCAATCCCTGTATTTTGTTGTAAACATATATTTGCAGGTAAGAAAAATTGATTCCTATGATGCTGGTTCATGCTGTGCTCACGATTTTATTCATTTTGTTCTGAAGCAGCAGGTAATAAGCCCATTTGCTTGCTGTTCCCCATGGCTGAGCACAGCAATTGGAGAAATTCAATTCAGCAGACATTTATTGATGTGCCTTCCTGTGCCAGGCAGTGCGTGAGGAGCTGGCGGTTCAGGGACGAATAAGCTTCAGTCCGCGTTCTCAGAAAGTCCATGGTATTTTCCAGCTCCTTTCATTGTGGCATGCAGGCATGCAGTTGTTCTTTGGCGAGGATTTGGATTTGTATACCCTTACATTTTGGTAATGTACAGTCCCTCTCTCAGAAAGTTACTCTCTAAAATATAAGCACTTTTTGTTTGTGGAATGTACAGGGGAGAAGAAATGGCACAAATATTGAGAACTCAACAGTGATGCAATTTGATCTTTCACTTCCGAGCCAGCCTGTTAGATTCAGAGTTTGATGACATTTCGCCCCTTCAGAGATTAATAGAAGACATTTATAGGCTCTGAATAAAAGCGTAAGGATTTACACAATTGAAAGCTAACCCAGCTGCCTCTCCGTTCACATTTGCTGAGCTAGCACGTCTGTGCATCTGCGAATTTATTTTAAAATGCCAGAAGTAGTGTGCCATCGTTACAGAAGTGAGGGAAATGGAGGAAAATTACGAAGTGAAGTAAAGCTATTACCTAAGACATTGCTGCCCTGATACTAAGAGGTGGCTGGGCCTTGGGCAAGCTGTCTTTGCAACCCCATCTCCTCATCATTGAAATTGAGAATAATCAGTACCTTCTTTTTTTTTAAAATTTATTTATTTTCTGCTGTGTTGGGTCTTAGTTGCTGCGCACAGGCCTTCTCTGGTTGCGGCGAGCGGAGGCTACTCTTCATTGCGGTGCACAGGCTTCTCATCTCTGTGGCTTGTCTCATTGCAGAGCATGGGCTCTAGGCTCGTGGGCTTCAGTAGTTGTGGCACGTGGGCTCAGTAGTTGTGGCTCACGGCCTCTAGAGCACAGGCTCAGTAGTTGTGGTGCACGGGCTTAGCTGCTCCGAGGCATGTGGGTTCTTCCCGGACCAGGTCTCGAATACGTATCCCCGGCTCTTACAGGCAGATTCTTAACCACTGCGCCACCCGGGAAGTCCCAATCAGTACCTTCTTTACGAGGCTTTGCCAGCCCTGAACTAGACAGCCAGTGTGAAGCACAGGCCATTAAAAAGCCCACAATAAATGTGTATCTTATTAGAGCAAACATCACCATTTTAAAATAGCCCTTTTGTCTTGTTTTTCCTGTTTTTTACAGTTGTTTCCTTCTTGTACTTCTGTATCCTGGTTTCTTAGCTGCACATTATTACATGGTCATTTTACATCTCACAGTGTGTCGTGCCTGTAATTTTTAGTGGTTGCACCCTGCTCCGTGGTAGGTGTGGGTGCACCGTTCCCCTGTCATGGGACATTTGGTTGCTGCCAGGATTTCAGTGTTATAAATAGTGCTTCAGTGAACAGTTGTGTGTGTGGAATGTATTCAGTTGCTTCTTGTGAAACCTCAGGCGGGTTCCATCATCCCTGTGTCTCTTTTGCCTTCGTGCTCGATCGGGATAGGGCAGCATCCACCGGAGAGGACAGGTGCATGGACAAATGAGGTAATATGACAAAGCAAATGCTCAGCGAAGTTTGCCTCCTAACCTCTGTTTGGGTGTGTTGCTTGGGGCTTCCTCTCCAGAGATGAGGTTTCATCATTCACCGCTTCCAGAAGTATGTTAGCAGTTTATAAACTCAAAAGCATTATGTGAAAGAACCAATTTCTCTACACCCTCACTAGCAGTCGTCCCAGGGTTTAACTATGTAACTCTCTTCCCTTTAAAATAATAGTGAAAAAAACAGTCTTGTCTGTATTTGAGCAGCTTGTTAGGACAGGATTCACTTGAGCTCACTGCTCTAACCAGTCCCGACCTCATCTCACAAAGGTCGGGTTCCAGAGGCTGTTTGTAACTCTTTTTCCAAAGCTTATAGTCCCCACATGCTTTCTACCAAATTGTAGTGTAAGTTGGTCCTTTGAAGCTTAAAAATCCAGTGTATTTTATTCCTTACTGAAGTACATACTGACTATTGGATATCTTTTTATTTTTCCAAACAGACCAACAGTTTGCTCTAGAAGATCTGCTGTGGCTGGTCATAATTTTGATGATTCCCTTCCCTGCTCCCAAGAAAAGAAATCGGTGAGGGTAACCACATGTCCTGGTTTGCCCAATTAATACTTGTCCTGATGACTTTGCATTGCCCACTTCACCCTCAAAAGTGACCTAGTTCGGATGATAAGTTACACTGTCACCCTCCCCCCAGGGGATTCCTCAGCAGCTGAGGTATCTGCCTGCTCTTTCCACCTCACTCCTCCCCCAGACTTCTTTCTATCTGCCCAGCAAAGGCTTCAGCCACATGGCTTTCTCCAAGCTTCCCCAGGGGTTCCTCACGTGTGCCCAGCCTCTTCTGAGTTAACGTTAGCCCAATAGGCATTCACACAAGTTTTTGCATTTCATCACTCTTTTGCCCCCATATCTTGCTGATTGATGGTCGCCAGTGGCTTGGGCAGGGTAGGGCACTTTAAGGTTGTTTCAAAAGTTGCTCTTTATCCTTTGGAATTAGTATTTTGCAGCTCAGTTCATCCCACAGGCCAATGTAAGGTTCCTCATTTCTCACCACTTGCAATTTTTTTTAACTTTAAACTGAGCGTAGTCTTTTTTCTTCTTAAACTAAATTTCATACTTTTTTTCCAGATGCTTTGGCATCATGTAGAGGCAGCCTTTTGGTGCTTTTTTTTTTAATTGAAGTATAATTGACTTACAATATTATATTAGTTGCAATGTACAACACAGTGATTTTATATTTTTATACATTACAAAATGATCACCATGATAAGTCTAGCTATCATGTATCACCATAGTTATTACAATGTAACTGACTATATTCCCTATGCTGTATATTACATCCCTGTGACATTTCTTTTATAAATGGAAGTTTATACTTCTTACTCTCTCTCACCTATTTCACTCATCTCTCTCCCCCATCCCCTTTGGCAACCATACGTTTGTTCCCTGTATCTGTGAGTCTGTTTCAGTTTTGTTGTTTGTTTTGTTTTTCAGTTTCCACATAGAAGTGAAATCATACAGTATTTGTCGTTCTCTGACTTATTTTGCTTAGCATAATACCCTATAGGTCAATCCATGTTGTCTCAAATGGCAAGATTTCATTCTTTTTTTATGGCTAATATTCCATTGTGTGTGTGTGTATGTGTATATATATATATCCCATCTTCTTTATCCATTCATCCATCAGTGGGCACTTAGGTTGCTTCCATATCTTGGCAGTTGTAAATAATTCTGCAGTGAACATAGGAGTGCATATATCTTTTCAAATTAGTGTTTTGTTTTCTTTGGAAAAATACCCAGAAGTGGGATTCCTGGATCATACAGTAGTTCTATTTTTAATTTTTTGAGGAACCTTCATACTGTTTTCTGTAGTGGCTGTACTAATTTACATTCCTGAATGAGGGTTCCCTTTTTTCCACATCCTTGCCAACACTTGTTACTTGTAGTCTTTTTGATGATAGCCATTCTGACAGGTGTAAGGTGGTATCTCAGTGTGGCTTTATTTTGCATTTGCCTAATGATTAGTGATTTGAGCATCTTTTCAGGTGTTTATTGGCCATCTTTATAAAACTTCTTTGGAAAAATGTCTATTCAGATCTGCAGCCCATTTTTTAATCAGGTTGTTTGGGTTTTTTTGTTGTTGAGTTGTATGAGTTGCATATATCATTTGCAAGTATCTTTTCCCATTAAGTAGACTGCTGTTTTGTTGATAGTTTCCTTTGCTGTGCAACAGCTTTTTAGTTTGATGTAGTCCCATTTGTTTATTTTTGCTTTTATGTCCCTTGCCTGAGGAGACAGAGCCCCCCAAAATATTGCTAAGACTGATATTAAAGCTCATATGGACAGAGTTTTATGGTTGCAGGTCTTATTTTTAAGTCTTTAATCCATTTTGAGTTTATTTTTGTATGTGGTATGAGAAAGAAGTCCAGTGTCATTCTTTTGCATGTAGCTATCCAGTTTTCCAGTACCATTTATTGAAGAGACTGTCTTTTCCCCATGATATATTCTTGCGTTCTTTGTCATAGATTAATTGAATGTGTAAGTGTGGGTCCATTTCTGCACTCTCTGTTCTGTTCCTTTGATCTATGTGTCTGTTTTTGTGCCTGTGCCATACTGTTTTAATTTCTGTAGCTTTGTAGTGTAATTGGAAATCAGGGAGCATGATACCTCCAGCTTTGTTCTTCTTTCTCAAGAGTGCTTTGGCTTTTTGGGGTCTTTTGTGTTTCCATATAAATTTTAGAATTATTCATTCTAGTTCTGTGAAAAATGCCACTGGTGCTTTGATAGGGATTGCACTGAATCTGTAGGTTGCCTTGGGTAGTATGGTCATTTTAACAATATTAACTCTTCCAATCCATGAGCATGGTATATCTTTCCATTTGTGTAGTCTTCAGCTTATTTCATCAATGTCTTATAGTTTTCTGAGTACAAGTCCTTTACCTCCTTGGTTAGATTTATTCCTAGGTATTTTATTCTTTTTGATGGAAGTGTAAATGGGATTGTTTTCTTAATTTATCTTTCTGATATTTCATTATTAGTGTATAGAAATGCAACAGATTTCTGTATATTAATTTTGTATCCTTCAACTTAATTCATTTGTTCTAATAGCTTTTTGGTGGCAACTTTAAGATTTTCTATGTGTAGTATCATGTCATCTACGAACACTGACAGTTTTCCTTCTTCCTTTCCAATTTGGATTCCCTTTACCTCTTTTTCTTGTCTGATTGCTGTGGCTAGGACTTCCAATGCCAGGTTGAATCAAAGTGGCGACTGTGGGCATCCTTGTCTTATTCCTGATCTTAGAGGAAATGCTTTCAGCTTTTCACCATTGAATATGATGTTGGCTGTATGTTTATCATATATGTCCTTTATTATGTTCAGTGTGTTTCCTCTATACCTACTTGGTTGAGAGTTTTGATCATAAATGGACGTTGAATTTTGTCAAAAACTTTTTCTGCATCAGTTGAGATGATCATATGATTTTTATTTTTCAATTTGTTAATCCGGTGTATCACATTGATTAATTTGCAGATATTGAACCATTGTTGCATCCCTAGGATAAATCCCACTTGATCATGGTGTGTGATCCTTTTAATACGTTGTTAAATTTGATTTGGTGATATTTTGTTGACGATTTTTACATCTAAATTTATCATTAATGTTGGCCTGTAATTTTCTTTTCTCTTCTTTTCTTTCTTTTTGTGGCATGTTTGTCTGGTTTTGGTATCAGGGTGATGCTGCCTGCTTGTTTGGTTTGGCATCAGGGTGATGCTGGATGTTTCCCAATCTTGGAGGAGTGGCCTTATGTAGGAGACGTCCTGTGGGTCCCAGCAGCACTCTTCCTTCTGGTCACCAGGACTATATAGGGGTGCCCCCTGTATGGGCCACATGGGCCCTTCTCTTGTGGTAGGGCTGACTTCTTTGGGCATGCTCATAGGCAGGGCTGGTCCCTGGCCCAGTTAGCTGTCAGGCCCTGCCAGTGTCGTGGCCACTGGCTTGCTGGTGGTTGGGGCTTGTCCAAGGGTGATTGGCTGTAGGGCCTGGGGCTGGTTCTGACCCAGTAATGAGCAGGCCTTGTGCTAATAGGCTAGAGGGAGGACTCCAAGATGGCACTTGCCAGCACCAGTGTCCTCATGGTAGAATGAGCTCCTCAGAATGGCCACCATCAGCGTCTGTGTCCCCAGGAGTCCCAGTTGCCTCTTGGCTTCTCTAGAAGATCAGCAAGTTCACCACTTGCAATTTTTTAAATTATATCTGCTTTAAAGTTTATCTTAAATGTAAACCTTGCCCTTATCAAATATAATAAGGTTATTTATATTCATAAAGCACCTCAAAAGCCCTCACGCAAACAGCAAGAGGGCCAAGCTGAGTAAGCAGTACCAAGGACACAGCTGTGGTGAGGCACACAGCCCCCATCTCTGTGATTGGTCACAGGCAGAGTTTTGTTCACAAGATGAAAGTTTATAAATACAGAAGCTTCTGCATTGGAAAAACAAACACATATTAACCTCTCAATGGTGACTACCTTTTGTACTTAGGTAACTATATTTTAACTGCTAAAGGGCTTTGTGATTTGAGAGGCTCTCTTTCCCCCCGAACATGTGCCTGCATTTCTGGGGTACTGTGTTCCCAGTTTTAAGGTGAAAAAGCAAGTGTTTTGAATGAGAGATCCTGCCAGGTTGAACTAGTGCAGTGTCAGCTGGGGGACTGTAGTTCACAGGTCAGAATGTGAATTCGCAGTGGAAAATTCGTTTTTCTGTTTGTTTTAACCAGGTGACTTTCGGATGGTGGTTGGAGAGGATAAGGCAAAAGTGTTGAATATTGTGAAGCCCAACATAGCCCATTTTCGTGAGCTCTACGGCAGCATTCTACAGGAGAATCCCCAAGTGGTGTATAAAATCCAGCAAGGCAGCCTGGAGGTAAACTATCTGTGGGAAATCCTGTGGACTTATGTTCTTCCGTATATTTGAAATAAGGCTAAAAGGTACACAAATGACTAGTAAGTGACTAGTAATAAGAGGCTGCCTTTGGAGAAGGGGACCAAGGGCTGACATGAGGCGGGGGGAGGTGGGGACTGGTCCTCACTGTGTGTGTCTTTTTTGCCATTTGAAGTTCTTACTATGTATGTTAATTATTAATTAAAAATGAGTGAAAATAAACTCTGAAATTACCTTCTTTCCATCCCCAAGCCCACCTGCCTCCCCAGAGGTAGCCTTATTAACAGTTTGGCATGTTTTCTTCCAGATCTTGTTGCATGTACTTTTCTATGTATTTGTACATATACACATGTATGAAGCAGTTTGGTCTTTTTTGTTTGGTTTTATTTTACATAAATGTATTCATACAGGTTATTCTGAAGCTTGTTTTTTCCCCACTTGTTATATGTATCATGTCTTGGAACTTTTCTTTGATACATCAAACAAAACTTTCTTTCAAGGCATTCTTCAAAATATTAAATTTTTTGAAAAGAAAAATCAAAGAGCCTTTCCTTTGAGAAAAGTAATTTGGATTTAAGATTTTTTAAACTATAGAATTCATAGTTTTTGATCTTTAAGTTAAGGAATACTATTTTACTTTTTTAATGCTCTTCCTCTTCCACATAATAGGGGCAACTAATATTATGTTGAATGACAAGTTAATGGCATTTCTAGAACTGAAAGGAAACTTTAAAAAAGTAGGAATTATTTTAAATGTAATGTTGGAGGATAACATGAGTGCCCAGAATACCCACCACTCAGGTTAACAGATTTTGCCATGTTTGCTTTAGATTGAGGTATTTTGTTTTTAATTTTTACTTTTCTTAAAGTAATGCATACATATTGTTTAAAAACCAGGTGGCACCCCAAGGTTTGTAACAAAAAGCAGCAGTTCCCTGCTGTACACCTTCCTACTTGTCTGTGCTACTTCCCAGAGCAACTGCTTTCGTCTCCTTCACTGATTCTTCTTACGTTTACCTCCATATTTCTAAGTAATATGGTTTGATTGTTATTCTTGATTTTTTTCAACTTGTACTTTATTTTTGTCATCTTTCTATGGAAAATGAGGATTTTTTACTCTCTTATGCACCGCAATCAACACACATACATTCTCTCTCTCTCTTTCTCTCTCTCCTCCTCTCCCCACCCCCCACCCCCACTCCTCCACCGCTTATGCTCCATGTATAGTTATTACATAATTTTGGGTTAGGGTAATAGTCGATATTTACTTTATTGTGACACATAACTTTCTTCATTGCTAAGATACACTACTATGAAATTTCCTTTCCTGTACAACTTTGTTTTTCTTGGAGTTAATCACTGTCTCATTTTTTTCACTTGCTTAGTTTCTACATACCTGTAACTAATTCACCCTCAAATTCTGCTACAGACCTGTAGAACATCTTCCACTGTAGACAAACACATCACGTGTGTTCTCTGTTTCTTACTGTTCTTGGGGACGTTCTTCCTGGAGCCCTGTGTCCCCTGTTGCTTTCGGGTATGGTTCCATTCTAGGCTTGATGCACAGCTCTTCTCCTGAAACTTTCTTTCATTAATACCCAAGAATTTCTTCCCCTCTCCTTTGCAAGTTTTTGGTTTACTGGATCTTTTCCTCTTTCACGGTTTACACTTTAATTTTGATGAAGTATACCTTTTAGTACTTCCTAACATAGGTTGTGAAGGACGTAAATTTTTTGAGACCATGTACATCTGAAAATTCTACCCTCACACTGATTGATAGTTTGAGCTAGATATCAAATTCTAGGCTGGAAGTAATTTTCCCTCAGAAGTTTTAAGTCATAGCTTCATTTATTCTAGCTTCTAGAGTTGCATTCAGAAGTCCCACACTAGAGACTGTCATACAGAGTGAAGTAAGTCAGAAGGAGAAAAACAAATATCATATATTAACACATGTAGGTGGAACCTAGAAAAATGGTACAGATGAACCAGTTTGCAGGGCAGAAGTTGAGACACAGATGTAGAGAACAAACGTATGGACACCAAGGGGGGAAAACCGCGGTGAGGTGGGGATGGTGGTGTGCTGAATTGGGCGATTGGGATTGACATGTATACACTGATGTGTATAAAATTGATGACTAATAAGAACCTGCAGTATAAAAAAACAACAAACAAACAACTAATACTAAACTTTCTTTGGGTTATTTGTATGGAAATATGTTAATATAAATGTTTCAGACATGACATGAAATTTCTAAAAATCTTATATGTTTTGGTATAATGTTATAAGTCATAATTCTAGTTATTACTTTAAAATGTATATCTCAGAGATAACTAAATTTCCTTGTCAGTTGCATTATTATGAACTTTCATCAAATCTGTAACCGTGGTCATTTTTAAGTCTTTTGTCATTTACAGACAGTTCTGGGTGTACTCTGATGCTTTTGCAAAAATGTTCCTATAAAAGGGTTTCATCTTCAAGGAATTCATAGAAAAGGCTCTGACAAGTACAGGTTTCTGGTAACTGACTGTACTGCTGAACTGAATGAATAAGCATTTTCAGAGCTCTAATGGAAAACTGATGAATTCATAAAAGTGCTAACAAAAATCAAGAATGAAAAAAAAATTAATTACATGGGACTGAGTGAACTGATGAGGATGATTATAATTTTTGTGACTTTCTGTTTGAATTAAAAAAATAAAATGTCCAACACTATTCAGATTCCCTATCCTTTGGATGTGACCTTTTTTATCTCTCTGACAGTATTTAGGATCTTTTCCTTTTTTCCAGTATTCTTAAATTTCATGATGATTTGCCTTTGTCTTTGTGTGTATGTTTTTCATTTATTTTTAAAATTACTATTAGTTTTATGGCTGCACCATGCAGCTTATGAGATCTTAGTTCCCCACCCAGGGATCAAACCCTTGCCCCCTGCAGTGGAAGCGTGGAGTCCTAACTGGTGGAATGCCAGGGAATTCCCATGTTTTTCATTTATTAGTCTGGCATTTCATGAGCCTCTTTTGGAAATTCACGAGCTTCAGTTCTAGGAAATTTTCTTTTATAATTTCTGTAATGAAATTTTCTTTCATCATTTCTTCATATCCATTTTCTTAGCTTGTTCTTTCTAGAATTCCTGTTAGTTGGTTGTTGGACCTCCTTGTTCGATTATTTCTTTCCCTCATTCCTGTTTCTTTGGGTTTTTGTTCTGTTTTCCAGAAGAATTGTTTGAATCAATCTTCTAACACTTCTTTTGAATTTTTAATTTCCTCTGAATGTTCTTTTTTATAGCATCCTGTTCTTGTATGAATGCATTATCTTTCCTCATCTCTTTAATGATCTTTATTAAAATTTTTGAAGTTTTTTCTTGCTCTCTATATTGTCTCTGTTTCTCTTAGTTCCTTTTTTTCTATGGATTCACTCTCATCTGTTGTGTTAGAAGCTTTTCTCAAATGTTTGCACATCCTTTGTGGCCTGTATTTTAAAGAGCAAGGCAGTTTAAAAAATGCAGACTGGGAGTTCTTTGTGATGGATAGAGCATGTCAGCTAGTGAGCTTCACTATAGGATTTGGGACAAGGACCTGACTGTTTCATTGGAGGACCCCAAGTTTCAGTATTTGTAGAATTTCTCCAAAGAGACATCATCTACTCTCTGGTTAGAGGATAGGGAAAGATAATGTGCCTAGCTGCCAACTTTTAGAAACTGAGCAAGGGAAAACAGCTGGGAATTTCCTTTAACTGTGAAAATCAACTTCCAAGGCCCTCAGTTTGGCCTCTGAAAGCCTGGATGATCTATGTTCTAACTGGCTTCTTATTGTGGGGAAATGCACAAGAATAAGATGAGTGGGCTGAGCTTCAGTTCCCAGAGATGCATCTAATCTTAAAGCTGCCACTGATACCCATCTTCTCCCGCCTCTGCTGCCCATTCCAAATTCCCCTCACCCTTTCTAGCATTTAGGCTGGTCTAGCTAGGTGAGGTGGCCCAGACCCTCATCCCTGAGGAGTCTGAGACTCTGGTCACCATGCCCATCTCGGACTGTAGCTACTACACTTTCCATTTACCATCAAAGTTGGGCAAGAGGTAATAAGAGATGTGTACCAGCAGCCCTACCTCCTGATGGTCAGGTTTAATTATTTCTACCAGTATGGTGATTCATTTCTTTGTCTTCTGGACTTCTTGTCTGCCAATTCTAAAGTGATTGGACGGCAGTTATAGGTTTAAGTTTGTTTGTTTGTTTTTAATTAGTTATCCATTTTGTACATATTCGTGTATATATGTCAATCCCAATGTCCCAATTCATCACACCACCACCACCCCCTGTGACTTCCCCCCCTTGGTATCCATACTTTTTGTTCTCTACATCTGTGTCTCTATTTCTGCCCTGCAAACCGGTTCATCTGTGCCATTTTTCTAGGTTCCATATATATGCATTAATATACGATATTTCTTTTTCTATTTCTGACTGACTTCACTCTGTATGACAGTCTCTAGGTCCATCCACGTCTCTACAAATGACCCAATTTCATTCCTTTTTATGGCTGAGTAATATTCCATTGTATATATGTACCACATCTTCTTTATCAATTCGTCTGTTGATGGGCATTTAGGTTGCTTCCATGACCTGGCTATTGTAAATAGTGTTGTAGTGAACATTGAGGTGCATGTGTCTTTTTGAATTACTGTTTTCTCTGGGTATATGCCCAGTAGTGGGATTGCTGGTTCATATGGTAATTCTATTTTCAGTTTTTTAAGGAACCTGCATACTGTTTTCCATAGTGGCTGTATCAATTGACATTCCCACCAGCAGTGCAAGGGGGTTCCCTTTTCTCCACATCCTCTCCAGCATTGATTGATTGTAGATATTCTGATGATACCCATTCTAACTGTGTGAGGTGATACCTCATTGTAGTTTTGATTTGCATTTCTCTAATAATTAGTGATGTTGAGCAGCTTTTCATGTGCTTCTTGGCCATCTGTATGTCTTCTTTGGAGAAATGTCTATTTAGGTCTTCTACCCATTTTTTATAGGGTTGTTTGTTTTTTTAATATTGAGCTGCATGAGCTGTTTATATATTTTGGAGACTAATCCTTTGTCCGTTGATTCATTTGCAAATATTTTCTCCCATTCTGAGGGTTGTCTTTTCGTCTTGTTTATGTTTTCTTTGCTGTGCAAAAGCTTTGACGTTTCATTAGGTCCCATTTGTTTATTTTTGGTTTTATTTCCATTTCTCTAGGAGGTGGGTCAAAAAAGATCTTGCGCTGATTTATGTCAAACAGTGTTCTTCCTATGTTTTCCTCTAAGAGTTTTATAGTGTCTGGTCTTACATTTAGGTCTCTAATCCATTTTGAGTTTCTTTTTGTGTATGGAGTTAGGGAGTGTTCTAATTTCATTCTTTTACATGTAGCTGTCCAGTTTTCCCAGCACCACTTATTGAAGAGACTCTTTTCTCCATTGTATATCCTTGCCTCCTTTGTCATAGATTAATTGACCATAGGTGTGTGGCTTTCTATCTTGTTCCATTGATCTGTATTTCTGTTTTTGTGCCAGTGCCAGTACCATATTGTCTTGATTACTGTAGCTTTGTAGTATAATCTGAAGTCAAGGAGTCTGATTCCTCCAGCTCCGTTTTTTCCCTTCAAGACTGCTTTTGCTATTCGGGATCTTCTGTGTCTCCATACGAATTTTAAGGTTTTCTTGTTCTAGTTCTGTAAAAAATACCATTGGTAATTTGATAGGGATTACATTGAATCTGTAGATTGCTTTGGGTAGTATAGTCATTTTCCATGTTCCTGGATTGGAAGAATATTGATTCTTCCAATCCAAGAACATGCTATATCTATCCAACTGTTTGTATCATCTTTAATTACTTTCACCAGTGTCTTATAGTTTTCTGCATACAGGTCTTTTGTCTCCCTAGGTAGGTTTATTCCTAGGTATTTTATTATTTTTGTTGCAGTGGTAAATGGGAGTGTTTCCTTAATTTCCCTTTCAGATTTTTCATCATTAGTGTATAGGAATGCAAGAGATTTCTGTGCATTAATTTTGTATCCTGCAACTTTACCAAGTTCACTGATTAGCTCTATTAGTTTTCTGGTGACATCTTTAGGATTCTCTATGTGTAGTATCATGTCATCTGCAAACAGTGACAGTTTTACTTCTTCTTTTCCAATTTGTATTCCTTTTATTTCTTTTTTCTTCTCTGATTGCCGTGGCTAGGACTTCCAAAGCTATATTGAATAGGAGTGGCGAGAGTGGATATCCTTGTCTTGTTCCTGATCTTAGAGCAAATGCTTTCAGTTTTTCGCCATTGAGAATGATGTTTGCTGTGGGTTTGTCGTATATGGCCTTTATTATGTTGAGGTAGGTTCCCTCTATGCCCACTTTCTGGAGGGTTTTTATCATAAATGGGTGTTGAATTTTCTCAAAAGCTTTTTCTGCATCTATTGAGATCATATGGTTTTTATTCTTCAAATTGTTAATAATGGTGTATCACATTGATCGATTTGCATATATTGAAGAATCCTTGCATCCCTGGGATAAATCCCACTTGATCATGGTGTATGATCCTTTTAATGTGTTGTTGGATTCTGTTTGCTAGTATTTTGTTGAGGATTTTTGCATCTGTATTCATCAGTGATATCGGTCTGTAATTTTCTTTTTTTGTAATATCTGTGTCTTATTTGGGTATCAGGGTGATGGTGGCCTTGTAGAATGAGTTTGGGAGTGTTCCTTCCTCTGCAATTTTTTGGAAGAGTTTGAGAAGGATGGGTGTTAGCTCTTCTGTAAATGTTTGATAGAATTCACCTGTGAAGCCATCTGGTCCTGGACTTTTTTTCTTGGAAGATTTTTAATCACAGTTTCAATTTCATTACTTGTGATTGGTCTGTTCAGATTTTCTGTTTCTTCCTGGTTCAGTCTTGGAAGGCTATACCTTTCAAAGAATTTGTCCATTTCTTCCAGGTTGTCCATTTTATTGGCATAGAGTTGTTTGTAGTAGTCTCTTAGGATGCTTTGTATTTCTGCGGCATCTGTTGAAACTTCTCCTTTTTCATTTCTAATTTTATTGATTTGAGTCCTCTCCTCTTTTTCTTGCTGAGTCTAGCCAGTGGTTTATCAATTTTGTTTATCTTCTCAAAGAACCAGCTTTTAGTTTTATTGATCTTTGCTATTGTTTTCTTTGTTTCTATTTCATTTATTTCTGCTCTGATCTTTATGATTTCTTCCTTCTACTAACTTTGGGTTTTGTTTGTTCTTCTTTCTCTAGTTCCTTTAGGTGTAAGGTTAGATTGTTTATTTGAGATTTTTCCTGTTTCTTGAGGTAGGCTTGTATTGCTCTAAACGTCCCTCTTAGAACTGCTTTTGCTGCATCCCGTAGATTTTGGATCGTCGTGGTTTTGTTGTCATTTGTCTCTAGGTTTTTTTTGATTTCCTTTTTTATTTCTTCAGTGATCTCTTGGTTATTTAGTAATGTATTGTTTAGCCTCCATGTGTTTGTGTTTTTTACGGTTTTTTCCCTGTAATTGATTTCTCATCTCATAGCATTGTGGTCAGAAAACATGCTTGATATGATTTCAAAATTCTTAAATTCACTGAGGCTTGATTTGTGACCCAAGATGTGATCTATCCTGGAGAATGTTCCATGTGCACTTGAGAAGAAAGTGTAATCTGCTGTTTTTGGATGGAATGTCCTATAAATATCAATTAAATCTATCTGGTCTATTGTGTCATTTAAAGCTTGTGTTTCCTTTTAATTTTCTGTTTGGTTGATCTGTCCATTGGTGTAAGTGAGGTGTTAAAGTCCCCCACTATTATTGTGTTACTGTCGATTTCCTCTTTTATAGCTGTTAGCAGTTGCCTTATGTTGAGCTGCTGTTATGTTGGGTGCATATATGTTTATAGTTGTTATATTCTCCTGTTGGATTGATCCCTTGATCATTATGTAGTGTCCTTCCTTGTGTCTTGTAACATTCTTTATTTTAACATCTATTTTATCTGATATGAGTATTGCTACTCCAGCTTACTTTTGATTTCCATTTGCATGGAATATCTTTTTCCATCCCCTCACTTTCAGTCTGTATGTGTCCCTAGCGGGTCTCTTGTAGACGGCATATACATGGGTCTTGTTTTTGTATCCCTTCAGCGAGCCTGTGTCTTTTGGTTGGACCATTTAATCCATTCACGTTTAAGGTAATTATCGATATGTATGTTCCTATTACCATTTTCTTAATTTGGGGGGGTTTGTTTTTGTAGGTCCTTTTCTTCTCTTCTGTTTTCACTTAGAGAAGTTCCTTTAGTTGTAGAGCTGGTTGTAGAGCTGGTTTGGTGGTGCTGAATTCTCTTAGATTTTGCTTGTCTATAAACCTTTTGATTTCTCCATCAAATCTGAATGAGATACTTGTTGGGTAGAATAATCTTGGTTGTAGGTTCTTCCGTTTGATCACTTTAAATATATCATGCCGCTCCCTCTGGCTTGTAGAGCTTCTGCTGAGAAATCAGCTGTTAACCTTAGAGTTCCATTGTATGTTATTTGTCATTTTTCCCTTATTGCTTTCAATAATTTTTCTTTGTCTTTAATTTTTGTCAGTTTGATTACTATGTGTCTTGATGTGTTTCTCCTTGGGTTTGTCCTGCCTGGGACTCTCTGCGCTTCCTGGACTTGGGTGGCTATTTCCTTTCCCATGTTAGGGAAGTTTTCGACTATAATCTCTTAAAATATTTTCTCAGGTGTTTTCTCTCTCTCTTCTCCTTCTGGGACCCCTATAATGCAAATGTTGTTGCGTTTAATGTTGTCCCAGAGGTCTCTTAGGCTGTCTTCGTTTCTTTTCATTCTTTTTTCTTTATTCTGTTCCACGGCAGTGAATTCCACCATTCTGTCTTCCAGGTCACTTGTCCATTCTTTTGCCTCAGTTATTCTACTATTGATTCCTTCTAGTGTATTTTTCATTTCAGTTATTGTATTGTTCATTTCTGTTTGTTTGTTCCTTAAATCTCCTAGGTCTTTGTTAAACATTTCTTGAGTCTTCTCGATCTTTGCCTTCATTCTTTTTCTGAGGTCCTGGATCATCTTTACACTCATTATTCTGAATTCTTTTTCTGGAAGGTTTCCTATCTCCACTTCATTTAGTTGTTTTTCTGGGGTTTTATCTTGTTTCTTCATCTGGTACATAGCCCTCTGTGTTTTCGTCTTGTCTATCTTTCTGTGAATGTGGTTTTTGTTCTACAGGCTGCAGGATTGTAGTTCTTGTTGCTTCTGCTGTCTGCCCTCTCATAGCTTTAAGTTTAATAGGATGCTTACTGTGTCCTCTGGGAGAAGCATTTCTTCTTTTGAAACTAGGATCTCTAGACGCACAGTCCTAAAGTTGTGGAGGTGGGAAGCACAGATTGCCCAGGTGGTCCCTGGGAATGACAGTAAGCAAGGCTGTTTCTCCTTTTACCCCATGGTTCCCAGACTCATGTAGTCTAGCAGGTGGGAACATAGTACTCTATAACGGCCATGAATTTAGGGTATATACTGTGCCCCGCTCTCACAGGGTATCATCTCTAAGCTGTTGCTCAGCTCTTCTTCAAAGCTCTTTCATTGGGTTTTTCAGTAGTGACACCATTGACATTTTAGGCTGAATAATTCTTTGTTGTAGGGGCCAAAAATGTCCCCCTTTTGAGAACTACTGCTCTCCCAGGCTGGCAGCTCTGGCACACTGTGTGGTAGGAACAGTGGAGCCGTGATCCTGTGTCCGTCCTGCACCTGTGCCCTGTGAGCCCTGTACAGTGGTATTGGCTGAGTCCTGTGGGCAGGAAAGGCAAGCCCATGCTTAGAATATGAGTCACTTCCAGGCAAGAGGAGTTGCTGCCCGTTCCCAGGTGGAAGGGATCCAGCGTAGTCAACTTATCACCAAGTGGCTGGTTAGTCTCAGGAGATGGTCGTGTTATGAGGATCTCAGTGTTGGCCTCTGTTGCTGTCAGGATAGACTTTCAACCACAGCAGTGGCTCAGTCAGCCTTGGTGAGTAGAAGCCCCTGACATTGGATCTGGGCAGAGCCTCTGTCTCTCCCGCCCACTACTCCTGCTACAAGCCGTTATGCCATCACTGGGATGAAAGAGCCTGTTGAATCAACTGGCTAAATTGTTCTTTTGGTTGTTGTTGCTTCTTCTGTGTTGGATGCTCTCAGATGGAAGCATTAATGTACAATACAAAGATCTTCATACTTGTGTCCCCTCCCATAGGTCCATCCACATGCCTCTTCCCCCCAGATCCTGTCTTCCACCTTCTAATCTTCTTCCTTTTAGGTCCCTAACCAACCAGTGAACCATTGTCCACTCTTTGAGTCTTTGTATATTCTTATCTTGGGCCACTTTTCCATGTAAAGTGGGTAACCAGCTGTGCCACCTGCAGCGTACTCACTGGGACGATGGCTCCTCATCAGTGTCTTCCAGGGCCATCCCTGGGTGCGGCTGTGATGCATCATTTTCACCCCGTACATACTTCAAGCCAAATCATCCATGAAGCAAGCCCATCCTTTATCCTCCTCCAAAAGCCTCCTTGTAGCCGTGTGCATGAGCCAGTGGAGAAGTAGAACATTATGTGCTGGTGCAACAGTGGAAATGATGGGGGTCTGGGTTTCCTGTTTGTGCAGCTGACTTGTGCCCTCTGGCCTTGCGCATGTCCAATGCTGGTGTATCTCTTACATCCTACAGTGGATTGCTCTTGAGCTTCGTGCCCTTATGACTTGGTGAATCTGGCAGATCCCAGTTCATAATGGGCAGTTCTTGACACATGGTCATTTGATGTCCCATGGTTAGAAGCTCTGTCTCTGCCAGGGTGTAGCATCTAGGAGCTGATTTCAAATGGTGTGTGGTTCTTCACTACAGATGGCGTGGCCTTGCTCCAGAACCCTAGCAGTCTCCATTGTGATCTCCTACTGGGAGCCCACTGTAACTTCCCCTGGCTTCTCTGTACACTGAGGATACCTTTAGTACCATAGTTTACAGGGAGGTGTGGCCACGTGGTGGAGGGCTGCTTACCCTGCTGCCTGTATCTATTGCAGAGCTCGTTTTCGTTCTTGCCGCTCGCAGACCTTGCATCCTTTTATATCGCTGGGTAAATGGCTCTGAGCATTATTCCCAAGTGTGGAATACGCTGCATCTAGGACCTGAAGAGGCCTATCAGGCAGTGTGCTTCCTTCTTAGTGGTGAGAGGTCCGAGATGCCCTAAGTTGATCTTTACTTTGGAGAGGCTGTCCCAGAGCTCCAGGTCACTTGACCCCTAAACTCCTCCCTGATGTGGTGTGCTCCTCACAATTCATGAGGTGTATCTTCTCCCCGCTGGGGTGCATATATCTACCAAGGCCCCCAGTGTACTTGCCCTTTAGCGCTCACCAGGTGACAGCAGCAACGTGTCATTGATGTAGTGGACCAATGAGATTATGCAGAATATCCAAACAGTCTGGTTTTCTTTGAATATCTTATGACAGGGTGGGGGAATTAACACGGCCCTGAGGCAGGTGGTAAGCACTCTGGTCTGTCCTGTGCGGCCGCGAGCTGCTCCTCATCCTCCTTGCTCTGTGGATGGCAGAGAATGCGCTCGCCAGGCCTGTGGCCCCGTCCAGACACCTGAGGCTCTGCTGATACGCTTCAGCACACTTCCCACATCTGCCACAGCCGGTACAGCGGGGCTTTTACTTGGCTGAGTTTGTGGTGGTCTGCTACCATCTGCCAGAATCCATTTGGATTTTGTGAAGGCCAGACTCAGTGGAGACATGATGGGACCGTCAGCTCTAATATTAGTCAGGGTTCTCCAGAGAAACAGGACCAATAGGATATATAGAGAAAGATTTATTTTAGGGAATTAACTCACAGAGTTGTGAGGGTTGGCAAGTTTGAAATTTGCAGGGCGAGCCAGCAGGCCGGAGACCCAGGGAAGAGTATGTTGTACTCTTGAGCCCGAGGGCAATCTGGAGGCAGACTTCCTTCTTCCTCAGGAAACTTTAGTCTTTTTTCATAAGGCCTTCAACTGGCTGGATGAGGCCCATCCATATTAACGGGGGTCATCTGCTACTCAAAGTCTACTGGCTTAAAAAGATACCTTTACAGTAACATCTGGACTAAAGTTTAACCAAGCAACTAGGCCCTATAGCCTAGCCAAGTTGACATACAAAATTAAACATCACACCCCTGCATCCTGCAGGTCTATAGGTGGCATTAATCTCTGCCATTCCTCCTGTGATGTGGTTTTGTTTTTTCATTACTCTTTTGGCCAGGGGGTGAGAACGGCAGCTTCAGAGGCTTCCACTTGGCCTTGTACCCTGTGATAGCTCCAGAATGCTGTCTGAGAATGCTTTCTAGGACCACTCTTGGTACCAGTTGTGTAGGATCAGGATTGGGGAGATTAGAAACAAAGACTCCATCTGATCCTGTGATGGCACTGTGGAGCTCGATGGCCCTTCCTAGCCGTCCCCACCTGGGGCAAAGAGACCAGGCCTTTGTCCTCCTGCATTTTCCAGTCTTTGGCTACAGGCAGCTCCCTTTGCCTGAGGACAGTTGTGGGAGGAACTCTGAGGGAGGGAGTCAGCCAACTTTCCCAGCAGCTGGCAGAATGAGTACCTTGCCCCAAAGCCAGGATGTGGTCGGTGCAACGCAGCATCCACTATCATATGCCCATATCTGCTTTTTTAAAACATCAGCCTTATTGAGATATAATTTACATACTGTAAAATTCGGTGGTTTTTAGTCTGTTTACACAGTTGTGCAACCATCACCACAATCTAGTTTTACAGCATTTTCATCACTCCAGAAAGCAACCCCATGCCCAGTAGCAGCACCTAGCTTCCCCCCCCCGGCAGGCAGCCACTAATCTACTTTCTGACTCCGCGGATTTGCCTCTTCTAGATACTTCCTGTAAATAGAATCATAGAACATGTGGTCTTTTCCATGTCTGCTTTTAAAATGCAATTTGACTCATAATTTAACTGAATGCTTTCACTTTTGTGTTTTAATGAGAATTGAAGAGTAAGGATAATTAAAATTTTGCAATTTATTTGAACATGTCACCTAATATTTTGTCTTGGAACACATGCTTTCAAACAAAAAACTCCAGTGCATTCTTTTCCTCAAGAGAAAGCAGTGGCAAATAACTGTTTTCTAATTCCTCATATTACTCAGCCATTTTGGCATCTCTAAAATTCCTGGAAGTCTCATAGGTAAAGCCTTGAAATATAAGATCCTAGTGACTAATCTCAATACTTGGCCCCAAAATATGAGTCTATAAATGTCATTTCTAGCATCTTTTACAGAAATATTCACATTTTTTGTCATTTATCTAGCCAAAGCTAAGTGGAGGTTGAATCCTGTGAATTTAGGACCATCTCCATGATAAATATGAAATATTTAGGTTAAAAAAACCTTTACCTTATTGAAGCCACTATATAATAGCATTTTCTTCTTTTTTGCATAGATTTATAGATAAAACTAGAAAATCTAGACATTGGCATATACTCAGTAAATATTTGTTGAATGAAAAAGTGGTAGAATGAATGAATTCTAATTATTAAGAAAGTTGGTCATATCTGGAAAATCCAAATCTAAAATTTAATACATTCATGTATCTATTCTTTTTTCTTACTGTTCTCTTAAAGTTAAAACCTAAACGCTTGTTGAAAGAATACAAGACAGATTCTTACTGGGAGAATAATGTGCTGAGCTGCTGAGGGCAGTGGTACTGCTTTTCACCTTGGCAGGGAGTCATATGTTTACATGATTTTGGAAAAGTTTAGTTCCATGACGTAAAATATATTAGACTAGGAGTTGGGGAAGCTGGGTGTGGGCTTAGCTCTATGGATAACTTTTGATTCACAGGTTTCCAAGTAAAGTCTAATGCATAGTTTTATATATGCTTTATTTCTGTATTTTTCTTTAAATTTGATGTATTTTAGAATACACTGGGAACAGAAACCATTGGTATAACTTACTGCTGTTTAAGAAATAATGACAACTAAGCTTTATTGGTGCAGTTATTCATCCTCTTATTCAACCGATGTTTTTTGAGTACTTACTATGTGCCACGGGATTAAAAGTGAAAAAAGATTAGTCTCTGTCATCAGTTTATTCCTACAGTTTATGAAATACAGCATGGTACATAAAAGGCCCTACAGACAGGAGACGCGAATTTAGATCCCACTCTCTGATTGGCTGCATGTTACTGGCTATGTTACTTTGTGCCCCTGTGTTTAAAATGAGTACATGGGGAACTTCCCTGGTGGCACAGAGGTTAAGAATCCGCCTGCCAATGCAGGGGACACGGGTTCAAGCCCTGGTCTGGGAAGATCCCACATGCCGTGGAGCAACTAAGCCCAGGCGCCACAACTACTGAGCCTGCGCTCTAGAGCCCATGAGCCACAACTGCAGGGCCCACATGTCACAACTACTGAAGCCCGCGCGCCTAGAGCCCGTGCTCCACAACAAGAGAAGCCACCGCAATGAGAAGCCCACGCACTGCAACGAAGAGTAGCCCCCGCTCGCCGCAACTAGAGAAAGCCCGCGCGCAGCAACGAAGACCCAACATAGCCAAAAATAAATAAATAAATAAATAAATAAAATTTAAATACATAAATAAAAGAAAATGAGTACTTGGGTGAGCTGGTGTGTCGATGAATTTTAGCTGAAATTTTACTTTCTTTAACTACCGGATTTAGAACAAATAGAAATTTTAAAACTGAGAGTCAAAAATTGATTCTTGAAAGAAATTTCTATTCTTAAGTACAAGTAGAATATCATAGGAAAAGAATTAACTTGTTCGAAGGAACTTAGAATCCTTAACACCTAGGCATTCAGTTTCAGAAAGGAGAAAGTCTCCTTAGCACCTGCCTAGTCTACTAGGTGTGAGTTCATATATGTTCATGTGGTTTTAAGGAGAAGCCATGTGCTTTGAATATTTATAGAATTCAAAGCACTTTCCATAGACATCATCTTTTTTTTTTCCTTAGATCGATAAAAGCCCAGAAGGACAGTTCACTCAACTAATGACATTGCCCAAAACCTTACAGCAACAAATAAATCATATTATGGACCCTCCTGGAAAAAACAGAGATGTGGAAGAAACTTTATTACAAGTGGCTCATGACCCCGACTGTGGAGACGTGGTGCGTCTAGGTACGTGCATGAATCTGACGGGGAGGAAGTGTTGGCTGGAGGGGGTCGGGGGGAGCAAACTTTGTGGCTGAGACGGGTTCTCTATTCTTTCTTGCCTAGTGAGATGGAGAGAGAGATTTCCTCTCAGAATAAGAAAGCACTAACAGTCTGGGGGTTTTCCCAACCTAAATTCTTGTTTGTTTGAAGTAGGGTGCTGAAAGTACTTCTATTTTCAGATCCCTGGGTCCTAAATCACTGACAGAGAGGGAAACAATGATTCTTTTGGTCCCAAGGGCATAATGTTTAGAAGTTATTTCAAAGACATGTGTTTGTTCCTCACGGTGGTCTGAGGAGGATGGAGACTGGTGATTTTTTTTTTTTTTTTTTTTTTTTTATTGTGGTACGCGGGCCTCTCACTGTTGTGGCCTCTCCCGTCGCGGAGCACAGACCCGGACGCGCAGGCTCAGCGGCCATGGCTCACGGGCCTAGCCGCTCCGCGGCATGTGGGATCTTCCCGGACCGGGGCACAAACCCACGTCCCCTGCATCAGCAGGGGAACCCTCAACCACTGCGCCACCAGGGAAGCCCGAGACTGGTGACATTTTTAATGCTTTTATAACATCAAGAACACCACTCTCCTCAGCCGACGCCCCCTCGGTGTGGCTCCTGTGTGCACAGTAGGTCTGCTCCAACATGGCCCCTGTTCCTCACGTCATCCCCAATGTGGACCAAAAATCTGAGCCTGATCTTCAGAGACTTGCTGCCTTTTGAGGTGTTACAGGTAATTTACAAGGTCAGTCAGTAAGTAAGGAAATCATGAAATTGAAAATGATGCCCTCCCTCAGATGAGCACACCGTTTACTGTTGAGTACGTATTTGCTGAGCTTCCCCAGGGAGCAGCCTGGCCACCTGGCAGGATGCAAGTCACAGTGACGGTGTCACATGGAGAGACCTGCCCGTCGGGCAGAGCGGAGCATGTGCCTAGGGCGCTGGGTACCTTTTCTGAAGATACATGTGGAGGCGTGTCTTTTCTGGTCATGGTGTGAGTCCTTCTGCCTTTCTGCGGGCCTGAAGGACTGTCCCGCTGTCCTCACCGAGGAGTCCTCTGAGTGATTTCAGAATAAGTTTTCCTCCTAGGCAGAAACATTTGGTGTTTTTTTTCCCAATCTTTCCACATCTTGGAATTGAGAGCCAGCAGACTTAAGCAGATTTAAAGTGAAAAAAATGACCTTCAAGGGTCACCTAACCCACTGGTTGTAAGATGAGGCGTCCCAGACCCAGAGTGGGGCGGTCATTTGCTTGTGTTCACACAGCTGGTCAGCGACACAGCTGGTCGTTGACACAGCTGGCAGCTCCAGTCTCCTGGACCTCGATCCTGATACTCTTTTCACTGTCACTCTGACACCAGAGATAGATTTGCTGGTTTTATTGGATAGCTGGAAAGAATATTTAGTTTCAAGTTTTAAAAGTGTTAGGATGACTCACATCTGACTTTTTTGGCATTGTTATTGTTTTTTTCTCACAGGGCTCTCAGCAATCGTGAGACCTTCCAGTATGAGACAGAGCACCAAAGGCATTTTCACTGCTGGTAAGAATTGTTAAAAATCCACACTTAACGTACCTGCTGGATTGAGCAGCCTCAGTGCTCCTGGTTAAAATGTAAAGCTTTATCTGTATCCTGCAAGTACTTGCGAAATGCTGAATTTTGATGGTCATAACCTAGGACACGGCAGTAACATATAGACAGGCAGATGGCGCTGTAATCCGGAGTCTGAGGTGCTGCTGGGAGGATTTGCTGCCCCTCTGCGTTTTCCCAGTTACTCCTTATGTGCAGGTTTCCCCTTGCGTTTTTATATCTGTGGGAGTTACACATGATATTGTTGCAAAAACAGCAGTACCTTGCCCTCCCCGCCGGCCAGTGTTCCTCTCCAGAGACAACCACTGCTGACTCTCCTGGTGGGTTATTTTTGTTTTCACTGCTGTTTCTCTGGATAATGAGCTTATATTGCTGCTTCTCCCCTTTTAATTTTAGGCATCATCTGTGGACTTCTCACTCTAGCAGATTAGAATTCAACTGCCCCCACCAACGCGCACACACACACCCCCGCACCCATCCCTCTGTGTTCCAGATATGGTTGTGCCGTAGCTTTAGTGAAGCCAATCTTGAGTTTCCATTGTCTGACTGTGTTACTGTGATTCATAGCTGAGCCATGTGATACACTTCTCCTTGCCTTCACAGCTTTCTTTTCCCACAGAGGCTGTCGTCACCTGTCTCATGTGAGGAACCCTGTTTCCTGTATCTGGTGTCTTTGATTTTTGTGGCGCACAGCCTCATTTTGGTGAAGCGCACCATTCGGGAACTTCGTGGGAAAGGGGGCAGAGGAGGCAGATTTGGAGCCCACGTGTGGCCAAGCGTATCTTTAGTCCACCCTCACGCCTGACTGAGGCTCAGGCTGGAGATGATTAGAAATAGTTGTCCTTTAGAATTTTGATACCGTTGCTTCAATTATCTTCTCAGTTCTAGGAAGTTCTGATTCTTAATCCTTTGTGTATGTTCTTTGTGGAAGCCTTTTAGGTCTTCTTTTAACCCCAGGGCTCTGAAGTTTCTCAATGGTGTGTTTCGATGTGAGTCTGTTTTTATCTGTTACACTGAATACTCATTACCCTTCAGTTTGGAAACTCAGAGTATAAGAATATAGGAAAAATTTATTGTATTCGCTCTTCCCATCTGTTTTCTCTCTTCTCTTTCTGGAACGCCTTTTATTCAAACATTGGACCTCCTAGACTGGTCCTTTGGTTTTCTTTCTTTCGTGTCCTCTTTGTCCTTTTTTTTTTTTTTTTTTTTTTCGGTACGCGGGCCTCTCACTGTTGTGGCCTCTCCCGTTGCGGAGCACAGGCTCCAGACGCGCAGGCTCAGCGGCCATGGCTCACGGGTCCAGCCGCTCCATGGCATGTGGGATCTTCCCGGACTGGAGCATGAACCCATGTCCCCTGCATCGGCAGGCAGACTCTCAACCACTGCGCCACCAGGGAAGCCCGATCTCTTTGTCCTTTTGCTTTGCTTTCTCCACTTGAGTTTCCATTGAGTTGTTTTATTTTTGTTATTTTAATTTCTAGGAGCTCTTCTCTTTTTTTGTTCTCTGAATATTCCTTCTTTTTTAAATTTAAAACATCCTGTTCTTGTGTTATGGGCTTAAACATTGGAACATATCTTTGGATATTGCCAAGTTGCCAAAGTGGTTTATCATTTTATCATCCCACTAGGGGTAAACGAAAGTTCTTGTTTCTCCCCATTCTTTCCAACACTTGGTACTGTCTGATGACAGACTTTTCCAGTTCAGTCTCTCTTTATGCAGCTGTCTACTGAGCATCACTTATGTGCTCGCCACGCAGGATACAGGGTGAACCCTGTACCATCCTGCCTTCAGAGGCTTCATCATCTAGAAGGGGAGATGGACACATAAATAGAAGTTTGCATTACTAGGGATAAATGGCACAGAGGGAACCTGAAGAAGGAGTGGTCTTTCAGCCTGATTCTGGTCCCTGGCATGAGATTGCCAGGGAGCTGCACGATCACACCTCTTAAGGCCTCGCTTCGGTTGCCTGGGGACACAGCCAAATGTTGCCGTCCTGAATCTTTGGAAAGATTCAGCCCGTCCACAAAGGTTTAGTAGCACGTGTGCCAAACCTACTCAGCTGAAGATTGTCCTACCACTCAGGGGTGCATAGCTTTGCATTTCCAATTAAGATATTTATTTAATCTGTCTTCTTGCTGAGTTCTCCTGGCAAGGCTGAAGATGAGGTACTTTTGTTTGCTTGGGTGGCTCAGGCTATTAATCTGTGTTTTGCATGATTGCACCTCCCTTACCATAATCCTTGGGTGAGGCTGGATGCTTCGGGTTTTTTTATTTTTGGCTTCCTGTGCTATAAGCAACTACTAGATTTATTGATTTTTTTTTTTTTTTAGTTGTGATAATGGTGGTGTTACGGGGTTAAAAAATCATTTTCTTGTGGAAATACATACTAACATATTTACAGATGAAATGACAGAATGTCTGAGAATTGCTTCAAAAGAAAACATGTTGGAGGGAAGTGGGTAAGGGTGGGGATGACTCGAGATTGGCTATGAGTTGATACATTGTTGAAGCTGGTGAACATACATGGGAACATAATATGCCATTCTTTTATAAGCTTGAATTCATCTCTAATAAAAGGTTTTTAAAAATCCACCCTCATCATCTCTATTTTTTTTTTTTTTTTTTGGCTGCATTGGGTCTTTGTTGCTGTGCATGGGCTTTCTCTAATTGTGGCGAGCAGGGGCTACTCTTCGTTGCAGTGCGCGGGCTTCTCAATGCGGTGGCTTCTCCTGTTGCGGAGCACGGGCTCTAGGCATGCGGGCTTCAGTAGTTGTGGCGTGCGGGCTCAGTAGTTGTGGTGCACGGGCTTCCTTGCTCCACAGCACGTGGAATCTTCCTGGACCAGGGCTCAAACCCATGTCCCCTGCATTGGTAGGCAGATTCTTAACCACTGTGCCACCAGGGAAGTTCTATCCACCCTCATCATCTCTTGACACGTCAACCTGAAATGGATCTTTGGTCCTCTTTCCTCTTGTTCTTCCTGGTTGCCAGCAGAGGGCAGTGGGTATCATCTCATGGAACCCGCAGCCCAGATTTCCTTGTGGCAGTGGAATGCCCAGTGCTGCCTCCTCTGAGTGCTCACTGATTTTCTCCCTTCCCCTCTAAAGATGTCTCATTGGATTGTGGAACCAGAGGGACAGAATGTCTGCAGCCTGCTCTGAGGTTGCAGGAATTGTGGAAGGTGATGCGCGTTCCTTCAGATTTCGCTGGGTTTGCTTACCCTGTGCTCTGGCTTCTCTGGTTTCTGGTGGTTGAGGGCTGTGATGAAGGTGGCCCAGGCCAAGGGCAGGGGTTTGCGAGCCTCAGAGATTAGGGTTCGAACTCCAGCTTAACTACTGTGACTTGGGTAAGTTACCTAATTTTTCTTAGTTTTAATTTCATAGAGATAATTATGCCTGCCTCACTGGGTTGTGAAAATTATATCTCAAGACATATAAGAGCACCAGCACTGTGCCTGGTCTTTCCTCTTTGGTATCATTACCTAAAGGCTTCCTGCCGTCTCTTTAGAACATGCCTCCTTGCATTTTCCTATTCAGCTAGCAGTAGCCCCGTCACTAGGTCTCCAGCTGGAGTAGACTAGCAACCGTAGGCCCTGAGTGGCTGGTTTACTCTTTCTCTGTCCTCTAACTTCACAGCAAGCGTCAGAACCTCTCTCTCCTGTGCGCTGCTCTTTAGAAGTCCTCTGGATGTGGCCATAATTGCTGTTGTTCTGCCTGGCTTGTGCTGGGTGCATCTTCCTGAAATCTCCCAAGTTCTGCCTCTGGTCAGGTTTTCAGCCAGCTGATGTATCACCTGCAGAGTGAGAAAATCCCGGGTTATTTGGTTGCACTTTTCCTCCTTTGTAGCTCTTATCACTCCTCCCCTCTGCAGCCAGTCACTCGTAGTGGGGGTAAAAAGGAAGGGTCTCCTTAGCTAGTGAATAACTTTTATATTCAAATATTGTTAAATTCAGAGAGAGCGAAGCTAAGATGGTGATAAGAAGGCCTTGGCTCAGAGTTGTAGTTCACGTCTTCGCTCTGTAACCTTGGTATGTTAACAGCCCTTCTTCCTTGAAATGAAGGGGGTACTAATACCCAACTCGTGGCATGTTGTGAGAGTGTCCAGTATGTACCCAGTACCTAGTAGGTGCTTTATAAACTTCAGTGAGTCTAGATCTAAGTATCAGTCTCTTCCTGGAAGAGATGGAAGCCAGGCTCTATGTCAGCCCAAAGGGTTGCCCTTTCTAATGAACTGTGTTGGGTGACACGGCAGGTGTCCTCATGTGGTCTGACACTCTGTCTGTGTTAGTTCCCTGAAATTCCCCTACCATCAGATATACCCATGTTCCAAGGTGAGTACAGAACTACTTCCAAAACCAAACACTGTTTTTCCCTTTAGCCTGGGAGTCGGTTATTGGCAAGATAATACTGACTTCTTAGACTGTGCTGTTAATGGAGCAGCGGTTTTTATCAGGGTCTCGGGGCAGCAGCTGCAGCAAGGCAGCTCGGGAGAGCAGGAGACTGTTTAGCCTCCTGGTCCTTGCCTGCGCCGCCCTGCAGGGCAGCAGCACACCGCATCACGGCTCAGCCCGGCCAAGCAAACATCACGTTCTGATCAGCCACAGCCGTTTATGTGTCTAACCTGAATGAGTAGAGAGGAGTGGAATTCTTTGCATCTTTGCGGGAAGGCGGCGGGGAGCTTGGGGAGAAATGGGTCAGGGGCTTAGCAGTTAGACTGAGAAGGAAGCAGGAGCCAGACAGGGGAAGGCCTGTAAAAGCCTGAAGGGGAATCCAGAGTTTCACTGAGGGGAGAGGGAAGCCGCTGAAGGATTGTCGAAAGACGGCTGTAGCGAGAGGATAGAGAGCAGCTTGGAGGGAGGTGACGCTGTTGCTTGGGAAACTGATCGACTGCGGCTGCAGCCCGCCAGGTGAGGAGGCCTGGCCGCCCTGACTCAGGGTTTTGCAGGAGAGGCAGAGGAGAGATGCAGGCAATACTTGGAAGACGCATCCCCAGGTCTTGGTGATGGGAGGGATTTGGGCAGTGAAGCAGAGAGGAGTCAGAGAAGCTCCCAGGTTTCTGGCTTGGGGAGCGGAGGCGGAGGTGCCTTTCCTGGGGTGAGGGAACGTGGGGGAGGATGACAAGTTTAATCTTTGAAATATTGCTTTATTTTTCCCCACCTGACTTTCTGGTCAATCAGAATTCACTTTGGAGTCAAATACCTATTTACCTCTGTAGCTTCAAAAGATTCAACTTAAACAAGACAGGTTTAGTCTTGTGCCTAAAAAGATTCCGGCACGCCTCGGCCGGTCCTTACCAGCCCTTTCCTGAAAGTGATAGAGTGTATCATTGATTATCTTCTCCTTCTCATCTCTTACAACTGAAACATTTTATCCCCATTTTTCGGTACCTACATGTTTCAATAAGAAGAACACATGATAATAAAGATTTTTCTGGTGATGTATTTATCACTTAAACCTGAAAGTTTTAAAAATAAAACTGCCTCAGAAAAGATTTTCTTTGTAGATGTAGCTAACTGTGGTTGGAAATTAACTGGAAGAATGTTTGAGGCTTGCTGATTTTCTCTCCTAAATATCTGAAATATAGGATTATGGGAAGGTAGAGACCTCTCACAACCTGGTCTCATCTCTGCCTCACATTGTTTCCTGGAGCATTTTGTCTGTCACTGGACCTATCAGTTTAAGGTCACGCAGGGAATTCATAGTATTACATATGTAGTGATTTTGCTGTAGGTAACGTGAAACATACTGGAAACCAACAGAAGAAAAACCTTAGGAGCCATGTATTAGAGTAGATTTCCGTTTGCTTCCAAAACAAAATCCTGACTTTGGTTACTAATCAGTGTTCATAACGACCAGCTTTAGGTAAATAAGGATCTGCCTAAACAGGATGTCGCTAAGGAGATGTTTGCACCTTTATCCTCTGGGGAAGGAACAAAGTCAACAATGATGGTTCTTAGAGTAGAGTTTCTCTCTTAGCAGGCTGTCTTCCTTCAAGACGCATTCTAAATGCAGACTTCCTAAGTCACCATCATCTTTAGAAAGGAAGCAGAAACCACACAAAAGCTCAGTGTCGGCCAAGTAGAAGTCTGTGGATTATAAACTCTGTGAGGGCAGAGACCAGGGCTGTTGTTCATACCGGTGTCCCGAACAACTAGCTCCGTGTCCCGTATGTGTTGGTGCCCAAGAAATGCCTGTTCAGTGTATTTCAGTGACTGAATAAATGGAAGATTCTGAATTTTCTGGTAGTAGGGAAAGTCTCCATATATACAGAAAAGTACACAAATCATAAATTTGGTGAATTTTCACAAAGTGAACAGACTCGTGAACCCAGTACCTAGATGAAGAACTAGAATAGGGCCAGTTCCCCCAGAACCCCACTGTGCCCCGTCCAGTCACTGCTCCTCCCAGAGTACCTACTCTCCTGACCTCTAATGCCATGCTTCTGTTTTGCCCATTTTTGAACTTCATATAAATACGTACTCTCTCATGTCTTTCACTCCTTGTAACAGCAGTGAGATTCCTCGTGGTGTTGGGAGTAGTCCGTTTATTCTCATTGCATCCATCGTCTGACTAGAGCACAGTTCATCCCTTCTACTGTTGATGATCTCCCGGGTTGTTTCCAGTTTGGGGCTATTTCAGAGAGTCCTGCTATGCATGTTTTGGTACCTGTCTTCGAGCGAGCGTAGGTATGCATTTCTGTTAGGTTTTTAGTTGCGGGTGGAATTACTGTATCATAAAGTGTGTGAATGTCCAGTTGTGGTAGATACTACCTAACGAGTGTCTAGGTTACACGCCAAGCAGCAGAGTTCCTGCTGCAGTACCTCCGTGACCAGTGCTTGATAGCAGGTCTTTTTCTTTTTAGGCCCTCTGGTAGGTGAGTAGACGTATCATATTGGAGTTTTAACGTGCACTTTCCTGATGACCGATAAAGTTGAGCGTTTCTTCACATGCTTACATGGTCGGAGATCCTCTTTTGTGAAGTACCTATTCTACTTTTGCTCATTTTTCTTTTGAATTGTCTGCCTTTTTTTTTTTTTTTTTTACACTGAAATCTCTGTATAGTGTGGATACAGGTCCTTCGTTGGACAAGTGGAATGCAAAAGTCCCCCACTCTAGAGCTTGTCGTCTCGCTGTCTTAATGGTGTCTTTTGATGAAAAGTGCTTAATCTTACTTAGTCCAGTTTATCAGTTTTGTCCTGTAAGGTTAGCAGCTTTTTGTGTCCTGTTTAGGAAATATTGCCTACTCCAAGTTCATGAAGTTTTGTCCTCCACCTTCGTTGCAACTAGAATATTAAGGCAGGATCCTTCCTTCTAATCTCTTGGTTCTTAACCTCTTGAAAATCCTGGCTCCCAGTGAGACTCTGACTAAAACTCTGGGCCCTCTGCACAGACATGCACACGTGCACACACTCAGCAAACCTCCCTGCAGCTTCAGGGAGTTCTCAGACTGAGGCCTGTCTGTTGGCCCCTCGCTGGAGAACCCGTAACCTAGTCCAACCTGTCAGTTTGCAGATGAGGAAGTCGATGCCCAGAGACGGGGAGTCTCCCTGTCCCCAGCGGGGACTAACATTCCGCTCTCCTGACTCCCATTCCGGCGCCCTTGCCAGATCCGTCCCCGGCTGCAGCCGTCCTGAGAACATGTCTCTGGCAGAGCTGCCGAAGGGAGAGACTTCTTAATTAAGGGAGGTTTCTATCCACTAGCAGCAAAACATGGCTCCACAATGCCGCTCGTGGACTGTGGTGTATTTACCGTAAATGTTAAGCTCCCCAGAGTCTGTGAGGAAGGTTTGTGAAGCTGAGCTGGGACTCATTATGGTCGATGCCTCTTCCTCTCGCTGTGACTCAGTGCCCTGGAGTTGCCGCGTTGACCCTTACTGTGTGCAGCTTACCTTGGTGTCTTGATCGGTTCTGCCTGGAATTTTAAAAAGCACCTTACGTAATAAGATTCCAGTCCCAGTGCTCGAGTGGGTGAGGTTTACCAGAGTGGTTGCTCCAGGGAGAAAATTAAAACGGGTGGAGGCAGGAAAAGGAGCTCTGAGTTTCTTGACGAGTCTCGGTTTGCAGGAGTCGGTCAGTGGACAAGCGAGGCCACAGCTTCTAGAAGCATTCACTAATGACTTTATCGGTGCCCTGCCTTTTTACCTGCCGCTGCCTGCAGTGGCGTCGTAAAAGGTCCTAAGTGCATGAGGCGGCCTACAGGTAACATGATCAGGTATTTTTGAGAGCGCTTACACGCCAGTGCTCAGAGCCTCCGGAACCAGTCCTGTTATACCTTGTGAGCGGTGCCCACACTACATGTCACACCTGCAGCGCAGACCACGGTCTGGATCCCAGGGTGAAAAAGACTGTTCGGATCTTTGGGCCACACCCTGAAACACAGACTGAATGATCTCATCCTCAGCACAAAGAAGGTCAAGCCCGTAACACCGTCTGCAAATGGGATCCTGTGAGTCCCGACAGATAGCAGCACCCCGCTTAGTCCATGCCGTCGGACTTCTTTCCCGTAAACTCCCCCGAGAGCCTCTCCTCTGGTTTCATCAGGCACTTGTGACTCAGTAGATGGGGTGCTGGAAGGGCAGGTGTCTGAACAAGGTACATCTGTTCCATCACTGCAGGTGTTTACTGAGCACCTGCTGTGTGCCGGGTGCTGCACTAAGTAATGGGGAACCCGGGATGAATAGGACAAGGTCCCTGTCCTCAAGGAGCTCCCGGTGTAGGCAGAGGGACAGGAGAGCACTGTGCAGTGTGGTGAGTGCTGAGCTGGGCGTCAGCACAGGCACCGTGGGACCAGGAGGAACAGTGGCTGAATCGGCTGGGGAGCCCGGTGCTTCCAGGGGAAAAATCTGAACGGGATCGCGGCGTCTACCAGGCAGGGTGTGGTGGGAACGCCCTTCACCGCGGGCAAACTGGCGTCACACGCAGGGACATGGCAGCAGTGCGCTGGGGGTGGTTGGGAGGCATCGGGGGCTAGAAAGGGGGCCAAGGACGCTCACTTACATATGGCGTCTTGTCTTTGCCTTCCTTTCTCCTCCTTTTTCAAAGAGCTGCTAAATTCAGAGGTTGCAGCATGCTCCTATCTGAAAGGACTCCCTTACCCCAGAAGCTTGGGTGCCTTTGGCATCCATATCACTGCTTCAGCAGATGCGGAAATCACTCTTTTCCCTCCCGTTGATCACGATGGCCCCCAGGGTCTCCTGGACCCTGTCAGGCCCCCAGGCTCTCCTGGAACCCCAGTCAGCCCATCGCTGTTCTACTCCAAAGATGAGTCTGATCCGAATACCACAGGACCTCCACTGAGCATCTACTCAGTAAGCCTCAGTGTTCTTACTCTCTCTTCTTTTCTCTTTTAGGCCTGAAGAAATCAATGATTTATAGTTCTCTAAAACTGCGTAAAATGTGGAAAGGATGGCTGAGAAAAACATCCTGATTTTGCTTGCTTTTATCTATGTTATGTGTAGCTGAATAAAATGATCCTTTTTGACAGAACAGCGTCTGTTACTCTGACCTATTTGGTTGAATTTGAAGAGGTCTTGGTTTGCATGATACTGTACTGGATTTTGGAAATGTATGCGTCAGACCTTTATCCGGGGGGAACCAATACCTTTGAGGACTCAGCATGAGAAGAGTCCTCGTTACACACAGCACCATCTGGGCCCTGCTTTCCTGAGAGCTTCGGCTGTGGTCTGTTCGGCAACGAGGGTCAGAGGTCTAAGTGGCGGTGCACGCGCTGTGGACCGGCAGCCCCGTGCTAGGGCAGGAGCTTTGGCTCTGTCTGCCTCGGCTCCATCCGCTCACTCGGTTTTCTCCAGTGAGAGCTCCAGTCAGCATCTTCCTGGATCTGGGTGTTTAACATTTCTCCTTGTTCTCCATGAGGCTGTGTGGCAGTGACTCAAGTGAGGAACCTGCAACAGACCGGTGCAGAGCTTTCCCATGTAACAGGAGCGTTTGGGGAGCAGGAAAGGACAAAGGACTCATCAGCTCAAAGAACTGGAAAGTCAGAGGTTGGTGGGCTTCAGAGTTGGATTGATTTAGGGGGTTAACAGACCAATTTCTGTCCTTTCTCCATCCTTTGCCACATTGACATCACACTAAGGCCAGCTCTCCTCTTAACTCTGAGACCCCTGACAACAGCCTCAAGGGCTGTGTGCACCCCCATCTGCATCTGGGGAGACAGGGGGAGTTCCTTTCAGAAGCCCTCTTAGAAAAGCAACAGAACTGCAACAGTTCCCAGCAAGCCTCTGTCTGGATTCCTGGGCCCTAATGGGTAACTTGCCCATCACTGCACCAGGAATGGCCGGGGGGAACCAGGCCAAGGAGCTTGGACCTGAGCCTGCCTCCCCTCCAGCTCATGGGCTGCAGGATGAGCTGACAGATGGATGGAAATGGGGGGATGGGGGGGAGGCAGCGTCTGTTCCCTCACCTGGCACATCATCTCTTCAGTCCAAGCTCAGGTTTTGTCTTTCTTTTCTCAGATTGTCTCTACCTCACCCTGTTTCCATTGCCCAGTGCTCTAGTGCAGACCCTTAGGTTCTTTTGAAAATTTGAACAATAGTTTTCTACTAATTTTTTCTACCTTTGGGTTCAGCTCATTCCAACCCAAAAGAGCTCAGGCTTAAGATATGACCAAACTGGGTTGAATCTTCGCTCCACTGCTGACTAGCTTTGTGACTTTGGGCAAGTTATTTAGTGTCTCTGAAGAGTTTTACCATCTCTGAAAAGGGAATAACAGTACAGACCTCCTTGGGCTGTAGTGAAGGTCCTGCAAGCCAAGTGTCCTGTGTACTAGGACACTGCCTGGTAGCATTCAGTAAATGTCACTTCTGTCATTACTTTCTATTATTGTTTTTGTTACTGTTTTCTTCTGCAAGTGTTTTTGTTTTATTGGGTCAGGTTCTTCCTCAAGAAGCTAAAATGATTCCCCACTGCTTATGGGATAAAATAAGTATTTCTCATCAGCCTTGGTCAGTTCGGGCTGCCATGACAGATACCACACATTGGTTGGCTTATAAACAGCAGAAATTGATTTTTCACAGTTCTGGGGCCTGGAAGTCTGAGACCAGGTTTGCTGATATGGTCGGTTTCTGGTGAGAGCTTCTTCCTAGTTGCAGAGGCCTGTTTTCCCAGTGTCTTCTCTCACAGTGCAGCCAGCAGACCCAAAGCAAGGTCTCATGTTTCTTCTTATAAGGATACTAATCCCATTCATGAGGGTTCCACCCTCATGACCATGTTACCTGCCAAAGGCCCCACCTCTGAACATCATCACATTGGGGGTGGGGGTGGTGAGAGAATTCTGAGGGAACACAAACATTCAATCCATAACAAGATTATTCAAGACCTATAAGCTACAAAGTTGGTTCAAGATGGTGGAGTAGAAGAACGTGTGCTCACTCCCTCTTGCGAGAGCACTGGAATTACAACTAACTGCTGAACAGTCATCTATAGGAAGACACTGGAACTCACCAAAAAAGATACCCCACACGCAAAGACAAAGGAGAACCGCAGTGAGACGGTAGGAGGGGTGCAATCACAATAAAATCAAATCCCATAACCGCTGGGTGGGTGACTCACAGACTGGAGAACACTTATACCACAGAAGTCCACCCACTGGAGTGAAGGTTCTGAGCCCCACATCAGACTCCCCAACCTGGGGATCTGGCGACAGGAGGAGGAATTCCCAGAGAATCAGACTGCGACGGCTAGCGGGATTTGATTGCAGGATTTCAGCAGGACTGGGGGAAACAGAGACTCCACTCTTGGAGGGCACACACAAAGTAGTGTGTGCATCGGGACCCAGGGGAAGGAGCAGTGACACCATAGGAGTCTGAACCAACCTACCAGCTACTGTTGGAGGGTCTCCTGCAGAGGCCGGGGGTGGCTGTGGCTCACCATGGGGACAAGGACACTGGCAGCAGAAGCTCTGGGAAGTACTCATTGGCGTGAGCCCTGCCGGACTTGAGTCTGCCATTAACCCCACCAAAGAGCCTGTAGCCTCCAGTGCTGAGTCACCTCAGGCCAAACAACCAACAGGGAGGGAATGCAGCCCCACCCATCAGCAGACAAGTGGATTAAAGTTTTACTGAACTCTGGCCACCACCAGTCCCTCCCATCAGGAAGCTTGCACAAGCCTCTTAGATAGCCTCATCCACCAGAGGGCAGATCACAAAAGCAAGAAGACCCAGAATCCTGCAGCCTGTGGAACAAAAACCACATTCACAGAAAGACAGATGAAATGAAAAGGCGGAGGATTATGTACCAGATGAAGGAACAAGATAAAACCCCAAAGAAACAACTAAATGAAGTGGAGCTAGGAAACCTTCCAGAAAAAGAATTCAGAATAATGATAGTGAAGATGATCCAGGACCTTGGAAAAAGAATGGAGGCAAAGATTGAGAAGATGCAAGAAATGTTTAACAAAGACCTGGAAGAATTACAGAACAAACACCTAGAAGAATTAAAGAACAAACAAACAGAGATAAACAATACAATAACTGAAATGAAAAATACACTAGAAGGGATCAATAGCAGAATAACTGAGGCAGAAGAACAGATAAGTGACTTGGAAGACAGAATGGTGGAATTCACTGCCACGGAACAGAATAAAGAAAAAAGAATGAAAAGAAATGAAGACAACCTAAGAGACCTCGGGGACAGCATTTAACGCACCAACATTCGCATTATTGGGGTCCCAGAAGGAGAAGAGAGAGAGAAAGGACCTGAGAAAATATTTGAAGAGATTATAATCAAAAACTTCCCTAACATGGGAAAGGAAATAGCCACCCAAGTCCAGGAAATGCAGAGAGTCCCAGGCAGGATAAACCCAAGGAGAAACACGCCAAGACACATAGTAATCAAATTGACAAAGAAAAATTATTAAAAGCAACAAGGGAAAAATGACAGATAACATACATGGGAACTCCCATAAGGTTAACAGCTGATTTCTCAGCAGAAGCTCTACAAGCCAGAAGGGAGTGGCATGATATATTTAAAGTGATGAAAGGGAAGAACTTAGAACCAAGATTACTGTACCTGGCAAGGATATCATTCAGATTTGATGGAGAAGTCAAAAGCTTTACAGATAAGCAAAAGCTAAGAGAATTCAGCACCACCAAACCATGTACAACAAATGCTAAAGGAACCTCTCTAAGTGGGAAACAGAAGAGAAGAAAAGGACCTACACAAACAAACTCAAAACAATTAGAAAATGGTAATAAGAACATACATATCAATAATTACCTTAAACGTGAATGGATTAAATCCTCCAACTAAAAGACACAGGCTCACTGAATGGATACAAAAACAATACCCATATATATGCTGTCTACAAGAGACCCAATTCAGACCTAGGGATACATACAGACTGAAAGTGAGTGGATAGAAAAAGATATTCCATGCAATGGAAATCAAAAGAAAGCTGGAGTAGCAATACTCCTGTCAGATAAAATAGATGTTAAAATAAAGAATGTTACAAGAGACAAGGAAGAACACTACATAATGATCAAGGGATCAATCCAAGAAGAAGATATAACAATTATAAATATATATGCACGCGACATAGGAAAACCTCAATACATAAGGCAAATGCCAACAGCTATAAAAGAAGAAATCGACAGTAACACAATAATAGTGGGGGACTTTAACACCTCACTTACACCAATGGACAGATGATCCAGACAGAAAATAAATAAGGAAACACAAGCTTTAAATGACACAATAGACCAGATAGATTTAATTGATATTTATAGGACATTCCATCCAAAAACAGCAGATTACACTTCCTTCTCAAGTGCACACGGAACACTCTCCAGGATAGATCACATCTTGGGTCACAAATCAAGCCTCAGTAAATTTAAGAAAATTGAATTCATATCAAGAATCTTTTCTGACCACAATGCTATGAGATAAGAAATAAATTACAGGGGAAAAAATGTAATAACACAAATACATGGAGGCTAAACAATATACTACTGAATAACCAAGAGATCACTGAAGAAATCAAAGAGGAAATCAAAAAATACCTCAAGACAAATGACAACGAAAACATGATGATCCAAAACCTGTGGGATGCAGCAAAAGCAGTTCTAAGAGGGAAGTTTATAGCATTACAGTGCTACCTCAAGAAAAAGAAAAATCTCAAATAAACAATCTAACCTTACACCTAAAGGAACTAGAGAAAGAAGAACAAACAAAACCCAAAGTTAGTAGAAGGAAAGAAATCATAAAGATCAGAGCAGAAATAAATGAAATAGAAACAAAGAAAACAATAGCAAAGATCAATAAAACTAAAAGCTGGTTCTTTGAGAAGATATACAAAACTGATAAACCTTTAGCCAGACTCATCAAGTGAAAAGAGAGAGAGGACTCAAATCAATAAAATTAGAAATGAAAAAGGAGAAGTTACAATGGACACCAGAGAAATAGAAAGCCTCCTAAGAGACTACTACAAGCAACTCTATGCAAATAAAATGGGCAACCTGAAAGAAATGGACAAATTATTAGAAAGGTATAACCTTCCAAGACTGAACCAGGAAGAAACAGAAAATCTGAACAGACCAGTCACAAGTAATGAAATTGAAACTGTGATTAAAAATCTTCCAAGAAAAAAAAGTCCAGAACCAGATGGCTTCACAGGTGAATTCTATCAAACATTTACAGAAGAGCTAACACCAATCCTTCTCAAACTCTTCCAAAAAATTGCAGAGGAAGGAACACTCCCAAACTCCTTCTACAAGGCCACCATCACCCTGATACCAAAATCAGACAAAGGTACTACAAAAAAAATTACAGACCGATATCACTGATGAATACAGATGCAAAAATCCTCAACAAAATACTAGCAAACAGAATCCAACAACACATTAAAAGGATCATACACCATGATCAAGTGGGATTTATCCCAGGGATGCAAGGATTCTTCAATATACGCAGATCAGTCAACGGATACGCCATACTAACAATTTGAAGAATAAAAACCATATGATCATCTCAATAGATGCAGAAAAAGCTTTTGAGAAAATTTAACACCCATTTATGATAAAAACTCTCCGGAAAGTGGGCACAGAGGGAACCTACCTCAACATAATAAAGGCCATATATGACAAACCCACAGCAAACATCATTCTGAATGGTGAAAAACTGAAAACATTTGCTCTAAGATCAGGAACAAGACAAGGATGTCCACTCTCACCACTCTTATTCTACATAGTTTTGGAAGTCCTAGCCAGCGGCAATCAGAGTTTAAAAAGAAATAAAAGGAATACAAATGGGAAAAGAAGAAGTAAAACTGTCACTGTTTGCAGATGACATGAGACTATACATAGAGAATCCTAAAGATACCACCAGAAAACTACTAGAGCTAATCAGTGAATTTGGTAAAGTTGCAGGATACAAAATTAATGCACAGAAATCTCTTGCATTCCTAGGGACTTCCCTGGAAGTGGCGCAGTGGTTAAGAATCCACCTGCCAATGCAGGGGACATGGGTTCGATCCCTGGTCTGGGAAGATCCCACATGCCACGGAGCAACTAAGCCCGTGTGCCACAACTACTGAGCCTGCATTCTAGAGCCTGAGTGCCACAACTACTGAGCCTGCGTTCTAGAGCCCGCGTGCCACAGCTACTGAAGCCTGCACACCTAGAGCCTGTGCTCCGCAACAAGCTAAGCCACCGCAATGAGAAGCACACGCACCACAACAAAGAGTAGCCCCACTCGCCACAACTAGAGAAAGCCTGCACACAGCAACGAAGATCCAACACAGCCAAAACTAAATAAATAAATTTATTTAAAAAAAAGAAATAGGGCTTCCCTGGTGGCGCAGTGGTTGGGAGTCCGCCTGCCGATGCAGGGGACATGGGTTCGTGCCCCAGTCCGGGAAGATCTCACATGCCGCAGAGCAGCTAGGCCCGTGAGCCATGGCCGCTGAGCCTGCGCGTCTGGAGCCTGTGCTCCGCAACGGGAGAGGCCACAGCGGTGAGAGGCCCGTGTACCGCAAAAAAAAAAAGAAAAGAAAATAAAAGAAAAATAAATAAATAAAAGAAATAAAATAAATCTCTTGCATTCCTATACACTAACAATGAAAGATCAGAAAGAGAAATTAAGGAAACAATCCCATTCACCATTGCAACAAAAAGAATAAAATATCCAGGAATAAACCTACCTAAGGAGGTACTGTACTCAGAAAACTGTAAGACACTTATGAAAGAAATCAAAGATGGCACAAACAGATGGAGAGATATACCATGTTCTTGGACTGGAAGAATCAATATTTTGAAAATGACTGTACTCCCCAAAGCAATCTACAGATTCAATGCAATCCCTATCAAATTACCAATGGCGTTTTTTACAGAAGTAGAACAAAAAATCTTAAAATTTGTATGGAGACACAAAAGACCCCAAATAGCCATAGCAGTCTTGAGGGAAAAAAATGAAGCTGGAGGAATCAGACTCCCTGACTTCAGACTATACTACAAAGCTACAGTAATCAAGACAATATGGTACTGGCACAAAAACAGAAATATAGATCAATGGAACAGGACAGAAAGGCCAGAGATGAACCCCCACACCTATGGTCAACTAATATATGACAAAGGAAGCAAGGATATACAATGGAGAAAAGACAGTGTGTTCAATAAGTGGTGCTGGGAAAACTGGACAACTACATGTAAAAGAATGAAATTAGAACACTCCCTAACAGCATACACAAAAATAAACTCAAAATGGATTGAAGACCTAAATGTAAGACCGGACAGTATAAAACTCTTAGAGGAAAACATAGGAAGAACAGTTTGACATAAATCACAGCAAGATCTTTTTTGACCCACCTCCTAGAGTAATGGAAATAAAGTCAAAAATAAACAAATGGGAACTAATGAAACTTAAAAGCTTCTGCACAGCAAAGGAAACTATAAACAAGACAAAAAGACAACCCTCAGAATGGGAGAAGATATTTGCAAACAAATCAACAGACAAAGGATTAATCTCCAAAATATATAAACAGCTTATGCAGCTCAATATTAAAAAAACAACCCAATCCAAAAATGGTCAGAAGATCTAAATAGACATTTCTCCAAAGAAGACATACAGATGGCCAAGAGGCACATGAAAACTGCTCAACATCACTAATTATTAGAGAAATGCAAATCAAAACTACGAGGTATCACCTCACACCAGTTAGAATGGGCATCATCAGAAAATGTACAAACAGCAAATGCTGGAGAGGGTGTGGAGAAAAGGGAACCCTCTTGTGCTGTTGGTGGGAATGTAAATTGATACAGCCACTATGGAGAACAGTATGGAGGTTCCTTAAAAAACTAAAAATAAAATTACTATATGACCCAGCAATCCCACTACTGGCCATATACCCAGAGCAAACCATAAGTCAAAAAGACACATGCACCCCAATGTTCATTGCAGCACTATTTACAATAGCCAGGTCATGGAAGCAACCTAAATACCCATCAACATACGAATGGATAAAGAAGATGTGGTACATATATACAGTGGAAAAATACCAGCCATAAAAAGGAATGAAATTGTGTCATTTGTAGAGACATGGCTGGACCTAGAGACTGTCATACAGAGTGAAGTAAGTCAGAAAGAGAAAAACAAATATCGTATATTAATGCATACATGTGGAATCTAGAAAAATGGTACAGATGAACTGGTTTGCAAGGCAGTAACAGAGGTACAGATGTAGAGAACAAATGTATGGACACTAAGGGGGGAAAGCAGGGGTGCGGGCCTGGGGGGAGTGGGATGAATTTGGAGTTTGGGATTGACACATATACAGTAATATGTATAAAATAGATAACTAATAAGAACCTGCTGTATTAAAAAATAATAAAATAAAATTTTTTTCAGAAGCCCTATAAGCTGGCTTTATTTTAACTTTAACTTGTCCCCCCTGTATCTAATATAGCCTTTTATGTCCCCAACTAGTTTAGACAGTAAATACTCAGAAGAGCACAGAATATCAGTGTAATTTTCCAGTGTGGGGATCCCTGAGGCCGCAAGAGAGAAAATGACAGCCGAGGGTCAGAATGCACATGAGCATCGTGGCTGAGGCTTGACGCAGGCCTGCAAACTCCCTGGTCTGGTGCCTTTTCCTACACACCCCGTAGCTTCATAATCGATGAATGCTTGAGTCTCTTGTGTTCCACTTTTCCTAGATGTATTCTTATCTTCCTTTTCCTCAATGCATTTTGAAGTATAGATATCTAAGTTGGGAGTCATCAAACAGGTATATAAGGATGAGGGCTGAGACTTCCTCTGAGGAAAAAGGAATTCTATGGCAGGAAGTAGCTCTTCTCGAACTCCAGGAGACCCAAAAAATAAACGTACCTGAGAGTCAGACTTCCTTCCAGCCGTGTTCTTGGGCAAGTTATTTAACCTTTCTGAGCTTCAGTTTCTGTGCTGTGAGGTAGGTACACTCATACCTCTCTGGCAGGGCTGGTATTAGAATTAAATGAGGAAACATATGTTCAGCACCTAGCATGGTTCTTGGCACACGATAATAGTTCATGTTTCTACAAGTCACTCTACTATTCAATTCAGATGGTGAGTTTGGATAGCTAGGGATAGCCTGCATATATCCGTCAGGAAAAGAGAAACAGTCCTGGGTATATCAAACAGAGGGGATTTTATCAAGGGAATTAGTTACAAAAGGGAGAAGGAGGGAGGGATGACTCCCAAGGATCAGGAAGCAGCTAACATCCCGAGGCTGCAATCTCCAAGCTGACCTGCTTGCTGTGATCCAGAGATGCTGCCTGTGGTGGTTTCAAAATATGTTTGCAAATTCTTTGACCGTCTTCCCATCAGTAGGTGGACTCTTAATTCTCCTTCCCTGAATATGGGCTGGCCTCAGTGACTTGTTTCTAACAGATAGAATGCAGCAAATGAGATAACCTGATTTACAAGATGAGATCCTAAAATGTGGCACACCTTCCCCTTGGCTCTCAGGGCACTCGCTCTTAGAGCCCAGCCGCCATGTTGTAAGGAAGCCCAGGCCACACAGAGAGGACGTATAACTGCTCTGGCCGACAGCACCAGCTGCCAGGCAAGTGAGTGAGTGACCGCGGCCAAGCATGAGACCCCAAGCCAGGACCACCAGTCAAACTCCCAGGACTCTGAGGGGGAATCACAAAATGATTATTGTTAGAAGTTGCTAAGTTTGGGGGAGGCTTGTTTTGCAGCATTGGATAATCGGCCCAATGCCCCTGCCACTGCGGGAGCTGCTAAAGCGGTCTCACCCCTGCCCAGAGGCCACAGGGGACCACGAATATTGGAGGCAAACCGGGGAACTTCGCTCTTCCCTCACCCTCCGACCTCCTGCCACCGTCTCCAACTGGCAAAACCTGATAGGAAGTCACCAGGTAAGAAAGCCTGAGAAAGGTAGTTTACATTCCAGAGTGGAGTGTAAAGAATAGACGTGTGTCTGCATCCTACCAGATAAAAACTGCCACGTCCACTCCAGTGACAGGGCATCCGTGCACACCATTTAATCCATAGGTGACCCTCCCACGGTAACAGCAGCACCCCCAGCTCCACCGACACCAGGCACTATCCTTGGTACAAAAGAAAATGCTCTTGCTTTCTGGCAGAAAAGAACATTATATCCGTCTCTGGGTGATGCTAATTCCTCTTGCAATCACAGTCTCACCTGACTGTCGTGTAACCTAGAAACTAACATGTGAAGTTCACCACCGCTTCTTACAGAAAATGATAGAGGAGAATAAAGGGGGGTAAAAATACATACAAGGGCTTCCCTGGTGGTGCAGTGGTTGAGAGTCTGCCTGCCGATGCAGAGGACACAGGGTCGTGCCTCGGTCCGGGAGGATCCCACATGCCGCGGAGCGGCTGGGTCCGTGAGCCATGGCTGCTGGACCTGCACGTCCGGAGCCTGTGCTCCACAGTGGGAGAGGCCACAACAGTGAGAGGCCCATGTACCGCAAAAAAAAAACATATGAGCCGGTCAGTGAGTGAGTGTGTGTACTACACATTATCAAGCAAGGAAGAAAATACACCCACCTAATTTTTCTGAACTGGTCAGGGTGTCACAGCAGACACGTCCAGCATCTTTCTTTCATCACCCGTTCCGTGTTTCTACTGTCCTACTGGGGTGACCCAATCTTCCCTCCTGCAGGACCTGCATCCTTAGTGGTCCTGTCTTTATTGGGTCGTTCTAGTCTTTTATTAACTTTCACTGTTGAACATGTTCCAAGTTTTGCATGTTGAGTAGTGAGAATTTGATAATGCTTACTGTGCTAAGGACTGTTTCTTGCATTAACTCATTTACCCTCACTGCAACCCTATAAGGTCGGTACTATTACTATCCTACAAATGAGGAAACTGAGGCTCAGAGAGGTTAAATAATTTACCCAATGTCACACAGCTAGTTAAGCGGTAGAGCCAAGATCCACACACACGTTTGAATAGTCTGAATCCAGTCTAGGCGCCCGTAACCACTGTGCTTATCCACAGCTGGGCACACAGAAGGTACACGGTCAACGGTAGCTGTTACCATTCATGTTGCTTCCATTTGACTAATACTTGACTTTTGGGGAAGCTTTTACTCTCTGCCCTATAAAAATGACTAGTTGACTAAGTAAAGCCTAAATAAAGAAATCTCCCTGATATCTGGCTAGAATTCCTTAAAACACTCTGAGAATTCACAACTGTCTAATGCAAAGCCTGATTCCCAAAGCAGCGTCCCCTAGAATTGAGTCATGGCTTCCGGTCATAACATGTCCCTTTCTCAGCCGGGCAACCTCGGAAAAAGTTTGGGACTTGGTGACCCGAGACTCATGAGCAAATCCCAGGTGAGCTCTTCCCCAGAGCAGCCGGGAGACATCGGGCCTACCTGAGGGAGGCGACGGCTGAGCTTGCTCATGTGGTTGCAGCAGGAGCAGTCTTTGCGGATGGGAGAAAAAATGGCAAGGGTACGAGTACAAGGCAGTGCGGCCCTGGAGGGCTGCCCCTGCACACTGCGTGTGCCCACACAATCCCCAGGCGAGCGTCGGGAGAGCCGCGTGTTGAGAGGCCTTCTATACTCTGTCACGTGAGCAGAACTCCTTACAAGTAAGAGGTAGTCCTGTTGTTCCTAAAGTGTCTCCACGGCCAGTCCTGGGTTGCGGCTCCAGCTGGATCATGGATTCCTGCTCCACTGAGGTACTGTGTGGCCCCGTGTCTCCCCGCTGAGCCCTGCCCTCCAGGACCCCCAGTGCTGCTGGTCCCCTAACTACCAAAACACCCTCAGTGAACAGAAAGAAGCAGGAGTGTGAATTTGATCAGACTCACTGTATCTGACTAAGAGAAGATGCTCGTCGACCCAGGCATTCTGTGTGGTCCTGACCAAAAAGTTCCCGAGCTCATCTAACCACAGAAATGCCCACTGCCAACCTGTGCTGAGGAGCAAGTGGGTCCAGTGGCACAGGTACCAGTGAGTGTGCAAGTCCTTTAAACTAATGGAGGATGGAATGGAAGAGGGAAATGACCCAACAGTTGCCAAAGGCCTGTGAACACCAGGGGCCATACATAAACCGCTTCCTTTAATCCTTGCCCTGCTTCAACAGCACCCGTATGATTCCTGTTTTTTTTTTACAACCGAGGAAACTCAGGGTTAAAGAGGTTCCGTAGCGGGCCCACCACCCCACAGCTAGTACATGGCGAGGCTGGGGTTTGCGTTCGGGTCTGTCCGGCTCAGAAGTCCACTTGCTGTTCAGCATCACACCCCACTTTGGCCCTTGCCTGCAAGAGGTGGGTAATTCTCTCCAAGTTCATCCAGATGATGTCTCCTGTGATTATTTTCAGCCATCACTAGCCTTGGGACTAAAGTCATCTGGCTTAGTTTCTCCTACACTATTTCTATTTCTTCTGAGATCAAGTGGAATGATAAAAACATTCCTTCCTAGAATGAGCTCCTTCTGGAGAGATGATGCCTGAAATATCAGACTCGCTGGGGAGCCTAGAGACCGTTTACCCTCCCTCACTGTCCCGGTGGGATAAGGAGGTCCCAGACAGGTTGCACCTTCCAAGGCCACACGTATTTGCTGACAGCCTGGACTAAAACCTGCAGCTTTTACATCCCACTTAATCCCCCCTTCACTTCAGCCTGCTCTTCTACCCACCCAGCAGGTAGGTCAATTGTAACAGCACCTAGGGTTTCAGTAGCTTTTATGAGATCAAGAAGAACAAAATCTCCAGGCTCATATTCTTTTCAGAAATTACAGGACACCCCACCTAAATGTAGCTCCTAACTCTAACTTGAGTTTCATTATCCTCAACCCCTTCCTATATGACCGACCAACTATAATGTTTGGGCTACAGATAAAAGAAAGTCTTTCCCTGGAATTCCAGGTTACCCTGGGTTACGTGGAAGTATTATACATCAGGGACTGTAGCAGGTGGAAAAGCAGGAAAAGGCTAAAGGCTCTCAAGAGAATTGAATTCAACTGATAGTAATTCAATGTTGCTTAGCGATGTGGGGCTGGGGGGAGATGGGATCCCGCCCTCTGTAAGATTAGCAAGTAGGGAGAACAGAGTTCATCCTCATATCATAATACAAGATGAGAAGGGATCAATGCCATGAGGAGAAGTTCATGGATTAATTGACTTCATACTTAATAAATGTTTAATAAGTGCTAACTACGTGTCAACTGGAGCACTAATAATGAATAAGACATTGTCCCAACTCTAAGGATCTTACAATGCAGAAAAGTAGTCAGGTCAGTAAATTGTGAATTATGTTTGTCTGATAAATGCTGAATTATAGGGGTCACTATAGGCTGCTATGAAGATACATAAAAGTAAAGGCAAGTATTGTTTGAGTCCTCCCAGTGTGTCAGGTGCTATTGTCAGCATTCTCTCTGTATTTATTCATTAATCCTCCCCACAGCCTTATGTTATAGGGACTCTTATTATCCCCTATTTTATGCCTGAGGAAATGGAGGCCCAGGGAAGCTATACCCTGCACACTGTTTCACATCACAGTAGATGACAGCCAGGATTCAAAACTGGGGCGTCAGGTTCCAGAGCCCTTCCTTTTAGCCTCTTAGCTAAACCATCTTCCCATCACTTAGTGATCGCCTAGTCTGAAGGAAGGAGCAAGTGATGCCCAGCCTCGTACTTTAAGAACAAGTACGATTTACCCAGAAGAGGAGGAACAGTATCGCACACGTGGGGATAAAAGCCCTGAGTGAAGTCATCACCGTGCATTTAGGGAACTAAAGTTAACTCAAGAGCAATAAAATGCCAGGCTGATACCATACAGAAGTGAGGCTGGAGAGATGACTGAAGCCAGATCATGAAAGGTCTTACAAGGCCTGTTAGTGTATTAATCATTATCCCCAGAGCAATGAAGAGCCAGCAGGGATTTTGAGCTGGAGAGTGGAAAACGATTTTCATTTTATGGAAATGATTATGGCCTCAACATGGAGAATGGATTTGAAGGGACAGGACTCTGATCATCCAGTGGAGAGACAGTGGTGATCTAGGGCACAATCACCAAGAATGGACCCAGAGAGACAACTTCATCTGATGTTTGGGAAGCAGACTCAGTACACCTTGATGGTTGAACATGGAGAAGGTGGTGTCAAGGTTCTGGCTGGGGCAACCAGGAGGATGGGGTGCTGTCTCCCAAGTCAGGGGTCCAGGACGAGGAGCAGATTTTGGGGTGATGGGGACGGTGATAAATTCAGGTCCTGGCATGCTGAGTTCGGAAGGAAAACCAGGAGAACAAGGCATCAAGTCATACAGGGGATAGTGAGGAAGTGTTAAATTGTATTCCTGTTCCCCTGAATGATCAGTGTTTCCTCCTTGGAGTGCCTGCCCTACGGGAGGATTAATTTTCTTTCCCCATAGACATCAGATTTAGCCTTATGACTTGTTTTGGCCAATGAAGTGAAAATGGAAGAGACACATGTCACTTCTGGACAGAAACTTAAGGAGTCAGCCCAGAGTCTATCCTGTCTTGTTTCCCCCTGCCATAGGACTGGCAGTGTTCCAGGCAGAGGCAACGCCAACAGTCTGGGTCGCAGAGTGAAGAAAACGTGGAGCAGAGCCACAGCTGACCCACGATGCACTCTTAGCTTGAGTGGAAAACAAACATTTGTGGTTGTAGCCTCTGAGATTTGGGAAATACTTGTTACTGCAACATAACCTAGCCTATCCTGACTGACTAAGTGGGAAAGGTCACATTCAATTGGGAGGGTCAAAAAAGCTGAACCCTTACCTCACACCATACCAAAATTAACTCAAATGGATCAAAGCCTAAGTGTAACAGCTAAAAATATATAACTCTTAGAAGAAAACATGAGTAAATCATAACTTTGAATTAGTCAACGGTTTCTTAGAACACCAAAAGTGCAAGCAACAAAAGAAAAAAATATACTAGACATCATCAAAATTTTAAACTTTTGTGCTTCAATGGACACCATCAAGAAAGTGAAAAGACAACCCACAGAATGGGAGAAAATATCTGCAAATTATATATTGGAGAAGGTCCTTGTACCTAGGATATATAAAGGACGATTTAATTCAATAATAAGAAGACAACCATATTTTAAAATGGGCAAAGAATCTGAATAGACATTTTTCCAAAGAAGATAAACAGCCAATAAGCACATGGAAAGATGCTCGACATCATTAGTCATCAGGAAAATGCAAATCAAACCACAATGAGCTACCAGTTTACACCCACTAGGGTGGCCCTAATCAAAAACAACAGAAAATGGTAAGCATTGGTGAAGATGTGGAGAATCAGAGCCCTCAGCCACTGCTTGTGGGAATTGAGAGTGCAGCTGTTGTGGAAAACCATCAGGCACTTCCTCAAGTGGTTAAACAGTTACCACATCATCCAACAACCCCACTTTAAGCTACGCACCCAAGAGAAATGATCACAGACGCCCAAACAAAAACGTGTATGCAAATACTCACAGCACGGTGATCCACGATAGCCGAGAAGTGGAAACATCCCAGTGTCCATCACGATGATGGATAAAGAAAATGTGGTATACCCCTTACAACGGAATAGTATGCAGCAATAGGAAAGAACGAAGTGCTGACACATGCTGCAGCGTGGGATGCACCTTGAGCACGTTATACTCAGCGAAAGAAGCCACACGCAAAAGACCCCATATTGTATGACTCAGTGTCTATTGAATACCCAGAATAGACAAATGTATAGAGAAGGTAGGTGAGTGGTTACCTGAGGCCGGAGGTGGGTAACGGAGGGGGCTTGGGAATGACAGCTAAGAGATGAGGGGTTTCTTTTTGGGTTATTGAAAATGTTCTAAAACTGATCGTGGTTATGGTTGCACAACTCTGGGAATACACTAAAAACCATTGAATTGCACTTAAATTCGGTGGTTTAAGTATATTAAACAGTGAATTGTATGGTATGTGAATTATATCTCAATAAAGCTTTTAAAAATAATCAGAAGAAAGGTCTTATGGAGAAGGCCCTTGAGATGGCCTCATAGGAATGGTAGGAGTTAAGGAGTTGACAGGAAACAGCAAGTAGGGCTTTAATTTTTTGGCCTGAGAATTTAGAGTTTAGTTTTAGGGTCGCAAACCAGGGCTGCCTCTCATCTCTAAGCCAAGCTAGACTTTAGGACACAGGGGCAACTCAGAGGAGGTCCTACTCTGTTTGGTTGCCCTCCAGTGCAATGCCAAGAAATGCCTGGGTACATTGCTTCCAGCCCTCTGCTGGAGAGTAGGACTCCTCAGCCTGCCCCAGAGCCAGTGGTGCTTTCGACTTGAGTATCTACACACCTCACATGTGAGGCAGCAGTGGCAAAACGGGGGGCCCATTGTGACGTCCGATGACATCCAGTCTTACCACAGTCGCATACTGAGTGCAAGTTTCTCAATGTCTTATAGAAATTGGAGAAGCAAGTACGATTCCTGAGACTGGAGGGACTTCTAAGAGGGAATTTGCAGTGATGACATATTTTCCTCGTTTGCTGCAGAGATGTAGCTGATCATCCTACAAAAGGCCCACAGACCTCCATGTCCTTGGGCAACTATGGCAGACGAAAGTCTCAGTCTGTTGATAGAGTCACTTCCCTCGAGAAGGATGGTGTAAGTCCTAGGGGGGTTCCCTGGGAAACAGACTCTGAGAAGGGGATCGGCCTGCAGGAGGTTTATTGGGGAGTGGTAGAGGAACAGCCCCTGGAAGAAAGCAAGGGCAGCGAGGGCAGGCTGAGGGAGAAGCTGGGCTGGGATGCAGCTTCAATAGCGGCCTCCGCTGGTCCTCCAGGGAAGCTCCGGGGCCGGGTGGCCTTGCGGAGTACTCCAGATTGGAGCACGGCACCCAGGTCTGTGTTCCAAGGCAACAACTCTTTTCAGAACAGTTTCTTTCCTTTTCAGTTGTCTGGAACAACTCTCTTCCAGATCTTTTCAGCTATAGCACCTCAGAGCCCCTGTAATATAGAACAAACATTCAAATATTGGCTGTTTGTATGTTAACACTTTTTTTTAGCCCTTTTCTCTAAAGATCTCACAGACCTGTGCAGCCCAGCATGGTGGCCACTAGACATGTGGCCATAGAGCCCTTGACATATGACCGCTGCAAAGTGAGATGTGATGTGAGTGTAGAATTTATGCCAGATTTCGAAGACTTAGCATGAAAAAAAGAATGTAGGATGGCTCATGAATAATTTTTAGTATTGATTGTATATTGAGATGATAATATTTTGGATACCTTGGCTAAATATATCATTAGTGCTAGTGTTAATACTAATTTCACCTGTTTCTTTTTACTTTTTAAGATTTTTTTTTTCTTGATATGGACCATTTTAAAAGTCTTTATTGAATTTGTTACAATATTGCTTCTGTTTTCTGTTTTGGTTTTTTGGCCCTGAGGCACGTGGGATCTTAGCTCCCCGACCAGGGATTGAACCCACACCCCCTACATTGGAAGGTGAAGTCTTAACCACTGGACCGCCAGGGAAGTCCCTACTTTTTTTGTTTTAATGTGCCACTGTACAGTTTAAAATTGTGGCTCCCACGATGCCTCCCCTGGGCAGTGCTCCCCTGGACCTTTTCAGACAGTCTGTACCCTGGTTTCTGTCTGAAGTGCGATGAAAACTGTTCTCTCTTCATGGGATGACTGGTAAGAACTCTCTTCATTTCTTCTAGTCACCCATGCCTTGCCCATGGAAGCTCTCACAAAAGTTTGTTGAGGAAAATGATGAAGCAGGAACATCCCACTTTGTTTGACTTCCCTCTTTTAGATGTTCCTGTGCCATTGTATCAGCTTCATCACGGATGGGAAAGAAGAAAGATTGTGGGTGTGTCGAGGGTGTGTAAAAGAAAGAGTAGCTTCTTAGGACTTCGTGATGTCATTCAAAGAAAGCAGTTGGGGAAAGATTATACAAACACAATGGCCACTATTTGTGCAGAGTCTTAACAGCTATATACATGTCTCTGAATCCTTTTTCACGGGCATTAACTTAAGCCTCATAACAGTGCTGTGAGACATATATTTTTATTATTCTCATTTTGCAGGTGAGGGAACTCATCTCTCCAAACTCTGGTTTCTATTACCTGCCTGGCCCTGTGAGATCTGAGGTTTTGACACCCTGTTCCTTGGCCAATTACATATTTTTATATTGAAAACTTAATTGAAACCAAATGAGTAAGGTTCCAATATATGCTTTAGTCCAAAAACCTTGATTGAAAATTTTCATCAAATGCATTTACGTTGTGATTTAAATATTTATTTAGACTTGATTCCATCCCTGGTACAGGAGATTCCATTTCAGTTTTTCTTTTGTAACTATACTCTAGTTGTTTAACATAACCTTATTATGCATCCTTCATAACTCAAAGATAATTTTAAGGTTTCCTTTTTGGGAGGACCAGATGCTGAAAGCAGTTTGGTTTTCAAATTTTGGAGCTCTTCCAGAATCCGATGCTAATCGAAGCACATAACTGTGAATTCACTGGGAGGTGACCTGTTTCCAAGTCAGCAGGTCAGGGAGGGGCTTGGGTAATATTTTCATTATTTTTATTAAGAGTACAGCCACAGCCACCACAAATGTAGAGCTCTCAGTGGTTTTATTTAACTAGAACAACAAACATATGTTTCCCAGATATCTTTATTCAAGACAAAAGAAACAGATTTTCTTCCAACAAAAGAATGAAAGTTTTACAAATGTTTAACTCATTTATAAATGTAAAATACATTTATTTTTAAAATATGCAGTAAGCATATTTTATGATGTTTCTATCAGAATATTTTTCTGCTTTATTTATATATATATATATATATATATATATTTTTTTTTTTTTTTTTTTTTTTTTTTTTTTGCGGTACGCGGGCCCCTTACCGCTGTTGCCTCTCCCGTTGCAGAGCACAGGCTCCGGACGCACAGGCTCAGTGGCCACGGCTCACAGGCCCAGCCACTCCGCGGAACGTGGGATCCTCTCGGACCGGGGCACGAACCCGCGTCCCCCGCATCGGCAGGCGGACTCTCAAACACTGCGCCACCAGGGAAGCCCTATATATATTTTTATGTTTTCATCAGGTTTGCGTGTGAACCTTAAACTACATGATTATTTTACACGATTACGTACGTACGTACGATTTTGTAGTGAACACTCTTCTCAGTTTCTCTTTCCTTTTTACTCACAGAAGAGAAAGCGTTTCTACTTTCCAATTCCCAAATGATATTTCCACATAGTATTAACTTATCTAAAGGAAATACATATTCCTTCTATGCTTATTGCTGTTAGAAGCTTAATTATTGACTCAGAAAGTGCGTGGTTTAACGGGAAAGGTGTGACCTCTGGGGGTCGTTAGACTAGGGTTCCAATCCCAACCCTGCTGCTTGTCACCTGAGAAGCCCCAGGAGGTCATTCATCCTCTAAGAAGTTGGGTTTCCTCGTCTGGAAAATGGGGATAATGCCTACTTTGCACGGGTTGGCGTGAAGCTCAAAGTAAATGACCGTGGTAGTATTTTATCGATTGTAAAGCTGATGTATAATATCCTCTCTGATGAGCTGCGGTGAAGAGGAGGCAGAGTGGTATAATGGAAAGAGCTGAGAATCTGAAGATGGAGGGGAAGGAAGGCAACATTGCTGTGCTCGCCTCCCCTTCACGTAAACTGTATCATTTTCCTACAATAACCCTGCCAGGTGGATGTTAATATTCCCATTTTGCACTCTGTTCTTCTCACTATACCTCTTCGATTTAAGTTCAAGCTTCCATTATACCAATTACTATGTAGCCTTGGGGACCACATTTATTCTAAGTCTCAGGGTTTGTTTTTTTTCATTAATTGATTGATTAATTAATTAATTTGGCTGTGTCGGGACTTAATTGCTGCATGTGGGATATTTAGTTGTGGCATTTGGATTCTTAGTTGCGGCATGCGGACTCTTAGTTGTGGCATGCGGGATCTAGTTCCCCTACCAAGGATCGAACCCGGGCCCCCTGCCTTGGGAGTGCGGAATCCTACCCACTGGACCACCAGGGAAGTCCCATCAGGGTTTTTTTTTTTTAATCTGTAAAACTGTAGTGATATTAATCCTGACATCACATAGTAGCACCACAACTGCTTTTTTAGAGATGCCCAAACCCTTTTTAGAGCTAGATTAACTATAAATACAAAAGTAAAAGTTCAAATGCTTACCTTTAGGATCCGGTGGGATAATACGCTTCATAACACCTCGCTTTCAGTAGGAGTGCAGTAAAAAGTCTGGATCTGTACTAAGATTCCTGCACCAGCACAGTGGTTTGACTTTATTTTAAGACTTCTCAGCACACACGTCTCTTAAAATTTGTAGCAGTTTACATAGTGGAAATGGGACTGCAGAACGATTAGACCCTGGCCACCTTCCTGAAACAGCAATGCTGTCCTGAGAAACATAGTTGAAGGGTGAGTTGTGCACGTAGATGTCAGAAATCGCCAGGACAGCAGCAGGGAATGTGACCCTGGGGGGGCTGGTGAGCAGGGCTCCAAGGCCTGCAACGAATGTCGGAGGTCAGCAAGAGGAACAGTGTTCTGGCTCGTGGCCTGAGCCTCAGAGGGAGAGAGGTGAGGTCCGAGGGCAGCTGTGGGAGTCAGGAGATCGCGGGCTCCACCCCCTGGGCCTGTGGAGTGTGGTCCCTTCGTGGCAAGTGCCCCCCTTCTGTCCGTGGTCCAGCTAGTCCATCTGTGCTAACCCCGCCAGCTAGTCAACAGCCATCCTGGATCTCAGTGACTGCTCTTGTTGGCAGGGTGGAGGGCCTGCCTGTGTCAGTCTGGTTTGATAGAGAACTTTCCAGGTGCACATTTAAAGGGAAAGGACATCTTCTGACTCCCAGGGAAGAGAAGCAGACACCTCGCAGGGCTGGGTTTTCTAAGGTGCTGAGAGAGCCCTCCCTCACTCTGTTCGTCCAGGAAGTTTTCCTGCCTGTAAATTGCATCTTCTTGGAGTCAGAACCAGGGTGCGCAAACCTGTTTTCGGTCGCAGAGCACCTGGAAGTCAGCTTCCTTTGCAGAAGATGATGAAACACCTGTATTTCTATGTCTCATACGAGCCATGATTTAGCTGAGAATATGTTGATGTACTTAGCATCTAGTTGGGTCAGAAATGTTCTGCTTGATTAAACTTGCACACTGACGTGCCTCAAGCAGACTGGTTCATGAAGGAGGCGAGCTGCTGAGGCTCCAGACAGGTTTCCTCAGGATCCAGTTTCCAAGAGTCTCCAGTGCATTCATTTCATTTCCAGTATTCATTTTCCAAGAGGTTTGGGTGTTCTGCTACTATTTGATAGTAGTCATCAAAGAAAAATATTGGGAGAAAAACTTAAAATTGACCAAGTACTAGTCATTAGCTTTTTTTTTTTAGCAAATCAAAAAGGAAAAAAATAATTATATTTGGGAGACTTTGCAGTCAGAAAGACCTGGGTTCAAATTAAGAGTATTAGCTGTGGGACGGTGGACAGGTTAATCAATCTCTTGGAACCTGCTTCCTCTTCTAAAATGGAGACGATACTTACTTGGCAGGATTATTCTGCAGATTAGCACTAGTGTCTGTAAAGCCCCCAGCACAGCACCTGCCCCATGGTAGGAAGGTTAATAAACATCAGGCATTATTAATACTATTGGTGTGGGAACACCTCGTTTTGCCCCTGGAACACCAGTGTTCCATAAGCCTGAGATGGAAAAGGCCTGGAGATGATTGGATTGTATCCTGCACTCCACAGGGGAGGTAACAGAGACTCAGAGAAGAGCCCGAAAATCACACAGCAAGTTTGCAGCACATCAGGGGTAGAATCGCAACCTCAATGGCTTCCCTGCCACGTTGTGCTGTTCCCTTCTGCAAACCCAGAGCCTTTCTAAAATTCCCCACATACTGTCCCTTGAGGCCACCGGCTGTTTTGCCTGCATTCTCTTCTCTGGTCGCCTGCTAAGGCCAGAGGATGTGCAGTGACTCCCCAGGTGAGCCCGGCCCCAGCCCCTGCTGTGTTAAAGAAAACAGTCCTCTCCCGGCTAGGCCGACACGTTCGTGCTTCTCGTCATGTTCATTGGTCCCGCTGTGGCTTTGCTCTGTTGGAGAATTTGTCAAGGAGGCTGCCTGCCCCAGCACCAGGGCACAGCTCGAGATGCTGCCAGCATGGCTGCTGGAGCAGGGAAAGCCCCGGGGGCTCAGCCGGCCTGGGCTGCCCGCCTCCGGGCTGCAGAGAGCAGGTTTGGGCAGAGAGAGGGGGACTGGCAGTGGAGGGGGACCTGTCGGCACTTGCCTGCAAGTCTCCAGGGAGAGAGAGAGTGAGACACCTGGGACGGGGGAGGCAGAAGCAACACAAAGGAACCCAGGTACACCTTAGGGACCATGCAGAGATATCACTATCTTGAACACCGTCTTTATTATTTAAAACAGGAAGCCTATGCTTTAAAATGTGTTGGTTGGTGGCTCCCCCCCCCCGGCCCCGCCCCATTCTGTTCCTTTTTTAGGTTCACGGCTCAGCAGCCGCGCCTGGCCCACCAATCACCTTCCTGAACTTCTATTATGTCACCAGCAGCCAATCAGAGAAGCTGGTGAGTGTGCGATTCCAGTGTTACTGCCTAGGTTGACTTAATCCCGGCCAAGAGCAAAGAAGCTTGACAGTTTTCATCAGCAGGCCGAGCCTTTTAAACGGACTTTTGAAAAGCCTGCGTATTTTTTTAGGGCCACTTACAAACTTTCTCTGTGTCTCCACCCTAGGCTTATGGATGAGCCCTCCACACATCAAGGTAGAAAGCCGGCTTGCAAAGCCTGCGGCAGACACTGAAATAAACAGGCACCTGCTTCCAACTGTGCAGCTCCCGGCTCTGGTCCAGGACCACCTGTGCATCCCACCTCTGGGTTCCAGGGGGTGCCCTGAACAAATTCTTTAAATTACCTTGAATCAATCCTTCCTGTCCCAGACCAAGTTATGCTTTGCCAGGACTTTCTACCTTGTTATCCAGGCTCCTTCTTCCCGGACTGTGGTTCCTTGGCAGGATGGTCCCTGATTTAGGCTCCATATCTCCCATGTGGCTAACACAGGGGCTGGCAGAGAACTCCAGTGGCCTGAAGGAATGGTGTGCTTTGGCAGAGCCTCGGAGTTCTGCCTTGCCTCGTATCAAATGCTGGCTGAGGGTTGGATGGGGCTGGGAAGCAGAGTTCCGCTCTCCAGCCCAGCCCATGCTGAGGACATGACTCTTCTGGCACTCTGAAGGTAGCATCTGCCTCAACTAAAACTTCCCTTGTGGAAAACCAAAAAATAACATGCAGAGGAATCCCCATAACGTTATCAGCTGATTTTTCAGTGGAAGCTCTGCAGGCCAGAAGGGAGTGGCAGGATACACTTAAAGTGATGAAAGAGAAAAACGTACAACCAAGATTACTCTACCCAGCAACGATCTCATTCAGATTCGATGGAGAAGTCAAAAGCTTTTCAGACAAACAAAAGCTGAGAGAATATAGCACCACCAAACCAGTGGGGAACACAAGAGAAGAAAAAGACCCACAAAAACAAACCCAAAACTATTAAGAAAATGGTAATAGGAACATACATATTGATAATAACCTTTAATGGAAATGGATTAAATGCCCAAACCAGAAGACACTGACTGGCTGAATGGATACAAAAACAAAACCCATATAGATGCTGTCTACAAGAGACCCACTTCAGACCTAGGGACAATACAGACTGAAAGTAAAGGGATGGAAAAAGATATTCCATGCAAATGGAAATCAAAAGAAAGCTGGAGTAGCAATACTCATACCAGATAAAATAGACTTTAAAATAAAGACTGTTACAAGAGATAAGGAAGGACACTACATAATGATCAAAGGATCAATCCAAGAAGAAGATATAACAATTATAAATAAGCACCCAACATAGGAGCACCTCAATACGTAAGGCAAATGCTAACAGCCATGAAAGGAGAAATCAACAGTAACACAATAATAGTAGGGGACTTTAACATCCCACTTACACCAATGGACAGATCATCCAAACAGAAAGTAAGTAAGGAAACACAAGCGTTACATGACACGGTAGACCAGATACATCCAATTAGTATTTATAGAACATTCCACCCCAAAGTGGCAGAATACACTTTCTTCTCAAGTGCACATGGAACGTTCTCCAGGATAGATCACATCTTGGGTCACAATCAAGCCTCGGAAAATTTAAGAAAATTGAAATCATATCAAGCATCTTTTCTGACCACAATGCTATGAGATTGGAAATCAATTACAGGAAACAACTGTAAAAAACACAAATACCTGGAGGCTAAACAGTGCGCTACCAAATAACCAAGAGATCACTGAAGAAATCAAAGAAGAAATAAAAAAATACATAGAAACAAATGACAATGAAAACATGAAGACCCAAAACCTATGGGATGCAGCAAAAGCAGTTCTAAGAGGGAAGTTTATAGCAATCAGTCTCACCTCAAGAAACAAGAAAAATTTCAATCTAACCCTACACTTAAAACAGGTGGAGAAAGAAGAGCAAAGAAAACCCAAAGTCAGTAGAAGGAAATAAATCAAAGATCAGAGCACAAATAAATGAAATAGAAATGAAGAAAACAATAGCAAAAATCAATAAAACTAAAAGCTGGTTCTTTGAGAAGATAAACAAAATTGATAAACCTTTAGCCAGACTCATCAAGGAAAAAAAGGGAGAGGATTGATATCAATAAAATTAGAAATGAAGAAGGAGAAATCACAGCTGACACTGCAGAAATCCAAAGGATTAGAAGAGACTACTACAAACAACTATACGCCAATAAAATGGACAACCACAAAGAAACTGACAAATTCTTGGAAAGGCACAATTTTCCAAGACCGAACCAGGAAGAATTAGAAAATATAAACAGACCTATCACAAGTAATGAAATTGAAACCAAAATTTAAAATCTTCCAACAAACAAAAGTCCAGGACCAGATGACTTCACAGGCGAATTCTATCAAACATTTAGAGAAGAGCTAACCCAATCCTTCTCAAACTCTTCCAAAAAATTGCAGAGGGAAAAACACTCCCAAATTCGTTCTGTGAAGCCACCATCACCCTGATACCAAAACCAGAAAAAGATACCACAAAAAAAGAAAATTATAGATCACTGATGAACATAGATGCAAAAATGCTGAACAAAATACTAGCAAACAGAATCCAACAGCACATTAAAAGGATCATACAAGATGATCAAGTGAGATTTATCCCAGGGATGCAAGGATTCTGCAATATACGCAAATCAATCAATGTGATACACCACATTAACAAATTAAGGAATAAAAACCATATGATCATCTCAATAGATGCAGAAAAAGCTTTTGACAAAATTGAACACCAATTTATGATAAAAACTCTCCAGAAAATGGGCATAGAGGGAACCTACCTCAACATAATAAAGGCCATATACGACAAACCCACAGCAAGCATCATACTCAATGGTGAAAAACTGAAAGCATTTCCACTAGGATCAGGAAAAAGAAAAGGATGTCCACTCTCACCACTCTTGTTCAACATAGTTTTGGAAGTCCTAGCCGCGGCAATTAGAGAAGAAAAAGAAATAAAAGGAATACAAATTGAAAAGAAGTAAAACTGTCACTGTTTGCCGATGACATGTTACTATACATAGAAAATCCTAAAGATGCCACCAGAAAATTACTAGAACTAATCAATGAATTTGGTAAGATTGCAGGATACAAAATTAATGCACAGAAATCTCTGGCATTCCTATACACCAACAACGAAAAAACAGAGAAATTACGGAAACAATTCCATTTACTTTTTTTTTTTTTTTTGCGGTACGTGGGCCTCTCACTGTGTGGCCTCTCCCGCTGTGGAGCACAGGCTCTGGACACGTAAGCTTAGCGGCCATGGTGCACAGGCCCAGCCGCTCCGCGGCATGTGGGATCTTCCCAAACCGGGGCATGAACCCGTGTCCCCTGCATCAGCAGGTGGACTCTCAACCACTGCACCACCAGGGAAGCCCCCATTTACTATTGCAACAAAAAGAATAAAATACCTAGGAATAAACCTGCCTAAGGAGGTGAAAGACTTGTACTCAGAAAACTATAAAATGCTGATGAAAGAAATCAAAGATGACATAAACAGTTGGAGATATACACCATGTTCTTGGATTGGAAGAATCAATATTGTGAAAATGACTATACTACCCAAAGCAATCTACAGATTCAGTGCAATTCCTATCAAAGTACCAATGGCATTCTTCACAGAATTAGAAGAAAAAATCTTACAATTCATATGGAAACACAAAAGACCCGAATAGCCAAAGCAATCTTAAGAAAGAAAAATGGAGTTGGAGGAATCAGGCTCCCTGACTTCAAACTATACCACAAAGATACGGTAATCAAGACAGTATGGTACTGGCACAAAAACAGAAATATAGATCAATGGTACAGGATAGAATGCCCAGAGATCAACCCACGCATCTATGGTCCACTAATTTATGACAAAGGAGGTAAGCATATACAATGGAGAAAAGACAGTCTGTTCAATAAGTGGTGCTGGGAAAACTGGACAGCTACATGTAAAAGAATAAAATTAGAACACCTAACACCATAACCAAAAATAAACTCCAAATGGATTAAAGACTTAAATGTAAGACCAGACACTATAAAAGTTTTAGAGGAAGACAGAGGAAGAACACTGTTTGATATAAACCACAGCAAGATCTTTTTTGATCCACCTCCTAGGTAACAGAAATAAAAACAAAAATAAACAAATGGGACTTAATTAAACTTAAAAGCTTTTGCACAGCAAAGGAAACCACAAACAAGACAAAAAGACAACACTCAGAATTGGAGAAAATATTTGCAAATGAAACAACAGACAAAGGATTAATCTCCAAAATATACAAACAGCTCATGGAGCTCAATATCAAAAAAACAAACAATCCAGTTAAAAAATGGGCAGAAGACCTAAGTAGACATTTCACCAAGGAAGACATACACATGGCCAAGAGGAACATGAAAAGATGCTCAACATCAGTAATTATTAGAGAAATGCACATCAAAACTACAGTGAGGTATCACCTCACGCCAGTCAGAATGGCCATTATCAAAAAAGCTAGAAACAGTAAATGCTGGGAAGGGTGTGGTGAAAAGGGAACCCTCCTACACTATTGGTGGGAATGTAAATTGATAAAACCACTATGGAAAGCAGAATGGAAGTTCCTTAAAAAGCTAAAAATAGAACTACCATGTGACTGAACAATCCCACTACTAGGCGTATACCCTGAGAAAACCATAATTCAAAAAGAGACATGCAGGGCTTCCCTGGTGGCGCAGTGGTTGAGAGTCCGCCTGCCAATGCAGGGGACACAGATTCATGCCCTGGTCCGGGAAGATCCCACATGCCGTGGAGCGGCTAGGCCCGTGAGCCATGGCCGCTGAGCCTGCACGTCTGGAGCCTGTGACCTGCAACGGGAGAGGCCATAGCAGTGAGAGGCCCGCGTACCGCAAAAAAAAAAAAAGAGAGAGACATGCACCCCAATGTTCATTACAACACTATTTACAATAGCCAGGACAAGGAGCCAACCTAAACGTCCATCAACAGATGAATGAATAAAGAAGATGTGGTACATATATACAATGGAATATTACTCAGCCATAAAAAGAAATGAAATTGAGTTGTTTGTAGTGAGGTGGATGGACCTAGAGACTGTCATACCTAGTGAAGTAAGTCAGAAAGAGAAAAACAAATACCGTATGCTAACACATATATATGGAATCTAAAAAAAAAAAAAAGGTACTGATAAACCTAGCTAGAGGGCAGGAATAAAGAGGTAAATGTAGAGAATGGACTTGAGAACATGGGGTGGGAGAGCAAAGCTGGGGCGAAGTGAGAGTAGCGTCGACATATATACACTACAGAATGTAAAATAGTTGGCTGGTGGGAAGCAGCTGCACAGCACAGGGTGATCAGCTAGGTGCTTTGCGATGACCTACAGGGGTGGGATAGGGAGGATGGGAGGGAGGCTCAAGAGGGAGGGGATATGGGGACATGTGTATGCGTATGCTGATTCGATTTGTTGTGCAACAGAAACTAACACAGTATTGTGAAGCAATTATACTCCAATAAAGATCTACTAAAACAAAAACAAAAACTTCCCTCGTTTGGTTTTGATTTTCACCACCAATAAGAGAACTTCTGGATAGTCAGGGGCCTACTTGCTTTCATTCTTCCCTTGGCCTAATCTAGCAGTCAGTAAACCAGACAAATAGACTCTGCCTTGTTTTGTAAATGAGCTGTATTCGGATACAGCCAGGCTTATACATGTAAGTATTGTCTATGGCTGCTTTCACGCTACAATAGTGGAGCTGAGAAGCTGGGATGAAGATCATATTTTGGCAAGGCAAAAAATGTTTACTACTTGACCCTTTAGAGAGTTTGCCAACCTCTTAAATCATTTACCTGGCTGCCCCACACCGATCACTTAAGCCTCAGATTCAATCACACCATTCTTCTGCTTTAAAAAAATCTCCAAATTTACACTGTGTAGACAGAAGCTCCTTCGTGGGGCTCTACACAGCCCGGCCCTCACGCCCTTCCATCTCGACTTTGCACCCTCTGCCTCTGCTCACGATCAGCCCTGCTGTCATGCCTTTGTCCAGCCTAGAACACCGTTCCGCTTTCTCCATCTGCCAAGCGTCTAGACATCCTTTAACACCAAATTCAAATGTCATCTCCCCTATGCACCCTTCCTAGATGCTTGGCCGAATTAATTGCTCCCTGCTTGGTGCTCCCATGCCTCTTTGGACAGACAACCACCATTGTCTTGACCATATGGGATGGCAGTGGTGTCTTTCTGTGCTTGTCTCCCCCACTAGACAGTGAGCTACTAGAGATCAGGGACCTTGTCTCATTGGCTTTCTGCCCCTGCCAGGAGTGAAGATGAATCATCTGGATGATATGTTAAGTCAGAAGCAGATCTTTATAAAAGTGCCAGGAACCTGACTACAACGTCTTATCCATGCCACCTCTCATGATCGATGGTAGGTTTTTTCCTTATCTCTGTACCTCCTGGTAGCTGGAATATCATAGGTGCTCAGAAAATGTCTTAATAGTGAGTGTGTAAATACATATATTTTTTTTCTTCTATTCCAACATCAAAATGCAGTAAACACATTGTTACATTCCCTTTATCATCAAGTACCTTCAGGACTTTTAAAAGTCGTCTATCTCTACCCAAAGATATACAAATGGCCAATAAGCACATTAAAAGATGCTCGGTATTGTTAATCATTAAGAAAATGCAAATCAAAACTACGATGAGATACTTCACACCCACTAGGATGGCCATAATCAAAAAGACAGATAAGCGTTGGTGAGAATGTGGAGTAATTAGAAGCCTCGTACACTGCTGGTGGGAGTGAGACATGATACAGATGCTGTAGAAAACAGTTTGGCGGTTCCATCGCGTTACCAAATGACCCAGTAAATGTGCCTCCACACAAAAACACACACAGCAGTATTCCCAGCAGCGTTATTCATAATAGCAAAGAAGTAGAAATGGCATAAGTGTCCATCGACTGATAAATGGATAAATACAATTTGTATCCCATGCAGTGAAATATTATTCAGCCTTAAAAAGGAATGAAATTCTAATGTGTTCCATGAGATGGATGACCCTTGAAACATTAAGCTAAGTGAAAGAAGCCAGTCACAAAAGGCCACATAGCGTATGATTGCATTTATATGAAATGTCCAGAACAGGCAAATCCACAGAGACAGAAAGTTGATTAGTGGTGGCCTAAGTTTAGTGGGGATGGAGGTGGGGGAAGAGATGAGCAGTTACTGCTAATGCGCCGGGAATTTCTTTTTGGATTGATAAAAATGTTCTGGAATCAGATAGTGATGATAGTTGTACCAGTTTGTGAATATACTAAAGTAATTGAACTATATACTTTAAATGGTCTTATTTCATGGTAATGGATTATAACTGCATTGTGAGTGTGTGTGTGTGTGTTTTAAGTACTCTACATTAAATAGAGCTAAAATTGGTGAATTCTATCAATTCAATATCCAATTCAATATCCAAATTGTATATAATTTTTTTCATTGTAATGTAGTTGATGTACAATATTATTTAATTTCAAGTGTACAATATAGTGATTCACAATTTTAAAGGTTATGCTCCATTTATAGTTATTATAAAATATTGGCTGTATTCCCTCTATTGTACAATATATCATTGTAGCTAATTTTATTTATATCTTTTGGCTATGCCGCATAACATGTAGGATTGTAGTTCCCCAACCAGGGATCGAACCTGCGCCCCCTGGAGTGGGAGCGTGGAGTCCTAACCAGTGGACCGCCAGGGAAGTCCTTAATTTTATACATAGTAGTTTGTACCTCTGAATCCCCTACACCCATGTTGCTCCTCCCCACTTCCCTCTCCTCACTAGTAACGGCTAATTTGTTCTCTATATCTGTGAGTCTATTTCTTTTTTTTTATATTCATTTGTATTTTTTAGATTAAGGGATATCATACAGTAGTTGTCTTTCTCTGTCTGACTTATTTCACTTAGCATAATACCGTCCAAGTCCATCCATGCTCTTGCAAGTGGCAAGATTTCATTCTTTCTTATGGCTGAGTAATGTTCCATTGCACGTGTGTGTGTGTGTGTGTGTGTGTGTGTGTGTGTGTGTGTATCACATCTTCTTTATGCATTCATCTGTTGATGGACACTTAGGTTGCTTCCATATCTTGGCAATTGTAAATAATGCTGCAGTGAACATTGGGGTGCATGTATCCTTTTGAACCAAGTTTTTCTTCGGATATATGCCCAGGAGTGGGATTGCTGGGTCATACGGTAGCTCTATTTTCCATTTTCAGGTACATGTATCTTTTCGATTTAGCGTTTTTGTTTCCTTCAGATATATACCCAGGAGTGGAATTACTGTGTAGTTCTATTTTTAGTTTTCTGAGTAACATTCATACTGTTTCCACAGTGACTGCACTGATTTACTGTCCCTCCAATAGTGTATGAGGGTTCCCTTTTCTCAACATCCTCGTCAACATTTGTTGTTTGTGTTCTTTTTGATGATAAATATTCTGGCTGATGTGTGGTGATCTCTCACTGTGTTTGTTGTTGTTGTTGTTGCTTTTTGCGGTACATGGGCCTCTCACTGCTGTGGCCTCTCCCATTGCGGAGCACAGGCTCTGGACGTGCAGGCTCAGCGGCCATGGCTCATGGGCCCAGCCACTCTGCGGCATGTGGGATCTTCCCGGACCAGGGCACGAACCCGTGTCCCCTGCATCGGCAGGTGGACTCTCAACCAGTGCACCACCAGGGAAGCCCTCTCACTGTGGTTTTGATTTGCATTTTCCTGGTGATTAGTGATGTTGAGCATCTTTTTATGTGTCTGTTGGGCATCTGCATCTCCTCTTTGGAAAAATGTCTATTCAGATCTTCTGCCCATTTTTTAATCAGGTTGTTTGTTTTTTTGATGTTGAGTTGTATGAGCTGTGTATATATTTTGGATGTTAACCCCTTATCAGTCATATCATTTGCAAACATTTTCTTCCATTCTGTAGAGTGTCTTTTCATTTTGTGGATGGTTTCCTTTGCTGTACAAAGGCTTTTAAGTTTAATTAGGTACCATTTGCTTATTTTTGCTTTTGTTTCCTTTGCTTTAGGAGACGGATCCAAAAAAAATACTGCCATGATTTATGTCAAAGAGTGTTCTGCCTGTGTTTTCCTTTAGGGGTTTTATGGTTTCTGGTCTTACTTTTTGGTCTTTAATCCATTTTGAGTTTATTTTTGTATATGGTGTTAGAGAATGTTCTAGTTTCATTCTTTTATATGTAGCTGTCCAGTTTTTCCAGCATCACTTACCGAAGAGATTGTCTTTTCTCCATTGAATATTCTTGCCTCCTTTGTCATAGATTAATTGACCATAAGTGTGTGGGTTTATTTATGGGTTTCTTATCCTGTTCCATTGATCTATATGTCTGTTTCTGTGCCAGTGCCATACTGTTTTGATCACTGTAGCTTTGTAATATAGTCTGAAGTCAGGAAGGTTGATTCCTCCAGCTATGTTGTTCTTTCTCAAGATTGTTTTGGCTATTCGAGGTCTTTTGAAATCGAGACTCGAAGAAGTTAAGAAACGTATCCAAAGCCACAGAGCTACAAGAGGTAAAGACAGGATTCCAAACCAGGTCACCTCTGGGTTTTAAATTCTCATGAAACACCACATTAAATATTAAGTATGTATGATACACACACACACACACACACACACACACATACACGCATGCACACACACAGAAGTATATGAGCTGAGTTGAGTTACAGCCGACTGTTTGATGTAGGATCATAGTTTGTAGACATGTAAACATTTGTCAATGATTCTGTGGTTTTCTTTTCACCTTTTGGAGTCAATAAACATTTTTGGTGCATCCAACACTTTGGTCAGCTCTTGAAAAATTCATATTGTCAATGAACTGGGCCTGTGGTTTCCAAAAGCAAAAGATGCCACCAAATAGCAACATCATTTAAAGAACAGGGACATGCTGCTCCTGGAAAAATTCTTATCTTGGGAGGAGAGGAACAGGAAAGAGATTGAGTATGTTTTTAAATTATATTTTGTATTTTTAGATCACTGTAAATTCCATGCAGTTGTAATAAATAAAAGAGAGAGATCCATGTGCCTTTTATCCAGTTTCTCCCAGTGGTAACACCTTGCAAAACTATAGTACAAACTAGAACAAATAATTTTAAAATGCAATCGTATGCTATGTGGCCTTTTGTGATTGGCTTCTTTCACTTAGCTTAATGATTTCATTTTCTGTGTAAAGAAAATTGCAGTATCTACTCCATAGAGGTGTTGTGAAAGTTAAAATTACATGAATAACTAATTCATGTAAAAGGCTCAGTAGATTACATGCCCCATAGTAAGGAAGTTATGATGATGATGATGTTACACAGGACAGTGATTTACTCACTGTTGACCCTGATGGATATTTGTAGGTCACTGGGGCTGATGATAAAAGCCTTGAGCCCAGGAGGTCCTTGGGTCCACTTGACAATGGCTTTGTACTTAAGCAGAGCCAGAGTGACGGCTTCTATTCTCAGCTCTGCTGGAGGAACAGTTGAAGCAGAAGAACAATGACCTGGTTATAGTGGAGGCTCCAGCTAACATTATTTTAAATGAAAGCTACAAAAACAGTGTGGAAAAAGCACAGAAGGTGTAGAGCCAGCTAAGGTTTGCATCCTGAGGTCAGCTGGTAGTTGATTGAGTCACAAAGCATTTCATACAAATCGTGATCTGACAATGACTGTATTTTCCTTGCTAAAACACAGGATACCTGTTTTTTAAAAGTTATTTTTAAAAATCTGTGTGATTTGTAGTATCTGACCTATGAAAAGGCTTGCGTAGAACTTAAATCAAATGTGGTTATACATTTACTCAGTCATCTTTATTGAAAAAAGTAAGACTGTGTGCCTTGGGACCTCCCTGCCAAGCCTGAGCTTTAAGGTTGTGTCACCTTTGGGATCACTGTTTGGGACGGCTCTGAAAACATGTGTCAGGGGCTCGCACCTCACTGAGCACTGAGGACGCAGAACAGCAGCTCTGGCACTCAGTACCATACGTATAAAATGTAAAAGGCAAACAACGATAAAGCAAAACAAAACAATACGAAACACAAAAAGAGATCTTTAACAGATAAAAATCAGTGATTCTGTGAATGTTTTATCCTATTAGTCAAAGATAATGTTGAAACAAAAATGATTATGAAGGTCATATTCATGTTTCTGGCACTTGAAAAGTATTGTTTTAGAAAAACAATAGAACAGTAGAAATGCACTGATATACTAGGCAATACAAAGGTTAGATATGAAAAGATCTGGGTTGTGTTACAGGTTCTGCCACTTACCTACTGTGCAACTTTAGCCAAGTCGCTTAACCTCTCTGAGCTTCATTTTCCTCATCGGTAAAAAATGAACAATACCCACCTCACTGGTTTGGTGTGAAACTAAGTAAGAGAAATTGAACCTTATTCAAATATAAGCAACATTATGGGAAGTTATAGCAAATGTTCTCAGTTGTGGGCTGTTTACAGATAACCAGGACCACAGAATTGTATTATTTCTAAATGTGTTTGTTTTTCAGGTTTTAGGACAAAATTAGAGTGTGAAGTAAAAATTCCAGGACAATAGAAGGAGACCACTGCATGAAACTAATTTATAAAATTTCCCTGTTTTGTTTTTCAAGAGATTTAGGAACTTCAGTTGATAAAACAAAAATTTGTGTCTCCTCTGGGAGGTCAAATGCTCATCAACTAATAGTGAGTGTCTGAAGTGCTGGGTAAGGAGGGGTCATGCATCAAGGTCTGGGCAATAAGAGAGAGTCTCACTGATTGTAATGTTTGCTCTGCGCATGGGAAGGGCAGGATAGGTAAGAATTAGGTGTTCACTGACCTTGCATTTCTAAGGAGACAGATACAGTGTTAGCTTAGGGAAGAAAAAAACAAAGGAGGATTATGATAAATCTACAAGATAGCAATGGGAGTCTAACATTAAGTCACTCAACAAACATCAACGGAGCACCTGTTTTATGCCAGTTGTTTACTCCTCAGTGTTCTAGACAAGAGGCGTTGGAGTCAGCAGACTGAAGTTCAAATCCTGGCTCTGCTACTTGACCTATGGCTTTGGGCGAGCTGTGGAGTCAGCCGTGTAAACGCTTTTAGTACCAGGTAGCTAGCGGGCTAACAGAAGTGTGTGGAGAGGACCTGGGAGGCTTCTGCTTGAGGTGGTGTCGTCAGGTCATGCTTTGAGGCTTTCCGCTGCTCCAAATATATGAAATGACAGAAAAAGTGTGAAAAGAGAGAGAAAAAACATAGCCACACTAAAAGACATAATAAATATCTCTGTGCAGCATAAATGGAACACAGCGAGTGATAAATGGGCCAGCAGGGCTCTGGGTGGGAAAGCGGGCAGAGGTCACCAGGAATCAGCCTTTTGTGTAGTGACAGGAGAGGCAGGGCACCAAGCAAGGGGAAGGGCCAGGCTCAAGCTCCCTGGGGAAGGATGTCCTCTTTGTTCACACACGTGCACACACACACGTGCACACACACATACACCCAGGAAAGGAGGCTAAGAAATTCACAGCTCTCTGGACGTGTGGCTTGTGAAGGTATGCTCCCTGGGAGATGGAGAGGCCAAGACCTGGGCAGCCTTTCCAGTGACTTGTGCTCGGATTGGCATTTCCCCTGTGTGGGTGGAGAGCCCAATATGGACACCCAAGGCACCAACATGACACTTGATTCTGGACTAGGAGCCCGAGGGCCTGGATGGAGGCCACCAGAAACCTGGACAGGGAAGAAGGAAGGAGAAAAGCAGAGAGACCGGGCCGGGGGTGGGGGTGGGGTCAGGAGGGGAAATGCGGCCTCAGGATGAGCATGCAAAGCAGAATCCCAAAGTCTATAAGGAACATCAGTGCTAAGACACAGAGCCAAAGAACATATATTTCTTTACTTCGGAACGCTTCCTGGGAGGACAGCAACTCGCCCACCCAGAATGACTGCAGTTGTGTGTTATGGAAATATTCTTAGGTCCATCAACTTGTGGGTTTTCGGCTGAGGAATGTTTTCTTAAACCTGATTTATAGAATTTGGTTTTAGTCTAGCTACTTAACCCTGGAGAGAGGAAGAGCTGGGCTGGGGTGGTGGGAGTGAACATTTGCTGAGTCACACACTGCCCTTGTTTTCCATACACTTCTCATTAATCTCCACACCAACTCTGGAAGTTGGGTGTTTTGATCCCCGTGTTACAAACTGAGGCTCCAAAGGATAAAGGGCTTCAAATTTCCCCTGGAGCCCAGGAGGTGGTGAGGCGGGAATTTGAACCCATGTCTGCCTGTTCCAGTGCTCTTTCCACTTCAAAATAGAGACCATGTCACATTTTTGTTTGTATTTCTGGTGCCTAGCACAGTGTTTGGCACATGAAAGATGCCTAATAAGTGTTGGCCCAAGGAATGGAAGCCCCGTTGATCAACCCATAGGTTCCTAAACGGGCAATCAGTCCTTTCCCTGAATAGTACAGACCGGAGCTGATTAATACCAAGCACAGGGACTTCCCTGGTGGCACAGTGGTTAAGAATCTGCCTGCCAATGCAGGGAACACGGGTTTGATTCCTGGTCCAGGAAGATCCCACATAACATGGAGCAACTAAGCCGGTGCACCACAACTACTGAGCCTGTGCTCTAGAGCCCACGAGCCACAACTACTGAGCCCATGAGCCACAACTGTTGAAGCCCGTGCGCCTAGAGCCCGTGCTCCGCAACAAGAGAAGCCACCGCAATGAGAAGCCTGCTCACCGCAGCAAAGAGTAGCCCCGGGTCACCTCAACTAGAGAAAGACCGCGTGCAGCAACGAAGGCCCAATGCAGCCAAAAATAAAATTAATTAATTAATTAATAATAAAATTAAAAAAAATAGATAACAGCAAGCACAGGTTGGTGAATCCCTGATGGATATCTTTTATGAGAAAGATGAAAAGTAGTTGCTGTTCCATCATTACACTCTGTAATCTCACCAAAGCTTGCTAATCCTCACTCTTAAATCTCTCTCAAACAATTCACTCCTCTCCACGCCCACCACCTCCATCCCAGCCCGAAACACCTCGGTTTCCCACCTCCACGGCCGCAGTGGCCTCTCACCTGCCTGCCCTCTTCTCCCTTCTGTCCATCCCACGCTGCCGAGACGGTGGGATGCTTAAAACCCTTGAATGTCTTCATCACCCTTAAAAAACAAAAAGCACTGAAACCATTCACGCCTTAACCTGGCCTACGGAGTCCTGTACAATCTGTCGTGACCTGGCGTCCTCTTCGCCTTGCAGCGCCCTCCCTCTGGCTCTCTACCCTTCAGGCAACTGGAATTGTCTCCGTTCCTTGGACGTGCTGTCTCCTGCCTTCGTACATGCTGTTCTTCCCTTCTTTTACCTGCCTTGCTCCTTCTCTACCCCCAGCCTCAGTTAGACATCGACTCTGCAGGGAAGCATCCTCTGTCCTCCCAAGACTGAGTTGGGACCTGTGTTGTGGACGCCCAGGGCTCTCTGTTCACCTCCTTTAAAAACTCCTAATACAACTCTGTTCCTTAAATGTCCCCCTTCCCACCTTGACTCAGTTCCTAGCCCACAGGGACTGTCCCATCCTTATTCACCATCATCTCCTGCGCACCTTCTCGGTGAATGGGCGTGAAGCTCTCCATGAATACATGTTTGTCTGCCTGGATAATTTTCAGGCCGCACTGAAGAAGTGGTGACACGCCAAGTGATTGAAGGGAAGTGACACAGAATTGCTGCTAAATCGCAGAATCAGAGCAAAGATTAAACAACCCTGTGATTTACTTCTGAGTGACTTCTAGCTGGGGAGCTACTGACGGTCTGAAGAGTCAGTTTAAAAGCATTTTGCTTTCTGCGGCTGGCGGTTAATCAAGCCCCAGTGGGGCCCGATTCCCACGAGGGGAATAAACAAGGTGATATCATGGTGACACACTCCCGAGGGACTGTGCAAGTTGTCCGCTCTGTTTGCTGGTTGGAAGAGTCCTTGCTCTCTTGGGCTGCTCATCATCTTTGTACGGCTTCTGACTCTGTAGGTCTCCAGGGATGGGTGACAAACTTCATCTCCCGGTTCCTTTGCCCTCCTCGTGACCCTCAGGATCTAGCCCGCCCTTCTGTGGTGGTGGCCTCCACTGCCCATGCAGAGTTCCAGGAAAACAGTGCCTCTGTACACAGGCTTTCAAACCCTGAGCACAGTCAGTATTGCCCCTCCCCTGAATTTCGGCATAACAGCTAACAACAAGGTGTGTAAAACTCACCCACTTATTCCCTCTCTCATTTGATTGTGGGTCTTATGCTTCTTGAAGAAAAAAGATCAATTGAAGAGTGCAGTGTTCCGCATGTTATATATACAGATAGATTCTGCTCACGGTCTGGACAAGTCATTTCATCTCCTATGCTTCAGTTCTCTGAAAAACTGGATAGTAATAGTTCATAGGGTGTTTGCAGAAGTTAATTAAATTAATACATGTTCAGAGTTATAATAATAATTCCCAGGAAATAGGTAATCACTAAGTGCTAACTATTTCTATTACTATTATTGTTATATTGTAATTTTCATGAGAGGAAATGTGGTCTATTTATAAGGATACGGGCTTTGGAATCCAGAAGACTGGCTTTCTATCTTGACTCTCTCAGTTGCTGGCTGTGTAACTTCAGGGAAGTTATTCAACTTAGAGCCTCAACTTGGTCAGAGTAGGATAGAGATTAATACTACTGACCCCCAGCAGTCATTATGAATATTAACTGAGGGACTGTCTTGAAAACACCTGGTGAAGGTCAGACACAGAGTAGACACCCAGTAAGTGATAGCTCCTGTCTGTTACTCTGCATGGAAAATACATCATTTCCAATACATAATAAAATTGCACACATGTTAACTTGTAAAGGGAGGTCAAGGAGGAAGGGAAAGGCAGTGCTGTCAGACACTGCAGGTAGCATCCCACAGACTAGCTGTTCGGTGACTCTAGAATTAGGACCAACATTTATTGAGTGCCTCGAGGGCAAGAAAGAGAGCTAACATTTATTGAGCACCTACTATGTGCCAGGCACTTTAAATAAGTGCATTTGAGCCTCAGAAGGACCCACAAGGAAGGGTTTGTCTAGTTTCCTGGTAATAAGACAGACAAAATGCTTGCTAAGGTCTCACACTGAGTAAACAGTGTAGCTGGACCTCTAATCCAGGACTGTGTGATGCGCAAACATGGCTTTCCTCCCCCTTACATAATACTCAGACATGGAATGGCAGTCGTAAGGATGAGCGGAGCATAGCCAGGAGATGGGCAGGGGTGAAGTCATTGCAGGCATGAGAACAGCGCATGGGAGAAGCAAGAGCTGCAGAGGCTCACAGGAGGGTCTGAGTCCTTTCCAGGAAGGTAACAGAGGAGGTGGGAGAGGTGTGTGGGAGGAGGGGGGCCGCGGAGCATCCTGCGAGGCGGTGACCCCTTCACAGTGAGAGGAGGGCACAGGATCCAGCAGCTGTAGTGCTGGCCAGCGAGGGCACATCGGTCACATGGGTCACAGGGCCACGCGAAGTGGTCCTTCTCTTCAGGTTCAAGCTGAATGTTCCCACTTGACGGTACCCAGAGTGCTCAGGGTCCTCCCATGCTCGTCCTGTCCAGACGCCTTTTCCCATCTCCTTGACCCGCCTGTGTCCTCAAAACCTAGATAGCGACCCTGTCTGCATATCTCGAGGCTCTGTGTTGTTTTGCTGGATCTCTCCCTCTACCTTGAATCCCATCCTCAAGGCTTCCTTGTGTTATCCTGGCTTAGGCATCTGCCAGGTCAAGAAGAACTGGGCTGGGGGGTGGGGGGAGGGAGAAAAAGTAGATCCCACCACCACACTGGGAGGAATTCGGACTTCTCCACGTTCACCCCCTGCAGACTTAACGCTTTAGCAAGTTCAGAGCGAAGAGCGTAGTTGAGGGGACAGGACCAGGGGAGGGGGACGATGCAGGGCGACTGCAGCTGCCCAGGGAGAGCTGTGGCCCTCTGGTTTAGGACTGTCATTAGGCAGGATAGTGAGGAAAAGGGAGATCTGAGACATATTTACGAGGTTAGAATAAATCGGTAATTGGCTGTGGAGGTGAGAGAGAGGGAGGGATTCAGGAGGACACTCTGGTTTCTAGGTGGTTGTCTGGGTAGCAGGGAGCGTTGTTACCCGCTGCAGATACGGGGCTGGAGCCGATTGAAGGGGAGGCTACCGAGGACCTTGCACAAGTTTGAGGGGCCTCTGGGCTAGATGGGGGGGTCCAGCTGCATCTGATACATGAGCACGAGACCCAGGAGAGGTCTTGATGGCCAACTGAGAGCAGTCAAGATTCCCCCCACCTCCCTGGGTAGAATGAGAAAAACAAGGGGCAGGGAGAGAAGCTGGGAGAACAGCAAAGCTTAAGGGGCAGGTGGAGAGAAAGCAGCTCTCAGAAAACCCAGAGACGCACAAGAATACGGGGAGTGTGTGAGGCTTCCCGCTGCTTTGAGCGTAAGTCTGAACTCCCTACTGCTGCCCACAGGGCCCTGCCTCCTTGATCTCCTGCCTCCAGCCCCTTCTGCCTGGATGCGCACCAGACCGTCCTCTTTCCTCTGGCGCACCAAGCTCGTTCCTGTCTTGGGTCTGTCCTTCTGACCTTCCCCACCTTCCAGGGCAGCCGTTTATTAATCCACTTTATTGAGGTATGATTGACATGCAGAAAAGCTGTGCGGATTTAATGTAGACAACTCAGTGGGTTTGGGGATAAGTATACACCTGTGAAACCATCCCCCATCAAGGCTATAAACGTATCCATCACCTCCCCATTATTATTTTTGGGTTCCTCCGCCCCCCTTAGTTAGTAGTAGTAGTAGTAGTAGTGTGTGTGTGTGTGTGTGTGTGTGTGTGTGTGTGTGTGTGGTAAGCACACTGAACATAAGGTCTATCCTCTCAGCATATTTTAGGTATGCAATATGATACTGTTAGCTCCAGGCACTATGCTGCATAACAGATCACCGGAAATGATTTATCTTGCCTAACTGCAGTCTGTACCCTTTGATCGTCACCTCATTGTCTCCCTCACCAGCCCCTGGTTACCACCACTCTACTCTTTCCTTCTATGAGTTTGACGATTTCAGATTCCTCATGTCACTGGAATCCTACATTATTTGTCTTTGTCTGGCTTATTTCACTTAGCACAGTGTCCTCTAGGTTCATGCGTCTTGGCACAAAAGGCAGGATTTCCTTCTTTTTTTAAGGCTGAACAACATTCCATTGTATATATGTGCATTTATCCATTCATCCATCGATGGACCCTTAGTTTGCTTCCATGCCTCGGCCGCTGTGAATCACGCAGGGCAGACACTCTCGACCATCCTGTCTCAGGTAGCTCTTTTTCTTCCTACTCACTTCATCCTGAGTTACTTCCTGTCTGGCTCGTAGCACCATCTGAAATCTCTGGAACCTAAGTAATTATTTGTCTCTTTTCCCATCCCCCATTAAGACACAAGCTCCATAAAGACGTGAGCTTGTCTGCCTTGTTCGTCCCCATATGCTCGGCACATACCTGAGTGCCTGGCACCTCGTGCACACTCAGTGCATACCTGTAGAGAGAATGCATGGACCGGGAGGGGTGATGTCACAGCAGCCTAGGGCAGTGGTTCTCCATCAGGGCTGCTTGCATCAGAGTCACCCATGAGGTTTTGTAAACGTGCAGATGTCTGTCCCCTGCCCCAACCTCATACCCGTGAAATCTGAATCCCCTGGGCATGGGTAGTGTAAAATTCTCCACTTTGATGTACTTTGCTGACAGCCAGGTCGGGGAACCTGTAGAGTAGAGAATTTCAAGGATCAACAGCGCCAAATGCAGCAGGGAGTTTCATGGATCTAAGAGCCGAACAATGTCCAGACTTGACATGCTTTAGGGTTAAGCCAGTCAGTTCAAAGTACGGAGGAGGCTACCCAGGAGGGAATGTACCCCCATCTTCTCCCACCACCCATGTGGTTTAGAGGGTCTGACGCCCTCCTCCCCCAGAGCAGGCACTTACTGGTCACAGCGATGGGCTTCCCTTCTGCAGCATACAGCTCAGGGCTGGACACAGCCAAGGACTTCCAAGAGGAAGCTTGCTTGGGCTCCTGAGTAAGTCTCTTCTGGAAACTCCTGGAAAAGACCCTTCCTCTTCCTCTGGATGTTGTCGTGTGAGAGTGTGCGACCTGGACCTGCAGTAGCCATTTCACTGCCACAGAAGCAGAGAAGCTTAGAGCCTGCAGATAAACTAGGTCCCCCGGGAAGGGAGAGCTGAGGCAGGGAGAAACCCGGCCCTGTCTGGAGCCCGTCCCCTCTGAAGCTTCAGTTCCACGACTCAGTACACGAGAAGGAGCCTGACCGACCCACCCAAGATGTCAGCCTGCACGTGTGCTGAGTTGACAGTGAACCAGGCCTTTGTTGTTGTTTTATAAATTTATTTATTTTATTTACTTTTGGCTGCGTTGGGTCTTTGTTGCTGCGTGCGGGCTTTCTCTAGTTGCGGCGCGTGGGCTTCTCATTGCGGTGGCTTCTCTTGTTGCAGAGTATGGGCTCTAGGCACCCGGGTTTCAGGAGTTGTGGCTCGAGGGCTCAGTAGTTGTGGCTCGTGGACTCTAGAGTGCAGGCTCCGTAGTTGTGGCGCACAGGCTTAGTTGCTCCACGGCATGTGAAATCTTCCCAGACCAGGGCTCGAACCCGTGTCCCCTGCATTGGCAGGCAGATTCTTAACCACTGCGCCACCAGGGAAGCCCAACCAGGCCTTTGTTGTTCTGCAGACCCTTCAGCAGACTCTCCTGAAGCAGGATGGGGATCTAAGCCGTGGGCTGCAGTCAGCAGAGTGACATGAGCAATCGCAACACCCGTCACAATCTGTCCATATTTTTAGAGGGTTAGAACCTGGGTCTAAAGGGTTGGAAGCCTAACATGGCCTGATTCCGGGAAGTAGATCTTTTACGACCGATACAGAGAAAGCTATTTAGAAATAGACACTCTGTGAAGTCTTTTATCTTGTGGTCACACACCAACGCCAAGATGTTCCAAGATCCAGGACGGCCTCAGTAGTCTTCACAACCAAAGTCAAGTCTTGACACCTTTAGAAACCAACATGGGAACAAGCAGAACCAATAGGTCTCAAGCTACTGTGGGTGTGAATGAACATTCCCTTTTGCTTCATGGCCCGAAAGCTGTACATCTGTTTTCGATTGTACATTGTGTCTGTGCTTTGATCCACAGTAACTTCTCATGTTATGGAATTGATTTGCATTGAACACCACTGTAAATTAAAAGAAATTAAAAAAAGAAAAAGAAAAAAGAAATACGTGTCTGAAAAAGAAAGCTACCTGCCAGCAGATCCTGACCAACAGTAGTAACAGTGGACTGTTTGTCCTATGTAGGTTGGAGTTGCACAGAATTCGGGGGCTCTCCTGGGGACCCTTATCATTGTAAAGCAAAGGAAATGGGCTTTGGTGGCAGGACCCACAGCATATGACCATAAGATTCCAGTTTTGGGGTTTGTGGTCAAAAGAGTATGGACTTTGGAGACAGATTTAAGTTCAAGCCCTAGTTCCACCACAAGGAAGTTATTTAACAACTGGAAACACGAGTGCAGTCAAATCTGCTTCTTAGGTATTGAGGATCAAACGGTAATAGATATCATTTGAAGGTGGCTTGCAGGCCCCCTCTGGGCTCTCAGACTTTTCATGGCAACAGACTAGTGGCCACAGTTTCAAATGTCAGGCTCTCCACCATACCATCCAGATGACCCCTGTGGATCCTCTTCTCCCCCTTCAAAGAGAAAACTCTGGAAAGTGTCAGTTTTTGCTTCTTTTCTTTCTCTATCATTTTACTGCTGCATTGTAAGAGTACCCAAAACATTTATAACATTAATGTGAGACATTCTAATTACTTTGAGGCTGAAATCTAATGTTTGAAACATAGATACTGAGTACACTTTCTCATCTGCGTCCTCCCAACATTCTTTCAACTTTATCGACATATAATTTAGATCTGTTTTAGGTGCATGCCTCAAGGACTTTTGACAAATGTATGCACATATGTAAAGTATAAATGATTTCTACCAATAAAGTATAAATGATTTCTACCATTCCAGAAAGTTCCGTCATCCCTCTTTGCAGTCAATCCCTGCTAAGCCCTATCGCAGGCAACCACTGACTGCATCTCCATCACCATAGATTAGACGTGTCTTTTCTAGAATTTCATAGAGATGAAATCACACATGTAGTCCTTTGTATCTGGTTTCTTTTTTTCACCATAATGTTTTTGAGGTTCATCCCTGCTGTTGCATGTATCAGTAGGTTATTCCTTTTATTACTAAGAAGTAATCCATTGTGTCCATCTGTCTCAATTTGTTTATCTTTTTACCTATTGAGGGGCATTTAATTTTTACTATTAAAAAGTTTTAATCGTTTTCTGCGGTTTTTTACTATTAGAAGTAAAGCTGCTCTAACGTTTGTGTGCAAGTTTTTTTGTAACATTTCATTTCTCTTGGGTATCTATCTAGCAGTAGAATCGCAGAGTCATGTGATAAGTAAATGTTTACATTTTTAAATGTTTATAAAATGTGCCCAACAGTGTATGAGAGTTCCAGTTGCTTCACAGTCTTTGCCAGCACTTGATACTCTTTTAGCCATTCTAGTGGAGATGAAGTGGTAACATTGTGGTTTGTTACTAACCTTTTAAAAAAATTGTGGAAAAAACCATCTTAACCATTTTTAAGTGTACAGTTCAGAGGCATCAAGTACATTCACATTATTGTGCAACCGTCACCACCATCCATCTCTAGAACTCTTTTCATCTTGCAAAACTGAAACTCTGCCCCCATTAAATACTATCTCCCCATTGCCCCTCCCCCCAGCCCTTGGCAATCACCAGTTTACTTTCTGTCTTTATGAATTTGACTAGTACTCTAGGTACCTCGTATAGTGGGATTGTACAGTGTTTGTCCTCTTGTGACGGACTTATTTCACTTCACATAATGTCCTCAAGGTTTCTCCATGTTGTAGCATGTGTCAGAATTGCCTTCCTTTCAATTCTTTAGGGTAAATATCCAAAAGTGGGATTGCAGGATCATATGATAGTTCTATTTTAAAATTTTGAGTAATCACCGTACTGTTTTCCATAGAGGCTGCACCATTTTACATTCCCAGTGTCAGTGTACGAGGGTTCCAATTTCTCCACATCCTCACCAACACTTGTTTTCTGTCTTCTGGGTTTTTTTTTTTTCCTACTTCTTTTTTAAAAAAACAGCGATCCTAATGGGTGTGAGGTGTAGCTCACTGTGATTTTGATTTACATTTCCTTACTGATTAGTAATGTTGAGCATCTTTTCCTGTGCTTATTCACCACTTGTATATCTTCTTTGGAGAAATATCTATTCAAGTCCTTGGCCAATTTTTTTTTTATAAATTTATCATTTTATTTTTGGCTGCATTGGGTCTTCGTTGCTGCACGCGGGCTTTCTCTAGTTGTGGTGAGCGGAGGCTACTCTTTGTCACAGTGCACGGACTTCTCATTGTGGTGACTTCTCTTGTTGCGGAGCACGGGCTCTAGGCGTGCAGGCTTCAGTAGTTGTGGCACACAGGCTCAGTAGTTGTGGCGCATGGGCTTAGTTGCTCTGCAGCATGTGTGATCTTCCCGAACCAGGGCTCGAACCCGTGTCCCATGAATTGGCAGGCGGATTCTTAACCACTGTGCCACCAGGGAAGTTCCCCTTGACTAGTTTTTAAAATCGGGATGTTGGTTTTCTGTTGTGGTCGCCACTGACTTTTCAACTGTCCTTCTCTTAGTGGTGTTATTCCATTTTATAGATGAGGAAACTTTAGTTCAGAGCGGCAAAGTGACCATAATAGTACTAGTCACAGGCATTGTTCTTATCTCATCAAAGATAAAGATGAGTAATCATTTGAATTATCATTTGAAGATTGACTGAACATATACTAAGGGCAATAGAAGTGTGACACAGGCTGGAGATACCGGTTTACAGTTCCTGGAGGGAGACAGATAAGTAAACAGGCAATGTTAGTACAGTAATAGGGGAAGTACGTGCCGCTCTGAATATTTGGGAAACTGGAGGGAGCTTAGTAGAGCTGGAGCACTAAGTTTAGGAGTGGCTAGGAATGAGGCTAGGGAGGGAGATTGGTTATGGTTCTTAATTGCAAATAACAGAATCGGGGCTTCCCTGGTGGTGCAGTGGTTGAGAGTCCACCTGCTGATGCAGGGTACACGGGTTCGTACCCCGGTCCGGGAGGATCCCACATGCCACGGAGCAGCTGGGCCCGTGAGCCATGGCCGCTGAGCCTGCGCGTCCAGAGCCTGTGCTCCGCGACGGGAGAGGCCACAACAGTGAGAGGCCCGCGTACCACACACACACACACACACACACACACACACACACACACACACACACACACACACACACACACACACACACACACACAACCCAGAATCGACTCAGGTTTATTTGAGCCGAAAATAAACTTGTAAAAGAATATTAGATATTTCCAAGAGGACCAGAGAGGGGGGCTTGGAGGCTACAGGACCAGAAACAATACCCAAACCACCCCACGGGACTTTCAGCAAAGACCCCACTGCCGCAGCCCAGCTGGTATAGTCACTGAAGCTCACGAGCTGCAGTGACATGGACACCCAGCCCCCACCAGTGCTGCCCCCAAAGCCGGTTGCCTCTGCTCTCATCCTTGTCTTAACATGATTCCCTGGAGTGCCTGCTTCCTCACCCTGCTCACTTGTGAACAAAACCTTGCATGGCTGTGTCTGATGGACAGAACTTGCTCCCCAGATGCATGTTGGGAAAATGAGTTTTTCTGGCTCTGTCTTCAGTGAGCAGGACTCTAAAGGAGGGAATTCCCCAGTCACAGAAAGGGTTCAAGACAGTGGGCAGGTTCACACAAACACTTGTACAGGAACATCCACAGCAACTTTGTGTGTAGCAGCCAGTGACTGGAGAGAGTCCAGATGTCCTTCAACATGTGAATGGTTAAACAAACTGGTCCGTGCACACCGTGGAGTATTCCTCAGCAGGAAAAGGAATGGGCTGTTAATACACACAGCAGCTTGGATGGCTCTCCAGGGCATCACGCTGAGTGAAAGAAGCCAGTCCCCAAGGGTTGCATGCTGTGTGTGATGGAAGTACGACAAATAGTCTGCAAAGCTGCAAATCCAGCCTTGAGGCAATCAGGGAAGGCTCCACTGAGAAAGAGATCTTTTGAAGAAATGCTCTTACAGGGAACTGCACTGCAGGTACCAAGGCCTAAAAGGGCCTGTCAAGTTTAAGACAGAGAGGAAAGTCTAATGGTGTTGGAGCATAAGAGTGTTTTAGGAGTGTTAGAAGAAAAGGCCAGAAAAATGGGCTGGGACCAGAAGAGGAAGAGCCTTGAATGCCGTGCTAAGAAGTCTAGACTTGTTTCTATAAAGCAGCAATTCTCAGACCATAGCATGCTTCAGGATCATCTGGGGTGCATGTTAAAATGCAGATTGCTGGGCCGCACTGCCAGAGTTTCTGACTGAGTCTGTCTGGGATGGGGCCTGAGAATTTGTGTTTGTCCCTGCTGATGAGGGGACCCCATGTGGAGAACCACAGGTGTAACGAATAGGAGACAGACAGAAGTTTTCAAGCAGGGGAATAATGAGATCAGTTTTTTTAGAAGGACCTTCAATGGAATTAACCTGGGGACTGAGTGACTTCCTGCAGTGTAAATCCCTCAGACGATCTACACAGATGGTATTAAAAGCAAAGGGCTAGGTGTTGAGAAAATTTGGGTTCCAGTTCTGTCTCTGTGACTAGTGGCTGTCTGAACTGGGGCAAATATGTTAACCAATTTGAATGTCAATTAGGATGCCAGTAACAATAATTACTACCATTTATTGAATAGTTACGTAATTATCTTGTGAAATACAGCTGTTCTAAGAGATAGGTATTATTGTTCCGTTTTACAGGTGAGAAAATTAAGACTCAAAGGAGTTAACTTGCCCAAGATTCCAAGACTATTAAAGGGTGGGGTTAGGATTCAAAACTAGGATTTTTTTTTAAACTCTAAAGCTTGTGCTCCTAACTGCTTTGTCGAGGTTTCTGAAACTGAGGTTTACAAATGTAGTCTTAGGAAGTTATGAGTTTTCTATGAGAATTTTTAAACTCTGGTATTTTTTATGTTAATCTTTAAACATTTGATATAAGCAAATACTGGGTCATCTGGGTGACCTTTCTAGCTGATTTCAGGCCCTGCATTTGCATATGTGTTTACAGTGGCATTTAAGTGGCGTAGAATCATTGTAATTGTCCCAGCCTAAGCCAAACGGACATCAGTGGTCCTCAGTAGTGAATGATGTGACCATGCAAAATAAAGAGCCGAGGACCCCAACACAAGCTGGATGAATGAAGCGTTCTTGGTGGTTTGAATGGAGAAAAGGCAGGAGAGTTAAGTCGCCAAGGGGCCCACGGTAGTAAGAAAATACACACACACGAGCCCAGAGGTGAGTTCCATATTCACACTGCTAACGTATTTAGTTTCACGGAACAACATCATCTGTCATATTAAGTTAATGCTGTTGATTTCAACATTGCTGACTTAGTGGCATTGCATATGTTTAGCTTGCAAATACGTTTGTGTTTCATAATTGCTTAAAAGCTACAAGCCAGGGAATTCCCTGGCGGTCCAGTGGTTAGGACTTAGCACTTTCACTGCCGAGGGTCCGGGTTCAGTCCCTGATCAGGGAACTCAGATCCCACAAGCTGCACAGTGTGGCCAAAAAAAAAAAAAAAAAAAAAAAAGCTACAAGCCTTTTAACAAGGTACAAATCCTAAGAGTTCTCGTCACGAGGAAAAAGTGGTTTTTTTCCTATTTCTTTAACGTTGTATCTGTATGAGATGACAGGTGTTGAAAATGTATTGTGGTCATCATTTCATGATGTCTTAACTCAAATCGATGCTGTATACCTTAAACGTATACATATAGGTCAATGATATCTCAGTAAGACTGGAAGGAAAAGAAAGCTGCAATCCTCTAAGGGCCTTGCGTTGAGTTTTATGGTGTCCATATTCGAGCGACATGAGAACAAAAACAATATAAGTGAACTCTGGGAGGCCCGGGGAATCTTTGTTCATGAATGGGGGTCTGCAGATGACTTAAGAGTAGGCCGGGGTTCTGGGTTATAGTCAACAGAAAAGGTCTCTGGTTAATATAAGCAGAAAGAGAGGTTATAGGATGGGTATTGGGTGGCCAAAGAATAGATGGGAGGCTAGAGATTCAGACTCAGAATGTGGTCAGGAGCTCGGGAAGGGAAGAAGCCCTGGCTGTCCTGGCGCTGCACTCACCACTTCAGCCCGGGCACTGGAGTCCCAGGACTCTTGACATGGCTGCCACCACCAAGCCTTCAAATCACTGTCTCAAGAAGGAAGAACCCTGGCAGGAACGTCCAGTTGGCTGAGCCTCGCTCATCCCCCTACCTCCTGGCTGTCAGGGAGGGACAATGTGGCCCCCTTTGGTTTCTGTAGACCCAGCCAATGGAGAGTCTCTCCCAAATAGGTTAAACCTCTAGATGCTGGGGAGCCAAAACCCAGTCCAGTATACACACTCCACTGTGGATCAGAGAAAACGGGCCCAGTTCTAGGGATGTCAGCATTAAATAAGACAACCTCAGGAGCATCAGCTAGAAAGCCCCGCCCACATGTTTGCAGTTACTGCGGGCAGCGGCAGTGTCCTGCCAGGTCCCACCGAGATCCAGAGCAGAGATAAAACGCCCAGCCTCCACCCTGGCTATTTTGGTTCCACGGCCTCACTGCAGTGGGCAGATCAGGAGGGAACCACGCACAGTAACTGAACAGAGAAAACAGAAAATTTTTTTCTTCCTGGAAAAAAAATGTTTTTTCATTGAAATCAGCTGCTTCTGATGTCTATAAAAAGAAGCCAATAAAAGGCCTCGAGCTCAGATTTTGGAGCTGAAATTCAGAAAACATAGTATTTATCATCGCAGCACTCTTCTGTTCCCGTCCTCCTGGGCCGATCACACAACTGGTTTTGCTGGGAGCAGGAGTGCTGGGGGGTGTTTGTCCCGGTCTCTGATGGCACTGGCTTCAAACACTCCCCTGCAGCGCTTCACATGTGACTGCAATTAACTGCAGCAAACCTACTGCAGGAGGAGAGATTGTGTGTCTTATACTTCGCAGTAGGAAACTGTGACCCTTTCTCATTTTGGTCGCAAATCCTCCACTTCGAAGGTGTTTCATTTGGGGAACTGCACAGGAAGTTCTTGATTGTGTGTTACTTTTTTTGCAAAGATTTCTGTACCCGGAAATAGTGTTTTTCTCCCTCCTTCTCCAGTTACATGAAGGTGTTGGGGAGAAAAAAAACCTGTTTTGGCTACTGCATGACCTGCCCCCTGTCCATCTCTCTGACCTCATCGCTACCAGTCTTCCCCTCCCACCCCTCTCCAGCTACCCTGGCCTCCTGGCTGGTTTCAAAACACGCCAGGCCCTCTTCTGCCTCTGGGTCTTTGCACCTGCTTGGTCCTTGCTTTGGCACATCCTCCCCCCTTAGAGACACACGATTTGCTCCCTCAACTGCCTTCCAGTTTCTGCTCATGTATTTCTTACTACAGAAGTCCTCCTGCTTCTAGTATTTTCTTACTCACCCTGCCCTGTTTCTCTTCAGTGTACCTGATGCCCTATACTTACTCCTTTATTTCTTTATTATCTATCTTCTCCTACTAGAATAAATCTTCATGAGGCAGAGACTACGTCTTCTTCCTTGCTAATCACTAGTGGTCAGCACATAATAGACACTCAATAAAGTGTTGGATGAGTGAATGCATGTAATAGTAAAAGCCATTTCATGCGTAGTGGAATGATAAACATTATCTCTAAGGAGGAGTGAATTTATGCTGATGTAGTTAGTGCATTGAGGATCAAGGGCAATGGGGGACCTGTACCAGGATCAGAAGCCACCGGGGAAAGGGAAAATGCAATATTTAAATCTTCACTCTTGACACCTCCTTTGCAGTCCTGGCTCATATACCCAACTGCCTTTCCAACAGTCCCTTTTGGATATCTCAGAGGCAGCTCACATTACATACGTCCAAAGTGGAAGTCTTAATTCCTCCTGCTCCCAGGATAAATCTCCTCCTTCCCGAAGTTCCCATTTCACTTAAAGCCCACCTTTCACCTTGCTCATGCCAAAAGCCAAGGAGTCATCTTGGGTACCTTGCTTTCCTCCAACCCCTACGTGCAATCCACCAAAAAGTCTGCCAACCCTGCCATGACAGAAATGGCCAGCTGGATGCAAATCTGTGTCCCCTTTCCACAGCGTAGGACCATTGATGGGAAGTAGTTGGCTAACCAGGGACTACATTTCCTAGCTCCTGTCATTTGGGTGAGGTCACGTGACTAGCTCTCATCAAGAGATATAAGTGGAATGATCTGTGCAGCAGGCCCCCGTGTCCTTCTGCATCTGTGCGCTGGATGGAGAGGATCCTCAAAGGATTCTGGGGCCCCAGGGGTTGGCAGAGTCACAAGATGAGGATCCTGGGTCCCCGAGTCACCACTTGGAGGAGAGCCACTTGCTCTTCTAGAACTGCTCACTGTTTGGACTTTATGTCAAAAACCACTAAGTTTTTGGGGTCATTTGGTTCAGTAGCTGATGTTACCTTACCTAGTACATCTATCTCCAAACTATACCTCAGATCTGTCCACTTGTCTTCGTTAGTCTCTTATTTTCTTTGGAATCTCCATCCTCTCTCATCAGAAAGATTGCAGAAGTCTCCTAACTTATCTCCTTCCTCTATCCCTGCCGGCTATAGACTGAATGCTTACGCCCTCTCCCCCAGTTCATATGTGGAGACCTACTCCCCAGTGTGATGGCATTTGGAGGTGGAGCCTTTAGGAGGTGATCAGGTCATGAGAGCAGAGCCTTCATTAATGGGATTAGTGCTCTTATACGAGACTCCAGATAGCTCCCCTGCCCCTTCTGCCACGTGAGGGTACAGCAAAAAGATGCCCATCTAAGAACAAAGAAGCCAGGCCTCGCCAGACACCAAATATGCCAGTGCCTTGACCTTGGACTTGCCAGGCTTCAGAACTGTGAGAAATAAACGTTTGTCATTTAAGCCATCCACTCTATGGTATTTGTGTTATAGCAGCCCGGAAGGAGTAAGACCACCCCCCCCCCCCACCCCCGATAGTCTATTCTCTACGCAGCCATCAGAGAGACTTTTAAGAATCCAGGGCTTCCTTGGTGGCGCAGTGGTTGGGAGTCCGCCTGCCGATGCAGGGGACACGGATTCGTGCCCCGGTCCGGGAGGATCCCACATGCCGCGGAGCGGCTGGGCCCGTGAGCCATGGCCGCTGAGCCTGCGCGTCCGGGGCCTGTGCTCCGCAGCGGGAGAGGCCACAACAGTGAGAGGCCCGTGTACCGCAAAAAAAAAAAAGAAAAGAATCCAAATCGTGTCCCCCCCTCAAATAGCTTCCCTTTGCCTGTAGAATAAAGTCTGGACTCCCTCCCATAGCCAGTCCACGGCCCCAGCTTTATCTCAATCCTCTCTTCTCCCCCGTTTATTATGGTCCAGCCACCCTGGCCTTCACTCAGTTCTTCAAGCACAGGAGACTTGCTCCTGCCCCAGAGCCTTTGCACTTGCTGTCCCTTCTGCTTGGAAGTCTTTCCCCCAGATCGTGGTATGACTGGTTCCTTGTCATCATTCAGGTCTCAGCTCAAACATTACCTCCTCATAGGAATCCTCCCTGATCACACTGTCAGATTGATGCCACTCTGCTGCCTCAACGGGTCATTCTCTATTTCATTCCCTGTTTTATTTTCTTCATTGATCTTATCACTATTTTAAATGATCTCTTTTAAGTTAACTTACATGACTTAAACCATGTTTCCTGGCTAATCATGTCTCTCCCACCTCCTCCCCAGCGCCCCTCCATTAGAGCATTAGCTCCGCGGGAGCAGGACCTTGTCTGAGTTATTGGCAGTTGAATCTTCAATATCTAGAACAGTAAGACAGAAGGTGCTCTAGATCGAAGGAAAAAAGGGAGGGAAGGGGGGAAAAAGCGTGGCGGGGGCGGGGGATGGAAGGGAGAGAGGAAGAATTGCCCTAATCAGATCAAGGACCCTCACAGCACAACCCCAGGATCCACACAGAGTTGCTGGAGAGGTGGAGTGAGCTGGGGAGAGGCAGATGGAAGGCAGGCTGGGCAGCCCTTCTGAAGCAGCCTCCCAGGTACAGAAATGACATCACCTACCACCCCAGGCCATCAGCTTCCTATTCTTTGGGAAGCTCTCTCCCCCTATGGAAAGAAAAAAAAACAAAAAACATACCTTTGCCCTTCTTTTTTCTCTCTGTACAGAAACCTTATCTATTTTGGACCCAAACCCACTTTCCGTGCTTCCAGTAAGCACTGGAAAGGTTATCATGCCTCCTTGTCTGTGTGATTCAGAAGGATATGAAGCTGTGACTGTAGTATAAAGAAGACGTGGTTTGTCCAAGGTAACTAGTTATTTACCAATATGTCTCAAATTCTTCAAAAAGCTTTGTACATTGTGGTATCTTAAATACTAACACAGTCTGCTTACTGGGTATTCCAGGGCGGCATGCAGTGGGGTCACATTGGACTTTGAAATGGGACCCACTTTTATTGATTATGTGACTGTTCCAATGTATACAAATACTTTTTTAAAAAAAATACAAGCTAATACAAATTCATCAGTCTAAGCAAGGTTGACCTGGATTTTAAAGCTGTCCTAAGTAATCAACTGTAGGGTCAATCAGACGAATGATGAAGTGGAAGAAAAAAAAGCCACGAAAGAATTTTAATACTTTATAAAGTACTTAATAATTTTAAAAACGCTGCCTTTTTTTTTTTTTTTCCACTTAGGGCTTTTTCTTTTCCTTTTTTCTTTTTTTCCCAGTTTTACTGAGATGTAATTGACATACAGCACTGAATAAGTTTCAGGTGTACAGCAGAATGACTCGACTTACCTATATCGTGAAACAATTACCACAAGTTTAGTTAACATCCATCATCTCAAATCGATTTTTAAAAAGGAAAAAAAATGTGTTTTTCTGACTCAGGATGAGAAGTCTTAGGATTTCCTCTCCTGACAGCTTCCACATACACCATACAGCAGTGTTAATTATATGGCGCATGCTGTGTGGGTTACAGCTCTAGTACTCATGTACCTTATAACTGGAAGTCTACCTTTTGACCACCTTCACCCCATTCCCCCTCCCCCCGCCACCTCTGGTAACCACACATCTGATCTCTTTTTTATGAGTTTGGTTTCTTTCTTTCCTTTTCTTTTTTTTTAAGATTCCACATATAAGGGAGATCATACAATATTTGTCTTTCTCTCTCTGTATCTGTCTGTCAGTATTTGTCTCATAAGCACCTTTCTAAGTGGGAATCATCCCTGTTGTATAGGTGAGAAAATGAAAGTTTGAGCAGGGTCCACGTTTGTGCCTGGTGTCATGCAGCTAGAAAATGGTAGAACCAAGGTTTGAACCCTGGTCTGTCGCTGAAGTCTCAGCCATTCTCATGTGCCAAGGGCTTCTCCACCCTTTGACAAACAATGTCAGAAATGATGTTAAGACCCTACTAAATTCCAATTCCACATGGTAGCCCACAGGGAGTGGGAAACCAGCAGGAGATACTTCCCTTCAGAATTGAAGTGTCGGTCTAGGAGTGTAGATTCAGTGATTTATTTAGGGATTATCAAAGGGGTCTTTTCCGGGTGAACTGAGTGATACTGTTGAAAGATTATTGAATGAGGAGTCAGGCCAGGTGGTTTGAATCCTGGTTTGGCACTGCTCAAGTAGTTGCACTAAGGCCAATGTTCTACCTGCTCTGAGCCCCCATGTCCTCATCCACTGAATGGGGTCATCAGTGCTCTCTCACAGGATCACACTGCATTAAATGAGGGTGCTCAGCACAGCACAGTGCCTTTCACGTGGTTGGCACCCAGTATGCTGAGCTCCTTCCTTCCCTGTTTACTTTCTTCTTGCCTGTGTACAGCACATGCTTGTAAGAGTTAATGCCAAAGAAGCAATTGGAGCCAGGAGAGACGTGGCAATCTCGGTTTGAAGAATTTCTCTCTGAGATGATGTCCTCTGAGTGCATCCACCCTCAGAAGAAAAACCCATGCTTATTTTTGGTGGAGTTCCCCAGCTCAAACCATTCTCCATCTGAGAGGTAGGTAGTTAACTGTGGCCAAACTCTAGCCGGCCTTGAATCCAGCATCTGCAACATTCTTTTCTACGGAAAATGGCTCTTCTTATCTCCCGCCCCAGCCCACCGAAGTCTGTGTCTAAGAAAGACAACAAGAATAGATTGCCAGGCGCAATCATCCTTACAGTATTCGAAGGAAAATTTCTTGTGTGAGGACAAAGCCAATCTCTGGACCAGTGTTAAATATCACTTAGAGATCCGAGGTCTGAGCAATTGATCTGGCCATAAATCTGGTCTTGCTTAAGGGGACTCATTCAGATCCATGCTGTGAAAAGAGCTGACATTCAGAAAAAAGCTCACCGCTGACTCCTTGACAGGTTTCAGATGGTGCGTTCCCTTGGAACACAGCCCTGGAGCAAAGGCTCTCCGTGGAATTCGGCATGGGGCTCGAGGCTCAGGTTACTACCACTCCAGCGGCCCCACCATGGGATTCCATCCAGGTGTGTGGGGGGTAAAATCCCTGCTGGGTCATGGTGGAGATGAGGCTCACTTCTGCGCTCTGAGACGGAAAAGAAGAAAGGGGATTGAGTGCTTATTGCCTGTCTGGCACTGTTAGAGGCCTTCATATACATCTGCCTAGAAATTTTGCAAATGTTTTAACCATTCACAGGTCTGTTACTTACCACGTTGTGATCCTGTGACCATATCTCTGAAATCTGGGCACTAGAGGACTTGGCAAGCAGCTCTGGGTTTGAATTATGACTGCCCACCCAGGACTGATAGCTCAATGAGGGCAATGTGTTCACTGCTGCAGCCAGCCTCCTTGCACACAGGAGGGCCTCCATACTCATTTGTTAAGTTGAATTACCCTGGGCCTGCTTACTTAGCCTCTCTAAAGCTTCTGTTTCCTCAACAATAAAAGTAGGAGAAATAAAACTTAGATTATAGGATTTTTAAATTATGCTTTAAATTGTGAGGTTGTTGTAGATGCATATGCGATTGTCAGAAATAATACAGAGAGATCCCATATACCCTTTACCCCACCAGTAACATCTTGCAAAACGATAGCACTATATCACGGCCAGGATGTTGACATTGATCAATCCATTGATCTTATAGGATTTCCCTTCTAGGACTTTTATGTGGATTAATTGCAATTATGCAGGCATAATGTTTAGCAAAGTGCATGAGTACTGTAAACATTTAACAAAGGCAGCTAATATCCTTCTAGGAGACAATACGATGTAGACCAGTGCTGCTGAAAACATAATGCGAATATGAATCATCTGGGGGGCTTGTTGAAGTGCAGATTCTAATTCAGTAGGCCTGAGGGGGCCTGAGAGTGTGCATTACTAGCAAGTTCCCAGGGGGTGTCTGCTGTGGCTGACAGGCTAAACTTTAACATGGACTCCAGAATCAGACTGCCAGGGTTCAATTCTGGTTGTGCCCTTACTATCTTTAAGACCTCGACAAGTTATTTAACCTTTCAATGCTTCAGTTTCTTTATTTGCTTCATAGGGGTATTTACAGTCCCTATCTCACAGGGCTCTTGTGAGGCTTAATTATCTTAAAGCACTTAGTGCCTGGGCCGTAGTAAGTGCTCATTAAGTGTTAGGTATCATTATTTTAGATTATTTCTTATTCTGTACTCTCTCACTGAAATAAGACCATTTGGGTTTTCCCACTAGTTACTTTGGCCCCCAGAAAAGTAGAAATTCACCTGTTCTCTATGAGAAAAGAGAGATGTGATTGCTAGAAGGTATTTGTAGAGCTCTTCTAGATCAAAAATGGCAAACATCTGATTCAGCAGTTCCTATTCCCCACCCACAGCAGACATTACTAATCAATCTTGACATTCTTTTTTCATTGAACCTCAACAATAGCTTCAGAGGCCTTCTTAAGGGAGCTTAAGCACAGCTGGTGCTCAAGATGAAACCTGTGTGCCGAAAGTGATCTGGTCTAAGCTCCTCCCAGAAGTGGAGGCTTAGCCCCAGGGCTGCAAGCTGACTTCCAAGGCTCACACTATCACCGGGAGACTGAGTGTGAACTAGAACCTACATCTGTGCTCTCTGCGGAACGAGTTGGAGTGAAGAAATCAAGAAAGGAAGACCAGGAGAGATTCACAAGAGCACGTTAGAAGCAAAGGGATACGGGTAGAGAAAGACTTTCTTCATAGACAGGTTAGTGCATCTAGAAGAACAATCAGAGTCCCTGTGCACTGCGACCATTTCAGATTGGCAGCCATTGGGGTTTCCCTTATGACCCCTATGGCGTATGACATGGGAAGACACCCCGAAAAGTGAACTACTTATCGGGAATGTGGTGTGGAAAAGAAAACTGTCTTTACAGTACTAACTGGGGAGGCCTTAAAAAATCGAAGGAGCAAATGGAAAGGCAAAGACCTTATTCCCACTGAACTGAACTCCTGAGGGCTTTTCCATGTGTGAGTTATTATCTGTCTTGATGGGGCAGCTGTGCGCTCCACCCTGTAATTCTGCCTCTCCCCGCTCTCAGTTTTCATCACTGGACCGCGCTTGACTTTACAGGCCATCGTGGACCCAGGACTTCAAGGTAAATCAGATTGTGGCCATTTTTGTGGATTGGTAGAAAGACAAGAATCAGATCTTCTCTCTGAGCAGTTTGAATGATGAAGGTATGAAAGGAGTCAGTTACTGGTGGGGGCAAAAGCCAAAAGGGGGAGTAGGGGCAGTAATAAGGGAGCCAAAGTGAAGGGGAGGCTCCTTGGTAGATAAATGAGGAAGAATTAAACTGCGAGGAGGCACAGAGAAAAGGAGAGGGAGTCTGGGTAACGACTCTGTGGCCTGTGGGGGAGGCAGAACCGTGGTTCCCAGAGCCGCCTTTTCGTGAACTTTCTTCCCCTTTTAATTAATATGGAAAATTTCAAATCTATGCAAGATTCCACAGAACAGGGACTTCCCTGGCGGTCCAGGCTTCCACTGCAGGGGGCATGGGTTCCATCCCCGGTGGGTCGGTCGGGGAACCAGGATCCCGCATGCTGCCGGGCTCAAAAAAAAAGAAAAGAGTAGACGGAATAGTATAACCCCCGGCCCCCATACCCATCCCTCCGCTTCAACCGTGATCGACTCAGGGTCCATCTTGTTTCTTCTCTATCTCCACTCACTCACCTTCTTGATTATTTTTATTTATTTTAAATAAACTTCTGATGCACTTATAAAATCCTTGCTTTGAAACACATTCTTATCAGTGGTCCATGCACAGCCTTCCTTATTATTATCATTTTAGTTACTTAAAGTAGTTTTTTTGTTTGTTTGTTTTTCAATTTAGAAGTTTGCCCAATTTTTTCTTTTACCTCCTTAAATATATTTTTTATTATGGTAAAATATACATAGCATAAAATTTACTATTTTAACCATTTTAAGTGTGTAGTTCAGTGGCATTCACATTGCTGTGCAACTATCACTTAAGTAGTTAATTTTATTTATTATTATTATTTTTTTGCGGTACGCGGGCCTCTCACTGCTGTGGCCTCTCCCGTCGCGGAGCACAGCCTCCGGACGCGCAGGCTCAGAGGCCATGGCTCACGGGCCCAGCCGCTCCGTGGCATGTGGGATCCTCCCGGACCGGGGCACAAACCCGTGTCCCCTGCATCGGCAGGCGGACTCTCAACCACTGCGCCACCAGGGAAGCCCTAAGCAGTTAATTTTAATAGTGAACCCGTGAACCCATCAACCGAAAACTAAGACTTTGACAATGACCTACATCTAACCAATGGTTCCCTGCCACCCACCCCGTGCAGTTCCCCTCCCCAGGTAACCATCATTCCGAATTCTCTCATCATCCTTCCCTTACTTCTTTTTTACATAGTTTTATTGCAGGTGCATGTACTACCACAATTATTTTTCATGGTATTTGTAACATTACAAATAGGATATTACGCTGCGCGTAATCTTTGGGGACTTGCTTTTTTCACTCACTGTTGTCGAGATTCCCCTCTATTGCTGCAGGCCTCTGTGGAAGTCGCTCGTTTAGGCTGCTGTTTACATTCCCTTGTGCGGATGGTCCGTGTCTGACACATTCCACCTCCAGCGCACTTCTGTCTTGACAGCATACCTTCCTTTTCTTACGGTAGCTTGAGCGTGTCTCTCATCTGCTTGATCAAGACATTCAGACTGAAACCACCCTGGTTAGATGTGGCCAGGGAGAAGTCACACTAATGCTGATGTAAGGGAAGCAGCGAGATTAATCCTTGGAAAGGTTGAAGACTGGTCACATCCATGAGGAAAGGCCCTCTGTCCCCATGATTTATCTGCAGAGTAAGGCTCACTCTAAGCAGTGATGGAAATTAAAGAGGCAGCTTTAGGACCTCCACCTTGACCCAAAATGGAAATCATTTTGCAGTACACAAACGGCAGAGCTGTCATACAGATCAAATGAGATAATGATATGTGGGGACACTTTGTAAACCCCAGAGCCGTTTTATAAACGTGCAGTTGCATGGTGACTGTTACCATTACTCATTTGCATTATCTAGACAAATCATTTTCCTATCCCTCCATGATTACGGTGGCTGTCTGTGTATATGGTGCCCCAGCAAGACTGGGTTTAAGGGAGGTAGAGAGAAGGGGAGAGATGTGAATGTTCACCAGATATTCTGTCTGGTCTTTAGTCCCTGCAACAGCTCTTTAAATTAAGAATTGTCTCTGTTTTACAGATGAGAAAACTGGGCTTGATAACATGCCCAAAGTTATAACTTTGGGCATGTTATAACTTCATAACTGACAGAGGTGGGGTTTGATTCAAATTCAGGTTTGTTCAAATCCAAAGCCCCTCCTCCGTTGTCACACTTCCCGAAATCTGCCCCAGCAGTCCGCACCCTTTCCTCATTCCGCGTCCTAATGTGGCAGGATGAAAACCTCCTCTTTAGGATCTTTCTCAGGAATTTCTTCCCCTAGTCTGAGACTATTGATGAACTCAAATGGAGTCTAAGTAAAAATGTCTTTGGGAAGACTGGGAACCTCCCCGAGCTTTAATCTGTGCACTTTAATCTGGGAACCAGGGGAACAGGTGTGGTTATGCTTGGGTCAACTTGTCACCTGGGTCATCCTATCTCCATTGGCCCTGTGTGGACAGCAGGAGAGTGTATTTCACAGGGGGCCGCAAGACCGTGGCTCGGGTTCAGGCAATGCCTCGCCGCGGTTTAGGTAAAGCTAATCTCACTGTAAAGTGGAACTATCTATACCTGTCCTGCTCCCCATCCCGGGGCTAAGATCCAATGAGATAACAGGCTGTGACCCCATATAATTGGATGAGGTAATACATGGGAAAACAGTTTGAAAACTGCAAAGCATTTCCCCCCAGCATTAATGTAAGCCGGTATTTGTTTTCGTTATCATTCCATCTCAGCAGAGCCGTCTCCCAGGGAAAGCCCTATAGCAGGAACCCCTAATGATGACTGAGGTCTGAGAACAGCCAGAAGGCAAGCAACATGAAGCCATTTCAAGCAAACCAGAGGAAGTCCAGTCCCTGACTATTTATTTTATGAAGTTAGCGGCTGGGTACGTTAAGCAAATGTTTTCTTAATTGTGGCAGTATGGGAAAACAATGGGGCAAGGGCTGCCGGGGACCGGGGAGGATCAGGCCCCCACCCCTCCTACCCACACCCCGAAATCTCCAGAGAATGACAGCAAAAAAATAAAGACAGGGCTTTTCTTTTCGTGGTCACATGTCTACGCTGCCGCTGTAATAAGAACCTGCACCGATTAGAAATGTTTCGCCCCCTCCTCTCCGCCCCTTCCCGGGCACGTTCCGGAGCAGACCGGGCTGTGGACTCCGGGAGTGTGCCAGACACAGCAAACACCGGTGTGTGAGCGCCTGGAGGGGGCTCTTTCCACCCCGAACTCTCTCCCTTCCTCCTCGGTTCCCTCCCTTCCACACTGACTTCATTTACTAGGACTTCCTCCTCCGGGCGAGGGAGGGGGAGGAAAGACGCTGCCGTGCGCCCGTGGGGTGTGTGTGGAGTGCGGGGTGTAAAATGCTGTAATGAGAGGCAGCTGAGCGGCGTCTGAGAGCCGGGAGCTGCAGCAGCCGTTCTGATCGCGGTGGCACCTGAGCGCTCACTTCCCCAAGCTAGCGCGACCTGTCCCTTCAGGTGCGTGTGTGGTCGCCGGCCTGTCGGGCAGAGCGGCTGGGGGTGTGCGGGTCACGAGCGGGCGAACCAGTGCCCCAGGTCGGCGGCCCGTGGAGCTTGGAGCCCGGGAAACGGGAAGCGCCGGCGTGCGCGGCGCTCCGGCGGCTGAGCTGGCGTGGACGCCGACCCCCGGGCGCCTTCCCTGGGCAGCTTAGCGAGCCGCTCTGCGTGATAGGCGGGACGCGTGGGGGTCTGGAGCCGAGGGCTGCGGAGGTGCCGCAGGTCCGGCGCGAATGCGCGGGCACTTGGCCGGCTGCGTGGCGGTTAAGGGGCAGGGAGGTTAAGGGACAGTGGGTAATGGATCGGGTCGTCTGTGGTCGTCGTGGTCATGTGTGCTGTGTCCACCGGATGCGAGAGCCTACTGTGTGCGTGCGGGGGAGGGGGGGGCGTGCTGGCCCGGAGCGGCGAGCCTCTGGGCGCGCACGAGAGGTTCGTTTATGTTCGTGCGTGTGCACCAAATCTGTGTTCCCGCTGCCTGGGCCTCTGGGGTTCGGTCCGGTGTGTGTCAGAGGCCGGTGCACACCGCGTGCGCTGGGTCCACGCGCTCCCCGGGGTCGATCGCAGCCCAGGCCCCATGCGGACGTTGGCCGCCCGAGCACGTCTGCATCCGTTGGGTAGGTGCGAGCTGCCGTCAGGCGTGGAGCGGGTGGGGGAGGGGAAATGAGCCTCCCCCGGGCGCGCGAGGCCCTGCCCCCGCCTCCCCGCCGTCTCACCTGGGCCCGGCCCCCACCTGCTGGGCTGGAGGGGCGGGCCCGGGGGCGTGGCCCGGCGGAGCCCGGCAGAGCCCGGGAGAGGGCGGGCGGCGCCTCATTCCAGGGATTCCTCGCGCTCCCGCGCTTGCGTCCGCCGCGGAGCCGGCTCGGCGCGCGCCGCCCGTGTGTGCGTGTGGGTGTGCGGAGCGGCTGGGGTCGGTGCGGGAGCGCGGGCGCGAGGGCGCCTGCGCGTCGGCGCGCCCCCGGAGTGCGCCCGGTCCCGCGCGCCCCGTGGTCCCGCCCCTGCCCCCAGCGGGGCCCGGCCGGCCCGAGGCGGGCGATCCCAGAGCCGCCCGGCGGTGAGTGCGGGAGAAGGGGGCAGGGCGAGGGCTGGCTTGCGGGGAGCTCAGGGGTGGACTGGTTCGGAGCGGGACGCGGGCGTCCTCCTGGAAGGACGGACGAGGCGGCTTGTTCTTGCGGGGCAACTTGAGGCTCCTGGTGGGAACCGAAGCGCCAGGACACCCGGAGGGAGAGGTCTAGCGTCTGGAGTGGAAGCTGTCCTGGGAGTCGGCGGCGAGGGGCCGGCCGGGGGGGTGCCCGCGCCCTGTAGCCCCTTGGTCTTGGCCAGCGGCAAAGGAGGGCTGTGGTGCGGGACCGCGGGACATGGCTGAGGATGGGCAGCTGGGATCGGCTCTTTCCTCTCTGTATACTTCCTGCCCCCTTTCCAAAACAAAACGGCACACTCTTCCTGCAGTGAGTGAGTGCAGGCCTCGCCGCAAAGCAAAGGTCTTTTCCTTTTTTGTTTTGCTTCAAGTCTCCTTTTATTCATCTCCCTAGACCTTTAAATCTCTTAGGTTAGGATGACAGCACTGTTGGGGCCGCTGGTCTTTATGCGCTTTAGTTGGCATGTGTTCGTCAGTTCAAGCCAGCTGACTTAAAAAAATCGGTTTCACTTTGATCATTGGTGCTGTGTGTTTGCTAGTCGTTATTTCCTTCTCTGCGGTTAATAAGAACCAGCAGCCTGGGGGGCGGGTTGGAGGCGGCTCTTCTAGTTTTTACCAGCGGCTGGTTGCCCCCTCTATTTGGAAGGTACTGTCTCCTGTAGAGTTTGAGTATATTTTTTTACAAACCCAAGCCTATCTTGACGAAAATGAAGGCTCTCATTTGTTTCCTCTGAACTTTCGAAGACAAAGGCAACAAATGTTAATTCCTATTAGTATTTGGAGGTCAGTTTTGCGTTCCATTTTAGCATACCAAACTTTTAACTCTTTGCAGTAGCCTCCCAGTCCACAGACTTGCAGTGTTCATTGTTTCCTGCTTGCAGCTGATTAAGTCTGCGCATGAGCGTGAGGGGAGTAGTGTGGGTCGTTTAAAGAGCGCTTAGGGGTCAGCGCCTCAAGGCTGTACTGGGGGCACGATCTTGGAACAAGTTTTTTATCATCTGTCTCTAAATCTCAGTGCTCTCATTTAAATAATGGGTTTAGGAATACTCAGAAGTTTGTTGTCTTGTACTCAACACAGTTGTGTGTGTGTGTGTGTGTGTGTGTGTGTGTGTGTGTTTGTTTGTTTGTTCGTTTTCTGTGTGTTTCCTGATGTATCTGCCTGAAAAGTCATCTCCGTCCTGGTAGAAATGAGGTAACCCCCTCAATTTGTTGTTTGACTTTGGCAACATTTTAATCCCAGGCTAATTTCCTCCCCACCACGGTTTTTTCACACTTCTGGGCAGCCTGCCTTTGCTTTCCATTTGGAAGGGAATGCAAACTAAACTTTATGTTGACCAAAACACAATACAATTAAGACGATAATTCTGCTATAAATAACCATGAACTACATTCCAAAACTGTGAATGTTGTAGTAAAAACAGCTCTGGCTTATTTCTGGAGACTTGAGTTCAAGTCCTATCCCTGTCACCTACTAAGTTTGTGACCAGAAAAAGTTACTTCTAGTTAACATTTGTGCTTTATTTTCCTCTGTAAGAGGGTGATAAAATCTGTTCTGATACATCGCAGAGTTAATTACAGGGAATAGTGTGCTTTGAAAAGTATTTTGTGTCATGTTATTTATAAAAGTCTTTGAAGACTTGAAAGAGCTTCATAAAACACAGTTGTCACCACTTCTCCCACCCGATTTAGAACTATGACTTTACCTTAAGGTTTCAACACTTCTTACAAAACGACAATTATGAAATGAAAACTTTCCCTTTCAAATGGTTTATTTGACAAGAGTTCTGCCGTGTGAAATTCCTTTTAACTCCTTAGGGAGTCAGCCTTGTCATCAACCTCTGGTGGTTGCCCAAACAAATCCAAAGGAAGATTTTACTTTGTGTTTCTTCCAGGTATCTCTCCCGGATAGTTTTGTTGTGCAACTTTTAGTTTGCCTTAATAAAATAATAAGTCATATAGCCATAATAAAAGTTGCTTTGCAGCTTTGAGTATGACTTAATAAAAGAATGAGTTGTCATAAGTTTAGGAGGTAAGAGTCAAATACATTGGGAAAATTCTAATATAACTAAAATGATGACAGTATGTGGCAATTTTAACATATCAAGTCTCTTCATTGCTTGTGTTAGACAAGCTGTCGCAGTTACGGGAACCTGGTGAAAGAGAGGTTTTTTTTTTTTTTTTGGTTAAGAAGTTTCTGCAGGGTATGTTGATTGAGGCTTGTTTTTGATTCTTTTAGGGAGCCTCTCTGAAGTTAATCAAGTCTATATGTGGGAGCTTAAGAGAAGAGAAAAGGGGATAATATCAATCAGTCTATGATAATATCAATAGTCATTTAGGATCTGTCCACATTAAAACAACAAACAAAAAACCCGACAAGTTAGAAATCAGACTGCCAAATCTTGATAGTATAAACTGCCAAGGTAAGGAAGGAAGGAGTGTATGCATGAAGTGCTGAAATCAGAAAAATTCTTTCTACCTGGGCTACACCGTAGTAGCTCTTTTACAAAAGAAGAAACCCTTGTAGAATGTGCTTTCAGTATCTCAGGCCTCAGGTCTTATAACCAGATTCGTCAATCCTCACTGTTCGTGGATTCCTGTGTTTGTGAATTTGTCTCCTCACTGAAGTTTATTTGTATCCCCAAATCAGTACTTGGAGCAGTTTCTTCCGGGGCACATGGTTCAGTACTCACTAATTTGGAGGTCTCAGAGGCTTTATAGAACATAATGACTGCAAATGATAAGAATTTACCGTATTTGATGATGCCGATAATGAAAGAGCTTCCTAGTGATGCAACGTGTCATGGGTTAGAAGACTTTTCTAGGCTACTAATAGGCTGGGAGTTGAGCTTTTGGTACAGTGGGGAGCTCGACCTGGGTATTATGGGAAGTTGGCCAACTTAGGCTGTGATGCAGGTCCATGTCTGTCATTCTTGGGTGTAGCAGGTCCCCAAGAGGACCTGGCACCTCAGTACTTCTGAATAGGAGATTCTAAGTATCCAAATAAAATAAATGGCAAGAACAAGCGTATCCAGAGTGAACTAGAAAGGCCAAAGAGTTTCTTTTATTTCCTATGAGGTGCTGTAGAAGGCCGAGGTATTGAAAATGAAGAGACAGGTTCCCAATAGCCTAAATATGAGAAAGAAAAGGATAGTTCATTGTTTGTTTGACAACTGTGTTGAAAAATCGTGGCAATCGGTAGTCTGCTCAAAAAGTCCAGATGTGAATTTTATTTTTCCTCTTTGGACAGAGTGGTGGTGTCATTGTGGGCCCGCATACAGGCACTTTCCAGGGGGCACTTTAGGGAGACGGATGAACTTCAGCCAGCAGTAACAATTTTACACCAGCGTTGGGCAGCCTCACATAAAGGACATGAAATACGCTATAACCTGAGTTTGGTTTTGCAGCTTTAAGTCCATACAGGTGACCCTGACAGGCACACGATTGCTTTCGTACTGTCCATGTGTTTGCACAGCTGACACTGATGCTGAGCTGTGTTATGGTCATAGAAGATTTTGCTTACTGTGTGGTAGCACCGCTGGGCAGCTTCTGTTGCCCGGGTCATCAGGATGACTAAATATCACATCCCTACAGTCCCCACCTCGGGGAGGGGGGTGCCTAGGAGGCCCATGGAGCCTTGGGCCATTTTAGCATCAGAAAACCTAAGGTGGCTGAGTTGAGCATTTGTGCAAGGGTTGCCATCCAGACTGGTACCCGTTTTTGAGCCCAGCTGACTCTGTGTTGATGTGATGGGAGGTGGAGATGAGCAGGAGACCGAGCTAAGTTCATGGCAGACACCTGAGGTTACCTTGTTCCTGATACCTGATGCGTCCCTGGGGGGGAGGCGGGGAGATGGATGGCTGCCTAGCCTATAGACCTGCCCTATTGAGGTTTCCTGGGAGGGGGAAGGGCGTTAAACCCTTACGGAAAGGGTACACACCCTGTACTAACTTAGTGAATTCTTTAGTTTTCTAGGACAGGGCTGGGAGGGTGGGGGAGGAATTGCCAACAGAGCTGGCTCTCATCCTGGGACTTAGGCTTGAGGTTGACAAGCACCTGAAAGAAGCCTAACAAGGGGTTTTACACAGATATATATATATATATTTTTTTTTTAAATTAATTAATTTACTTTTTGGCTGTGTTGGGTCTTCGTTTCTGTGCGAGGGCTTTCTCTAGTTGCAGTGAGTGGGGGCCACCCTTCACCGCGGTGCGCGGACCTCTCACTGTCCCGGCCTCTCTTGTTGTGGAGAACAGGCTCCAGACGCGCAGGCTCAGTAGTTGTGGCTCACGGGCCCAGTTGCTCCGCAGCATGTGGGATCTTCCCAGACCAGGGCTCGAACCCGTGTCCCCTGCATTGGCAGGTGGATTCCCAACCACTGTGCCACCAGGGAAGGCCCCACAGATATATTTTTAATTCTCTGGAAATAAGCATAGAACATGTAGATATGTTGTTCAGATTTCAGACATTTGGCCTTCAAATGAATTTTCAGAAATGATTATGTGTAGAAATAAGGAATTGGATATAAGGGGAAGTCAGGCAAGTCCTTCTGACCTTGTATCTGGTAAGATGTTTCAAATTATGGCAAGACAGGTCCATAATTCATGTCTGGCACATGCCTCGATAAGGAAAGCTAGACAGGCAAAGGGTCCATGCGGTTGAAGGAATATTTTGAATAAGGACTGGTTTCTGTTTAAGAGTGTGACATACAATTTCAGGTTGTGAGAAAAACAAACAACGCGGTGAAAGTTTTCACATATCATTCATTGAGCCTTGAGAGTTATCCGCTGGAGTTTAATAGCAGGTTGTCTCGAACATGACTCAGTAGGAACCATCCTTCCTGAATACTGAACCTGCTCTTGGAGCTTGAAGTCCTCAGGGCTTATGTTAATTCCTGTGTGGCCGGGGGCCCCAGGGATCCTGTGGCATTGCTGCCAGCATTGTCTGTCCCAGTCTCACCAACGGACTTGGTGTGAGAATCTTCTTACCTGCCTTGGTTACTGTTCATGTGACTCTGTGCCGCTTTCTTTTCAAAGCAAGTGAAACATGTCCTGGTTTTTACGTTCCTAGGAGAGGAGGGCTTGTCTTCCTTTGCTTTCTTTAGAAATTATCAGATTATTGCTTCATATATATCTCAAGGTATAGGGGAAAGAGCACAGGACTAGAAGTCTAGCTGGAAGGTATTCTTTATTTTGGTTTTTTTTTTTTTTTAGATAAGCTAAAAAATTGCTTTTCTCCAAAAGGTCTTTATGAAAATCAGCTGAAAATAGTTAAAATCGCGTTGGATGTTGAGTCAGGAGACTTGGATTCTAGAGTTAGCTTCTTCAGGAAGTCACTTATATTCTTGGCACCTTGGTTTTTCATCTGTAGAAAAATATAGTAATCCTATCTGTGAGGATCAGTAAGCCAGTGTATGTGAGTGTGTTATTAAAAGTATAGGCTGCAAGGCGGTAAGGTGGCATAATGTGAATGTATTTCTCACTTGTGTTGATTGGGCATTTTCAGTGACGTTGTATCATTTAATCCACAGTGCCAAGCTTGTGACCATGTGAAGTAGGCAACGTTGTGACCATTTTCTTTAGGTGCGCGAACTTGGGCCCAGAGAGGTTAAATGGGCCCCACAATTGGTGTTAGGCATTTAGAGCAAAGTCTAGAACATCATCGGCTTTCCGTGATGATGGATTGAATGAGTTCAACGTATTAAAATAGGGCTCAGACTTAAGTTTTCTGAGGCTAAAGTCCCGGCTCTGCTGATTTAACAGATGGTAAAGTGCGAGCAGAAAAAAGGGTTACACCAATGAGAGAGGTTTTGAGCATGAAGAACAGAGGGGTGACCTGAGAATTGTATGGATGTTAACAGAGACAGTATGTGTGTGTTGCCAGGAGTTAGTGGGGCCTCAGTTGGACACGCTGTGGAGAAGAAACAGCCAGGAGGTTAATTCACGTCTACCTGATGTGCCTGAAGCTATGCTTGCACGTGGCCACCAGAATCTGGTGACGATTCGGTATGAAATTTCATTTCAGTTAAGCTCATTGAGACCCACAGCTGGCCACATCGACCACAGAGTGATCTGCATTTGGTGTAAGTTGCTCAGGGCAGGGGGTTCACGTTTTCTTTTCTGAAAAGTCTCTATGTAGTGTTTGCCAGACATAGGAGATACCCAGTGAAAGCCTCTGAGTTCTTGATGGCCCCAAAGGCCACACCCCCCCGCCATAGTGAGATACTTCATACTGTAGGCTTGTCCTACAGTTATATTTCTTAGCTGAGGCCAAGTTAGATTAGCTCGGGAAGTGGTCCTGATAGAGTGATGGGACGGGGCCAGCAGGAATTAGGGATACTGAAGAGTGTGCATCTGGGAGTTGGACGTGCCGTCAGGATCCCAGGATAGTGATATCTTCCTATTTCAGGTTTTTGGTCGAGTGACAGTGTGGCAGGGACATCAGGAGGTTTGAATGGGGCTCTCCCAGCCTCCACTGGTTTCCACCTCTGGCCAAGACTCTCACTCTTTCCTAAATTACACGGTAGTTGGGCCAGTGTTACTGGAGGAGCTGTGCAGTGAGCCAAGCTTGGTGCTGTAGTTTTCACCTTGGAACACTTCTATGACGTATCTTGAAATTCTGTTCCCTTGGAACACTTCTATGACGTATCTTGAACTTCTGTTCCCTTGCCTGAAAGAAACAAAACAAAACTAATACACCCCATAATTCTATTCCCAAGATAGGAGTTCATGTCCTCTTGTTGATCCAAAAAGAAAAAAAAAAAAAGACGGTCCTTTGTGGAAGCCCAGAATAATGGTGTTCGAATTTAGAGCTGAGCTTTTCATTAGCACCCAGTATCCCTAGAATGTAGTTATCATTGATACCTATTATTCCCTAATTCTCAATCTTAAGCTATTTGGAAGGATGTATTACTGGGGGTAAGGGAGCTTCAGGAAGGGAATATGGGCTGTATGGGCTGGCAGAGAAAATACCGACCATTGCCTGGAAAAAAAAAAAACCCAAAAAGCAAAATATGTGTTCTCTTCACCATGAGTTATATTCATAGTTGACAGCAGCCACGAAAAAAAGACGAATGGATAGACCAGAAATGGGTGGCAGTGCAGTAGAACCCTTACAGACGGACTTGATGTCTTTTTCCAGAAGCACATTCCTCTCCCTTTTACGGGGTTACTATGTTCCAGGTGTCAGTGTTTTAAGTGATTATGTTTTCGGTGATCACGATATTGTAAAAACTATCACGCCAGTGGGAACTCATCACTGGCTTGTACTTAGATTTATTTTCCAGATGCTGTGTAATCTTTTGCAAAAGCTCATAGATGATTTATGGTTCATAAAGGATATAAAATAAACCAGACATGTCGCTCCCCTGTTTAAAACCACTCAGACCATTCAAGGACTTTTCACTGACTAAAGAATAAGATCTCAGCTTTGTCACACCCTGCAGAGAACGCATGATCCGGCCCATGCCCACTTCCCTGCCTTGCCCTGTCCTCTCGCTGTGGTCGTGGGAGCGCCCCACGTTCACAGGGCCAGCTTGGTCTCTCCCCCACCTTCCCCTTTACAAGCCCAGTTCCCCTTATCCTTTAGGTCTCTCATCTCAGAGGAATCTTCTCTGTCTCAAGTACTGGCCAGTGCCCTTTTTCTAGTATGTTTACCATCATTTGCAATTTATTTAATATGTTTGCCTTTGTTTTGACACATAATTATTTTAATACGTGTAAAGTGCATTCACTTCTGACACCCTATGAGGGAGGTAATATCAACATCCCCATTTTACAGATGAGGAAGCAGATACACAGACATAAAGTCAGTTCCCAGGTCACAGAGGTAGGAAGTCGCTGTGCTCATTCAAGCTCACACGGTTAGTGTCCAGAGACCCCCCTCCTAAACCACCGTGATGCTCATTCCCCTCTCAGCAGACTGTGACCCTCCATCAAATACTGTGACCGTAGTTTTCTCCCCCATGTTACTCACACGTCTCACATGTTTTTTTGGGTTTCTTGGACTGTGGATATTGTACAAGATGTAAAAGTCAGAAGTGTTTTTTTTTCTTTTTTACTGTTATCTTTCACCTTTATTTGCTTAGGCCTTTTGTGGCTAAGTAGTGCCTGGTCCCTGGCCCTCCTCTCCCACCTGTATCACTGTACCCGCTCTCGTGGTCCTTATCTCACACCTGGTTCCTACAGAAGCCTCCTAGCTGATCCGCGTGACTCCTCACTTCATCCCTGCAGGTCAAACCGTCCTCCCCACACCTGCTAAACTAAAACATCCTTGACATCACCTCCCCAGCCTGCTCAGGGACTCACCACTGCCCGTTGCCTCCTCCAGTAAGTGGACGCCAGCCTGGCCAGCCTTGCGCTGTCTCCCGAGTTCACCCACATTGTGCTCCCCGCTCCTCAGCAGGGGTCCTCGATCCTGCCTGGGCGGGGCTGAGTCTCCCTCCCGGGCTCTCATACCTGTGGTTGTGCCTTCCCTCAGGCTGTGGATCCAACAGGACTGTACATGTAAGCATCAGACAGGGTACTTGCACCCAGGAAGTATTCAGACCGTGTGATCCAGGTGAGGAGGAGAGGTCAGAGAGTAGAGGCTGCCCAGGAGAGAGGAATGGAAGGAGACCTTTGAAGTGGCTTTTTTTTTTTTTTTAAATTTATTTATTTTGCTGTGTTGGGTCTTCGTTTCTGTGTGTGGGCTTTCTCTAGTTGTGGCAAGAGGGGGCCACTCTTCGTCGCGGTGCGTGGGCCTCTCACTATTGCAGCCTCTGTTGTTGTGGAGCGCAGGCTCAGCGGCCATGGCTCACATGCCTAGTTGCTCCGCGGCATGTGGGATCCTCCCAGACCAGGGCTCGAACCCGTGTCCCCTGCATTAGCAGGCAGACTCTCAACCACTGCGCCACCAGGGAAGCCCTGAAGTGGCTTTTTAAAACACACACACACATACACACACCAAACTGAGAAAAAAATGCATGTTCATGAGGTAAACACTTGAGCTGACACTGATCTCTCTTTTGTAACACACTACACATTTCAGTGTTAAATTATATTTTGTCTTTTATTATGCTCTTAAATTTGTCTGTTGTTATCCCATTCCATATACTTTAGGTTCATGAACAAGGTCGTAATTCCTTAAAGGCAGGGATCATATCTTCTATTTCTCTGTGACCTCTCCCGAATACTTTGCTGAACTCAGTAATTGTGTAATAAAAATTGGTCACATTAATAAGGTTGCAGCAGATGGCAGGTGCCTCGTAGATGAACCTTAAACACCTAATCTCTTATCTACCTACTTTGAACCTAAGTAGCTTGGAGTGAATGAACTTAAATAATCTTCCACGTGCTAGAATTCTGGGTCTACTTTTGTGTCATTTGGTATCTTTATGCTTTGATATTTTGCTTCGATGCACATAGTTTGCATAAGAGGCACATGTTAACATGTATCTTTTGGGGTTTAGAATTTTGAAAGCATTGTCCTTCAACTTAATGAGGCAATTAATTTAAGCAATTGTGAGTCTAAATACTGCTTTACAGAGTAGAATGCTTATCGGCATTTACTTAAAATAAAAGACTTTAAAGTCAGGGACTTCCCTGGTGGCACAGTGGTTAAGAATCTGCCTGCCAATGCAGCGGACACGGGTTCAAGCCCTGGTCTGGGAAGATCCCATATGGCACAGAGCAAGTAAGCCTGTGCGCCACAACTACTGAGCCTGTGTTCGAGAGCCTGCGAGCTGCAACTACTGAGCCCATGTGCTGCAACTACTGAGCCCATGTGCCGCAACTACTGAAGCCCATGTTCTCTAGGGCCCGCGTGCTGTTAACTACTGAAGCTCGCGCGCCTAGAGCCCGTGCTCCACATAAGAGAAGCCACCGCAGTGAGAAGCCCGCGCACCGCATCGGAGAGTAGCCCCGGCTTGCCACAACTAGAGGAAGCCTGCGTGCAGTAATGAAGACCCAATGCAGCCCAAAAAAAAAGACTTTAAACTCAAATCTTGCCTGAATAGGAAACTGGCTTGTGTGATGAGAATGTAACTGGGTTCTTGTGAGTTCAGCAAACCTTTTCCTGTCAGTCTGTCCCAAACTTTTGTTTCTTTGCCTTTGAACAAGTTTCCAAATCCTTACTCTCAGGAGGTGATCTTTTCTATCTTACAAGGAAGACAAGGATTGTGAATGTCGTTCATTTTTCTATCATACGCCTCTGATTTTACTCACCTCCTTCTTGTCTCTGAAAAAGAAGAAATTTACTGTTTGCTTTACAACCTCACTATCCTCCCTGTCACTCAGAGTCCTCTTGGACTCTCCTCTGACACCTTGAGACCTCCCAGGCTCCATCACTTCTGTCTGTGTTTTCTCTTATCCCCGCTGCCTCCAACACACGCCCCTCATTACTTCCTGCCCGCTGTATCCCTGTACCTTTCAGACTGTCCCCTGCCTTTGGCTTCCTATTCTGTAGGCTGCGACTACAGGGCACTACCAGGATAACTTCCCTGGAACATGTCAATGGCCAAGGTATTGCTCGGCTCAGAGATTTCAGTGGCTCCTTAATGCGGACAAAATGCAGCCCAAGTCCCGTTCAGGCCCTCGGTCCTCCCATGCTGTGGCGCCGGTGCAAGTTTCCATCCTCGTCACTTCCTGTCCCCGCATTGCTTGTCTCCTGGCTGATTTGGGCAGCTTGTTCTTGAATGGGTTCTGCTTCTGTTCTTCCCTTCTGTGCTTTCACATTTATTCTTCAGAGGCTCAGCTCATCTTCTGTTTTCTCCACAAAGCCTTTCGGAATTCATTGATATTCTATAGGATTCTGTTTATAGCACTGTTTTGGCACTTAGCACATTTTGCCTTAATCCATGATTTCCACGTGTCCCCTAGGAGGTGTTTCAGGTTAAAAGAAAGGCCAATGAAGTTTGAGAGACTTCAGGTATATAGAGCTGCCCTCCCTACTGCCTCTGCCCCTGCAGAAGGCACAGCAGCCTATCAAAAGCACAGGAAGGAAAAGAAACTGCTTAGGGGCTTCCCTGGTGGCGCAGTGGTTGAGAGTCCGCCTGCCGATGCAGGGGACGTGGGTTCGTGCCCCGGTGCGGGAGGATCCCACATGCCGCAGAGCGGCTGGGCCCGTGAGCCATGGCCGCTGGGCCTGCGCGTCCGGAGCCAGTGCTCCACAATGGGAGAGGCCACAGCAGTGAGTGGCCCGCAAAAAAAAAAAAAAAAAAAGAAACTGCATAATTTGGTTTATTCCAGTGTTTTCCCAACTTATTTATCATAGAAAAATTTTTTCCTTACAAAATATGAACATCCAGTGCAACATTTGGGGAAAACACTGCCTTAAACTAGATTTCTTGCAGGCATGTCTACTGTATAAATTGAAAGCTCTTTGAAGGCAACTGTTGGGCTCTGTTTATTTTTCCTGCCTTAGTACATAGTAGATAACGTTTGTTGAATGAAATCACATTGCAAGATCAAGAGCTGATGTTTCTTTGGAGGCCTGAGGTATGAATATTGTAAAGCAAAGCTGGTCTGCTGTGTCTTGTAACTGGCACATGCATAGTAGGGACTCAGTAAAGGCTGAAGAATGCTGAGAAAATGCTGAGCATCTCTAAAGGGTGCACTTAAAGTATTTTCTCTCAGTTGTTGAACTGATAGGGTGTGTCTCTTTTCCTAATAACTGTGTGTGCGTGCATGCATGTGTGCGTGTATATATTTAAATAATCCAAAAAAGGAAAACTGGGTAAAAGTAGCCTGATTCTCTAGGTTTTTCACCATCTTTAACTCTTTTTCAGTGTTTGCTTTTATAGGTGTGCTGTAATTTAAGAAAACAGAGTTAAAAATAAAAATCCAGGTTTTATAAAAAAAAAAAAACGTTGGTGTTAGGTGGTGGTGATAGCTTTAAAACATGATATTTAGAAATAAAGATTCCTATTGGACTTAAAATACCATTTAACTCACCAATGGAATTCACACACGTTTCATGAGTACATTGCCTATTTTAAGCTACACAGTTGTGCAGAGTCTCAACCAAGGAGGGAAAAGGACAGAATGGTTCAGTCTTAGTAATTTTTGTTAAAACTAATAAACCAGCAACAACGACGACTACCACCACGATCTCAGACTGGTATAATGCTGTGTTCATAGAGTAGCCTTTGTTCCGAGAACTGTTTTTTACTGGGTATGTCTGGACAGGCATGTTGTTACGTACGCACATAAACATTTATAAGCACGAATAACACGGGCAGGAATATTCACAACATCCCTTCTTTTAGTTCTGACTTGAGCTGCTTCCTGGAGTTGGCAAGGTTTGGCTGAGTAGGCAGCATGGAATTTAACCCCTTTCTCTATCTGTTCCTGAACCACGTCCACTGGATCTCGTCACAGGCTGGGAAGACTTTCAGTACAAGTATAATGCTTCAGCCCTGTGATTTGCATTTGGTGGAGGCATTATTCTAATGGTTAACTGCCAGAATTCTAAAAAAAGTCTTTGGAATTCCATTTAAATTCTTTTTTTCTCTCTTTTTTTCCTTCTGGGCTCCAACCAGGAATGGAGACGCCATTGGATGTCTTGTCAAGGGCAGCATCCCTGGTACATGCTGATGATGAAAAACGTAAGTCAGGAATGCATTTTAAGTGTTTTTCACCTATACCCCCTTGTCTCCTGGAGTATGATAAAATCACGTGTTTTTCCACATGGTTTTGTGGCTGTATGCTGTTAATTTTGGTTGTTTTCTTCAGAGATAACAGCTTGGCATCCTTATTTTTGTTTTCGAGTGCCAGAACATGTAAGTCGTCTGTTATCTTTGGATGCTAGGGCTTGAGCTGTTAACTCAGGAAGTTCTTTTCCTCCGCAGCTTACTCTAGTGGGATCTGGCATGGAGATACTCCTTACGTGTCTCTAGAAGTTTAGATAAATAGGTGTTTGTTGATAGACTAATTGACCAGCAGAGAACTAGAGATGCGAAGAGTCATCTAAGATCATTTGTGTCATTGGAAGTGTGCATATAATGGGAAATAGTCATGGAAGTTCTATTTGCATAGCTAAAAGAGAACAAATACTGGGGGGAGAGCGCCGCTAATGTGGTGGAGAAGGGGCACAAGAAGAGAGAACACCGACATTGGAAGCCCGTTTGCCATTGTGTGAAAGTGATTTTCCTGCTCGTCCTAAGGTATATTTAAGTGTTACTGTTCACAGTTGATATTTGTGAGAATGACTGTTCTCTGTGGAAGCAAGGTTGTGTTCTTTTGTAAGCACTAAAATGCTACTGACAGAAGATGTGGTGAGATTGAGCTTTTATACATGGTAAGTTCTTGAAGGTGAGCAACTTTCAAGTTCAGTTCTTAATAAGTTGGCAGCTGAAGTGCCTGTTGCTTAAGATGTAAGGTCTGCCTTTCTACTAGCTGGTAGGACTTCTATTTGTCTAAGGCTCAGTTTCCTCATTAGTAACCCCGAAATAATAGTAGCTACTTACAAAACATATGTGAGGATTAACTGGACTTTATGTGTATAGTACTTATCTTAACTGTCAACTCCTGGGGCGACTGCCGTGCCCTGTTCTCTCTAGGCACCTTGTTGGCCCTCTGATAGGACTTTCTCCAGTCCTTTATGTTATCCCTGTGCCTGCGGCTTCCTCCCTTCCCCCACTACCACCGCTCACACAAGATCATCTTTAGACGAGTGACTGAATGAAATAGCCATTGAAGTTTTTTTTTTCCCCCCAGCCTCTTTTGTAATTTACATTTATTTAGCTTTTGATTGTTGGGAGGTATAATTATCCTTTCCTAAGGAAACTGAAGCTCAGGGATGTTAAGTGTCATTCCCAGGGACATTGAGCTCGGGAGAGGCAGCTCAGGTTGTAGGCTTTTATTGAAACAACAAGAAACTCCTTTATGCCTCTAAGATTGCAAAAAGCGTTACTGACTTGAGTAGCTAGTTACGGATTTCGTTAAACATTAATATAGCTAATTTAGAAGTTTTTTATGTAAGACAGTATTTTGCATTTTTCTGTTTTATAATGCCCACACTTAGTTAGGATCAGTAAAACAAAATGGTGTTTGTATAAATGAAAAATAAGTAATGACCTCAGTGTAGCTTTTTGTGTCCTGAGTGAAGAGAGTAGAAGTTTCTTCTCTTTTTCTGCTGCCTTCTCAGGTTCTCTCCTGGAGCCCAGCTTCAGGATCAGTCTGCTCAGGTTGGAGTCCTGAATAGTTACCAATTCAGTGAGCAGTGATTGAAGGCTTATGGAAAAGGGGGCCTTTCTGGGGGGCAAGTGGCAGTCCTGCCTTCATGGAGCTTATGAACTGATTTATGCGTTGACTCTTGCGGCTGTAAAATGTATGTCAGGGGAGTCTGGGTGTACTTGTGACATAGGTGCAGGGCCTCCGTGGACCCTACAGTTTGAGAGAGCTGTTTTTCATAGAAACAGAACAATACTGCCAAGGGAGAGAGGAATTCTTACTTTCCGCCTGTGTTGAACACAGTATATTAGTGTTTTACAGAGGAAGGCTATATACGTATGGAAGGTCAAAGTGATCACAGGGTAGACTTTATTCTGAACTCCAATTCGTTTAGGAATGGGCTGGCATGATTCTGGAATCCCTCTATAATGGTTTCAGCATCTCAGGATCATTTTTTACATTTAAAGAAAAGTAAAAAAAAAAAAAAAGCCCAAAGATGTCTGTAATCATTAACACGGAGGCGACATTTTTGAGAAACTGTTTTACTGTGGTGCTCTGTGTACCACCCACAAGAGTAGAACCCAAGCACCAGGGATTCACCATATTTTCTATTACCTAATAACAATGTAAGAATGTGAAAATTCAGGCAGTTTATAGACGAAGTTGAACATTACGTTCACAGCCTTTCGGTAGATTTTTCAGACCTACTTGTGCTTGTTCAGCGTGATTCAGCTTTCTGTGCCCCAGATTAATTCTATTTTAGCTTTTGTTGAAAATTGCTCTTATACTTCACGTTCTCCTCAACTTTAAAAAAGTCTTGTGTATGTAATCTGATTTGGGTGTCTTATTACAAGCAGAAAAATGTTCTACGACTTGAGATCAGTTTTCCAACTTGTGTTGGTGACCTAAATGGTTCCCTTTCCTTTTGCTCCTGGAGAACCAGTAACTTAGGCATTTTTGAAGATGTTATTGTTTTAGCATCTGGAGGGGAACAGTGTCTGTTAGGAATTGAGTATTTAATACCTGGTAGCCTTAAGGCTTCATTATGTCTACCAGCAAAGAATCAAAGAAATATCTCAATAGTACACTGCAGAGCTGAAGTCAATAGTGAAATGGCGGTTTTGTAGTAACACAATAGCCACTTATCTGGATGGCCTAGAAGGAATACACTTACTTAAAATAATCATTCCACTGCTCATGAGACATTGATTTAATCAGCATCCCGGGTAATCCTGGAAGGTACTTAATGAAAATACAACATGAGATGGCCAATTTTCCATGTGCTTGAGGAATCTCTCCTTTCAGGGATCATTAATACTGGTGCTGGGAAGACCTTAACCTTTTTCCAAGTCTATTTTTTAGGAGTCAAAATTGAACAATTTGTGGACAGGACAGTAGGCACCTATGTTTATAACGTCACCTGGGTGTGTCTTTAACGTGATACTGCACTTCATCATGATATGTACAGAATGTTTTCTTTTTGGTAATTTTGTTCTTATATCTTCTAAGTTCTTGTATCTGCTGACTTCCTTACTTAGGCTGAAATAGTTTTAAGAAACATGTAGCTTTGGTTTTGAGGATTTTGGTGGAGGGGGTAGTACTTTTGATCTGGTCTAATGAATGTGTATGATCAGAACAAGCTGGGTAAGGTCGGCGTGAGTGACATAGAGCAGTAGGGGAAGAAGCAGCAGTAGGGGAAGAAGGAGCAGTAGGGGAAGAAGGAGCAGTAGGGGAAGAAGCAGTGTTGCTGTTGCATCTGCTCCTAGAAATTCACTAACTCCTTGTTTGGTGAAGGTCGCTGAATGTTGAGTAATTGATGAAGCATAAATTAACCATCCTTCTCCCGGGAAAGCATTCCTGGGAGCAGAAGCTCTAGTTATTATGAGGACCAGTGCCTCAGATGTGTGGAACATTTTCATGTGTGTAGGTTGTGTTCTGTTTTGCCTTAAAAAGGGAGAAAAGAAACCTATACACTTCATCATAACATAAAGATGAGTTGCGCTCACATACTGTCTTCTCGGACTTCTGTCCTCCTAGATCACCATCTCTTCTTGCTGGCCTCCTCGTCAGTCAAGTCACTGTGTGTATAGGTTACGGTGCTTTAGCCAGTGCTTTCCTGTGAGCACACCAGTCGGGGCTGCTTCTGATTTTTTTCCCATCCTCTCCCTCCCTCTTATCCTCTTGCCTTTCCTCTCAGCACGTGACACAGTGGCTTTCAAACATTTTGGCCACGGCCCAGAGTAAAAAAGCATCTACCTTGTGACCTTTGTACTCATATTGACATAATTGATACAAAAGCTTCATGGAACAATTCTTAACCCTGGCTTTGCACAGTGTAGCTTGATTTGCCTATATTTCTTTGCGTTTTACTTTGTCCAAATAAAAGTTGGGTCATGACTTGGTAAGTTGACTTTAGGATCCACAAATGAATTGGGACCTGCAGGTGAAAAAAACATGATTTGGTTTATGTATCTCTTTCATCGGGTGAACTTGCTTTTGGCTCCTCCATGTGTGTACTGGGGAGATTTGACTAACCCGTGGGGCATGAAGGTGCTGTGAGCCAGGGTATTCAGATGAGCTGGAATCCACTGGTGGCTGGACAGGGGTGACGTCCTCACATTGTTCTCGGTCAAGAGCAGTGAAGGACTTGGCATACCCACTGTGAGCAAACAGGACTGCCCCGTTAGAGGCACTTCCTCTCTGTCCTAAGCCTGGAGTGTTCCTGATTTTTAGAGTCAGTGCTCAAGAAAATGGTCACTCCCCTTTGGTTAACCCTACTTAGGTCCCTCTTGCTTCCAAAAGCGTGTTGCATTGAGACTGCCTAACGGACACTGATGGAGAGCCTACCGATCGGCTCCTTTGCAGCCCAATTTGATGGCTCCGATCACTGCATTTATGACTTTTATCCTTTATATCCTAACACCTGTAGAGAGACCATGTATCCAAGACAGGGGCTCACCGTGGCAGCGGTTCCCGGAGAGAGGAGGAAGGAGTTTTTGTAAGCATTTTGCAAACGCCTACCCAGGTGATTCTGATGTTGGGTCCCTTCCCCCAGATGTGACTTACTGAGTCACTGGTCTGATAATACTCCTTCGGGAGTTCTGGGTCTGCATCTTTAAGATGGAGGGGCTAGATCTTCTAGGTATGAGATGCTGTAATTCTTTGGCTATCATAATCCTTTAACCAGGTTGTTTATATTTTGTTCCATTTCCTTCTCTCTCTCTCTCTCTCTCTCTCTCTCTCTCTCTCTCTCTATATATATATAGTATATATGTATGTAGTGAGAGATACTGTATATATGCTATGTATATCATATCATATATATGAGATATTGTATATATGTATGTAGTATATGTGTATGTATACATGTATACACACATATATATGTGGATTATTTTTACTGAAACATTTGAGAGTAAATGGAAGCTATCATGCCTCTTTACTCCTAAATACTTAAGTATGTATTTCCTACGTATAAGAACATTCTGTTTCATAACCACAGTTTGGTTATCTTTATTGCAGTGTTACTTAAAAATATATAAGCAGAACACTGGGCATAAAATCTTTATGCTTACAGTTCTTTTACAGCTGCACAGCCAGAATATGAACTTATCATTTAAATGTAGCCCCTGAAAGTTAGCCATAATCCAATAGATGATGATCTGCTACCGCTGAATTCTGTTCCCCCGGCGTATGGTGCCACTCCTGCCGCGCTGGCCTTGATCCTTTTAACGTCACCGTACCTGTACTACCATGTGTCCTTTGACACAGTTTCCCCCACCATTTTTATCTGTGCAAACTCGTGTAAACTATTTCATTGCATGCATTGTGGTGACATAAACTGGTTTTCTTTTAGTGCAAATACCTCAATCTCATACGAGGTCTGTTTCTGTATTTTTCTCATTAGACCAGGAAAAAAATGCAAACACAGTCACCAAAATCATGTGCCAACACTTGGTTATATTTATAGTAGGTGTCTGATTCAGGATATACTTAAGTCAGATTTAAAAAAAAAAAAAGATTCTCAGTGAAATAACAGCACAAGTGAAAACTCCTTCCAGATCCCTCAGCATTTGCCTGTGGACCTCAGTTTAAGGGTTACTGTGTTCTCTCTTTCAGTTCTCACAACAACCCTCCTCAGGAGGCACTATAATTAGTCCCATTTTATGACCAAGGAAACAGAGATGTACAGCACTGAAATCATTTGCCTAAGGATTGTTAGCTGGTCATGGCAGTGCTGAGGTTTGAACTCTGAAGCCTAAGCCCTCATTCATCTGCTCGGTGCGTCCTCAGGTGGGAGGCCATTGAAGACATGGTTGCAGATTAAAAACAAACAAAACTCTACATGCCCCCCCCCCACTAATAAGTCAGCAGGGAGGTTTACATTTGGAAAACGTTTCCCAACCAGTGAAACAGCGTTTCCTAGGTATGAAGTAGCTGTCATCAGCCACATGTGGAGGACGGGTGTTAGCACGTTCTCAGGGGCTGCCCGGACTGTCTTCACGCATGCCGGTGACTCAGCTGCCTGCCGCCCCAGAACTTCCCTTTACCCTGAGCTTTCTTTTCCTGTAAGTACCTCAGTGAACACAAGGAGAGGATCTCGGCTCTGATGACACGGGCTGCTTACAGAGTAACAAGATCCCTCATTGCCAAAGTGCTCAGGCAGAGATGAGATGATGACTGTTCAGAGGCACTGAGGAAGGGAATAGGCATTGGGTGAGTGGCTGGACTTGGGGACCTAAGGTTCTGTGGGTCGGTGTTAGACCCCAGACCTGTTCACGGCAAGGGTTCTACACTCTTCTGCTTCGTATCCCACGCATGGACCATTTGGTGCATATGATCAGCCTTTAATCAACATCTGTAGGTAATAAAGTAACTGCTGGAGTGAAAGGCTCATCTCTAAGGAATTAATTTATTGAACACTAGCAAAAATGACTCACTCTAATTATCACTATGACTACTAATAACATACAAATTCAAAGGAGTACTGATTCCCTCTTGATAATACTTCATAGTTTGCAAAACATTTTCATTTGATTCTTATAACAAGAGCCTTTGCAGTAGGCTGAGTGGGAGGTGTCAGAGAAAAAATGAAGCGTTAAAACTTTGGATGCCTAAGTCAAGATGAAAGTTTAAAAAAAAACTTGAGGTGCTTCCCCCACCCACCCCAGTATCTTGATGCGCCGTCACGTGCTACGATCATCAGAAGAGCACTTAATAACTGAGTGTCAGCTGTTGCTGGGTAGTGCAGAGTCCTCCAGGCGAGGAACTCACAGGTCCTGGGGAGCTGTCTTCTCCTCTGGCTTCGTGTTCGCAGCCCTCCTTCTGATTTTCAAAGTAAGGAGGCTGAATTTACTGCCTTTTCTAAAGGTTGGAGTCACTCATAATTTGTTTTCTGCGTTCAGTTATTTACCTTTCATGAACAATGGCATTGAAAAGATCATTGCCCAGTAGCCCAATTTACTTTAAAAAGCTTCATAAAACATAAGGCGGGAGAGTATTAGGTGCTTATTTAAGACACTCTCTAGGTGTGGCCAGATGCTTTAATCACCGTTTGCTTCCCAGAGTGGGCACCTGGCATCTAATCAGAAGGGCTGCCCCCCAGAGACGGCTACTACAAATGTCTACCCCCCAGAGACGGCTACTACAAATGTCTCTGCTATTTTTGTAGTTTTATATCAGATCAAATTAGCACATTAAATGTTAGAAATGGATCTCACTGGTGAAAATAATGGCTTGTTAATTAGCATAATGGATGTTGGAACTAGATTCTTCCACTGAATAGCTCTTTAGACACTTGAGGATGGTTTATTATTTCCTTTAAATGAATATTTTTCAGTCTTTAGAAATCCCTGCTTTCCTTTAATACACATAAAAATGTTTTGAACTATTTTAATGTCATTCGCAGTTGAATTAAAAATATCAGAGTCAAAAATCCTTGGCTGATAAACCCACGCACATATGGTCACCTTATTTTTGATAACGGAGGCAAGAATATACAATGGAGAAAAGACAGCTTTTTCAATAAGTGGTGCTGGGAAAACTGGACAGCTACATGTAAACGAATGAAATTAGAACACTCCCTAACACCATACACAAAAATAAACTCAAAATGGATTAGAGACTTAAATGTAAGGGCAGACACTATAAAACTCTTAGAGGAAAACATAGGCAGAACACTCTATGACATAAATCACAGCAAGATCCTTTTTGACCCATCTCCTAGAGAAATGGAAATAAAAACAAAAATAAACAAATGGGACCTAATGAAATTTAAAAGCTTTTGCACAGCAAAGGAAACCATAAACTAGATGAAAAGACAACCCTCAGAATGGGAGAAAATATTTGCAAATGAAGCAACTGACAAAGGATTAATCTCCAAAATTTACAAGCAGCTCATGCAGCTCAATATCAAAAATAACCCAATCCAAAAATGGGCAGAAGACCTAAATAGACATTTCTCCAAAGAAGATATACGGATTGCCAACAAACACATGAAAGAATGCTCAACATCATTAATCATTAGAGAAATGCAAATCAAAACTACAATGAGGTATCACCTCACACCAGTCAGAATGGCCATCATCAAAAAATCTACAAACAATAAATACTGGAGAGGGTGTGGAGAAAAGGGAACACTCTTGCTCTGTTGGTGGGAATGTAAATTGACACAGCCACTATGGAGAACAGTATGGAGGTTCCTTAAAAACTACAAATAGAACTACCATGTGACCCAGCAATCCCACTACTGGGCATATACGCTGAGAAAACCATAATTCAAAAAGAGTCATGTACCACAGTGTTCATTGCAGCTCTATTTACAATAGCCAGGACATGGAAGCAACTTAAGTGTCCATCGACAGATGAATGGATAAAGAAGATGTGGCACATATATACAATGGAATATTACTCAGCCATAAAAAGAAACAAAACTGAGTTATTTGTAGTGAGGTGGATGGACCTAGAGTCTGTCATACAGAGTAAAGTAAGTCAGAAAGAGAAAAACAAATACCGAATGCTAACACGTATATATGGAATCTTAAAAAAAAATGGTTATGAAGAACCTAGGGGCAGGACAGGAATAAAGACACAGATGTAGAGAAGGACTTGAGGACACGGGGAGGGGGAAGGGTAAGCTGGGACGAAGTGAGAGAGTGGCATGGACATGTATACACTACCAAATGTAAAATAGATAGCTAGTGGGAAGCAGCCGCATAGCACAGGGAGATCAGCTGGTTGCTTTGTGACCACCTAGAGGGGTGGGATAGGGAGGGTGGGAGGGAGATGCAAAAGGGAGGAGATATGGGGATATATATATACATATAGCTGATTCATTTTGTTATAGAGCAGAAACTAACACACCATTGTAAAGCAATTATACTCCAATAAAGATGTTAAAAAAGAAAAGAATCTTTGGCTGAAGTACTTACCTTTCTTCATTTGATACATACCTTTCTCCACGTTCCTCCCTCCCCATCCTCTCTTCCCCTCCCTGTGTCTTGAGAAAATCCTTGCCCTCCCTAATCAGTATCTTGTCCAGACACCCCCAGCACAAGGACCCTTCTTTGTTGGGTGTCTTCCAAACCATCATTTGAAGTCGCTGTCTTCACCCACCCTGGCTCATCAGTCTGCCTCCTGTAGGATGGAACATTCACACCTGAACAGTGATTTGTGTGTGTGGTCTGGGCACAGTGTGCTGAGGACCGCCACCAGCCTTGTCTTAGTCATGAGTCCTTGGGGGTGAAGGGAGAGAGGGAGCTGGGTGGGTTGGTGACAGGTGCCTGAAGTGGCCAAGTGTGAGACTGCAGGGTGCAGGGACCCCTGGAGAACAGAAACTCTTCCTCCTTTTCAGGGGGCGGCCCCCACCCAGCTCCAGCCACTGCTATGCCAGAGCTGGCTCACAGGAGCCGGTTGTGCGAGTCTCCTCCCAACCTCGAGTCACGTTGGGAGCTTGAAATCAGCCCTGGTGGGAGTATTTACACCAGATCCTGGCTTTTTTGTTTTCCCTCCTTACAGAGCCAGTTGTTACTACTGGCTCCAGCTGACTACTTTTACATGTGAATGTGGAGCTCTGATTGTTCAAGACATCATGAAGGCTGGATTTTTATATAAAATTTCTAGATACTTAAAGTTCCATGTGAGGCCAACAGTAGTTCCTTTGCCAAGATGGAACCTATAAGTATCTATCTAGTATGTGTTTTCTAGTTTAGTCCCAATACTTCTATTAATACAACCTAAAAGAACAGATTTTTTAAAAAAGCAACTTCCATCAGCTTCTCTCCCCTCCCCCTTTGTAGTTGTGAATTCCTATAGCGATTCTTTAAGAGCTGGAAAAGGTGATATTTAATATTAAAACATCTCCAAGTATCTGTCATGATCTCAGTGTGGACATGAATCTGGGTATGTGTGTATTTCTCTTTCTATTCATACTGTTTATTTTTAAAAGACAAAAGGCCACATCTTTTCTTCATCTTCTTTTGTTTTCTTAAAGATTTATGTTACACAGTTATGAAATGCTTGTTGACACTGTATGTGGATATAATTTGTAGAAGCAATACGTGTGGGATTTACACTTTTAGAGAAATCAAATTCAGTTTGAAAAATCAAACTGTTACTTCCTCAGTGGCTTTTTGATTTATTGTTAACTGCTTTTTATTGGATCAAACTCTTGATTCCTTGTAAATGAAATGAGTACATCTTCTTTCCATTTGAAATCGAGGGAAGTTACCATTTCTTTCTCTACTTTTCATCAAGCTTCAATACATGTGTTTTTTTTCCCTCTGAAAAATACTGCTTAAAAGTCCCTTCTCTCATGGAACTTACCTTGTTTAACTGGGCTGCAGTCATTTCTTAAGTGAACTGGGCAAGGCAGAAATCCGTTTTGTTTACCGGTAAGCAGGGGTTGAGAAGAATGATTTTTTTCAGTTCCCCAGCAAAGTGCTAGCTTAGGGTGCTTTGAATAAAACACTTTAAATTACAAAGGAATGTTTCATTTAGGAATTCGGGAGGACAAACTGGATGTTTGGAGTAAAATGACAGCCCGAACACATGCATCAGGCTCCCCGCTTAACAGAAATCCTTTAAAATAAGAAAGTACACGATACATTTTAAAAAAATAATCTGTAACGCTGCCGGAAAACCAGCAAGGGTGCCTACCTTCGTTAGAGTAAGAGTTACAAAGAATTGCCGGAAAACTGAAAACAGATGCGATTAGATTGACAAAAGAAAACAAAAACAAAAGTAAAAAAATCATAACCCCAAACACAGGTGCAAAACTGAATTAAAAGCAGAACTTACAGTGACTAACAACTGCCAGTGGGAAGGGGCCCTGGAGCAAAATTCAGGAAATTAAAGTATTCCATTTATAACAGTGATCCCCTGGCTAAGAACTGACTGTGTTCACAAAACGTCAACATCCTGCTTGGGAGGGTTCCTCCAGTGGGTTTAGGGACCTGAGAGAGAAGCAGAGTAGAGTTTAAGATCACCATGGGCACCCACAGCAAAAAGGGTGCCGGGGAAGGAAGTCTGAGCCTTCTAATAGGCAGTATCTACTCAAATCCTTCACACGAGAGGCAAGACTTTCTTATTTTGGCGGGTCTGTGTATTTGTCTCCCAACCTGCCTGCTGCTTGTTCCTCACTCCTATACCCTAAAGCAAAGCCCATCATCAGACGCATCCTGTACTCTTTACCTAGAGCCCTACAGCTGAGCCTCCCCAGGGAGAGACCTCATACTCGAGAGGAAACAGGCATTAGTTGCCCTTGTGGATCAACCCAGTCTTTTATTCTTAAGTATGAATGAATATCAAGGGATCATCAGACATTTGAGGAAAACAAATAGGATGAAAGAAAAGAACCTGAGTCAGAAGACTCTGGGGAGTATCGGAGAAGTAAAAACATGTTAGATCTTCAAAGAGATTTGACAGTATGAATATATTAAATAAAAGTACCCTGCTATGAAGAAAAAGATCATTTGGAACAAACAACAGAGTTTATGGAGATTAAAGCTGTGATTATTGAATTTAAAAGATTAAGGGAGATCAGCTTGAGAATTGAATGGATATGATTGAAGACAAAATTAGGGGTTTGGAAGATAGGCAACAAAATGTTGCAGAATTTTACAGAGATATTAGGATCTTATGCATCTGCCGGATTGAAGTTCTGGTGGGATGAGGCCAAAGCAGTATTGAGAAGAAGATGCATTTATTCGGAAAATAGGAAATAAGTGAGTCAAATGGACAACCAAAACAATAACAACCACAATAATAATAACAAAAGTAGAAAGAAAAATTTATCTGCTTTTATCTTTATAAATGAAAATGAAAATAAACCAGCAAACCCAGACAGTAAAACCCCAAAGTGTGTTTTTTTAAAGTATAGTTTATTTACAATGTTGTGTCAGTTTCAAGGGTATATACTGCAAGTGATTCAGTTATATACTGAATATGTTTGTTATTATTAGAAAAGTAGCCATCCTTTAAAAGAAACAGCCTTGTAGAGGTTTATGTATTTCAGAAACATTTAGGGAAGTCAAACTAAGACCAGTGAACAAGAAAATTCAAAAAACGTAAAGAGTCTGTAAGCTTCTGGGCTCTGTGATAAAGAACCCACCGAAAGAAATTTGATCTAGATGGTTCTAATATAATTCTTCCTCTGGTGAAAGCAGTGAGGGAATTTACAGGATTTCATTCATTCAAAAAATATTATTGAGGGCCAAGTTTGTGTAGAGAACCATGCTAGATTTGAACAGAACACATTAAAATGTGTAAGACACAACATTTGCTTGAAAGCTAGCAAGAGATAGATGTTAACAAACAATTGTGTTAGTTTTCACTTGCTACTGTGACAATCACTGCAAACTTAGCAGCTCAAAATCCCACCTGTTTATTTTATTGTTCCCTTGATCTTAATTTGGTTTCTCTAAATCTTCCTGAATTAAGCAATTTTTGTTTTGACTGTAGTACTGTAGGTCTGCTTTTCCTTATTATTTTCCATCTCTCTGAGCTTTCAGAAGAATTTCAGAGATAAATCACAAGAAGCTACTTTACCTTTGTGTGAATAGACCATTAAAAAGATCTTTCTGTATTAAATTTTAAACTCTTTTTCCTCTAAAAATGGGTCAGTCTGGTTACCAAGGAGGTGGCCTTTTAGATAATTCAGTGTGAGGGCAGGCCCTGCTTGCCTTTGTGCACATCACTTTTTTGTGTGTTGTGTAAATATACACTTCATGAGCAAAAGGAAAGCCTTGTTAGTATTTGTATCATAACTGAGCGTATGCTCCATCAGCAGCCTTTTAACCAAACAGTAAATTATTCTTGAGACTTGTTGAAAACCCAGCTGCACTAATTGTAGAAGACTAGATGTTATTCACCTATTTTTCAAGAGTAATGAATTAAAATATAAAATAATTGTTAATTGTCCTTGAAGTATATGCATAGATCATATTTAAAGAGTGAGTCAAATTTTGTTTTCTTCTGTGGGTTTGGTTATTTTTCGTGGTATTGAACCTGAATTTCAGTTGAGCTGTATGGAAGTCTCATTATTTGATATTCCCATTTCATATGTGTGGTGCAGATAAGTTTATAAATTAATGTCCTAGTATTAATAGCATGAAGGAATAGCATGGTGAAAGGTTATCAGTTAGAAGATAACCAATGAGTAAAGGAATTGTTTACATCTTGGAGGAGAGGGAAGGGTTTAAAAACGTTTAGTTTTACATTTAATTTGAATATTACTGGTTAATTTTGGCTGTCACACCTCAAAACCATAGTGTCCTAGGTGAGGATTCTCAACCCCCTAAATTTTGCCTGTGGAGATTGGGATGGGATATTTCTATAATAAGAATGAAACTTGGTTTTTCCTTTATTAGATTTGTTTGTAAATATAACGATATTCATGTGCTGTGATGTTTTCACGCGAGACCACTGAGCTACTATTTCACAGCGCAGTGTTGTGAAGCGCCGGCATGTGGTGTTGGCATTTGGCGTATGTTTTCCTACTGAAATAATTGACACACAACAATTTTACGTAACGCTTTGTAATAGACGCCATGCTGCTGGTTGTGTGCCCCCTGGCAGCTCTCAGCCAATGGGAGCCTGCCTCCCGAGGTCATGCCCCTTCCCCGGTGCAGCCTGCAGGCAGTGACTGGTGGGTAAGGGGTGTAAAGGTCCAGCCAGCCCTCTTGCCCTGACTCCGAAGGTCGCTGTGGCCCCTGTGACTGCATTGAAGGCCAACTTCTCCCTCTCTAACTTCTTCCCTTCCCCCACGGGGATGATCCTGAGAGAACCCCCCCAGCAAACTTCCTGCACACTCTGTCCTCTCAGTCCGCTTTCTGGGGAACTCACCTTGCAGCAGACCTCTACTTCCCTTTGAGGACTTCTGTGCAAACAGATGCTAATTTAGGACCATAGGACTTTTCTATATAGATAGGACTTTGATTATATCCTCTTGTTCTTATATCCTCTAATGCAGAGATACCCTAGCAGTGTTCCTGATGTTTGCCTCTCTATCCTCTGCTTGGATGTAAGAGTTTATTAGTTCACTGCAATGTCAGTTGTTAAACACTTAGAGGAGCTAGGGCAGTTTTATTATTGAGTGGAAGTCTACAATGCTGTAACTTTCACTCCTTGGACACATTTCTACTCCCAGCTACTTAGAACATTTTATCCTTGGAATTGTTCGTTTCCATCCTTGCAATATTTGAAGAAAATTATCACATTCCCTTTAAGTTTTCTTTCTAATCCTGAGATGCCTCGTTTCTCACTTATTTCGTATATGATGTGCTTCCTTTCTTTTTTCCCCCAGCTTTATTGAGGTATGATTGACAAAAGTTGTATCGGGACTTCCCTGGCAGTCCAGTGGTTAAGACTCCACACTTCCAATGCAGGGGGCGTGAGTTTGATCCCTGGTCAGGGAACTAAGATCCCACATGCTGCGCGGCCAGAAAAGTGTTTTTAAAAGTTGTTTATTTACTTGAGGTGTACAGCATCATGGTTTGATATATGTATACATTGTGAAATGATTACCACGATCAAGTTAATTAACACACCATCACCTCACATTGTTATCAGTTTTTGTTTTTTTTTGGTGGAGTGAACACTCAAGATCTACCGTTAGCAAATTTCTAGTATATAATACAGTATTATTAACTTTAGTCACCATGTTGTGCATTAGATCCTCAGAACTTATTCATCTTTATAACTGAAATTTGTACCCTTTGACCAACATTTCCCTATTCCCTAACCCCCAACCCCTGGCATCTACTTTTCTGTTTTTTGTTTCTGTGTGTTCAGCTTTTTAATTTCTATTATTTACTTATTTATTTTTCTTCTGCTTTTATTGAGATATAATTGACGTGTAGCACTGTATAAGTTTAAGGTATACGGCATGAAGATTTGACTCACATACATAATGAAATGATTATCACATAGGTTGCGTAAACATCCATCACCTCATGTAGGTAGAAAAGGAAAGAAGAAAAATTTTTTTTCCTTGTGATGAGAACTCTTAGGATTTAGTCTTTTAGCAACTTGCATACATAAGATGCAGCAGTGTTAATTATATTCCTCGTGTTGTACATTACATCCCTAGTACTTATTTATCTTATAATTGGAAGTTTGTACCTTTTGACCAGCTTCATCCAATTCCTCCGACCCTGACCCCACCCCCGCCTCTGGTAATCACAAATCCACTCTCTTTTTCTGTGAGTTTATTTCTTTGTTTTTGAAGTATAATTGACCTATAACACCGTGTTAGTTCCTGGTGCACAACATCGTGGTTTGATATTTCTGTATATTACAACATGATCACCACGATAAGTCTAGTTACCATCTGTCACCGTACAAAGATATCACGTTTTTATTGACTCTGCTCCCCAGACTGTATACTCATACCTGTTTCTCATTTATTTTGTAATTGAAAGTTTGTACCTCTTTTTTTGATTGAGGTATAGTTGATGTATAATATTATATAAGGTTCAGGTGTACAACATAATGATTCACAATTTTTTAAGGTTATCTTCCATTTTTAATTATTATAAAATATTGACTGTATTCCCTGCATTGTACAATATATCCTTAAAGGTTATTTATTTTATACATAGTTTGTGCCTCTTAATCTCCCTCACCTATTTCTCTCATTCCCTACCCCACCCTCGCCGGCAATCACCTGTTTGTTCTCTGTATCTGTGACTCTGTTTCTCTTGTTATGTTTGTTCATTTGTTCTGTTTTTCAGATTCCACATGTAAGTGAGATCATATGGTATTTATCTTTCCCTGTCTGGCTTATTTCAGTTAGCATAAGGTCCTCCAGCTTCTTCATGTTGTTGCAAATGACAGGATTTCCTTCTTTCTTGTGACTGAATAATATTCATATATGTATTTATATAAATATATAATATCTCCTTTTCTTACATTAATATGTATTCATATATTCTCACTGTATTTCTCACAGTAATATCTACAAATATAATGTATATTAATATATAAATGTCTTACATTTTTCACATTGATATCATATATATTATATATACACACACATATATATCACATTTTCCTTATCCATGTATCTGTTTACCGACAGTTTGTTTCGATACCTTGGCTATTGTGGATAATGCTGCGTTGAACGTGGCAGTGTAGCTATCTCTTTGAGATACTGATCATTTCCTTTGGGTATATACCCAGCAGCGGAATTGCTGGATCATATGGTAGTTCTATTTTTAATTTTGGGGGGAACTTGCATACTGTTTTCTGTAGTAGCTGCACCAATTTACATTCCTGTCAACAGTGCGCAAGCGTCCCCTTTTCTCCACACTCTTGCCAACACTTGTTATCTCACCTTTTTGATAATAGTCATCCTAACAGGTGACATCTCTTTGTGGTTTTGATTTGCATTTCCCTGATGATACAAAGGTGTAGTTGAGCACCTTTTTATATACCTGTTGACCAGTCATATGTCTTCTTTGGAAAAATGTCTATTCACCTCCTTTGCCCATTTTTAAATTTCGTTGTTGTTGGTGGTGGTTTTTTGGGTTTTTTTTTGGCTGTTGAGTATTGAGTATCATAATACTAAATATTAACCCCTTTATATAAAGGGAATTATATAATATTAACCCTCGATATTAACTCATAATATTAACCCCTTATCAGATACATAGTTTGACTTTTTTTTTCTCTTCCATGGATTGCCTTTTTATTTTGTTGATTGTTTCCTTTGTTCTGCAGAAGCTTTTTAGTTTGATGTAGACTCAGTTGTTTATTTTTGCTTTTGTTGCATGTCCTTTCCATGTCATATCCAAAAAAATCATTGCCAAGACCACCGTCAAGGAGCTTATCCTTTATGTTTTCTTCTAGGAATTTTATGGTTTCAGGTCTTAATTTAAGTCTTTAATCTATTTGGAGTTGATTTTTGTATATGGTATAAGGGTCCAGTTTCATTCTTTTGAATGTGGATATCTAGTTTTCCCAGCATTGTTATTGAAGAGACTATCCCTTCCACATTGTGTATCCTTGGCACTCTTGTAATAGATTAGTTGAACTGTATTTGCATGGGTTTATTTCTGGGTTCTCGATTCTGTTCCACTGGTCCTTGTGTCTGTTTTTATGCCAATACTATACTGTCTTTATTATTCTAGTTTTTTTGTTTTTTTTTTTTAATGCTGTACGCGGGCCTCTCACTGTTGTGGCCTCTCCCGTTGTGGAGCACAGGCTCCGGACGCGCAGGCTCAGCGGCCATGGCTCACGGGCCCAGCTGCTCCGCGGCATGTGGGATCTTCCCGGACCGGGGCACGAACCCGCGTCCCCTGTATCGGCAGGTGGACTCTCAACCACTGCGCCAGCAGGGAAGCCCATTATTCTAGTTTTATAATATAGTTTGAAATGAGGAAGTGTGATGCCTCCAACTTTGTTCTTCTTTCTCAAGATTGCTTTGGCTCTTCAGGGTTCCATATAAATTTTAGGATTGTTTATTTTATTTCTGTGAAAAATGCCAGTGGAATTTTAGTAGAGATGGCTTTGAACCTATGGATTGCTCTGGATAGTGTGGACATTTTAATAATGTTAATTCTTCCAGTCCATGAATAGGAGACATATTTCCATTTATTTGTGTTGCCAATTTCTTTTATCCATGTCTTACAGTTTTCAGTGTACAGATCTCTTACCTCTTTGGTTACATTTCTGAACCCCTTATCATTCTTAATTATGTTCCAGCTTGTTTTTATTTTAAAATGTGGTTCAGACCAGGCCTTGTCATGGTATTACATTTTCCATATATACTGTTACCCCATTTGAAAACCTTTGCACAACCTGCGGTCTCTGCTTGAAGTACGCTTCTTCCCCATCTGAGTTGCTGGCTCCTCCTTCACGGTCAGTCTCCACCTTGAATGTCCCCAGGGCCGGAGTTTGACTTCCATGAGCCTGAGGCACGTTTGCTCTTGCAGGCGCCTGCCTTCCTCAAAAATGTTTTAAGAATTATATTTTACAACTGCTTTGGTATAAAGATGAATATATTGATATTATACATTAAAACATACTCTTCAAACTAATGGTTCATTTTTTCCTTCTGATTTTGAAAACAATTAAACCATTCTCACGGGCGACCCCTGCTCTGCCACACGATGCTACAGTACATAACGTATTTACCTCTGTAACCTCAGTATCTAGAGCAGAGCCAAGCTCATGAATGAATGAAGAAAGATACACTGGGCTCCAAGTCAAGAATTCTCTGACCAGAGTACATGAGAATTGGATATTTTGAAAATGTTTCAACCCGTATTAAGTTTTTATTATCTACCTAATACCTGCTCATTGTGGAAAGTCTGATAAATTCAGAAAAGTGGGAAGAAAAAACTCATAATCCGACCATCCAGAACATCACGTGTCTCTTCTGCTTTGTTTCTTCTCATCAGTTTTCTGTGCCTGCTTTCTTCTTTCATACGCTCACTGCTGGACGCACTCTTTAATACCCCTTTCCACTTAATATAATGTAAGCATTTTTTAACGTGAGGAAATGTTCCCACATACTTTAACGGTTGTATAATATGCCATCCAGTGCATGGGCCAAAACAGATGCTCCTCTATTGTTGGAGTTTAAAGTTATTTCTAATTTTTCCCTTTTATACATAATACTGCAGTGAATGTCATTTATTCAGGCAGCTTCTTCTTGCCTTTCCCCCCTTTTTAGGGTTATTTCTTTATGGTGAGTTCCCAGACATGAATTACTGGGTCCAAGAATGCATGTATGCTGTTATCACTACTTCTATCCTGGCTGTCCTGGGGTCTTTTCTTTTTCTTGTTTTCTTTCTTTTTTTTTAACTTTTCCCTGGCTCCTATCTTTATCACATAGAGCTGAATTTTCAGTTAAATGAATTTTTAATGGGTGGAATTAATACTTTGCTATTTATAGTTTATTGTTTCACACGTTTTAGTTTATTATTTCCAAGTAGGTATATAATTTTGAAGGTAGGATTTTATATTCTCAATTTTTCATTGTGCCCAGCACAGTATAGAATTCACAGTAGGTACTTAGTTTTGGTTGATTGGTTGAGAAGAAGAGAATTTTAGAAGGGGACCTAATGCTGGGGAAAGATGACACAGTTTTATTGCTGTCAGATCAGATTGTCAGTTCTAGACATATGAATTTGGAATGTATTCTAGTAATAATAATAATAGTAATAATCGACTCCATGGGAATGGATCATCTCGGAAGGAGAGAAAACCACAGCAGATGAGAACAAGGCAGGGGACAGAGCCCTGGGGAGGGGAGGAGGGCTGCTGCCCTCTACTGAATACCTGCTATAATGGTGTGAGCATTTCCACGTTTACTTCCCACCCATCCATCCATTCATCCAACAAATACTTATTGAAAGCTTATGAAGTGTCCGATGTCGTGCAAAGTAGCGAGATGGAGAGTATTGTCTCCGCCTGGCAAAGATTGGGAGAGACGGGGTGAGAAACCAGACTTGACAGATTCCACAGTGCATATCCTTTCCACTGGGCTGTTTCAGTGTAGGTGGAGATGATTAAATTGACTATTTGGAGTTCACCGTGCAAGTGTTATTTAGAATTTTGTTAAGGAGCTTGTACAAGTGCTGCGGATGAGGAAATAAAATTGGCTAAACGGTATCCACCAAGTCTGTGGCATCTTCCCGCTGTCCCCCCGCTGCCCTTCTGGGATTAGTCTTAGAATGTTACCGGAACCACGTTTTGGTCTAGTCTGCCCTGCAACAGGCTTGTCACCATGTCAGTCTGCCGTCTCCCCCAGGCGTCTTGATCTTTTGTGTCGTACTTTAAGCAAAATAAAATTTTAATTTTAAGTTGAATATTATTTTTCTTAGTAGGTGTAAATTTGGTAGTGTTTTGGGATATTTGATTAAAATACTGCTGTAGGAAAGAGCACACGGTTGTCATAGTAGGGAATACTTAAAAATAAGATGGCATTTCTTAGGAACATCCCTTTGCTGTGATTTTTTTTTTTTTTAATGAATACACTTAAAATTTTTTGTCATGAAAAATTTCCAACATAAACAAGTAGGGAGAACATCATAATGGACTCTCTTATTCCCTTCAACCAGATCAGGATGAGATGCTGAGGATCAAAGCTAAACAAAAGCCGGTTTAAAAGGAAGAGAGTTGCCAGCGGGAACAGAATTCCTGCTGAAAGATAATTAGTGCTTAGATGAGAATTAATACTATGTATCTTTGGAGTGAACAATGCCATGATATTAAGGATTTAGCTATGGGTCTGAGCCATTTATTTGATGTGAATCTTTAAGGAGCCTCTGTTCTTGAGAACTACCATCTGAGAATAGTGGCTTTCATTGAAGCAAGCCCATAGAATTGTTGATTTAAATTGTCAACAATATGGCTTCAACATTAAGCGAAATTTTAAAAAATGACTGCCTGTGTATTCACATATACTCTACTCATTATAGCACTAAAAAAATTTGCAGTCTACTTTGTTTTTTGGATTCTAACAAATCATATGCATGGTCACTGATGGGAGTACAGATTAGCAGACTGTTCATACTTATTAATTCAGTAGTTCTGCTTTTAGGAATTTATCCTAAGAAAATAATCCGAGGCTTACACAGTGATGCTTAGGGTGGTATCACATGATATAGAAAACAACCTAAATATTTAACAGTAAAACTATACATGCGGTATGACACTAATTCTGCCAGAAATGTGTCTCACATAGGTAAAAACTCGTGTCAGTTTTAGCTGTAGTTATCTTTTGATCCATAATATTGGAGACGCAGTAAGCCCCTTGTATCTGGAAACTCATTCCTGGGGAAATTTCATTGGTAATTCTTCTTATCTCTGTTTTTTGTTTTTCTTCTTTTCTCCTTCTGGCGGTTTTATTTTTCAGATGTTGGGCTTCCTAGACTGGTCTTCTCATTTTTCCACCCCGTTCTCCCTTTTTTCCTTCTTAACTTTTTATTTTACTTTCTGGAAGACGTTTCTCAACTTTATTTTCCAATTCTTCTATTATTTTTAAAACTTCTGCTATCATGTTTTTAGTTGCTAGAGCTCTTTTGAAAAATCACACCCTCTTTCAGGGCTGCTATATCTCTCGGGCAATTGATAGAGTATTTTGAAAATTTTCCTTCTTCTTGCATAGTCTTTGTGTCCTTGGGACGCTTTTGGGGTTTGGTTTGGCCTCTATCTTCCATGTTAGTGGCTTTCCTAAAAGAAATATCTGCATGTCTACTGATGGTTAAGGTCAGAGAAGAAATCACAGAGTTGAATAAAAGGTGGGGGGTGGCGGCTTGTACTCTGAGCCCCACTGTAGAGGGACCTCTGGGGGCCGCCTGTCTGTTAGGAGAACCTGCAGTCTCAATATAGTGGGTCTTTCATCTTGGGCTGGTCATGTCTCAGAGCTTCCCAGAGTTTAGAAGTCTGGCTGCTGGCATTCTGGAAGCCAAGAGGGGGACGTGTAATCAGCCTGCCAAGTGAACTTGGCTAGGTGCTCAGCTAGCACAAAACTGTGTCGTTTTATACCCGACCCCTTGTTTGCTATTCCTTTACTCTGCATTTTTTTTTTTTTTTTTTCCTCTAACTGTTGTGGCCTCTCCCGTTGCGGAGCACAGGCTCCGGACGTGCAGGCGCAGCGGCCGTGGCTCACGGGCCCAGCCACTCCGCGGCATGTGGGATCTTCCTGGACCGGGGCACGAACCCGTGTCCCCTCGGACTCTCAACCACTGTGCCACCAGGGAAGCCCTACTCTGCATTTTTAAAGACAGCTTTATTGAGATACTTAGATTGATGTACCACACAATCGACCAATTTAAAGTGTACAGTTCGATGGTGTTAGAATGTTCCCAGGGGTAGTATATTTGTAGCTTTGTGTAAATATACTTTTTTCTTTTTTTTAAATTGAAACATATTTGACATATAACATTGTGTAAATTTAAAGTATACAACACGTTCGATACATTTATATATTTTGATATGATGGCCATTGTAGTGACGGCACCTCTATCACATCACATAAATACCATTTCTTTTTTTGTGATGGGAATAATTAAGATCTAGCCTCTTAGCAATATTGTATTATGATACAGTATTGTCTGTATTCACCATACTGTACATTAGATCTCTAGGACTTACTGTCTACTCGTTGCAAGTTTGCATCCCGAAACACCATCTCTCCTATCCCCCCATCCCAATCCCTGGTAACCACTATTTTCCTTTCTGTTTTTATGAGTTTGCCGTTTTTAGATTCCGCAAGTAAGCGAATCCTGCATTTCTTTTTAGAGGACTTATTTCTTCCTGATATTATCTTATGTACTTGTGCACTGTCTCTGTCCCTCACAGGAATGCTAGCTCCTCAAGGGCTGGGACTTTGTTCACTGCCAAGCCCCGGCATGTAGAACAGCACCTGGTCTGTGGAGGCTCTCAACAGTGTATGTTATCACGTGGAGTTCTGCTTGGAAGGCTTGTATGGGCTTCCTTCCCTTTCCAAACCCCTCTGGACTCTCAGCTTTTGTCAGTGATTGCGAGGCTGCTTGTTGAAGTAGAAAAACGTTGAACTAATGATGGAGTTTTGGACTAAATATGTTTCAGAGGCCTGTTTCACTTCTTGCTCTGGCAATAACTGTGTTATTTATTTAATCTTTTTTGTATTCCCTTTTTCTTAGTGGGACTAATACCTGCTCTGCCTGCTTCCCATGAGTTGATCTTGTGAAAGTGCTTTAAAAAAGTATACAGTGCTGTTCTAACTCAGGGCATTTAAAAATTAGGAACAAATTTGTTGACAATTTTCAAGCCCTTAACTTTGGAAAGTTGGCCATTGTTACCATTGTCTATTACCATTGTTCATGGTAACAGAATAGCCTTGAAGGCAATTAGAACAAGTAATGTACAAGCTGAGTTCGTGAATAACAGCGTTGTCTCTTTGGGGATTAGGACAGGCGATGGAGGGAATATTGTGATAATATGATATTAGGAAGGTGATAATACAGTATGGGTCGAGAATATGATGTTTACCTCTTCAGTGGCCCAGTTTGTGTCGTTAACTTAGTGACAGCTGGCTCAGGAGGCAGCGCGGCGTTGCTCCTGGGAGCGGGCTGCAGTGTTGTTTGTTTTCCACCTGAGGTTAATTCACGGGAACTTGAAAATGTGCACTTTTTTTTTTTTAAGTGGGATATAGGTGAATGGGGTTCCAAGATTCCTTCTTTCCAAACTAATAATTATTATTTGGAATTGAACTCCCTGTCGAGTGACACTTACTAATTCGTATTGGTCAGTAAACAGGAACCCGGAGCCTGAAGGCAGGTGTTGGTGCTCAGCTTGGTTTTCTCAGGCCTGGGGGATGGAGCAGGCCTGTCCCCGCCCAGCGCTTTTCTCTTTGCCTTGGCTGCACCTCAACTCATAGCTTATTATCTGTCATTGATCCACACAGAGCTCAGCTCTGATCAATCTGTTTATCACACTTAATCCTCATTTTCCATCCATTCCCCGTCAACAGCCATCGTAGTTTGCTCAGCGTGTGTCCATGTGCTGCAACTTTCTTCTCTTCTTTCCCTTTTCTCTTCTGAGTCATTAATTCAACAAATATGTGTTGAGCATCCGTCCTGGGCTTGGCACTCTTTCGGGTACTGGGACACAGCAGCAAACACCCCCAAACCTTGTCCTCATGGAGTTACATGGACTGTCTTCCATCTGGGATGCCTCTTTTAATTACCTCCAGTATAAAGTAAAAGTATGTAATGAAACAATCCATGAATATCCTGGCTAAAGTTTATTGGTCTCTGTCCATATTTTAAAAAGTTAATTGCATGTGATAAATTTTTCTGAAAAATTAAGCTTTAATTCTTTGACTTATAATGATCCTGTGTTGACTTTTATTTATTTATTTTTTTCCTGCTTGGGTCAATGGTACTCAGTAAAGAAGGATTTCTCTACTCTGGTAAAATGCTATCAAACAGCATTGTCAAAACCTCCACCCTGATCAGTCAGCAGAATCAACTTTGAGGCAAGAGCCTCCACCAGCCAAAAAAAATTATGGGGCTTCCCTGGTGGCGCAGTGGTTGAGAGTCCACCTGCCGATGTGGGGGACACGGGTTCGTGCCCCGGTCCGGGAGGATCCCACATGCCGCAGAGCAGCTGGGCCCATGAGCCATGGCCGCTGAGCCTGTGCGTCCAGAGCCTATGCTCCGCAACGGGAGAGGCCACAGCAGTGAGAGGCCCGTGTACCGCAAAAAAAAAAAAAAAAAAAAAGAAAAAAATTATGATTTGCTGAACGCTCTGATGATGCTTAGTAATTTTAGCAATAAAGTATTTTTAATTGAGGTATGTACACTGATTTTTTAGGCATAATGCTATTGCACACTTAGTACACTGCAATATAGTGTAAATATAACTTTTATGTGCACTGGGACATCAAAAATACTGTGTGACTCACTTTATCACAACATTTCCCTTATTGTGGCGGTCTGTAACCAAACCTGCATTATCTTCAAGGCATGCCTGCAGTGTTCTTTCTGTGCATTATTTATTTGCATTTATCAATACTATTATTTTATTAAGACTCTTCAAGATTGTTGGCATAAGTAAGATTGGTCTACAATTTTGTCATTGTTTGCTGTCGTTCAGTTAGCTTTTTTTCAGCATTTGGAATTGATACTATGTTTGCCACACAAAATGAATAAGAAACTGTTACTTTTTCTAAATCATTCAGGAATAATAAAACAGTTTCCATGTTAAAGAAAGGAAGAAAGGAAGAAAGAAAAGGAAGGAAGGAAGGAAAGAGAGAGAGAAAGAAAGAAAAGAAAGAAAGAAAGAAAAAGAAAGAGAAAAGAAAGAAGAGAAAGAAAGGATTTCCTCCCTCTACTGAATAGTGGAGATTTGCTGTGAAACCTGGCCTGGTAGAATAGATGAGAGAGTACTTGCTGTTATAAATTCAGTTCTAGGAGTAGTGGCCTGAGAATTCACTATGATATTTACCCTTTCTTTTTTTCTTTTTTTTTTTTTTTGCGGTACACGGGCCTCTCACTGTTGTGGCCTCTCCTGTTGCAGAGCGCAGGCTCCGGACGCGCAGGCTCAGCGGCCATGGCTCACGGGCCCAGCCGCTCCGCAGCATGTGGGATCTTCCCAGACCTGGGCACGAACCCGTGTCCCCTGCATTGGCAGGCGGACTCTCAACCACTGTGCCACCAGGGAAGCCCCTGCCCTTTCTTTTTCCATTAAGATAAAGCGCTCTGCATTCTCTTTTTATTCCGTTTATAGAATTTTTTATCGGTAACTTTTTCAGTAAATGTTTATAAATAGCTTTTATTTCTCATAATTGGCTGTCTGTGCAGGTCTGTGGATTATTAGAAAGTGCACAAATGAAGATGCTAGGGGACTTGGTTTCCATAGCAGTGTGGCTTTGAACCTGTTTGCTTCTCTGTGGTCTCACCCGTAAAAGGAAGGGGCTGCAGGAGGCTGTTTGCAAGGGTCTTGCTCTGCCAAGAAATTTAGCACAGCCTCAGCAAGGGAGCGATGATAGAGGTCAGGATGCAGATGACACTTCCTTGCGAAAGTTTGACAGGTGATGTTTGTACAAACTTTGACTTGGAAATCCACAGCTGTGCTGGAAAATTCATGGGGAAATATGAAAAATTTGCCAGGATATTGAATGAGAATGAAGATGTTTTTTAAAATAAGAAAATAACAGGACAGTAAAATTTACAACAAGAAGAAAAAAACACTAAGTAGAAGCATATGTTTTCTTCTTGAGCTATTTTATTTTTTTTGAAATCCCGTTCTCTCTTTTTTTTTTTTTTGGCTGTGCTGTGTCTTTACTGTTGCATATGGGCTTTCTCTAGTTGTGGCGAGTGGGGGCTACTGTTCGTTGTGGTGCACGGGCTTCTCACCGTGGTGGCTTCTCTGCTGCGGAGCCTGGGCTCTAGGTGTGTGGGCTTCAGTAGTTGTGGCCTGAGGGCTCAGTAGTTGTGACTCAAGGGCTCTAGAGCGCAGGCTCAGTAGTTGTGGTGCACGGGCTTAGTTGCTCCGTGGCATGTGGGATCTTCCCGGACCAGGGCTTGAACCCGTGTCCCCAGCATTGGCAGGTGGATTCTTAACCACTGCGCCACCAGGAAAGTCCCTTCCTGAGCTATTTTAATGCTGAGAATACAGTCTTAGAAAATCAAGTTACTGCCTGGATGCCTGAAAGATCTTTGCATCCTAAATTCCTTTGAAGTTGACCTTCTAACTTGAATTCTAGTTTTGTAGCATTTTTGCTCAGTAAAGAGGACCTTTCCATGGGATGACAATTTGAAGCAATTACAAACTTTGAGAAAGTACAAACGTTCTTGTTGGTTTCCTGATTCCGTAATGGCTGCATGGTACTGTGTGGCACTGGGAATCTTAAAGAATTGAGAGTAATAGGGAGAGGTTGGTAAAAAGGTTCCAGCTTTCAGCTATAGGATGAATAAGGTCTGAACATCTGATGTGAAGCATGGTGACCGTAGTTGCTAACTCTGTATTGTATAATCGAAATTTGCTAAGAGAGTAGAACTTAAATGTCCTCATTAAAAAAAAAAAGATATGTGAGGTGATGGATGTGTTAATTAGCTGCATGGGGGATCCTTTCACCATGTACATGTATATCAAATCACCACTGTGTACACTTTAAATATCTTACAATTTTATATGTCACTTATACCTCAGTAAAGTTGAAATAGAAATAAATAAATGAAAGAATTTAGAAAACTTGCCAGGAGAGAAATCTTTCTCTGCTTTGCAGGAGATATGCAAATGGCAAAAGGCGTTTCATGTACGTGGCAAACAAGAACAGGGATTTGGCAATTTTGCGACACAGTTTAATGCCACGGTAGAGCAGGAAGTGGAAATTGAAAGAAGGATGAAGTTAATAAAAAAAATAATAGGGACTTCCCAGGTGGTCCAGTGGTTAAGACTCCACGTTCCCAATGCAGGGGGCCCAGGTTCAATCCCTGGTCAGGGAACTAGATCACACATGCATGCTGCAACTCAGACCCATTGTAGCCAAATAAATAAATAAATATGTTAAAAAATCTTTTAAAAGTAGTTGGATTGGTGAGTATCAAGAACTTTGCCAGAATATTAGGCAAATAACCTATTCTTTTTTAAAAAAATGCTAGGCATTTTGAAAACCTATTTTTAAAAGGAGTGTGGCTGGGATGCTGGGCTCTGAGCCAGGGTCTGGCTGCATAGAATTTTCCCAGTTGAAGTTTAAAAAAAAAAAAAAGTGAATTTTTAGATTATATATTTTCAGAATGCATCTGTTTGGGAAGCTTGTTACTGTGTAGAATATATTCTCTATCTCTTTGCACCTCCAGCGTGGTCCATGGTGTCACCTGGGAGCTTATTAGAAATGCAGCATCACGGCCTTCATAGCAGGGCTACTGATGGAGAGACTGCATCGTGACCACTTCCCTGAGTGAGTCCTGTGCGTGCTCAAATTTGAGAAGCACAGCTTTACACCAGGGTAAAATGTTCTCTTTACTTCCACATTTTCTTTTTGGGGGGAGCAGGAGAGGAGACTCAACGGTATTTTTTTTCCCAGCATGAGGTATAATTGGCCAAAATGTATATATTTAAAGTGTACAGCGTGATGATTTGATATCTGTATACTTTGTGAAATGATGACCACACTTAAGTTAATTAATACATCCATCACCTCACTTAGTTACCACTTAAAATTTTTTTTTTACATATTCTTATTGACCTGGCAAAATGGTATTGCAATGGTTTTCTTAAAAAAAAAAAAGTTTGATATGTTCATGTGAATGTCTCATTACTTCATAGAAACACTATTTGTGCTTGAGGCCAGATTGTAATCTTAAGGACAGGGGCTCTTGCCGCGATTATTCTCTCTCCTCCGCGCAGGGCAGGGGCTCATTAATATCCATGATGGTCTGTCCGTCAGGGGGCTCCAGGGACAGTAAGTTTTATTTATATTTATTTTTGTCTAAAAAAGAAAGTGAGCTTTGCTAATATGAAATATAGATATTGATGACATTACTTATATGTACTTTTTAAATGAATATACATATTTGGGGTATGAATGTTGGACACCTTTAACGATGGGTCACTTGATGAAATCAAATCCAGGTACTAACCATGTGTCTGCATCCTGAAAGGGACCATGGGATTCAGGTAAATTAACATGTTCTCTGTTAACAGAGTTGAGGATATTTGAAAATGATAGCATTTTAAATGGGAAGGAACCCAGGCTTTCCTTATTTTCATATAAAGAAACTGAGACCCAAACAGTAGAATTACTTTCCTAAGGTTATAATACTGGGGAGTAGGACAGAAGTTTTCCAGCCTATACTTCAGTTTTCTTTCCATTGTTCCTTTGGCTCCTGAGTGTCTCCCAGGGAACCTAGGGGTTACGTGCCGGTGCCTCAGATGCCAAGTTGTGGAAAGAAGGAGGAAGGGCGATAGGAGGGGTGTCAGGTAGCCTTTCTCTAATCTGAACACTTTTACTTGATCTGTTTTAGAAACAGGCTCTCACTTTTGCACATAGTTCTTTCCTAAAAACTCGTCTTAACAGACTTACCTGCTGGAAGAGGGATCCTGTTTTCCTATTTAGGTTTAAAGATGCATGCCAGAATTGATATATTCAAAAGAATGTTATTCTAAACATTACTCTAGAATCAAAAAATATTACAGTGATACTGTCACTGTTTAAGACATTTTTGAGTTGCCTTGGGGAAGAGTTTATAAAATGCACCAAAATAATCGATTTTATTCATATGTGAGCTCTGTTTTGTAACTGCAATTGTATTACCTGTCTTAGCCACCCCTTTCATTCACAACACTTATATATATGTATAGTTATATTTGATTAAAGAAATTTTTACACCACTTATATTTAAATGATTAGGTATTTCTTAAAATTCGAATTGTGCCTTCAAAGGACATTTTCCATCAGTTAAATGGATGCCATTAAAAAGGAAAGTCATAGTAAGGATTTCCAAAGCATTTTGAACAAAGAACATTCTGTCTCTGATTTGCTTTTTAGAAAACATTTAATTAAATGCCTGTTTATTCCAAGCCATGTTCTAGGTGCCATGGCTACAAAGATGGATCATATTTGGTCCTGCCCTTGAGGTGCACACTGCCCCGTGAAGGAGAAAGAGATGTTTAAATACAAATCACAATTTAGGGATGATGCCCTTGCTGTGTTGGAGGATAGTTGGAAGCCCAGAGAAAGGAGGGATTGTTTCAGCCTGATTGGTACTGAGTCAAGGACAGGGTGTGGGGTCGGTGGAAGCGACCAAGTGGGGAAGAAATTCTAGGTAGAGGAAACTGCGTGAATCTGGCATGAAGTCGATACAATGCATGGGTGTGTTTGGAGAAGGCTGGGTAAGGTCCTCTGACTAGAACACACAGGCGATGGGGTTGATGGGAATTGAGTCCTGAGAGCAGTTACCCCCACTGGAAGGTAAGCTGTGTGGGAGCAGGGACCTCGGTTGCATCCTTGCTACCTGCCAACGTGCCTGGTGTGTAGCAGCGCGTCAACATGTGTCTATTGATTTAATGGGAAGATTGTTGCAATTAAATTATGAAGATACTTCACTTTTTGCTGAGGTCTTTGGACTTTATCCTGTGGCCATTGAAGGTTTTTTATGAGGCATATGACACGTTGAAGTGTGGTTTCAAAATGTAACTCCACTAGCGGGATAGATGGGGTAGAATTGTCCTTCTCCAGTGTTTACCTGAAGAGCGGTTCTGGTGCAGCGGGCCTGGGGAGTGCCCATTAATTTGCATTTCTGACAAGTTGCCAGGCGGTGCCGATCGTGCTGGTAGCCTCGCTTTTAGTAGCAGGGGGAGAACGGATGGGATCGTTTCAGTAAGGAAGTTTCCAGGAGCCGTAGTGAGCACGATACATTTAGAAATAGCGGTTCCTCTAAGACTGTCTTTGGGATTTAGAAGAGGAGAGTGCAGCTGTTTTGATGTTTAAAATTCTGTCTGCCTTCAAAATACTGCTCTCGAGTTTGGTTTGTTTGTCTGTCTGTCTATACGTGGAAGAAATGGATTGTTTCCTGTGGCTTAAAGAGAGGAAGTTGAGGCTCTCACGAAATGTGTCAGGAAGGTTCTCTGGTTGTAAGGAACCTTTGCAAATTGCAGAATGAGGAAAACACAACCAAAGTGATAACGGTATTTAGAGAGTTTTAAAGGAAGTGACGTTAAGGAAGATTTTGAGTTGGCTTTGATGTTCGGTCACTTTCCATTGTCTTCTATACATTCGTTTGCGATACAGCGAATTAAGTATTTGTGGCCCTTCTATGTGCAAAGTCTGTATACCGGTACTAGACAGAAGTTACAGAAAGTGAATCAGTAGATCCTGAATGATGGTATAGCGTAGCAGGGAATATAAAGCAATCAGATTAATGAAAAGCTGTGTGTGTGTGTGTACATGTTATATAGATATATAAATAGATCTGTCACTTTTTACTTTTATGTCAGGTCAAAAGGAACATGAACCATAAAAAGAAGACAGATAACATGTTATGTAAATTCAGAGGAAAGAGAAGGAACGATTATCAGGAGACTCACTGATCTCATTTTGCTCCTTGTTAGTCATTGAATGAAGCCCAAGATGTGGTGCCTGTCACTCAGAATCCCACTCCCCTGGCTTTAGCCAAAGAGAAAAGTGAAGATTAGACGCTCAGTTTAGGACTTTGTGAACTTGAGAGGCTGCAGGGTACTAAGACGTGTCAAGGATGCAGTGTGAAGTAGGAAACTGTGGCCCAAAGAGAGTCAGGCTAGAGATGTACAATTTGTGTGCCCTCCCCTTTGAAGGGGTTGTTGCGCGAAGTGATTACAACTGCTGAGTGAAAGACTGTGGAGACAGGAAGAAACAGACGAGGATAGATCTTTGGAAGGGATCAGCTTCGGGTGTGTCAAGTGAGGAAGTGGGATGAGGGAAGGACTTGGGAAGGCACGGGTACCGCAGGAGAGCATCGCAGAGGCTGCGAGGGGAGTTTCATCAAGCAGGCGGTTAGCAGTCTTTACTGCACAGAGAGGTTAAGAGGACAGTGAGAATTAAAGAATATGTTGTTAGTGATTTATGAGAATAAATGAATTTCTCATAAATGTACATGAATCTCTACAAACAGTAGAGTGGGAATAAGTAGAAGTATAGTAGTTTAACATTTTGTAAGTGACTAGTATTGCAGTGGATTTCTTTTGTGGGTTTGGTGTTGTGGAGCCGTAGAAACTGTAGGTTTATAGTTCCCTGTTGATGACCTTTTATAGCTGAGAGGTCTCCTTGACTCTGGATTCCAAACCTGTTTTGAGTGTGAGTGGTAGTCATGCCCAAATACATGTTTTTGCAAATCTTACATGGAGGCCAAAAAGCTTAGAGTCACTCTTGACTCTGTTTCTCTCACAAACTGTTTGCCAGCAAATTCTGTTGGACCTGCCCGCTAATAAATTCCAAATCTGACCTCATCCCACTGCCACTGTTGCTGCCAGCCTAGTCCACAGACACTCAGATCTTTTTGTTTGTTTTTGTTTTGCGGGACGCGGGCCTCTCACTGTTGTGGCCTCTCCTGTTGCGGAGCACAGGCTCCGGACGCGCAGGCTCAGCGGCCATGGCTCACGGGCCCAGCTGCTCCGCGGCATGTGGGATCTTCCCGGACCGGGGCACGAACCCGTGTCCCCTGCATCGGCAGGCGGACTCCCAACCACTGTGCCACCAGGGAAGCCGAGATCTTTTTTTTTTTAAAATGAGCTAGAGTCGATGTACAACATTATGTAAGTTACAGGTGTACAGTATAGTGATTCACACTTTTTAAAGGCTATAGTCCATTTGTAGTTATTATAAACATTGCCTGTATTCCCTGTGTTGTACAGTATATCCTTATAGCATATTTTATACCTAATTGTTTGTACCTCTTATTCCCCTCCCCCTATTTCACCCCTCCCCCTTCCCACTGGTAACCACTAGTTTATTCTCTACATCTGTGAGTCTGCTTCTTTTTGGTTATATTCACTAGATAGTTGTATTTTTTTAGATTACACATATAAGTGATATTATACAGTATTTGTCTTTCTCTTTCTGGCTTATTTCACTTAGCATTATACCCTCCAGGTCCATCCACACTGTTGCAAATGGCAACATTTCATTCTTTTTCATGGCCGAGTAGTATTCCTCTCTCTGTGTGTGTGTGTGTGTGTGTGTGTGTGTGTGTGTGTGTGTATCTCACAGCTTCTTCATCCATTTGTCTATTGATGGATACTTAGGTTGCTTCCATATTCTGGCATTTGTAAATAATGCTGCTATGAACATTGGAGTATATGTATCTTTTTGAATTAGTTTTTATTTTTTTTCCAGATAAATACCCAGGAGTGGAATTGCTGGGTCATATGGTAGTTCTGTTTTTAGTTATTTGAGAAACACTCATTTCTTTTTTTTTTTTTAATTAATTAATTTATTTGGCTGCACTGGGTCTTAGTTGTGGCACAAGGGATCTTCATTGTGGCATGAGAACTCTTAGTTGCAGCATGTGGGATCTAGGTCCCTGACCAGGGATTGAACCCAGGCCCCCTGCCTTGGAGCGCCGAGTCTTAGCCACTGGACCACCAGGGAAGTCCTGAGAGACACTCATTTCTTGCTTGGGTTATTGCAGAAGCTTCCCAGCTGCTGTCACTACTTCTAACCTTTTTCCCTTTCAGCCTATTCTTAACTAGAATAGTGATCCTTTAAAAATGTAAATCAGGGCTTCCCTGGTGGCGCAGTGGTTGAGAGTCCGCCTGCCGATGCAGGGGACACAGGTTCTTGCCCCGGTCTGGGAAGATCCCACATGCCGCGGAGCGGCTGGGCCCATGAGCCATGGCCGCTGAGCCTGTGCGTCTGGAGCCTGTGTTCCGCAACGGGAGAGGCCACAGCAGTGAGAGGCCCGCGTACCGCAAAAAAAAAAAAAAAAAAAAAATGTAAATCAGAGGACATTGGACTTGTTCAGGGTGATATGGCCGTAGACTAAAAATGTAAATCTGATTATGTCACTCCTCTGTTCAAAAACCTTCCAGTGGCTTTCCATCTCATGCAGAGGTAAGAGCTGATGTTCTTATATAACCTCTAAGCTAAGCTGACCTCCTTACGGTTCCTGGAAAGCTTGCCCCCTCTCCTGCCTCAGGGCCTTTGCACTTGCTGGTCCCTCAGACTGCGTCCTCCCTTCCTTCAGTCAGATGCACCTTCTCAGAACAGCCTTTCTTGTCTCCTGCCTCCCCCCGGCCATAATCTGTGACTGGACTGCACTTTTATGCTTTATTTATCTTGTTTCTCTCTCACTTCGTTACAATGTATGATCCATGAGAACAGGGATTTTTTTTTAACAGTTTGAGGAATGTCCTTCATATTTTATTTTTTTAATTATTATTTTCATTGAAGTGTAGTTGATTTACAATATTGCGTTAGTTTCAGGTGTATAGCGTAGTGATTCATTTTGTTTTGGTTTGTTTTTGCAGGTTATATTCCATTGTAGGTTAATACAAGACATTGGGTATAGCTCCCTGTGCTGTGCAGTAAATCCTTGTTGCCTATCTGTATTGTGTATAATGGTTTGTATCTGTTAATCCCATACTCCTAATTTGTTCCTCCATCCCTTCCTGTCCCCTTAGGTAACCATAAGTTTGTTTTCTATGTCTGTGAGTCTGTTTCTGTTTTGAATATGGATTCATTTGTATTATTTTTTTAGATTTCACATGTAAGTGATATAGCGTTTGTCTTTCTCTGTCTGACTTATTTCACTAAGCATAATATTCTCCAGGTACATCCACGTTGCTGCAAATGACATCATTTCATTCTTTTTGGTGGCTAATATTCCATTGTATATATGTACCACATCTTAAGCCAGTCGTCTGTTGATAGGCATTTGAGGTGCTTCCGTGTCCTGGCTGTTGTCAATAGTGAGAGCAGGGATTTCCGTCTTGTTTTGTTCACTGTAGAATCTCCAGTGCCTGGGACAGTGCCTGGCCCAAGGTAGGCAATCAGTGACACGTGCGGACTGCAGGAATGCCGTCTCTTTCTCCCCTCACTGCTGGTGCGTGGGTGGGTTGGATGGGCGGGATGTGCATGGGCAGGACGGGGCTGCTTTCCTGGGACAGCATCCTCAGTTCCTCCCTCCTCTGCAGCTGCTCAGCCAGCGCTTCCTGCCCGCATAGAAGTTACTCATCCTCCAGGCCGCAGGCTGGCAGCGTGCTGTAAATTGGCTTTGGCAAAGTTATAGGCGCATGAAGCCATGTTGGGATTTGAATATGGTGGAATTTTAGAGTAAATGAGGACATTCAAATCTCTTTCATTTTGGTAAGCAGTGTTTGGAACTTTATTTTGGAATTAACCATATGTATTAACAAAGGTAAGGGGAGACATTCAAGAAAACCTCCAATAGTCACTACAGAGGGCCTGCATCCTGAAAGAAATGCAGGAAGAGGCTGCCCGGCTTGAGGATAACAGAATGGGAACATACTTTGGCTAATTGGGGCCGTGACTATTTGTTGTTTGGGGTCAGTTTTGTTTTCTGAGCGAGAATTGAATGGATTGCGGGGATCTGCGGCTGTATAGATTGAACATAGAAGAAGCACACTTTGGAAAAATCTCAAGGATTAATGTTTATTCTCTTCCACTTATTTCTGGTGAGAACTGTGTTCTTTTTGAGGAAATTGTTCCTGTCATAACCCTTGACAAGCCTGTCTCTATCTCCTAAGTCTAGACCAGTGTCTCTTTTATGTGGGAAGCGTTTCACCTCTGGGCATATCAGAAACCCCTGCAGGAGTTTTTACCAATGACACTGTGTGTGTGTGTGTGTGTGTGTGTGTGTGTGTGTGTGTGTGTGTGTGTGTGTGTGTACACATGTATGTCTTCAGAGATTTTAATACAATACACTTCTGTATCTTCTAGGTAAGAGACAAATGACAGAAAAGAAACCGATATTAGGGATTTAAAAATATGATTACAAGTTTATTGTCATTTGCTTCTTGCACATTCATTGAAAATTAGAAGATGTATAAAAAACAATCACAGAAACCACCTGAAGTCCTCCCTCCTGCTCACAAGATAACTTGTTATTAGTTTCGGTGTGCAGGCTTCAAACATTTTCCCATACAAGTGTATAATATATCGCAAAAATAGAATAATATCTAATGTAGTAATATTTATCTGTTGTTAGCTAGATATACAATTATATACACTGGTCATGAAACAAAAATGGAATCATACGTATATAAACAAAAATGGAGTTACACCATAGATACTGCCTGCTTTTTTCACTTAGAATTATTGTGAACATTTTTCCATATCACTAAATATAGATCTACATTATCATTTTAAATGACTACATGATATAGATGTAAATTCATTAGTTTATAAGTTCAGGTCGTTTTCGGTTTTTTAAAAGTTATAACAGTGCTATTATGAATATTTCTGTGTTACAGACATTGCTGTGTTTCTTATATATGCGTTTTTTTAATGGCAGTTCGCTAGATATCTGATAGGTATAATCGTTTTTCTTTAAATAAAATACTAAGACCTGTGGTCACACACTTTTTTTCTCTGGTTTGTGAAGATGTTGCCTAAGTATTAACAATAAGATAGAGAAACCTAGTTATATTAAGCTGTACTTTAAAAGAATTGCGAATATTGGGAAAAAATACATGACGTTGGAATTGTCGTAGAAAATTGGGAGAGATGGTTGCTAGTTATCAGTATGTGTTGGCTTAAGGCCATTACCTGCTTTATATGCAGCCCTGGGCTAAGGTAATTGATCTTCCCAGGGATGACCTGCTTCAAGCGTTCCAGCACGTCAAAGGGAGGCCGAGTTATCTTGTATAGTTATGAGTGTTTATTAAAGTATTTGTTCTGTGATTGTCTTACAAGTAATCGAAAATTAATTATTTACACTTGGTAACTTTCAGTTAGCCAGAGCATTTACTTAATACTCTTGTTTCTCCCAAACTTCAAATAATTAGGAGTTTACTGAAATTTCTTCTTACATTAAAAGTACACAGTATAGGTAAGTCTGTGTACGTCTGTGTTATTGAGTTGAGATGTTTAGGTAATTTAAATTGACAAGAAGTGAAAATGTTTATCTTGATGAGATAACACTAATTTTTAAGGAATCTGTTTCTAAACATTACACCATAGATTTCCTTGGCAAAATTCCACAAGCAAACAGAATTTCAATTATGAGGTAATTTACTCTCTGGATTCTGATGCATATGACTTCTCTGTTCAGACAGGTCCTACCAGTTCTCATTTTTCTCAAACACACTTTAAAAACATACCTAGTAAATAGTATCAATGCTATGTGAGTTTTTTGTTTGTTTTGATTTTGCTTTGTTTTGGTTTATTTCAGTTGCTCCTGGGAGCAAGGGACAAAGGAGTCTAAAGGAGAGAATTAAGAGGATGTGATAAAAAAGTAAAGAATCACTAGTGAAGAAGTGTCAGATCCCAGGAAGCAATAACCCCATTCTACTGGCCCGTTCTCTTCTGAAATATTGTGTTCAGTTGTGCACTGTTTTTAAAAGAATGTCAGTAACAATCTAAACTCGCATGAAGAAGGAAATTAAATGGAATGATGTAGGGTTAAGGCTGTGAAATCCTTTTTCTTCTCCAGAATTGAGAGAAGAGCCAGCTGCTGAATGACAAGTACCCTCATTTTAGATGAAGGATGAGGCTTATCGGTATTGCTCCAGGGGACCCCACTAGGATCTGTGGGCAGAAACTCTAGGAGTTGATTTTAGTTCCCTGAAAATAAGAACTGTCTAACATGAAGAGTGGTCCAGCAATGAAATAACAGGCTCCCAGGTGAGAGAGTGAGCCCAGAGCTAGAGCTGAGAAGGGACCACCATCCACAGGTCTTCTGTACTGTGATTTTTTTTTTTTAATTCAAACAACCGAGCTGATTTTAATCAGATCAGAAAAGCAATAGCACACTTAATGTTACATGTTGATGGGGAAATTCAAATTCTAAACATATAAAGAGAAATGTAATCTCCCTAGACAAACAAATAAGTAGACCATCATATTTAAAGTAGAATCTCGTAAGATTGCTTTGTTCAAGTCAGGCAGTCTCAATTTTGTGATGACAGATATCAAATAAGTATAAATCAGTAAACCATCTTCACTTCAGCCTGGCTTACCCTTAGTGTCCTCAAGATAGCTGACTTGTAAATACTCTTCCACTTCTATCCTTTTCTATAAAACAAGATAAAATGGCTAGCCAAGTGTTCTATATAAATTTTTAATCAAAAGGATTTTATTTGATATCTTCAGAGAAGATATAAGGCAAGACATAGTAATATCAAAAGAAAAAGAATGATGAAGCCATAATAATTCACATATGCCTTTTGTACAATGATTTCTTGTACTCTGGTGAGGAGGTGAGATTTAGACAGCCCGTAGGTCCCTTCTAATCCTGAAATGTTAGGATTTTATACATTGGCTAGTGAAATGCCCAAACCAAATGCTTAGTCATAAAAGTCTATTTCCTGGGCTTCCCTGGTGGCGCAGTGGTTGAGAGTCCGCCTGCCGATGCAGGGGACACGGGTTCGTGCCCCGGTCCGGGAAGATCCCACATGCCGCGGAGCGGCTGGGCCCGTGAGCCATGGCCGCTGGGCCTGTGCGTCCGGAGCCTGTGTTCCGCAACTGGAGAGGCCACAGCAGTGAGAAGCCCGCGTACCGCCAAAAAAAAAAAAAAAAGTCTATTTCCTGTCATTTAGTTAAAAAATTTTAAATGCTTTTCTATTGAAACTTCTGATGGCTCTGCAGCTGCTTTCTCAATGACACAGTTACTTACTTGAGCCTGGGTTGTGTCCTAGTGCTGTAAACTTTCTTCTCCAATCCAAAAATTTCTTTTTTAAAAAAAATTTTGATACCTTTATTAAGGTACCTGACGATGTAGATTTACATAAGAGAATATCTCAGTGCAAGAATTCTATCATTGCATTAATTTAAGTAACAATGAAAATTCACAGTTAATTTCTAAGTTGATTATGTAAAGATAGTGCTGACTGAAAGGCTGAATATATAAAGATAATTTCTGTAATTTATTCAAATGTATATTCACCTAAAGGCATAAAGACGTATTTACTAGGTGATTCATCATAGCACTGTGTATAGAAACAAAAAATATAGTGAATAATATTCCTCAATAGGTATTATTGGTGCTTTTAAATTTTGGAAAGAACAATTAACGTGAAATCTCTCTTAATAGATTTTTCAATGCACACTATAGTACTATTAACTCTAGGTACAGTGTTGAACAGCACATCTGTAGAACTTGCTCACTTTGGGTAGCTCAGACTTTATACCTTCAGACAGCAACTTCTGATCTCCCCCGGCCCCTGGCAACCACCATTCTACTCTGGGTTTCTATCAATTTGCCTGTCTTAGAGTCCTCGTCTAAGTGGAATCGTGCAATTTTTGTCCTCTGACTGGCTGAATTCACTGAGCATAATGTCCTCCAGGTTCAGCCGTGGTGTCGCATATGGCAGGATTTCTTGCTTTTAAAAGGCTGAATAGTATTGCATTTGCAGGTATGTACCGCATTTTCTTATTGTGCAAAGAAATAGAAGGGAACCGACTAGGATGAAAACTGGAAACCATTTGTGCATTAAGATGATGGTATTCTGGGTGAATTTTTACTCTTTGTATATTAAGTTGCTAATTATACAATGTTTCAAAAGTTATATATATATGTATATATATAGTATATAATGTATTTTATAGTTACTCTAGGATTAAGGATTTAAGGATTATTAAGGATTCCCCCCGCCCCCGCCCCCACCAAGGCAGATATGAAGTTGGGTAGTACAGGTTCCTAAGTGTAGGACTTTTGAACTATTCAGGAAGTTTGCAACAGCATGATTAGATTGCTATGTGCTCGGTGTCATGGGTGACCTGTTACCAGAGAGTCTCAGTTACTTCCAGGTCTCCAGCTCTGGTCCCAGACTCTCTTAGCTGCCATTGATGCCAGCTCCAAGGTTAAAGTAGACACAGAGCTGTAGGCTTAAAAAGGACACTTTTGGTCCAGTTCCTTTATTTAGTCGATGAGAGTGCTGAGCTTCGGAAAGAGGAGGTGACTGCCTAGGACCACAGACTTGAGACTAGAAGCCAGGTCTGCAGACTCCTCATTGTGCACTGTTTACTATTTCACTGTGCAAAAGTGGTAAATTGGACTCGGGCTGCCTTCCTTCTAGGGGATGGTCTGTGTCCAACTACTATTCTTTTTGAAGCTGTTTGGATGGAATTTATACCTAAAATGAAATGGAAAAAGAAATGGCAAATGTATTCTCTTACATTACAGTTCAGCATTGAGACATTAAATCCATCATTTTGCTGGTCTCAGAAATAATATGTAAAGCAATAGTGTGTAATGATAGAGCTGTCCAGATTCTTTATCATAGGCAACAACGGAATTCCTTTTATCAAGTTCTGCTAATTTAATTTGGAAACCTGAGGAGAGAGGTGGGAGAATACAGCTAGAGAGGAGGGCAGGGGCCGGATTAGAAGAGACCATGGAGACCTTGGAAGAAGTTTGGGTTTTTATTCTAAACACAGTAGGAAGCCATAGGAAGGTCTCAGTCAGAGAAGGAGCACATTTAATGCTTTAAAGATTGCAGCTTCTCACTAAAGGACTCATAAATGGAACGGGCGGAGTCAAGATGGGGGTACTAGGAGGACGCGGAATTCGCATCTCCTCGCAACTAGGGCACCTACCCGGCACCGGCGGGGGACCGTGTATGCCTAAGGGGACGGGAGGAACCCCCAGCGACTGGTTGTTTTAATTACAGTTTTATTTTTCCTTATATATTTTTTATCTTTCTAATTTTATTTTGTTTTTTATTCTTTGTTATTGTACTGCTCCATTTTTTCTTTCTTTCCCCCCCTCCCCCTTTTTTTTAAACCGCACCGCGAAACTTGTGGGATCTTGGTTCCCAGGCCGGAGGTCAGGCCTGAGGTCCCGTGGTGGGAGCTCCGAGTCCAAACCGCTGGACTAACAGAGAACCTCAGACCCCAGGGAATATCAATCGGAGTGAGGCCTCCTGGAGGTCCTCATCTCAGCACCGAGACCCAGCTCTATCCAACTGCTTGCAGACTCCAGTGCTGGACGTCTCAGGCCAAACAACCAGTAAGACGGGAATACAGCACCACCCATCAGAAAATAATTTTGAAACCTGAGAATTGAGTTGAATGAATTGGTTGTGATTTCCACTTCATTTTTCTTTTGCTTCTTTCTCTCCCAACTTATTTTGTACCCTGGACTGATCTTTAAACATTGTTTTTACCGTATTACTCCCTCCCTTTCCTCAAAACGAACCCGTGGGACTCTTCACTGCTGTGCGTTACTGCACAAAGTTGAATTTGATTTCTCTCTGATTTATTGCTGGTCCTCAACCTCTGGCTGACTTTACCGTTTCAGTTCTATTTTCTATTACTTTCCTCTCCCCCAAAGCCTTTGCTTCAGTAAACTCATGACTCGTGTCATTTTGATGGGCTGAACACCTTTTCTTCTGCTCTCTTGCTTACCCAACCTTTACTTGTCCCCTCTTTAAAAGCTCCTAAGTACTCTGAGTGACCCCTAATAACCTTTCATTCTGTATTTCTTAAAAAAAAAAACAAAAAACTTTATTTACCAGTTTTTGTTATAAAATGTGCTTTTAAGAAGAGATTCAGGAAAGAGAAAAACAAATGCTGTATGCTAACACATATATATGGAATCTAAAAAAAAAGGTTCTGATGAACCTAGGGGCAGGACAGGAATAAAGACACAGATGTAGAGAATGGACTTGAGGACACGGGGAGGGGGAAGGGTAAGCTGGGATGAAGTGAGAGAGTGGCATGGACATATATACACTACCAAATGTAAAATAGATAGCTGGTGGGAAGCAGCTGCACAGCACAGGGAGATCAGCTCAGTGCTTTGCGACCACCTAGAGGGGTGGGATAAGGAGGGTGGGAGGGAGGCTCAAGAGGAAGGGGATATGGGGATCTATGTATGCATGTAGCTGATTCACTTTGTTATACAGCAGAAACTAACACAACACTGTAAAGCAATTATACTCCGATAAAGATGTTTAAAAAAAAGTAAGGAGAATCAGGCAGTGAAGAAAATCCCTCCTATCTCAAGTTCCTAGTTTTTCTGAAGTAACCACTGTTAAGTTTCTTTTGTAGCCTTCTCATGTTTTTCACTCATGGTCACAAAATGGCTGCCTTATCTCTAGGCATCACATTTGCATTAAGACAGTAAGTCAGGAAAGGGAGAAAAAAATGGTGTCATGACCCATATCTGAATTTTTTTTTTTTTTTTTTTTAAAACAAGATCTTTCCCAGAAGCCCAAAGCAGACTTCTGTTTATGTCTCACTGGACAGGTCTGTGTTACATTGCTACTCCTGGCTATAAGAAACTCTGGTATACAGAGTATGTGTTTAGTTTTCTCAGTCCCTCCAGTGGAGATAATAGGGAAGGGAAGGGAGTTGGAAGTGTATTTTGAATGAGCCACCAGATTGTGTCTACCACACATAGAAGGTTAATTTTATATTGGATTTTGATAAATTAATTTTACAACAAGTCATTTTGCTATATTCTCTTATTGTTTTGAATAACTTTTCAGCTGTTCCTCTTTTGTCTTTGTGGTATGTTATTTTAAAAATATGAAAAACTCTCCTTTTTCTATTTTACTAGTATTAAAAATCTCATGAAGAAGCTTACGATGTAGATAATGGAAAACTCAATCAAAATGAGTTTAAAGACAAAAGGAATTTATTAACTCACATAGCGGGACAGTGTGAAGGTAGGGTGGGCTCCAGGTGCAGTTTGATTCAAAGGATCCTGGTGTTTTCAGGTTCTGGCTTAACTTCTCTGTGATTTTCTTGGTATGTGGCTTTGTCCTTGGCTGACCTCCTTTGTAGTAGCAGGATGGTTGCACCATGTTCACCAGAGAAGAATGTCTCTTCTGATAGCTCGCCTAGGCTTCTTTCCAGAAAGTCTGCAGAAAACATGGACAAGGTGTCTGCTCATCCTTGAACCAATCCCTGTGATCTCCTGAACCCTGCCTGTCCTTCATAGACTGAACTGAGTTTTCATCAATGTCTCTGTTTCTTTTATTGTTCTTAATGTGGTATCCATTTCTATCGTAGCCTAATTCTTCTTTTCTATTTCTTCCCTGAACTTTGCTCGCTCTCTTCATTTCCCCTCGTTGTCTTACTGTTTCCTCTTTGAGCTCTTATTTCAAAGAGGTTATGCCTTTCTTTTTAATCTCATAGAGAAATGTTGGTTCATAAATTTCAGATTCTTTGCAGCATGATTTCTCTGCTGTGTTTCTTTAACTGGCTGTCATTTGTAACTGCCCTTTCTTTCTTTTATCTTGCACATTAGTTGCATCATTCAGTGACGGTTCCTTTCTCGTTATTTCTCAGTTTTAAATGGGATTGTTCTTTCCTTTCTCGTTATTTCTCAGTTTTAAATGAGATTGTTCTTTCTGGGGTAGCAGTTTGCTGCATGATGTGTTTGGGAGTGCAGGGGCTACAGGCAGCTGCCTCAAGTACTTGCTTAGCAGCGCTCCATCCTGAGGGTCCTCCTCTCCAGTATGGCAGGAATTTTGGCTGTGAAATCAGTGAGCTCAGGTCCTTCTCACTTAGTGTCTGAATAGAAACAAGCAGGGTATATGTGTGCATTTTGGGGAAGACTGTAGTGTGTGATCATCTTGCTCTTTGGTGCCACGGCTGCCCTGATGAAGTGAAGCATGCAGTGGACTGGTCGCCCTTCGGTGTTCCGCGTTTTCCTTGATTTGTGGGAGCAAAGCTGAAATGCAGGTTCAGTTAACGTAATGCTTAAAAGTCTTCTCTTAGGATCCCACAGTTACTTAATTTTTAATTCTGAGAACTAAATTCAGATGATTTTCCACTGGCATTTCGTATACCCAAGTTCCCAAAGAAATATATATATATATATATTTTAAACCTGTAACATTAATCAAACAAAAACTCCTAGTGGGATAGAGATGTGCTGATGAGTGCCAGGTAAAACTCAGGTTTTGAAATTGGCATACTTCACAACTTGAAGAACAAAGGAAAGTATTTTCATAGTAAATAGAAATTCAGCAGAAGGAGGAGAATTTGGCAATTAGGGGGTGTCTGCTAGTACTAGCACTGTGCTGAGTGTTTCAGACTAAGCAGAGGACCCCAGGAAGCTCTTGGCCTATAGGGGAGGTAAAGCCATTCGAGACCAGAGCAGGCTGTGTTCAGTGCCCTGCTAAGAGTGCTGGCCTCCACGGAGAGGATCTGCCTTTTGGGGGTGCCGCCATCATCCCCATTTTCCTAAGATGGAGAACTAGACCAGAGAGGTTAAGTTATATGCCTCAACTCACAGAGCTAGTTCGTAGCAGAACCAAGATTGGAACCTGCTTCTGACTAACTCCTGGCCTCCAGAATTGCACATTTCAAATATTTCTATCATTTAAGTTACATTTGTCCCCAGTAATCAAAATTCACTTCATATGCCTCTGGAATAATTGATGAGTTATATCAAATATTTACTTTTGTTTATGTCTAATGGGGTACTCAACCCCACTTTGGAATTCTGTTCTTTTAAGGGCCCAGACAAATGTGCCACTTTCTTCATGAAGCTCACCCCTAAGTCCCTTCAGAAAATAGTGTTTCTCCCTCCTCTGCCTTCTATTTTTGTTTGTGGTTCCTGTGGTCTGTCATCAGTTATGAGCTCTTCAGGGACAGGGACCGTGTTGGCTTCATCTGTGGACCCCATCCTGTTCTAGGCCAGTGAAGTGGTCCCTGGGTTAACGTGGCACCCTGTCCATACTGTTTATCGCGTGTCTTGCTTCCCATATGTCTAGGGTTCTGAAGACGAGTGCATACTTCTTGGAGGCATGAAAATTGTATCTGTGTTGGGTTTAAATGCTAGATTTTTACTTCTCTCCTAACCCTGGACAGGATAAATTTGTATCTGAGGCTTGGCGATAAGAGGTGCATATGGGGAGCATCGGAGACGCCTGTGCCTCTGGGGCTCAGCAACGCTCTTTTAGTAGTAGTAATAATAACAAACTCTGGGTGGTACATTTTGTGTAGTGCCTTCTATCAACAGCCAAATAGCAAACTTTCTGGGTCTTCAAAATATTTTCACATTCATGTACTAAGTGTACACTGTAGGCATTTAAACATTTTATAAGTGCCTGTGGGGCAAGTTATTCAGATGCTCTTTCCATTCAGTGCGTTTACGAGTGAAAATTGAGGGCATGATTTTTCTCTTTCATGAAGAATAGCGGACCACGTGCCAGATGAATAAGAGGAAAGGTCCAGAAAGAGTTCATGTATCTTTTTCCTCTGTGGCCTTCCCAGTTTATTAAAACTCGCAGCTGATTCTTTCATTAATCATGACATGAAGACAGCAAACACACTGCGGTGCTCTGTCAGAAGATGATTGGAAGGTTCGCTTCGGTAAGAGGAAGAAGGGGACTTCCCTGCTGGTCCAGTGGTAAGGAATCCACCTTCCAATGCAGGGGACCACGGGTTCGATCCCTGGTTGGGCAACTAAGATCCCACATGCCGCAGGGCAACTGAGCCTGCCACCACAACTACTGAGCTTTCACGCCTCAATGAGAGAGCCCGTGAGCCACAACTACAGAGCCCACGCGCCCTGGAACCCGTGAGCCACAACTAGAGAGAGAAACGCACACGTCACAACTAGAGAGCAGCTCACATGCCGCAACGAAACATCCTGCATGCCGCAACTAAGACCCAGCGCAGCCAAAAATAAATAAAATAAACAAATAAATACATCTTTTTAAAAAAAAGAGGAAGGAGGCTTCTGTTTTGTGTGTCAGCCCTCCAGAGGAAAATGCGTCAGTTACCTTTCCTTGGTGGTTGCAGGTCAAACTAGAAGTGGTTCACAATGAGGTATCACCTCACACTGGGCAGAATGGTATCAAAAAAATATACAAACCATAAATCCTGGACAGGTTGTGGAGAAAAGGGAACCCTCTTGCACTGTTGGCGGGAATGTAAATTGATACAGCCACTATGGAGAACAGTACGGAGATTCCTTAAAAAACTAAAAATAGAACTACCATACGACCCAGCAATCCCACTACTGGGCATATACCCTGAGAAAACCATAATTCAAAAAGATAGATACTTCCCTGGTAGTGCAGTGGTTAAGAATCCACCTGCCAATGCTGGGGACACGGGTTTGATTCCTGGTCCGGGAAGATCCCACATGCCGCAGAGCAACTAAGCCCGTGCGCCACAACTACTGAGCTTGCACTTTAGAGCCCATGCTGTGCAACAAGAGAAGCCACCGCAATGAGAAGCCCACGCACCGCAACGAAGAGTAGCCCCTGCTCGCTGCAACTAGAGAATGCCCGCACACAGAAATGAAGACCCAATGCAGCCAAAAATAAATAAGTAAATAATTAATTAATAATAAATTTATTTAAAAAAGAAAAGAAAGATACATGTACCACAGTGTTCATTGCAGCACTATTTACAATAGCCAGGACATGGAAGCAACCTAAGTGTCCATCAACAGATGAATGGAGAAAGAAGATGTGGCACATATATACAATGGAATATTTCTCAGCCATAGAAAGAAACGAAATTGAGTTGTTTGTAGTGAGGTGGATGGACCTAGAGACTGTCATACAGAGTGAAGTAAGTCAGAAAGAGAAAAACCAAATACTGTATGCTAAGGCATATATATGGAATCTTAAAAAACAGTACTGATGAACCTAGTGACAGGGCAGGAATAAAGACGCAGACGTAGAGAGTGGACTTGAGGACACAGGGGAAGGGGAAGCTGGGACGAAGTGAGAGTAGCTTTGACATATATACACCACCAGATGTAACATGGACGGCTAGTGGGAAGCTGCTGCATAGCACAGGGAGATCAGCTCGGTGCTTTGTGACCACCTAGAGGGGTGGGTTAGGGAGGGTGGGAGGGAGACGCAAGAGGGAGGGGATATGAAGATACATGTATACATATAGCTGATTCACTTTGTTGTACAGCAGAAACTAACACATCATTGTAAAGCAACTATACTCCAATAAAGAAGTGAAAAAAAACAAAAAAAAACCCAAAACTAGAAGTGGTTCAGCCTGTGCTCCAAGCCGTTTGTACCTTTAGCACGTCTGCAAATAAAGTAAGGCCATTTCGTGGTGGTTCTTGGGAGTAGACACCACTAAGTGTGCAGGTGCAGTGCTGTTCTTATGCGTGTTTCCCTCTCTCTTTTTAAAACTTGTTTTACTGGGGAAATGGGGAAGAGAGAGCAGGAAGAAGCATTTACTTAGATGCAGTGTAAATTGGCATTCCTGCAACGAGGTTCATAATTTTCTTCTTGGCAGCTCGCACAGGGCTGTTAGCACAGATATCCTGTCGCGGTGATCCTTGAATAACCGGACTGTTACAGAACACCGATAGGCATTCCGAAGTAATAGGATTATACCTGACACTTTTATGGGTGAAGTGGTCAGGCTCCTTAACCCTCTCGTAACTAGCCTCACCTAGAACTAGAGGCAACTGGTAATTTTAGTTTTTTTCATTCTTTTTTTGGAGAGAAAAGACAGATCTCTTCTACTTAGCCTCGGTGTTCTCCCCAAAGAAATGTAAAACGGGCACTTGGAGGCCTCTCACAGTTAACTGTTGCTGAAAATGAGCTAAACAATATTCTTCATGTCTATTGTGATAAAAAATGTCTCTCTCTTTTTTGCCCTGGAGGGACAGCTCTAATTCACTCTTCACATCCCTTCAGTAACAAAAACCAAAGAGAAACTCATTAGCTCATCCAGAAACAACCATTTCTAAATAATAATCACCATCATTTATTATAAAATATGAAACTATTGAGATTGCAAATGAAAGTGGCAGCCTGCAGTTGGATGGGGGTGAGGGGCGAAAGAGAAGAGAGGAATTGTCCAGAATCTGAGAATTTTACGGCTGATTCTGATACAGTGGAGGAGGAGGAGAGAAGAGTGTCTGTGAAGCGGGGTGGACGGGAGGCGAGGCCTGGGGGGTGGTAGTAGTCGTGGTGCATCTTGTGTTCCGTCAGCAGAGTAAGTCGTGTCGAGTACTAGACCCTGTTTTTAATGCCATCTTGAGGATGTGCTTTTGTTTCATTTAAGTGATGGGTGAGTAGTCCATGTGAGTTTTGAATATTTGACAGCTTGTAGGGTAAGAATGCTAAATTTAACTGAGCGTGCATTATGATCATATTTTTAAAGTTTAAAAAAAAAAAAAGGTGTGTGCTGATACCTTCACAGGTCCCCTCCGGCTTGAATGAATGCCTCGGGACTGCTGGCCTCTCCTTTCAGAAATCCATGTACTACGGCCTCATTAAGCTGAAGGAAAGGGCTACTAGGACCTTTGTTCCCGCTGCTTTTTTATGGATGCTGTTTCTGTTTGAGGTTCTTGGGGTGGGGCAGGGTGGGGCCGTCTCCTTGTCTGAACAGGCCCCGCTTCTCCTCGTGGGATACAGAGGAAGACTCATCTTAAGGAAGAATGGTGGCCGTCGTGCCCTACGTTTGTGCGCACTTTGTGGTTTTGGACCCCTGTGATAGCCGGGTCTGTGCTGGGCAGGGGAGGTTCGCTCGATCTACCCCTTTTGCAGATGAGGCAACTGAGGCCGGGAGGTAGATTTCCTTGATCACTATCCCTTGATAGTGGGTCCGAGCAGGATAGGACCCTGGTGGTTCTGACTCTGGGTCTGGTGCTCTCTTGTGCTGGGAAACCAGCATGAGGTACTGAGAGCTCAGGAAGTCAGGGTTCCTCACCCCTTCAGCTTCTAGCTTCTTTCTCCTCCTTTGGGGGAGGGGAGCCACTGCTGTCTGCACCTGTAGGTGGCCATGGTCACCTACAGCCCTTTCCTGCTTGGGTTAGTCCCAGGCTCTCCTCTCTCCTTCCCTAGGGTCTGACTCCCTCCCCAGGGCCGTGGTTCCTGTTACTGGGGCCACAGTCGTTGGTAGTTGGCGCTTCCCTGGGAGGCTGGGATGTCGCCCATCTGCTAAGCCTACTTGGAAACCTATGGGGCATATACAGAGAAAAGTAAGGCACAGATCTAACTTTAAAGATCACGGCGTGGTGAAGAAGATGAATTTGTTGAAAAAGTTTAGGGTACAGTTCTTACAGGTGCATGTTAACTTAACATTGCAAATGATCTAGTTTTCATTCCTAGTTTTTATTCAGCTGCTTTTTGCAAATCTAGAGTGAAACTCGCCCCTTGCAAGATAAGTCATTGTAGACTTTAAAAACTCTTCTTATTTTTGGTTAAAAGTAAGACCCTGGGTAGAGTGGAAAATCACAGCTTCAGATCCCAGTTCTACACTCTTTGTGTGAGTTTGGACAAGCTTCTCAGCCTGATATGTTTCCTCATTTATAAAATGGTGAAAGTACCTCCCAGCATTGTTGTGAGGATTTAACAAGAAACAAGATACCTGAGAGAACCTAGCGCTCTGCCATGTGCCAGGCCCCACGCCCAGCACGTAGTAAATACCCTTTGTCTTTCTGTTCCTTCAGCTTGAGGAAATTGAAGACAGCAGGAAATTGACCTCTTGAGCTGTACCGGCCATCGATTACCTTGATTACATGACTAAGGGGGATGATTCTAACAACCGTCCGCTTAGATAATGGTTCCTTGGCAGCAGCATTACTGCCGTTTTGGTCCCGATAATTCTTTGCTCAGGGAGGCTGTCCTGTGCATTGTAGTGTCTTTGGCAGCATCCCTGGCCTCCATCCACTAGAGGCCCGTGGTACTGCCAAGTTGTGACAACCAGACATTGCCAAAGGTCCCCTGGGTTGAGGGAAGCAAAATGGTTCTGTTTGTGAGCCAGTGGATAGACCCTTACCCCACTGTTCTGTGTGGTGAATCCTATCCCTCTGCCTCTTAGGAGCATTTAAATGTTTTTACTCTCGGTCAGAGAAGTGTGAAGTAAAACCACAGTGAGGCTGCTGCATACCTCCCTGTGTAGCAGGAATGAAGAGATGAAAAAGTGCTGGCAAGGGTGTGGAGCAACCTAAAATCCCATACATGGCCGGCGGGAGTATAATTGCTACAAATACTTTGGAAAACTATTTGACAGCATCTACTCAAGCTGAATGTATGCAACAGAAATGCAGTCCATGCTCACCAAAGGCAGAGACTAGAATATTTGTAGCAGCACTATTTATAATATCCTCCAGATAGAAACTACCTAAATGTCCATCAACTGCAGAATGAAGTGTGGTCAGTCAGAGCAATGGAATACTATACAGCCACGAAAAGGAATGATTTTCACCTTCACTTAAAAAGAAGGCTAACATTCATAAACATAATGTTGAGTGCAAGAATCCAGTCACATAAAGGTACATACCATATGATTCTATCTGTATTAAGTGGTCAAACTAATCTAATGTTCTTAAAAGCTAGGATAGTAGTTACCTCATGGGGTAGTTACTGGAAGGGCGCACAGGTTGGGAGGAAGCATTACAGTTCTATTAAAAAACAGGTGTGTTGTCTGTTTTTTAGACTGGATCCTAGTTGGTTGAAAGGGTGATTCTGGAGGTAGAAAAATGGTGCCTAATGAACGAAATACTGTGAAGGCAAATTGAACTGCTAGGTGAAGATTGAATCAGAAATTGGGACTGTCAGTGACATTGACCTTCAGATGTTAAATATTTAGGACTTTTCCTCCATTGGACTTCTGTTTTTACCATGGCAGTAAGTGCTAGCCAACCTGGCAAGAATACGTCTGTGGATAATAATAACTGGTGAGAATGTGAATGTCAGAATAATATTTTATTTATGAAGGTTCTTTGAACAGGATTTACTGAACTAAATTGTCTACAATAATGAAAACCACTAAAATAATCATTCTTGTTAATAAGGAAACATTTGTTTCAAGCATATAAGGCACTAGTTTAAAACTAGTAAGTTATAGTGTTTTGCAAGATATTTCTCCTTTCTTGGGAATGCTAATTAATTATATTTCCTTCCCCAGTGCTGATTTATTTAAAATATCAATCCTAGTCTGAACTTTTAAATGCTATTTTTATCTTAAATTCATGTTAGTAAAGCAGATTTCCTATTCACTCATTTGATATCAAGAGAATTGATTTTGTTAGGATTTTTTTAATTTTTGCAAAGTTTAATGAGAGTGGAACTGTTTGTTAAAAGAGATTCACTGTGACTTTTTAAGTTAAGTAAGAGGCTTATTGTGTTTGAACTCAGGTGAGAAATTAGGCAGTTTGCTTTCCCAAAATTGTCTTTGCAATTTAAAATTCACCCTTAGAGGGTGCTGTTGTATTGAAAGTTTAAATCTTTGCTTTGAAGAACCATTTTAAGTTTTTTAAAAAGTACATATATTTGTGTTAAAATCCCATTATATTATAGCACATAATCTAGTCATACTTAATAAAACTTGAGAGTGTTTTAGCTTAGAAAGTTACTATTTTATAAACAATAAAAGTCAAGATATGGGGCTTCCCTGGTGGCGCAGTGGTTGAGAGTCCGCCTGCTGATGCAGGGGACACGGGTTCGTGCCCCGGTCCGGGAAGATCCCACATGCCGCCGAGCGGCTGGGCCCGTGTGCCATGGCCGCTGAGCCTGCGCGTCCGGAGCCTGTGCTCCGCGACGGGAGAGGCCACAACAGTGAGAGGCCCGCGTACCGCAAAAAAAAAAAAAAAAAAAAAAGTCAAGACATACAGCTTAATGGCATTTGCTTTTGTGAAAAATTTGAGAAAATACTGTATTTTTCATCGTCATTTCAGTGTGAGCAACTCCAAATTAGAGAAATAAGCAATGTTTTGTGATATATTTAGGAATTCTTTCCTTGACAGAAAATGTAAAAAACACAGAGAACTTAATAGATATTCAGGTTTGCATCCTTGATACTTGAGGCATTTGAAAATTGTTTTGTTTTGGTGTCTTCTTTGATTCAACAGGTACACTGTTGAAGACCTACTGTGTACAAAACAGTCTTTATAATCACGTAGGGGAGAGATACATAAATCATCTCGTAGTCTGCCTTGTTTTAGAATTAATGCAGCGTAAACCTAAAATACAGTGGACTCATAAAGAGATTAATCCTAGCTAATGGAGTTCTTGTGAAAGGTGGGATTTTAGCTGAGCTTTTGAGGAGCCACAGAACTTTGCATTGTAAACAATATTTAAAAGAAAAAGTTTCGTTCCTTAAGTCTTCTTTCTTACCACTCAGTGCTAAGTTTGTTTTCACCTAAACCCTCTTCTATGCTTTCCTTCTCTTACAACCTTGTCTTAGTAATTAAGGTAATATAAAAAAGTGAGAGTGCCTTGACCAATGAGGTATTTAACAAACATTATCATCACCATTGTTGCTGTTACTGTTCATATTATACTGAAGAATGTGCCCATAGATTGCAGTGGGGTCTAGAGATGCTCTTAAACATGGCACTTCTGCACATCCAACTGTTTGGTTAGTTGATAATGTAGATCAAGTTACAGTCAGACGTAACTTTCTTCCTTTGGTATCGTTTTTGATTATTAGTCACATATCAGGTTAAAGTGATTTGAAAAAATAAATGTGTGGTAAGGAGAAAAATAAACTTAAAAATGAAAGCATTAGTTAAATATATTGGTTACTTAGCATCCTGGAAAGAAGAGGGCAGTTGAATCCATTGGGGGGGACCAAGCAGCCCTGTAGGGTTATTTACCTTTCCTGGTGTCTGTGAAAAAATAATTGTTAGACTTAACATTAAAATATTCCTTGCTTGGCAGATGTGCTAATGAAAGCATTTTATTTTATTTCTTTATTTAAATTTTATTTATTTATTTATTTATTTATTTTGCGGTACGCGGGCCTCTTACTGTTGTGGCCTCTCCCGTTGCGGGAGCACAGGCTCCGGACGCGCAGGCTCAGCGGCCATGGCTCACGGGCCCAGCCGTTCCGCGGCACGTGGGATCCTCCCGGACCGGGGCACCAACCCGTGTCCCCTGCATCGGCAGGCGGACTCTCAACCACTGCGCCACCAGGGAAGCCCTAAATTTTATTTATTTATGTATTTATTTGTGGCTGCGTTGGGTCTTCGTTGCCGCATGCGGGCTTTCTCTAGTTGTGGAAAGCAGGGGCTACTCTTCATTGTGGTGCGTGGGCTTCTCATTGTGGTGGCTTCTCTTGTTGCGGAGCACGGGCTCTAGGCGTTTGGCCTTCAGTAGTTGTGGCACAGGGGCTCAGTAGTTGTGGCACACGGGCTTAGTTGCTCCGCGGCATGTGGGATCTTTTCGGACCAGGGCTTGAACCCGTGTCCCCTGCATTGGCAGGTGGATTCTTAACCACTGCACCAGCAGGGAAGTCCCAGCATTTTATATTTTAATAAGTGTCTCGAGAGTGATTTTGATCATTTGGCTTTTATGAAGCAGCTCACAGTTTTGCTGATTCTATTCTAAACTGGTAGTCAGCTCTCTAGCAAGTAGAACCATTTAACCTAGTCATTAGCCTGGGCTTCCTACTGTCATCATTTTGGCATCATTATTCCCCAAAGATGTTGAGGCGCTGCCGTAATGAACATTCATGGAGCCCTTATTTCATACTGTGGGGAGCTTTATACCAAGAACTGAAGCTTCGTTTTCCTTTTCTCCAAAGCTTATGGTCTAGTTTGGGGAATTGTTACTAATACATGAAATAATTAGTAAGTAATAGAAGACAAAAGCATACGCATACATGTCTACATTCTCTGGAAGTTTAAAGTACAGGGAGTTTCTCCTTGTAGACTGTTTTCCTTAGCCCCCCAGTTTTACTGAGATACAATTGGCATACAGCGCCATATTGTAGACTGTTCTTTAGGACAGATACCTCATTATAAACGTCTTTAAATCTTACAGAGTTCTAAATAAATGTTTGGAATTTTTAAATCTTTAGCTGTTAAATCCTAATGAAAAGGACATTTCATGGTGTTCAAAAATTAGATATAAATGATCCATTGCTTATGCCTCACCAGGGCATATTTTCTCATATGTCCCTGCTTTTTAAAAAGTGAGGACCTTCCTTCACCCTCACATTGATTATATAAGGAATATAGTCTTTGCAGGTAAATTAGAGACACAGGAAAATGTAAAAAATGCCCACCCGTCCAAGATAGGCACTGTTAACATTTTGCTATGCTCTCCAATCATTTATTTATTTTTATTTATTTTATTCCTTTTGACTTTTTCCTTTTTTTTTCTTGTTTTTCATTTTAAATTAATTTTTATTGGAGTATAGTTGCTTTACAATGCTGTGCTAGTTTCTGCTGTACAGCAAAGTGAATCAACTACAGCTATACATATATCCCCTGTTTTTTGGATTTCCTTCCCATTTAGGTCACCACAGAGCATTGAGTAGAGTTCCCTGTGCTATACAGTAGGTTCTCATTAGTAATCTGTTTTATACACGGTGATGTGTATATGTCAATCCCAATCTCCCAATTCATCCCACCCTCCCCTCCCCCCCGGGTATCCATATGTCCATTCTCTAAGTCTGTGTCTCTATTTCTGCTTTGCAGATAAGTTCATCTGTATCATTTTTCTAGATTCCACATATAAGAGGTATTACACGATATTTGTTTTTCTCTCTCTGACTTACTTCACTCTGTATGACAGTCTCTAGGTCCATCTACGTCTCTGCAAATTGCACAGTTTCGTTCCTTTTTATGGCTGAGTAATATTCCATTGTGTGTATGTACCACATCTTCTTTATCCATTCTTCTATTGATGGACATTTGGGTTGCTTCCATGTCCTGTCTGCTGTAAACGGTGTTTCATTGAACATTGGGGTGCATGTATCTTTCTGAATTATTGTTTTCTCTAGTACAGTCTTTTAAATACATGTGTGTATATATTTCTTTCTGCATATGTGTGTATACTTATAAATAAGCAAAATTGGTGCTTAGTGTACATACTATTTTTATATTTTTTATTTGCTTGTTTTCACTTAACATATGTAGTTCCATTAGCATATGTTTTGAGTATATCATTTTCTCCTGTCATTTTATATATATATATATATTTTTTGTGGTATGCGGGCCTCTCACTGTTGTGGCCTCTCCTGTTGCGGAGCACAGGCTCCGGACGCGCAGGCTCAGCAGCCATGGCTCACGGGCCCAGCCGCTCCGTGGCATGTGGGATCTTCCCAGACCAGGGCACGAACCTGTGTCCCCTGCATCGGCAGGCGGACTCTCAACCACTGCGCCACCAGGGAAGCCCCTGTCATTATATTTTTTAGAAGGAATTATAATGGTTGCATACTATTCTGTCATTGATATACCACAGTTTTCATTCATTCCCTTATTTTTGGACTTTTAGGTTTTCAAATTTTCATTATTATAAATAGAAGCATGATAAGCATCTTTATGTAATTCTTTGACCAAATCTTATTATTTTCTTAAAACAGAGTTCTAGAACTAGAGTCCAGAGCACGGAAAGGATGTGAACATTTTCAGCACTACAGACAGCTTGATGTGTATGTTGACTGCTTTGTAGAAAGGCATGGACTGCTTACACTTTTACTAGCAGTGACACAAATTCCAATGGCAGCTCACCTCACCAGCATTAAATAAGATTGAAATGCTTTGTCTTTTTGTTAATTTGGCAGGTAGAGAATCACTTAATTGTTTTTAATTTGTATTTTTTCTATTTTTAATGAGGTTGAATAGGCTTGTTTTTAAGAAAAAAATTTAAAGTGTATTTATTTTATCTTTTATTTGTTTATATTTTTGGCCATGCTGCGTGGCTTGCGGGATCTTCCCTGCGACCAGGGCTCGAACTTGTGCCCCCTGCAGTGGAAGGGTGGAGTCTTAACCACTGGACCGCCAGGGAAGTCCCTCGAATAGGCTTTTTAAAACTGTATTGGCCATTTGTTTCTCATGTTCTTTGCTCATTTAAAAATAATTTAGATTAATTTTTTTCTTATTTTCTCTTCTTTAATGTTTATATACCAAGAACATTCATCCTTCATCCACCATGGTATATGTCACAAATATATTCTTCTGTTTTGTGTTTTGCCTCTCTACTTGGTTTTGGTGTTTTCAGATGTACGAAACATAAAATTTGTATATTCAGTCAAATTCTACAGTAGTTTCCTCTGTGACTTCTTTCTTTGATTTAATTCTTTTTCAGGCTTAGAAAATGTTTCCCTATTCCGAATTAGATAGTCTGAACATTTTCTTACAGTTTTTAAAGTTTTTACTATGTGACAATATCTGTTTCATTTTTCTTATTCTCTTTCCAGTTCCACCCCAAAAATGTTCTTTGCTTTATTTATTTGTTTTATTTTATTGAAGTAGAGTTGATTTACAATGTTGTGTTAGTTTCAGGTGTACAACAAAGTGATTCAGTTATATGTGTACATATATATATGTATATATATGATTCTTCTTCAGGTTCTTTCCCATATAGGTTATTACAAAATATCAAGTATAGTTTCCTGTGCTATACAGTAGCTTTATGTTTTAAATATCTGATGGATCAAATTTCTTCATCCAAAAAAACCCAACTTTCTACCTGATTTTTTTTTTTTTTTGTGGATAAAATTTAGAACCATCCTTCCAGTTTCCTTAAGAAGAATCCTGTTGGTGGTTTAATTATGACAGTGTTAGTCTGTGAATGAACTTGAGAAGCACTGACATTTTCCAGCGCTTGGCGTTTTTCGCTGGACATGTTGACCATAACCTGAAGCCTGATCAGAATCTACATGAGTTTTCCTCAGATGTGAGGACTTGTGTCCCCAGAAGATTCTGACAGAATCCAGTTGGAGAAACGTTGAGTTAGATAATCTGGTGTGTGCTGGGAGTAGGGAGGGGGAGATAGAGAGTCTGCCTTTGAGGTGTTTTCATCTTAGAGATTTGATTCAACAGGAATTTATTGATGGCCTGCCGTGTGTCAGGCTCCTGCCAGACCAACCCTGCAGAGGTACAGAAGGCATAGCCCTTGCTCCTAAAGCCTGGACGTGCATAGGATGGAAGCATGTTGGTGGGCAAATGATGGTACAGGCCTGGGAGTGAGGACTCAGAGGGACGGGGGTCCCACAGGACAAAGGAGACGTGTGCCAAGTCCTGAAGGAAGAATGGGTGTTTGCTGGGAGAGAGGCTGGAAAAGTCTTGCACGAAGAGGGAGCGTGTGCACTGAGACAAGAAATAATTTGGTTTTCGAGAGTAACTGTAGGTAGTTCACTGCTTGAAGCGGAAGGTGGACGATGTGGGGAGCTGTGATAGGATAGGTCCAGCCGCAGGGACTGGCTGCCCTGCGGAGTCGGCAGGTGTGGCCACCACCCTTCAGGGCGGGGCTTCTCAGACTGCCTGCCTGGAAGATTTACAGGACCTAAGATGACTCTGTCAAATTGCTGTCAAAGTTTCTACCTGTTCACTCTCCTTGTCTGTAGCTCTAAGTAGGACCACAGTAGCGTCCAGATTAGTGGGAAACACGCGGTGGGGGCTGGGGATTTTATTTTCCCTCTGCTCATTGCAAACACAGGTCAAGGTGTACCTGTGGGCCTGTGTCCACATGGGTGGTTGCCTCTTGGAGAGTGAAGACTACATTGTAAGTGACACTGAGTCATTAAAGGGAAGTTACTAAATATTTTACTCATGTCGTTACCACTGGATTGTTTGGATCTGGTTAAATCACTGAACTTTAAAAAGAAAACTTTCCTTCTCGAAATAAGTTGTGTAAAATGAAGTATCTGAAGGCAGGTGATTTTTTTCCCTCTGAGATAAAAGCGGTGGTTCTCAATCTTGGGCGCATGTTAGAATCGCCTGGGACTCTTTAAAATCGATCCCAACACTGGGCCCCACCCTCTCAGATTATTTTGGGGTGCACCCACAGCCTCAGGATTTTAAAAAACTCCACACTGATTCCAAGGTGCGCCAGCTTTCTCCCATATGGGGTGTGCTAATGACTCATAACGTTTTCTGATTGAGAACTTACGTCAAAGAATGTAGCACAGTAATTGTTCTCCGCAACCAGCTGGGTAATTGAATTTGGACCAAAACTATCAGTTGAACTTGAATCTGTACCTAAAGATATTAAGATTAAGTACAATAATATATATTAGATGCTGTAAGAGTTTTCTTCTGACCCTCCCCGTCAAGTACCATCAAGTATTTTAATTACAATTGATGGTGTACATACCTTTCAGTATAGCTTATTCAGATTCCAGAATATGTAATCTAGCATTAATAAATACCTTGTAAATTAAAGCTTGTGAAATCTCGATTTTTCTGTTGCCTCCTTCACCTGCTGCTATGCCAGTTACTCCTATTGCAGCAGGGACGGCAGCAGTATTGGGTGTTGTATGTATCTCCAAATAGGATTCTATTAGAACAACTTGTCGTGAACATGCCTGTTACCCAAAGTGCAACTGCCGATCTTTTAACATATAAGCCCTTGAAATTATTTATCCAGTTCTTATTTTAGAGTATTACAATGTCCAGTCTTGGTCTACAGTATAGCACACCCCTTGGTATTTTCTAAATCTCCAAATAGCATACAATAGTATTAGCATAGAAACACCTCCTGTGGCGAATTACTAGTCTATTCATGGTGCCAAAAGCTAGGTGCCACCTCCAAAGAGAAAATTATTTTTCCCCTTTATTTTGCCAGTGTGTTCTTCACGTGCTGAAGATTCTGAACTTTCAGTGATTTACTGACTCAGTAAATAGCTTTTGGGCACCACTTGTGCTGGATGTTGGAGATGTGAAGTTTAAGGCCCAGGTCCTTACAGTAAGACGTGATGTGCTGGCGTGCTGTTCTGTTAGCCTCTAAAACACAGAGGGGACAGCTTTCCTATGTGCAAAATGAAAATAATTTTATCCCTCCCGCCCATCGTGTCAGGTAGGCTTCGTGTTTGGGATATGTAGTCTTACTTCCTTAAACTCTCTCTCTTTCTCTTTCTCTCTTCCTGTTTCTCCTTATCTTTCTCTCTCCCTCTTCCCCTCCTTATTTTTTAGAAGGTTTTAAGGGAATAACACACTCTGAAAGTAGTTCTACCAACTATTTTGGGAGCCATATACCATTATTTAATCCCTCTGAGCCCCAGTTTCCGCTGCTGTAAAAAGGTGATACCATCCCTGACGTGTTTATGTGAGTTGTTATGAGAATTATGAGAGAAGTTATATGTAACATGACATTGAAATTTTAAATATACAGTTAAAGTGTAAATGGACCTTGTAAAACGACTTTTAAAAGAGAAGGAAGGAAAGAAAAGAAATATGTGGTATATGTACCACTAGCTTTCGGTTTCTGAAACCCGAAAGTGAAGCTACACCAGTAACATGACATTGAAATTTTAAATATACAGTTAAAGTGTAAATGGACCTTGTAAAACGACTTTTAAAAGAGAAGGAAGGAAAGAAAAGAAATATGTGGTATATGTACCACTAGCTTTCGGTTTCTGAAACCCGAAAGTGAAGCTACACCAGAGTTAAATTCCATGGAAGTTTGCTTCCATGATGGATTTTTGACTTTGTACTCAGCTCCTGAAAAAGCGACTTCCTGGGTTTTCTCTTCCCTCCTCCGGTTTTGCAGCGGCAGGGCTGCTTCCTGTCAAGAGCAGCTCTGCCCCGGCCCCTCCTGCAGACTCTCCACCTCCTCCTTCTCTTTCTTTCAAACACTTAGTACATTTAGAGCCTGATCTTGTGCAGAAAACATCCCTGACATGTGAAGAGCCCCGGGGATTCAGTGAGCATGCTCCGCGCTCCCTCCCGCTGGGAAGAGGAAGCTCGTCCACATACGAGTCATTCCAGGCATAGTCGGCGTGTCAGCGCAGTGAACTCGCAGCGGGCTGTGAGCGGCGCGAGCGCGGCTTTGTCCTAGGAAATGGGCTTCGGGTTTTCCTTCCTTGCTCCTTTCTTACGTCGAAGAAAGACCCGTAAAGACTTCTGAAACGACTTTTAAATGTTCCATTGAGGATCCAGGACGTATACCGTCTGCCCACGAACCCTTGAAGGGTTTTCTGCAAGTTCGATTTTGTGTGCGTCTTTTTTTTTTTTTTCACTTTTACTTTGTTTTGATCCGAGGCCGGGCCTCCGTCTTTGTGAAGTTTAAGAGAAGAGCCAGGAGCTGCTCAGCACTAGTTGATTTTGGAAACGTACTTTTTCGGGGCGAAAGCAAAGAGCTGGTTTTCTGTGCTAGCCCAATAAATGCTATTTATGAAGATGGACCTGTTGAACTACCAGTACTTGGACAAGATGAACAACAACATCGGGATTCTGTGCTATGAAGGTAGATGTTCCCTTCTAGAAACTGCTACCCTATTGCTTGGGTCAAGGCCACTCCTCCTTTCCGGTTCTCATTGCCTTCTGTGCATTTTGTTCTCTTTCTTGAGACTTTAGGGTGCTTTGAAAGGCAAGCGGTTCTTAGGTACTGTTTTCAGGACAAAGTTTGTTGTTTGTATCTTAGCCTTCAGGGGTTACAGTGGAGGTGGGGGCGGGGCAGGGGCGGGGAGGTGGGGACATATACATTGTTAAAAGTTTGCTTTATGCTTGCAACATACTAACTCCTCACATTTTAAACTCTTTTAAATTGTATTTCTTTTTTGATTTCTGTTGGCGTTTTCTTTAGAGGAGGAACTTCTGGACCCAAGTAAAACATGCCAGATTTTCTCTCTCTCTCTCTCTTTTTTTTTTTTTTTTTTTGCTTTCATACTTACACTATCTACGTACAGTATTCCTGTTGTAGTCCAACAGCCAGCAAGAACTTTGGATTTTCACGTAGAGGGGAACAGAAAGTTACAGTGCGTTTTTGTGTTCAAGAGCGATTGTCCCAAACAATGAAGAATTTTTCTATTCAGTTTGGGGGCCTGGAAGGGCACCCATGTCACAGAGCACAGACTGGCCCTTTGTCTGATTTCCCGTTTCCTGTACAGCTCTGGGAGAGTTCTGACATTGAAGGATGTTCCCTCCACACTCCTGTCCCTTGTGGAAGTGATTGCACAACCTACCAACCAGAAAGCTAAATTAAAAAACAAAAACAAAAAAACAACTCGGAAATCTTATCACTTATTACCTCCTACTAAACCATGAGGTATTTCCCCACTGCCCTGTAGTATTTCAAGCTGTCTCTATTAGTAGTAAGAAGAGAAAAGGGAATTTCTTAATCCAACATTATCTACGTGCGATTTGAAAAAGTGGTAATGGTCTGAGTCTGAGTAGCCGGAGACACATCTCCGGGGGAATTCAGCTTGGCAGGGGAAGTGTTTTTTGTTTAACCACATACAAATCAAGGAGACTTCTCCCTTCTGATTCAGCAGGAGAAGTTTCCATGTCTCTGCCTATAGTGAACTGAACATTGCTCTAGAAAGAGAAAACATGGAAGAAACTTGGGAGGGTGAGCCGATCCACTTGTATTTTTCGTGTAGAAACTTTAGCCCTGTTGCCCAAGCAGTCAAAAACTTACCCTTTCCCCTTCAAGGAAAAAATCTCATTCTTGGTTTTATTTAACTTTGTGGATGAGAATCTCATATTTAAAGTAGTCTTTTTTTTTTTTTTTTAATCCTACTTGTTCCAGGAATGCGAATTTTGGTGAATTGCTTTCTTTGAATCTGCCGCTTTAGGTATCATCCTGTTTCTAAAGTCACTCATTTAAAAGGCAGACTTTTTTTTTTTTTACATCTTTATTGGAGTATAATTGCTTTGCAATGTTGTGTTAGTTTCTGCTGTACAACAAAGTGAATCAGCTATACGTATCCATATACTCCTGTATCCCCTGCCTCTGGAGCCTCCCTCCACCCTCCCTATTCCCACCTCTTTAAGTGTCATAAAGCACTGAGCTGATCTCCCTGTGCTGTGCAGCTGTTTCCCACTAGCTATCTATTTTACATTTGGTAGTGTGTGTATGTATGTATGTATGTATGTATGTATGTCAATGCTACTCTCTCACTTCGTCCCAGCTTCCCCTTCCCGCCCCCCCTGTGTCCTCAAGTCCGTTTTAGAGTGGTCTAAGCAACAGGCCACCAGGCGTGTTTCCTGTGAAATTAACATTGCAGTTAGTTTAAAAGAATTTTTTTTCAGTGAACAAGAAACTGAAAACTTCTAAGGCACTTTCTGTTGGATTGTCTTTGTCATTGAGTAATAAGATATTTTCAGAATAAAACAAAGCATAATAATCAGCCTGAGAGAGGAATATAGGGATTATTAGGAAATTGATACCACGTTAATTTTTTGTGTCTGCAGGTGGTGAGGAAAAGCTTACGGAAAGCTTGTCCAGGTTGATCTGTTGTTTAGTAGGTACCATACACAAGAGTGGTCTTCTAGGCTCCCTCCTTAATTGGGAGGAAGAAACTTTGATTCTGAAAGTTGAGTAGATGTGTGGGATGATGTGCTGTAGTCTGTTTGGTTTAAACATCTGCTGCTATTTTCCTTATTATGAAAGTTAACATTATTTTAACACCAAAATAAATACACAGGAAATGAAGAAAAGCACAGCAAAATCTGAGTGGTGTTTATAGTGGGCTGTTTATGTCCTAGTGGTTTTCTCAGTGTAAACATTGCACACATCTGCTCTGAACTCAAAAGGGTGTTTAGAAGATGGGCATAAATCTTAGATGGGATTTTTGGGCGGGGGGTAAGAAAAGTTGGAATAGTTATTGTTCCTTTTAAGTCCAGCACTTTGAGAGTATTCGTATTAAATCTATCAGCTCACCAGCATTCCAGGGAAGTTATTTGCAAAACGGAATGTACAGTTGGTGGGCAGTGTTTGATTTCACTTAGGGCCCAGGCATGCTTCACGTCTCTTAAAAATAAGGGACAAAATAGTTTTCTGAATTTTTAGTCTTAAGAAGGTAAGATGTTGATGGTTAATTATTCTCTAGGTTAGTTGTCTGTTTTCCTTATTTGTATTAGAGCTCTACTCCACAAAATAAACCATGTGTCTGCACCATCTTTCCTCAGCCTCTCTAGGAACTTATACACAAATAGGTCTTTTTTAGCCAATTCTCTCATAGCCTGCAAGGTCTTCCTAAAACCCCACATTTAGGGTAGACTCCAGATGGCTTAGATATGGACTCTCTGCTGGGTGTCTGCTCCTGACTTTCACCATAGAAATCCACAAACATAATTGAAAAGAGAATTAAGGGAAAAAAATGAACCACAAATAGATATGGGCTGGGGACCTGTTGGGATAGGAGAAGATGATTGGCAAAGGGCAGGAAGAATCTGCGTTTGGCTAACTTATGGAAACTAACTACCTTCATTGGTGATAAGCCAGTTAGCAGAACTCTGCTTGGGTCTTAATGTGTCTTTTCAAAAGTCTCTGGTTTATTACTGAAATTCTCAAGTTAGCCAGTTCATCATTCATCACCCTTCCTACTGTATGTTCAAATCATACCCGCTTGAATCCCAGTTTCGCCTCTATCTCCTTGAAAAGGAGCCTTCATTTTTTCCCCTCTGAACTCCTGAGAATGCGCCACTAATAGACCGAAAGCCTCATGAAGGCGGGGCTTTGTCTCGGTCACTGTATCCCTGAGTCCTGGCACAGTGCCTGGTGTGGCTCTCAGGAAGTGGTGGACTCAGAAATCAATGAAATCTCTCTGTCGGCAGCTGTGGTCGCTGCTGTATAATTTAGCACTTAATTTTATACTGTCTCATGTTCTCTAATTATCTAATTATTGCAGAGCTATCCAGGGCCTTAGATATAGCTAATACATTTGCCTCGTTTTTGCCAAGAAAACTGAGACCTAGAGAGGTAACTTGTCTGTCCGAGTTTATTCAGAAAGTTTGTGACAGAATTGAATTGAGGAGCAAAGTGGTTTCAGTTAGGCTGTGATTCTTCTATACCGCACCACCTCTCCAAAATTATTTGATGTCTTGCCTCCTTAATTAATCATCACCTCCTTGATGTTAGGGGCCATGCTCTGTCCCAGGGACCTTCACAGCCCGCAGCACAGGGACAGCATCTTGGATCACGATGCACAGCTGAGTCTGACCTGGATTCTTCTTTGCTCTGAAACCAGTTGTTGGTCTAGGTTCCCAAACTCTTGTGATAATCAGGGAAGACGGTAATCAGGGCTCTAGGCGAGGAGAGTCCTCGGAATTCGCTTTCCTCCCTCCTTTGGCGCGTAGCTTTGTTAACTTTGCTCTGACTGCAGGGGAGGAGGCCCTGTGTAGATGCCAGTCACAGAGAGTTTCCTCAAGGGACCAGGGAGCTGGTTCGACCGTGGACTTTTCTCAAGATGGCTGATCTATTTACATAATTACTTAGTGCTGAAAACTTAGGTCCCAATAAATGTACTCCTGGTTGGCCGTGGCTTTAAGCTGCTGTTAGTGATACTTTAATTATGGGTTAAGAGCCATTAAGGTGTAATTTGGTAGAAGAATTCTTCCCTTTTAATTTAATGGTGTGATTTATATTGGGAGAAAGGAAGAATAGATTGTATCTTCAGATCTTCTGAAAGTTTAAGAGAAGAGCATTGCAAGTTCCTGGACTTTTAGAGCTGTTCATTGTTTCAGAACTTAATTATCACTTGTTTCATCACAGGCTACATATAAATGAATTTTCTGGAATTGAAAGGAAAATGTACACAAGGAGGGTGGTGGAGTCGAGTGAGACCCCACTAGGGATGTGAGCGAGGCCCATGCCCTGCTGACGGATTTCTTTTGTTTTCTGCCAGTTTAACCAGCAGCAGTTTAATGGAGTCCTGGTTTCATTGTTCTTTGTCTAATGAGCTCAGAGGCATCAGGAAACTTAGGAGTGTCCGGTACTAGTGAGTTGAAAAGGGCACAGAGCAGAGCTGCTTTGTACTGGCTGTATTCTGTCCCCCGCCCCGAACATCAAGTGACCAGCTCTTCACCCAGGGGTGAGGTAAAGTGTCTGCAGCTGTTTTGCTGTGGAAATTCATTTTACTGTAGCTTTTAATTTGTAGGAGAGGGTCGGGAGTGAAGGGGGGGGGGGGAAGGAGAGCTGGAGAGAGAGGGGGGAGGGGGGAGAGGAGGAGAGGTTGGGAGGAGCTTGGTTAATAAAACAAACTCAGGTGAACCCAAGAGCTCTCCCGCGAGGACCTGGCCAGTACGTATTCCTTCTATCTACAGTTTGGGAGGGAACGTGTGATTATCCCCTCCTTCCTTCCGGCTCCCCTCCCTTGTTTCTCTACCCTTTTCTGGAAGGATTATTTTACTTGGCTGTTTCTTGGAACCTACACCAGCTTTGTTTTGGAAGGCGGATTTCTCTTCCTTCCTTCCGCCTTACTTCACTCTCGTCCTCAGGGCCTTCAATTCCTAGGGTGTTTGGATTCGTTCGCTGTGAAGGAAGATCATTTTAAAAACACACCGTAAGATATGAAGAAATTCCCCCTCTGCGTGTGAGAAGATTCGATACCTCTCCTTAATAGTTCGGTTCTGCTTTATTGTGAGGATGTTGCAGAAAACTGGGTTTTGTCGTGAAGAAATTAGATCCAGATTTAGCACTTCTGCATGTACACAAAGATATAAAAGCAGTCTTACCAGGGATTGTTTCTGACTGTATCTGTTTTATCTCTCTGTATCTGCACGTTTATTCCGTGACTGTTTATATTTAGTGGTGTCTATGTATATACTGGGCTCCTTGCAGCTGAGCTCAAGCCTTCCTCAGCAACGTCAGTTTGTCTTACAAAATAGTCCCTCTCCCTTTTATTTTTTAATGAATTAATATATCAGCCGCTCCCCCCACCCCAGCCCCCCAAATACTTCAACCACTTTATTTTAGAAGCAGAGTCTGAAATTTTGATTTTCTCTCTTTTGCTTTCCTTCTCTCTGCCTTCCTGAATGTTACCTGTTCTACTAAGTTCTGAGGGATTATTGCCATCCGTTTGCTTTCTTATCTTGCCTTTTCTACATTTTCTTTCTTAGAATTCTGTAGATTGTTTTAATTTCAGTGTATTGTATACAGGATATGTTTTAATCCTAACAATGTGAATCACTTCTAGTTGAAAGAATGTTTATTTATGCTAAATAAAATAGAAAATCTCTTCTGAAAGTTGTCTTTAATTTGTGGCTATTTGTGTGATCTTTTCTGAACTCTTAACATTTCACCCATCTGTTTGCAAAGAAGTCTGTAAACATAACAAACTGAAGTTTGTTAGTAAGTGATTGGAGAAGACTCAGTACTGTGCTTTTGTAACCCAGTATCCATTCTCTTAAACATGTATGGAATGCCTCTGCTCTGCTAAGGAATGTGTTAGGTCTTGGGTTGATCTTTCTCTGTCTGTGTCTGTCTGTCTCTCTCTGTGTGTCTCGGTCTCTTAACATTTTTTGTTATGGAACATATATAGACATAAAAGTACATAAAACATATGTGTAATTTATAGTTTAAAAATAATCAACCTTGTAATCATCATCAGGTGAAGAAGTATTCAACTGCCTCCTTCAAGTGTTCTCTCCCAGTCAGAATTCCTCCCGACCCCAAGAGGGCGTCGCAGTTGTAACTTGCTTTTCTTTATACGTTTACTACCTATGTGTGCCATTCTAGACAAATTAGCTTAATTTTGTCTGGTGGGGTTTTTTTGTTTTTTTGTGGGTTTTTTTAGCCCTATTTGATTGGAATTATCCTGTTAAGTCTTCTCTGTGTCTTGTTTATGAGATCTTTTAAAGTAGTAGCCATGTCCTAAGAGGTTGTCTTCTCCATATGAAGCCTGCTTCTCGGATGGGGGACGGCTTCACCCTGGAACTTTCGCGGATGTCCCAGCCTCCCTTTTCACTCACCTGCTGCTGCCCTGTTAACAGACGTGGTGTTGCTTTGGTCTGAACTTTTTTTTCAATCAGTATTTTGGTCACAGTCGTCACCACTGTTAAAGCCCACCAGCATCCATGTGTAATGGAAAATGGTGTGTTAGAAAAATTCTGCCCAGCACAGATGTAGAGAACAAACGTATGGACACCAAGGGGGGAAAGTGGCGGTGGGGTGGGGGGGGGGTGAGGGGGTGGGATGAATTGGGAGATTGGGATTGACATGTATACACTGATGTGTATAAAATGGATAACTAATAACAACCTGCTGTATAAAAAAATAAATAAAATAAAATTCAAAACAAAAATTCTGGCCAGTTTTGGAGAGCGTAGGACTGGGGGAGGGTGGGGGGACGCTTCTGGAGATACATAGGTTAATTAGGGTCTGAAGAGAAACTTTAGTTGTGCATTAACGAGCAATTTGCTTGAAGGCTGAGACCTGTTACAAGTCAGCTTTGTCGCAGCGCCAGGTTTCCTTGGATGGTAATGCAGGGACTTTTAGATATACAGAAAAAGCTTAAATTGTTTGTTCCAGTACTCAAACAATACTCTGCATTGTATAGAGATGGCTGCTGGAGAGCAACAAAGAGCTGAAACAATAGGCGGCCTCATGCACCACCTAAAATTATGAATGAAGAAGGACCCTCCGTATGTATCCCTCTTGGTGTTTATTTTATATCTGTTTTGCATGAAAAGAGTTGCCTGTTAATCCTTCTTGGCTAATGATTAGATTTTAATGGAGTGAATTCCAGAATTGAAGGGTTTGAGGCAGATGCTTTCTGCCGAGCAGTGTAGCACAGTGTTCACACTCCCTCACCTTACGCTGGACAGAGCCTGTGCTGTTTCCCTGTTCACAGTCCAGGGAGTGATGAGTGCACATTTCTGCATGTTTCCCCCCCTTTGAAAACAAACACACCTTCCGTGACGTGGCAGCCCTATTAAAGTGACAAGGGATTAATTTAAAATTTTATTTCGTTGTCGGCAGCTTTCTCCTGTACCCATTTTCTCCCTTTCTTACTATGCGTGTCCTTTTAAACTATTGTTTTTTTTTTTGATGAGCAACTGATAAACTATTGGCTGACCCCACAGAGAACCGTGTTTTATTTCCCTGCTGAAAAGCTCTGACCTCTTTGCCAGTGCTTAAAATCACCCAGGAGAGTGATTTGGGTAGCTTTTTAAAGAAATATGTAATAGCAGCTATAGTACCAGGCTAGAAGTTCTATGGCGTGGAGGGTAAGAGGGATGGAAAATAGTAGTCATTCTCGGTGTGAAACCTATGTAAAGTTCTGTAACACTGACGCACTGAATTCCCCATTGGGAACAATTACCACCAATTTCTGGAGATGATGATGGAGCCCTTTTTCTGTTAGAGGCTTTATTTCAATAAAGGGAGGGAAGCGGTAGAGTGAAGTAGAATTCCAGGACTAACAGCAGACATCAAATATTGCTCTTAGCGTCCAATAATAAATATAACACATAATAGATATATATATAAATAAAGTGATATATATATAAATATATTTTTACATATTCTCTCTATATAAATATATAAAATACACACACGTGTATACCATACATGGTTTTATATTTTGTTCGACAGAGAGAGAGAATGAGAGAGAGCCTTCTTGTAGAGTGGGAAGAATCCTTATATACCATGTAAGGAGAAAATAGTGGAACCACCACATCTCCTTGGCTTTCCTGCCTGCAGGCTGTTCAGAATCTGACTCCATCCTTCTTTCCTTTCCCCTAGGCCCAGTGAAAGGCTGGTTCTTCTATTTATGCTCACAGGTCCCTACCCTCTGGCCTCAGGGACTTATCAGTGTTTGGTTTCTTTTCTGATTTCCTTTCTTCTTCTTCTTGGGTCTTTCCCTTCATCGTGTGCTTACGCACAAGTCTCTCCCAACTTTAAAACAAAAACTAACCCATCCCTAAACCTTGTGTTCCCTTCTTACCTATTAGGTCTCTTTTCCTTGCCATCCAGGTTATCGGAAGAAGGTCGGTGTTCTCTGTTTAGCGTCTGTCCATTCGCTCCTCATTCCACCGCCATCTGATTTCTGTTCCCACGACTCCATTGAAACTGTTTTGGACAAGGTCACTAAATGTTACCCTCGTGGCACGTTCAGTGGACACTTGTTCGTCCTTGGTGGTTCCAAATTCTTAAAGTTCTTACATCCCTTGGCTCAGAGACTTATGGGGTCCCCACTCCATCGTGAACGAGGTGCTGTGCGCGGCATCGGCAGGGGCTTTATGTGCTCCTGGGGGTGGGTAGGAGGGTACCTGAGAGGGAGGCAGGCTGATAAACATTTGTTCTGAGCTTGAGAACAGACTGGAAGGAAATAGGAGAAATAGGAGAGGACGTGACTGTGCGATGCTTTGGGCAAGAGGTGGTGGCAACCCAAGTCACAGGGGTGGTCGTGGAGTTGGAGAAGGGGGTAGATTTTAGAGATGTTTGGAGAGAAGACTGAAGGGCGTGGTTCTGGATGGGAGCAGGGGAAGAGGCTGATGACGGGGAGGATAGTGGCTGCTTCCTCAGCTTCCGGCTTGTCCACGTGGAGGGACGGTGCTGCCGTTTGCAGAGACGGGAAACACGGGGAAGACTGGGTTCTGTGGCGAGATTGTGAGTTTCATGAGTTGAGTTTTGGGTGTGTTGAGTTTGCAGGATCTTTGAAATTTCAAAGGAGAGATAAGTATTAGAAAGTTGAGTATATAGGTTTAGAGCTCAGAGAAGTGGCCACTGCCGGAGATGGTAATTTGGGACAGAGAATAAGAATGGTCACCTAGGAACAAAGACTAGAATAAGAAGTTGAAGAGGTCCTAGGAACTCTTCTCTTAGTCAGGTCTCCATGGGTTTTCTTCATTATCACTAAAATAACCGCATCACTGAGCCCACCTCTCATCACGTTCCCTCTGGGCCTTGGTCTGTAACATCACGGGAGTGTCATTCCTCATGTACCCCTCCAGCCTCATCCTCCACTACTCTGTCGCCCACGTCATGTCTCCCATCGCTCCTTCACTTGCACCTGTGGTCCACACACACCCGACTCCTTCCTTCCAGTGAGCCGTGGCCTCTTCCTTGAATTCCACCTCTTCTTTCTCATGACGCCTGTTAGCCTCTCCCTCAAGGGCAGAGGCTTCTTCTGGAAAGTGACCCTCTTCACCCCTACCTTCTTGGCAGGGTTAGGTGTTGCGTTTGCGTGGCGTGCCACGTGTGCTTCTGTCAGAGCATTTGTACTCACCTGTCTGCCTTGCTGTAAGCTCTGGGAGGGCCAGGCCTTTGTCTTTGGTCTCTTTGTTCTTAGCATCAAGCACCGTGGTGTCTGCTTATGAGTGAATCCACGCCACTGTCTTTTCATTAAAGATAAAGAGACATTGGAATTGTGTGACTAGCCCAGGGATGCTCAGTTAGTTGAGAACACAAGGGAGTTTGTTAATTCTTAGAATGTTCTTAGAGGGGGGACAGAGAGCCAGGAAAAGGAGGCATATGAAGGTTGGGGGGGCACTCTTTAAGGCTCAGTGTCTGTAGAGAAACATTTTGAAGTGGGCTGGTTGCTTAGAAATAACTGCCCCTCCTCATCTGTTTTTTTGTTTTTTGTTTTTTTGTTTTAAATAGAAGGGGCACAGCCCACTGGGGAGACACATCGATCTCATCATTTTATTTTTATATTTATTTATTTATTTGTTTGTTTGTTTTTGGCTGTGTTGGGTCTCCGTTGCTGTGCACAGGCTTTCTCTAGTTGCAACGAGCGGGGGCTACTCTTCGTTGCGGTGCGCGGGCTTCTCATTGCAGTGGCTTCTCTTGTTGTGGAGCATGGGCTCTAGGTGTGCGGGCTTCCGTAGTTGTGGCGCGTGGGCTCAGTAGTTGTGACGTGTGGGCTCAGTAGTTGTGGCGCACGGGCTTAGTTGCTCCGCGGCATGTGGGATCTTCCCGGACCAGGGCTTGAACCCGTGTCCCCTGCATTGGCAGGCGGGTTCTTAACCACTGCGCCACCAGGGAAGCCCCTCATCTTGTTTTCTAATCACTTGCCTTTAGTCTATGAAGTGAACTGATCACTTATGGGAGAATATTTAATACCTGTTACGTGCCAGGCACTGTTGTATGTGCTGGGGATGTAGATGTCAACAAAATAGACAGCAGGATCCCTGGGTTTTTGGAGCATAACAGCGAAGATGGGAGGCACACAATGAAGATGTAAATAAAGAAAGAAGGTAATTACAGGTTATGAAAAGCGTTCTTATTACAGGTTGCTGTCTCTTAGCTGACTTACTGTTTACAGTAGTTTTATCCACGCTCAAAAAGTGACTAGCATTCCCAAGCTTTGAGTGGATGATTTCCCTTATTGTCTTGTGAAGGACTTAAACGTATGTTGAGGAAACTTGAAAAAAGTTTCCTTTGGAATCTTAGAAGTGTGGAGTCTCCTACTTGGTTTATTCACTGTGATCAGAGTCAGACTGCCTTGCTTCATCGTACCTGTCTGTTATATTGGGAACTAGTGTTTATTGCAGTCTTCTCAACTTAAAAAAACCCAAGATAGTCAAATGGTTCATTTGGGTCCTAATAGGAATAAAATATATATTTAGAATTTACAAATTCAGTGAATTAAAAAAAAAAAAAGCCCAGGAAATCAATGGATTAGTTGTATGTTCTTTTTAAAGTACTCTAGTCAGACCTTAAAAGATATTGCCCTGTCTGGGATAGATCCTCCAGTAACACAAAGGAATTTTTATTGGGAGCTCTTATTTTGTGATAACAGAGTGTTTGCCGAGGGCTAGACAAAAAGTCAGTCTTGGACTTCATGTGGATAATGGACTGGAGTGTCCCACCTGTTTGGTTTCCTTTTTTTCTTTCGTTTGCATTGAAACATAATTAATTATGGTGAAATCTTAAGGGCATGGGTTCAAGAATTATCCCCCTCTGTTTTTACTTTTTGTAACCACTACCCAGATCAAGACATGGCGCATTTTCATCACCACAGGAAGTTCCTTCATGCCCCCTCGCTAGGCGGTACCCGTCCCCCAGAGGTAATGTTACCACTGCTTCGACTCAGTGGTCATAAATTAGTGTTGCCTGCTCTTGGGCTGCACGTCAGTAGAATCATTTGATTCCAGCTTCTTGTGCTCGGCGTAATATTTCTGAGATTGGTCCACGTTGTTGCCCAGATCAGTAGTTTGTTCTTTTGGATTGCCCTGCTGTAGTCTGTCACACGAGTATATCACAATTTGCTTCTCTGTTCTCAGGTTGATGGACATTTGTCTTGTTTCCAGGTTTTAACCATTATGAATAAAGATGCTCTAAACAGTTGTTTCACTGTGGCAAAGGTATACCATAAAATTTGTTATTTTAGCCGTTTTTAGGGTACAGGTCAGCGGTATTCGGTCTGTTCACTTTGTGGTGCAGCCTCCGAACATTTTTGTACAAGCCTTTTTGTGGACATATGTGCTCCTTTCTCTTGGATAAATACTCATGGTGGAATTGCTGGGTCATTGGGTAAGCTGAACTTTTTTTAGAAACTGCTCAACTGTTTTCCAAAGTGGTTGTACCATCTGACGCTCCCACCAGCAGCACCTAAGGGCTCCAGGAACTCTGTGTCCTCACCAGTACGGGGTGTCACCAGTCTTAAATTTTAGCCCTGCTGGGGGTTTATCATTGGACAATATCCAGGTATTTTTCACTGTTAACTTATAATCCGTTACTTATTGGAATACCTGCTAGGACACTGCTGATTGGTACGATGTGCCAAAATACATAGTCTCTGCTTTGGATGAGCTGATGGCCTCAGCTAGAGGCTGGAATATGTATGTTTGTTGTCTAATTGCAGGGCAGAGGTAGTGATTTTGGTATTGTTCAAAGGAGGGGTTGTTTTTCCAAATGGGTAAATCCAAGGCCGTGGAAACCAGGAGGCAGCCAGAGTGAGAGATGTGAACAAACACCAACGTGGCACAGAGGCCTCTTTTTTTGGGAACACTTTGCCGTAGTATAGTGTTGCTTTGCTTTAGTTCATGTTAGGTAATGATTCATCCACCCACTGGCCTGTTAAAAGAAAGCTCAGGGATTAAGGTCTCTCAGCTCCAGTTTGATTTATGTCCTGGTTTACCTCCCATTCCCTCTTTAGGTTCTTCTAATCTGTGACTCGCCGCCCCCCCCCACTTTCGAATGCCCTCCACGCTCCTTTCCAGCAACATGAATTCTATAGATCCTTCAGCCTGCATTTATAAAACTTTACCTGAAACTCTTTATAGGCAGGAATAGTACTGTAACCTGTTGAATTCTCAATTCCTGGCAAGATGCCTTGTTGTCTTTCAATGTCTGATGATGTTTATATCCTTTTCTTTTGAGTTTCTGTAGAGTTTACAGTCTGTAATACTCATTTAGCAGTTAGATCACCTTGTATTTTGTTATCTTTAATGTAAATACAGCGTGACATTGAAAGCAAACAAATGTAACAGCTTCCATCTAAATAGGTAAGGTGCTGAAGCTTGTCTTCAAAATAGTTACCCTGGAAAATTACACACTTAACCCTGTGACGATCTCATTCCGAGAACACTGCCGGTGATTTAGAAGTTGCCTTCATGGTCCGAGATACATTCTTTTGAATATTTTAAACAGTTACCAATAACTAAATGTATATATTAGATATTTGTAGAGGGCTCATTCTCTGCCAGGCTCAGTTCTATGTAAGTGTGCCTATAAAATGATGAGCTGCTTTTTCCTATGTCATTCTAAAGCCAGTTCCACAAGTGGAGTTTGAAAATATATTTTAATCAGTGACAGTTTTCTTTGGAATAAGTAGGTTCAAGTCATTCCAGAGTGACTGCCTTGGAAATGACAACACTCATTTGCATGCTCACCAGGAATTTTTAAAATTCAGTTTTATTGGTGTGTGTGTGTGTGTGTGTGTGTGTGTGCAAGGCAAGGAGTCTACTATCTTTTGTGTATCCCGCTGCTAGTAAGTCGCACATCTTGCTGTGACGTGGCCGGCACTAAGTGAGTGCGTGGTGATTTGAGATCACAGAGCCCTTATTTTAGGGCTGAGATAATTTGGCTGTTATGCGAGGTAGACTGACAATCTCTGGCTTCATCTGTGTACTGTTCAGCTTTGCTCACTCATTTGTATGTTTGTGAAGTTCTAGCAACATGTTCTTCAGCTTACTTTATGGAAGATTTGAATGCTGCCTAGTTTGCCTGTGAGGGATTTTCTGTAAAATGACTCCCCCATTCCCATCGCTGATGGGGGATAATCACAGCTTATAGTGGCCACAATGGTGTCCAGAGTGCAGTTCAGGGAATAGTTGGTGCACTTAAAATACTTATTGCTGCCTTTAAAGGTTTTGAAATCTTCAGCTGTGCTAGGTCTTATGTGTCATGAGGAAAAAAAAAAAAAAAAATCAAGTTCCTGCCCTTCCCAGGGCTTATCTTTTAAGTAACAAGAGGAGAGCGAGAGAAACTCCGGTGACATGAGTGACACTGGGACACATACATACCCATACAGGGACTCATGTTGTTTTGATTTTGTGGTGTGTGTGTGTGTGTGTGTGTGTGTGTGTGTGTTGCACAGTTTATTTCTTTGGGTTTAGAAACTTTCCCTTCTGTGTTTGATTCATCTCACTTGGTTACATCGTAGCCGTGAGGGTTGATGGACTAATTCTTCTAATGCGCAGGGTTTATCTTGAGAATCTTGGAAAGATAAGGATTCACCATATTTACTGTCCTCCATGTTGGCTCTGTTTCTGCTATAGCTTTTAAAAGATGATAGTTGTTTTTTTAATCTAGTGTTTTTTTAACAGCTTTACTGAGATATAATTTGCATATCATAAAATTCTCCCGTTTAAAACGTACAGTTCAGTGGTTTTCTGTATATTCGCAGAATTGTGTAACCATCGCCCCGATCTAAGATTAGAACATTTTCATCAGTGTCAAAAGAAATCTTGTTCCCACTGGCAGTCCCTCTTCATTCCTTCCCTTCCTCCCGGGCCCTGGTAACCACTGGTTTACTTTCTGTCTCTCTAGAGCTGCATGTTCTGAATGTTTCATGTAAATGGAATCATATCATATATGGGTTTTTGTGACTGGCTTCTTGCACTTAGCATAATGAGAGGCTCACGCTGTAGCAGGTGTCACTGCTTCATTCTTTTCTATGGCTGAATAATAGTCCCTTGTATGGATGGGTCCCATTTTATTTATCCAAAAGTTAATGTTTTTTAAGAAGCAGTAACAGCTCCTGGATAGAGGTGAGGCTGAGCAGTTATACAGACTATGATGTTGTCTTCAGCCCTGAAAAGCAGAAGAAAGGCAAACCGTTTCGTTTGCTGATCTGCACTTGAACCCCAGCAAAATGTCATGGTCGCAGTCCTATGGTGTAACCCCCTGGTGCAGTAGCATGCTTTCTTTTCAGTATCTGAGTGATAATTTCTGCTCACAGGTAGACTGACAGTCTCTGCCTTTATCTTTATTCTGTTCAGTTTGGGGCACTCACTTATACGTTGCACAGATGGCTCTACAGGAAGATGGTAGATTCCTCGCTGTCAAGTAATTTGCACTTTAGTTGTGATTTATATACACACATCTCAGTGTGTGTGTGTGTGTGTGTGTGTGTGTGTGTGTGTGATGTATGGCAGTGAAATTGGGGTTTCTGTGCTAGACCTCTAATTTTACATGGATGTCTATTGATAGATATGTATATATATTTAGAACATTTCTATTATATATAAAGTTAAATATATATGTATACATATGTACCCAGATAGATAGGTAGGTAGGTAGGTAGAAGGAAGGTCTTTGGCACTTCAAAGACTTCAGAACCATAATGTCATTCAACCTGAACCATAATGGATTATCAACTAAGTGTTCTGTAGTTTTGTTCCCAGTTATCGTGGGGTTAGACAAGGCAGACTGCCGAATGCTAGCAGTCCTACCTAGGAGGCGCACTCATAGGATAAAAGAAATGTGCTGCTGACATTCACACGTAAGTCCTGTGTACTGTGTTTAATGATGTCACCTGGTTTTTCAATTTATTTGTGCTTTGTAATAAACTTCATATATCTAGACATTTGCAGGTTTCTTTCCCGTTTTTTTTTTTTTTTTTTTTTTTTGCGGTACGCGGGCGTCTCCTGCTGCGGAGCACAGTCTCCGGACGCGCAGGCTCAGCGGCCATGGCTCACGGGCCCAGCCGCTCCGCGGCATGTGGGATCTTCCCGGACCGGGGCACGAACCCGTGTCCCCTGCATCGACAGGCGGACTCTCAACCACTGCGGCACCAGGGAAGCCCTGCAGGTTTCTTTAAAAGAAAAACAACAACCTTGTAATCAGATGTCTGCAAGATGACTTCTAGGATAAGTGTTTCCCTCGGTACAGATTCTCTTTGAATTTTTGTTAAAAAGCTTTCACGTATTTAAAATATCTAAAAAGGTTCTATACTTTGTATCTCTGACATTCATGGAAACGTCACCTCTTGTTAAAGTCTTCCATAAATGTTGCAGTCTTTGTGATTATTCCCCTTTAGAGTGTTCTGAGTCCAACTGGTATAAAAAAATGTCTGAATGCTCAGGATACTGTTAGGACTTTGTCACTCATGTGAGCTTTTTGGATGTCTAAATGATGCCTACCCTGACAGATGTTGCCTGACATTCATTTTACTTGCAGGATTTCTCTCATGTGGTTTCTCTGCTGTACAATAAAGTATGACTTCTGGGGAAAAAAGAAAGAAAATGTGTGGCCACATGTCAGGAGCCATTCCTCTGTCATGAAGCAGCGTTGGAAAAGCAACCTGGGACAAAAGAAAGAGCCTCTGGCACTTTTGAATTTTGGGAGACAGAAACCTTTAGAAATTAGCATGAGATTCTTTGTAAATTATTTTATTTCTTATTTTATGAATATGCCCAGCCTGAAATGAGATGTTTTAAAAGGCAGATCTAGCAAAGGGCGTTTTGACCACCTCCGCTGACGCCACTTACCCGGGCCTGTTCTTAACTCAGTCCGCAGCTTGCCCGGGAGTGATCGCCGTGGCCTTAAGTTAATCCTGGGGAGCCAGCTGGGCGCACGCTGGCACGCTCCTGCTCAGCCAGTTGAGACTAGTGTCTGCAGTTAGAGTACAAGTTCCTCTGCTTCCCTGCCCCTCTCAGTTTTCTAGGCTTGGAGAAATTTACAGATCAGTAGCCGTGGACTCCATCTGCAAAGCTTTTATTGAACATCTCAGGGTCCTAATCCAAAGCTTTTGGGGGGATGAGTTGTTTCATTATGTAGAAGACATGTAGGAACTCTATGGCAGTAAATGCATTACAGGGAATATAGGGCAGCAGATGGTGAACCCATGTTGCTTATGGGGAAATTGAGGTATCGGTGAGGGTCCCCTCGCTGAGGTTCTGAACTCTAAAGAGGTGAACATTTAAAATAATTAGGCAGAGAAGTATCAGTACATCACTGTTTGAAAACAGGGTCTCCTAAAGGTGGTTTTTAGGTATTTGACCTGATACCGTTGGCTGGAGGAACCAGGACGGCCTAAGTCTTGCTGTCCTTCGGGCATTTCCTGATCAGATGCTTGAGCCTTGAGATACTCAGTCATCTGTTCTCCTTTCCAGCAACCACATCACTGTACAAACACCCCTTAGGCAGTTGGAAATGTTTGATCAGAATATTGGTTGATCATAGTATTGATCAATTTTGAAAGTGGAAGAGGCACAAGAGAAGATACCCACTAGCGTGCATGGGAACGTCTGGGGGGCATGCTTAATGACAGATTTTGAGGGTCCCTGGACCCCCTGGGACTGGGTTCGGGCCTAGGAATATGCATTTTAAACAAGCATCTCAGGGGATTCTGATATAGGTGGTCCGGGACCACACATTGAAAAACATTGTACCGAGTGGTGAGTAGGAGGAGCTGAATGAGACACAATAAGGAAAATCCCCACAGACGATGGGAGTAAACCGAGAACCACTTTTGCTTTAAGTAGGAGCTTGGTGTAGATCATGATCAGACTTAACCAAAAGTTAATTTACTCCCAAATTTTCAGGAATACATTTGTCACATGAAGTCAGTTTCACCTGAAAAATATTTAGCATCTTACAGAAAACCGCAAGAGAAAGAATGTAATTCCTCCTTAGTATACAACACCTATTTTTATTTTTGGCTGCGTTGGGTCTTCGTTGCTCGGGCTTTTCTCTGGTTGCGGCGAGCGGGGGCTACTCTTCGTTGCGGTGTGCGGGCTTCTCACTGTGGTGGCTTCTCTTTTTGCGGAGCACGGGCTCTAGGCGCACGGACTTCAGTAGTTACAGCACGTGGGCTCAGTAGTTGTGGCACACGGGCCCTAGAGCCTGTGGGTTCAGTAGTTGAGGCACGTGGGCTCAGTAGTTGTGGCTCGCGGGCTCTGGAGCGCAGGCTCAGTAGTTGTGGTGCATGGGCTTAGTTGCTCCGCGGCATGTGGGATCTTCCTGGACCAGGGAGCGAACCCGTGTCCCCTGCATCGGCAGGCGGATTCTTAACCACTGCGCCACCAGGGAAGTCCCTACAACACCTATTTTAAACTTTTTGCTAAAATAAGATCCTTTGCTGCTTCTGCTTCATACATCCTTCCTCTTATTCCTCCCAAGCGAGTCCCCGGTGCCTTGACAGTGTCCCAGTAGACGCTCTGTGGTCTCAGTGGGGTACCCTGATAACGTGTGGGTGAATGTGGAGGCAAGGATTTGGATGTGAATGAGTTGGCATCCCTTTCTCCATCTCGGTTTATCACCTCTGGGCTTTCAGCCACCTCTGGGATTCATAATAGGTGTAATGTGAGAATCTTCAGTGAATGTCCATCCGCCTTTGAGAGGTTGGAGCATTAGCCATTTAAGTTATTTGCCGAAATACCGAGTGCTTATGTTAATTGGATCATCAAAGACTGAAACTCCCTGAATGAGTATAAAAAAGAAAATGCAAGTCTTTCAGGCCTCAGTTCTCAAGGCAACAGATGGAAACCTCTCAATTACATGAGCTCACATCTGTCCCTCTGATTTGACTGGGTCTGTGCCACAATGTGCTATGGAATTAGTGATTCTGTAATCCCTGGAAAGCACGGTTGAAGTGAGATTGACAAAGAGCTAGACCCTCAAGGTTAATGGCACAGGGAGAACAAGAAGCCTGGAGAACGAATAGTGAAATACAAATGTCAGTGGTTGCAAACTGCCCATCCATTTAATTTGCTGGAAGTTAGTGTAGAGTCTAGTAGACCCCAAATTAAAATGTTTCAGTATTGCTTTGTTTCTTCATTAGTCTAATTCCCATTGACCTTATGTCAAGGCTAAAACAATTTAGAAGCACGGCTAGCATGGGAACAGTTTTAATGACTATTGTCAGCATGGTTTTAAAGGAAATAGGTTGGCAAAACATATGTAGGTCCTTAAATCTATTAATAGTGTGAAATTTTATTTCTTTGTTTTGTTAAACCATTAACATAAGGCTTTGGGGGATGGATTGAGTTTCTGAAATGCCAGAATGTCCATGGTGAATATCACTGTTATTTATTATTTCGGAGTTTGCTACCCAGGTGTATGCAGTGGGTATTTAGCGATGGATGGGGCCTCATTCTACATAGGCCGGCCTATCGAGAAACGGCATGGCAAGAGAGTGGCTTTTAGGAGAGCGTTTGTAATAAAATTTGCATACCTTCTAAAGGGAAGTAAGAGTAAGGATCAGATTTTCGTTCCTATGCCTGCAGGACATAGATAAGGGGAAAAATAGATTTGAATAAAAAGACAGGATCGGAGGACATCTTTACAAAGCAAAAATCTGATAGGGGACTTGTGTGTAGAAGATATAAAAAAACTCTGACACCTCAACTTTAAGAAGACATACAGATGACCAACAGGCACGTGAAAAGACGCTCAGCGTCATTAGTCATTAGGAAATTGCAAATCAAGACTACAGTGAGATACAACGTCATACGCACTAAAATGGCTAAAATAAAACAGACAATGACGTGTTGGTGAGGGTCTGGAGACGTTGGAACCCTCCTATGTTACTGGTAGGAATTGGAAATGCTGCAAAAGCCCCTTTGGAAAGCAGTGTGGCATTTTTCTCAAAATGTTAGAACACAGAGTTGCCGTTAGGTCCAGCAGTTCCATTCCTAGGTGTATAGCCAAGAGAACTGAAAACATAGCCTCACAAAAATCTGTCCACGAACATCCATAGCAGCATTATTTATAACAGCCCAAAAGTAGAATCAATCCAAAGGCCCATCACCTGATAAATGGGTAACTAGAATGTGGTATATGTCATAGGATGGAATATGATTTGGCAGTAAAAACGGGTGTATTGGCATAGATCATGGATGAACCTTGAAAACACTATGCTAAGTGAAAGAAGTGTGACACACCAGACTACACGTGTGATTCCGTTTCTATGAAATATGTCCTGAATAGGCAGATCTATAGAGATAGAACGTAGGTGCATGGTTGCCAGAGAGTAGGGGTCGGGGGCAGCGTGGGGAGTGGCTGCTAAGGGGTATGAGTTTCTTTCCGGGGGGATGAAGTATTCTGCCCTCAGACTGTGCTGATTATTGTACGACCCTATGAATACACTAAAACACGTGGAATCGGGCACTTTATTTTATTTTATTTATTTTTAAACACCTTTATTGGAGTATGATTGCTTTACAATGGTGTGTTAGTTTCTGCTTTATAACAAAGTGAATCAGGTATACGTACACATATGTCCCCACATCTCTTCCCTCTTGCGTCTCCCTCCCTCCCACCCTAATCGGGCACCTTAAATGGGTGAATTTTATGGTATGTGAATTGTATTTCAGTAAAGCTCTTGTAACATTTGGAGATTTGAAGTGGAGAATATTGTTTGTTACTGTTACTCCGTTCATTTGACTCTTGGCAAAGTTCTACGTGTGCCTTTGCTCACGTGAAAATACTTTGCGAAGTACCGTTAGCTTGATCATGAGCCTCAGTGATGGCACCTGTAGTTAGTGCCGTGGGTGCCTGAGCTAGGCTTTGTGTCTGGTGCTAAGGGACTTCCCTGCTGAACACGATACACAGCTCTTCTCAAGGAGCTGACAGTCAAGTATCGTGCTTTCTTTATAATCACTGCCAGCTATCTTATAGAGAAACAAATCAGTGCCATGCATGTTGTAAATTAAGATACTCTTTACAGAGAATAAGTGGTGTGTTTGTCAGGGTCGGGTGTTTGGAGGCTGGGGGTGAGGAGAGGAGGGGATGGAATTCCAGGGGAAGCAGTTGACAAGGACAGGTGTGCAGATGGCCACGTGTCCATGTGAGTGTGCTGCTTTCCGGCTCGAGCCTAGCCGTTTGCTCCGCGTGGCCTGCGGGATGAAGTCCACACTCTTTCCTGAGTGTGGCCAGTGAAACTGGCCGCTCCGGAACTTCCATGCAGGGCCGCTTCTGTGGGGGCAGTCTGATTGGAAGCGGGCAGAGGGAGGGCTCACGGACTTGATTGGCGCCCGCCTGCATAGCAAACTAAGTTTTTACTCACAGTCATTGATTTGAGGGGGCCTTGGAGGCGCTAAAGCCTTTGTACGACCCAAGTCTAAGCTGTCCCCCTTACACCACTGTCTGTGGGGCTTTCTTTTCTCTGCCTTGTCCTCTCCTGTGCTTTCACCGGCCCTGTGCGCTCCAGCAGCTCAGGGGTGCCATGCTGTTTCCCACCACCCTGTGCCCACTGGCAAACTCCTACTCATCCTTCAACACCCAGCTGGAGTGCACTCGGATCCACTAAGCCTCTCCAAAGGCCTGTGACCTGGGCCAAGTTGCCAAGCCACTTTTTGCTTCCATTTTCTCTTCTGAAAGGTAAGACTAATAATAGAGCCTACTCCACAGGTAATCAGGAAGATGAAATGAAATTCGTGCACATAATGCTGTTGGGATACCTCTTGGCCCCAAGGAAATGCTCCTGAATGGTTACCCATCCTCCTGATTATTCATTTCAGGCAGAGGTGGGTGGCAGGCTCCCTCCTCTGCTTCCTGGGCACTAACATGCAAGTCTTTTACTAACAATAAATTACAGGGGAGAAGCTGTAAATTCCCTGAAAAGTCTGCAGTATGGCCACAGCTGTACAGATAAGGCTGTTCCCTGTGTTAAAGGGGTTGGGTGGTAGGGTTCACAGTCACCTGTTTTAATAGTCACTCCAGGGAGTCTGTCTGAGGAAGGAGATTCGATTAAGTGACTTAAGGGCCCCTGAGAATGTAAGACCTTTCCTGCCCACAGGAGCTTCGTCTGCCCAGGTGCCTGGTGTGGGTAGAGGGAGCGGATGGGGTGAGCTGAGGGGGACTGTGGTGGAGCCAGAAATGGACCTGGTGTCCCTGCTCTTCCCTCCACAGCCCATCGTGGCTCTAAACCAGCTCTGCTCCCACCCGAGGTCCTCGAGAAAGTCTGGGGGGCCCTTTGCCTCAACGCACTAAGGATCCTTCATTAAACTCCTGGGGAAACCAGACTTCCTGCTACGGCCAAGATCTCTCAGAATTAAGATTTATTTCAGGACACACCTCAGGGGCATAAGGAGAAACTGTTTAAATATAATTGTACACGGCTTTAGACGTGCCAGCTTCCTCAGCAGTCCTTGAACCTTGTTACATTTAAAACTTTCCATCTTTTCAAGTGCAGACCTGATGTACGTCACTTGATGTTTTGGGGTTACGTACGCCCCTGTACACGCAGGAGGAAAACATTTGAATTTGTGTTCGTTGTTGTGGTTCTACTGTGCGTAACCGATCCCAGGTATCTGGCCCTCGGCAGGCCACCTCCTGTCCCTCACAGCCGCCTGTCCTCGGGGCCCAGCCTCTCGCTGTTTGCGCACCTGAGCTCAGCTGCCCTTTGAAGTGGAGGGCAGGCCTTTCATCTGCCTTCATTTTCACTTAAGGACAGCCCAGCCTTTGATCCGCTCCATTTTCCTCTTTCTTTTGCTTCTTAATGAGTCACTTGGAGGTGAGGAGAGACCTGAAGTATGGGCCCCCAAAGGTCACAACTTTTTAAGCACAATGGTTGTTTGACCTTCATATCTTAAGCAAACATGCCCCAGGGAGTCAGCCCTCCTTGGCCTCCCATTGATAAAATTCGCTTACCGGGATAATGTAAACTTAAAAGGAGAGGTTGGGGAGGGGAGCAAGAAGTAGAAGGAAAATGTCAACAGCACACGCCCCCAGCATTTGAAGTTGTTTCATTTGGGGGACCTCCCCGCCTTCACACTGAGCAGCAAGTGGGCGTTTTGGGTTTTGGAAACACATTAAATTCTACCTGCCCGTGGAATATTTGTTTTCAGATGAACTTTTAGGACATTTTAGATTAGTATCTAACAGTATCTTTTCTTGGAACTTGGTGAAGATACAACAAGTTCTCCTTGGTTGGATATAGTTTTTATCAGCATCTTGTAAGATTTCATAAGGAAATCAAAGATTTCCAACTAATATGAAAACCTAGGGGACAGATTTGCAGTAGTCCCTTCAGAAAGCAGCTCTCACATTCCCATATTCTTTGGTTGTGCTGTACACCGTGGCTATGCATTTTTCTTAATATGAAAGAAAAATATGTTTCGACATTAAATACTCTTTTGTATGTGTGAAATTAGCTGTGTGCCTCTCCAGTAAGTGTTTTAGTGCTGTTTCAAGCTGGCCAGTATACTGTGAGACTTCAGTTTCAATAGTCTCTTCGTTTGCAGTTGGGGAATGCAAACATCTTTTAATAATAGCTTATGCAAACTATAACTGTTGAAATAAGTTTGTACGTAAAAGGACTCCGAAGTATACTGGGTGCTGTGAAAAAACCAGCATAACTGTGTGTTAGCTTGGCATCCGTTTAGTGAATGATGGCATGTGGTAACTTTTTTAGAATTGGTTTATTTTAACATAGGGTAAGTTCCATACGAGTCTGCTTTAAATGACCATTCCAAATTTTTCTCTTATGAATATGCATTATTATTTGAGGTATTTGATAGTTGTTCTTCACAACTCAGTTGTTACCCAGAAAATATCTATTGAATGAATGTCAGTTAATCGTGGGTAATCGGAAGCTGTTAGCACAATCCCTGCCGCTAAAACGCTGGACATCAACATTATTTTACTTCAAGAAAATTTGGTGTGCTGATTTTTTTTCTCCAACAATAAAAATAGTCTTATTAGAATATTAAAAGTGTCCACTGACAGTGAATGTAGAAGGTTAATTAAACTTTGTTAGATCAACCTGTGGAACTTAACATACGGAGTTATACTGCTAATTCAATCTTTATTTTCCCTCTTATGTGTTGATAAGTCAGAAAAAATGTAGCTCTCTGGCTTCTTCAATTCATTTTAGTTTCTCAACTTATGAAGAAGCAAAGATCAGCGAGTGTTGAGGGAATGATTAGGAAGAAGATGAGGGTGGCCTGTTTTGAAAGGATCAGGTGAAGGTACAGGCTGAAATACTGTCCAGTTCTCTGATCATCCCTTAAAATGTCCCTTGGACTGGCCTCTTCTCCCCCCTCATGGGTATGAACATTGGTGCCCCGCCCCCGATGCATTGCTGCCCTGCCCCCTGGCTCAGGTGTGTCCATCCCAGCAACTCAGCATCATCAGACCACCCTTCTCTGAAGCTCTTCTTCCGCTGTGTGAGCACTCACAGAGGCTCTGTCCAGTTGTCTGCCGTCAGGTCTGAACTCTGCCTGTGCTCAGAGCCCTTTATTATCTGACCCATCTATCTGTTTAGCCAGTTACTCTTAACCAACAGAAGAAACGAGCCCTTTGTTCCAGTTAGATTGATCTCACACACACATGACGACGCCTTTCCTGCTTTCTGCCTTTATGTGTGTAGCTGTCCCCACCTGGAATGCCCATTCCCACCATTTCCAAGTGTCCAAATCCTACCTATTTTTGCAGTTCCACTCCTGACTAGATTATTAGAGCTAGAATTGATATCTTCCTCATCTAAAATGTTCATAGCTTCTCTGTTTTTCTTTTTACATGTAATGAGTTTATTTTTATCTTGAAATTAATATTTGAAAACTTTCTCCATTTTAATTCCTAATATGGTAATTATTGATAGAAATTATGTAAGCAAAAGCTCTTTGTGGTCCTCGGTAATTTTTTTTTTTTTTTTTTGGTAACAGCTTTATTGAGATATGATGCGTATACCATACAGTTCACCCACTTAAAGAGCATCTCTTTTGTTTTGGCATTTACGTTCTTCCTTATTATTTATCACCGTGACTTAACACTCCTACTGGAACTATGGTTCGTGAGGCAAAGACCAGATCTCAGACATTTTTGTGTTCCCCTTAGTGCTGGGCATAGTGCTACAAACATACCAGGCACTAAAATGCCTTTGAACGATCCACGTTTCCTCTTTTCTTCTGCCAGTTCTAAATTCCATACCTTCTTTAGGTGGGACTAGATTCAGCAATTAGCAGCTAGCCTTTAAAATAAGGGCTGGTATGTCAATTTCCAGGGCGATTCGGCAGGGTTGCTAGTTTCACTTAACTATCATTTGGGAATGAGGAGTATCTCAAGAAGAGAACTTGGATGGCAGCTTTCAGAGCAAAGGATAATGCGCTAGGGTTTGCCCAGCAAACTTGCCAGGTGATGGGGAGACGGAAGAGTGTTCGCAGCCTGAGTGAACAGCGTGAGCGGTGTAGCCTGGGAGGAGTTCGTTTGACAGGAAAGAGAGGGGTGAGGCTAGAGGGTTGGGCTGTGGAGGTCTCCACCACCAGGTTGAGAGCTCTTAGACTTTATTTCAGCGATCGAATCCATCAGGGTCTTTAAACTCTCATGGTGGAAGGCTGGGTGACCATGTTGAAGGACTTTCTGCCAAGGTATGTGGTGATATGAGAGGGATGATTGAGAGGGTGAAGTTAGTGCCAATAGCTTTTATTTGCCCGAACTGTACAAGCTCCTAACACAGCATTATGTTTATTGAATGCCTAGTGTATTTCAGGAAGTGCATAAGCCAGTCCCTGATCGTGTCAGGTGTTTTCTTATATTTTTCTTTCACTGTCTTTTATGTAAAAATGCTGCGTGTCCCATGTCAGACCTGTGCCGATTTGTAATCGGTGGGAGGGGGGCGCCATGTTTTATCCAGCTTAACTCTAGTCTCTTGCAGAACAAATAAAAAGTGCTTAATAAATGAGCAAGAGATTGAGAGGGAGTGACAAGATGCTCACCCCATATTACTATGAAAGGGAAAGATTACTTTTTTAGGATAGAGAAATTCTGTGGGCATCACTGTAACCAAGTACTCAAGTTTAGTGGCACCTGCATTGGGACACAGTGGCATCAGGTGCCTTTGATGTGATGCCACGTGCTGTGCACACCACCTCTCGTATTCTTGCCGAAAATGTTCACCTCAAATCGAATCATGAGGAAATGATCAGATCACCAAAAATTGTACGGCAGTTAATTAGTCTGGATTATTTAAATACACCAATGTCACGGAAGAGGAAGAAAGATGGAAAAAGTTCCTTTGGAAATTAAAGAGATGCAGCTATGCAGCTGCTTCCCACTAGCTATCTGTTTTGAATTTGGTAGTGTCAGTGCTACTCTCTCACTTTGTCCCAGCTTACCCTTCCCCCTCCCCGTGTCCTTAAGTCCATTCTCTACGTCTGCGTCTTTATTCCTGTCCTGCCCCTAGTTTCATCAGAACCATTTTTTTAAATTCCATATATATGTGTGTTAGCATATGCTGTTTGTTTTTCTCTTTCTGACTTACTTCACTCTGTATGACAGACTGTGGGTCCATCCACCTCACTACAAATAACTCAGTTTTGTTTCTTTTTATGGCTGTGTAATATTCCATTGTATATATCTGCCACATCTTCTTTATCCATTCATCTGTCGATGGACACTTAGGTTGCTTCCATGTCTTGGCTATTGTAAATAGAGCTGCAGTGAACATTGTGGTACACGTCTCTTTCTGAATTATGGCCTTCTCAGGGTATATGCCCAGTAGGGGGATTGCTCAATCATACAGTAGCATGCTTTGTGACCACCTAGAGGGGTGGGATAGGGAGGGTGGGAGGGAGGTGCAAGAGGGAGGGGATATGGTGGTATATGTATACATATAGCTGATTCACTTTGTTATGCAACAGAAACTAACACAACATTGTAAAACAATTATACCCCAGTAAAGGTGTTAAAAAAAAAAAAAGACACTGATGAAAGAAATTAAAGACGATACAAACAGGTGGGGGATATACCATGTTCTTGGATTGGAAGAATCAGCATTGTGAAAACGACTATACTGCCCAAAGCAATCTACAGATTCAATGTAATCCCTATCAAACTACCACTGGCATTTTTCACAGAACTAGAACAAAAAAATTCAGTTTGTATGGAAACACAAAAGACCCTGAATAGCCAAAGCAATCTTGAGAAAGAAGAACGAGCTGGAGGAGTCAGGCTCCCTGACTTCAGACTATACTACAAAGCTACAGTAATCAAGACAGTATGGTACTGGCACAAAAACAGGAATATAGATCAATGGAACAGGATAGAAAACCCAGAGATAAACCCACGCACATATGATCACCTTATCTTTGTTAAAGGAGGCAAGAATATAGAATATACGTGGAGAAAAGACAGCCTCTTCAATAAGTGGTGCTGGGAAAACTGGACAACTACATGTAAAGGAATGAAATTGGAACACTCCCTAACACCATACACAAAAATAAACTCAAAATGGATTAAAGACCTAAATGTAAGGCCAGACACTATAAAACTCTTAGAGGAAAACATAGGCAGAACACTCTATGACATAAATCACAGCAAGATCCTTTTTGACCCACCTCCTAGAGAAATGGAAATAAAAACAAAAATAAACAAATGGGACCTAATGAAACTTAAAAGATTTGCCTAGCAAAGGCAACTATAAACAAGATGAAAAGACAACCCTCAGAATGGGAGAAAATATTTGCAAACGAAGCAACGTGACAAAGGATTAATGTCCAGAATATATAAGCAACTCATTCAGCTCAATATGAAAAAAACAAACAACCCAATCCAAAAATGGGCAGAAGACCTAAATAGACATTTCTCCAAAGAAGACGCACAGATGGCTAAGAAGCACATGCAAAGCTGCTCAACATCACTAATTATTAGAGAAATGCAAATCAGAAGTACAATGAGGTTATCACCTTACACCAGTCAGAATGGCCATCATCAAAAAATCTACAAACAATAAATGCTGGAGAGGGTGTGGAGAAATGGAAACCCTCTTGCACTGTTGGTGGGAATGTGAATTGATTCAGTCACTCTGGAGAACAGTATGGAGGTTCCGTAAAAAACTAAAAATAGAACTACCATATGACCCAGCAATCCCACTACTGGGCAAAAACCCTGAGAAAATCATACTTCAAAAAGAGACATGTACCGGGCTTCCCTGGTGGTGCAGTGGTTGAGAGTCCACCTGCCGATGCAGGGGACACGGGTTCGTGCCCCAGTCCGGGAGGATCCCACGTGCTGCCGAGTGGCTGGGCCTGTGAGCCATGGCCGCTGAGCCTGTGCGTCTGGAGCCTGTGCTCCGCAACAGGAGAGGCCACAACAGTGAGAGGCCCGCGTACCGCAAAAAAAAAAAAAAAAAGAGATGTAGCGGGCTTCCCTGGTGGCGCAGTGGTTGAGAGTCCGCCTGCCGATGCAGGGGACACGGGCTTGTGCCCCGGTCCGGGAAGATCCCACATGCCACGGAGCGGTTGGGCCCATGAGACATGGCTGCTGAGCCTGCACGTCCCGAGCCTGTGCTCTGCAATGGGAGAGGCCACAACAGTGAGAGGCCCGCGTACTGCAAAAAAAAAAAAAAGGAAAAAAAAAGAGACATGTACCACAGTGTTCATTGCAGCACTATTTACAGTAATCAGGACATGGAAGCAACCTAAGTGTCCATCATCAGATGAGTGGATATGGCACATATACACAATGGAATATTACTCAGCCATAAAGAGGAACGAAATTGAGTTATTTGTAGTGAGGTGGATGGACCTGGAGTCGGTCATACAGAGTGAAGTAAGTCAGAAAGAGAAAAAGAAATACCGTATGCTGACACATATATGTGGAATCTGAAAAAAAAAAAGGTTCTGATGAACCTAGGGACAGGACAGGAATAAAGACGCAGACGTAGAGAATGGACTTAAGGACACGAGGAGGGGGAAGGGTAAGCTGGGACGAAATGAGAGAGTGGCGTGGACATATATACAGTACCAAATGTAAAATAGATAGCTAGTGGGAAGCAGCCGCATAGCACAGGGAGGCCAGCTCCGTGCTTTGTGACCACCTAGAGGGTTTGGATAGGGAGGGTGGAGGGAGACGTAAGGGGGAGGGGACATGGGGATATATGTATACATATAGCTGATCCACTTTGTTATGCAGGAGAAAGTAACACACCGTTGTAAAGCAGTTATACTCCAATAAAGATGTTTTTTAAAAATTCCACAAATGAAAAAGAAAGAAAATAAAGAGCTGCAACAAGTCCATCGACCAGTGTGTGATTGGATCCTGGATTCTCTCCACTACCTCCCCCCAGAAGAGATAGTTCAGTTGAGGAAACTAACCTGGATTGGGTATTAGATAATGATGATATATGAACTTGAACTTGCTTGGGTGTGATGATGGTTCTGTGTCTGTGAAGGAGAGTGCCTTCACTAGTAGAAGACACTTGAAGTATTTGGGGTACGATATGATGCCTGCAAGGTACCTTAAAAATTATAGCAGTTATAGTTTAAAAGGTGCATGTGTGTAGACAGACGAGATGAATCAAGGGGAAGGGAATGGGATGCTCACTTAGTAAACTTTTCGGTAGCTTTAAAATTATTTTAAGAATTGGAAAAAATAAACTTATGTACTTGGGCACTTGGCTGTTTGAGTGATAAGGCTGGCAGAACCCTGCTTTAACTGGCTCGTTTTACCAGTCTTCACGGTGATTAGGCCCTTGGATCACGTGTGTGCCTGAGTGCCCAGAGCTGCTTTCACTCTCAGTATTGTGGAGTCTTTGAACTTTGTGTCCTATTTTAATCCTTGGAAAAATCACTCTGGCTTCTGAAACCAGCTCATTGAGCAGCAGTAAGTAATCCAGTGGGTTGCTGCCTCTCTGTGGGTTGGCGGAATGGCCTTCTGAGATGTCGGACTCAGGATGTTCGTCATGTCCCAGCGACCTGCCGGCCTCCACGCTGGAAGGGGTTTGGAGCTGATGTGAGATTCCGTGTTTGGGGTAAGTCGGCCCATCTGTGGCCTTCAGGAGCTCATATGCCAGTTTATGTATGAATTCTGAGTTGGTTCCTGGGAGCCTCATCTTTTTCCTCCAGGTCTGGACTAGAATTTATTGCAGAGAACAAGACTGCCTGCCTGTCTCGTGAGAGACAGCAGCAAACACGATGGTACGGCTCAGAAATCTGTAGTTTGGGAGCTGGAGCCGGGCAGACTCCAGCCGGTGGTATCAGAAGAGGTGCTCTTGGGCGGCTGGCCGCCTTGAGATTGCATGTTGAAAGTGGAGATGACTGAATTGGTCAGGAGGAATTCTAGTGGGGGGAAAGGCGTCTGGAAACAAGCAAATGAGGGGAGGCTGTGGGGGGGGGGAGGGGCGCTAGAGCACCTGGCACTGTGCCAAGTGTCCTGTTTAACCCTTAAGATAGATCTGGGCCTCCGTGTGGGTTCACGTGGTCCTTTTCACACACGTGGAAACAGTCACAGGCAGTCAGGTAGCTGCCCCAAGATCCCCCACTGGCTCCTGGTGAAGCAGGTTTGGAAGGTCTCTGACCTGTGCTCCTGGCGCTGTGTCTGATTTTCGACTAGTTGGTGGAAACCGTGCATGTGCTAACCTCTCGTGAACAGTGGGAGCGACCCTGGAGTAGTTCCTTTGCCCCCATCATTTCATCCTCTGGGTTGGAGTCGTATCAAAGGATGGAATTGAACAGATGGTATAGTAACAGATGGCCCGTGCAGGGCTGGGAACTTCCTGTGCGTTTTCACTGGTTCTCACAAAAGAAGCTCTCAAGGTAGATGAAGAAATAGAGGCTCGAGAGAGATGAAGAGACTTTGCCAAGATCACACCTTTGATCCCAAAGCCCACCACGTCTCTCTGCACTGGGCCAGCGTGGTCGGGGACACAGAAACGAGTCACGGGGCCGCACTCTGACCACACGCAGGTGGGACAAAGAGGATGGGACCCAGGCAAGCTCGAGAGTAGCCAGGGTGTGAGAAGTCCATTCTAGAGGGTCAGTGTGATGGGACGTCAGAGGAAGGAACGTTTCGTTTTCCAGTGTCTCCTTCCACTCCCCAAACTCTCTTTTTCCTCCTTCAGTGGTCAGTGACTGATTCTTAGGTTCAAAACTCCCAGGGCCTCTGGCCCCGGTCATACCCTCTAGAATTCCCTTAAATTTAAGAATGTTTTGACAGTGCCGATACTAGCCTGTTACCTTAGATGTTTAACCTGTTGCATGCCAAAGGGCTGGAAGAGGGAGTTGCTTAGGGTATTTTTACCCACTTATATAATACATTGAAGAGGTGGTACCTTCCCCAGGTGGCTCTCCTGTTGAAGAGGTTAGGACAGCCTCTTTCTTGCTTCACGTCGTTCAGCGATTCCTTCTGTAAGCTCTACTCGAAAGAAAGTCGAGTCCCCAGCAGAGCGCCTGATTCCAATACCACCTGCAGACACTTTGCTTTCATAATTCTCCTCTTTTTTTATTAACAGAAACATGTTACAAAAGTAGATTTGCTAGTAAACATAGTGAAGAATTTCTGGCGGGCTTAGAGAGTCTTTTCCATTAAGGAGGGTTCTGTGCACTTGGCATCCAAGGTACTTGAACTGCTCTTATCTCCTTGGGGTTCACGGGTCATGTGTCAGTGCTGGGGCCTCAGACAGGGACATGTGAGGGCGTGTGACTCACTGTACTGATGTTCTAATATCCAGGCAGACACCATACAGTAGAAGCAGGGCTTGTACTTTCAGACTCAGCTTCTCTGATTTACTCTGAACCCTCTGCAGCTCCCGTCAGAGCCACAGTCTGGGGTTCGAGGACCAAGAACAGACGCCGGTGTGGTTACTAGGTCTGGCTCAGGAAACCAAGGATGCGAACGGGTGTTCAATCCTATTAAATCCCAGTTATGATTTATGAAGCCAAAACCCAACCTAACGCTGAGATCTGTGGCTCTTCAGCCTGATTTTCTCACTGTTTGGTACCTGAAATTTTCTTTAAGCCGAGATGATATATATGTGGTATATATGTATAGATGATATAGATAGTAAGATTAATCTGAGTTCTCTTACTTTGGGATAATTTCACCCAGGTTAGTATTACATAATCTGTGAAGTTCAGGTATAAGTTCAGGTATACAGTTCAGGTATAAAGTGAACTCAGTAAGGGAAATGAGATTGCACGGATTTTTTTTTTAAACCCTGAGCACAACACAGTTATTTTAAATGATGCAGAACTTGCTCATTCAATGAATAGCAACATATGGATGCGAATATAAGTTTTTAATTTACTTTATTTTCAGTTAGTGCTTTTTGATACCAGATTAACCTTTCTCTTCACCTTATTAAAACATCTTATTGTGTATTTAGAATGTATATTGGGAATTATAGACATCTTACCATTTCTTGGGGATTGTCTTTTTACCCTTTCTCCTCTTGCCCCTGGAGAATTCCAGGTGTTTAAAACCATTAGGAACTGTCTACACTGTCCACCCCTGGCGCACAGGCAGCTTCGGCACTGTCTGGGAGCAGCCTGGGTGAGACCCCCGCCTGGTCTCCTCGACCCTCCCCTTCACCTGTGCTTTCCAGAGAGAGCCCTGGTCTCTCCTGTGCGTTTGTTCTCGCTGAGACACAGCCTGAGTCTCTCTGCACTTCTCCTGGTATGGAGCCAGGGCTCCCCTTGCCCTCTGTGCCAGCCCACGGGTCTCGTCCCCTCCTGGGCACGTTCTAATCTGGAAGTGGCCTCCAGGCGTTAAATTGCTTCCATTTCTCCACTTATATGAGGTACCTAGAATAGTCAAATTCATAGAGTTGGAAAGCACATTGGCAGATGCCTGGGGCCGGGGGTTGGGGGCGGGGGAGTGGGGAGTTAGTGTTTAACGGGGACAGAGTTTCAGTTTAGGAAGGTGAAAAATTCGGGAGATGGATGACGGTGAGAGCTGTACAACAATGTGAATGCACTTAGTGCCGCTAAACTCTACAGTTAAATAAGGTTCAAATAGTATGTTTTATATTATGTGACTTTTACCACAATAAAAAAAACTTAAAAAAAAAAATTGCTTCCATCTCGACCAGTCCCAGTAGATCAGGTCATTCAGGATAGACCAAGCGGTGGAAGCTGTTAGGTCCCAAAGTGAAGAGCTTTATCCTTTGTGTCAGACCCAGGTTTCAGCCCTGTCCCTGCCTTCCCTGCTTCCTCCCTTTCTTCCCTCCTATGTTAGTTAGCTGGGGCTGTGGGATCATGGTACCCCAGACTGGGGGCTTACACAGCAGGCATCTATTCTCACAGTTTTGGAGGCTGGACTTCGAAAGATCAAGGTGTCGGCAGGGTTGGTTTCTCCCGAGGCGCCTCCTCTTGGCTCGTAGATGTCCATCTTCATGTTTCCATGGTCTTTCCTCTGTGTGTGTACTTGTCTGTGTCCTAATCTCCTCTTATAAGGACACTGGTCCTATTGGATTGGGGCCCACCCACAGGACCCTATCTCTACATACAGTCACATTCTGAGTACTGGGGTTAGGATTGCAACATATGAATTTGGGGGGCACAGTTCAGCACATGAGTCCCCCTTCCCGCCCTCACCCTGCATGCCTCCTCTTCCTCTCCCTTCCCTTCCACTCTCTTTCCTACTTCCTCCCTTCAAGTGTCGTCTTCCCACTCCTTTTCCTTAACCTGTAAACATCCTGCACAGCTAGAAGGATATGAAAGCTAGGAAAGCAAAATGCCAGGTGTCTCCTTCCAGCCCTTCTATCAATCAGTCTTGTGACTTGAGCTATTCACCCATTGTTATTATTTTTTTTAATATTTATTTATTTTGCTGTGTCGGGTCTTAGTTGTGGCACGCCGGGTCTTAGTTGCCCCACGGCACGTGGGATCTTAGTTCCCCGACCAGGGGTCAAATTGGCATCCTCTGCATTGCAAGATGGATTCTTACCCCCTGGACCACCAGGGAAGTCCCTTCACCCATTCTTGAAACACGACTCTCCTTGGCTGTAGGATGGGAGTTATTCTTCCTCTCTTCCCTTACAGGACTATAGTCAGGGAAACCCAGAATACCAGCTCGGATTTTTAAATGCTTTTAAAATAAAATATGCTGATATAAGATAGAAGAAAGCTCTGACAAAGTGTAATGTCTACAAGATTATCTGGAGTACTTGAAATTCTGATTAAAACAGTGTGCGTTTTAACTCCGCAAGTTTTACTGTGGTGTTGTTATCCTTAATTATATTAGTAGCAGTCAGTCATACAGGTTGTGGTTGTTTTTGTTTTTTTTCTCTCTTAACAATCTCATTGTTGCGCTAAAGAAAAGGTGAGAGCTGCTGAAACCAAGCTCAGTTCGAGGGTCTGGCCTAGCCTCCCCTGAGCCCCCTGACCCTGGCTGACTGGACAAGAGTGACCTTTAGCTGAGGTTTGGCCTCCAGATGTACGATCGGGCTGCGGGTTTAGAGCCGTGAGTCTAGGGTGGCAGTGGGGAGGGCACTTGGTGGGGCACCCCGAACGGAGGTGGGCGGGGGCTCCGTCACTGAGCCATGAAATCCTTGCACCGCTTGCAGACGCTACGTCACATCTTTTATCTCTGCTGGCTCTCCTGGGTTTCATCGTATTGCCTAACAGCCTTCCTTTTTAGAGAAAAGAAAAAAGTCAAGAATAGCCACAAGTTGGACTGTTTGAAAGAGGCTGACTTCTCTGTCTTCTCCCCAGCTGCTGGTCCGTGAGACAAAGAAGTATTCTTTGAAAGAAAATGAATAGGCCCCGGCTGCCGGGGCTTGGGAGATGGGAGATGGGTTGTGAAATGTAGAGTGCGTTTGTTTTATCAGGTGCTCCCCTGCCAGCAGGGTGATGTCAGTCTGTCGCCGTGGGCTGTGGTCACACAGGAGACGGATCCCACTGCTGGGCAGCTGGCTTGGGGGACTGAGCCGTAGTTTTACTTCTTTGGTTTACGTTTAGAAACAATAAAAGGGGTGAGGAGGAGAGTAGAACGTAAAATCTTGGACACAGCAGGGATTTAAATTGTGACAGAAAGCTCTCCGTTGGGCAAGGCATGGAGATTTTTGTGAAAAATCCTTAGAAGTTATAGCAAGAGACCCCTTAGTATAGCTGTCCCTTCCCCTTTGCCATAAACACAGACATTGTCATTTCAGCCTTGTGCTGTCTAACCTTCATAAAACGACAATAAGTGCCCTTATTTTGATTCATTTCCCCCGAGTCATGCCCACCTTAAGTGCAGCCACAAGCCCCCGTCTGGCCTTTGGCCCACAGAGCTGATGGAGGCGTTGTGACGGGAGTTGAGCCCAGTTCTGACACCGCCCCTGCTTTGTCCCGGGACCCGTCCGTCCCTCTGAAACCAGATCAGTTGTCTCCGCTCCATGGTGAAGGTCTTAGTCTCTGCCATTCAGCTCAGTAAAAGTCAAGTCTGCGCTTTGTGGACCACATTGCGTTTATCTCAGGCTTCAGTTGACTAAGGACAACTTTCTCGTAGCACTGGAATAAGTAAATGAAGCCGGGACACTGGCACCGAGAAGGGTGCTTGGTTTTTAACTAAATCTCCTTCAACTATGAGGTGAGCTTTGAGTCAGGAGTTCTTAGTTGAACCACCTTTTGCTCCCACCATGTCAAGGGTGTCCTGTAAAAGTTGACTATTTCTCTATCAACCACCTTTGGAAGATGTACCTTATGGACAATGTAGATTTGAGAGCTAAAGGTAGGCCTTCAAGATGAGCTAATGGAACCACTGAATTTTACAAATGAAGAAATCAGGGCTGAAGAGACAGGTGCTGTTTTGAAGGCCCTCCAGTCAGGTTCTGTATTGGGTCCAGTCTAAGATGAATCACTGTGTCATGTCCGCCAAAGAAAAACAGTCCTATCAAAATATGCCACTTGATGATAGACAGACTTCAGTTTTAGCTGTATTATAATGTAGGAAATAAGGGGTCTTAGAAGCCCTTAAATATGGCAAGAATGGGATTCTGAAACTAGGCTGCAGATTCCTGTGGGTCTCATCCCTCTGCCTTGGTCTCTCTTCTCCCACTCCATTTCTGACTTTGACAGCAGGATTTTCCTTCTGCTATTTCAGCAGAATCATTCTATAGCACATCATAAAGCTAAGTGGTTTTCTTTTTTCTTTCTCTCTGTTAAACTTTTTTAAATTGAAATTAATATATGCTGATTCTTGTGAAATCTTGGGCCCAAATCCTTGCTCATCTTCAAAATTGGGAGAAACATTTAAGGAATATATATATATATATATATATATATTTTTTGCGGTACGCGGGCTTCTCACTGTTGTGGCCTCTCCCGTTGTGGAGCACAGGCTCCAGACGCACAGGCTCAGCGGCCATGGCTCACGGGCCCAGCCGCTGCGCGGCATGTGGGATCTTCTCGGACCGGGGCACGAACCCGTGTCCCCTGCATCAGCAGGCAGACTCTCAACCACTGCGCCACCAGGGAAGCCCTTTAAGGAATATTTTTGATCCATATACTAGAACTGCTACCATGACTAAAAACAGCAATTAAGTAAATTTTTTGTATCCATTAGGCATTGTTCTCCAGCATCACATACCTGGATAAGATTATCTTCTGTTAAGAAGGCCAGATACATTTTAAAAGTTGAGCTTCTTTAGTTATAATTGTAACTTAAAAAAAAGAAGTTAAATTGACAGTTGTAGCTAAGCCAACTCGAGAAACTTAAAATACTGGGTTCCTCAGCTCAAACTCCCTCCTCTTGTTTGTTCTTGACAAAGAAAGATCATTTCTCCCTTTTCAATTACCAAACCATTGTGAGATTTAGAATACACATGAACACAAAAGGAAGAAGTCTTTTATACACCAAGATAAGTTCCTTTTGGTGTGTATTTTTTTTCCTTCCCTGCTTGTGGTCAGGGTCTGTATAAGTTTCATCATTTGTTTTTCTGACAGCGCTTTGCACAGCCTTCGGCATGTAATAGACACTCAAACACAATCTGATTAAAAGCTGAGCTGGAGCTTAATAGGACTCTGATGAATCCAAGTGTCTACATAACCTCAAGCACTTCTGCTTTGATTTGTTTTAACTTGATAAATATTTAGAAAATTATCTGACTGACGGAGAGATATCGCTGTAATAACAAAAGGTTTATTTTTATTTCAGGGAAAATTAATGGATGCTTGTTCTTATTTAACAGTTAATTGTGGAAAAGCCTGAGAGAGAAAAGGATCTCGTAATACTGGGATCTTCTTTCATCTACTTATAAATACAGCTTTATTGAAATATAATTCACGTTACCGTACAATTCACCCATTTAAAGTATACAATTCAGTGGATTTTAGTGTATTCACAGAGCTATGCAACCTTCACCACAATACATTTTAGAACATTTTCTTATCACCCGCAAGAGGAACCCTGCCCTCAGTAGCAGCCGTGTCCCACCCCTCACTCCCCCAGCCCCCAGCAGCCACTAATCTACTTTCTGTCTCTATGCGTTTGCCTTTCCTGGACGTTCCACAGAATGGAACCTGATGGCATGTGGGCTTTTGTGTTGGCTTCTTTCACTCAGCGTACCGTATTCTAGGTTCATCCATGTCGTAGCGTGAACCAGTACTTCATTCCTTCTTGTAGCTGAATAACATTCCATCGTATGGCTACACCACATTTTTTATATCTGTTCGTTGTTGATGGATATTCGGGTTTGGGGCTATAATGAATAATGCTGCTGTGAACCTTCATGTATAAGTTTTGTGTGCGTATATGTTTTCATTTCTTTTGGATATATACCTGGGAGAGTAGTTGCTGGGTCTGTGTTTAACCATTTGAGGAACTGCCCCAAGTGGTTTTCCCCAGCACCTGCACATTCCACCTTTGCTCCAGGAAGACACGAGGGTTCTAACCTCTTCACATCCTCATCAACACTTGTCCTCTGTCTTTTCATCCTAGCCCTCCTAGTGGCTGCGAGGTGGTGTCTCATTGTGGTTCTGTTTTGTGTTTCCCTGACGTCTAGCGATGTTGAAGATCTTCCCTTGTGCTTCTTGGCGATTCTCTTCTTTGGAGAAAGTTCTTGTGAGATACTTTCCTATTTTTAAATCGGGTTATCTTTCTCTTGTTGAGTTGTAAGCGTTCTTTATATAAATATATCCTTAAATAGATCTTTAAAAATTCCTTATTCTACGTTATCTTTGATCTTTAACATACCTCAAAACTCTATAACCTGGGCACCCGTTGCCTCATTTACTCATGGTCAGTGTATACTAACCATCTGCTGCATGGAATATATTGTGCTCTGTGTTCTAAGGATAGAAAATGAATAAAATGTCCCTTGCTTCAAGGGGCACAGAACAGAATGGGAAGGGAAGGGCCATAGTGATAAATTTCTGTGGGTATTCAGGAAAAGAGATGACTTTCAGATTGAGGAATCAAGGAAGGCAACCTGATGGAGGTAGCATTTTAAAAGTGGCCTTTGCAGGATGTGTAGGATTCAACACAAGAAGATTAGGGGAGGAACCTGAGTAAAGATCTTTAGTTCTCTGTGGAATGGTGACTAGTCTAGTTTAAACTTTAGGGCTGAAATTTTCAGAGCTTAGTAAGAGGAATACTAGGAACACAGATGAGAAGCATAGCCGGGACCAGGTGTTGACTTTGAGTGCTGAAGCAGTGTGGATAGTGTTTTATCAGTGACTGGCAAGCTCCTGGCTCTTTGGGTAAGGATGGGGTGATGTTCTCACGACGGAGCCTTGGAAGGCTGTGTCTACAGAAGGTGTAGGATGAATTGGGGGTGGCGTGATTGAAGGCAGCGCTGCTGGAGAAACTGGCACGTGCATTAGAAGACAAGAAGGAACTCCTGGGAAAATTATTTAATCTTGTGGTTTCCAAATTTATTTGACCGTGGATTCACTTTTTTTTTTACATATAAGATCTGAGGAACGTACTTTGGGTTTTGATGTCTTAGTTCAGTATTCACAAGTAATAATTTCATAGTAAATGTGGGTTGGTTGGTTGGTTACTTAATTGATTACAGGATTGTGGACCATAGAATTGGGTCTGAAGGAATATGAGATATTAGCTAGTCTGTCCCCTGGTTGGATGGAGGCCCAGAGGGGGGAAGTATGTGCCCATATGTGCCTGTTTCTGAATAAAGGGAGGGTATCCCACAGGTGCCTTGACTCCCAGATCAAATGTACTCCTCGGGCTTCCATGTTGGCACAATGGATAAGAATCTGCCCGCCAGTGCAGGGGACACAGGTTCGATCCCTGGTCCGGGAAGATCCCACATGCCGCAGGGCAACTAAGACTGTGCGCCACAACTACTGAGCCTGCACTCTAGAGCCCGCGAGCCACAGCTACTGAAGCCCGCGCGCCTAGAGCCCGTGCTCCGCGACGAGAGAAACCGCCGTAGTGAGAAGCCCGCGCACCGCAACAAAGAGTAGCCCCCGCTTGCCGCAACTAGAGAAAGCCCACGTGCAGCAACAAAGACTCAGTGTGGCCAAAAACAAATTAAAATAGAGTTTTACTAAAATAATTTTAACCTTGTTTTGCTACGTACACACTGACACCAGCAAATCCTGCTCTACGATACCTGGCGTTGGGCCAGGGCCCTCTCCAGGGGGGTGCAGAGATGAATGAAGGCTGAAGGCTTGTAACTGAGCAGACCTGCCTGCCCTTCTAACTGTGGCTCTTTTCCTCCTGCCCCTGGTTTCTTTGTGCTGAGCCGTGTGTGGGGCTTGCACGGTGTTTAGGAGGAGGTGTTAGCCTGATAGACAGAGGGCATGGTTCTTGCTATAGTTAACCTGTTCACATGTGACCCCGAGTAGGTGACTCCATCTGTCACACGAGGGAACCCAGCACTAACGGCATGCATGTCCCCGTCATCTCTGGAGGAGCCCCCCTCCCCCCAGGACCACCTGTGGTTCCTTCGTGGGTCCTTCACCTGCCAGGTTACCGATCTCCAGTGTTTTCAAAGGATTCCTGTGGACTTTCTCTGCCAGACACCAGCAATTCAGTCCTAAGATGAGCAGTGCCTGCATTTGATGAACTTAAATGCAAACAAGCACAAGAACTTGCACGAGGATGGAAACTGCGGAGTGAAGCAGGAATGTTCTCATTACCCCAAGAGTTTTGCTCTTCATGTGACAGTGATTTCCTGCGTAATGAGTGACTGTTCCTTTTTTGGGGTGATTCGACTTCGTTGATATGGTGGCGATTTTCCATGGCAACTGGCATTGCCACACATCTGGCATCTGATGAAATGGCTCCCAAAGCCCGGGGGTCCTCACAGAGTACTCCTCATCCCACTTACGCTGCCAGGGACATGGAGAGACGCTGGGTGGAGGGTGCGCTGGCGCTGTGCCTTGCGGATGAGGCTTGATTGGCAGTGGTTGGGTTTCTCAGGGCATCACCAGGGCTCCTCCAGAAGTTAACCGGGTTACTGATGCTCTGTGGAGAAGGAGAGAATGAGAAGGAGGGGCAGCTGTCGAAAGGATATTTTCTAATTTATTAAGGTACAGATATTAGCACTGCTGTTTGTTTGTTTGTTTGTTTAAACCAAAAATGACTTAATACGAAGTAGAGGTCAACCAAAATCCTGCTGAGTTTCTGAGTGTAGCAGGCCAGCATAGGGCTTGTGTTTTAGGTATTTCATTTAAAGTGGAAAGTTCCAGTTTGCTTTGGGGCCAGAATCCTTAAAAGAAATACTGACTAGAGGTGTATTATGGGTGACTGTATATTTGCTAGTTTATATCTTGCTGACTAAATTGGCAAAATTTTTATTTTTCCTGGTAAACATTAAGAAGGCATTTTTCCCTCCTTTCCCTAACAAAATCGCATTTGTCATATGTGTGTGAAGCAAACGGCTGTTAAAACTGTCCACGCATTTCTGTGACGATACGAAAATTAGTGGTGGCAAACAAAGATTTCCTTTCTTAGGTACCACAGGCCTCAGATGAAGTCGACTTTATCCTAATGTGACTCTCAAATGGTGACCAAGTGGAAACAAAATTGGTCAGGCCTTAGAGGCCAATATGAAAAGCACAACAAACAGGTTATTATTTGTGAAAATTTTAGGTACTCAGCCCCCCATGACTTAGAAAGCTTGATGTTTTCTCTTAAAGTAACTATTACTCTTGCTTATAATTTAGAAAGTATATAACCATTCTTGTAATGAAAGGTTATGCTTATTTTAATTCATAACAAGGCACAAAGTTATCTCTTCGCATGAAGCCTTTCTAAAACGGGAATGAAAGACAGCAAGATGTCGAATCAGATCAAAATGTGAACTCTGATCATGAGTGTCTGACTTTGAAAATATTTTGAGAACAGCACATGTGCATTAAGCTGGTGACAGATTATCCACAGAAGCTTAGTGCTGATAATAATCATATTTTTAACATGCCATTTTTAGTGTACCGTAAGAAAAAAATAAGTATTTCCCATTAAACAACGTATTTTTTTTGTTTTAACGTTGGGGGGCAAACATGTGAACTATTAACCCATAAATTTTCCTCATTCTTAAAAAAAATAACATACCAAAGACATAATAAAAGTGTAACAAGCAAGAAAAGTGAGTTTAGTTGTTTAATGAACCCACGGTTAGGTCATCATACTCTTACAGGTATGTCGTTGAATACCCGAAAATCAAAAGACCTCTGTTGTCTTCAGTTAACTTTTGAGATGGTTTATGGTTGATACGCCCTCTGTCCCCAGTTACTTTATTGCAACTTTTTATTTTAAAGCCCTAAAAAGTTATTGAAGAAATGGTAGGTATGTGACGTGATGGATGTGTTAGCTCTGGTGGTAACGTTTTGCAATGTATAAGTGTATCAAATCAACACGTTGTTCACCTTAAACTGACACAATGATACATGTCAGTGATATCTCAATAACGCTGGGGCAGAAAAGAGCGACTGTGCTGGGAAACCATGTTTATGTAGAAGGGCTCGCGCTTGGCAGCTCCCCGGGGCCCGGGCGCGTTTTGAGAATGGCAGCCCATCCCCTTGCCAGAAACTTTACCCCGGGAGTCGTTTTGCGAGGGGCCGGGGTGGGGGCGTGTCTCCTGCTTGGTGACACATGTCTCTCTCTCTCTGCTCAGGTGAAGCTGCTCTCAGGGGGGATCCCCGGCTGCAGACCCTGCCCGTGGCCTCGGCCCTCACTAGTCACCGCACGGGGCCCCCGCCCATCAGTCCCAGCAAGAGGAAGTTCACCGTGGAGCCCGGCGACGACGAGCTGGACTGTGAAAGTGACCATGCTTCCAAGATGAGTCGCATCTTCGCCCCCCACCTGTAAGTGCCCCCCCTGAAGCGGGTCCTGGGCCACGGTTCTCTTGCCACTCTGTGCCGCTGACTCGGAAGGGGAGAGATGCCCGCTACTCCCCTGCCAGGAGCGGGCACTAAACCGGTGTTAATAGCTCCAGGAGAGGTGACCTCTCATCTCCTTCCGACGCATGTGTGCAGCCATTCGAGTGTGTTCCCCAGAGGAGCTACCTTTCCCTAGAGCGGCTTGGGGACGTTGTCTGGAAGCCTTGGCTTCTCTTGCCTGGTCACTGCCAGCTGCTTGCGCAGGGGGCCTGTCCCCACCGAGTGTCCTTAGGGGCCGGGGCAGTGGCCGAAGGGGCGAGCGCCGGGCCACCGCTGTGAAATGCTGGCTCAGGAGCCCCAGTTGTGCACCCTGAGAGCTAGGTGTGCAGCCGCAGCTGTGTGTCCCACGGTGGGGAGGGCGCTTTTCGTGCTGGGGACGCGCGCGGGGCTGCCCCGCGCGGCTGAGGGAGCTTCCTCCCGCGCGCAGAGGAGCGGTGCCCGGGCGGCGGCCCTGCCCCTCCGTCCCCGCCCGCGCCTGCGGCCTCCGCGCGCGTTGCTTCAACTCCCTGCGCCTCAGTGTCCCCCTTTGCTGAGACGAAAGTTCTGTGACCCGATGCGGCGTCACCACGTTTGTATTTGGAAACCGGCGCGCTGTATCTGGGCTCCCTCGTTGTGTTTCTCACACGCACGCCTCGCGGAGGGAGCGGATGCTTCTTCGGAGGTCTGGCGGCCTCGGGGACCCCCCAGGCAGCTGCGCGGGGAGGCTGGCCTGGCGGTTGGGAGGCCGGTGGGTAGTCTGGGGTCTTGGCAGAGGGCGGAGGCCGCCCTGACGGCTGGAAGTAGCGCGCTGTCTGGGTAAAAGGCGCTGCTCCTTTCTCCTCCGCACACGTGACTTAATGTGTAGTGATTACTCAGGATGCTCGGCCATCCCCAGTCCTTCCGAGGATGCTGCCGTTCCTGGCAGGAACGTGGACCTCATATTCCAGGCTCCTCACTGGAGGCGGGGACCTAGCACGGTTCGAGGGGGCCGAACGCGCCAGCAGCCCTCGGCATTGCCGGCATTCCAGCGCGCTGGCCTGTGTGTGTAGTCATAAGACATACTGACAGCGGTATTTCTCTATCCTCAGTAAATCACTGTAGTGTTAGTCAGAGGCTGAGCCTGCAGTCTGGAGCCCTGGAATTTGCTACGATCAGGAATCCAGCAACAAGGCTCTGCAAAACAATGACCTCTCGCAAAGAGGGAGAGGCTCATAATTTAGACCCTGGGCGTCCAACTGTTTGGAGTTCATGCTTATGTTACTAGGAATCTCTTCCTCTCTCCAAACCCAAATAAGAGACATTTGGTCCTTTTTTTTTTTTTTTTCTCTTTTTTTTTTTTTAAACGAAGAAAGGGGGAGGTGGCTCTGAGATAGTAGGTTTTGTGATCAAGCTTGCCTTAGTTTAAATCCCAATTCTGCCACTCACCATCTTTGTGGCCTTGGACAATCACTTAATTTATCTGGGCCCGATATCCTTCTCTGTAAAATGGCAATGCTGACAGTTCATGTATAGACCTATTGTGAGCAGTAGAGTGAAAATATGCGAGGAGTTGGGCCCAGTACAATACTCAGTTGATGACAGTTACTGCTTTTATTATTAATGAGTCCATTATTCAGATACTGGTAGTGATAGGGAATAAGAGCACTGTTACAGTGAATGTAATGTGTGAACGTCGTAGCGTCGGGGTTAACATCCCAGCTTCCTTATCTTTCGACGGGAGTCATAGTGGGTCCTTCCTCAAAGGATGATGGTGAGCGCTTAGTGCGGTGCCTGGCAGATGACAAGCAGAGCTTTCGTCGTTATTAGTACTATTAGAACGTCGAAGCATTTAGAGAATGATTTTGTAACTCCTTGGGTGGTTACAAATGTGACCTCGATGCGCAGATCTGTGATGACACTGTAAGTGATTTAAAGTGTAAGTAATAGAACTGCAGAGTTCACTTGCAACTCACAATGGATGTCATCATGCACAGGTTTAGAAAACCAGAAACGGCAGCGCCCCCTGGGCCAACTCCCTGGACTCAGAGAGGAAAGGTGGGCAGTGTCACTTGTTCGCCGCAGGTTAATTCCTCATCTCAGTAACGTTACTGATGTTTCCACGTGTGTTTTCTAAGCGCTGAATGACCAGTTTCACAGGCACGTTTAAAAGATGCTGCATCTGTTACTTCTTCATGGGTTAGGGTACTTAAGTGCATCGTCTGATCTGATGAAATGTTTCCTATTTGCACGATAGTGTGTCCCCTCCTTTTTATTTAAGATATCCAAGAAACTTCCTGCACTGAGTTACAGATTCCTATGAAGAGGGTCTCAGAGATGCATGCTTTGGCTGCATTTCACTGTAGCCATCATACTGAGATATTTTCCAGTAGAGAGATGGAGAGGTTGAGCCAGGGTAGGAAGCTACAGAGTACGACCAACTTTCATTTGATTTGGTTCGGGGAGGAGGGGGAGAGGGAAGAGGTTTGCCTAGTGATTTCTCCAGAACTTGGAAACTGAGGATTCCTGGGTCATTTGAACTCTTTATTTTCTTACTGAAAGGGTGACCCTGAGAAATTTTTTTGTTTTGTTCCCTAAGTGTTAAGAACATGAATGTCTTATTTGGGAGTTGAAAAGTACTCTTATCTGCCGTAGAAATAAAGTAGATCAAGGTATGAGGCAAGGGGTAGAGTGGGGTTCGTCTTGTGGAAATGTCAGTGAGTAATTTTTTCTACGACCTTGGTATTCAAGTGTGATCTGGTGAGGAAGAGCTCTCCTTTCCCCCTGTCTGTCATCCGTATGGACTCAGGGATTCCTGTTTTGTTTGGTGAGTTGAGCTGTCCCTGATGTGGCAGATAAGAGTCCCTTCAACTGACTCATATGTCCTTCTTTTTTTTTTTTTTTTTTTTTTGTGGTACGCGGGTCTCTCCCATTGTGGAACACAGGCTCCGGACGCAAAGGCTCAGCGGCCATGGCTCACGGGCCCAGCTGCTCCGCGGCACGTGGGATCTTCCCGGACCGGGGCACGAACCCGTGTCCCCTGCATCGGCAGGCGGACTCTCAACCACTGCGCCACCTGGGAAGCCCTTATGTGTCCTTCTTACATGACTTCCCCCCCCCACCCCTTTTTTGAGCACTTTCTTATTGTCTGGGAGACCAGATGTTCATCTTGTAACTTACCTGCTTCAGCCATGGAGTCGGCCGTTTCTCCTGGGGACCCTAATTCCTTTCAGTGGGGAGTAGTATTTAGAAGCCAAGATCTGGGTGCTAAGTGTAACTGTGGTGTCATGGCCTCTAGCCTTGAGTTGTCTAATACAGTAGACACAGTTGCATGTGGCAGATCACACTTAACATTAAATAAAGTTTAAAAAATCAGTTCCTCAGTTGCAGTAGCCACATTTCCAGCTCAGTAGCCACATGTGGCTAGTGGCTAGCACGTTGGATAGACACACATAGAACATTTCTATCATCACAGAAAGTTCTGTTGAACAGCATGGTTTCTAGACTCTGTGGAAAGAGCCAGGGAATCATGAGTTCATTTTAATACTCCAGTTATAATCCAACCCCACGGAGTTCTTCCTCACCCTCCCCTATTCCATATTTGTATCTCCCTGATTCCAACAACTTCAGCCCATTTACTTAGTGTTCAGTCCTACAGCACACTTAAAAGAGTTTCAGAATTGCTATGCCTGTACCACTCTGAAAAACAAACCTGCTAAAAAGAGTTCAAGATTTGTTGGTGTTTTTTTTCCCCTGGTGCTGAGGGTATAATAGTAGCCTCTTTTGAAGTACCAACTTCAAAAGTTACCTCCCCTCCCCACTTCAGTGTTGCGTTAATTACAATCTATAATTAATTTCTGTTGGCACTCAGTGGGAGATTTTTTCCCATCCTTGTTGATTTCATTTTTTCAATATGTAAACTATTAACATGCTTCTGAAAGTCAAGACTGTGTCATCATATTGCCGTTTAAGTAAGTGAAGTCATTATGCTGTACACCTTAAACCTACACAGTGCTATCTGTCAATTATGTCTTAATGAGACTGAAAGAAAAAAAAAGTTAAAACTCTATTTAAAAGTACTAGAGGAGGGCTTCCCTGGTGGCGCGGTGGTTGAGAGTCCGCCTGCCGATGCAGGGGACACGGGTTCGTGCCCCGGTCCGGGAAGATCCCACATGCCGCGGAGCGGCTGGGCCCGTGAGCCATGGCTGCTAAGCCTTTGTGTCCGGTGTTCCGCAATGGGAGAGGCCGCGACAGTGAGAGGCCTGTGTACCGCAAAAAACAAAAACAAAACAAAACAAACAAACAGAGGTCCTAGAGGAGCATTATTCCCTTCCCTGTCCCGTTCACTGCTCTTGTTCGCTAACCCTGAAGGTGATTACCCTTCTTCTGTGTCTTTCTGTTAAAGTAAGCAGGTACATGAATATTTTCTCATTCCCTTTCTTTCTGACACACAAGGTGCCATACTTTGTATACTCACTTGAGCTCAGGTGTTTTCAGTCAACCATGTATTGTGGAAATCGCTTCATGCCAGTTTCTCATCCTTGTTTGCAACTGCGTAGTACTCCACTGCATGCATATGCCATGGTGGGTTCAGCTAATCCCCTTTGTTTGGACATTTAGATAATATTTTATAATAATGCTGCAATGGACAATCTTGTGCATTTGTAATATCTTGTGTATTTGTAATACAGTGAAGACTCTTGAAGGCTAACAGTTGATGCCGTGTAACAACACGCTGAATTCACACTGGTTTTGAGACTTAGTCTAGGTGCTTGGCTGGTGGAACCTGGTGAGAGTTCTGTGCTGAAGAGGATGGTCTAAGACGGATTTCAGTTTGCACCTCTGTGTGTGAGTGATGGGTATGTAGCTCAGCTGTTCACTCAGTTACCTGTGAGAGGAAGGGAGTGTATATTGAGTGCTTACTCTATACTGGCCCTATGCCAGACACTTTAAGTGTGTTATCTCATTTAACCCTTACAATAAGTGTGTCCCTTTAAGATGGGGTGTGTGTGTGTGTGTGTGTGTGTGCGCGCGCGCGCGCGTGCGTATTACAGAAGCAGAAATTGAGAGCATAACGTGTCCAAAGTGATGGAGCTGGGATTAACCTTGCTGTGTGTGACACCGAAACCAATCATCACGTGATTCTGTCACAGCTGTATCTCACCTGAGACAGGATGACATGCATCTTAAAGATGGACATCACATATTTAGGGTGACATTTGACCATTCTAGTGTCTGGCACATGGCAGGTGCTAAATAATTTTTGTGTTGAATTGAAAATTAGACCCACTGTCCAGAGAACGTGCTCTTTGAGCTCATTTCCCGATTGGAAGAGGCACCCTCTCTTTGATCAGTGCTATATAAATGTGCAAAATAGTTGCCCCTGGCCTCAGAACAGGGCAAAACCCAGAAGCTCACACTGAGATCAAAGCCATGGTCACTGGCCTTGTGCAGTAACGGCCGTGCTCGCCCCAGACGGCGTTAACCATCCAAGCTGAAAGAGGCAGGGCCCAGCGAAAGAAAACATGACCCCTTCTCCCTGGTGCTGTTCCTTTGAAATCCTCTCCTGGTGTGAAATATGTCCCCTGATGTTGTCTTTGCTTCTGTGGCCATGCCTTTGAAGTTTTCCTCAAGTCTGATGGAGCCGATTCTGGTGTATCCTTGGGTACGTTCTCCAGGCTCGGGTCCTCTGTTCCCTTTGCTCCTCCCCTTTCTCTTCCTCCTTCTTTCTCCTTTGCTTTCTTCTTCCCTTAACCTCCTATTCTTATTTTTATTTTATTTTTTTTTCTCCCTTGGTCTCAGTCACTTCCCTCTTGACCCCATGAGAGTGAACAGAAAAAGAGGGAAAAACAGACTCAAAACCAGTAATTCTTGCAGCTTGACAGAAGATTGGAGGAAGCCTTTGAAATCACGTTCTGGGTGTGATTTAGGAACTCGGTTTAAAAAAAACACAAAACCTTACTGATTACTGACTAGAATGGACATTTTTTTCCCCCAGAGGGATTGATTGTGTAGATGGTACCTCAGGTGTTCAGGAGTATCTAGTTTGTAAAGTATAAGAGCACCGTCATGCTCTGTTTGGTGATTCTCCATTTCTTGTATCTCTTTAGTACCTTTAGTAGGGATGTGTATGAACGTGCTTTACCAGGGGACTGTTAGTCCACAAGACTTCATGAAAGTAGAGGAAGCTATTCCTCATTTCAGTTTAAAACCAGACCCAGAGGGAATGTAAATTGGTGCAGCCACTATGGAAAACAGTATGGAGGTTCCTTAAAAAACGAAAGCTAGAGCTACCATATGATGCAGCAATCCCACTCCTGGGCATATATCCGGAAAAGATGAAATCTCCAATTCCAAAAGACACATGCACCCCTGTGTTCATAGCAGCACTATTTACAATAGCCAAGACATGGAAGCAACCTAAGTGTCCATCAACAGATGAACGGATAAAGAAGATGTGCTACGTATATACCATTGAATATTACTCAGCCATAAAAAAGAATGAAATATTGCCATTGGCAGCAACATGGATGGACCTAGAGACTATCATACTAAGTGAAGTAAGTTGGACAGAGAAAGACAAATATTATATGATAGCACTTACATGTGGAATCTAAAAATAATACAAATGAACTTAGTTATAAAACAGAAACAGACTCACAGACATAGAAAACAAACTTCTGGTTACCAAAGGGGAAAGGTGTGGGGAGAGCGATAAACTAGGAGTACGGGATTAACAGATACTATATGCAAAATAGATAGACAACGAGGATTTACTGTAGAGCCCAGGGAACTATATTCAGTATCTTGTAATAACCTAGAATGGAAAAGAATCTGAAAAAGATTATTTGTATATTTTTGTGTGTATATATATAGATTTATCTATATCTATCTATATAAAACCTAGTCGCTTTGTTGTACACCTGAAGCTAACACAATATTGTAAATCAACTATAGTTTAAATTAAAAAAAAAACCAGCTAGACCCAGAGGAAATTGAAAAGTTGGGGTTATTTCAGTACCTTGACCTAACAGCAGCTGAGACTTTAAAGGGTAAACAGTGACGTGTTTTTATTAGGTTAACAGTAATACGTGTTTATAGGCAGACCATGTCATTGCTGTGTCCATGTCTACGTAAGCCTTAGAGGGGGTCCAGATTTTCATCACTGAGGATGATGATGGGTCAGGATTCCCAGCATCTAGAGAATCAGGGGAGCCTCTGTATCAGGGCTTATTCGTGCCCGTGACTGTCTGTGGAGCCTGACGGTGTACCAAGCGCTGTGCCGAATGTTTCGTGGGCGTGATCTCCTCGCGTCCTCTCAACCCTGTGATGTGGATGCTGTGATTATCCCTCTTTTGCAGGTGGTAAAAGTGAGGCGCAGAGCGATTGGTAACTTGCTCAGGGTCACAGAGCTAGCTAGCTGGTCATGGAGCCAGGAATCAAAACCCAGCCTGGCTGTTCCTGGAGCCAGCGCTGTTGGGACCCATGTTACGTTGATACTGAGGAGCGCACGCATCCGGCTGCTGTGAACTGTTTGATACGGGAGCTTAGCGCCTTGTGCTTTTGGATGATCTGCCGTGTGAGCGTTCTCCACACAGCGGAACGATGCTTTGGAGATGACGGGTGGAGAGGGGTAGTTGGAGCACGCGGTGACGGGATGCAGGCGCGTAAGTGTGGAAGGGCTCTGAGAGCGCTAGGCAGGTCCGTCCGCCACGCACGGCGAGGCTTCCCTGCAGGAATGATGGGAGGAAGAGCAGCTGTTGAGCTTCCCCTGAAGAGGCTGAAAGGGCATCTCTGTGCAGGTGAGAGCCCCACGTGAACAGAGGAGGGTTTCCTTCATGCTCAGGAAAGTGCTTTTGAAATTGTGTTCTGGGGACTTCCCTGATGGTCCAGTGGTAAAGAATCCGCCTTCCAATGCACGGGACGCGGGTTCGATCCCTGGTCGGGGAATTAGGTTCCCACATGCCGTGGGGTGGCTGGGCCCGTGTGCCACAACTGTTGAGTTCGCGTGCCTCAGTGAGAGAGCCCGCGTGCCACAACTACAGAGCCCATGCACCCTGGAGCCTGTGCGCCACAACTAGAGAGAGAAAAAATCCGCACGCCACCGCTAGAGAGAAGCCCGCACGCTGCAACGAAAGATCCCGCGTCCGGCCACTAAGAACCAAGGCAGCCAAAAAAAAAAAAAGAAATTGTGTTCTGGTTTAAAATCTCTGACCCAATATTAAGTTAGTGGCACAGGCCAGTAGTAACGTTAGTCTAAAGATGAAGACGGGGGCATTTTAAAATTTGCTTTAAATATATGAAGACATTTCCCCCCCCCACCCCGCCACAGATTTCATAAATCAAGGACTTTTGAAATAGAATCCCTCAGACTATGTGCTTTCTCTTTTTCTCCCACATCCTTTTTGGCATCATCTGAACTTGGGAAGTTTTAGCCCCAAAATTCTCTCCTCTTGTGCGCTTTCACACACAGTCGTGTAAGTCTTCCCACAAGTGTTCTGGGATTTAAGATATTTTATAGCCTTAATTTTAGTTATCCTAAATAACTAACTCAGAAACTGAGATGTTGTTAATTTTTTTCTTTTAAATCCCCCCAACCTACAGCAAGTATGTGTATTTATTTCGAAAAGTAAATGAGAAGGGAGCCTGGGTCTTTAATGAGTGCTTCTGTGGGGACATAGAGTGTCAGAAGGGCTTCGTGTGAGGCTGACTTTGCCCTGCACTGGAGCTAGGGCTGCGGGTCAGCCCTCACGGGGGTGGAAATGAAGCTGGTTTTTACAGCCACTCCATGCGACATTAAAGGCGCATCTGTGTGTTGCATGTGAGTGTTTTGCTAATGAAGTGTGGTACCTTTAGATAAAGGTCACGGCCCGACCTCTGTTGTGTGGGTTTCTTGTTTGTCAGGCTAGAGGCATTTTCTCATTTTCACAGTTGAGCCGAAAACAAAGACCTCCTTATCCGAGCAGGGCGCTATGCTCTTAAGAGCTGACATCAGCCTTTTCCCAGCAGGCATCATTTCTGCCTTAAGAGTCTTTGCAGAGAGCTCGGAAAGCAGAGAACCGTCCTGCTACTGGCGTTGTTCTGGCCAGATGACACACGGGATGAAGAAATGCCAAGCGTGCCAACAACAGTCAAGGCAGCAGAATAAAGGACCGTCATCGCGTGTCTGTTCTCGTCTGCTCAGGGGACCTCTGGGCTCTTCGTATCACAGAGCTTATAGAAGTGGGACGAAACCTTGAAAAGGGGGACTTCTTTACTAGAGAGGCATTAAAGAACCTTTGGGATCCATCAGAGAACTTTCATTAGCATGTGTAAAGACACTTTTTAAGACGACACACTAAGATGGAAAAAAAGAAAAAGAGTGTTTTTAGGTTGATGGATTAAGTCAAAGGCATTTGTTCAGAAGTTGAGGAAACAGCTCAACATAGGGTTTGGCCGGTTCCCCCTCCTGCCCGGATTCTCCAGGCGCCTCAGCCCCTTTTAGAGCGCGGTCTCCATGAAGGTGCATCTGTGCCGGGGACACAAACGGCAGCTATATTTACACGCAGAGGATTAGTCTTGCTGCTGTGTGACCGCACAGACCTCTTCTCGTTGCAGCGTGGAGCCAGCCTGTCCTGAGAGCACATCAGGTGCTGTCACTTTAGTAGATCTGACTGAGGACCAGGAGGAGGACTGCTCAGAAGTGTGCCTCGTGTGAGTGTCGGTGGTTCTTTGATTTTCCTCTCGGGTCTTGTAAACCCATGGTCTCCTGTGCTACCAGCGGCTGGCACACGGTGAGGTGGCGTCCAAGTCCCGCGTGCTGTGTTTGGTGTGAGTTTTGTTTCATGACTGCCAGTACTTTGGTCCCTTATCTTCTTTGCTAAATCTTTGGGTACGCGCACACACACACACACACACACACACACACACACACACACTCATGCAGCACACATTCTCTCTCCCTCTCTCTCCCTCTCTCCCTCTGTCTCTCTCTCTTTCTCTGTCTCTGTCTCTCTCTCTCTCTCGAAATTTCTCCACAGATTGTCTCCAAAGCATAATTAAAGAGCTCAGTGTTGCAGTAAGGGTTTCGGTCTGGCAGGAGCTAGAAACCTTGGCAAACAAGGGATCTGGACTCTGGATCCGAGCCTCCACGGCCCCAGCAGAGGCCCCGTGCACCGCAGACTAGAGGGGGATGGATTTCGCTACCGTGCTGTCCTCTGACTTCTCTGCCTCCTGCCTTGCTTTCCTTGAAGAGATCTAAGAATACAACTAACAGATCCACAGAGAAACCGGATCAGGGCCAAGTGGAAGCAACAAACCAACTCCTAGTTGGTCAGGTCACTTTAGAAGCACGTCTGAGGCTGAACCCTCTTTGCTCCCCCAAACCTGTCCCTGTCGTTGAACCCGTCGAGGGAGGGTCGTGGGCTTTTCTGACTCATCGGAAGTCGTATCCTCGTGACCACCAAGGTGACCCCTCAGGGATGCAGGGCACCGCTGCCCGTCGAGGGCCTCAGGGCCCTCTTACCTCAAGATGCTCGAAGGACAGAGAGTGTTCCCCGGCCAGAGTTTGGGAAGCGCCCAACCCGATCTCCTGAGTCTGCCTGTGTGGTTGGCGCCAGTCAGGCTCTGAGAGTCTGAGGTGCAGAGACGTGGTTTAGCCCGGGGTTTCTCAGACGTTAACTCGCCGTGGGAGCCTTGATTCCTTTCTCACGAGCCCTGTTAGCAACATTCTGGGGGGCATACTTGCCTAACAAAATGAGCATTTTATTTGGTTTCAAAATTCTCTGATGAACGTGCAGACTCCCAAGGCTCTGGTGCCGTACAGCTTAGGTATGTGATGACAGGATGGTGTGATCCCTTGATCTGGGGCTGTAGGGTACCAGCTTTCCTGCTCAGGGCTTTCAGCGAAGTTCACTGAGGCCAGAGACGTTGAGGAAGCCTGGGGCCCCATTCTCCCTTGCCCGTGTGCCCCTCACCTTCCTTCCTTACCCACCTCTTTCCCTCCGAGCTGTTTCTAGGGGGTGGATTGTCTCCACTTCCGTGTCCATTCCCCAGTCCAGTGCCGTGATCCGGACCATCAGCGTTAATGAAACTTCTCTCCCTCCCTCGCTGGTGCCCTGCTGGTCGCCAGATGCAGGGGGAACCTGAGCCAGGTTATCTTAGTTGACTTCCTGTTTCATGGACGCCTCTTCTCCCTTGGTTTCCTTGGCCCCTTTCTTGCTTTCGTTGGTTCCCCTCCCAGTTCTCTGGCTCCGCCATTCAGGATCTCTCAAAGGCTTGTCCTTAATCCATCCTCCAGGGCTCCGTCCTTCTCACTGCACAGACCCTGGAAAGAAGTCACACGCCAGCTCGTGCCTTGATTTACCACTAGAGGTGGAGGGTTCCTAGGTCTTTCTGTCCGGCTGAGGCCACACCTCCACAGCCACAGAGCCGCCTGCCTTCCGGGTAGTGTGTGCGCCGCTCAGGCCCAGAGGTGCTCCGCCGGCCGTGACCTTATAGGCTCTTTCTCCTCCAGCGCCTCCCCAGCTCTGTCCCCCATCTTCATGGCAGGGCAGCCGTCCGTCTTTCCACTTGCCGTGAAGGCACCTCGCTCTTCTTCGATCTGGTCTCCCATGTGTACTCCCTCTGCCCCCTGTTAAGTCAGTCTGCTGAATCTTTTCCACGAAGCTCCTGGCCTCGGCCATGGCTTAGACCCCCATTCCCACGGCAGTGCCCTCCCTACTGGTCTTGGCACTTTAGTGCAGAAGAAGGTTTCTGACGTCTTCCTCTCTGTTGGGAATTCTCCCACGGCCCCCAGTCAGCTCCAGGGAGCCCTGAGCAGACCCCCGCCTGCAGGAGCTTCTGCGCTGCCCGCTGAGGTGCCGCCCACTGCGGTCTGTCGTCACTTTTCTTGCCTCCTTCTCTTGACAAAGGGCGGTTCCTTCCGCTTCAAGGCGAACAGTTCTGTGCATAGAATGATCACACTTTGCTGTCCCTTGTTGTGTCTGTCCCACCAGGGCACCCAGCATAGTGCCCGATGCCTTCTAGGTGCTAAATGTTTCCATGAAAAACGTGCCACTCTGAGGGCACTGTCAATGCTCTTCCCTTTGGAAAGGATGGTAAGAATTGCTTTCTTTTTTCTTTGTTTTCTTTAAAAAATATTTATTTATTTATTTATGGCTGTGCCGGGTCTTAGTTGCCCCACGGCATGTGGGATCTTAGTTCCCCGACCAGGGATCAAACCCGCGTCTCCTGCATTTGAAGGCGGACTCCTAACCACTGGACCACCGGGGAAGTCCCAAGAATCGCTTTCAAATATGCAATAAGCCCTGAGTGGCACCACGTACTGTACTTCTGTTTTTTTCTGCGTAGCCCTGATGTTTCATTCAGTGAACCCCTGGAACAGAGAATCCCACTGCCACTACCTGTCCTCCCCGAATCCCTGTTTCCCCCCCAAACAGAAACATGCAAATCCCTAGTACCTGGGCATGTGCACACTTAATAATCTGAATCACTGGCTCTGCCTGAGATGCTGGCTTTGGATCAAATGCTCTTATCCCAGTGCTGACCCTGAATAATAAGCCTTCGGAGTTTATTGTAGGAATGAAGTTTCCCCCGCTCCTCCCTCTGTTTATGTTTCTTCCTGTGCGTCTTGCTCTGAGCCCAGTGTGAGCACCAGGTAAGGGGTATAGCAATGAGAAATCCAGTTCAGGTGGGTGCAGCTTGCAGGTCAGAGGGATGGCCAGACACTTGTGGGTGTAAAGAATAGTTCTGTCCATGCTAGAAAAGCCAACAGATCTCTGCTCAGGTGTTTATTACTTCTGGAGTTTTTCAGATCTACCTAAAAAGTTCTCAAAGCCAAAGCCTTTTTCAACCATCTCATAATAGAGCTGTGGTGTGTATTTTATTTGTGTGCGACCACTTTGGGTGCTAGCTCTCGGGCAAGTTATGTCAAGTGACCGCAGCGCAGAGGCTCCGTGTTCTAACCGTGTAACACGGGTACATGGTGCTGATGCCCTGTGGCTCTGTGATTGGCACGTATTGCTTGAGAGCCACCCTGGAGGGCACGGCAACGTTCGCTGATGGGCAATGGTTCTGGCTTATTTTTGACAGTAAGATAAAATCCAGGTTATGTAGGATGACCTTCAGGCACTTTGGTGACCTGTCCTAAACTCCCTTTCCCAGAATTATTCTCAGTAGATGGCCGTCTTGGACTATCAGTTGTCAAAAGCCTCCTTTACCATGATTATGTTTAAAAGAAGTTATCCGAATCCCCGCCATTGTACGCCTTTGAGAAGCTCCACATGGTGTGAGAAGCGATTCTCCCCCAACTCACGGTGGGCAGTGTGGGTGTTCACCTGCTTTGGAACTTCCATTCTGAGGCTCCTATTTGAAACCAGCGTTTTCACTGCCCGGGGCATCTGAATGTGTGCGGTGTGGCCCTAGCCATCTCCCAGCTTCCTCTTCACACCCCCTGTGTCAGGGTTCCCAGCCTCCCTGGTTGCCTCTACTTTAACTTAGATCTTTCGAAACATGCCACCAAATTTGGCGAGCGTCTGACCTGCCATCCTCCCCGACATTTCATTTTGGAAAAAGTTCAGATCTACAGAAACATTAAACGACTGGTTTAAACAACCACGAGCATCCACATATCGTTCACTGGCTTCACTAGTTGTCAATATTCTGCCACATTTGCTTTCTCTTTTGTACGCGTCGTAGACAGTGATGCGATCTAACATAGTACATGTGTTCACTTTCGAGAAGGCCCTCTAGGGACGTTTTCCTTTACATTCAGGGTGCAGTTAGGAGCCACACATTGCATTTCGTTTTTGTGCCACCCAGTGATCTCTGATCTAGGACAGCTTTCCCCATGCTGCGGACTGGATGGTGGTGGCGTTGGGGGACGAGGGAGGCGGGGTCCCAGGCGGGGGCGTCCCTGATATCATTCCTTGGGAAAGTTGCCCTTTGGAACCAGCCAGACCGACAGCAGGGGCCTGTCTGTCCACACTGGGAGGGATGACGTTGTAGATGATAAATAAAGCACGTATTCAGGATGTGCATGTGGTTGTTACGTGGGGGGAAGGGTGAGTTCAGAAATGGACAAGGCAGAGGGAGAGAAGTCAGGTTGAAGGAGGAGAGGAAGCAATTGGAACAGGACGTGGCTGAGCTGTAAGGAACAGATGTAAATGTCCCTGCCTGCTCCGAGATAACTCACCAACTTTTCATATATTTTTATTGCTGCCCCAAAGGCTCATTTCTGTTTTTAGCCAACAATCCCAGTGGTTTTACTTACAAAAAGAAAAAAAAAAAAAAGCAACAACCCAGCACCTTCCCTCATTCGCTGCAAAGGTGGGGCGTTGCCCTATTCTCCTCCTCCCTAAACCTGCAAAACTCTAATGGACCGCTTTCCTGTGAGACCCCCGGTTTCTTAGATATAATTGATTCGAAGCTCAGGTGAAGTCTCTTGACTGTGAAAACTGGTAGCATTTGGGGGAGTGGAGAGAGGGTTCTTCTAATTTTCAGTAGTGAATTTGATGTCTAATAAAACCGACCTCAGAATTTCTGAGACTCGATGTTAACTCCTTGGGGGTGCTGTGATGGAGACCTAGACGGTGGCTGTGGGGTTTCTCACCCGAACTTGGAGCGCCTGGTGGGCTGGGTGGGTGGCAGGGTCTCCCAGGCGGGCATCTTGCCCGGTGCGGGGCTGGGGGCAGGGGACGCCTTCCTCCTCCTGTTGCCCAGATCCCGGGACGCCTTAATTTTTCCTTTTTGAGCACTGGTGGTTTGACTCTTCTTTCATTTCCAAGAAATGTAGCAGAGTATCCTTCCAGTAAATTCCCCCACTTAGCCTAAGCTAGCAGGCCTTGTTTTATGTTGCTTGTGACCAAAAGAACTTGTTAACAAATACAGATATTGGGGCTGTTTACAATGTTTCGCTATTATTTGTGATACCTCTGGGGCCGTCTCTGTACATCCATTCTTGTTCACATCTCGTATTCCCCCCGTTTCTAGAAGTGGAATTTCTGGGTCGGACAGCGCCCATTTCTGCTCCCGTGCATCCTGCCAGCTCATCTCTGGTAGGTTAGCTGACTGACATTCCACTGGCAACTCTATGCATGTGCCTGTCACCCACAGCATCACAAAGGTGACTGTTAATGTGTATTTAATTTTTGCAGGTTTCATAGGAGAATCATTGTGGTAACTTGTCTTTTTTGTTTTCTTTCTGCTACTAGGAAACTTGCATGGTCTTTTCATATTTTCATTGACCATTTGGATTTCTTCTTTTGTGACTGTTTCTATCTTCTTAAAAAAATTTAGGGCATTCATCTTCTTTCTATTGCTGTGCTGTAACTGCTTATTAAGGACCGTCCATCAGATGAGTTAGGAAAATAACCACTTTCCTAATTTGTTATTTGCTTTTCAACTTTACTGTGTTTTTGAAATCCAGATTTTTTTTAAATTTGGAAGTGGTTGAATCATTAAAGCTTTTCTTTAATGGAAAAGGCGTCTAAAGTGTACTAGAAAGGAGCGAAATGTGCTGCCTAGTACCTTGGGACACACGTCTAGGCTGTGTGTGTTGACGGTGGGATAATTGTATGTGCTTAATACATGTTAGTTGTGCAAGGAAGAGATGTATATTGTGTGTCCGTTGCTTCGTTCGTTCACTTATCCGGCACTTCCTGGGTGCCTGCTTCTCTGGCGGCATTGGGTGGGGGTATGAGGGTGGGCGTGGAGGAGCCCTCCCGGGCCTGAGGAAGTTTTGGGGGCGGCGATGTGCAGGGCAGAGCCCCAGGAACGGGGGCCCTGCCACCCCCCACCCCCGCCAGCGTTTCTGGATTGTCTGCTTATTCTCCCCTCCCCCTCCGAGGACATTTTCCACAGTTGCACTGAGCATCCTGAGTGGGCAGAGGGCTTTTGGTGTGTGTTTTAATGGTCTCTTGTTGGGTACCATCAGCAAGCTCTGAAATCAAACGTTTCAATTCTGGTTTTATTTAACCATCTTACCAGATGTTTCCTGTGGTTTGATAGATGTACCATTTACTTGAAAGTTACACTCCTGAGAGTTTGAATGTTATGGACACCGTTGCTATAGACAATGATTCGGTCCGGGCAGGATCTGGGAGACAACTTTCGCATCATTTGGGGGTTGAAGATGTGTTTTTCCCCAGAACAGTAACGCCGTCTTCATCATTGGCTTTTATCGTCTCTGTTACTGTTCTGATCTCTGGTTTATAAGAGACTGTAACCGGTTGCTCGGAATTTATTCCCCTCAACACCACTGTGCCGCCGCGGGTAGTACTTTCTGAAAGCAGCTGGACCCAGGTACATCTAGGTTTTGTCTGTAAAACTCACCTGGGTCGAAAAGAACTCAGGTGGTGGGCAGGCGAAAGTTCGAATTGGCCAGAAATGGGACTGAGGCTGGCTCCCGAGGGCTCCCTGATGCTGGGCGGGGTGAGAAAGCTGCAGACGTGGCATCTTTTGCACCCACCCCAGGCCTGTGGAGACAGACCCGGGACCGCGGCGGCACCTTTACCGTCCCCAGCGCTCTGCGGCCTGAGCCCCCGCAGAGCGGAGCCTCTCAGCCAGGCTTCTGCCGACGGGAGGAAAGCAGAAGGAAGTCGCTCCCTACCAGGCACGAGGGAACCTGGGGCATTTCGACCCTCCTGCCGTGGGGGGCGCGGGGGAGGGGACCGTGCGGGGCGGCGCTGCTCCTCCTCGCCAACCCCCCCCCCCCCCGCCCCGCCGGCAGCCCGCCGGCCTCTCTGGGTTCTGCTGGGCCTCGGTTTAGAGAGTTTTATAAAAGCCTGATGTTCTGGCAGACGGGGAGACAAAGAAAGAGGAAATGGCATGCTGTCCTCCTGACAGCGGATCTCTTTTCTCACGGACTGGGACCGTAACGATGCGTGTCGCCTTCTGGCAGGAAAGCCTCTGTGAACGAACCTCGGCCCGGCCCGGCCCCCGAGCCTGGCCCTCGCGCGCGGGCGGCGGCCCTCACCTTGCCGCCTCCCCCGGCGGGGACTTTTATTCTGACGAGCCTCCCGCCCATCCAGTTTTGCGCCTGGACCGCCTGCCAAGTTTGGGAGGCCCAAGGCTTTCTTGTGGGAGGACGCTGGGCTGTCTTCATGCTCTTTGGCAATGATTAAAGTGAGGTTAGTACCAAAAACCCTTTCATTTTATTCCCTTATCCTTGCTTTTGCAAGCCAGATGGCAACCCTGTATTTTCAGCTGTAATTAATTTAAACTCTGCGGCAGCAAGGCTGGGAGAGGCGGCAACTGCCTGTGCTCAGAAGGGCAGCAGTGACTTTCCTGCTCATCTCTCTTCCCTCACCAGGCGGCCCCTTGTCCCAATCAGATCCCCGTCGTATCCGGTTTCTTCTGAGAGCGGCCTGGAGAGAGAGGGCTCTTAAAGGGGCCGCAGCCCCGCCGCTGTGAGCCGAGGGGTTAAGGCACATGGGTAGTTGTTGCCTTAATGGGGTGGAAGCAGCCAGGTTCCAGGTGACCGCTGACCTGCTGTTGCTGGGCCGGGCCATCACTTGACCCACTAAAGACAATGATGCATAGCTGGTGAGGCTGCAGCTTCGGGGAGGACGGGGTGCGTTTTCTTCCCACTCAGTTCAGTCGCCAGGATCGCTTCCAGAAGGGGGTACGTTTTACGTTTAACATTTATTCTGAAAGAAAATGAGAAGGCAAATAAAAGCACTTGGGCACAATTGAAGTCTGGAGGTTCCGACCTCAGCTGCGTGACCACTGCCCTCCGTGGAGAGGGTGCTGGAGGCCCTCCTCTGTGAGTTGCTTTAGGGACCCACTGGAGAGGAGGCCCCTCCACAGGCCTCAGGACATGGGGCTCTTGTCCCATCTCCCGGGAACTTGCCACGTAACTCGGCGAGCAGCCTCCTCCCTCCTGGCCCTGAAAGGAAGCTGAGGTTCAGATGCAGACTGAGAGGTCCCCGGCCTGGGAGCCGGTGTCCAGGCGCCCTCACCTGTCCGCACAGCAGGCCATTGGAGGACCACACGTGCGGGGCAGCGAGGAGGGGCTGCAGACTGAGGCAGATCTGTTAACAATGACATGTGTGCGGGACACTCTGTAGACCTGTACGCTGATGTCACACAAATGGTAGCTCTTACTGTTCTTAACACTAGCCGTCCCTAGATGGCTCGAAGTCATTTCAAGGCCCATAGTGAGAAATGAGAACCGCAGGTGTGTAGGCTGTGAGTCTCCCAGTGCTCCCCGGCGCTGGCCACACCCCTGACTGCGTCCCGAGTGTGCGCCTGGAGCTGCAGGGCTGGCTGAGCTGGTGATGGGTGGCGTTTGTTTATTTACCTTTTGACGTCAAATGCTCACATTATTCTTCAGCATTTCTCTCATGAACCACTTGGACTGTGTTTACAGAGACTTGTGTTTGTGTTGTTGTTGTGAGCCAGACCTATCCTTTCGGAAGCCTATCATTTTTCTCTAGTAGAGAGGGCCACTGACTACCAATGATTTGTCAAAATGCCTAAGGAGAGAATTACACACAGAATTACCATAGGATCCAGCAAGTCCACACATGGGTATAGACCCACAAGAAGTGAAGGCAGGGACCTGAAACCGGTATCTGTACACCTGCCCATGTTCACAGCAGCATGATTCACGACAGCTGGAAGGTGGGAGCAACCCAGTGCCCGTCAAGGAATGAATAGATCCATACCACGGAATATTATTCAGCCTTAAAAAAGGAACACGCGGTTCTGGCACGTGTCACCGCGTGGATGAACCTTGAAGACATTATGCAAAGTGAAATGTGCCAGTCCCAAAAGCACAAAGAGTCTGTGATTCTTCTTGAGTGAGTGTCACATGCGGAGCAGTGAAGGGAATGTGGTTGCCAGGTGATGAGGGAGGGAGAACCGGGAGTCCGTATTTAACGGGCACAGAGTTTCACTTCGGAAAGATGAAAAGTTTCTCCATGTGGGTTGTGGGATGGCTGCACGACAGTGGGAATGTGCTCAGTGCCTCTGAGCTGTGTATTTTCAAATGACTAAAATGGTAAATTTTATGTGTATTTTGCCACAGTTTTGAAAAAAGATTAAAAAACCTTCCAAAGACTAATGATTAACTTTGGTTCAATTGAATAAACAATACCGAATCCATTATGTGTTCAGCCTTTGTATTCCGTGGTCGGCTGGGATGAACAGTGTGTCAAGAGGGGGTAAGAACTTGAAGGACAGACGTTCAGCTCTCAGGATGTGGCATTTGGGGCCTCATGGTGGGGAGTGGCACTGTGAGGACTCTGGGGCATGGTCATTTTAATTTAAAGGGTGGTTGGGAGTCACCATTGCCATTTGGTGTGGGAGGTCCTTGTGAAAAGGAAAGGAGTGCATCACTTGAGGTATTTGGGAATGGCAGTCCTGGATTCTCCAAAGACATTTTTAGAATCATCCACTCAGGAGTTTGCGGGGGAGATGCCATTTCTGTGTTGAACAGTCATGAGGTTCCCCTGGGTTCCTTTTCCAGGTCCCAGGTTTGGGATTAAATATGATTTTAATAGCCAGATGTTAATGACGTTACAGTAAAACTAAGCAGACGCTATAGGGAAAGTGAGTTCTCAATTCTCTGAAGAGTTTGAAAATAAGAATATTTGTCAAGAAATGCATTTTTGTAACTTGGAAAATGAAGTAAGCCATCAGTATTGGTTTTTATGGATCCCTTGGGAACTTTGCTTCAAGAATAGAGATTGGTTGGTAATTTGCCTATCAGTTGCTAATACATTAGTAGCCTTTCTAAGCACTGGAGAGTCCTCGAAATAACCTTTAAGAAGTTCAGATGCGTTCTTACCCTGTAATCTAAGTAAAGAGAAACAATGGCTTAGCTAACCTCTTCCTCTAGTTTTCGAAAAGATGGAGTTCAGCCCAGACCATACGGATTCTCAGAGGGAATTAATTCAGTACATAATGTGGTCTCAGATGCAAGGTTCTGAATAATGATAATTTTATTACTAATAATCATAACTAATAATTTAATAGTAACAGTAGTAACTATTTTAAAGGATATTTGGTAGATGCCTCAGAATCTTCTATTAAATGAACATTTAATCACTTTATATACTCAGTACTTAAATTCTCAAACTTTTTAGTATAGTTTTATAGTAACTTAATTCAGTAAGTAATTGAATTTTGCCTGCAGAGTTTCTGATGTCAGTCAGGCTAGGTGGGTGGTTTTAAAAGAAAAACTGGCTTTCTAATTTTTGTTTAGTGTAGAATGAATATGTTGAATTAGAGCTTATCCTCTATTGTCAAGAAGTCTGCAGCTCCAAAATATACAAACAGCTCATGCAGCTCTGTATCAAAAAAACCAAAACAACCCAATCAAAAAATGGGCAGCGCTTCCCTGGTGGCGCAGTGGTTGAGAGTCTGCCTGCTGATGCAGGTGACACGGGTTCGTGCCCCGGTCCAGGAGGATCCCACGTGCCGCGGAGCGGCTGGGCCCGTGAGCCATGGCCGCTGAGCCTGCGCATCCGGAGCCTGTGCTCCGCAATGGGAGAGGCCACAACAGTGAGAGGCCTGCGTACCAAAAAAAAAGGGCAGAAGATCTAAATAGACATTTCTCCAAAGAAGACATACAGACAGATGGCCAAAAAGCACATGAAAAGCTGCTCAACATCACTAATTATCAGAGAAATGCAAATCAAAACTACAGTGAGCTATCACCTCGCACCATTCAGAATGGCCATCATCAAAAAGTCCAAAACCAAATGCTGGAGAGGGTGTGGAAAAAAGCAAACCCTCCTACACTGTTGGTGGGAATGTAATTTGGTAACAGCCACTGCGGAAAAGAAGATGGAGATTCCTTAAAAAACTAAAAATAGAACTACCATACGATCCAGCAATCCCACTCCCGGGCATGGATCTGGAGAAAACCATAATTCAAAAGACACATGCACCCCAGTGTTGATTGCAGCACTGTTTACAATCGCCAGGATATGGAAGCAACCAAAATATCCATCGACGGATGAATGGATAAAGGAGACGTGGTGCATGTATACAATGGACTAAGCCATGAAAAAGGAACGAAATAACGCCGTTTGCAGCAACACGGATGGCCCTAGAGATGATGTCATACTAAGTGAAGTAAGTCGGAGAAAGACAAATATATGATATCGCTCATATGTGGAATCTAAGTTTTAAAAAATTGGTACCAATGAACTTACTTACAAAACAGAAACAGACTTACAGATATCGAAAACAAACTTATGCTTACCAAAGGGGAAACATGGGTGGGGGGAGGGATAAATCAGGAGCTTAGGATGAACACACACACACTAGTATGTATAAGATAGGTAACCAACAAGGACCTGCTGTACGGCACAGGGAATGCTACTCAGTATTCTGCGATAACCTATATATATGTTTAACTGAATCACTTTGCTGTATACCTGAAACTAACACAACATTGTAAATCAACTATACTGTGATCAAGTTAAAAAAATAAAGAAGTCCACAGAATAATTTGGAACCGGTTACTGCCACCATCGGGGCTGGATGCTGGGAAGGTACTTGCATTCAGGTGTAGGAATGCGACTGTGTGGGTATGTGAAGGGCAGGAGGGAATTGCAGCAAACCAAAGAGCACAGGGAGGAAATGTGCTGCTCTGTCTTTGACAGGCATGCGCATGTGATGCCGACGTGTGCAGTAACTCATTTATCTCTCTCTTTGGCCAATACAGGGTCACAAGTATAGCTGAATTAGGAGGATTTTAGGAGACTACACGTTACTATGCGACCAGGCTGCTGGCAGAACTGTTGTGTCTTGGGTCGTGCCGTTCCGGGTGGAGTCCCAGTTGACTACAGGTCTCAGAATCATCCTGATTTCCATACTCTATTCTGTTGACCTTGGTTCTTATTAGACCTTCTGCACTGACTTTTGGTTTAAAATGTGCTGTGTAAATTGAAGGGAGTTATCTTTTCTTGTGTGCTGTGTTCTTTAGATTTCCTCTGGAGTACTGTACATAGTTCTGGGTACCACACTTAAAGGTGGATGTCACTTTGGAGAGTGCTTGGAGGTGGGTGGCAGGATGGTAAGGTGTTAGGATGGTGTGAGGGTCGTTGGGAGGGATTCTTGTTGGGGGAAGAGAATTCTGGGCATGGCAGGGCTGACACAGAAGCAGTTTTCCAGTGATTGGAAGAAGAAATAGACTTCGTTGAATTTTTCCGAAGAGCAGACCGTCAATCAAAGAATCGCATTGGAACATCGATAGTAGGGGAGGGCCTTTCATTGAACCCTTCCAGGAGTTGAGTGAATTCCGTGGAGGGGGAGTAAACGAGCGCCCTACCCTGGGGGTGTGTGAGAAGCCGCCGCAGGGCGTCACGTGAGGACGCTGCTGTTCGCACCCCTCTCTGGGGTTCACAGCCGTCCCAGCACGAAGCTCTCTTCAGCTCTCTTCCTCTGAGTGGGACAAAGCTTCCACTCTCTTCAGTAAACAGTGTGTAATGTCTTCCAGCGATTTGCCACAGAATGTGGAACAAAAGCTAAGAGTGAGCCTTCGGAACAGAATCGGAACTTGAATAGAATCAGAAAGTGCCCCCCCCCCCCCCCCGCCCGCCCCGAAGAAGGGAGCGGAAATGGCACTGGAGGTGTTTGCAGACCACTCCTTCCTGGTGGCCTTGCGGGGGCTGGGATTGGTTCTCCAGTGACCCTTGACCCAGATGCTGCCCTGGAGCTTCGTGGGTTCCTGTCTTATTCAGACCAGTTGGTGCTGCTTTTCCCTAAGAATCCATTTGCTTTTTGGTCGGTTCATTCACGAATTAGATACTGTGTGTCGGGCACTGTTCTCCATGCTGACGCGTGGGGGCTTGGGAGCAGGGCGCTGGGCAGGAGGTCCGTGCCGCTCTGGGACTTCCCTGGTGGCGCAGTGGTTAAGAATCCGCCTGCCAATGCAGGGGACATGGGCTTGAGCCCTGGTCCGGGAAGATCCCACATGCTGCGGAGCAACTAAGCCCGTGCGTCACAACTACTGAGCCTGCGCTCTCGAGCCCACGAGCCACAGCTACTGAAGCCCGTGCACCTAGAGCCTGTGCTCCACAACAAGAGAAGCCACCGCAATGAGAAGCCCGCGCACCGCCAGGAAGAGTAGCTCCTCTTGCTGCAACTAGAGAAAGCCCGCACGCAACAACAGACACCCAATGCAGCCAAAAAAAATTAAAATATAAATAAATAAATTTATTAAAAAAAAGCCACTCTGGACCTTCTCTGTGGGCAGATCTCTTAGCGTCACCCCTTTCTCCCTCACCCAGCCATCCCAAGTGGTTGGATAGCCAAGCAGAGCAGTGCCGCAGTGATACCTCTGCTGCTGTGCAGCGGGACAGACGAGCTGCCCCAGGTTTGTGTGCGTTGCAGACACTGTAGCTGTTGTGCAGAAGGAGAGACATGATGTTTCTATCACTCCTCTGGTGCAGGGACTTCGATGCCAAAAACAGAAGAGTGGTTGTATTATTTTTTTTTTATTTTTATATTTTGCGGTACGCGGGCCTCTCACTGTTGCGGCCTCTCCCGCTGCGGAGCACAGGCTCCGGACGCACAGGCCCAGCGGCCATGGCTCACGGGCCCAGCCGCTCCGCGGCACGTGGGATCTTCCCGGACCGGGGCACGAGCCCGTGTCCCCTGCATCGGCAGGCGGACTCCCAACCACTGCGCCACCAGGGAAGCCCTGTATTATTTTTTAATATCATTCGTCAAGAGGCTACAGAATGACAAAAATGACTTACACATTTAGTAGCAGTAGGAATTTTAAATTAATTTGTATTTTATTAGTCTCAGCCACATCTCCACTCATTTGAAATGAGTGAGTGTACACGTGTGGCCGCGTGATCCGTTGAGTCCATAAGCAGAGCTCAGGCTGCACGTGGTCCCGTGCTGCGCCCGCCGTCCGCGGGTGGACGCCTGCCGCTCTCATGGCAGCCGTGGCCCACCCAGGATGGGGGGGGGAGGGGCGAGGGGCTTTCCCCGTCGCGTTCTCAGGGTTGACCTCTTTTCTAAAACTTCAGTTTTTTCTCTCGTCTCAGCTAATGATGGAAAACATGCACAGACTGTCTTAGTCAAAGAAAACTAGTCTCTTATTTTCACAGAGTTGAGCTGCTGGGAGAGGGGCTCCGGGTGGCGGTCTGACATCACGGGTCTCGCCCTCTCTGGGCAGCAGGTTGGGGAGCCCTGACTCCCCAGGCGAAGAAGGCCCGAGTGCTGGCCCTGTTCTCGGAGCGGAGCACAGCCTCTGGCTGCCTGGCCTCTGGGCCACCGCGAGGAGAAGGGAAAGCAGAGGCCGAGCAGACGGGCAGGGACCCTCCCGCCAGGCCTGCCCCAGGATGACCAGGGAGGAAACCAAGACACGAGGGGAGCGGACCCAGCGCCTGCAGCCGCTGAGCCAGTGAGGAGCCTTAGCACGGGACAGACGGGCCTGCGCGGGGCCGTCACGTCCCGAAGTCACGTTCATAATAAAGATCCCAAGTCACCAAGAAGGACAGGAGTCAATTGTAGGCTGTTGCAGACGGGTTCTAACTACAACGCCTTTAAAGTACCTTGTGTCTTAAGGCTTACACGGCGGTTGTTTAGAAGCTTTACAGAAGTGGCCGCCGTGGGCCCAGGTGACGGCTGTCGGGTGTCCTGGGTGCCCTGGGTCCCCACGCGGGTCTGCGCAGTGACTGTGCCCGAGGGCAGAGAGACCCACCGTCTGGGGGACAGAGCAGGGCAGGAGCAGCCACGAAACGTCCCCTGGGGCTGGTCCCCTGGAGGGTCCCCTGGGGCTGGCCCCCTGGAGGGTCCCCTGGGGCTGGCCCCCTGGAGGGTCCCCTAGGGCTGGTTTCCTGGAGGGCCCCTGGGGCTGGCCCCCTGGAGGGTCCCCTAGGGCTGGTTCCCTGGAGGGTCCCCTGGGGCTGGTTTCCTGGAGGGCCCCCTGGGGCTGGTTTCCTGGAGGGCCCCCTGGAGGCCAGCGCAGCCAGGGCATCTCAGGGCTGGAGATTGTGGAGCCGTGGGCGGTGCTGTCTCAGTGCCGCTCGGTCTTGAGGGCGGCGACTGGAGACCCTTCACTCAGCTACAGAGGCAGAGTCCAGTGAGGATGGCTGAAGCCTTCCTCAGACACGCCTGTCCTCTCCCCTACCCAGAGCTGGTCACCCTCCCTCCAGCACCGAACAGCGTGCAGGAGTTGAGGCAGGAGGGGGAGGGCTGGCCTGATGGGAGCCCCCGTCCCGCCCCCGCCGGCCTGTGCCCTGGGTGCGCCTCTTCTCAGCTCCGTCTCCCTCCTCCTGCCCTGGGAAGGGTGCGGACACCCCCGAGGCTGGCACGGGCGTTGGGGAGAGAAGGCGGGCGTTGGACGCAGCTGGCCCGGGCCTTGGGGTTGGTTATCGACGGGCCCATCCGCGCAGGACTGAGGAGAAGGTCTGCTGGTTCGTTCACTCTCTGCCTGCAGTGGTCCTGAGCTGGACGGCCGGGAGGATGGCTTGGCCGATGAGGGTCTGCGGTCCTGCGCGTCGGGGCGGGCGGTGCCTTTTCCTGGCTTCCTGAATTGCACTTGGAGGAGCAGTCGGGGGGGCAGCTGGCCCTCCAGCTTCTCACCGGCAGGCCTGGCCTCACACACTTTGTCACCTCAGTGCTGATTAAATGTCCTCGTGATGACAGGCACGTGTGACAAGGACACCTCAGGTCCGGTGGGTCTTAGGGGCCTCTGAAAATGTCCAGACCAGGCTTCAAAAAAATGGGTGTCGGGGGGAAGAGATTAATTACAGATAAAGCAGAATAAAACATGGATGTGGAGAATATCTAAAGAAGTAAAAGCATTGGGGGTAAAAGCCATGGAAACTGTATCAGTTTCTGGGGCTGCCATGACCAAGTGCCACAGACTGGGTGGCTTCAGCAGGAGAAATGTATTTCCTCCCAGTTACGGGGGCTGAAGTCTGAGACGGAGCTGAGGGCAGGGTTGCTTCTTCCGAGCGCTGTGAGGACCGCTTGTCCCAGGCCTCTCTCTCAGCTTCCGGTGGCCTCGGGCATTCCTTGGCTTATAGATTGCGTTCTCCCTACATCTTCACATCTCACGTCGTCTTTTCTTGGTGCATGTCTGTCACTTGGTCCAACTTCCCCCTTTTAGAAGGACACCAGCCATTGGCTGAGGGCCCACCGTAATGCCCTCATCTTAATATGATTCTCTGTGAAGACAGAGGTACTGGGGTTGGGTCTTCAGCCTCTTTTGGGGGGCAGGGGACACAATTCAACCCATAACTGATAAAAGGTAATTGAAAGGAGAAAGTGGAGTGGCTAACAAATGTATGAAGAGGCCCTCAGTTGCGCTGGTGCCAGACGTGACTGAGGACGCAGTGGTGGGAGGAGTGCGGTGGACGCGGGGTCCTAAAGGGCTCCGGCAGCACCCGCTGGCCCTGAAGGCGGGGCGCCCTGCAGCCAGAAGCCTCCCCTCCGGAGATGCACCTGCGCGGCACCCAGGCACAGGAATGTCAACACCGTGGGACTGTTGATAACTAGGAAAACCCGACATGGCCAAATGCCTGTCGGGACAGCAGTGGATCAACAAGCTGGTGGATTCCTGTGAAGGAATCCTGTATGGCAGGTGACGAGCATGAATGAACCGGATCTCTAGGCCAGACACACGTGAGGGGAAAAAGCCCGGCTGTTAAGTACATACAGTGATGGGAATGTACAATGTGCTGCTCTGCTTCCCAGATGCGTTCACAGGTGGGCAGAGGGCAAAGGCTCCGGGGGGAAGCATCTCCCAACATGGGCCAGCGGGTGCATCTAGGGATGAAGGAGGGGCAGGGCCTGGGGGCGTGAAGGAGGACCACGCTCTGCAGCTTTAATCCTTAGGAGGGAAGGAAAGATCTGAAGCGAATAGGATGGTGAGGTTTCCTCTGTCAGTTCTGGGTGGTGGGTACGTGGGTCTTTGTAGTTTTCTCTGCATCCCCCTCTTGAGACAGAAAGGAGCCAGTCAGATATAAATAGAACCCTGGCACTGTGTTAGTGTTGCAGCCTTAGGCAGGTTACTTATCTCCCTGCATCTCAGCGTGCACACCTGTGCGGTGGAGATGCTGACGCTGACGTTGCAGCACTGTGGTGGATTTAATAAGGTGAGGATGATAACTACCTTCAGTAAGTGGTAGTTGATGATAGTAAAGGTAACCCACGTAAGCAGTTTACTCGGAGGGATTCCCAGCCCGTAGTGCTCTCTCTCTCTGGGCAGGTTTTCTGAGGGCAGCCATTGCAATGGAGGTGCTTCTCCCTGGCACTGTAGGTCACACCTGTCATGGGACAGAGCCAGTGAGGAGTGTGTCGCTTAGTTCCAGGTAGTGGGTTTTTGAAATGTGAACTAGCAGAAACAGCGGGGGGAGGCATGTTACTCGGTTGGAAAGATGGGGCGGGGATGTCATCAGCCAACTGCACGGTCCTCCAAGCTCAGGTCGGGTTCCCTTGAACCTTGGATGCGGTAGGGCTGTGGCTTTTTTCTTGATTATTAAGTTACGTTAAGCGGTGGCAGGTGTCCTATACGACACAGTCTTCCCCCCAGTCAAAGGCAGAGACAGCTGCCCCCGAGTCACTGCCGAGCAGGACGTGCTGGGCACCGCAGCAGACAGTCCCTCTGTGCCTTTGGGATGCCCTGAATGCCAGTATTTCTCAGCTTTTTCCGGCCCATGACACACAGCTCACCATTTTGTACCAGGAGGGCACCTCTGCCTCGCCTCCCACCCCTTCCCCATGCCAACGCCTTCCCTCCACACCACACACCCTGGCGGCGCTGTCTTGCCCCGCCGCTTCCCGTCTGAAATTGGTACCTTGGAGTGACGAGACTGACCCAGGATGTCCTGGACACACCCACGCGCCCTCCCGCCTGGTTGGAAGGCAGTGAATTCTCCTGCTCACAAGGAGGAAGAGGGGGTGATGCGTGAGGTTTGGATGACCTGGGGGACACTTAGAAGCGGGGGAAGGGGAAACAGAAGATGGGGAAGGTAGTGAAAGGGAGAAACTATTTCACAGCTGTTTATGGCTGTTTAAATGCTCCCTAAATTCTGCATTTTTCAGAAAAAAAAGTCTTTCCTGTTGGGAATTTCCTCTGAAATTGCCTTAATTCCCTTTCGTTCACCACAGAGCCTAACTGGACTCACACATGATGTGTGTACTTTAATAGTTCAGTTAGGGGCTTCCCTGGTGGCGCAGTGGTTAAGAATCCACCTGCCAGTGCAGGGGACATGGGTTCGACCCCTGGTCTGCGAAGATCCCACATGCCGCGGAGCAATTAAGCCTGTGCGCCACAACTACTGAGCCCGTGCACCACAACTTCTGAAGCCTGTGCGCACCTAGAGCCTGCGCACCGCAACGAAGAGTAGCCCCCGCTCGCCGCAGCTAGAGAAAGCCTGCGCGCGGCGACGGAAGACCCAATGCAGCCAAAAATAAAATAAATTTTTAAAAAAGATAGTTCACTTAGTGAATGGTGGTTAAAACACCCGCTCTGTGCTCAGCCCCGTGCCTTGCAGGGTCGTCCCCTCACGCACATGCAGGTCCCCACCGTGCCCTCTGGTGCTCCAGTTTGGGGGGTCAGGGAGGGCCTCCTGGAAGCTGGGGATGGAGGGGTGGGTGATGCGGGGGCCTGCAGTGAGGATGGCTGAGCGGCTGGGTGTCTGGTTGCTGTCCCGCCTCCACCGCTCAGGCTAAGCGTTTATCGTCCTCATCTCCGGCCTCTTTTCTGTGAGACAGGGACGGGGCCATCTACTTGATCCACGTCACAGACCCAGCAACTCAGCAAGTAATGGCAGGGGAGAGACATTTTCTGGTTTTAATTTTTTTTAATGACTATTATTTTTAATTGTAGTGCATACAGTGTACCATTGTAGCCATTTTTAAGTGTACAGTTCAACGGCATTAAGTATCTTCTCTGAGGAAGCTGTCTAAAATTAACGATGCTTTAACAACTTTATTGTGATTTGTGTTGGGCCGTGAAGGTGAAGGTTTGTTACCCATCCTGTAGGTTCCCAGAGGGCGGACGCTTGTGTGAGGGATGCAGAGGACAGGCAAGATGGGTGAGTCGGAGGCCAGGCTCGGTCTTTGCCGGGACCCTCGTGGGCCCTGCTCCCTCCTTCCTTGAACCTCCATATACACCTCACCCTCGTGCACAGTGGGTCTTGCCACAGACCTTCAGTCCCCTCCTGCCGTGGGTGTTCTGCATCCCATTGGCCGGGACACCCTGTCACCTCAGGGATGTTCCTGTATTACGGGAGCCTGGGCCCGCGCGGGGGACACGGGGGCCGGGTTGGGCCGAGGGGCCTACAGCATGGGGACCCCCGGGGCCCCAGAACATTTCCTCCAAAGCACTAAGTAAATAGCTTCATCCCCACATCCCTCCCCTGTGCTAAGAATTCAGACTCCCTTTGGTTTAGTGAATTGGTGTCAGGAGGTAAGGAATTTAGTCGAGGCCCGAGATTGTCAAGTAAGACCTTCCTGAGGGTTTCCTTCAGCTCTGAGCCCCGGCCGGCTGAAGGGCGGGAAAACCTCACGTTGACGACTGTGCGAGTGGATGCACTTTCCTCAGTTTCACTGCCTGGAGTTGAGTCTACTTTTCCCCAGACACTGGGGACATTGCTGGCTTCTCGCCTCAGGGCAGAGCGGCAGCACGTGGCACCCATTTCTCTGTGGAAACGCCCTCTCCAGGGTGAGGATGGGTCCCGGGAGGAGCCGTGCACCCCAAGCCTCCTGTCATCGGCTGCCCCTCTGCGTCCAGCCCCCCGCACGAGCCCTCTGGACTCTTTCCCGAGCAAACGTCGTCTTTAATGAGAACGGAGGCGCCGCGGGGCTCGCAGGCAGGAAGCGTGTGGTTTGGGTCCGGGAGCACATGACGCCCCGGGAAGCAGTGGAGCCCGGGGTATGAGTCACTGGGGGAAGGAAAACAACGTCTGTCTTCAAGCTCCGGGAACTGGGAAAACGAGCTGGAAATCTGAGTAATGTATAATTTTACTAAAATTAACCAGCGAGGTCTTCAGATGGTTTCTGGGTGTTTCAGTGTCTTTTCCGGTCCTTGATGCCTGCCGCGTCCTGCCTGCGGGGGCCCATTCTCCCGTTCGCTCCCCGCGGGTTGACTTGGGACAGTCCCCATCGTTCCTCGGGCCCCTGCTGCGCTGTGCAGCGTCGCGGTGCTGCGTGGTGCGGGGTGTGAGCACCGGCGCCCCCGGGCGACTCTCCAGCCTTCTGCCCGCTCCTCCGGCCCTGCACCCCTCCTGGTGCTGTGGTGGTCACGGGGGAGCTTGTCGCCCCTGCCCGTGGTCGTGAGCCCATGAGAAGGGCTGTGTCTTCCTCTCTGTAACCGTCAGAAAATAGGGGCTCAGTTAACATTGGTTGAATATCGTGGGGCCTGAACTGGACGGAGGCGCGTTCCAAGTGACGTGTCCGGTCCCTGAGTTTGCAGAGTTCATGAAGTGACCTCTAGAAACCTCATTTTGGGGGGTAGGTTCCCTGACACAATGACAAACCTCACTGTGTCAGGGAAGCAATTCACATAGCTCATCAAACACTGAATTTTAGTCAAATTTAGATGGAAACCTGATGCTGGAGATGACTCTGTGTGACAACGTAGTCTTTTCAGACACTGGTCACCTGTATATTCAGTAATAAGTACCCGTTCAGGGAAAAGCCAGGTTATCTTGGGTTTGAGGGGCCTGAAGCCCATCGAGCCAGACGTCCCCGTTCTGTGCCGTTCTGCAGGAACGTTCGGCGTTTGCGGTCACGACCGCGCAGCCCTTCACTGTAAAGGCCTGTAATGTCATCTGAATCATCACAGGAAGATGAAATCATGGACGGGCTGGTTGCAGAATTACTTTTTTTCTTTCCTTTTTTTGGTATTGTAATTCTTTGAAACTTGTCAGGATCCATGTGGTGTGTATGGAACATCTCATCTACACTGTGACCAGAACATACTTTTCCGTGATTGTCTTCATGGGCTGCAAGTTTATTGTCTAATTGCTTCTAAGTCAGCTTGTATAGTCGACCAGCGAATAGTGCAGGGCTGGGGGGACACACCCATAAATTACATGCTGTGCCTTCCGCGGTTCGTTGCCCTGTAGTTGATGAACTGAGCTTACAGCTGATTTGGTTCCACTAATGTCCATTGATCTCTCCACCGTCACAGAAGTCATTACCACATTTTTAGTTAGAATACTTGCTCCTTTGTTATGAAAAAAAGACTGCTTTGGCAGCAGAGAACACAGCGGATTTAAGGGCTGAGACCTGAGGCACAAAGAACCCCTGGGCGGGGGTGAAACCTGGGCCGCGAGTTCCTGGGCTTCTACCATGAGGCCCACCGCTACTGTGCGGAGTCATTCTCCCCGTTCTCAAAGAGACGCAGCGTGTGACCTTGCCCCTAGACGAGATCCATCAGGTTGCAGGCAGGGCCCTGCTACCGCCTCATCTGGGTCCCACTCGGCCCGCACCTGCCTGTGGTTGGACTTTCCTATGGCAGGGCCCTCCCACTGGCGCGCCAGGCTCTCCACGCTCCACACCAGCCTGATCGCCACACCGTGAGCCAAATACCACGGCTCGCGGGCCAGTAGCCTCGGCCAGTGAGGAGACTGCACTGGGTCTCGGTCCCCTCGTCTGGGGCGGGGGTGGTTACAGCCTCCCCTTCTCAGTGCTGTTGGGAAGACTGAATGAGCTGAGGCCAGTGGAGCCTTAGAACAGGACCCGGCAGGTAGGAGGCATGGGGTTCCTTTGGCATCATCACCACCTTCATCCTTCTGAAGGCAGATCCTGGTCCAACCAAGCCAGCCTGGAGCACACAGGTGAGATCTCTGGGCTCCGAGCGAGTGGAGTTTGTTGAAGAAGCGCTCAGCCAGACTGCCGAGCAGGGGGCTGCCGTCTCGTCTGGATGGAGCTATGGAGCTGACTCTGGACCCTGGGAAGGTGCTTCTCCCCAGCACCCACCTGGGTTAGCATCCTGGCCCCTCAGTTACTGGTAGGCTATTCGATCAGAGCCTCAGACGGCGGGGTGATGATTGTGTAATATTTACCCACACCAAAGTGAGGGATGAAATGATCAGTGTGAGTGTCTCACCACGGTCGCCAGCCCCCTTGCCTCCCAGAAGCTGCCAGGTTTTCCTGTCTGAGCGTTCACTCCTCTTTTTCAGGAACAAGACGGCCAACGGGGACTGCCGGAAAGACCCCCGGGAACGGAGCCGCAGCCCCATTGAGCGAGCCGTGGCCCCCACTATGAGCCTGCACGGCAGCCACCTGTACACGTCCCTCCCCAGCCTCAGCATGGAGCAGCCCCTTGCACTGACCAAGAACAGCCTGGACGCTGGCAGGCCGGCCGGCCTCTCGCCCACCATGACCCCAGTGGAGCGGCAGCAGGTACGCCCTTGTCCAGCGCGGCTCGGCCGGTGGCCAGTAGTGGGTCCGGGGGCTTGGGGGATGGAGGGTGGGGTGCAAGGAAGGCAGTGACAGACGTGGGGAGTAACCCCACCCTCGGTTCTGTACTGAGAGTGGTTTTAATTCTGACCTGGGCCTGCCTAGGCCTCGCCCCTTGGGACTAATGGCTTCAGACAAGACAATGTCTTTGGGGCTTAGTTTCTTTGCACGAGACGGGGTTGGTCTAGACTAGCTGTGTTTCTAGCAGTCTTCCTTGGCAGCCGTGTTTAGGGATCAATGTAATAATCCTAATAGGAATCCTACGTCAACCCGTTACAGGGCCACACGGATGGAGTTAAATGCCAGGTTGCTTTGCTTTGGGCTGGAATCCTATGAAGTCAGTGGTCACAGTGGCTAGTAGCTCCTGCTGGTCAGAAACCTGTGATTGGCAGACAAAGATTTTTTTTTTTTTTTTAGGAAATTAAGTTGTTACTTAATAAACACAGATTGCTTGGTAGGAAAAAAGGCTTTAAAAAATGGGGTTCCTGGGGGCTTCCCTGGTGGCGCAGTGGTTGAGAGTCCACCTGCCGATGCAGGGGACGTGGGTTCGTGCCCCAGTCCGGGAGGATCCCACATGCTGCGGAGCAGCTGGGCCCGTGAGCCATGGCCGCTGAGCCTGCGCGTCCGGAGCCTGTGCTCCGCAACGGGAGAGGCCACAACAGTGAGAGGCCCGCGTACCGCCAAAAAAAAAAAAAAAAGTGGGGTTCCTAAGGGAAGAACTAATAAAAGGAGGCATTAGCCTTGAGGTTCAGAAACACTGCACGAACCCATGGCTTTTCTCTCTGAACCTTTGGGGCCTGTGACCTAATAGGTCCTCACTCAGTGTTTGCTTAAGACTCTTGGACGTGGACAGCGAGCAGAGGAGGTGGTGGGGCCGCCGGAGCCGGGCTGAGCCTCCAGGCCGCCGCTGTGTCCCTGGCCCGCGCCTGGTTCTGACCCAGTCTGTGACACCTGCTTGTGAGGGGCCCCGGGCGTTGGGCGAGGTTGCGCTGGTGCCTGTGGTTCCCAGTGAGGCTGATGGAGCCCAAAATCACAACCCTGTTTGTTTCCTTTGTTCTTTTAACAAAACTGCGTGGACACTTGCTTTGTGTAGGGAGTGTGTTAGAAACGGGTCAAGCTGGATGCGGGCGCTCACAGTTTTGAGTCTGGAGGAGACAGGGAGTCAAATAGCTCAAGTCTTAATGTATGAATTGGTGAGAACCAGGCTGAGTTAGCACGTAGTGAACACTCACCAGTGCTGCTGCGCCCCGGCGCTGGGAGGCCCCGGAGCTACAGGAAGGAAGGGAGTTATACTGGGAGGGCCCGGGGCGTCTCCCAGACCCAGGGTCGCGGGTACAGCCAGGCTCAGGAAGCAAGGGCCGGCTCTTGCCTGGGCGAGCAGATAGGAGGCAGGACCCTCCTTCCTCCCCTGGCCCCGTGCCTGTCTCTGCATCCTTTTCTCTCTCTGCTTCTGGATCACATGGCCAGCTCGGCGTGGCCGTCCCCCAGCTCCTGAGCTCAACTTGAATCTTCTCCTGAGTCGGCCTCGGTGGTTGAGCCGCAGCTGAGGCAGATCTCCAGCCTGACCACGGGGCGAGGTCACTTATGAACATGGCTGCACAGCCCCATCTCGAGGATGGAGAGCACGTCACTACGAGAGGGCTGGCGGGGAGATCACGGGCTCGGGGGTTTAAATAGGCCCTTCAAAAGGTGGGCTGCACACTGCAGGCTGTCCTTCAGGTGCGGCATGACCAGCACCTGCAGGGCAGGACTCCTGGACGTGACCACGGGCCAGGCCCTCACATCCATCTCAGGCGATGCTCCACGCCCCTCAGGTACGAGTCTTCCCGTTTCATACTCAAAGAAATGGAAGCTTAGAGGGCTGAAGGTCCTGCCTACTGACTAGAGCTGGTTCACCCAGGTCCACCCGGCCTCAAAGCCATGTTCTCTCCTGTCTGCCATTGTCGTCCACACGGGGCGGTGTCACACCAACTCTCCTGGTGGCTCCATCCCATTGCTCACACGTGGAATTAATAAAGCCCCAGATTCTTGGTTCACGTGCTGCCGCTAAGCTGCATCTTCTTCCATCCTGGATGCGTGGAATTTCTTGTTAGACCCAAGCACATCCCCGCTCACCGGTGTGGGTACAGATCTTCATCACAGACGTGTTCTTATCATTCGTGTTCACTTCCCATCGCAGGAAGGTTTGATGTGCAGACTTCACGGTGGCTACTGATCCACCTCTTTACGGGAAAGGCCGGGGGTGGACAAGGCCCGATTCCCTTGTTGACACTGCCTTTGGGGTGACCCTTCAGCTAGGTCCTGCTAGCTGTCTTGTCGTCCGGGTTTTCAGGAGTTAAGTTTCCTGGCTGGAACCTAAGGGCGCTCAGTTGGTTCACAGATGTTTTCCGTCCGGGTCTGGGGATGCAGACACTCGCTGGTCCCTGCTCTGAAGTGTGTGTGGTCGGGGAGGCAGGTGCCTCTGGAAGGGCTGGTATACTGGCTGAATGTGGGGCGGGCAGGGGGAGGGTCATGCTTCACAGAGATGATATTTGAACAGGGTTTTAAAGGACGAGCGGAGTTTGCCAGGCAGACTCTGCGGTGGTTTCGGGGAAGGAGGGCGAGCGTGGGCAGGCGCATGGGGTGAGGGTGCTTTGTGTGTAACTCAGGCACTTGGATAGATTACTGCGTTTCTGTCTCCATCGTGACTTGCATGGTTGTAACAGAAACCGACTTGAGCTGGCTTGGCTTGAGAAAAACCAGGAGTATATTAGAAGGGTCCTGGGATGGCCCAGAGAAGCCGGGGGTTGGGGGGAGGGTTCCGAGGATACACTCTGAGAAGGGCAGGGCCAGGCGCTCTCCGGACCGTGACAGTAGGAGCCGTGGTCCCTTTACAGCCCCGACTCGGCGATGGTCTCATTTCAGATCCGAGAGTTGGGACAGGCCAGCTCCCAACAGCCAAGCCTCTGTCCCACGTCCCTCACCGATCCACACTGCCACTGCCTCACACTGAGGGTCACTGCTCAGACAAGGGAGAGCTTGGGAGGGGGCCGAGCGCACCCCCCCCCCCCAAGACTCTAGTTCACGGTGGGTTCGGGTCGTTGAGCGGTGTGGCCCCCGACGTGAAGCAGGAGGCGGCACCTGGGCTTGACTGGATCTGCTGTTGGGCCGGCAGGGCTCCAGGAGGGGCTCCCGCAGAGCGTGGGTACTGGTGAGGCCCCGCGCCGAGGCACCACTCCAACACCGAGGCTGCCGGCACTTGGTTCTCCAGGCGGGACGGGTGCCCGGCGTGGGGACTGAGGGGCGCCGGGGTGGCCGCCCGGCCTCGGAGCTGGGCGGGGATATGAGGATGGGGTCGCCACTTGGGGCGGGGGAGCAGAACCGCTGCTGCCGCCTGTGTGCCCGCGCCCGCACTGACGCCAGCCCCCTCCTTCCGCAGAACCGGCCCTCGGTGATCACGTGCGCCTCCGCCAGCGCCCGGAACTGCAACCTCTCCCACTGCCCCATTGCGCACAGCGGCTGCGCGGCCGGCCCGGCCAGCTACCGGAGGGCCCCGAGCTGTAAGTGCCCCGCTCAGACCACTGCAGGGGACTGAGGGCTCCTTCCGTGTCCTCTTGGTCCCAGGAGCGGCTGGCTTCTGGGCCCCTTTCTGAGGGAGGTCGACACCCTGTTCTTTTGAGCCCCGGTGCAGTGGCCTTGTGCTTGGCGGGGGGGCCGGGGGAGCAGCACGTCGGCCCCACCCTCCAGGTCCCACCTCTAGCGGGGCCCGCCGGCTGCAGCACGGGGGGGGGTCTGAACGCGTTCACGGCCCGGCGCAGCAGGCGTGCCGCCCCGTGGCAGGCTCAAAGAGGTGACCTGTGCGGGGGGGCCCCCCCGGTGTCCCCGGGTCCCAGCTCTGACCGCTGTCCTCCCCCCCGCAGCCGCCACCACCTGCGACCCCGTGGTGGAGGAGCATTTCCGCAGGAGCCTGGGCAAGAACTACAAGGAGCCCGAGCCGGCGCCCAACTCCGTGTCCATCACGGGCTCTGTGGACGACCACTTCGCCAAAGCCCTGGGCGACACATGGCTCCAGATCAAGGCGGCCAAGGACGGCGCGTCGAGCAGCCCCGAGTCGGCCTCTCGCAGGGGCCAGCCCGCCAGCCCCTCTGCCCACATGGTCAGCCACAGCCACTCCCCGTCTGTGGCCTCCTGAAGGGAGCACCGCCCTCCAACGCCACGTCCATCTGCATGGTTTGCCTGAGCTTCGAACAGTCAGTGCTTAAAAAATGGAAAAATGAAAAAAAAAATCGTGGGGGTGGGGGGAGGGAGGGATGGTTTATTCGCAAAAACCACGTCGTCGGGATTTCTGTTCTGTTTTGTACTTGCTTGGTATCCGTACCCGGGGCCCTCAGACGTGATAGCAGCACCTGCGCGTGGAACCTCTGTCCGCTGTCGCTCCCCAGTCCCTGCCTTGGTTACCAAAGAAGCCTCAATGCAGGTCAGCTGCCCGACAGGGCCTGGACTCCACGGCTTGCGCTTTCTTAGTCACGGGCCAGGCCACTGGTGACCCAGACGCTTTGTGCTTTTTCATTTGCTTCTCGAGACCGGGGCGTGTGCGGCTCAGCTTCCAGCCCACGTGTGTGTGTGCGCTTGTGTGTGTGCGTCTACTTGAAGAGAACAGAACTGTCGTGTCTGATTTGCACTATGGGAGGAGGACTCAAGTTGCCTGCCTGACAACTTTGTGCGAGATGATAGTACTCTGAGGGCAAACTGCTGAAAAACGGAGGGTTTAAGGATGACATTTCTGACCATGGGTGTGTTTTTCTGTTGTTGTATTAATTTAGACAAAACTGCTTTGGAAGGGGAAGTCTCATGCAGGTTTATAGGTCTTTCTCTGTCTAGATTTTCAGGTGCTTGCAACTGGACTGCAGACTCTACCAATCACGGGCATTTTACCTTTTCTAAACACTGCAGTTTGTTAGACTAGAGCTGAAGTTGGAGGATTCTGTAGTGCTTTAAACGTGATGCATGTTTTAATGGATAAAAATAGCTGGTTTCTATTAATTGTATAGACAGTAAACAGAAAGCTTAATACTTACTAGCTTCTTTTCAGAATTCGTTTATTTTTGTCAGTTACAGTCCTAGATATACTTACTGCTGGTACAGTTGTACTCTAAGATTTGTGTTTGATATTCACGTTACTCCCAAGTAGCGTGGGGCCAGTCGGTCCCTGGCAGGCCCTGGACACAGGCGGGCGAGTGGCTGGTCAGCTGCAGAGCAGGACGCTCGAGTTGTGGCTGCAGGCTGACAGCATCAGTTATTTTTTGCATCCCTGTCTGCTTCTTAACGCGCTCCCAGGGCAGTTGGGACTTGTGTCTTCCAACTTCCCTCGATGCAGAAACTGCTCCCTTTGAACTCGTGGCTGAACAGCAGATTCCTGACAATCTGTGAGATGGTGTTTTGTATGCTTCCTCGTACGCTGGGGCCAAGGCAGTATACATTCCTCTGACTTTATACAGTTATTACTGCATTTATTATCGTTTGCTATAGTAATAGCTACTAACTAGAACTTAGTGAAGAAGAAAGCATGACAGACCCAGCTGTGGATGTTCGACAGCTGCTCTTCTTTCTGGTAAACGTTTCCATGCCCCTGCCCCTCCCCTGTGCTACTACCCTCCAGCCTTGCCCACCACAGGGCCTGAGCAGTCACCTGGCCAGGTGACTCGGGCATGACCGCCTCACCCGCGAGGCACCGTGGACTCACCGGAGCTCTCGAGGCTGGTTGTCAGTATGAGAAAAGTACAGGTTCGCTGGTTGGCATTGGTGAACAGGCAGGAGGATGGGCTCTTGTGGCCACAGGGTGGCTGTAGGTATTTGAAAAGGCGGAGGAAAGCCTCCCCTTTTGGCCCCCGCACATGTTTCCCTCCCACTTAACTGGGCTTCCAGGCTTCTGCATTCAGGCCCCTATATTTTCTGTAGAAAAAATCGTTGAGAACACTTTTTTTATATAGGTAACTTTAAGACCATCATTACGCTGTGCGTAAAGAATGTACAGAGAAATTTGTAGGTATTTTTTGAAGAACAATTAATTTGTTAATGATATGTAGCTATTTAATTTTTCCCTTTCCTATTGTAATCATTCATATTTTTTTGTTGTTTGGAAAAAAAAGTTGATCTTTTTTTTGTCGTAGATTTGTCTGTAAAAGTGCAGGAACACAGTTATTCTATGAGAACACTGCATCTGCCTTAATAGCCACTAGTTTGTTATTGCTACAGGCTACTGAGCGTCGCCCCAGGAAAACAACCCCACTGCCGGCGGCTCTGTGCAGAACGGGCTCCTCGCACGCCCGCGTCCACCAGCGAGGCCATCGCTTTGCGAGGGACGGTGGCACTGAGGGCCGGGTCCCTGGTGCGCTGACCTATCTGGGATAGGCAGCACCTGGGAGGGGCCTCGGGCAGGAAACCAAACGGTCACCAGGAAGGGACACTCCCAGGCCTCGGGGGGCACAGAGAGGTTCTTCACAGAGCCACGCCATCTGCAGTGTGTTCTGACCATTCTCTCCATGTTTGTAAATCTGTAATATACCATTCTCTGTGTGGCCTGTTTTTCCTGGAAGAAGAAGAAAAAAAAAGGTTTGGCAGGCCATCTTTTTTTTGTACTTAAAAGTAGCCTTAAGAACAATAATAAAGTGCTCTTAAACCACAGACTGTATGTGTGATCCTTGGGTCCTGCAGTGACAGAGCCAGGCTGGGCGGGACCTTTGCTTGAAGCCCCAGAGAGGCTGGGGCAAGGCTCAGCAGCCCTGCCCTGCTGTACAGTGGCCTCTGATTTAAGCCCCGCACAGGCTGGAAAGCTGTAATTTTAACTCTCTAGGAGTAACGTCATTTACCTAACTTACTTACAGAAATCCAACTCTTGTACGACTCAGACTCAATTCTGACTTTGGTTCCAGGCCCAAGACAAAAAAAGATGACACCACAGAAATAAAGTGGAAATGGCCCCTCTCCTGGGTTCCATGCCCAGCTCTGAGGCTGGCACGGACGTGCTTACCCAGGAGGAGGAGGAAGATCAGCCCAAGGGGCCCACGGCAGAGCCCTCCCGCCACCCCTGATGGACACCTGGCCACAGGCTGAGGCAGACACACCACGGACTCCAGCCCACACAGAGTCGGGCCTTCCAGGCCACCACCAGGGAGGAGCCTGGGACGGAAGGCGCAGCCGCCCCTGCTTGTGGCAGGAGAGCAGGCTCTCACGTGGGGTCTGAAGCCTTCTCTGGGCCTCGGGTGTCCTGTACAGAGGCAGGAGCGGCCCCACGCAGGCAGCTTCGAGGATCTGTCCCTGGGCCCTGCCACCAGCACAAAGCAGCAGACACTTGTGTCCTCCCAAGCCCGCAGCTGAGGACAGGCCCGCAGGCGGGGGGAGCTGTCTGGGCAGCAGACTCCGTCCTCAGCGGGGGTCTGGGTTCACAGGGATAAGTGCGGTCCCTTCTGTCCCGCACGTGCCTCAGCTCTCCTGCCGCCCCCGCCTGCAGGCCACGCTGACGAGAACCCCAGCGCTCACACGTGCCCGGGGCCCCTCTGCGGGCTTTGTGGCACTGCCCCCGCGATGGCTGCGGCAAGGAGCTGACTTCTCACTTCCCTGCCTGCTCTGCATTGGGCCAACTCCTCCCTCTCCTCATTCCACCCCATGGGGGTCACGGCCAGGAGAATCCCGGGAGCCTGACTACCAAACACGTGTGACAACAAGAAGAAAGAACTGCTCGTGGAGGGAACCAAGTCCCAGATCACTGGCAAGGCCGAAGCCAAGGTTATTATTTAGCTGAGAACTGGTGGGACCATGAATCATAAGAAACGGAGAAGCTCCCGGGCAGCAGAGGGAGGGCCCCAGTCCTTAAGGTATGGAGATGAGGGGACCACAAAGGTTGGAGAATCACCACAATCACCGGTCCTGGGGGCAGCGTCCTGCTCTGGAGACTGAGAGCCCCTCAGCGGGCCGGCAGCCAGGGTGGGGGGCGTGTCAGACGGTCTCGTCGTCGCTCATGTCCCAGATCTGCGTGGAGAACGAGAGATGTTCAGAGCGTTCGTTCACCCGGCACCACCTGTGATGCTGCCTCAAAGCCGTGCAGCTGTGGTGACAGCAAAAGGAACACGGCTGCCACCTGCAGTGCCTCAGCCCCCTTGTCACCAAGGGACTGACACCCCGTTTCCTGTATAACGAAACCACGTCTCAGAGCCCTGCGGTCACTTGCCCAAGGCCTCCCTGGTGAATGAGCCCCCGGTGGCCGAGCTGGGGGAGCTGGGATTTGGACCGGGCCGTGCGGACCCTCCCACTGCTGCAGCGTCCCTGCCCCGCCCAGCCCCCCACTCACTCCCATTTCTCTGGCGCTGACCACTGCTGCCCTCCAGAGTAAGCCCTCTGGCCACCACGGGCCCCGAGGAACGAGAGGAATGAGGGGGGCCCTGCCCGCTGGCCCCCACAGGCCCAGCTTTGTCTCTGCACCCCCAGCGTGAACCCCCGGGAGAAGGCCCAAGGCCAGCATGGAGCCCCCAGGCGCTCCTCGCACCCTGTGCGCCTGGGCCCTGAACTTACGCCTACAGACTTTCAAAATTCCTAGAATTGGTTGCAAAAGGCCACCTCAGTGCTGGCAGACCCGAGGAAAGGAACATCGTGTTTACGCGAGGCTGGCCCGGAGAGATGGGGAGTCCCAGCCAAGGTAAATATCAACACCAGCTTGGCTTTCAGTGTCGGGGATGTGGAAAATAAATACAGAGAAGGAAATTTCCTCTCTCCTGAGGACCAACTGCCTGGGGCCGAGGGCTGGTGGTGGGTGTGCCTCCCACACACCCCCGCACTTTTACATGCACCCTGCTGTCCAAGGACACTGGGACGAGACCACCAAGGTCCAGACGCCCGAAGCAGCGGGGATGGTGTGGAGGGCCTGGGGCTGGGGCCCAGCAGCCTGAGGGTGGCCTGGTGGCCCTGCCCTTTTCTGGGCCAGGCTCCCCGCCCGGATCCTCCTCAGCAAGGCTTGAAACAGACCCCTGGGCCTGCCCCCTCGGGTGGGATGGGGGCTGGCGGTGGAGGAGCTGTTGCCTTTCCGACTAAGGCTGCATCGGACGCACCTCCAGTTCTAGCCATCTGAGTGGGGGAAGGGGCACCAGAGGGCTCTCTGACACAATTCATTTATTCTTTCACTCTCTCATTCAGTAAACACACGCGGGCTCTGCCGACCTGGCACAGATGCTCCCTCCTTCACTCCTCACAACAGCCTGTGAGGAGGTCTAGATGCAAACAGGCTCAGAGAAGGAGTCAACTAGCCCAGGATCACACAGCAAGTAAGGTACAGAGCTGGGAACACGGGTGAGAGGGAAAGGGTTATGTGAGTAAAAAGGCTGCTTGGAGGAGGGGGCCAGGCCAAGACGAGGGGGGTGAGCCCGGCGGGCCACGGCCCCCTCTGTCCTCCCGCCCAGCCTCCGGGGAGGGGGGCCGCCAGCCAGGGCCGGGCAGAGTCCGTGTCAGTGAGCAACGCTCTCCTGCAAGTGGGTAGCCAGGGCTCTTCACAGGACCCTGGGGGCTTTAATGGGAAAGCAGGAGCCTCAATCCGTTCTGTCATCCATCTTATTGGCTCTCAGCTCTGGGGAGGACTCCTCAGCACCCGGCCCTACCTCTGCACACGGCAGGGCGGGGAGAGAGCTGGCTTGAGCGTGGGCAGCAGGGAGGGATCCTGGCTCTTCCCCTTGTTCCTGGCACTGCCCAGGCTGCGTAGGGGATCAAGTAAGGCACCCAAAGGGCTGATTATGATGGGACTCAGCAAAAGCGGGGTTGCGGGGAGGCAATGGATTTTACAGAACTGCTCAGGGATTTTCCAGAATGTGTTCTCTGGGCCGGAGATGGGGTTTCTCTGCTAGGGCAGCCAGTCCTTTTGCCGTTGGCTGGGCTCAGGAGGGTAGCAGCAGTCTTAAGTGTAAACCTCCAGAAACTTCAGCCTCGACAAATACTGTATGATATCACTTAACGTGTAGAATCTAAAAAAGCCAAACTCATAGAACCAGAGAGTAGATGGATGGTTGCCAGGCCCTGGAGGGGATGGGGAGATGGTCACAGGGTACAAGCTTTCAGTTATAAGCAGCATAAATCCTGAGGATCTAGTGTATAGCCTACTGACTGTAGTTTATAGTACTGTATACTTTTTAAATTTGCTAAGAGGGTAGATCTTAAGTGTTCTTACCACAAATAAAAAAAGGGCTGTGAGCTGAAGGATGTGTTAATTAACTTGACTGTGGACATCATTTCAAAAGTATACACATATTAAATGATCACATTGTATACCTTTAAAAAATCACATGTACAACCTAAATATATAGTTTTAATTTGTTAGCCATTCCTCAATAAAGTTGGGGGCAGGGGAGAAACTTAAGCCTCAGCTCCTGGTAGACCGTGGACTCCCAGGTTAGTCTGTTCCCTGCTAGGTCCTCAGCCTTCTGCCCACCACCTGGGGAAGACGGGGGGAAGACGGGGCCATGTCCTCTTAATGAATAAAGGTTGTAATAAACTGGCAAAGATTTTAAAAATGTTAACACTCAGTGCTGGCAAGGGTATGGTGAAACACTTCCAGGAGGAGTATAAATTGGTACCGTATTTTTTTAAAAGAAGAGATTTGGCAATATGTAACGCAAAGCTTTAAAAATGTCTGTACCCTAAGGAAGAGATAAATGATCTCTTTTGCAGATGATATGCAAGTATACCTAGAAAACCCAAGAAAATAAATGCTAAGATGAATACAGATAATAACGAGTATTCAGTAAGATAGCAAGATATGAAATTAATGACACAAAATTATAGCCTTCCTGTATACAAACAACATCCAGTTAGAAAACATAACGAAAGAGAAGAACCCATTGTAAGAGCAATGAAAAAGATAAATTACTAGGGAGTAAACCTAACATGAAATGCACAACATCTTTAGGGAGAAAATCCTTCAAAACAGTCCTGTAACAGTCCTCACAAACACTGTATGAAAAGTAAACTGGGATAAATGGGGATACACCCTGTGTTTTTTGCATGGGACAATTCAACATCAATAAAGATGTCAACTTTCCCAAGTAAACATATAAATTTAACACAATCTCAGTTTTTAAAAAATCAAGTATCTTTCCTGGAGCTAGACAAGCTGGTTTTAAAGTTTATGTGGAAAAGGAAATAAGCAAGACTATCTAAGAAAACCTTTGAGTACGAAAAGAGCAGTGAGGCAGTTCCCCTACTCTGTGTTTAAACAAGTCATAAAGCCTGTAATTTACAGGGTTGTGTCAGCAGGAGCACAGACAAATGGGCCAGTGGAACCAAATGAGTCGAGAAACAGAACAGAACAGAATGTCCAAATACACATGGAAATTTAGTATCTTAATAATAAAGGTCTGAGGAATGCGATCTCAAATCATTAGAAAAATATGAGCTTTTAAATAAAGGACATAGGGACAACTGGAGAGTCATCTGCAAAAAGATAAAATTGATTCCATGCCTCACTGTATATCAGAATCAAGGCCAAATGGAGCAGAGATGTAAGTGTAAAAAAATGAAACCATTCAAATGCTGGACGCAAACGTGGGTGAATTTCTTTATAACTTGGGAGTGGGGAGCCGATGATCCAAAATCTATAAACAATAAAAACAGATACAGTGGATGATGTAAAGACACACATGAGGAATTTTGCATGGATAAAACACTGTAAGCAATGTTGAAAAGACAAATGACACACTGGGTGAAAATATCACCACACACCATGAAGGGCTCATCCCCCTAACATATAAATAGCTCTTAAAATCAAGAAGAAAAAGACCAATAAACTGATTAAAAAAAAAAACCAAACAGGCCAAAGACATGGGCAGTTTACAGAAAAAGATAAGCAAATAGCTTTTATACGTAAGAAAAGGTGTTCAACCTTACGTGAAAGAAAAGAAATGCTAAAATTTCTTAGGACACAAAATTCAAAATTTCTGGTCTCTGAAAGACACCACTATGAAAATGAAAAGGCAAACGACAGAGCCACACTGTACATAAAGAGGACTCAGATCCAGAATATACAAAGAACTCTTCCGGCTCGATGATAAAGAGACAAATAACCTGAGTTTTTAAAAGTGAGCAAAAGGTTTGAACACATATTTCACAGAAGAGGAAATACAATGCTAATAAGAACCTGAGAAGATGCTCAGCATCCTTAGTCTTCAGGGAAATGCAAACCCAAACCACAGAGAGAGAGATGGCCAAAGAGCACATGAGAAGATGCTCAATAGCACTATTAGAGAAATGCAAATCCAAACTACAATGACACACCACCTCACACTGGTCAGAATGGCCATCATCAAAAAATCTACAAGCAGGGCTTCCCTGGTGGCACGGTGGTTAAGAATCTGCCTGCCAATGCAGGGGACACGGGTTCAAGCCCTCCCCGGGAAGATCACATATGCCACGGAGCAACTAAGCCCATGCGCCACAACTACTTAGCCTGCGCTCTAGAGCTGACACTCTAGAGCCTGCGAGCCACAACTACTGAAGCCCACAAGCTTAGAGCCCGTGCTCTGCAACAAGAGAAGCCACCGCAATGAGAAGCCCGCACACCGCAACGAAGAGTAGCCCTCACTCGCCGCAACCAGAGAAAGCCCACACACAGCAACGAAGACCCAACTCAGCAATAAATAAATAAAATAAGTTTTAAAAAATCTACAAACAGTAAATGCTGGAGAGGGCATGGAGAAAAGGGAACCCTCCTACACTGTTGGTAGGAATGTAAATTGGTAGCGCCACTATGGAGAAGAGTACAGAGATTCCTTAAAAAACTAAATATAGAAGTACCATATGATCCAGCAATCTCACTCCTGGACATATATCCGTAGAAAAGCATAATACATGCACCCCAATGTTCATTGCAGCACTGTTTACAGGAGCCAAGACATGGAAGCAACCAACATGTCCATCAGCAGAGGAGTGGATAAAGATGTGGTACATATATACAATGGAATATTACTCAGCCATAAAAAAACAAAATAATGCCATCTGCAGCAACATGGATGGACCTAGAGATTGTCATACTGAGTGAAATCCGTCAGACAGAGAAAAATAAATATATCACTTATATGTGGAATCTAAAAAAGGGTACAAATAAACTTATGTGCAAAACAGATGTAGAGTCACGGATGTAGAAAACAAACTTATGGTACCAGAGGATGGGGGGGAGGGATAAATTGGGAGACTGGGATTGACATATACACACTACTATACATAAAACAGATAACTAATAAGGACCTACTGTATAACACAGGGAACTCTACTCAATACCCTGTAATGAAGAAAAGAATCTAAAAAAGATTGGATATATGTATAGCTGATTCTCTTTGCTGTATACCTGAAACTAACACAACATTGTAAATCAACTATACTGCAATAAAAATTTTAAATTAAAAAAAAAAACCACAAAGAGACAGCATACCTTACCTTCTAGAATGGCCAAAATGAAAAATTGTGGCTGGCAGCACCAAAGGCCTGCGAGAATGTGGAGCAGCAGGGACTCACCGGCTGCTGCTCGTCGGAATGGAAACGGCACAGTCCGTGAGGAGAAAGCCTGGCGACTTAAGAGTCCACATACACATCACATGCGCCCCAGCGACTCCACTCCCATCTACCCCAAGGAATGCAAACACGGGTCTGCAAAAAGACTGTGCAAGAATGCTCATGGCATCTTTAGTCCTAATAGGCACAGACTAAGCTCAATCCGAATGTCCATCAACAGGCAAACAGTGACATCCATCCAGCGGACACTGCTCCCCATCAAAGGAACCAGCCACCAAGGCACACAGCAATGTGTATACATCTCAGAATCTCTATGCTGAGTCACGGGAGTCTGACACAAGTCTACATAAATCCATTTATATGAAATTCTGGAAAGGGCAAGACTAACCTATGGTGACAGAAAGTAGATCACTTGCCACACTCACCAAACTATACACTTTACATGCGTGTGTTTTATTATATGTAAATTGTACTTTAATAAAGTTGACATTTTTTAAAAAGCTACACAGAACATTTTTCACCTCTCAGATTGGCAAAACCCCAATACAAGTGCTGTGGGAAATAGAATACAAGTGCTTGGGAAACAGCACTCTCCTGTAACACTGCTAGGACAGAAGTGGTGTGACCCACAGATGAAAATGTGGCAACATCCAGCAGGACTGTTGAGGTGTCAACTCCTGACCCAACAAGCTCACTCTTCATAAAATTTGCAAAAATAAACAGGAAAGATAAGCCAGAAATTAAAGTAAATGGCTATCTACGGGGTGGGTGGAATGGGCGTGAGGCTACTCTGAGCGTACCTTTTCACTTTAGAATCAAGAGACTGTTTTGTGTATTTGAAAAACTAAAAAAACCAAAAGCACAGCAACAAAACCAAAATAGATAAATTGGTCTTAATCAAAATAAAAATCTTTTGTGCATCAAAGGACACTATAAAGAAAAGGGAAAGACAACGCAGAGTGAGAGAAACATATCTGATAAGGAACCTGTATCTAGACCATTGACAACTCAATAATAAAAAGACAACCCAGTTTTTTACAATGGGCAAAGAAGCTGAATAGACATTTCTCAAAAAAGACAGATAACTGGTTGAGAAGCACATAAAAGACACTTGCTCATCATTAGGCATCAGGAGAATGCAAATCAAAACCACAAGGAGATAACACTCTGCACCCATTAGGATGGCTTTAATCGGAAAGTCAGTAACAAGTGTTGGTGAAGATCTGGAGAAACTGGAACCCTCATACGTTGCTACTGGAAGTGTAAAGTGGTGCAGCCACTCTGGAAAGCAGTCTGGCAGTTCATCAAACAGTTAAACAGAGAGTTGCCAAATGGCCCAGAAATTCCACTCCTGGGTGTATACCCAAGAGAAATGAAAACCCATGTCCACATAAAAACTTGTACACGAATGTTCATAGCACTATTCATAACAGTGAAAAAGTGGAAACAACCCAATTGCCCACCAAGCAATGGATGGAAAATGTGGTCTCCCCTTACAGTGGAATATTGTTTGGCCAAACACCTGCCTACACTCCGTCTTCTCAAGAGCCTGGGGACGCTGGGGTGACTGTCCCCTTTTGCCAAGTAGGCAACTCAAGTGCAGAGGAAGTTATGTAACCTGTCAAGGAGGCCAAGCTAGTAAGGGGTAGAGCAGAGGCTCCTTCCACTTTATCTCACCATTTCCTTACTGTTGAGCATAATTCCTTCCAAAAAACAGTAAAGGGCAGAAGCTGACATTCTGTTAGCCTGGCACCCAGTGAGTGGCCCCACGGCCCACACACAGCTAACCCAGGGCAGTAAAGGCCAGGGCAGCTGGCTCCCAGGGTCCCTAACCTCTGTCCTCCAACACTGTTCAGAAAGCGGAACCTAAGCTCCTGCCTCTTGGCTCGGGCTTTGGGCCCCCCGAGGAGAGGACTGGCGGTAGCCTGTGCTGGCTGGGGGGCCTGGGCAGTCTCTGACCCGGGCCCCTCATGCTCTCCCCCAGCCCCTGCCCTGCAGCCCTCAGGCCAGTGTAGGTGTGTAGTTGGCGGGGCTGGGGCCACCACTGTGCATGTGGGGAAGGGGAGCCTTCCAACCGCTGGGGCCCGTCACACGGGGTCAGGGAGCACGAGCGCTGGACCACACACCCCCAGAGGGCCTCAAGGTTTCACTTTCCACTCTCCCAATGAGACAGACGCATCTCAGAGGAGCCATTTGTCTTTCAATTTCGAACCTGTGTCCCATTTCTGGACCACACTGTGCCTGGAGCCTGCCATGAACTAAGGTTTTTCTTTTATAAACACTGTAATTATCCCGTAAATGGCATGGTTATATTTGTGTGTGTGTGTGTTAAGTGTTCATTTGTTAAACGTAAACATTTAAAATCTACCACCATTTTTGAAACCTAGTTTTAGCATTTCTTTATTTTTAAGATAAAAATTAAAATATCCTGATCTCTCTTGGGCCTCTGAGCAGCCCTGCTCCCCGTACCTCCTCAGTGGGATCCTCACAGGTACGATTCGTTCTACTGGGAAGAACCGAGAACAGAGGGGTCTGGGGGTGGCATATGCTGGGGACCAGGTGAGGACACTGGATTGGGCTTCCCCGGCAGACTTCCCAGCCAGGGCTCCGTCCACTTGGGGGGAAGAATGAAGGTCCCATCATGTTTCCAAGTGGGTAACACTATAGCCATTCATTCATTCACTCATATGTTCACTCATTCAGAAACACTTACTGGGTAGTGCGGCATTAGGTGAGAGGAGGGGAGGGGGTTCCTTCATTTCCTGCCTGTCCAGGTGGTCAGTACTTTCCTTAAAATTATGGGAAACAGTGGCGGGCCGGGGTCTGGTGGTCAGTGAGCCCTGACTGAGCACTTCCAGGGGACCACTGGGACCAGAGGAGGAAGGGGACAGGAGGCACTGAGAAAAAGGCTCCAAACAGGTTCGGCCAGAGAGACACATGCCCACAGGAGGGCCGGGCCAGGCAGGGTTGCTTGGGACAGAGGACCCAATCATGGCCGAGGCCCAGGGAGACAGCAGGGCTTGCCGGGCTCCCCCGGCCAGTGGACTGTGGGCCTGTGCTTGGTCCCCAACATTCTAGGTCAGAGTCATGGACAAGGAGGGGAGGGGAGGAGGTGGCCTGGCAGGAGGAGCAGAGCGCAGGTTGCAGGCCAGCCTCCAGGCAATACCCCTCCCTGACCCCGGGCATCTCCACAGCGTCCACTTTGTCCCCCTGGGTGGAGACACGGGGCTGGGATCCCAAGGAGGAAGGCAGGGCTGCTTCCAGGGTCACTCTTCCACCCTAGGTGCCCGCCGGAGAACAGGGCCTCCTGTCCACAGGCATCATTGGCCCCTGGGGGCTCTTTCGGGTCTCCACAGACTCTGGTGCTGTCTACACAGGAAGAGTGCAATCCCTGCTCGTTTCCGGGCCACTGGGCTCCACACCTCTGCGAGCTCACCTCCCACGACCCTCCCTCCAGCTCACCAGATTCTAGCTGCCCCGGCTCTCGAGCTCTTCCCTTGCTCTGGGCAAGGGAGACCCCTCCCCTCGATTCTGCGCTGCAGGGCTGGCTCCTGCTCCGCGCGCCTCAGACAAACAGCCCGTTTGGTTCCTGCCGACTCCTCCCCTCCCATCATTCGTCATCGTGTTTTAGTTTGTGCATCTGCCTGACTCCCCAGAGGACAGCGAGCCGCCCGAGGGTGGGCCCCCAGCCCTGGTGCAGAGCCTGGCCCGATACGTGGCTTTTGAATGAACAGTGATTCGGAACCATCTGCCCTGGGTGCGATTCCACAGTGGAAAAAAGAAAGGGGAATTCTGGGTGTGAACATGATACCCAAGAATCAAGCAGTAAAGAAGGGGTCCCTCAGTCCACCTCCTTGCTGGGGATCCTGGCAGGTCAAGCCTTTGGCCTCCACGCCCACAGGACGATGGGGCAGGGCTGTGGGCATCTCCTGCCGGGTAGGCGGGCGGTAGAGCCAACTTTCCAGGGAGGCCTTGACTCCAGACCACTGACGCCCTGTTCTCCTCCCTGGGCCCCGCCCCGCATCGAGCCACACACCAGGCTCCGGGAGTGCAGAGTGGTGGGCAGTTCTTGCTTCTGGACTCCCAGAGGCGGGATTGGTGCTCGCTGGTGACTGTGTGTGCAGCAGCCGTGGGGCTGTCCAATGGCGCCTCTTGGGCTAACCTGTCTGCCCCGGGGCTGTTCGTGTCACATCCGGGGAGGGTAGCAGGAAGGGGCCCCTGGGTGAGGGCCCAGGTTCTGAGCCCACTCCCAGATTTCCACCTGGAGCTCCAGTCACACCACGGGAATAACCCTGCCCTTTCACCATAAGTCCAGAATCTAAGAGCACAGAGCACATGCCCCAGCGTCCCTGGAGGCACCATGTGATCTGAAAGCTTCAAGATCCTTCTGCCCCTCAGACAAGGGTGACTGAAGGGAACTGCCTAGGCTGCCTGGTGTGAGCAGATGACAGCTGTCAGGGACAGACAAGAGGGAAGAGAGAGGGTACAGCATCTGTGCGAGGAAGCCGGGGCAGATGATGAGGGCTCCCAGGGGACTTCCAGGGGCCCTTGCTCACACTCCATCCACCTGCCTTTCACCCTCCTTCAGTGGAGATGAAGCAATAGCCCCGTGTACCATCCTCAGGGGTCTGCAGGCCCCTCTGATGCACCACCACTTTGGTGCCTCCCTTCTGAAAGACCCTCACCTGCCACTCCATCCTTGTGTCCCAAACACTCTCGACCTCCTCTAGCCTGGCCTCTGCTGGACGCCAGATCTGGGAGAGGAATTAAGGCCCAACCCCTCTTCTTGGGGAACCCCAGCCCCAAACTCAGCCTTCCAGAGACCAGGCAGTGGAAGGCTAGTGGAGGGGAGGGGGATGGAGACATAGCTAGAACTTGTGTGGCAGCATGGAGCTCTAGAGGCTCCTGGTGGAGACCTTCTCACCAGTCTTTCCCATTCCCCCCGGCGGCCCCCCACCGGCGCTAAATCGGGCCCTGCGTGCACTGCCTCACGGTTCCAGGAACAAGGTTAAGGTTTCACTAGAAAGAAACTGTGGTAGCCAAGAGAGCTGATAGGATGCAAATAATGATTTACAGCAAGTACCCTGGGCAGCCGATGGGGAGGGAGGAAAGGCGAAAGGCAATGCTTTCTGGTGGCTGCAGCAGTGGCAGGAGCGGGGTGTGTCCCCCCCCCCACCCCGTGTGGCTGCAGCCCCCGTGCACACAGGCGGCCTGCACGCCACCTTCAGGGCCTCTGCCCCCATCCTCCCTGCTCCTCCCACCCACAGAGATGCTCTGGGCTCCAAGTGACAAGAGGAGATGATCTGAAGAAGACAGCCTCATGCCTCAGAACCTAGATCCAGAGAAAAAGGCCAACACGCCAGGCCGGCGCTCAGGAATGCTGGGTGGCGCCTGGCTGGTCCTCACTTCACTGCTCCAGGCACCAAGAACTCAGCTGACATGGGATACAGGGATAGGATGCCCTGGAGGGGGTTCCAGGGGGCCACCTGGCATCTTAAAGGAGGCACAGGAGGGAAGCAGAGGAAAAGAGGCTGCTGCGAGCAGCGACCAGACTGGAGACACAGACCTCAGGTGACACCACCCGGTGACAGTCCACCCAGGCTTGTTTCCACCTTCTGGGGCTCCTTGGGCCTCAAAGCTAGGGCAGAGGGACATGGGCGGCAGGGGGAGAAGGTATAGCCCATGGGGGGCAGGGGGCTCAAGTTGCCCCCCGGGCCAGAAAAGAGAAACAGGTGGCCTCCCCACACCATGGAGGGGACTGGGCAAGAGAACGTGGCCATGCACCAGAGGGAGGACTTAGGCAGGCGTTAAACATGTTTTCAAGCAAGTTTTAATGATGTGAGAAAATGATCAGAAATCTCTGAAAGGAGAAAACTCTGTGCTCAGTCTGACCCCACTGACATACATGCTTGGTGAAAAAAAGGGCTAGGAGTAAAAAGCAAATCAGAACAATAGCCTCTGAGTGGTGGAATCGTGGGTGTGAGTATTGTTCCTTATATTAGAATTTTTTTTATAATGCTCACTTATGACTTCCATGATCAAAAAAAAGGTTGTGTAAGGAGGGGGCGGAATCCTGACGCTCCCCAGGGAGTGTGGAGGTGAGGGTGTGGCTCTGTGCACAGGGACTCAGTGCCTGTTGGTTTCTTGTGTTTTTCCCTCCCAGGAAGTGCTGAGAAGCAAAATAAGAAACCTCCCGCTAAGGGTGGGGTGGGGTGGGGTGGGGGGAATGCTGCCATTTAACCGTGGACCCCCAGTGAGATTTAAGTGGAAGACCTCAGCCGGAATTCCCAGCCCACAGTGCAGGCTGCCCATCACCTCCCGCTGTGATTAGTCTGGAAAATGGGGCTCAGGGCCCTGCTATATATTTAGCCTCCTCCCTCCAGGCATGTCCTTAAATGAGGACCAACATCTAAGAGCTCTAAGGAGGGTTTACGGCCGGCCGAAAGACGGAGGTGTGACTGAGCTCTGCTGTGGGGAGGGCCAAGGACGGGTAGCAGTGGGTTTGGGCTCTCAATCCCTCATCTCTAAGGAGGGAGGCTCTCAAACAGCAGCAGCAGCAGCAGCAGCGACTGACAACAGGGTGTGGATTCTCCACTCAGACTGGGGAGTAGTGGGGATTCACTTTGGAGACGACACGAGGCATGAAGGAAGGGGACGTGAGGGAGAAGGGTGGCCAGGCCCCAGGCCTGCTTGCTTTCTTCCTGGCTTCGCAACACATTTTTCAAATTAGGTGGTAAGAATACAGGGCAATTTCTGTGGCACCAACATACTTTCTTTCAAGATATGATTTATACGTTTGGCCCACATTTTAAATGAAATGGTTATTGAGATAAATGGCCGTGCTGGAGGCTGCAAAATGTTTTCCATTATGTAGCTCTTCTTTTCAGTTCCTTAGAAAACTTTCTGATAAGGGCCCCATAAAAAGGCGGACACTTTGGCATTTTTGTTCTCTACCTCAAAGCGCTATGGGGGTCAACACTGGAGAGGGGGAGATGGAAGAGAGGAAAGCGTGAGAGCTCAGAGCTCCAGCGTGAAGTAAATGCAGCATCTAAACAGACTCAGAGCAGCCTTGACTTGGTACCAAGAGAGAACTCTGAAACTTTAAATATGCAAATGCAGGTGCCCTAGGCTATCTGCAGAGGGCCAAGATTCACCCCCCCCCACAACCCGCAGACTTTCTCCTGAGGGCCCAGCCTCTGGGCCTGACCACCAGAGACCTCGAGATGAGGCAGAAGCTGTCCCCTGGACTTTGTACCAAGCTACAGGAACCCGAGAGTGCAGTACTGACATAAGGGTGGAAAAAAATAGAGAGTGAGAAACAGACCCACACATATATGGGTCGAATGACTTTCAACAAAGGTGCCGAGGTAACTTAAGGGGAAAGGAGAGTTGTTTCAATACATGGTGCTTGAACGATTAGATATCCACATGGAGAAAAATGAACCTTGACCTTTATCTCAAATCATACGTAGAAATTAATTTGAAACGAATCATGGACATATATATGTAAAAGCAGAAAGCATAAAACTACTTCTAGAAAAGAACATTAAAAAAATAATGAGACTTAGACGTAGGCAAAGGATTCTTAGAATACCAAAAGTATGAACCATAAAAAATTAATAAACTGGATTTCATCAAAATTCAATGCTTTTTGAAAGACAACATTAAGAAAATGAAAAGGCAAGCCAAAGATATTGAGAAAATACAGGCAATGCATATACCTGACAAAGGACCTATGTCCAGAAAATATAAAGAACTCTTACAATTCAATAAGAAGATAAATAACCGATTGGAAACATGGGCAAAAGATCTGAAAGAAATGTCACAAAAGAAGATATACGGACAGCAAATAAGTACATGAAAACATGTTCAACATCCACTATCATTAGAATACAGAAATAAAAACCATATACCCACTCAAATGGCCAAAATTAAAAAGACTGCCAGCTCTAAGTGTTGACCAAGATGCAGAACAACCAGAACTCTCATACACTGCTGATGGGAAGAGATGGTACAGAGCAGACACTTTGATAAACAGTTTGACAGCTTCTTAAAAATTAAATATACACTTATATGATAACCCAGCAATTCCAGTCCTAGGTAATCACTCAGAGAAATGGAAACAAATGTCCACATGAAGACTTGTTTAACAAGCACACACTGGAGCTTTATTTTCAATAGTCCCAAACTGGAAACAAATACTCATCAATAGATGAGTGAATAAACAATTATGATATAAAATGGGATACTATTCAGCAATACAAAAGGACAAACTACTGACCCATGCAACAAAATGGATAAATCTCAAAAATTTACTGAACAAAAGAAGCCACACAAAAGAGTATTCAATATATGATTCCAAAAAACAATCCTAAAATCTGTATGGAACCCCAGAAGGCCCCAAATAGCCAAAGCAATCTTGAGAAAGAAGAACAAAGCTGGAGTCCTCATACTTCCTGATTTCACACTACACTACAAACTACAGTAATCAAACCAGTATGGTACTGGCATAAAAACAGACACACAGACCAACGGAACAGAACAGAGAGCTATTATTTGGCAAGGGAGCCAATAACACTCTATGGGAAAAGGAGAGTCTCTTCAATAAATGGTGTTACGAAAACTGGATAACCACATGCAGAAAAATGAGATTGGATCCCTATCTTATACCGCTCACAAAAATTAACTCAAAACGGATTAAAAACTTAAACATAAGATCGGATACTAAAAACCTGATATGGAAGAAGCTCCTTGACATTGGTCTTGGCAATGATTCTTTTTATATGACACCAAAAGCGCAAGCAACAAAAGCAAAAATCAACAAGTGGGACGTCAAACTACAACATTTCTGCCCAGCTAAAAACCGTGAAGTAAAAAGGCCATCTACAGAATGGAAGAAAATATTTGCAAATCATATATGAGATAAGGGGTTAATATCCAAAATATATAAAGAACTCATACAACTCAGTAACGACCATCACCACAACAAAACCAAACAATCAGCCAAACAATCTGATTAAAAACTGGGCAGAGGAACTAAACAGACATTTGTCCAAAGACATCCAGATGGCCAACAGGTACATGAAAAGATGCTTAACATCACTAATCATCAGGGAAATGCAGATCAAAACCACAGTGAGATATCACCTCACACCTGTTAGAATGGCTATCATCAAAAAGACAAGTAACAAATGTTGGTGAGGATGTGGAAAAAAAGAGAATCCTTGTGCACTAGTTGATGGGAATGCAAATTGGTTCGGTCACTATGGAAACAGTATAGTGGTTCCTCAAAAAAATTTAAGAAGAGTACTTTATGATCCAGAAATTCCAATCCTGGGTATCTATCCAAAGGAAATGAAAACAGGGTATCAAAAAGATACATGCAGTCCTGTGTTTACTGCAGCATTATTCACAACAGCCAAGATATGAAAACAACGTGTCTATCAACAGATGAACACGTAAAGAAGATATGCTGTATATATACTATTCAGCCATGAGAAAGAAGGAAATACTGCCATCTTCAACAACAAGGATGAACCCTGAGGGCATTATGCTAAGTGAGATAAGACACACAGAGAAAGACAAATACTGGATGATATCACATATGTGGACTCTAAAAAAGCCGAACTTGTTAAAACAGAGAATGGAATGATGGTTACCAGAGGCCGAGGGGCTGGAGAATTGGAGGGTACAAATTTGGAACTAGTAGATAAATAAGTCCTGAAGAGCTAGCTCACAGCACAGTGATTATACAAAATGATACTGTATCATAAACTTCAAAGCTGCTAAGAGAATAGGTCATAATTGGTCTCAACACAAAGAAATGACAATTATGGGACATGATGGGGGGCGGTTAGCTAACACTGACATTGCAAAAATAAATGTATCAAATCAACAGGCTGTATACCTCAAACTTACACAATGTTTTATGTCAATTACATCTCAGTAAAAATAAATTTAAAAAATAAAAAAATATGTTGCATTTATATGAAACCCTAGAAAATACAGATGGAATCTGTAATGGCAGAAAACAGACCCTTGATTGTCTGGGGCTGGCTGGTGCAGGATCTGAGTGTGAAGGGCCCCAGGGAAATCTTTACCTTTTGGGGTGATAGACATTGTCCATATTTTGATTGTGGTAGTAGTTACACAGGTGTGTAAGTTTCTCAAAAATCATAGAAAGGTACACCTTTACATATATTTTACTGTATGTAAATTACACCTCAATAAATGTGATTTTTAAAATTCAGCAAAAAAAAAGCTAAAAGGTGTGTGTGTGGGTTCACAGAATATAAATACATATTTATAATAATTGCCAAAACATATAATAAGAGGAATACTGTGACTTTTCCAAAACGGGCAAGAAGGCAGAGGGTGGGCAGTCCCCAAGGAGGGCCCCCTCCCACCCTTTCAGCACCCAGACTGTTTCCCAACCGTTTTACTCTGAGTGTAATTTTCCAACCACTGAGCGGAACAGAATCATTACGGTCTAGCATCCTTGCTTCCTCAGCTAGATGGCAGGCCTTCTCTTACCCTGGGTAGGATTTCCCCTTTAGTCACCAATCAACACCCCATGGTTTAGCCGAGGGGTAACAAGCTCTGCCTCTGAAACCAGACTTCTTGGACTGCATCCCTGCTCTGCCACTTAACTAGCTGGGTGACCTTGGGCTATTTACCTGTTCTCTCTGTTCCTCTGTTTTCTCATCTGAAAAACGAAGACAAAAACAGCATATCCCTCATAATGCTGTCGTGACAAAGGATTTAAAGTGCTCAGAATAGTACCCGACACTGGGTACACAGGAGTTGCTGTTATTTGCTTGAAATGATTGAGAACACAACTTAACCTGGAAAAAAAAAAATCCCTGTTGCCATCATGAACATTTTTTGGTAAGCTCTTACAAGTTGTGGGTAACTGATCTCACAGAAGAGCCTAATTAAAGCTTTTCATGCTGAAAATACCACAAACCTGTTTCCTCCTGTCTGTGATGTCATTCCTTCACCTGCTCAGTCACAAGAATCATCCAGGGCCAATTCTGTGTCATATTCAAATATGACCCTCTTTAATCTCTACCACACCATGGTATCTTTACAGATAAAAAGCTGATGGCTCAGAGGGCAGATGACTCAGCCAGGGTCACACATCTAGACAACAGCAGAGCCCAGATTCAAACCCAGGTCTCTCTGCTTCCATGCCCCATGCTCTCTCGCCACTGTGGCTTCTGGCAATAAGTCACTGTGAGGCTCCTAGGGAGTATCTTGCCGGGAGAACTATCCTCTGAAGGGTAGCTGTACGACAGAGTCTGTGCTCGCCTCAGAAAGGCCTTCTTGGGACTTCCCTGGTGGCACGGTGGTTAAGAATCCGCCTGCCAATGCAGGGCACATGGGTTCGAGCCCTGGTCCGGGAAGATCCCACATGCTGCGGAGCAGCTAAGCCCATGTGCAACAACTACTGAGCCTGTGTTCTAGAGCCCACGAGCCACAACTACTGAGCCCACATGCAACTACTGAAGCCTGTGCCTAGAGCCCGTGCTCTGCAACAAGAGAAGCCGCCGCAGTGAGAAGCCCACACACCGCAACAGAGTAGCCCCTGCTCGCCGCAACTAGAGAAAGCCCACGTGCAGCAACGAAGACCCAACACAGCTAAAAATTAAAAAAAAAAAAAAAAGAAAGAAAGAAAGAAAAGAAAAGAAAAGAAAAGAAAGGCCTTCCTGAAGTAGCTAACTGGTCACGCAGAGAGGGCAGGATCACTGGGCCTGTCCTCTGGGCTCTCAGCTGTCACTCATCCCAGTAGAGCCCCCACGCTCTGTATGTCACCGGGGCTAGATACGCCACAGACCTTCTGTCAGGTTCCCGTGATGCCCCGCATGGTCAGTCAACCCTGGGCTCCAGGTTCCTCCTAGTGGGGTGGATAATAGAGGCCACCTGAGGTCACACACACCCTTCCCAGGCCGCCGCCCTGTTACGGCTACAGCTCAGCTCGGCGGTGCCGGATAGGAAGGGAGCGAGGTGCTCCCAAGTACAGATCTGGGCTCTCCCACTGAACAGCTCCGTGATCTCAGGCGAGGTTACTTCATCTGTCTGAGACTTAGTTTCCACCACCACCCTCACAAAGGTTGTCATGGGTAAATAAAATACGAATGGAAAGCACTCACCCAGAACCTGGCATCAGGCAGGCCCTTAAGAAATGTTAAATGAATCTGAGTCCAACTGCGCTGAGGCCACAGCAACACAAACCCTCTTGGCTACTGGCTGAGGACTTCATAATGGACACTTGTTTTACGTAACATCTCCCTCATTGCTACATTCAGACCCTTGAGGGAGAATGGTGCCTGAGACTGAGAGATCAGGAAGAAAAACGATACTCTTTATGGAGTATCCAGCCAGCCAGCCACTTATCCATTCAACAAACAGGGAACACCCACTGCATCCCAGGCCCGATGCTAGGCTCTGGGTGTGCAGCAGTGACCGGGGCAGATACGGCCCCCACTCTCAGGAGGCCTCTGATTGTGCGAAGCTCACGTTCTAGTGGGGGCGACAAGAGACCAACACACAACCAGAACTAAGAAAATAGCTCCAAGACATCTAAGTACCATGAAGGAGAGTAAACAGGGAGTGTGAGATGGAGTAACAGAGGAGCATTTGCTTTAGACAGGGATTTTCTGTAAGCCCTCTTGAAGGCAACATTTAAGCTGAGATCTGAAAATGGGAAGGAGCCAGCCCATCAAAGAGCAGAGGGAGGGTGGCTCTTGGTGGAGGGACCGGCAGGCGCAGAGATCTAAAGGCAGGAACGGGCGCCTGTGCTCCAGGGACTGACGGCAGAGGATGTGGCTGCGGTGGGAAAGCTCGGGGCAGAGGGTCTGCGACGAGAGGGTCCATGGTGAGGAGTCTGGGTTTACTCTAAGCCACTGAACTTAAGCAGGAAGCAACACGATCACCGACGGTGCCAGGAGAAACAGAGAGCAGTGTGCATATCTGAAGTCTGTCCTGGAGGGAGAACCAGCAGGCTGAGCATAAATAGCTAGGATCGGAGTCCTTAAATGTCAGAGCTGGAAATCATCTTACACACATCAAGTCCCCCCACCCACTGTTACAGAAGGGGAAACCGAGGCCCAGAGAGGGGACACGGCCTAAGCAAGGTCATAGGCGGAGCTGGGCGTGGAACCCTAGACACCAGGGTGGTCCTCGGCTGCCCTGTCCCGGGTCAGAGCCACAGGCTTGGTCCACGCCCACGGAAGGAGAGGTGAGAGGGTCCACTCTCCCCGGAGGCCCCCCACCGGGTGTGCTCACACAAACGTTTACTCTGAAAACAAGGGCAGTGACCTCCGCGGAACACAAACATCCTCCCTAGGTGCGCGTGAAACTCTGCACCTCTTGCGAAGTGGAGGTTTTGGCTTTCTTCCTCTGCAGTCCCGGTAAAGGTCCTGGGAAGGCACAGACCCATCCTGAAGTCCAGGCTCCGTGGCCAGGACAAAACTCCAAGCGTCAGTGGTGATGGTCACTGTTGCTGGAGCAGGGTGCGGGCAAGGTGGGGCCCGCCCCCGGCCCTGCTGTCTCCAGGCCACCGGCTGCACGTTTCCCAGAGGGTTTATGGGAGCTGGCTGCACTCACTAATGGCAATCCATAAGGACATTCCTCTTGCTCCCTAGCTTGTCTCTGATGAGCTACTTCCCAACTCACCAGAAGGCCCTCAGGTCCCCTCCAGCCTGCTCACCTGGGTCCTGGGGACAGTCCTTCCAAACTCCCACTACCCAGGCACCGGCCCTGAGAGGCCCAGAGAAGCCAGGGCCTGGCTGACCTGCTCATGGAGGGGGTCTCATCCCCAGCCGGCCAGTGTGGGCAGCAGGCTTGGGCGGGGGTGGGGGTTTGGGGGCTCTGCCCCTCCCACGTGGAACCGCTTTTTCTCTGCTGAGAGTGACAAGCTTTGGGCTCATTTTTTGGTGGGATCAGCAGAAATTCTTTACAAGGGACAGATGTGTTTCACCCTGAGAGCAAGGGTACGAGGCTAGCAGGAGCCCTGGTCCCGGGGGGTTCCAAGGTGCTCTGAAGGCCCTGGGAGGGCAGGCTCGAGAACAGCCGCACGGCTCTCCCAGAGACAGAACCAACTGTGCCTCATCCCGGGCTCCCCCACGTCTGTGCCAAGGACCCTGTGAATCCGAAAACTGAGGGGGTCGAGCCCTCCTCACAGGAAGCCTGCGTGCCTCAAATGCCAAATCCACCTGCAGAGCTGGGTCCTCCCACTGGGCGTACAGCTGTCCCCTCAGTCCGCGGGCCTGAGGGCCCCATCAGGGCGGCTGTCCCATCACCACCTCCCACAGCCTGTCCAGCTCCGCGAGGGGCCGATGCGGGACAGTCTTAGGGTGACAGAAGTCGGGACTCCACCTTAGGGACCTGGGAGCTGTGCTAGGTGCCTCTGGGGATAGAACGATGACTAAGATGGTGAGGCCCCTCCCCTCAGCAGTCTTCAGTCTGGCCAGGAGAGTAAGGCACAGCAGGCAGGGTGTCTGATAGACGGCCCAGGGGAGTGGCCTGAGCTGAGGGGGCAAACGTCCGGGCACTCCGCTAAGGCTCTGCACAGGATGGTCTGGATCTAAGCCCTGAAGGATGGAACGTTCCAGAAGGAATGCCAGCATGGCCTCCAGGGAGGCCCCCATGTAAGGAATCCCAGGAAGAAATCAATCGGCCCTTTTACAGAAGGCTTCCTGGAAGAGGTGATTCACAAGCAAACGGGGGTGTGAACTGGACGCGCAGCCGGGGTGATACCAGGCAGCCAAGGCACTGGGGCGAGGAGTGCAGGTGAGGACTGGAGGCCAGGAATGAGGCTCCTGCAGGGAGGGCAGGGAAGGCTTCCGGGATGGGGGCTCGAGGCCGGGAGAAGCCTCCGGGCTGCTGGTTGGCTAAGGCCCGCTGAGCTGGGCCACCCTTCTGCAGGTGGGAGGCTCTTAGGTGGTCCCGAGGTGGCCAGGTACGTGACGGCAGGCAGTGACTGGGGCTCTGTCTCCAGGTGGCCAGCAGGCCCAGAAGACGGAGCCGGGGGAGAGCAGCTGCCCACTACGGGTTAAAAGACTACTGCTTCAGAGAGGCAGGCGATGAGCCACTGGACAGCCCGGGTCATCTGGGGCTCCACCACACGGCCTGCTAACAAACAGTGCGGCAACCTCAGTGTCCAGTCCCTGCCGGGTGGCACGTACCACCAGCATGAAGGACAGCCATTCAGGAAGGGCGCTGCCACCTTCCAAACTGCTGGGCTCTGGGGAGATGCCTTCTCCTCGGTGAGAATGTCTAACCCTGGGGGCAACACAGGGCCTGGCTGTGAGCAGAAGACGTGGGGACAGGCGGTGAGGGCCTCTGTTCCAAGACAAACAGCATGCCGAGGCGACATGGACCATGCCTTTCTTTACCTTGGCAACACCCTGCCCAAACCTAAATATAGACGCCTGTGCAGAAGGCGCATCTGCCTGCCGCCACAGCATCGGCACGGCCCGACTCAGAGCAGAAAGGCTCAGTGTTAAGACTCTAGAAGCTTTTCACTGTGGGTCGCTGGAATCTCAAGTTCCTTTCTTGTTTGGCTTGACCATCCTCAGGGGCAGGTGAAACTGACAGCCCGCCTGGCCGAGGGGCACAGCTACGCCAATGGGCTGGAGAAGCCCGGAGGCCCACAGCCCCAGCTAGAGGCTTTCCTCTGGTCAGTACTTTTCCAGCCCAGACAGCTCAGAAGTGCCGCAATTCTTGACCTCTCCTTTGCGGCTACACATTTCTGATGGTGAGAAATCTGGGCCTCGAGATGCGCTCCAGGTTTTTTCTAATTGGCCATAACTTGAAAGAGTTTAAGTGTTTAAGGATGAAAAAGAAACAACGGTTCATTCTCTTAATATTTTTTTAAAAACCCATTTCATAAACCGTTCAGAGTTTTGCGCTTCAAGCCTATTTCGTTTTTCTCTTTTCTCTCTCTTGGTCTGATGATAAACAGCGGGCACTACATTCAGAAAGTTGCATTTTGGTTAACAGAGAAGAACTGTGGCTACAAAAAATAACATCTTCAAAGAATCAGCTCCACGTACTCCCTCCCATCTCTTCTCTCTTCTCAGAAAGTAGTTGTAGTGATAGTTTTCAGTCATCTCAGAAAAGTTTCGGCCTCAGTGTGTTTCGTAATGGCTATTTTTTTTTTACAGAATGGGGATTTTTCTCAGTGGTCCCAAACTATCAGAAGAAGAAGGTAAGTCTAAGTTCATTCTGGGAACAACATCAAATCCAAGCAGAAGAAGAACAGAAAGCAAGCTATGTATGGTCCTAACTCGTTTAAAATCACACTTAAAAATCACTTTATCTTTCTTAATAAATTACTGCAAGCTGGACTGGGAAAAAAATCGCTCCAGAGGAGGTTTACAGTATAAATAACCGCTGAGAGATCATTTTCTTTGTTTTTCTTGGCAAGGGTCTTGCTGGGTCTAAATGAACACGCACAGCCATGCTGAGAGGCGCTGGGGATGAGGGCTGGGGGCTTAAACAGCTCAGCCTGGGGCCAGCCCAGACCAACCTGCCCCGCAGGCGGCACCGCGCTGAGTCTGTGGCGGGTGTGGGGTGTGGGGGGGGCGATTCCAGGTCCGGGACTCCAGGTGAAAAGCCCACTCTCTGCTCTGCCTCCAGGCTGTGCCTGTCTCGGGCCCCTTCTTCCAGTCCTCCCCCAGCCTGGGGCCTGCTCCCCTCCCAACCCCTCTGGGAAAGCCTCCAGGTGAGCATCCAGGTACCAAGCCGGGTATGCAAGGCAACACTGACACCGGGGGCCGGGGGCCTGTGTGCAGGCAGAGGAACGGACTCAGGGCTCCTCCAAAGCCCTTTCACTCCATTAACAAAGTAGATACATCTTCCTGCCTGCTGACTGCCTGTCAGGCACCGTTGGTAAACATGCCCTATGTTATCTAGATAGTTCCTCACCCCATGGGGAGATTATCATTAACCTTGGGAGAGAAGCCTGTTCTTAGCTACCAGCTCACACCCCTCCTTGTGCCTCCCACCCGTCCTTGTAGACTAGCCCGCTCCTGCGGGGCCCAGCGCACCGCACTTCTGGTTTATTCGTTGTGGATGATGCGCTCCTTAAGACCAGTGTCTGCAGCGTCTCACACAGCGCTCAGCACCAACACATCATAAACCAGGCATAAATCAACAATCAGGCTCAATAAACGCCTGTTAAATGAGGGAATAAAAGAACAAGCCTGTTCTTAGCACCAAATCAGCTCTGTGAATTCTCTTCTTACCATTTTGAATCTCAAGCACCTGGAGGGCAGGGACCAGATGCCCCCTGCAGTCTCTGCGTCCCTCACAGAGCCTAGCCTAGTGATGCATTGGTCAGTGTGTTGGTATAAAATGCAATCTTTTCGTTTCCCTTTTTTATTTTGGCCGCACCGTACAGCTTGTGGGATCTTAGTTCTCCAACCAGGGATTGAACCTGGGCCCTTAGCAGTGGAAGCACTAAGTTCTAACTACTGGACTGCCAGGGAATTCCCCGTTTCACTAAGTCTTAAGTGATCACTTTCTAAAGTGATGATTCTGGGGAAGATTAAATAAATTTGATGATTAAATTAAATGATGCCAACAAAGTATATGTGTGTTTGGCACACAGTAAGCACTGGATAAATGTTAGCTGCTGTTATTATTATTACTAGACCATTTTTAACCATTTAATAAACTTCAAAATGCTTTGTTGTCGGGGTGGAGCTTACCGAAAGCCAATGCATGGGCTTGAGGACTTTACAAATGAATGAGCACTCCTGGTGGCATCCAGCAAAGGACCAGGGCGAGGAGGTGGCGAGTCCTGTGAGGAATGGCTTTGCCTCCCCGACGGGCTGCACCCAGCTGCTCACCTCAGGCTGAGAGGAATCGCCAAGCATCACACGAGAGTAAGGCTGCTCCTGCTGCAAGCTCCCCCCGCCTCTCAGGCTGATGCGACAGGAGTCCCAGCTCCCCACCCTCACCCTGCTCCACTGGCTGGGCCCCTTGCACAGCCTCCCGCTCCCAGGGGGCCAGGATGACTAGGGTCTCCGCGCGCTATAACCTACTAGCTGAGAGTACTGCCCTGCCCTGCCCTGCCGTGAGGGGGCTCTCACCTGGGACCATGGGACGAAGGCACTCCTCATTTTCAAGAGTAAAACAAACGTGAAGGGTTACTATTCATTACTCAGAAGAACCAGAGAGACAAAGATCACGGCTAGACAGGGTCACAGATGGAGGTAGTGATCAGGAGGGTGACGGTCCATCTTGGGGCTGGGGGCACATTTCATGAGGAGGTGAGGTCCAGGTTGGGTGCCAGTGGGAAGAATTTGCATTGTTCTTACATTTCCGTTTACAACTAAAGCAAACCTTTACTTCACAGTTCAGCATCCAAGTTTGTCAGAAAACCATGAAAGGAGGGATGGAAGTGATTCCTGGGCCAAGATGCAGCTCAGGTCATTATGACTCTTTAAATTCAAAAGTTTATCTTAGTGAATGGATAAAGAAGATGTGGCACATACATACAATGGAATATTACTCAACCATAAAAAGAAACGAAATTGAGTTATGTGTAGTGAGGTGGATGGACCTAGAGTCTGTCATACAGAGTGAAGTAAGTCAGAAAGAGAAAAACAAATACCGTATGCTAACACATATATATGGAATCTAAAAAAAAAAACAAAAAAAAAACAAAGGTTCTCATGAACCTAGGGGCAGGACAGGAATAAAGATGCAGACATAGAGAAGGACTTGAGGACACGGGGAGGGGGAAGTGTAAGCTGGGATGAAGTGAGAGAGTGGCATGGACATATATACGCTACCAAATGTAAAATAGATAGCTAGTGGGAAGCAGCCGCATAGCACAGGGAGATCAGCTCGGTGCTTTGTGACCACCTAGAGGGGTGGGATAGGGAGGGTGGCAGGGAGGGAGACACAAGAGGGAGGAGATATGGGGATATGCGTATGCATATAGCTGATTCACTTTGTTACACAGCAGAAACTAACACACCACTGTAAAGCAATTATACTCCAATAAAGATGTTGAAAAAGAAAAAGTTTATCTTAGGATGTTCAACACATTGACGGGCAACCCGTTCAGCAGAAGGAAGCCTGTGGACGCACAGCCAGGACTTTTCCTGAGGAGAACGTGCCGTTTGCTCACTCGCCCTGTGAGCAGCTCTGACTAATGAATGAATTGTTCACAGCAGACAGAGTGTGTTTCGTCATGTCTGCAGACGTGGGAAGGATATTACAGCACACCTGTGGCAGCTCTGTCTGCATGGGTCATCCAGGCCTCAGGCCTGCCTCTGCCCCACTCCCTCCAGCCAGGGCCAGAGGGTCCCCCACAGGCCAGCACCTCCCAATGAAAAAGGAGTAAGCGTGAGGGAAGTCGGCAGGAGGGGATGGTGAAGGACAGTCACTGCAAGGGAAGAACATGAGAGAGACCCGGCCTGTGGCTGACTGACCAGCGCAGAGCTGCCCCGGCCCCAGCACCCTCGGGTGGAAATGCACCTGCACCCAGGCCGGCTCTTTATTCCTTGTCCTTCTTTCCATTCCTTGCCCTTCCTTCCATCCCTCCTCAGGTGCCTTCTTATCCAGCTACACTGGCTGGTCACCACTGTCACCTGGCTGTACCACTCCGTTATCAACCGTGCTTGCGATGCAGTATTTCGCTTACCTGAAATGCCCCCCAGGCCCACCTTTGAAATGCCTATCCATTTTGCAGAAACCCTCCTCCCTACCTCTCTCATCCCCACCAACAGTCTGACAGGTTATGTGGTTGTGAGTCTGACGACATTTTACATATGACTCCTCCGCTACTGTGTCCTCGAAGTGTGAGTTTATTCTTGTAATGTTGTTTTTAAGTCTCATGTGTGCTTTGTTTTGTCTCCCGTACTGGACTGGACGCTGGGCCATAGTGTCAGAGATGAGCTTTTTTTGCTGTGGTCTCAAGGTCTCTGGCGGTGGCCACCACACAGGAAGTGCACATCCGTCTGACTTACTGGATATTAGTGCTAATAAATGGCCGACCGCAAGCTTTCTGAAGGCAGGACAGATGGTGGGTGTTTTTTGTAAGGTATGTGCCATTATAACTCGATATACCTGGACATATTAACAGGGCCTGATACTTGATGACAGCAGCTCAAGAAATATTTATTGAATGAAGTCAACATTCTCATGGGCTGAAAACAAGAATCAGTACAGAAAACCTTGCCTTGTGAAATGATTACCTTTCAAACTAAAAAGTAAGCAGGACCTTGCTTCACTAATGTGTTTGTTTTCTTTGCCATGCCTATTCCCATGGTCTCCCAAATGAGAAGACAACAGAAAGCCCACAGCTGAAGCAGAAATTATTGCGTGGGTGATCTTCAACCAACAGGCAAAGTAGGAAAGATTTCATGATTCAAACCAATAGGCAGGGAAAGAGGAGTTACCCCAAATCAGTTCACTGATGCATTTCTGTGTAGATAAGGGTGATAAATCCTAAAGCAGGAAGGTAGTACACTGCTTCCTACGCAGTTAAAGTCCTTTGTAGGATAGAAGGTTCTCAAACTTTGATATGTTTGCTTCCTGAGTAAACTCTGTGGGGTGTACATGGTAACAATCACGCTCATGAACACAAATCCCAGTGTTCCTTCCCACACAATCCTCACACACCCGGCTGAATGTTGTGAGGCACTGGTGTAACATGAAAAATAGTCCGGTGTCACTAATATCTGGGAGTTAGTTCTTAGGAATACAAATTCTTAACTACAGGAAATAGTCACTCTGGGACAAAGGGAAGAATATTATCTCAGAAATGCGAAGATGGTTCAACATTTTTTCTAAAAATCTAGTAATTTAATATACCACACTACTACTTTTTACAAAAGGACAAAAAAAGAAACATCTCAATAGACGCAGGAAGTGTTTCTAACGCTGAGTCATAATTTTAATAAAACTGCAAATCTAAAACCAAAAGGAGATTCCTTAACCTAGTAAAACCTATGGTGAGTATCACGATAAATGGTAAAACTTTAGAAGCATTCTCAGGAAAGTTAGGAACAATTCAAGGAATCTGCTACTAGGGCTTTAATTCCACATTATTTTGGCAGCCTTAGCCAAAGGGGAAAAAAAAAAACAAGAAAAAGAAATGAGGTATACAAATTGGAAGAGAAGAGCCCAAACTATTTCTACTTGCAAAAGATCTGATGATCTACATTGAAAACGTGAAAGAATTCTCAAACTATTAAAACTAATAAGAAAGGTCAACCATGTTGTTAGATATACAATCAACATACAAAACTCAATTTTTGCTGTATACCAATAAGAATTAGCAATTTGAAAAAATGTAATAGGAAGAGGCAGGGGCGTTATTAACAGCCCTGTTGTTTATAAGGATTATTATTGTTTAGCAACTTAAAAGACAGTCAAAACGCTACCATGGCAGGGGTTCCTGAGTGCAGGTTATGGTCCAAGAATCTCATACTCTGCCCGTGAATCTAGGGAACAGCAGCAGTAATCACGTTTGTATGAGCATAGTGCTTTACAGTATACTGAGTGTGATACTGTGATATAACAAGAAATATATTGAGTGAAAGAAGGAAGAGCTGAGTGACTGTTCATAGGTATGGAATTTCTTTTGGGGGTGATAAAAATGTTCCAAAATTGATTGTGGTAATAGTTGCACTACTCTGTGAAAATACTAAAAACCACTGAATTGTACACCGTAAGTGGGTAAATTGTACGGTATGTGAATTATATTTTAATAAAGCGGTTATTAAAAAACAACAAAAAATAAAACAAAAAAGAATTTCTCTAGGCAAACCCATCTTAGAACTGACAGTAAAATGTCACCTACTTAATACCTTTTTCTTAAAGGTATACAGTCTTTTTTTCTTTTCCGCTTTAAACTCGCAACAATCTTTGGAAATACTGTTAGCTCCCTTTGGGCTTTATTTTACAGCTGGAGAAAGTGAAACACACAGCCCAGGTTGGCCTGGAAAAACCCCATGAAGAAAGGGAAACTTGGGTTGACTCTTGCTTGCTCTAGAAAGTGGGACTCTCAAGAAGGAAACAGTATTGGAGGATAAAAGTTGACAGCTTTATTAAAGAAGGAAAAAAGTGAAAGAGATGGTTAGGCTGCAAACTCCCTGAAGGCAAGAATTCTCTTTCATCTGTGGCCACAGTACCTAGTCAGAGGCTAGCTTAAAGAAAGGTTCAGTAAATATTTGTTTAATGCATAAAGGAAAAAGTGGGTGAATAAACAAACAAAAAAGAAATATATTTTTTGGTCTTTGTCCTTGGCTCCTGGCCAAGCTCTTATAACCTTCATAATTTCCTAAGTGATACAGGCGCTAGGAGCATCTTTTGTTCTAATATTTGGTCCTTGACCCAGGTTCCTGACACAGAGCTCCTAAGTCCCTCGGAATTTCCTGGGCGACAGGAGTACCTTCTGTCCTAATGAGGTGACTCTTGGTGTTTTCCTGGACGGCTTCAGGATGGGGGCTGGTCCCCAGAAAGACCATGCCATGATTATAAGCTTGGAACTTTCAGCCTCGCCCCCATCCTCTGGGGAAGGGAGAGGGGCTGGAGATTGAGTTAATAACTGATCACGTCTACAGATGAAGCCTCCATAAAAGTCCCTAAAGTACAGGGTTTGTGAACACCTGGGAGGTGCTGAGAGGGTGGGAGAGGGCTACGGCTCCATGCCCCCTCCCCCATACCTTGCTCTACACGTCTCTTCCACTTTGTTGTTCCTGAGTTGCGTCCTTGTATCCTGAGTTCTGAGAGCCATTCTAGCAAATTATGAACCTGGGGAGGGGGTCGTGGGAACTCTCGATTTGTAGCCAAGTCGGACAGAAGTCGTGGGTCACCTGAGGAGAGAGTCTTGTTGGAGGGGGAGTCTTGCAGGCCTGAGCCCTTAACCTGTGGCATCTGATTCTACCTCCAGATAGATAGTGTCAGAATGGAATTGAATTGTAGGACACCCAGCTGGTGTCTGCAGAGAATTAGAGAATTTCTTGGTGTGGGAAAAAGACCTGCACATCTGGAATACCAAAGTTTTCTGTCAGTCGGGAGAAACGGAATTTTTCCTTTCCCTGGGTCTAGTCAGCTATCACAAGAGCACTTCTGATCTTTCAAACAGTCTTGTGAGAGGGAGAATCTCCATTTTATACACAAAGTACGCTACAATTTTCTCAGTACCTGGTCGTCTGATTAAAAAAATGACTATACCTAGATATTCACACCAGCTGAATAAAAGACGCTCAATCCATCAACAACCACGTAAGTATCTATCAAATACAAGGACAGGGAGTAAAAAACCCCACCAGTGATTTCCTGTGACCCTCTATGAGTCAGTCACTCAGGCTGGAGAGGAGAGCAGTCTGTCTCCTCCTCAGGAAATAACTCATGTCAGATTTGAGCAGACAGAGGGATAAATGCCCCTACAAATTCCACCCCAATCCTGAAGCAGCAAGGGGAAACGCAGAATATATGGAGTTTGTTTCTGTGTTGTCGTTTGAAGTGTCTGCTCACTGACAGAGAGTCGTGTTCTTAATGATCTGCAAAGTACAGACCCTCACCTGGAAGATGACAGGATAATGGGGGGTCTGCTATAGACTCAGAATGCATGGTATTTATTAGGAGCATTAAAAATAGACCATACATTCTTTATTAGAATTCTTTGGCTTTTCTGAGAGACGTGGAGCAGCTGCCACCACTTTACGCGGTGCTTTTCTACTTTGTAACCCGCCACAGTTGCAGGGAACCCCCGCACCCCCGTTCGCAGCTCTCCGGCTCGGGTTTCCCTGTGGTGACAGCAGCAGAACAGGCTGCGCTGCCCATGGCTGGAAGGAAATGCCTTCCTTCATTTTAGGTGCTTCAAATTCAGCTTAACTGAGCCACGGTTCACCCAGGGGAGCCAGTTAATTGGGTTAGTCAGTGAACCTGGGGGAGCCTGCCAGGTAGGCAATCAGAGGAGGGGCACACAGGACAGTGGAGAGATTTGGGGTTCCTTTGGGGTTCCTTTTGATGGAGACATTCACGTGAGAAAAAGAGAATGTTTCAAACTGCTTTTGAACTGAGACTTTTAAAAATTGTTTTGTCTGTTTTGGCCTGGGGCTGCAAACTCGAAATGATAAAAGCAGTTCTTTCAACTGGACTTTAAGTCACGGAGTTCCCACAGCCAGTGTCCACACGCGGCGGCTGCCTGGGCCCACACCCGGCAAGTGGAAACACAAGACTGTGTCCCACCACTGCCCCCTCTCTCCGTCCCTGGCCATGGGTTTGGCTGATTTTCCCTCTTCTTTTCTAGTTTTTCCATGTTAGCTGGATTTAGCAACTGTTGTTTTAGCTGTAATCGGAGATCAAGTGTGGTTCAATCATCCTAACATCACAAGGTGCAGTTTTGTTTCCAGAGCTGACGTTTTAAACCCTTTGTTACTTGCTCAGTGCCAACATCACCAGAGCACTTCCTTTAGAGTATGTGAAAGGAAATCAGTACCAGGGTGATGCTGTAAATCAGGCTTCACCGAAACCCCCGCCCTCCCAAAGGCAAATCAACGTTTAGGGCTCCCCGAGGAACAGCGGGGTGGATTTCCCGATGACTCGAAATCAAACACCGGAGCCCTCACCTCTGCCTAAACGTTGACTGGGAACAGGTCACACATATGGTAAAAATTAAAAAGCATCCTCCCCCTTCCTCTCTCTAGGCCTAGAGATAGGCTAAATGGATATGCCTCATATGAGATGGGTCACCAGGATAGGGGGTAAAATAATCTTTGGGTAAGAATTTTCTGAAGACCATCTTAACAGAAGTGATCACCTACCATCACGCACTCCAAAAATGAGAAGGGAAAGATGCTGATTTTATTTTATAGGTCAAACATGTACAGAACCACCATCACAGGGCTTCTCTGGTGACACAGTGGTTAAGAATCCACCTGCCAATGCAGGGGACATGGGTTCGAGCCCTGGTCTGGGAAGATCCCACATGCCACGGAGCAACTAAGCCCGTGTGCCACAACTACTGAGCCTGCGTTCTAGGGCCCGTGACCACGACTACTGAGCCCATGTGCCACAACTACTGAAGCCCGCATGTCACAATTACTGAAGCCCGTGTGCCTAGAGCCCGGGCTCCACAACAAGAGAAGCCACCGCAATGAGAAGCCCACGCACCGCAACAAAGAGCAGCTCCCGCTCGCCGCAGCTAGAGAAAGCCCGTGCAGCAATGAAGACCTAACGCAGACAAAAATAAATAAAATAAAAAAACAAAACAAAAAAACTACCATCACAACTTTTGGTTGATCCTTACAACTTAGGGATGCTCTCGGGAAGGACTTGAGTTGGGCGTTACAAACACCAAGGAAGCATTTCCTATATGACACCAAATTGCTGGCAACACTTACAAGGTGCTTCACAAAGTGTGGCCACACAATTTCATTAACCCTTCTGAAGAACCCTAAATGTGTGTCGATTTTACAGGTGAGGAAACGAAGCTGAGAGAGGAAAAGCAAGTGGCTAGAGGCCACAGGGCTGGTAGGTGGCTGACTGGGACTGGACCTCTTCTCTGTTTGACTGTAGATCCAGAATGTCTACTAATTTGTAAAAAGGCGCCTTCAAACACCAAATCAAAACAGTGCGGGGATTCACAGCCTGCCTACGACTCCCGGCAGCCCCGCCACGATGCGTCCACGCTTAAGCGCAGGCACGTCAGGCCTGGTGTGGAGGATACGCAGTGGGTGTTCAACAGGCTAGTGTGAATATTGTGCCTTGTTTGAATCCATTGTTCACAGTCACGTGGAATTGCCCAGTAAACACTGTTAAAATTGGCTGCAGCATTTTAATATAAAAGAGCACTAGAGTCTAGTCTCAATTCCATTAAGAATGATGTCTGTCACCTTGGGGCACGACTGCTTCTGTTCCCAGCCATCCCAGCCCTGTGCAGCCACTCAGGAGGCCTTGCCCACACCCTGCTGACTCCCTTGGCCAGGTGGAGCTGTGGACTCCGCTGTGACGCTCATGGGCTTTTCTGATTGATTAGTAAGTCCTGAGCTTATTCAGGAATTCCCCAGGGTCTCCTAGCACAGAATCATCTTCCACATTTCTGTAAAGCCACCTCTAGTTAGGAAAAAGGAGTGAGGACACAAAAGGGGAAGGTGGGAAGTTCCCAAAAGACATGACTCCTGGCTTCAGGATGTCAGGGCTCCCTGACGCTACACCAAGGACATGTGCTGTCTCCAGTGGCTGAACCCTCCACAGGGAAGTTCCCACACAGAGGAGACCCAGGTGGAAGCAGGTGAACAGACTGCGGAGGCACGAAAATCTTCTCCTCCCAAGAGCCACCTTATACTGCTGGGTTAAGGGCTTGCATTCTGGGGAGAGACAGATCTAAATGGAACCCTGGCTTGGCCACTTCCTAGCTGATGACCTGGGGGCAAGTCAGGCAAGCTCTTTGTCCCTCGATGTTGCTGTCTATAAAACGAGGATAATGACGGTAGCCCCTCGTGAGTTAGCGGTGACACCAGGGACATAAGGAGTTAGCACAATATCAGGAGGCACTAAGACAGTCATCGACTTTGTCACTGTTGGTATAGCCACCATCTAGAGCCACTGGATGCCTGGAAAATTCCCCACAAAGCTTCCTGGAACGAGCATCAAAGTTCATCCCATGGCAGGCCCTGGAGGCATTAGAAAGAGACCATTTGGGTGCCAAGTCTGGCATCTGAGGGTCCTGAACACCCCCCACTCAGCGTGCTCCCTCCGGCTCCCCTGCCGTCAGTGCGCCTGCCCCGCCCAGAGCCCAGACTGTCTGCCCGTCCCACACCAACGCACACCCACGCTCGGCTGACGAGTCGCCACTCCGCCGCCGCTTCTCTCAGCCAGCCTTTCCCAGGCTGGTCCCAGCCCCCGTGGGATTTCTGTTAGCACTGTCAGCCTGTGGCCTGCACAGCCAGCGCTCTCATACATCTAGCTGTTTCCTGTGCTGCAGGCCCTCCCGACTCATTATTAGTAACGGCAATCAAGCTCTGCTGAGTGCTCTACAGATCTCACATGCGCTACGCCTGTTATCCATGATCAGCTATCCCCCCAACACCTCTGTTAGGCAAGCATTTCTACCATCATCGCCATGTTACAGAAGAGGCCACCATGCGGCTGGCTGTCCACTGGGCTCTCCTCCCTCTCCCATACCGGGTGTGGCCTGGAGCAACAGTTCCCTCCCCTTATGCGAACAAGGCAGCCACAAGTGCTACAAAATGCCCACCTGCCTGCAGAATGTTGACCCGCCCCCAGGACTCACAACTGTGCCTAATTCTTGGGGGTGGGGTGCGGTGGGAGATGCAGGGAAGACGGGAGGCAGAGGAGGGGGAGGGCTCCCACTAAATGCTGTTTAAGGACTTTTTAAACACACTGTTGGTCACTGGCACACCGAGGCCCAGATCCACAGAGTGATTTCCGTGACTGCGCTTGTCAGGTCCACGTCACCTCTGCTGGGAGGGAAGTGGGCGAAGTCAGAGACGCAGAGGCTGCGAGCTGAGGTTCTGCTTTCGCTTGTTATTTGTTTTGGAGCCATTTCCTCCTCTGCTAGCTCCTCCAGGGCAGGGGGAGGACGCGTCCACCTCAGTCTGATTCCCCCAGCCTGTCTGGTCCGGAGCCTCGCACAGAAGCCACTGTTAGTAGCCATAAAAACTACCGTTGAGGGGCTTCCCTGGTGGCGCAGTGGTTGAGAGTCCGCCTGCCGATGCAGGGGACACGGGTTCGCGCCCTGGTTCGGGAAGATTCCACATGCTGCGGAGCGGCTAGGCCCGTGAGCCATGGCCACTGAGCCTGCGCGTCCGGAGCCTGTGCTCCACAACGGGAGAGGCCACAACAGTGGGAGGCCCGCGTACCACAAAACAAACAAAAAAAACTACCCTCGAGCAGGCGTTTACTGTCCAGTTATAAACCAAAACTCTTATAGGGATTACCTCTCTTTAATCCTTAAAATGTCCCCATGAGGGAGGTGGATGCGTTATCTCCACTTGTCTGTTCAATGAACAAACGCTAGGAAGACAGTGGCATTTCAGACATGCTGGTTCTCTACCGGAACACTGCTGGAGGAGGGATTCTAACCAGGGTCCCCTAATCACGGTAGAGCAGCACGCTGAGTTGTGGGGTCTGCCCAAAGTGGGTTCAAGTCCCAGCTCTGCCCCCTTTCAGCTGTGTGGTCCTGGGTAAGTTTACTGAATTGCGCTGAGCAACATTCCTATGAAAATCAGATGAATTTACGTGCGGAAGTCTCAAGCACAGAGCCGCCATTTAGGCATCTGGCAGGCTCCCTCCTCCCCTTACTCACTGCAAGACCAGCACAGCCTCAAGCTGTATGAATGTGGCCCCCAAACTATTTCCCTTTTAAAATGCCCCCCAAAAGTGTCATTATCTGAAAGTGGGGATGGGAAGGAGAAAGTGAAGATAATTGTGCTGAAACAAAAAATGTTTCAGGAAGTAGGAAAACTCCTTTCACCGAATGACTTCAGTGGTGACAACAAACAATACTGTGAGCATGAGTGTAAGACAGCTCGTCCCCAGATTGCCGTCTGCTCTGAGAAAAGGAGCTGGGGGCGACCGCTTCTCAAGTCAATTCTAAGAATAGCATCAGAACAGAATCTGAGTAAGATTCACTATCCAGACAAATTCCGCCAAGGAAGCACAGGGTCTGAAATCATCACCTGCACCTATATATTTCTTCACTAATAAAATGGAGATTATAATTGCATCCGGGTTCCTTATATGACACAAGATAGCTGTTAGCTTTGCATTCTAATAGTATCAGGATATTCATTGCTGAAAATGTGGAACTTTATTGCCTTCCTCCCTTCCTTCCTCTCTCCTTGCCTTGTAAACTCAGAGCTTCCGAGGCTACAGTATTTTCAAAGAATAACACTTTACTGGTCAGGGGATTTATACTCTGGGAAATCTGGCAAGTTGGAGTTTCAAAATTAAAATTTTGGATTAAAAAATGTTTGAAGCTCAATAAGGGACAGCAGTGTACTCTGCGCATTTATTCACATGAGTCTTTTTAAAAAAATCTTGGTGAAAATTTTTATTAGGCTAGAATTTCAGAGCTGGAAGGGAACTCTGAGATCAACAGGTCTTCCTTCATTTACCAGATGAGAAAATTGGGGTCAAGAGGGATTAAGATTGTTTCTATTGTTTGCCTTACTGTTTAAATTCAATATTTTAAAAAATAATTGTTAGAATTCAACAAAAGGTATTCTCTTTTAACCAACTGCATTGGCTCTGAGGCTCACGTCGAGTTTCCCTCCACACTTCAGCAAGCCCCCGATTGTCAGTTTGGGTACAGGCCACTTTAGGACTGCAAAGGCTGTCAAATGTTTATTCTGGAATCTAACAATTCCCAGATGTCCATCTATATTCCAGGTTCTGGCTGAAGTCTGATGTGTCAAAGAAAAGAGTGCTAACAGAACAGTGATTTGCAGCAAGACTGTGCCTTCCGTGGGTTTTAAGACAAATTCTCTGTGCTGGCGTTCAGCTCTGTCAGAGCACAGCTCTAATCAACCTTGCTAGCTTTAGTCCCTCACCTTCCTCTCCCAGATGCTCATCCTCCTCTCTGTGGCCCCCACCACCCGCCATCTGAGCGAGACCCAGAGCCCAGGGAGGCCCCACCACCTCACCACCCACCCACCCGGTCATCAGGGCCTGCAGATTACACCCTCTCACTTCCTCCACTTCCCTCCGGCCTGCTCTCAGCCAAGCCACTGTCCCTCTTAAGAGGGCCAGCGCATCATCTCCAGTCTGTCCTGCACTCCGGGGCCATCGTTCTGAAGCAGCGATCTGATCATGTCACCCTGCTCAAAACCCTCCAGTGTCCACAGCTCTCCACGTGAAGTTCCCACATCCTCGTGCAGGCGACCAAGCCCTGCGTGGCTCAGCCGTCCGGCCTCAGCCTCCCTGCCCAGGCTCCTAGCTCTGCCGAGCCATCTGAGTCACATATGGTTTGTCCTCCTTTCTCTCACCTAGTCTATGCCTTTCCACGTGCAGTTTCTGTGGCGTAGAATGGTTTTCTTGCTTTCTTTCTGTTTGCCGCTCTTTCTAGTCACATCTTAGATGTGTCTCTTCCTTTAGAATCCGCTGGGAGCCCCCAAGGCCGGTCAGTTTCCTCCTTGGACTTCTTCTAGGAACAGAGGAAGAATCCACAGTTCCTCTGCTCCCTCTGTACTGCCTCTGTGTCCCCAGCTGGACAGACGTCCTAAAGGACAGGGATGGAGCCATTTTTTCTCCACTGCCCTAAAAATCCTCTGTGCTCTGCCGACTTATTTATCCTCTCTCTCCCCTGGCCCTTGGCAACCAATGAGCTTTTAACGCCTCCATGTTTTTGCCTCTTCCAGACTGTAATATCATTGGAATCATAGAGTGCACAGCCTTTTCAGACTGGCTTCTTTCACTTACTAACATGCGCTTAAGTTTTCCTTCATGGCTTGATAGCTCATTCCTTTCTAGCACTGAACAATATTCCATTATCTGGATGTATCACAGTTTGCTTACCCATTCACCTATTGAAGGACATCTTGGTGCCTCCAAGTTCTGGCAGTTATGAATAAAGTTGCTATAAATACCTGTGTGCAGGCTTTTGTATGGGCATAGGTTTTCAGTTCATGTGGGGAGACACCAAGGAGTGTGATTGCTGGATGGATGGTAAGAGCATGTTAGTTTTGTAAGAAGCCACCAAACTGTCTTCCAAACTGGCTGCACCATTTTGCATTCCCACCAGCAATGAATGTTCCTGTTACTCCACGTCCTTGCCAACATCTGGTGTTGTCAGTGTTTTGGATTTGGGCCATTCTAATGGGTGTGTGATAGTATCTCGTTATTGCTATAAGTTAGAATTCTCCAATGACGGATGATGCAGAACATCTTTTCATGTGCTTATCTGCCATGTATATATCTTACTTGGTGAGGAAACGTGAGCTGTCCCAAGACATGCCCCTGCTCCCGCGCCTCTATTCTGACCACTCTCCACTCTAAGATCACACCGCACAGGCCACCCAGCCGTCAGGACAGGTGAGGTTTCCCGCAGCCAGCAGTGCTCCACACTGGCTCCAACACTCCCCAACATTCTTTTGTTCAACCTCTCTCGTGGCAGAGACTGTATTTAACTATGCAAGACAGGCGACCACCTGATCTCGCGTGAAGCTGTAAGCTCTCTGAGGGGAAGGATCCATCTTTCACACTTTAAAGAAATATTTATTTTTAAAACTTACATATGGTAAAAACCCTGATTTTCTGGTGAATAACTCTATGAGCTTTAACACACACGTGTCTATGTAACCATCGCCACCACAACCTTGCTCACTTTCACTTCCCTCCAACAACTATTCAGTTAAGACACTGAAGAAAATTGCACCGTGTCTCACCTAAGACATGAACACTCTGCAAAGTGGCAAGTTTTATCATGTGCCTTTTCTTGAATTAAGATTAAAATGCAAATTCTATCAAGTCCTCTCAGGAACACTGACCAAAGACACTTGGCTGTTTCTCTCACTGGGAATATCCTTCTCTCCTCACAATTCTACCCATACACGCCAGCGCCAGATCAAATGCTCTTTCATGGGGGCGTCCCAAGAGCCTGTATCCATCTCTCCCCTCTCGGAATTCTCCGTTGACGCACCTTGTCCTTTACTGCCAAATATACACACACTGGTGAGTCACAGTGCCTGTTCCGTCTTTTCTGTAGGATGGGGGCTCTGTGTCTGACTCTCCGTGTGGCTGGCCACGAGCTCTGCCAGGAGCTTGATGAACTCACACCTGCCCCAAGGCTCTTAAAAGCAGAGTGGTTCTAAATGCCCTCCTAGGTCCATTGCCCATCCCCCACCCCGGGAACAGAAATGCAGTGGCACTTTCTGAGCCTTAGTCATTTTGACAGCTAGCGGCTTACACAAGAACCATCGTTGCGTTGGCTGAGGTATAGTCAGTGCACTGGGAGGTTCAGTGTGGGCGACGAGTGGGCAGCGTCTCCTGGAACAAGCAGCCACGTCCCAAGCCTCCCTCTCCCAGTGGGAAAATCACTGAGTTCCTTCTGCTGAAGGGATTAAGGGTTGAGCACAAGAAACTGCTTGTTGATCTGAAAATGGAAGGTAAAATATGTATCCCAAGGAAAAGAACTATAAATCCCCATCTTGGAAGTTAATTATGCTTCTCTTACCAATCCTGAAATGGGGAGGGGAAAATTCTACTTAATAGCTGAAAGCACGGGCCATAAAGTCAATTGGCCAGACTCAAATTTTGATTCTATCACTTTCCCGAGGTATGGGATCCTGACCAGTAACTTCATCTTTTCGAGCTTCACCTTCCTTTCTATAAAACGGGCATACTGGGACTTCCCTGGTGGCGGAATGGATAAAACTCTGCACTACCAATGCAGGGGGCCCAGGTTCGAACCCTGGTCAGGGAACTAGATCCCACTTGCATGCTGTTACTAAGAGTTTGCATGCCACAACTAAGGAGCCTGCCTGCCGCAACTAAGGAGCCCATGTGCTGCAACTAAGGAGCCTGCCTTACTAACATCCAGCACAACCAAATAAAAAAACCAAAACAACAACCAAAAAAACCCGGCATACTAATACTTTTAAAAAATAGTTGTCAAGATTAAATTAAATGAGATGGATCCCGTGAAGCACTAAACACAGTACTTGGGACACAATAGATACGTATAAAACAGTAGCTACTATATTTATTCTTGCTGTTGTTATGCTCTCTACCTTTCATAAGGCATTTCAAGCATTAATACATTATTTCATTTGATCTTCATAGTTATTCTGAGATGGAACATTAATCCTATGCCAAGGCAGAACCAAAGCTCAGAGCATCATTGGTGACCTGGTTTTGTGGTCCCTCTGGCGAGACCACAGCACCAGACTCTGAGCTTCTGGTGGAACTCAGAAATCGAAAACAGTCTCTCTACTTCCAGCACTTGGCCCAGGAAGGGAGAAGGGGTCCAACGGTCAGGGCTGGCTGGCGGGTGGAAGGGTGGGGGAGCTCCAAGAGGCAAGCCAGTTGTAAAGTTAAGAAGACACTCAAGGCCACTGGGTGGGTGAAGCCACACATGCTGGTAAATTATCCAAGGGAGCTAAGATTCCAAATGGCATTTTGCCAACCAAGTTAACATTTACACTTTAAGCTATCAATTCTACCCCCAAGCCTGGAAGTTTGACTGCCAAGAACAGCATGGTCAAAAACACAAGGTGAAAAAGAGAGCAGAATCAATTTTTGTTTCATGTTGAGAATGTGCTGTTTTCAGCATGAAAACCTGGGAAAAGGATGCAAAGAACAGCAAGCTTCTCCAGCTGACAGCATACTTACTATGGTGGATGTGGGCAGGGCGGAGGCCCCCTTAAGGAGGGAAGAGAGCTTTGGAGGCCCAGTGGGGCAAAGATGTCCTCTGGGAAGGCCTGACCAGGCACCACTGCCTCTGCGTCACTTGGGGTGGGCATGCAAGGCTGGGCACAGGGAGGCTGGCTGGGGTAGGGGAAAAGTAGGGGACCTCAAGGGAGGCAGTTTGGTTCATTAGCAGTAACTCTACTTAGGATCTTTTTTAAAAAGTTGGGGCAGGGGCAAACCTGCAAAGACAAACAAGAGGTAATATTGTAAAATATATGTTCAGATACGAAGTAGGGAATTGTTCTGCTTGAGAGCCGGTGGATATCTATTTCAGACAAGGCATCCAGTCCCAGAGATCCTGTGGCCTGATGGGCGGGGCAGGTGCCATTCTTGGGCCGGATAAAAGAAAGATGATCCTGAAAGGAGGTGAAGATATTCAATTTCAGGCAGCTCTGTGTCAGGCACGTACCTTCCTTCTGATTTCTGCAGACACCAGCTGGCTGGGGGAGGGGAAAGATAGGCAGGAAGAACGAAGAGAGGATCTCCCCAGCCGTGGAGGAAAACAGGGGAAGCCAGAGGGAGGAAGTCATTCTGGGTTCAAAGAAATCAACTTAGAAAGCTTCCTTTATAAAAATAGCCATTGGCAAATCCTAGTCTATTTATATCACCAATCCAAGGTCACTATCAGGATCCTGGACTGAATCACAAGACCCAGCAAATAATCCTCACAAGTATGGGGTGCTGGCTGCCTGATTTACGGGAAGATACTTGAAACACCACGGGAGCAACTAAGTCAGGGAAAATTTGAGCGCTGGCACCAAAAGGTGCACTTGCAAGTGGATCTCACTTTACATAAATAGATAGGTTCCTGGAAAGTTGGCTCTAAAATGCATTCAATTAACGGAGTCATATTTTCCTAGTGAATCACATTGTAAAACCAGAGATGGATTAGGGTCGGGGTGGCCGAACAAACACAACAAAACAATGATGACCCTAAGACTAAACAAAAACCACCCTTCATTCACCAAACTTTAAAATGGCACTTACTTAAAAGGCCATTATAAATGCTCAGAAAATACGAACGATTTGCCAGCAAACATATGCCTAGCGCCTGTGACACACAAGAGTTTGCACCAGGCTTTGTGAGGGCTCCGACGGCTCCAGCGCCTGCCCCTTGGGAGCTCACAATCTGGGACCTTAAAGAAAATGGCACTGAACAGTCGTGTTCCATCAGAAAAACATCCCCCTGTATGGAGACGAGCAGTGTGCAAGGGGTCGCCTGGCCCTCTAAGTGCTATCTGGCCTTGGAACAGCTCTGCCTCCTTCCTGCCAGGAGGAGCCAGACCAAGCTGGCCTCTAACTATGCCTTTTCAAACCCTCCGTTTACAAGTTAAAAGCTGCTGGCCATGTGCTACTGTGTCATAACTGCTATTTATTTAACTAACTTGAAAAATAAGAAAAGGAAAAAAAAACCATGATCTGGGCACTTTACAAATAAGAAGAGTTAAGGTACTTAAAGCTCTCTGAGAAGTTAAAGGCCGTACAACCCAAGGGGTTGTTATTTTAAACTTTAAAGGGCATTTGTTCAGGGATCTGTTTGTTTGGAAAAGGCCTGCCTCCTTCTACTTGATGTTCTCTTGCACACAGAATACTGGTCATTGGTGACAGGAACAGACACCTAATTTGTTATTAGTTCCGTAAGTGCAGATCAGGGCATACTGAGTTTAAACAAGGGACGACACACTTCTGGCACTGATAAAAATGGTATCTCTGTGCTAATGACAATGTTGCCAGCAACTATAGGCACAGAATTGGGGGACATTAGCTCAAAATGTGCTACATCCCTTAGACACTGCATGGCCCAGGAACTGGTACCACACTGGGGGCCTGTCAACAGCTAGTAGAAGTGAAACTTCTCCTGGCATTTTTGACTTAGCCCTGCAAGTGTACGAAATAAGCAGTGCATTTTTTGAAAAGATACTTTGTTTCATAATTATGAACAAAGCTATGGCAGAGACTGCTGGTTATCCTAATATCCATTCTTTCCTTCTTCCTTTAACTGATAGAATTCCTCCCAGTTTTGTTTTGTTTTGTTTTGTTTTTGCGGTACGCGGGCCTCTCACTGCTGTGGCCTCTCCCGTTGTGGAGCACAGGCTCTGGACACGCAGTCTCAGCAGCCATGGCTCACGGGCCCAGCCGCTCCGCAGCATGTGGGATCTTCCCGGACCGGGGCACGAACCCATGTCCCCTGCATCGGCAGGCGGACTCTCAACCACTGCGCCACCAGGGATGCCCTCCTCCCGGTTTTTTACTAGCAAGATACAGGGCTGCCCTGGAGACTACATTTCCCAACCTGCCTTACAGTACTGATGGTCATGTGACTAACTGCCGGCCAATGGGAGGCAAGCAACTTTCAGGTCATGCCCTTTAAAAGGGAAATCGTTTGCCCTCAACTTCCTCTCTTTCCCCCTTTCCAGAGGGTGGACTTGGCATTGCCAAGCCAGCTTTGACAACACCCAGCAGGGTTTCTTAATCCTGAAGTCCAGAGACTGCAAAGGGGTCCATAGATAGAATTGTTGGCCTATAAACTTGGATGGGGAAAAAAGCTATACAACTTTATTTTCACTAATTTCTATTTGAAATTTAGCATTTCCTTCAGTTATCAGGTAGGGAGAAAAATATAGTATATTAGCAGTATCCAAGACTCTGTCAGCAACAGGCATTTACAAATATTCTCACACCACATGATATTTGTTATGGATTATCTTGAAATATTATATGAACTCGTCAATATTTTTTTATTGTTTTAAATAAATTTATTTATTTATTTTTGGCTACGTTGGGTCTTCGTTGCTGCACACGGGCTTTCTCTAGTTGCGGCGAGTGGGGGCTACTCTTCATTGCAGTGCGCGGGTTTCTCATTGCTGTGGCTTCTCTTCTTGCGGAGCATGGGTTCTAGGCCCGTGGGCTTCAGTAGTTGTGGCTCGCGGGCTCTACAGCACAGGCTCAGTAGTTGTGGCACACGGGCTTAGTTGCTCCGCAGCATGTGGGATCTTCCTGGACCAGGGCTGGAACCCGTGTCCCCTGCATTGGCAGGCGGATTCTTAATCACTGCACCACCAGGGAAGTCCACTCATCAATATTTTGAAATTATAGTAGTCATTATACTTGCCCCTAGATCATTATTTGATGTATTAATAAAGCATATGTTACCACATTACGAGCTTGTTTCATTTTTCATTACCTTGATAATTGTATTTCAACGTAATTACTTTCCTTTGTAATTCTATGAATTTTATCTTACACATTTAAAAATATCACTCAAAAAAAAATATTACCCTGTGAAGTGGTCTGTAGGCTTTGTCACATTGCCAAAGGGATCCATCGCACACACAAAAAATATTATGAAGTCTTACCTAGGGAGTGGCAGAGCAGTAATATTTAAGGAACTCAGGTCCATGGATGACCTTGTACAGCAGAGCCACCCTTCAAGTTCTGGACCACTCCTCTAGAGCAGGGCTGCCCAACAGGACTTTCTGTGATGACGGAAATGTTCTATATGTGCCTTTCAATACAACAGCCTCAGTCAAGTGGCTACTGAGCATCTGAAATAAGGCCACTACAATGCACCCTTTGATACCTCAGCTGGTAGAGCGGAGGACTGCAGAGGTGAAATGAGGCCAGTACAACTGAGGAACTACATTTTTAATTTTATTTAATTTTAATTCATTTAAATGCAAACAGCCACATGTACCTAGGGACTACCATGCTGGGTAACACAGCTCTAGACTGTTATATGAGAGAGAAACACATTTCTGTCTGGTTTGAACTGCCATATTTTGGGGTCTCTCTGTTACAGTACTTTAACCTATACCTTAACTAATACGGAAGTCAACTACACCTTAACTACTACCTGGAGTCAATAATAATAAATATACTAGGGATAGAAGGCACATTTGTAGATACAACAGGTAAAGAAACTCATTAACTGAAACCAAGATTTAGAACAGGAAATTTCTATTTACAAAGCATTCCCGTGCACATGATTTTACCTGCTGCCTCTAATCACCCTGGGCTTATTATTGCACCTGTCTTACTCTCAAAGAGGTTAGGCAACTTTGTTGAAGTTACAAAGATGGTAGAGCCAAAAGTCAACTCCAGATCTTACGACCACACCTTGTGCTTTCTAGCCTTTCAAATGTCTCTGGATGGAGGTCGGCAGTCAGCAGTCAGCAGTGACCCAGCAGCTGCAAAAGACCTACAGCCAGCACTTAGCCACCCCACCCCTCTCCTAGATGCCCACTGGCCTCTAGGGCACACACAGCTGTCAAGTCCTTTTTCTGGCCCTGTGGGCTGTGGGATACTGCAGGCATCTGAATTTCCCAGATTCCTGGCAAAGTGCCCATTTCCTTTGGCGTCTATTGTCTTACGAGGACTTCTGAGTGCTGGGAATGGTGACTAAAACACTCTTCCTCAAGTCCAGGTAAGGACTTGCAAATGACACGGTCTTCTCAGCAAAACTTACTGCAAGTCATTTCAATGACAGCTCATTTTCCTCCCTTTGAAATTAGTTCAAAGAACACTATTATTTTAGAACAACAACCAAACATAGTAATACATTATAATTTTATCAGTTAACAAAAGGGCCATGTCTTAAATTCTAAACAACCTAGACGCCAAAAGGAGAAAAGCCAATACTGAGGTGTGACTACACCCCACATCTCAAGCTTCCATGTGGAGGCCAGGCAACACCCACCCTGCTTGCTGCCAGTCTTGGTTCTATTTGCCAGCACACCCTTCTGTTCCCTAGGCCCACAGAACTCCTACTTATCTTTCAAAAATCCAGTCTGTCCATTCTCATTATCACTTCTTCCATTTTGTTTTGTTCTTTTAAAAATTTTTCATTTGATTCTAAGTTATATATGAGCAAAGTTTAAAAAGCCAAATAATTCCAAGACGTGTTATGAAAAATAGCAGGCCTCTACCTTCTACTCCCCATGGTGAGTTACCTGATGCCATTCAAGTATTAACCTCTATGTTAAAATAATATGTCTACAATATTGTGCCATAAGAAATATATGTATTTGGTCACTCCAATGACTGAAATATATTTCTCACACATATTTGGTCTTCATCCATGGTTCTTGGCTCACAGCTCCCAAAAACCTTGGAATTTCCTGAGTGATAAGAGCAATGGGAGCATCTTTTCTTATAATATTTGGTCTCTTGTCCTCAGTTCCTGAAAACTCTTCAGAATCATAAAGGTGAAATGGGTGTCAAGTCCCTTTCCACCATAACTGGGTTCATGTTTTGTTTTGTTTTAATTTATTTTTTGGCCACGCTGCACAGCCTGGGAAATCTTAGTTCCCCCACTGGGGATTGAACCCAGGGTACCACAGTGAAAGCACCGAGTCTTAACCACGGGACAGCCAGAGAATTCTGGGTTCATGTTAATAAGGTGACTTGTGGAAATCTCCTAAAGATGGGGGCAGGGGACTGGTTGCCAGGGGAACTAACCATGAATAGAGGACTGTAATCTTCAGTTCCACCCCCTGATTTCCAGGGAGGGGAGGAGCGGCTGGAGGCTGAATCCTTCACCAATGGCTAATGATTTAATCAATCATGCCTATGTAATGAAGTCTCCATAAAAACCCAGGAGGAGGGGGCTCAGAGAGCTTCCATGGTTGGTAAACTAGATTGCTTCCACGTGCCAGCATGCCAGGCCCCATACTCCACAAGGACAGAAGCTCCTTTGTTTAGGGCCTCGTTCTATGTATCTATTCTTCTGGCTCTTGATTCATATCCTTTAATATCCTTTGTAATAAACTGGTAACCTAGTAAGTTGGTTTCTTGAGTCCTGTGAGCTGCTCTAGCAAGTTAACTGAACCCGAGGAGGGGGTTGTGGGAACCTCTGATGTAGAGCCAGTCAGTCAGAAGTACACGTAACAACCTGGACTTGTGACTGGCATCTGAAGCAGGGGGCAGTCTTATGGGACTGAGCCCTTAACCTGTGTAAACAGTGTCAGAATTGAGTTGAATTGTAGGACACCCAGCTGGTGCTGGAGAATTGCTTAGTGTGGGGAAACCATCACCCCACATTGGAATTGGGTACAAAATCTTTAATGTCTGTATTGTTACTTCTTGACTTTTTTTTTTTTTTTCAGGTTTAAGCATTATATGTCTATTTTTCTTTTTGGTAAGTGAGGATTTAGCTCTCTTCCACTGTTAAGCACGCCCTTACCCCTGTGATCACAAATTCTTACCTTCCTATCCTCTCATCCTTACATATTATAATTCCGATTAGATCAAAGTCTAATCGCTATATTTAGGTGACCTGTGTAATATGCTAGGATTACTTTTTTTCCCCTTCTACAACATTGCTTTCTCTGGAGTTAACAATTGCCTTTTTTTGTTTGTTTTACTTCGTTCCTAAGTACTTTCCCGTAATTTAATCCTAAACTTTCTGCAATTATCTAAATCTCCTAACTATATGCTCAGACACATTAGGTATTCAAGCAATTTGATCTCCTTAACAAAATCTGTGCTAGAGACTTACGGCCTAATCCAATCTGTTCTAGTTGCCCTTAGTGCTTCAGGCACAACTGTAACCCTGAGCTTTCCCTTCACCATTATTCTGAGGGTTCCTTTGACTCTCTTCTGGGTACCATTCCCCACTTCCTGCATTCCATGTCTTCCTCTTCCTTGGTTTACTCTTTTGTTCTTCTGGAGTTCATCCTTCAGTGGTTTCCTCAGAAAGGGTGAACAGAAGGTAAATTTTTTGAGATCTTACATATTTGAAAATATCTTTACCTTCACACTCAATTAACAGTTTGGCTGGATATAGAATTGTAGATTAGAAATAATTTTCCTTCATGGTTTGAAAGCACTGTTCCATTGATCTCTGGTTTCCAATGTAGTTACTGAGAAGGAAAAAACTAATCAGATTTTAAAAATTCTTTATATATGACCTTTTCTTTCTTTAAGCTGCAGGTATTTTTTGACCCCAGTGTTCTGAAATTTCACTGTGATGGGCCTTGGTGTTAAGCCTATTGTTATTCTCTGTTCTGGGCAGTCAGTAGGCTCTTCCAATCTAGAAACTGTATTTCTCAATTTTCAGAAATTTTATTTAATTCCTTCTTTATTTTTTCTGGTCTGTTTCCTCTTTCTTTCTGGAACCTATATTATTTGGATGTTGGCACTCCTAGCCTGACCCACTAATTTGCTTATCTTTCTCCCCTATCTTCCATTTCTCTGTCCTTTTGTTTTAATTTCTGAAAGATATTCTGAATTTCATTGTCAAATTCTTCTATTGAATTTTAAACTTATATTTTTAATTTCTGAGAGCTCTTTTTAATTATCTGAATATCCATTTTTATAGCCTTTTACTCTTGTTTCATGAATATAATATCTCTCTTATCTCACTGAGAACCTAAATGATGGTGGAACTTTTAGGAATACATGAAATTTTCATCTCCTGGCATAATCTATTTCCTTCAAATTTAGTTTAGTCTGTCTTTCAACTCAGATGTCAAGTAATACTTGGTTTCTGCTTCTATTCAAGGAGGTACTTGATTTTAGGTCCCCCGTGGACCTCACTGTGGGGCCGTCTGGCTGAGCTGTCATTTCAGAGCTCCTGACGTTTTTCTCTTTAGGGTTGGTCAGATTCCCAGGAGGAGGATCATCTACTCTCCCATCTGGAAGGTATTTAAGCTGGAGGACCTGTGTTGTGGGAGCCCAGGATGAGGAGAAGGTCTGATTTCTCTGTATTTGATACGTAAACATTCATTTAATCCCATGTTTTCAGTGATACATCCTATTTTCAACTTTGGCTGATGTGTCCTAGTCTAGAAACCCTGTTTTACTCTGACCAGAAAGTAAAATTTCAGTTTCTTAACCAAAGTTGTGCAAAGCTAGGGTGGGGATCTAATTGCTTCTTACAGACAGACTTTCAACTAACCCTCCTGTTTTAAGTCTCATATTTACTTCCCATTTTCAGATGTATCTACTGTCCCCAATTCCCAAGTCGTCAGGTGGTTCTAAGGAAAATATTGGCTTTCTCTACTGGCTGGCTTAGAATTTAACCTTCTTGTTGTCCATTTGTCTTGGTCAGTTCAGGCTGCTATAGCAAAGATACTATAGATTTGGTGGCTTAACCAACAAACTTTTATTTCTCAAAGACCTGGAGGCTGAGAAATCCAAGATCAAGGTACCAGCAGATTTGGTGTCTGGTGATGGCCTACTTCCTAGTTTACTGAAGGCCCTCTTCTCACTTTGTCCTCACAAGGTAGAAGGGGCAAGGGAGCCCTCTAGGGTCTCTTTTAGAAGGGGCTAATCCCATTCATGAAAGCCCCACCCTCATGACCTAATCTCCTCCCAAAGGCCCCACCTTCAAATACTATCACACTGGGGACTGGGTTACAACATATCAATTCTGGGGGGACATTCAGTCCACAGCACCACCTTTCCAGATTCCAAATTTTTTGTTGTTATTTGCTCTCCCATTCTTACTATCTTTGAAGGTTTTAAAAAATATTCTCTTTACTGTGATTTTAGGACATTACAGGAGAAATAATAAATAAATAAATATGCTTAATCAACTTTTTTTTGAGTATTCACATGGTTCAAGTTTCAGAAGGAAAAAACCATATATAATTATGTCTCCCTCCCATCCTTAATGACCAGCCAGCCACCCAAGATACCTCTCAGGGAGAAAACAGTGTTATTGATTTTTGGTGTCCTTCCAGTCTACCTTTATCATTTTAGATCCTACTCTATATTATCAGCCTATTTGTATCATTTTAGACTTTGCTTTATTACTAAAGTACTTTTCACAATGCACTAAGAACTTCTTGAGGAAACAGATAAAAGAAACCTAGCTCCTTGGGGAGGATTAGAACAATGATAAAGTTCATCTTTACAGTTCCTTCCACTTTATGTACATTTTCCCACCTTTTACGGCCCTTTTCACTGCCTCAGACACTAAGAAGTAACCACAAAAGCTTCTCTCACCTATTATTAAACTAGCTCTGCAAGAAAGGATCTGATAAACTGTTCTCATGTGAATGACTAATACAGCCTACTCTGTCAATCTTCCCCAAAGTGGCTGAACTTTCAGAGGAGATAAAACTTAAGGCCAAAGGAATCAAACTCTAGCAGCTGCCATTTTGAGAGCTGCCCAAGACAACCGGTCAGTTTTGCCAAGATGTGCTGTTACTAGGACTATGCTTACCAGGAAAATTAGGTCAAGCCAGAGTGGACTCTCAACACTAGACAATTTCAAACCAAGCAAACACCAAAGAAGCTATCTCTTAATATAATGAGCAACAAAGCTGAATAGGCCAAGTTAAACCTTTCTACATTATAAAAAATAATCATTTTCCATCTAAATGATAATCGGAAACATTACTAAATAACAAAATTACCATGAAGTAAATTTAAATCAAAATAAAAATAATCCACAAATTATGCCTTTTAAAATGAGTATAAAGAAATGTACCTGAAACCAAGATAGCAAAATGCTGACTTCCAGCTCTGACTATAATAAAGTAGATGGTATCAGACTTACTTTCTTGCCATAAACAATAATAAAAACAACAAATACATATAATAACTGTTACCAGGCTCAGAGAGCAACCAGTACAGGAACTCAAGCAGAGAGCAATGGTTTTGATAGAGAGACAAGGCAAAAATCAAACTTTGATGCTGCTGGGATTTGGGGAGCAGGTAGCAGGGATGGGTGTAACTTAGAAAGGGAACCCGGAAACCTACATGGAAATTGCCCTTGGATCCCTGGCTAACTCTTGGGCTGCAGAGTAAAGAGTGAGACTTCTAAAAGTCTGGAAGAAAGCTCGGACACTGAAGCTGAGACAGAGTGAAAATGCCAGATGTTAAACGTACTGGAGAGATGTTGGATTTTGCCCCAAGTCAGAGTGGAAGACATAGGTGAATACACCAAACATTTATTTACAACTCAGAAAGACCTCCTCCAAGATTATCAACCATACTTAGGATTTAAGGGGAACACTAAAATAGATCTTCCCTAGAAGCCCAAAGCAGACCTTAGCAGAACCAAAGTGAACTTCTAGTAACTTAGCTGACTGAACAAATTTAAACACCCTAGAATACTATAACATAATGTAGGGCAAATCTATCATTCACAGTGTATGGCATACAATAAAAAATTATTAAATATAGCCCTGTACAAAAAAATCATAAAAAATGACCCAATTATCAAAAGATAAAATGGTGACTAGAAATAGATCAGAGGTAATCCAGATATTAGATTTAGCAGACAAGGAGTTCAAAATAACATAATTAATATTAAAAAAAGATAGAAAAGCTGGATGAAAAGACAGAATATTTGAACTTAAAATTTACCAAAAAAAAAAAAAATCCAAAAACACTTTCCAGAACTTCCAAAGACAACAACTGAAATAAAGAACTCATTGGCTGCATTAACAGTGGACTGGATACAGAAGTAGACAGGATTAGTGAGCCAGTAGATAACTCAATATTAAATATCCAAAATAAAGCACAGAGGGGGAAAAAAAAAAACAGAATTACAATTACATCTAAAAGAAAAACCTATACTCTGAAAACTGTAAGACACTGATGAACGAAACTGAAGATATCACAAATAAATGGAATGAAACACCATGCTCATGGATTGGAAGAATTAATATTGTAAAAATGACCATACTACCTAAAGAAATCTACAGATTCAATGTAGCCCCTATCAAAATACTCATGGCATTCTTCACAGAACTAGAACAAATAATCCAAAAATTTGTATGGAACTACAAAAGACCCCAAATAGCTAAAGCAATCTTGAGAAAGAAGAACAAAACTGGAAGTTTCACATGCCCTGACTTCAAACTATACTACAAAGTTACAGTAATCAAAACAGTATGGTACTGGCACGAAAACAGACATAAAGATCAATGGAACAGAATAAGGAGCCCAGAAATAAACCCACACACATACGGTCAATTAATCTACAACAAAGGAGGCAAGAACAGACAATGGGGAAAGGAAAGTTTCTTCAATACATGATGCTGGGAAAACTGAACAGCTACATGAAAAAGAATAAAACTATACCATCTGCTTATACCACACAAAAAATAAAGTCAAAACGGATTAAAGATTTAAAGGTAAAACCTGAAACGATAAAACTCCTAGAAGAAAACAGGCAGTATGCTCTTTGACACTGGTCTTAGCAATATATTTCTGAATCTATCTCCTCAGGCATAAAAAATAAAGAAATAGGACCACATAAAACTAAAAAGCTTTTTCACAGCAAAAGAAACCATCAACAAAACAAAAAGGTAACCTACTGAATGGAAGAAAATATTTGCAAATCAGATGTCCAATAAGGGGTTAATATCCAGAATATATAAATAACTCATACAACACAATAAAAAGAACACAAATTACCTGATTAAAAAATGGGAAGAGGACCTGAATAGACCATTTTCCAAAGAAGACATACAGTTGGCCAACAGGCACAAGAAAAGATTCTCAACATCACTAATCATCAGGGAAATGCACATCAAAACCACAATGAGGTATCACCTCACGCCAGTTAGAATGGCTATCAAAAAGACAAGAAATAACAAGTGTTGCTGAGAAAGTAGTGAAGAGGAAACCCTTGTGCACTGTTACTGGGAATGTAAATTGATACAGCCACTATGGAAAACAGTATGGAGGTTCCTCAAAAAATTAAAAATAGAACTACCATCCAATCCAGAAATCTCACTTCCGGATATTTATCCAAAGGAAACAAAAACAGTAATTTACAAAAATATATGTAATCCCTATGTTCACTGCAGCATTAATTACAATAGCCAAGATATGGAAGCAACCAAAGTGTCCATCAGCAGATGAATGGACAAAGATGTGGTATATATGTATGTGTTTGTGTATACATACACACACACACACACACACACAATAGAGTATTTCTCAGGGATAAGAAAAGAATGAAATCTTGCCATTTGTGACATGGATGGACTTAGAGGATATTAGGCTAAGTAAAACAACTCAGAAAGGACGACAAATACTGTATGTTTTGACTTATATGTGGAATCTGAAAAAAATAAAATAAAACAAAAATAGACTCATAGATACAGAGAACAACCTAGTGGTTGCCAGAAGTGAGGGGGTGGGAAAACAGAAAAAAATAAATGAAGGGGATTAAGAGGTACAAAGTAGGGTCTTCCCTGGTGGCGCAGTGGCTGAGAGTCCACCTGCCGATGCAGGGGACATGGGTTTGTGCCCCGGTCTGGGAAGATCCCACATGCCACGGAATGGCTGGGCCCATGAGCCATGGCCATTGAGCCTGCGCACTCAGAGCCTGTGCTCCACAACGGGAGAGGCCACAACAGTGAGAGGCCCACAAACCGCAAAAAAAAAAAAAAAAAAAAAAAAAAAAGAGGTACAAACTATCAGTTATAAAAAAAATAAGTCATGAGGATGTAAAGTACAGCACAGGGAAAATAGTCAATAATACTGTAATAACTTTGTGTGGTGTGCAATCAATATGTTGTACACCTGAAATTAATATAATATTGTAAGTCAGCTACACTTCAACTAGAAAACTTTATTTTTGTATTCTATAATATTCATTGTATGTTATAATCTATTTAAATGAAAAGAAAAATCTGTCTATTCATTATTGTCTTTCAAGCAAATAGCTACTTATGCTATAATATGGAAATTATACACTCTTCAAAGCCAGAACAATATGAAACTGATCAAAATGCAACAGTGATAATAAATTCAATTAGTGACATCTACTTTTCATTGGATAACACATGAAATAACAAATTAAGTGATACAAAAAATGAATTATGTTTTGCTAAGAATTTTTCAAATTGACTTGTTTTAATACTATGCTGATATAGTATTGTAATGGTTTCTGAACATATTATATTTGAATAAGCCACAATAAAATGTCAACCATTAAAAAAAGAAAGTAATACAGATTTGAGACATGGTCAAATGATCTAACATGCATGTAATTAGACTCCTATACAGGAAAAAGAGAGAATGGGAAAGAAACCAAATTTGAAAAAATAATGGCAAATAATAGTCCAAGCCTGAGGAAACATATCTGCCCCACAGATTCAAGCTCAGTGATTCTCAGGTAAGATAAATATAAAGAGAACCAAATCCAGGTACACTACTAAATGATAAAAAGTAAAGATAAAGTCTTAAAAGTAGCCAACGGAAAAAAAAAGACATTACCTTTTGGGAAACAATAATACAGAAAAATATTTCTTAAGAGAAATGACATACGGCAAAAGATATGAAAAGTTCTGAAAGAAAAAAAAGTCAGCCCAAAATTCTATACCCAAGGAGAATGACCTTTAAAAAGGAATGCAAAGTAAAGATGCTCTCAGAAAAACAAAAACAAGAGTATTCATCATTTCTTACAGAGAACTTCTCTACAAGTAATACTACAGGATATTTACTATGATGAATACGTTATAGGCTGTTTTTCAGGTTGAAAGGCAAGTGATCTGATATGGAAGTATACAGTCATAAGAAGGAATCAACAGCTCTAAAATGGTAAATATACGGATAACTATAAAGATTAATGACTATTAAAAGCAACAATGATAATAAAGTCTTGTGGGGTTTGTTACTTATGTAGAAATAAAGTATATGGCAATTATAGCCAAAAAATGGTAAAAAATAAACAGAATGCACTACTTTAAGTTTCTTGCATTGTTTAAAAAATGATAAAGTAAGTTGTAAGATTAATTTGGAAATTTCTACAGTAACCACTAATAGATTGATATATAAAGGTATAACAAAAATGTTAGTAGAAAAAATAGAATTAAAAAATTCTTGACTAGTTAAAATAAAGCCAGAAAAAAGGAATAAAGGAAGAAGATACAAAATGAACAAATATAAAAGAAATGACAAGAAAATTAAACCTAACTATAGCAGTAATTACATTAAATGTAAATGGAATAAACAATCTCATGAACAGACAAAGGCTGGTTGGTTTAAAAAAAAACACACAACTGCAACTAAAAAAAATCCCCCAGCTGTTGGCAGTTTACAAGAAATACAGCCAAATGGTTTTGTTTTTTTTTTTTTACAAGAAATACACTTTAAATACAATGGTTGAAAGTAAATGATTTATATCATGCAAATATTAACAACAAAAGTTTTGCCATTATATTAATATTAGATAAATAGATGTTAAAGTAAGAAATATTATGACAGCTAATGAGGCATTTCACAATGATAAAAGGGTCAATGCAACAGAAAGATATCACTACCTGGAACATGTATGCATCAAATAATAGAGCTTTAAAAGGAAGAAAACAATGTTGAGAAGAAAAATCAAGGTATAGACACATCTACAGTCATAGCTGGGGATTTTAATACACCTCTCTAACTGACAGAATAAGCACACAAAATACTTCTAACAAAAGAAGCTAGAAAAAGAATTAAAAACAAATAGAAGTAAGAGAATAATAAACGTAAGAGCAGAAATCAATGAAAGAGAAAACAGAAATAACAGAAAATCAAGAAAGCCCAAAATAGGTTATTCTAAAAGATAAATAATTCAACAAGGTTGCAAGACACAAAATCAACACCCAAAAACCAGTTGCATTTCTATACGCTAACAATGAATAATCCCTAAAGAAAATTAAGAAAACAACTTCATTTAACATATCATCAAACGTCGGAGTAGAAGGATGTGCTCTCACTCCCTCTTGCGAGAGCACCGGAATCAAAACTAACTGTTGAACAATCATCAACAGGAAGACACTGAAACTCACCAAAAAAGATACCCCACATCCAAAGACAAAGGAGAAGCCACAATGAGACTATAGGAGGGGCGCAATCACAATAAAATCAAATCCCGTAACTGCTGGGTGGGTGACTCACAAACTGGAGAACACTTATACCACAGAAGTCCACCCACTGGAGTGAAGGTTCTGAGCCTCACGTCAATTCCCAACCTGGGGTTCCAGCAATGGGAGGAGGAATTCCTAGAGAATCAGACTTTGAAGCCTAGCAGGATTTGATTGCAGGACTTTGACAGGACTGGGGGAAACAGAGATTCGACTCTTGGACGGTACACACAAAGTAGTGTGCGCATGGAGACCCAGGGAAAGGAGCAGTGACCCCACAGGAGACTGAACCAGACCTACCTGCTAGTGTTGGAGGGTCTCCTGCAGCGGTAGGGGGTGGCTGCGTCTCACTATGAGGACAAGGACACTGGAAGCAGAAATTCTGGGAAGGACTCCTTGGCGTGAGCCCTCCCAGAGTCCACCATTAGCCCCACCAAAGAGCAGGTAGGCTCCAGTGTTGGGTCGCCTCAGGCCAAACAACCAACAGGGAGGGAACCCAGCTCCACCCATTAGCAGACAAGCGGATTAAAGTTTTACTGAGCTCTGCCCACAAGAACAACACCCAGCTCTACCCCCCACCAGTCCCTCCCATCAGGAAGCTTGCACAAGCCTCTTAGACAGCCTCATCCACCAGAGGGCAGACAGCAGAAGCAAGTAAGAACTAGAATCCTGCAGCCTATGGAACAAAAATCACATTCACAGAAAGACAGACAACATGAAAAGGCAGAGGACTTTGTACCAGATGAAGGAACAAGATAAAACACCAGAGAAACAATTAAATTAAGTGGAGACAGGCAACCTTCCAGAAAAAGAATTCAGAATAATGATAGTGAAGATGATCCAGGACCTCGGAAAAAGAATGGAGGCGAAGATCGAGAAGATGCAAGAAATGTTTAACAAAGACCTAGAAGAACTGAAGAACAAACAGAGATGAACAATACAATAACTGAAATGAAAAATAGACTAGAAGGACTCAACAGCAGAATAACTGAGGCAGAAGAACGGATAAGTGACCTGGAAGACAGAATGGTGGAATTCATTGCTGTGGAACAGAATAAAGAAAAAAGACTGAAAAGAAATGAAGACAGCATAAGAGACCTCTGGGACAACATTAAATGCAACAACATTCACATTGTAGGGGTCCCAGAAGGAGAAGAGAGAGAGAAAGGACCTGAGAAAATATTTGTAGAGATTATAGTCGAAAACTTCCCTAACATGGGAAAGGAAATAGTCACCCAAGTCCAGGAAGCACAGAGAACCCCATACAGGATAACCCCAAGGAGAAACACGCCAAGACACAGAGTAATCAAATTGGCAAAAATCAAAGACAAAGAAAAATTACTGAAAGGAGCAAGGGAAAAACGACAAATAACATACAAGGGAACTCCCCTATGGTTAACAGCTGATTTCTCAGCAGAAATTCTACAAGCCAGAAGGGAGTGGCATGACATATTTAAAGTGATGAAAGGGAAGAACCTACAACCAAGATTACTCTATGAAACAAGGATCTCATTCAGATTTGACGGAGCAATCAAAAGGTTTACAGACAAGCAAAAGCTAAGAGAATTCAGCACCACCAAACCAGCTCTACAACAAATGCTAAAGGATCTTCTCTAAGTGGGAAACACAACAGAAGTAAAGGACCTACAAAAACAAACCCAAAACAATTAAGAAAATGGTAATAGGAACATACATACGGATAATTACCTTAAGCGTGAATGGATTAAATGCTCCAACCAAGACACAGGCTCACTGAATGGATACAAAAACAAGACCCATATATATGCTGTCTACAAGAGACCCACTTCAGACCTAGGGACACATACAGGCTGAAAGTGAGGGGATGGAAAAAGATATTCCATGCAAATGGAATCAAAAGAAAGCTGGAGTTGCAATACTCATATCAGATAAAATAGACTTGAAAATAATGAATGAGACAAGGAAGGATGCTATATCATGATCAAGGGATTGATCCAAGAAGAAGATATAACAATTATAAATATATATATACCCAACACAGGAGCACCTTGATACATAAGGCAACTGCTAACAGCTATAAAAGAGGAAATCGACACTAACACAATAATAGTGGGGGACTTTAACACCTCGCTTACACCAATGGACAGATCATCCAAACAGAAAATTAATCAGGAAACACAAGCTTTAAATGACACACTACACCAGATAGATTTAATTGATATTTAGAGGCCGTTCCATCCAAAAACAGCAGATTATACTTTCTTCTCAGGTGTGCACAGAACATTCTCCAGGATAGATCACATCTTGGGTCACAAATCAAGCCTCAGGAGATTTAAGAAAACTGAAATCATATCAAGCAACTTTTCTGACCACAACACTATGAGATTAGAAATCAATTACAGGGGAAAAAACGTACAAAACACAAACACACGGAGGCTAAACAATACGTTATTAAATAACCAAGAGATCACTGAAGAAATCAAAACATACCTAGAGACAAATGACAATGAAAACACGACAATCCAAAACCTATGGGATGCAGCAAAAGCAGTTCTAAGAGGGAAGTTTATAGCAATACAAACCTACCCCAAGAAACAAGAAAAATCTCAAATAAATAACCTAACCTTACACCTAAAGGAACTAGAGTGAGAAGAACAAACAAAACCCACAGTTAGCAGAAGGAAAGAAATCATAAAGATCAGAGCAGAAATAAATGAAATAGAAACAAAGAAAATAATAGCAAAGATCAATAAAACTAAAAGTGGTTCTCTGAGAAGATAAACAAAATTGACAAACCTTTAGCCAGACTCATCAAGAAAAAGAGGGAGAGGACTCAAATCAATAAAATTAGAAATGAAAAAGGAGAAGTTACAACAGACACTGAAGAAATACAAAGCATCCTAAGAGACTACTACAAGCAACTCTATGCCAATAAAATGGACAACCTGGAAGAAATGGACAAATGCTGAGAAAGGTATAACATTCCAAGACTGAACCAGGAACAAATAGAAAATATGAACAGACCAATCACAAGTAATGAAATTGAAACTGTGATTAAAAATCTTCCAACAGGGCTTCCCTGGTGGCGCAGTGGTTGAGAGTCCTCCTGCCGACGCAGGGGACACGGGTTCGTGCCCCGGTCCGGGAAGATCCCACATGCCACGGAGCGGCTGGGCCCGTGAGCCATGGCCGCTGGGCCTGCACGTCCAGAGCCTCTGCTTCGCAAAGGGAGAGGCCACAGCAGTGAGAGGCCCGCGTACAGAAGGAAAAAAAAAAAATCTACCAACAAACAGAAGTCCAGGACCAGATGGTTTCACAGGCCAATTCTATCATTTAGAGAAGAGCTAACACCCATCCTTCTCAAACTCTTCCAAAAAATTGCAGAGGAAGGAACACTCCCAAACTCATTCTATGAGGCCACCATCACCCTGATACCAAAACCAGACAAAAACACTACAAAAAAAGAAAATTACAGACCAATATCACTGATGAATATAGCTGCAAAAATCCTCAACAAAATACTAGCAAACAGAATCCAACAACACAATAAAAGGATCATACACCATGATCAAGTGGGCTTTATCCCAGGGATGCAAGGATTCTTCAATATATGCAAATCAATCAATGTGATACACCAATATTAACAAACTGAAGAATAAAAAGCATATGATCATCTCAATAGACGCAGAAAAAGCTTTTGACAAAATTCAACACCAATTTATGATAAAAACTCTCCAGAAAGAGGGCATAGAGGGATCTACCTCGACATAATAAAGGCCGTATACGACAAACCCAGAGCAAACATCATTCTCAACGGTTAAAAACTGAAACCATATCCTCTAAGATCAGGAACAAGACAAGGATGTCCACTCTCACCACTATTATTCAACATAGTTTTGGAAGTCCTAGGCACGGCAATCAGAGAAGAAAAATAAAAGGAATACAAACTGGAAAAGAAGTAAAACTGTCACTGTTTGCAGATGACATGATACTATACATAGAGAATCCTAAAGATGCCCCTGAAAACTATTAGAGCTAATCAATGAATTCGGTAAAGTTGCAGGATACAAAAGTAATGCACAGTAATCTCTTGCATTCCTATACACTAATGATGAAAAATGTGAAAGAGAAATTAAGGAAACACTCCTATTTACCATTGCAACAAAAAGAATAAAATATCTAGGAATAAACCTACCTAGGGAGACAGAAGACCTGTATGCAGAAAACTATAAGACACTGATGAAAGAAATTAAAGATGATACAAACAGATGGAGAGATACATACCATGTTCTTGGATTGGAAGAATCAATATTGTGAAATGACTATACTACCCAAAGCAATCTACAGATTCAATGAAATCCCAATCAAATTACCAATGGCATTTTTTACAGAACTAGAACAAAAAAATCTTAAAATTTGTATGGAGACACAAAAGACCTCGAATAGCCCAATAAGTCTTGAGGGAAAAAAACGGAGTGGGAGGAATCAGATTCCCTGACTTCAGACTATACTACAAAGCTACATTAATCAAGACAATATGGTACTGGCACAAAAAGAGAGACATAGATCAATGGAATAAGATAGAAAGCCCAGAGATAAACCCACACACCTATGGTCAACTAATCTATGACAAAGGAGGCAAGGATATACAATGGAGAAAAGACAGTGTGTTCAATAACTGGTGCTGGGAAAATGGACAACCACATGTAAAAGAATGAAATTAGAACACGCCCTAACACCATACACAAAAATAAACTCAAAAGGGATTAGAGACCTAAATGTAAGACTGGACACTATAAAACTCTTAGAGGAACACACAGGAGGAACACTCTTTGACATAAATCACAGCAAGATCTTTTTTGATCCACCTCATAGAGTAATGGAAATAAAAGCAAAAATAAACAAATGGGACCTAATGAAACTTAAAAGCTTTTGCACAGCAAAGGAAACCATAAACAAGACGAAAAGACAACCCTCAGAATGGGAGAAAATATTTGCAAACGAATCAACGGACAAAGGATTAATCTCCAAAATATATAAACAGCTCATGCAGCTCAATATTAAAAAAACAAAAAACCCTGGGCTTCCCTGGTGGCGCAGTGGTTGAGAGTCCGCCTGCCGATGCAGGGGACATGGGTTCGTGCCCCTGTCCGGGAAGATCCCACATGCCGCGGAGCGGCTGGGCCCGTGAGCCATGGCCGCTGAGCCTGCGCGTCCAGAGCCTGTGCTCCACAACGGGAGAGGCCACAACAGTGAGAGGCCCGCATACCACAAAAAAAAAAAAAAAAAAAAGACAAAAAACCCAACCTAAAAATGGGCAGAAGACCTAAATAGACATTTCTCCAAAAAAGACATACAGATGGCCAAGAAGCACATGAAAAGCTGCTCAATATCACTAATTATCAGAGAAATGCAAATGAAAACTACAATGAGGTATCACCTCACACCAGTTAGAATGGGCATCATCAGAAAATCTACAAACAACAAATGCTGGACAGGGTGTGGACAAAAGGGAACCCTCTTGCACTGTTGGTGGGAATGTAAATTGATATAACCACTATGGAGAACAGTATGGAGGTTCCTTAAAAAACTAAAAATAGAATTACCATATGACCCAGGAATCCCACTCCTGGGCATCTACCCAGAGAAAACCGTAATTCAAAAAGACACATGCACCCCAATGTTCACTGCAGCACTATTTACAATAGCCAGGTCATGGAAGCAATCTAAATGCCCACAGACAGACGAATGGATAAAGAAGTTGTGGTACATATATACAATGGAATATTACCAGCCAGAAAAAGGAACGAAATTGGGTCATTTGTAGAGATGTGGATGAATCCAGGGACTGTCATATAGAGTGAAGTTAAGTCAGGAAGAGAAAATATCATATATTAACACATATATGTGGAACCTAGAAAAATGGTACAGATGAACCAGTTTGCAGGGCAGAAACTGAGACGGAGATGTAGAGAACAAACATATGGATACCAAGGGGGAAAAGCTGTGGCGGGACGGTGGTGGTGGTGGTGGTGGGATGAACTGGGAGATTGGGATTGACATATATACACTAATATGTATAAAATGGATAACTAATAAGAACCTGCTGTATAAGAAAATAAATAAATAAATAAAGGCATTTCCATAGGGGGGAAAAATATCATCAGAAAGAATAAAACACTTAGGAATAAATTTAATCAAGGAAGTGAAAGATCTGTACACTGAAAACTACAAAATGTTGTTGAAAGAAATTAAAGACACAAAATTCATCAAACTGTATACTTAAATGAATTTTATTATATGCAAATTATACCTCACTAAAGTTATTTCTTAAAAGGTATAAAATCTGGAAAAGTAGTAAATTAGTCTTTATTCAGTGATAACAAACTGCATACACTGAAAATCCCCGAAAATGGACAAATAATTGGAATATATAAGTGAATTTGGCAAAGATCACTGGCTACTAAGTCAACATGCAAAAATTAACCGTACTTCTATATTCTGGCAACAAACAACGGGAAGATGAATTTTTAAAAGTGCTATTTATAAAAGCATCTTTTCTGTTGTAATAGTAGCAGGTCCCATTTAATGAGCATGTATCATCTTGCCAGGTACTGACAAAATCTTTCACATATATAGCTTTCTTTACTGAACCTCCAAACAACTCTGAGAGGGGGGCATTATTAACTTCATTTTACAGATGAGTAGATAGAACCTTAGAGGTGTGGGGCTTGCCCAAGATTACACAGCTCCTAAGCATCAGTCAGGCCTGGGGTTCAGGTTTATATGACTGACAAAGCCCATACTCCTTCTGCTCATTTGGGTATACACATATGACAAGGGGACAGATGTGAAGATGGGAGATTTACTAAAGGGATTTCTTCAAGGCTACCTTCTCTCTACTTCCCCTGGCCACATCTGTAGTGTAGCACTTACCACAACTTACTGCTTCCCACTCTCTGTCCCCCACTGGTTTGAGAAATGCCTGTACCCCAAATAACTGGCACAATACCTGATACATAGTTGGGACTCAATAAAAAGCTGAATAAATGGATTCAGCAACAATCCTTTTTTACTTTTTGACAAGCCATGTGTTTAAAATTTTGATATTTTCCTGAGTGGCTGCACCATTTCACAATCTACAAGTAACGCCTGAGGGTTCCAGTTACGGTACATCTCACTAGCAATTGCTACTGTCTGTCTTTTATTTTAGCCATCCTAGTGGGTGTGAAGTGGTATCTCATTATAGTTTTGATTTGCATTTCCCCAACCACTAATGATGTTGGGTATCTTTTCAGGTACTTATTGGCCATTTGTGTATCTCCTTTGAAAAAAGTATATTCAAATCCTTACTTATTTTTATTTTTTGTTGTTGTTGATAAGTTCTAAGATTTATATATTATTGATCTGGGCTCTTATCAGACAAATAAATGATTTACAAATATTTTTTCCCACGCTGTGGGTTGTCTTTTCACTTTCTTGATAGTGTCCTTCAAAGAACAAAGGTTTTAATTTTGAAAAAGTCCAATTTATTTATTTTTGTCCTCTGTTTCTTGTACTTTGCTGTCGTATCTAGAAATCATGGCCTAATACAAGGTCATGAAGATTTACACCTACGTTTTCTTCTAAGAGTTTTACAGTTTTAGCTCTTACATTAGGCTTATGATCCATTTTACATTAATTTTTGTATATGGTATGAAGTAGGGGTCCAACTTTCATTCTTTTGCACGGGGATATCCAATTGTCCAAGTATCATTTGTTGAAAAGACCATTCTTTTTTATTTTTTTTTTTTGCGGTACGTGGGCCTCTCACTGTTGTGGCCTCTCCCGTTGCGGAGCACAGGCTCTGGACGTGCAGGCTCAGTGGCCATGGCTCACGGGCCCAGCCGCTCCGCGGCATGTGGGATCTTCCTGGACCGGGGCACAAACCCGTGTCCCCTGCATCGGCAGGTGGACTCTCAACCACTGCGCCACCAGGGAAGCCGGAAAAGACCATTCTTTATCCATTGAATTGTCTTTCACTTTTGTCAAAAATCAGTTGATCACAAATGTATGCGTTTATTTCTGGACTCTCAATTCTAATCCATTGATCTACATGTTTATCAGTAGTACCACACTATGTTGGTTACTATTGCTTGGTAATAAGTTTTGAAATGAGGAAGTGTGAGACCTCCAACTTTGTTTTAGCCACTCTGAATCCTTGCATTTCTATATGATTTTTAAAATCAGGTGTCAATTTATGTAAAAAAAAGGCAGCTGGGATTTTAATAGCGAATGCGTTGAATCTGTAGATCCATTTAGGGTGTATTGCCACCTTAATAATTGTAATTATTCCAATCCATGAACATGAGATGTCTTCCATTTATTTATGTCTTAAGTTCTTTCAATAATGCTTTGTAGTTTTCAGTACACAAATCTTATACTACTTTTGTTAAATTTATTCATGACAGTTCCATTCCTTCTGATGCTATCGCATATGGAATTACTTTTTAGATTTCATTTTTAGATTGTTCATTGCAAGTGTATAGAAAGAGAATTGATTTTTGTATTATTTGCCCTGTATTCTGCAACTTTGCTGAACTTATTAATTATAATACTTCTTTTGTGGATTCCTTAGGCTACTGTAAATATAAGATCATGAATAGAGATAGTTTTACTTTTCCTTTCCAATACGGATACCTTTTATTTCTTTTTCTTGCCTGACTGCCCTGGGTCTATGTCCTTTGGACAGACATGTCCTGTTAGTTTTGAGAGTTTAATTTATGTATTTTGGCATAGAAAGATATCACTCCAGATCTAGAAACAGTCATTTCTCCAGGAGCTCTGCTGTCTAGAGATTCTGAAGATGTATTACCTTCTCTGGCAATTACATCTCTACAGTGGAGAGGGAACACTGGCACTTAACATCATCCAACTTGCTCTGATCCATAATCAGCAAGTTACTTGATTATAACTTGTCTTTCCACGTAGAATGCGCCAACCAAGGGATTCTGATGAAAAGACTATCACAGTTCTGTTTTTCTGTAGTAAGTTCATATGTGTCAGCTCTGGGTACTCTGCAAAAACCAGGTTTCTGGGCCTTCATAATTGAGAGTCAGACCTTGACACATGGAGATGGAACCAAACTGAGCTGTCAGCTGGCAGCCTGAGAAACCTCGATCTCATCACATCTATAACACAGCTGTAGTCTTCAAGGACAGGGTAGCACTCTGCAGCAGGCACACCTAAGGGTGTCTTGTTATGTTCTTTCTGTCCCACTTTCATCGTTAAATGCCAGTTGAAGCATAATCCCTCTTCAGAGTTCACTAGCTTTTTATATTAGCTCCTTAGCCAAAAGATAAGGCCAAGTATACCACCATCTGTTTCATGAATCCTTTAGAAGCTTTCTTGCTCCTAAACCAATGTGGGTCAGATTGAGAAGTGAATCATATGACTCATGGAAGTAGTTTACAGGAATTCGGGAAGCAGTTCCTCTTTTGGAGAAGTAAAGGTGAGTACTATCCAGAAAGACATGCCCAATGGGAGAGGCCTAAAGTGCTGTCAGAGCAGTCTGCAGGACATTAGGTCTGGAAGGGATCCTGGGGCAACAGACAAACCCTGTTTTAAGATGGAAGGGACCGCAGTGTAGAAAGGTCGAGTGGCTTGTACAAGGTCTCACAGTCAACAGGCACAGCAGGGACACTAAATGCTGGCTCCCTGAGTTGGAATGCGGAGGACTTCTCTTGTTTCCTGACTTCAGCACGTGCAGAAATCAACACACAAAAAGTTAAGACATACGGGATGGCTGTTTAATATTTTTAACTGACGCTCATTTCTTTCATATGCCTCAAACTCTTGTCCTTATTTAGATGTCTTGGCAATTATTTCCAGATCATACTCCATTTTGTTTTCCCTTATTTTCATAGCCTTGAGTATTGATACAAATATTGCTGCCATTTACCTTTCATCTGACCCCAGTTTGACAAAATGAGTATAAACAGAAAAGGAATAAGTAACCAAAGCTGCCCTCTGTCAATCTGCATTTTGCTTACCCCTGACAGTAGCTGCCTTCAAATTCATCCTTTCCTTTGCTTTTTTCTATTGCTGTGCCTCTTCCTGTCTTCTGACGAGGCTTCCAGCTCTTCCTTTGCAATTAGTGCCCTTCCCGGCTGCCAAAGGCATTTTTCTAACAGTCCCTACCCCCGCCTACCTTCCTATCTTTCAAGTTCATCTCTCTGCATCATCCCTACATGCACCCTATTCTCCAGTTACCTGAAAAAGGCAAATCTGTGCCTTTGAACCTGCTGTTCTCATGTTCACCTGCTCTGTTAAAATCCTACTATGGCCCCTCTTCTGTGAAGTCTTCCCCATCCTCCAAACCAGAATCATTCCGTCTTTGACACTCTATATCTCTCCTTTACATGTGTCTAGTGGTCTTTATATTATTTCTTGGGTTACAGTTATAAAAGTATATATGTGCAGCCTTTAGCATCAAAACACAATCTCACTGAAGGCAGGCTGTAACCCCTATATTCAGCATGATACTGGGATAAAGTGACTGCCCTAGTATTTGGGGTCAAAGAGGTTAAGCCTTTTCCAACACAAAAGGAAGAAATACAAACGTCATCCAACCTGCCATAAATCCAGGCGCCTGGAAGGGATGATAGAGATGGAAGTCAAACGGCAAAACCGGCAGGCCAGGACCGCACCGCAGTGGCGTCCACATTCACAGTGGTTACTCTGCTGAAAGGCCACTTCCTCTCATGGGGTGGGCCCACTTTCTAGAGGGCTATGACCAGAGTCTACTGAGACGTAGTCAGGGACGGACGTGACTTACCTCCTCAGCTGTGCAGAGAATAGCCTGCCTGAGTCCAGCTGGGGTGGTAAATCAATGCACGGCCCCTGTCACTAGGAACTTCTCCAACAGGACCTCTTCTTCCCCCCGAGAAAGTCAAGTTCTCTAGGTCTGAGGTAAAGTCCTGAGTTTATTTTCAAGGAAAAAAAACCAAAAACAAACCCCCAGGTGACTTCAATGTACCACTCTCTAAGTTAAAACCCCTGAGGTAAACGAACGTGCCACCTCTCAGATAAACTCCCACCTTTATGAATCATGAGTTTCTGGACTAGAAAGAGACCTAACCCATTCATTCGGGGTGTTGATCAATGAAGGATACAGTGATAGTGAGAAAAGGCTCAAACCCTCAAGAACAGGTGCTGTGTGCAAAGGATGTTAGTTGGGGCATTATTTTTATCCAAAGCTTGAAAACAAACTCGATGTTTTTCAACAGAAAAATAGATGGATTTTCAAACTAGTATACATGTGGTAGAAGTGGCTGAACTGGAGCTACATGCAGCAACATGGAGACATTTCAAAAAATACACTCTTGAATGAAAAAAAGTTAAGTCGTGGAACGATATGTACAACCTGATACCATCTATTGATACATAAAGTTTTAAACTATGGAAAACAAGGTGATACATTGTCTAAGGAGACAGCACACATGCTGTCAGAGTATGAAGCCAGCACAGATGGGCCATGGTGGTGGGGCTTCCACTCAGTATCTCCCTTCACTCTGGGGCTCAGCGGTAGTATGCAGGCTTTCAGGATCTTTCCTAAATCCTTTTGCACGTCTGAAGTATTCCATAACAAAGACAGTGGTTAAGAAAAAGCTCTCAAGTGTTTTATGTAAAGATCTCCAGCGTTAGGTGTTTTAATGCACTGAGAGCAAAGGACAGAATCCCCCACGAATTTATCAGTCTTTTCCTGGTAGGAGGTGAATCGGGTTCCTGGCCAGGCCTTGCATGGGCAAAACTTGGTTTTCATGAACCTTGCCTCCCATCTGCCCCCCCCTTCCCCCACCCCCTCAGCTGTACGCCTCACTCCGCCCTTTTCTTCTGGAAGCAAACAAGCACATCAGCTGCAGCACCAACTGTCCAGGGTCAACCTGTCTAGGGCCTGTAGGAGGTCTCGGAGCCCAGACTCCCTGAGGGCTTCTCAGGCGCTGCAGTGTCACGGAAGCACCGGGCATGGCTCAGGGGACATGTGGGTACTAGCTGTGTCACTCAGCGAAGTCTGTGGACCTCTCCTGACCTAGGTGTCTTCATCTGTAAGGCATCCGGTTCGGACCCCTTAGGATAGTCCCTTCCAGCTCTGAAATCGCTGGCAGCACAAGCCATATCCAAAAGACGTGGTTCTCTCCACAGCGGAACCTCAAGGATCAGTGCCTCTCGCCCTGAATTCTAACTCTGACACTGGGGAGTCTCCTTGGTGTCAGGGTAAACAAGTTATGTATTAAGAGTATTCTACAGAAATGCTCTCCCACATGCCTGAGTCACAGTGAAAACAGGAAGCCCACACCTTTTTCTTCTAAGGAGCGTCCCATGTGCCCACCACCTTCCACCAGCTGTAAAAATGCCTTCATGAAAACCCCACAGGGCCAAGGCCAGGGGGCTGCTCCTTGTGGGTAGGGGCGGGAAGCACACAGGCTGCTCAGAGCAGCAGAGCCCTGACTCCAAAGAGAAACCATCTGCCTTGAGAGAGGGCATTTCCTAAGTCGTTTTCGGCAGCCCCAGCCCCCAGGCATTCTTACTTCATTTATGGCACAACAGTGAAACTGAGCACAGGACAGGGAGTTATATATTTCTTTTAAATGTGTTATTAGCTTTTTTTTTAAGACAGAAAATGTAACCACATAGTACAAGGTTCAAAAGCTAAGTCTCCTTCCAGTCCTTTTCCCCAGCCAACCAGCTCCCCTCCCCAGCAGCAACCACTGTTCTCAATTTCTAGTATATCCTTTAGAGACAGTTCATGCATGTACAAGCCTGTGAACACACAACCACACACATATACATACACGTGATTTTTAAAGCATACTATGTATGTTCTATACCTTGGTTTTTTTGTAATATTTGTTCTTTCACTTTTGAAAAGTTTCAAACTTAGAGAAAACTTGAATGATCACCTCTATACTATTTACCCAAATATACTGATTAATATTTTCCCACATTTTTCTCTTAATATATGTTTATTTTCCCCCCCGAACCTCTGAAAAGTATACAGTACCGCAGGTATCATGACACTCATCTTCTGAATGCATCAGGATATAACCTCTAAGAATAAGGGCATCCTCCTGTGCACCCACAACAACATGATCACACCTATGAACATTAACATTAATTCAATAATATCGCCTAACATGGAGTCTGTATTCAAACTGTCCCAACTGTCTCAAAAATGAAACTTGCTTTTTAAAATCAGAACTCGATCCTGGAGATTTTCCTGTACCATTCAAATAGAGACTCCTCAATATTTTTGATAACGAAATAATAATAAAGACTAACATCTATTAAGTGCTTACTGTGTGTCAGGCACTTTTAAAAGATTTTTCTTGTGCCATCCCTGGGTTAATTTTCTTGTTCTTTTTATAACTTTGTAAGTTTAGTGCATAATTTCTTTTTTTTCATAACTTATTTAATTTTCATTCATTTTTGTTATTCATATAAGAACTTATGCTGATGAATTTTCCTAAGCTGTATTAGCTGTATCAAAAAAGTATTTATGTGTAGAATTTTCACATTATTTTCTAGAGAGTCTACAGTTTTGATTTCGGTTTCCTTACTGACCCAAGGGGAGTTTTTAAATTTTCCAGTGATGTTTTGTTTTAAATTTTTTAAATTTGTACTTTTCAGTTATATTACATAGCGATCAGATACGGTTTTTGTGCTATTTCTACTTTTTTGGTATGTACTGTCATTTTCTCAGTGTCCTACTATATGGTCAATTTCTGTGACAACTGAAAAGAAGAAAGTTTTTCAATTAATCTACCTTATTAAGGGGCACAGCAGTTTTATGTCTCTACCTCTTTCCTCCACACGAAATTCATGTTAAAAGTCAAATATTTTTATAGTTTTGGCATGGGGTAATAGGACATTTCACCCTCACCACTGTCATGCAACTGTGCTCATATTGGTCCTATATGACATGTCACTGTCAGTGAATTAAAGAAGCTTAGCGATGACAGGGAATTTAAAAGGCATCTAAGCTAACCTCCACTTAGGAATTTCCTTCACAGCAGCCTCAAAAGATGTTCAGGTGGATGTAACTTGAATTATTACCATGCCAGAGAACTCAGCACATTGCTGAAGTTGTGGCATGTGTGGCCTCTATCAGGCACTCAAGGATTAAGATTGTATTAACTGGCTACCACCATGAGGACTGCATTACCCAACGCACTTTGGGGACACACAAGAGAAGGATGATATTACATGTGTGCTCTAGAGCTGTGGTCCCCAAACTGTGTGCCTTCAGGCACTGCAGTGAATTTCCACCATGAGGTATTTAAGATTTTGGAAACATGATATACAACATCTGTCAGGCCCCCCACACAAACTACTAGATCAAAGTAGTTTACAGCTTCCACATTAGTTTTTGCTACAATCATTCTGATGATCTCATATCTTTGCAAAATTAGGGTTCTGGCAGTCATTTTATAAAAGTATTATGTGAAAATCAACACAGAACAGCAAAGGAGTTTGGCAGTGTCCCATCTAATTCCAAGGTTTGGGAAGCTGTGCAGAGCCCAACAGAAGCAAACATCCTATTAGTAAATAACTGCTTATTTCAGAATAAAATGATATTATCTTTCAATTTACGTGCAGTATTTTTTCGAGTAGTTACTCAATTGTTAGGACATAGCTGCTTGCTAAGTTGTTTGGTCCTAACTACTTAATGAATGGAACTGTTATGTTTTTCTTTGGGCCTAGGGATTCCATGAAGTAACTCCTGAGACTCCAAGAGCACCGTGAACCGACAGAGCTGGAGAACTCTGGTGGCTCACAGCTGAGTTTCAGAGACCAGAAGTCATGCCAGTGATGTAATCGGGATGTGAACAGTTAGCCTTACACATTCCCTGAAACAGCAGACATTTCAGGAGTTAGACTGGAGGGAGCACAGCTTAGGACAGAGTCTAACAGGTGGGACTGGCCTGCCTGCTGAGAAGTGGGAAGGGCTGAACACGGACAAGAGAAGGGCCTTTACACGACCAAAGAGGGTTGGGAATGAATATGGCCTGTTCTGGTGACAGTGAAGACACTGGTCTGGCCGGGGGCCTTGGAAGAGCAGCTGAGGACACGGTGGGGTGGAGTTTGGTCATAGGAATGATGCAGTAAAAACCAGTGTTTTAGGAAGATTAATCCTAGTGGGGATAATAGATGGACTGGAGGGATGAGAAGGTAGGAAATTCTATCACCTGAAAAAGCAATTCTCCTACACAGTCCAAGCCTGATATAATTCAGAGCAGGTGGTGGTCCCTTCCTGCAACGCAGCATGACATAGGGGACCACACTGCAGAGTTCCCCAAACTGTAGTTCTTGACTGCAAGAATTGCATTCCTTGATTGTGTGCTTGGAAAATTGCTGTTTAAGGATTCTCTCTAACTGGGGCATGCTGGAATCAACTGTTTAGAAATTCTGCTTGGAGACCATAGCCTTCCTCCTAGGAAAGCAGGTAAAATGAGGGACTAAATACGGAATAGAGAAAAAAATACTGGATAGAGACTTGGAGTTGAATCTCCATTTGACCACAAAGAGTGGGCCGTGGCCCTGGCTTCTTATTCTTAAAATGAGGGCTCTATGATTTGAGATGCAAAGAAATACTAAATTGCCAAAGAGGGCTCCGATCCACCTGATGGCTGAGGTTCAATTTCTTTGTGTACTGATAAGGAGAGCCAAAATTGTGGTTTTAATATTTCATTTCGATTTGCATGAAGCATTTATACCAACAAAGGACTCTATATTATTGAAATACCATAACCTGGGCTGCTGTAAACTATTATTACTGTAATAGCAGTGAATCTATACAACAGACAGGAATATTGGCAGACTTCTGGGGAACAAACTGCAGCCTCATGTACCAAAGTTGCCCCACGATGATAACTCACAGACAACATTTAAAATAAAAATTAAGCCACTGACCTGCTTTGGATCTTGAGGGAACAAACATGATCTGTACAACCTACGTTAAGACAGGGTAGGAATGTCCAGGTATGGCGGGGTGAAGACGGTGGAAACTCAGCGGGGGCAGAAAAACTCAGAACTTGAAATAATTATGAACACAAGAAATAAAGGCTGCGTCAGAAAGGACATGAGGAAAGTCCTACGGAGTTTTGTTTAATTCAAGGAGTAACTTTATTTTTCCTTTCTAGCTTCAGGAGGAATGGCACTGTGCCTTAGAGAATTTGCCCATAAAGCACTCCTGATTCTTTACTCAGACTGCGTATAAGGTCAAATGAGACGGTATTTGGGACCCCCTACGGTGATAGGATTCTTAAATGTCAGGACTTGGTGATGAGTCACAGAAGCGGCCTCTGGCTTTTTCAATAGCCACTGGATATTCCGGTCTCTCTGATAGCCCTGAAATGTCTTTCTAGAGGCACTGGTCTAGTGGCGGCACGAAGCTCCAGCCTCAGCAGCCCCCAGAGAAGACCACGGTCAACACGGCCACAGCCAGCCTTTGCTGCAGTAGGGAGGCTGTGGTTGCTTTACAGAGGAGGAGGAGGGGGAAGAGAAAACATTCTCTCATCCTTGGGAAACTTGCAAAATGACTTCCCTACAGGAGTTTGTGCAAGGAAACTCTCTACCTCCCGCCCCTGCTCCCAGGTCAGTGAACCCATTCATGGATTAGGAAGTGACCCGCAAGCAACAGTGTGAGGAGAGGGGCGCGGCGGGGGAAACGCTCGGAGAGAATGCTGTATCCTGTTTAACTTGGCCTTGCCAACGCCAAACCCTTCTCTGTGAATGTTTCTTTAGTTGAAGAGCGATAACATCCTCCTTCCAATGGCCTCTGCTCTCACAGAACGGGCTATTCTCCATTCTCGTGAAAACACTCTCACCATCACTGAGCCGCTCCTACAGCCACCGCCAGACGCGGAGGAGGCCCTGACTGACTCGCATCTCAGGGCCGCCTTGTGCAAGTCACTGGAAGCACACGTGCGATGCACACGCACAAGGTCAGACTGACAGGCAGCCTGGCTCCTTACAGTGCAATGCCCACTACATGCACTTTGCATCTCGCTGTTGCCTGTTCAGTTAAGGGGAAATGATGGGTGAATGGGGGAAGTAAAACTAAACTAGATAAAGTGTGCTGGTGGCCTGAACTAAGGAAGAGTTCTCGAGAGCCATGCTTACGAACAAGGGCAAAACTGACACTCGGTGCCCGCGGCTGCTAGAAGGACGGCAGAGAGTTTAGAGAGTTAGCGTTAGTAGAAACCCCAGACGCCCCATGTGGCTGCAGGTGGAAAAGGAAGCCTCGTGTCCTAAGAAGGCGCCTTTCTCCCAGAGTCTTTAGGAACTTGCCTGCGGTTTGGTGTGGGCACCTTACTCTCTATCGACCAACACAGAAAGAAGGTGACATCACCAAGGCTGTGGGATCAGGGTCTCTGACACCTGTCTCCCTGCATGAGACCATGTGAGAGCACGGGGGTCCGAGGACTTCAGTGCCTGTCTCCCCGCAGGACTATGCACCTTACCTCACCCCCAGTAAAAACCCTGAGCAGCGCACAATGGCCTGCAGCAGCAAACCCGTCTGCATCTCCAGCCTGGGCCTTCTCTGTCGCCCCACCTTATCAATCCGAACTTCTCTCTCGTCATCTCCCACCCCTCACCTCACTCCCCATGCATGTCTACCTCCAAGCCTTCAATCACCTTGTGCTCCTTAATTCTGTCCGCATGTCAAGATCCATGACAATCCCTGCCCCCTTCCAGCCCAGGGCCGGCGTACCAGAGCCTGGATTGCGTGCTACCGTGGAATAGCAGGCGTGGACGAGGCCTTGCAGAGCATCTGTTCCACACCTCCACGGAGGGCACACACTGCTCCCACAGTCCCTCTGATGAGCAGCTGCTGGAGCTCTACGACTGGCGTGCGGGATGTCCTCCACACCCGCAGGGCCACGAGCCCACCTCCTCCATTCTGCCCGACAAATTCAAGGGCGGGTAACAGAACTAGAGACTCTTCTCTGTGAGTGCCCGCTACTCCCTGCTCGGCCCTGGAGCACAAGTCGCACTTGCCCCACAGGTGGGACAGCCGTCTGGTATCTGCGGATGGGACAGGGCACCCCTCTGGTTTCCTCTTCCTCCACCTAACTGCTCATTCTTTTTTTTTTTTTTTTTTGTGGTACGCGGGCCTTTCACTGTTGTGGAGCACAGGCTCCGGACGCGCAGGATCAGCGGCCATGGCTCACGGGCCCAGCTGCTCCACGGCATGTGGGATCTTCCCGGACCAGGGCATGAACCCACGTCCCCTTCATCGGCAGGCAGACTTTCAACCACTGCGCCACCAGGGAAGCCCTGCTCATTCTTTTATCCGAGGATGTTCCTGGTAACATGGTTCCCGATGCCAGTCCTCCACGTCCCTCGCTTCTGTAGGTGTGGTGATCTGAAGTCAACCCGCCAGATGTGGGTTCTGGCCACTCGGTTCCTAGAGACGGAGCTTCACAGTGCAGAAGCGATCTGTGACGCCCCTTCACACTGCTTCACTCGTACTGTGCTCACAAGCGTTGAAAACCTCTTTTCACTGGTTCTGTTTATTGCATCTCCCACATCCTATGCTCATGGAAACTTTTTTTTTAAAAAAGATCTAAGGACTTACACATCTGCCTGTTGTACTTCAACTTTTTAGGTTCAGCCTCAGGTCTGTCATGATATCTTTAGGTCCTGATTTTAGTGCTCTTTCCTGGCTTAGCACCACCCCTGAATGTGGCAGATGTACCAATTTTGTCCTAATCTAAATCATGGATAAAAATGCTGAAAAAGACAGTTTTTGAGGACTGAACCTTTTTGGCATATCACCTTCCCTTTAGGTTGTGAACTGTGCTTTGTGCAATACTGTGCATATAATAAATGATTAAATATAACTGTTGAATTACACCAAATTCGACTCCACATCAAAGAATATTATAATTATAATATATTTTTATGGTAATGATGGAATCCATCTTGATTCTTTCTTGCTGGTTTCATCTTCTCTTTCTCTCTCTAAACCTCCCTGTCTCTTTAGCTCACAGAACTCTGGGAACACGATGTAGCCTGCAAAGCCCAAGGAATAAACATGTCAATAACATGTTCCTTCAATCCTCTTGTAGAGTCTATCCTGATTGGCTGCAAAGTCAGTCTGTAGAAAACCCATTGCATTAAAGCAGATAACATCTGTGAATCCTCTGATTTCCTGTTTGGCTCCAGTGTCAATATAATAATAGCTTCTTGTAGATATTTTTACTGTAGGATAAACAGACTAAGCTCCACTTTTAAATACAAGGATTTGAGTGTGGCGGTACACGCCGAAATGGGGGCTTCTGTGGGCCTCCTGTAAAATAATCCTCCCCTCGTATTCCTCAAGATGGTCAACAGCAACATGTTGAAAGGGGAGTGTAATGCCGCTAGCGGTCTTCAAATGCATTTCCCATCCCCAAGAAAACGCAAAACGTAAGCAGGGGAAAGAAAAACTCTCCTCTGACAGAAAATGGAAAGCAGGAATCTATGCACTTTCGGAGCTCAGTGGATACTGGATGATTCTAAGAACCATACTCTTATTTAGCTTAGAAAACACTCTACTGTGAGGTCTGAGCACCAGGAAAACAGGACTAAGGTCCCGGGGGCCTGTTTCTCTTCTCTTCCAGACTGTGGGATTAAGCATGACTGACCAGAAAGGAGAAAGACGGGTGCTGGATGGGGGGCAGAGGGTGTACTGGAACATGTGGGGGACGAGAGGGCAGGAAAAGCATTTCTAAAATGATCACTACTTTCTTTTTGGTCACAATAGGCAATAATTAATCTTGAATTCTTAAATGATATTAAGTAGGAAGGTGAGTAGGACTTACGGGTGGGCATAGGTGGAAAAAAGTTGAGGACCCAAACTAAGGTGATAGATTAGTGATCCTTGGGGGACTGAGTGCAGAGGGTTCAAGGGAAGCTCTGGAGTAACTAGAAACATTCTGAATCTCAACCTGGATGGTACTTACACAAGTGTATAGCTAATAAAAATTCACTGAGGTGTACACCTAAGATTTATACATAATTGAGATTTAATTGTATATAAATTATAGAATCCTCAATAAAAAGTTAAAAAAAATTAGAAGGATTGAGAGCACTGGCTTAGTAGCCCGGCACTAGCTATCCCTTTTAACTCATGGAAGGGTGTTCACAAGATGGCAAAGGATATTGTTAACTTCGGAGGCTGGTAAATTGTACCACCAATCAAAGTCATCTTCCAACAAACTGGATAGTAGCTCTTGGTGAGGCCTGATGCAAGACCAGACTGTCCCGTGGAGCTGGGAGGAGCAGTGTGGATCCACAAGGAAGGAAGGGTGACAGTCGCCAGACACAGCTTTTCACACCTTGGGGACGAGGGGCCCACTGGGGCCAAGCTACCTGCCACAAAGACAGGTCTGAGGTAACAGTATCTTTCTTTACTGCTGGCTTTAGACTGAGGGACAAAGAGGTCAAATCAAAGGGTATCAAGGGGAAGAGATTCTAATCCAAGGGAAAGGTGGTAGGTCTGGTGGGAAGCGAGACGGTGAGGCCTCGGGTCCTAAGAGAGCAAGAGGCCCAGACGTCAGACACTGAGCACCACTGTGTTTCCACAGCTGTCGCTGGCGCCGGGCCGGGGGCTGAGGGGTGGGCCGTCTCCCCTCTCACACAGCATCAACATATTCATAGCATGAACTTCCCAGCCCAGTTCAAAGGCAGGCAGAGTGGGAGCACAGTCTAGAGAGTGAGCAGAGAGGGGACTTGGTACCAGGAGAGGGAGAAAGGATCTCAGGAGATGGTTGCGTGTTCCACATGTGCAGGACGAAGGGCTCTCTGGAGCCTGGCTCAGACATCCATTGCGTTACGGTCCTTGGACTGTCACGAAAGTCTCACAAATGTTTGTACGTTTGGCCTGACAACCCTACAAGGTGGGCATCTTCACTGCAATTTTGAGGATAAAGACATGGCAGTCCACGAAGATGAGATGATCGACCCTGTCATACTACCGGCCGAAGGCAGAAGCAGGAACCAGGGCCTGCAGGCCAGGGTTTTCTCCACTTTAGCAAGCCTCAGAACAGGATCTGAATCTGTTCTCCAGGCTCAACGAAGCTCCAGTCATGTTTGGGCACTGCGGTATGGACATGAAGTCTGAGGCCTAACTCGGGAGTTCAGTTCATTAGTTCACAGTTCATTAGTTGAGACTCTGTTTTTACTTCTGTTGTAGAGCATAATTATTTGTTAATTACGATCTTACAAAGTATTCCGATAATAGGAGATGTCAGTGGAATCATGACCTCAGAATTTGCTATGTGAAATACAAGAAATGTGGAATTCTAGGTTTCTGTGGTGAATCACACACACATATTTTGATATAGAATATATGAGAAACTTATAGCAAATAATTAATCTTGACTAAAGGAAAAATGCAAGAACCCTAATTTTTTTTATAATGGTAAACTATATATAACAAAATCTACCATTTTTAAGTGCACAGTTCAGTGGTAAGTATACTCTGACACTGCTGTGCAACCATCACCACTACCCATCTCCAGAACTTTGTCATCATCCCAAACTGACACTCTGCCCCCTTTAAATGCAAACTGCCGTTATCTGTTCTCAAGTAGTGGCTTCCACAGCACTTTGCCCAGAGCACATGCTTAGGAGATGCTTGTTGAAGAAGAGTGAGATTTACAGGTGTACAAGAAGACCAACTATTATATAAATAAAAGAGATTAAAGTGAATATATTTTTCCATAACTAAAAACTAACAGCATCGTAGCCAAGAAGCGTTAAGAGTAATTTACAACTTGTTTACACTTCTGGCATCAACTCTAATCACCTATTGTGACCAAGACCTCCTGCTCTCTTTAGATGCACTAGCAGGTGACAGGGACGGCTAATGGTGGGGGTGGGAGAGAAGAGACACCTGGCCAGCTGGCACTCCGGGCTAGTTGTTGAACTCTCACCTAGTGGACAGGGACACGGTTCTCTCCTAGGCAAGCCTCCTTTGACAGACTTGTGTGACTTGGCAATGACCCTGTGATGGAAATTCACCGAGAAGCCTGGATTTCAAGTCCTGGTGAGCAGAGCTTTCAGAGGTCTTCTGTACAGAAGCAGCCTAGCGAGGAGGCAAGCCTCCCCAATCCCCTTCGGGTGAAGTTAGAGAAGCAAAGAAACACGGATTGCAAGGCTGCTTACCGACTCTGGCACTGCAGAAGCATGGAAAGCCTGAACAAATGGGCCCTTCACTTCCGAATCTCCTAATCTGGTAAAGGCACACGGCCCTAACTGAAAAGGGCTGGAGGTAGACGATTTGTTGGAGGGAGGTTAGCTAGGTTTTCAAAAACTGACCAAGGGACCAGGCAGGCACACATACAGCAAATGGCCACTGTGCCACTGGTTGGCCTCCCTTGACTTTCTTTGGCTAAAGAATAATTAAAGAAACAAATTTTACTGGAAAAAAAATTATCCATTAGGATCTGTGGTGCTCTCTGTGGTCTATGACTCATCTGACAATTGCTCTTCCACAGCTTTTCCTTTGCTTCCTGGAGAACACGCCTTACCCGATGCTTCATACTCAAAACCCTAGGCTGGGAAGGTGATTCTGAGCTGGCGGACTTGGACTGGTTCGGAGATGCTCTGTTCCAGAGATGGGACCAATAAACATCTGGGCTTTGGAAGCGACTTTCTGATGTTTGGATTTTGTGCTGGCACCAGCCCCTGGGTTTTAAGCACTTTGCTGTCATACGGTGTGCGGCCTTTCCAAGAAAAACTCTATAAAATGAAAATACTTTATTGCCACGGCCTTTGACTTCTTGAGAGTCACACAAATACTGTAATCTCTTGCAACATTTAATTTAATTTAAACTCGGTTCACCTAAATAAAAAAATTAGCTCTGAATCTGCCCATTTCACCTCTTAAAAAGCACCAGTCTTCTCTATGTTTCACTGTTTTGTTTGCTATGTGCCAAACTGTTATTTCACATATGTGAAAAGACAATTGGCATCAAGTCCACATGAACTAAACTACTGGCAAAGGCGATGCTGGAGCTTGCCATTGAGAAGATTAGATTCCCAAGAAACTCCTGTAGCAGCATCCAATATCCACAAACTGAAAAGTGTGCGTGTAAATACACACATACTCATTCAACTGAAAGACGCTGCCTCCCCGCCTCCAAGTTCAGGTAGTATCCTATTAGTGGTTTAATTTACCCTGAGCTTCAATATCGCAGTTGTACAAATAAATACGTTAAAAAAAATGTGCATTGATTAATAAGATAAATAGGAAATTGAGAATTTATTTTTATTCAGCTGTGAGCTTGCCCACTTCAGTCAGTCATCTTTCTTATTTGCTTAATAAACAAGATGATTCACACTTTCCCCGTAAATAAGATCAGGTTAGGGTGGGCGGGGAGGGTAGGAGGGACACTTTTCTTTTGAATTTTCAATTAATGTTTTCCTTTACTTTAAAGACTTTTTTCTCTTTAAGTCTGCTCCTTTGCAGACTGTTTTGCCTTTGCACTCACAGATTCAAATATGGAGCTAAACCAGGAGGGAAATGGAAAATTTTATTATCCAGAACTGTGGTAAATAAATGGTTGAATACTTCAAGGTAGTTGAAAACTGTGCTCCCTGGAACCCTGGATCCTGAGTTGCTCATGATAACGCAGCCGTGGTGGCCATGCCACCAGAGCAAGCATCTTTTATTTGTGCCTGTCCCATCCCTTCAGCGCCCTGCCCTTAGATCACACTATTAAGGGGTCTCTGGCGCACAAGAATGACTACAAGTAAGGTTAGGCAATCACCTGAAACTCAGTCAGACACTTTTTCAACTCAGTCTCACAAAGGTGGACTATTTCTAAAAGAAACATGGAGATCCACACTTTGGGGAAACATGTAGAGAATGCTGTTTAAGTTTGGATCCTTCAGATTTTCACATTCATTTTCTTTTTTAAAAAATATGTATTTATTTTTGGCTGCGTTGGGTCTTTGTTGCTGCGTGCGGGCTTGCTCTAGTTGTGGCGAGCGGGGGCTGCTCTTCGTTGCGGTGCGCGGGCTTCTCACTGCGGTGGCTTCTCTTGTTGCAGAGCACAGGCTCTTGGAGCGCGGGCTTCAGTAGTTGTGGCACATGTGCTGAGTAGTTGTGGCTCGCGGGCTCTAGAGTGCAGGGTCACTATTTGTGGCGCATGGGCTTAGTTGCTCTGTGGCATGTGGGATCTTCCCGGACCAGGGCTCAAACCCGTGTCCCCTACATTGGCAGGCGGATTCTTAACCACTGTGCCACTACGGAAGTCCTTCATTTTCTCAAATAATTGTTGGTTTTCTTAGTCATTGGGGTACCACCTATAGGAACATATCAATGTCTCTGACAGGACTGTTAACCACAGGACTTTATCTTCTCTACCTTACACCCAGGGTAACATGTGATCCAAGCTTGGCCCATCACGTGGTGCCATTTCCTTGGCAACAGTAATTAGTCCAGGGGGTGGGTGTATGACCCACGCAGAACCAATCAGAGTCCTTCCCTGAGACTGATTTATGAATGATGGAAGACACAGTGTTGCTTTCCACTGGAGCTGTTCAGCTAAGAAGGTGGGAATCTGGGGCGACTAAGGGCCATGGTTCCTGACACAGAGGGAAGCTGGAAGCCCATCCTCAGAATGAGGCCAAAGCACAGGCAGGGTCAGCTGAGAAATGGACAGAAAGTCTCAGAGGGACTGAATCCTAGTTCCTAACCCTGAGGCCTGGTTCCTGCAGCTCTTCCTTTAATCCTATAAGCAGTTCCAGTAACATTCCAGCTACATAAGCCGGGAAAGTTCCTCTTTGTTAAGGTTGGTTAGGATTAGGTCTTTGACACTTACAACTAAAAGAGTTCTGAATAATGCAGGGGCCCTTCTTAATCTGGGAATCACACCCATTACTAAGTTCTTCAGTGATTAATGGCTTCCCAGCTGTCTGTTAATGAAAGCCACTTAACTTTTATACCAACTTTTTGTTAGCGGCATATCATGTCAATGTATATGTCAAGAAAGAAATGCTGGAACTTTAGAATGGGAAAAAATGCTTGTGTTAAAAAAAGCAGAATTATATTAATATACTTCTGCACATTTAGCATTTCTCAGCACATGGGGAAACATTCATTACTGAGTATATTTACTGACTCAGGAGTTTGAAGCACAAAAATTCTAATCCACATCTTATTTTAACACCACTGTTCATCTGCCTTGTGAAACAAAAGAGGCCAAGAACCACAATGGGGAAGAATAAAAGAAAACCTTCCATTCATAGGAGTGCTTGATTCTTCCTGTCCATATGTTTAGGTTCTGCTTCTTCCCCTCCAGAGCTGAACATCATAGAGATGCTGGCAGGTACTAACATGCTCCCTTTTAATTATACCACCAAATTGCTGCAATAACTGATTGCCAGTTAAATAATTATAATCAAGTGGCCATTGTGCATAACAATCATTTAATGACTGCCATCCCAAAACACTATAATAAAGAGAGCTTTAATGAAGAAATCTGGAAAGGGGCCAGGGTTTTATGGCGGTTTGCTTAAAGGGAAAGACAGCCATAATCTGTATTTAAGATTAAAAGAAGACTTTAATCCAGATGCTCGACATTAAACAAGGGAGTGGAGTCATGTTTTGATCAAAAGTTACTGCATGCATAAAAGAAGTAATGTAAATGTTCTTTTAGGAATTAAAAAAAAAGCCTCCAGTAAATTATATAAAGGAAGTGTTCGTAACCATTTGCTTTGGAAAAAAATGAAAAGGAAGAACATCTGATTTTCATTTTGGACAAGAATACTTAGCTAAAATAAAATAAAAGGGAACAGGATTTTATTTGATTTCTATAATATCACTGAAAACAAGGGAGCTGCCATTCAAGCTACCTTGTACCAGTAATCATTCTCCTACTGACTCTATTTTTTACCCTCACTTCCCTAGGCCAGGCCTGAATCTTTGGGAGGTGTAATTACATTCTCACACAAAGTCCTAACTGAAATGGTTTTGATGATCTCAGCTCTAGCAAACAGTAGTTCTCATCTGAGGGGAAAAAAACAAAACAAAACAAAAATCTCACCACATAAAACTCAGATCAACTGGCAGCTACCGCCACTGCTGATGCATGGAATATTTGGCTAACAAATTAAGACTGCAATTCCTAGAATTGCAGCCATTTTCTACAAACTGCTATGTAGCCTGGCCAATGACAAACACCAGAGCCTCCAGATTTTGCTAGAGTGATTGCTGGGAGAAAACTAAAAGCAACATAAGTCCTCTCAAGGAAGAATAAGAGGGAAAAAGCAAAACCAAACCAAAATAGTTCCTAGAGATATAAATAGATATAGACCAGATATGGGCTCCAACAGCTTTCCTAATACCCCAGCATAAAGGAACAGGACCTGACCCTAGTTACGTGCCCACAGAACACCCCAGCCCTTAGGAAATCCTGATGATGGCTTGGGGCTATGGAAAGACCCTGAGAGTCTGAAGAAAACAAACCACACCTGGGATCATTCTTGTCCCAAGGTGAACATTCAGAATGGAAGAAAACTGCTCTGGAGCTCTTGAGGTGCCCCAGCCTGTCCAGGTTCCGGGATGTGTGTGACAGAGACCGATGAACCAGGGTTAGGAAAATGTCCCCACTGGCCTGCCTGTCTGGGGTAGAGGACACAGGTCAGGACAGATTTCCTAAGACCATTTCAGCTTAAAATTGACCTAGGAGAAGGTGTAGGATTTCAATTATGACATCAGAACTTTCCCTGATATTCTAAGTTAAGGGTATTAACAAATTCTCCTTCAAGAAGTCCCCGATTTTGAACCCCCTTACACTGTTGGTGGGAATGTAAGTTGATGCAGCCACTACGGAAAACAGTATGGAGGTTCCTCAAAAATCTAAAAACAAGAGTTGCCATATGACCCAGCAATCGCATTCCTGGGCACATACCTGGACAAAACTATAACTCAAAACGACACATGCACCCCAATGTTCACTGAAGCACTATTTACAATAAACAAGACATGGGAACAACCTAAATGTCCATCAACAGATGAATGGATAAAGAAGATGTGGTGCATATATACAATGGAATACTACTCAGCCATAAAAAGGAACAAAATGATGCCATTTGCAGCAACATGGATGGACCTAGAGAGTATCATACTAAGTGAAATAAGTCAGAAAGAGAAAGACAAATACCATATGATATCACTTATACATGGAATCTAAAATATGACACAAATAAACTTATCTATGAAAAAGACTCACAGAGAACAGACTTGTAGTTGCCAAGGTGGAGGGGTGGTGTGGGAGGGATGGAGTGGGAGGATGGGGTGAGCAGATGCGAACTGTTATATATAGAATGGATAAACAACAAGGTCCTACTGTACAGCACAGGGAACTATAGTCAATATCCTGTGATAAACCACAATGGAAAAGAATATGAAAAAGAATGTATATATACATATAACTGAATCACTTTGCTGTAGAGCAGAAAGTAACACCACACTGTAAATCAACTATACTTCAATAAAATAAATAAATAAATAAAATTGAAGAGAAAGAAGTCCCCGATTTTTAGTCTGCGTTAGAGGTGTTCCCTCAGCCGCCCGGCTCCTCCCAAGATGCTCACAGGTCTGGCCACCTCCTCTACATTCAGGTCTCAGTTCGGAAGCCGCCTTCTCACAGGGACCGCCACCAACCCACCAGTCTAAGTTGTCTAGCTCCTGACCTCTATTCTCTCCACTTCCCTCCCCACCCCAGTTCATTCTAATCCAATACCCTGTTTTGTTTTCAGCTTTGTGCTCATCACTAGCTGAAGGTTTCTTTTTCCGCTTGCTTGTGGAACTAAGATGTAAGCTCCTGCAAAACATGGAGCCTTGTGTGCCTTGACTACCACTGTATCCCCAGAGCTTGGAAGGGGCCCAGCACTCAAATGAACATGCTGTCTCCTCCACAGCCTTGCACACAGGCTGCCACTTCCCAGGCACTCAGCCAGCTGCAGCTGAACTGCACTGCACTGAATTCAACCAAAGGGCAGATAACTAGGGCACAGATAAAAATCCAGCCTTGGCCACTGTCTTGCCGTATCAGATGTATAATGAAGGGCTCATAACTGGGACCTGTGCTTATCAAGGACTTCATAGGACCAAAAAGGCAGTGGACATGAGCGTGAACACATGTAAACATATTTAGGGCTCACCAATATTTCTGGGTTCAAAAGAAGTGCGAGGAGACACAAATGCCTAAATTCACAGCACAGAACAGCTGATCACACTGTGAAACCGGGGCCAAGTTTACATTTAAAACAAAGTCTTGATTTAAATTTATATATATATGCCAGTCAGGTTCAGAGAGAAGGAGAGTGGGAACTGGAGGCAGAATTCACCATTTTCTGAACTTGAATAGCACCATAAACCACACTGTATCACACAGCACTTAGCAATGATCCTATCTTAAATTTACTCTCATTCTTTCAAATGTGTTAGTCTTATTCCTTCCACTACAGGTAAGAAATTGGATCTTATATTTTTCCAGTATGTTAGCACTCCTAGCCTAATTTGTGGAGAATTAACTTTGAAGGTTACCAGACTCAGAACTGAATTCCAAGGTCTTCTACCAGTTCTAAGACATTTGGCAAATTATTTATCCTCTCTTAACCTTAATTTCCATATCTTTTAAGTAGTGATATTGATACCCATCCCACAAAGGGTTGCTATGAGAAATAAATGGGATTATTTGCAAAAAAAAAAAAAGTCCTACTGATGTACTTAACAGAAAGTAGGTATTCAAAAAATTAAAATTTCCATTTGGGTAGACGGTAGAAGCTCAAAATGCACTAAATAGGTGGCAAACAAATTGGGGTGGAAAGCACGCCAGGAAACAAGTATATGAAGAGTGGCAGGAAAAAAACAAGTTAGCAATTGGAAGACACAAAACATGGCCCAAACTGCCATGGTGTTTTGTTATTATTCCCCACATAAGCAGGATCTGCAAATATTCCTATTTTATGGCTTCACCACAGTGACACGTGGCAATCAGAGCTGCGTATCAATCAGAAAGTCACCGAATATGAGAACTCATTGGTTAACAGCCAAAAGAAATAGGAAAGTATGTTCCTGAGAACAGTATTTACTTTATTTATTTATTTTATTATTTATTTATTTATTTATTGCTGTGCCGCAGCTTGCGGGATCTTAGCTCCCTGACCAGGGTTTGAACCCAGGGCCATGGCAGTAAAAGTGCCAAGTCCTCACCACTGGACTGCCAAGGGAACTCCCAAACAGTATTTACTTTAAATCTATATAGTATCAGAGAATTCACGGCAGGATTCCAATTTTAAAAACACTGGCATTCCTTGATCTTATCAAGAAACGCAAGTCATCATGAAAAACTCTTGTGTTCACATCACTCCATTCCAAGGCTCCGACACAAACACTGGAGCTGCTGGACCCATCACAAAGTCTAGGGTGAAAATTCAGTCAAAGAAAGCAGTAAACTGGCTATTTTTAATAATCCTGGGGGACAGATATTTACGAAAAAAAAGAAGACAAGGCCACCTGCTTGGGGTCCATCACACCATTTAGCTCTTGGAAATAAGAGAAACATTAGCAACAACAACAAAAAGGAAAAGTAACTGTAGTGGACAGCTATCACTCTGCCTACTCAGACTGTGGCATCTTTATCCCCGTGAAAAATCATACCAGTTTTCTAATTTCTTACCAATTTCTCCCTGACTCTCAGGGCATGTGATGTAGGTGGGTCATTCACCCCATGTAACACTGGTGATGGGAACATATCCCAGATCTGACCAGTGAGAGTTACCCCCTGCCCCACCACTGTGACTGAGCCGTCAGTGACCAGTAAAGCAGGACACGCGCCAGCGCCCCTGGGAACAAGGCTCCCTTTCCATGGGAGTCGCTAAGCCCGGGGCTCCCAGTGCCAACTTGGTCTCATGAGGAGACAGCCTGCCTCAGAACAAAGCAATGCAGAAAACAGCCAGGCAAAGGAAAGAAGGCAGAAAGGTCACTATTGACATTTTTTGAAAACTTGGATCTAGTAGTGCCTAAGGCTAGAACTATCCATGAATTTTTCAAGTTACTTGAACAAATAAATCCCCATGTTTGCTTAAATCTCTTTGAATTAGTGTCGAACTTTCAACCAAGAGAGTGTGACTGATACAGGAAGTAATCTTGTAGAGTTTAATCCTAAAGGACTTATCTAAAAAGGCAGCCTGTGAAGCACTTTTCTGAGTTCTCTTAAAAAAAAGTTAGAGTAGAACATGTGAGATGCTGGGGAACCACCAGCATTTCTTTCTTTCTTTTTTTTTTTAATTTTTTTTTTATTCATTTATTTTTGGCTGCGTTGGGTCTTCATTGCTGCGCGCGGGCTTTCTCTAGTTGTGGCGAGCAGGGGCTACTCTTTGTTGTGGTGCGCGGGCTTCTCATTTTGGTGGCTTCTCTTGCTGCGGAGCATGGGCTCTAGGCGCGCCGGCTTCAGTAGTTGTGGCTCGCAGGCTCAGTAGTTGTGGTGCACAGGTTTAGCTGCTCCGCGGCATGTGGGATCTTCCCAGACCAGGGCTGGAACCCATGTCCCTTGCATTGGCAGGCGGATTCTTAACCACTGCACCACCAGGCAAGTCCCCACCAGCATTTCTTGAGCCAGCAATTCCATTTAACCAAATACAAATGGAATATAAATGAGACAAGTGCACTGTGAGGTCACTGTGGACAGAAGGAGAACTTCTATTCTCTACGTCCCTGATCCTTCATCTTCACCTCCCATCAAACACATTCACTCATTGTTTCAAAAATGTTCTTACTAAGCACCAAGTATGTGTCAGGTATTATGCTAGGTACTGAGGATACAGAGATGATTAAGACATAGTTCTCATTCTCAGGAAGCTAATGAATAATTATGATCCAGGGTGACAAATGTGAGAAGGGACCCTTCAGGAAGGATGAGTATGCGTTTGCCAGGTGGGGAAAACAAGAGCAAAGGGGCGGTGGAAAGCGTGGGAGGTCCAGGGCGGGAGGTAGGCTGGAGCCGGGCTGTAAGGGCGTCTGCGACTGCCTGTGAGGGGCTGACCTGATCCTGAAGCCAAACTGAGCCTCTGGAAGTCCCTGAGTAACTCTGTGCGCCACCAAAGGCCTGGTAACCTTTGTGGAGGGTGGACTGGACGGGACAGAGACTGAAGGCAGGACTTACTGGGGCCTGTGGTCATCAATGGGAAATGGCCATGGGGACTCTGGTGGAGAAAAGCTCAGACTGGAGTAGAAGGCAAGAGTCTACAATCCTAACTCAAAAAGCACTGAAAACCAATCCCATGTCGATGACTTGAGAAGAACTCTGGTCTAGGGCATTAGCTGCATCTTAAAGGACAAAGACTGAGTCAGAGTAATATGGGGAGTGGGTAATAAATGCCTGTGCCTTCTCAGACTCTGGGTCTCAGCTCCTCCATCCTAAGTTCTCTCCCCACCCTAAATCTGATCCACCCACAGAGCTCTGCTTCAGGGAAGGCCACTGCTCCATATCTGCTGGTAGATTGTTGGGTGCCCCCTTGCCACGGATCCTACACTTGTATTTTAGACCTGATCACTCACGACACTTCTCCGAACCACAGCTTCCTCATCTTGAAAGTGGGAAGACTGTCACTTATCTCAGGATAACGATCAAAATAAGAAAAATTTCATAGAGCGCTCTGCACAGAACCTGGCATGTGATAAACACCCCGTACACAGAAGCTGCCACACTCCTGCAGGAGATGAAGTAGACTGCACTACGCGCTACGAAGACACAAAGACATCCTCACGCCAAGCAGCAGCTTCTCACTTGCCAAGGATTTCCAGATCGTACAGTTAACAGAATGTCGCTCTAAGAACAAGGCAGAAGCCCTTTTGTGGTAGTTTAAGCACGTGGACTAACACAAGTGCACAACCTCTGAAGGCCCCTCAGAACTCCGCTCTGGCTGCTGTGAATGGGGCTGGAGGAGACGGGTGTCGGTGCTCCTGGAGGTGGAAACGCAGCTCTCAGCCAGCACTTCCACGGGCGAGATGGTCAAATGTATCACGGTTCCTCGTCCAAGAGTGTGGGAACGGCCAGGGAGTGTTTTGTGACTGAAGGGAGAAACTCCAGACTAACAGATAGGCTTGTTGGTGGTATGGCTCTGCCTTATCCTTGAAGCTGAATCCAGAGATACCTTGTTCATAGAACCTCCTACTACCTTCTTCAACTGGGTCCTCTGCCGACAAGTCAGGACTTGGTTTCCAATGCGCCTGACTTCATGGTTCGTGCAAACAGCAAACTCAGTAAGAGATGAGCGAGCCATAATGCAAAAGCCCAACAAGACTGGGCAGCTGTGCACTGCTTCTGCATTTCCACCCTCAACCCACGCACACAGAGCCTTGAGTGCCAGGGGGCAAAGCTGCAGAGTTTGCAAACACTATAAAAATATATTAGGTCCACTTAAGGCAGGGGTCCCAAACCTATTTTAGACCAAAGATATCTCTCGAGAATTTAATGACACAAATCCTTCCCCCATAAAACACACACATGCGACCTTTTGTATACAACCCCTGGGGGTTCAGGAACCATCCCCACCCCACCCCCTAAGCCCATCTTAGCCCAAGAGGAATTTAGAAGAACCAGTTCATAGGTCTTGAAAGAATGAGGTAGTAAGAGTCCAGAGTTCCTCTTCTCGGGGCTCGGTTTTCTCCGTGACACAGTTCGTTGCCGTGAATGCCACCTCTTCATAGGGAGAGGGCTAATGAATGATGTGACACTCAGAGCCCGAACATTTATCTGTCTGCAGTGCCCACCTCTCAGTGACTGTGGAAAACCTTGGAATCTTAGTGGTTTCCAAGGTGCTGAGTAGATAAAAGTCAAAGCGGATGCTCTGGGGGGGGGGGGTCTGTGGTGGAGAGGGGGGCAAGTGTGGTCTAGGCCCTGGAGAAAGATGCCAGATTCCCTGGGAAGCAGCAAGGAAGCCTGTTCTCCCCTCAGCTCCCCTCTGTCCTTCCACTCTCATTCCTCACTTATGCAGAGGCTGCAGATTCCTAGGGTGATCTGTACCAAATCCAGATGGTTAAAAATAATTCACTAAATACCTTCCTAGATAAATTGAAATCCAAGATCTTTTTGAGTCCTGTCCAGCCATCCCTCAAAGGGCGAGCCGGGCTGAAAGTCATGTTCTTTTCTAGCTGAATCCCTGAGTCAGACTCCTGCCTGTCAATCTTCTGATGTCACAAGTCAAACTGTGCCATCCAAGGCTGAGTAAGCACCTTCAGGAAACAGAAACTCAACTGTAAGAACACACGTATTTCCAAACAGAAAACAACTCTGCCCGGTTTCTAACTCAGCTACTGTATATACATTTAGCCATGACACTGGGAGGGGAACTTCTTACAAACAGAAGTCAAAGGCGAAAAGAATAAATAACAGTAATGTACCAGTCACTATCTTTGGCAAGACATATAAAATGGTAAACAAGACATTACAAAGTCTTTGCCCTTATGGGGACTGTATCTGAATGAGGGCTGGAGTGGGAGACAGAAAATAAACAGAAATTTCAGATAGTGATAAATGCCATTTAGAAAATAAAATAGCGTAAAGGGATAAAGAATGCTTGAGGAACTATTTTTATATACAAATAAAAATACACAGATGAGGAAATGGGGATAACAGAAGTTAGGTAAATTGTTCAAGGCTTCATAGCTAGTAAGTAGTGAATTTAAACTCAGGTCTTTCTGATTCCTCAGTTGTTCATAACTACTACCCTATGCTATCTCTATAGCATCCAGAGAAACCAAAGAATCTGCAGAATAGATAAGGTGAGAGACCACCTTTATTTTGTAAAAGTCCCTCCTTTTGGGACATTAGCAAAATTCTGAGATCTATGAACTCATACGAGTGTGCTACAGGTACCATTTTGATGGTAATGCAACTAACAGTTGAGTTTCTATACATGATATTTAACATACTTTAAACCTTAGAGCCACCCTCTGAGATGGGAATTACCATTCCTATATTTCATAAAAGGACACAAAGGCTCAGAGAGTGTAACCTGTTGAAAAATCATAGAGCTTGTAAGTGTGGAAGCTGCAATCCAGGCCTCATGCCTCTGAGTACATTGCTTTTTCCATTACACCAAGCTGCCTTCCAGAAGACTCCCCAGGGAGCTACATTTTTCTCCCACTGGGAGACAGGGCAGTAACTATCTTGGCAGTGCAGACAGAAAGGAGTGACTGTTCTGCGTCTCCGCCAAGCAAGTATTCATGCCCTTTGCAATATGACTTGGACACAACACCCACCCAAGCTCTAGGAGCTAAGCATTCTAAAATTTGCTGAAGAATTTTTTCACCTTCTCCGAATGGGGTCCAAAATTAAAAGGGGAAAAGCACATTTATGTCTCATTCAGAATTCAAAAAGTAATAAATCCTTCAAGGCCCTGGCAAGTTTCTCTAATCCACTGTAATCATGTTTCCTTGTATAACAAGTCTTGTGATGTCTGAAGCAGCGTCTCACTATAGTAACGGCAGCCTGAATCTTGGAGTTCTTCTTCTCAGGCCTGGGGGATTATTCCATTTTCCACATTAGGAATAAGCCGCAGACTTTAGGTTCTAAAACGGAGCCAGAAATGCTGACTAGAATCCAGATGCCCTAAATGCTATTAGAACTAAATTTTACTGCCTTCTGTGAAAGACACAAATGAAAAGAATGTAGCAACCTCTAGAATACTGGTCCAGAAAGCAAAGCTATGAATAGAGCCAACACAGGTTCTTATGCACTTAGAGGCTCCTTAAAACTACCTGGAGACTTTCCAAATCTCCCCTGCTTCAATCCTTGGCTTTCTAACTTTTACAAAAGCCAAACATACTAGGGATGGAGGATGTACTACAGACTCATCCTAATAAACCATGTTTTCATGGAGATAGCCTTTTACTTTTTTTAAATTTATTTTTTAAAACTTTTTGTTGGAGTATAAGTTGATTTACAATGTTGTGTTAGTTTCTGCTGTACAGCAAAGTGAGTCAGAGGTAGGCTTTTACGTTAAAAAAAAATAGGTTTTCAGAAATTGATTTGATAAAAAATGATTTACCTCTATGGTCAATTACTTCTGTTATTAAAAGAAATACATTTGGGACTTCCCTGGTGGTCCAGTGGTTGAGAATCCGCCTTCCAGTGCAAGGGATGGGGTTCAATCCCTGGTCCCGGAAGATGCCACAGGCCACGGAGCAAATAAGCCTGAGCGCCACAACTCCTGAAGGCCGCGCGCCTAGAGTCCGTGAGCCACAACAAGAGAAGCCACCGCAATGAGAAGCCCGCGCACCACAACAAAGAGCGGCCCCCACTCACCACAACTAGAGAAAGCCCACGTGCAGCAACAAAGATCCAATGCAGCCATAAATCACTAAATAAGTTAATTAATTTTAAAAAAGAAATACATTTATTAAATTCTTTAATGGAAATGACACCCTCATTATACCATTTAACATGAGCAGTGTGAAACAGTATAAATATATATGTCTCACTTCAAATTGCGACTGTTAATTATAATGATGATGATGATGACAGTTGTCCCATTTTTGAGTGCCTACTCTGTGCCAGGAACTGTGTTAAGTGCTGTAAATACATCATTTATTTAATTCTCAGAATTCCCCAACAAAGTTGTTATTATTTCCTTTTTACAGTAAAGGGGCTACGTCTCAGGAAGATTCCACCTCTTGCCCAGGGTTACAGAGCTAGTTAGTGGTGAGCTAGAAGGTGTATACAGGGGATCAGACTGCAGAACCTACTCTGGCATGAAAGGTAAAAGCCCTCTCCCCACTGCAGAAGAGCCATTGCTTCTAGCTACTGTCATCAAATCTTCCTGAACTAAACTTGACTTTCATAGAAATAACTTTCTTTTTGCATTTTTTCACTTGGGGGATATTTACTTAAATGGTATAATTACAACAGTAAGTCCATCTGGCATTCCCAGGTCTGGCAAGAAACACGAATGACTCTTGGAAAGTGTATGCCTCAACTGGTGGAAGCAGAAATGTGCAGGTGTCCTAGAAACCAGCCTGCTGGCTGGCAGCATCCAGCCTCCCACGGGCACCAGATCCTGCTGTAACAAGGGAGTGCAGAGTTAATCAGTCAGGAGGGGCAATGGAGGGAAAGCCGGTTAGGGAAGCTTTATTGAATATGCTTTATTTTTCAAAAGCATATTATGCCTCTTGCTACTTCAATCACTGAATCACCCCTCTCCTGATGGACTCAGGTTTGCAGCAGACACCTTTAGCTCTGTTTGCCCAGCACCTCCTGTCTCCTGGTGATGGCAAATACCTTCTAATGCGAACTGCTCCTTTCCCTCATGCCAACCATGTTCCTTTACAGACCCTGCCTCTCTGGCCCAACTTGACTGACCCCAAAATAAGCAAGAGGCGCAAGCTGGGCCCTGAGTTTTGAACTTGGGTCATGGGCCAGTCCACATCAGGTGAATGAAGCCATGAATTAGGAGGAGCTGCCAGCAGCCATGCTTCCTGCCTTGTGGAAGAAGCCGGTCTCCAGGGGAGAACACCTGTTCCTCCTAAACTGCAGCTTTTCCCCAAGGTTTGCTTGATCTACCTTTCGTTTAATTGTGTTCAAGGCTCCATTATTTCCATTTGCCTCTGATAATTCAAGTTGGGTGTGTGTCACTTGAAACCAAAAGCGTTCTGAATAATTCAGAAATGGTACCAGCAATGGAGAGTTGAAGGCAACCAAGTCTAAATACAGAAAAGGATGAGAAATACTCCACCCGGGGTGGAAAATTTTACCCACAATTGCTGTTACAAGGTGGTAAAAACAATTGGTTTAACAAGGCTGAAGGTTTAGGGGACTTAGGGAAGCATCCAATTATTGGAGACACTGTCTATTTCTTGCAACATTACAAAAGGGGCAGAAAGAGACGCTTCAGTGCAAGCTGGCCCTTCCAGAAGCAGATAAGGACAGCCGAACTGGTATATAACACCTTAAAAGGAGGCCTCTTCTGCTTTTGGTGGGCAGTCTGAGTCCTTTTGAACTGCAAAGTCTGCATTTTCTGCTGCAAACTGAAGCCAGTGGTTGTTAGGGAGATGGTGAGAGTCTCATAAATGGGCAGAAGTCGACAGGGGTGGGGGACGGGGAGCCAGGAGGGCCCTTAGCAATGGCAAAGGGAAGGCCCTAGTCTCAGATGCAGACTGAGGGCAGGGGACCTTCCAGGGCCCCAGCAGATGTCTTAAAGTGAGTTCCTAGAAGGATGAGCAGAGACTCTTAAACCGTTCCTAGAGGCATTTCTAGTTAGAAAAGGAAACCATGAGGGCTGACTAGGTTTAACACCTGGACTCCTCAAGTTATTTGGGGCTGTCTCTTTGGATTCAGATTCCACATCTTAGAACAAGAGCACCGGATGAGATGATTTCCAAAATGTCCCCTTGGTAGAAATGTTTTGTTTCTTGGTGATTAAATATAGTATAAAGCTTTATTATTTTCTTAAAATCACTGAGGAAAATTCTCCTCATTCTAAGCATTAAACTGAAGAGCAAATGTGGGGCAAGAGAGATTAAACACTTCCTTGTGGTCTTTGTTCAATTCACTGTGGGATCTCAGACCACAGACTTGATTTCCTCACCTGCAGACGGGGATTCTGGATGCCTGTCTTCACAAGGCAGGGAGAAGGGAAAAGTGAACGCCTTTGACTTCTCTTCAGAAAATATTCTGTGGAAATCCTAAACAGGATTAGGGCAAAGCTCTCTCTGAAATCAAAGGTTAGCTCCAAAATGACTTTATTTGGGGCTTTTCGGCCCAGTGATGCCATTTCTGACCCCAATCACTGCTCCCTGTGGTTCTCATGTGTCTGGAGACAACATATTTCCTAATGGACACAGAACAGGCCTTGGTGGAAACACCAGTGCTGGCTCATCTCGGGCATTTCTGACCTTCCCTTTTAGCATCCGACTCCACCTGCCCGGGACTGACTCCCTAGGATCCCTGGCTTCATCTTCCCTGAAGATCTTACTCATAGCCAAACTTGAAAAATACTGACTAACCATGATAAATTCCTTTCATCCTCTCTTCCTGGGTGTGTAACTGCATCAACACCCAAAGAGATAGCTTACTAATGGTGGTGCTGTATGTACTGTGAATATGACAGTTGCCAAAAAAATTGGGGACGCTGGTCATGCCAGGTGGCTATCAAAACATACTCCCTCATTGGCTCCATACACAGGGACTGAACCAGGGTCTGGACTCACTGGCACCATCTCTGTGATGCCTGTCTGCCCTTATTACAGCACTTTATAAGAATAATTATTACCTCACTGTACAGAAATGATTTGTTAAATTTTATGTTTGTAGCTAGAATAATATTTTTGGAAAGACTTTGACTTATTCATCTTTCTATTGTTTGTTTTGTACAAAGAGAGAATTCATTAGATTTTTGTAGAATGAATTAATGAATTATGTGAAGCCATTCAGGGTAGAGGGAAGCCCTGATCTTGAACTAGACCATGGCTGGCAAAGACACACACTCGTGCTTGCCCATGGGAGATGTTACTGCTAAGCCATGAACCTCTCTCATCACGTCTGAACCAGGCCTGAGACCCCTTCTCAACGGTTTCCCAGGCAGCAACCCTCCCTGAATAAGCTGGCTGATTAGCACTCGTGATGTATATAGATGAACGATACCCGAGGACAAGAGGGTGGGCGGCTGATGTACGATGCAGCCACACCAACAGTGAGATGTGTGCAAGAATGCTTAGATAGCGCTTACACTGTTCCTTTAAAATTCAGCATGCCACCTTAAAGCAATGCAAAAAGAACTGCTTAACTCAGTGAGCAAAGAACTGATCCACTCAATTTGGTAGCACTGCAGCTGCCTCATTTTTAACTAATAACTGCTGCTTTAAATGAGACAGTCTGTCCTGGGATGGCTCGGAGCCGGGGAGCTGAGCTGTATAACTGGTGGTAAGTTAAATCTCTGCGTGACTTCAGACATGTGACAGGCAGCACGGTGCAGTGGTTAAGACCACAAGCCTCAGAGTCCCTAACTCACAGAGCTGTTGTAAGGATGTGATATATTAATGTAGATAAAGTGCTTAGAACAGTGTCTAGCACATAAGCACCAAAAAAGGAAGCATCAGCTACTATTATTATGTGTGGCCTGGCTAAAGCTTACCACACAACTAGTAAAGTAGCCATTATTGATTAAATAAGGCTTGGCCTATGTTGTCACTCTTGTTTGCAATTCAATGTTTCATTATTGACTGATGGTTCTTGCCTTGGTAACGGCTATTAGAACAGGCCTGGCAGGCTGACGAATTGTGCCTGCATTTTCTTTTCTTCCCCCAAAGCCAATCACCCTGGCTATTATCAGACAACTAAAACTAGGTAGTCCAAGAGCCATGGAGTTACACTTCACGTTCAACTTTGGAAGCTTTCCTTAGTTTAAGTTTCCTAAAATAATGACTTTAAAAACACAAAACTGGGCTTCCCTGATGGCACAGCAGTTAAGAATCCGCCCACAAATGCAGGCGACACGGGTCCGAGCCCTGGTCCAGGAAGATCCCACATGGTGCGGAGCAACTAAGCCCATGTGCCACAACTACTGAGCCTGCGCTCTAAAGCCCGTGCGCCACAACTACTGAACCTGCGCTCTAAAGCCCGTGCGCCACAACTACTGAACCTGCACTCTACAACCCGTGCGACCCAACTACTGAGCCTGTGCTCTAAAGCCCGAGTGCCACAACTACTGAAGCCCGTGCGCCTAGAGCCCGTGCTCCACAAGAAGCCACCGCAATGAGAAGCCTATGTACCGCAACGTAGAGTAGCCCGCTCGCCACAACGAAGACCCAGCGCAGCCAAAGATAAAATAGAAAATAAATAAATAAAGACAACACAAAACTTCGCTCTTGTCCTTTTAATCTCATTCTACAGGTTTTTAGATTTAATTATGTCTACGGTTTTCACTGTAACTATCTTAAATCTTTTTTTGGAATCAGGCAGAATGTATATAAATATTAAAACATAGTTGTCAGATTCCTGATGCTGAATGTCAGCCAAGACGTGCTTGAGGTGATACCTTATGTTTTTATACATTACATGTACCACAATCATCTTGGAATATAGGGCAAATCTCATGGAACATTCTGCAGAGATTCCAAAAAAGGCTTTCATCATGTTGATGTTCTACTGCTGTGGTCATCATTAAAAATGTCACTCTCCTACCCTATCCCAGGATCACTGCTCCTTGGACAGAAAGTGAATCCGGAATCAGAGAAGCTATCAGCTAGGCTGAAGGCAGATTATACAGTTGAAACGAGTTCCCTTTTTCATCCTCCATCCTGATTCAACAGAATCAAAGAGCTCATTGACTTCAACTGTCTCATTTTATAGAGGACAGTGAGACCCAGAGAGGAGAAGTGACTATCTTAAGGTCACATCGTAGGTTAACGGTTGAGCTGTAAGTAAAACCCAAATCTGACTTCCAGGCCTGTGTTCTAAGATGCCAAGATTCTTCTCTAGACCACTGAAATAGAAAATGAATTTACTTAGAGTAGCCAGTTTAAGTTGAAATTCTTGAAATATATTATTTTGTTGTAGCAAAACAGAGGGCCTTTTTGAAAATATCAAGGCAATAGCTCCAAAAAAAATCAAAGTTCTCTGGGAAACACTCTGTTGCAAAAATTCATTTACTGTTATGGCCTTTAGTGTGTGTCATTTACTTAGAATCACGCGCCCATTCTAAAACTAGGAAATCAAGTCACTCATTCAACCAATGTATACTTAATGGTTAATTACTACATACAGGCAATGTGCTGGGTCCTGAGGATATGCTATTAAGACACTGTCCTTGTCTTCACAGAGTTCAAGGTCTAAGACAAATATTCAACACAATATGCCATCCTTAGTATCTTAGGCGTCATGACAAGAGACTGTCTTCCCTCGCTTATATGACCATGTTTCTTGCTGACCCTGAAACTGGCCTCAAAAATCCTTCCCAACACAACCCTCTAAGTGGCCGAGAGCAACTGATAAGAGGGGCATGCACTGAAATCTACCCATCACTCCTGAACTAGTATAGTTATTACTCCGTGCCTATTAAACCCTACACACAATGTGAAGTTCTTACTGTATCTACTAGAATGCTGATTTCCCCCCATTCAGAAGAGAAGAATGTAAATCCTTTCATTCATTTAGCACTGATTAAACTGGGAAGAACAATTCTTCTAGGTACTGGGAGAACCCTTGATAACAGCTCATGAAAGACCAATTACACCCCAACAAGAGACCCCAGTTCTCTCTCACTTGAAATTTCCCTTTCATCCTGGGAAGCACAGCCCTCTATCTCCTGTCCGTCATCACCCACAGCTGCCATCTGCTGCTGGAGAATCAAACAGAGGTGCTACACCACTCACTTCAAAGCAGCTGCTTATCATGCCCAGTGATTTACCAACTGAGAAAAGAACCGGTTACTGACAATGCTGCTGAGTACAGTTCTTCCTGCCAGCAAGAGTTTGGAAAAAAAAATACTTCTGATCTCACCTCAAGGTGGACCCAAAGACAGCTGCAGGGCCTCCATTTTATAAACCTGGCATCATTCCTCTCCTTTGTTTAAGCTGTCTTCTTAGGGTCTGATCAAGGGAGAAAAAGCAGGAAGACATCTTTTCCTCCTAATGGCTTTTACTGTGTCCTTAAACATTTTAATTATTGGTGATGAATGAGCAATGACCCTGTTAAGCCCTGCCGGTAGGGGTCCACTAATGCCCCACAGCTGACCTGTCTCCACAGCACAGAGCACTGCACAGTGTTGTCCGGAAGGAGACACAGTGGAAGCTGACCTTCCTTTGTGCTCCCAAAGTACATCCCCCTCGGGACACTCAGACCTGCGGGAGCTGTACACTAATTACCTGCATTTGCAGATTGGTCCCCGTCCACTACCAAGGCCTCGGAGAGGCCAGACACTTTTAGAAAAGAGAGCACATGCAGCACAAACAGAAAAAGGTGACAAAAATCAGGGTTAAACAAGGAAGAGAACTTTACAAGTCTCTACCTCTTTGCATTACATTTTGACATCCAAATAGCAGCTGTGTTTCTTGTTGAGTAGACATGGTGGTGGGTACTGGGTGAAGTAAAAAGAAAAGTGGGCCTTTTTTCCCCTACTCCCAAGGGTTTAGGTCTCCTAAGGAAGCCAAGATGTAGTAGTGATAAACTAAGTACCATGGGATTTAAACATTGGAATATTTGATGTTGCCAAAAGAATGGTACAAAACACAGTTACCATATGACTCAGCAATTCCACTCCTAAGTATATACCCAAAAGAACAGAAAACATATATTTACAAAACAACTTGTACACCAATGTTCACAGCATCACTGTTCATAATAGCCAAAAAGTAGAAACCACCCAAATGCCCAATGACTAATGAATGGATCTACAAAATGTTGTGTAGCTATACAATGGAATGTTACTTGGCCTTAAAAAGGAAGTACTCATTCATGCTACAACATGGATGAACCTTAAAAATACTATGCTAAGTAGAAGTCAGTCACAAGAGATCACATATTATAGGATTTCATTTACATGAAATGTCCAGAGTAGGCAAATCTACAGAGACAGAAAGTAGATTAGTCATTGCTTAGGGCTTGGGGAGAGAGGTGGAGCTTGGAGAATGAGGGCTGAAGGTTTCTTTCTGGGGTGATGAAAATGTTCTAAACAGATGATAGTGATGGTTGCTACCCTGTGAATACATTAAAAAAAAAAAACCAACACATTGACTTGTACATTTAAAAAGGGTGAATTAGGGCTTCCCTGGTGGCGTAGCGGTTAAGAGTCCGCCTGCCGATGTAGGGGACACGGGTTCGTGCCCCGGTCCAGGAAGATCCCACATGCCGCAGAGCGGCTGGGCCCGTGAGCCATGGCCGCTGAGCCTGCGCGTCGGGAGCCTGTGCTCCGCAACGGGAGAGGCCACAGCAGTGAGAGGCCCATGTACCGCAAAAAAAAAAAAAAAAAAAGTGTGAATTATATCTCAATAAAACTGTTACCAAAAAAACAGTAGCACAGACCATGATGTTAAGGCTTAAAGGAGGGATCAGAATTTCTGGCTTGGATGGTTTGAAACACCATCATAACAACAGGTATTTGAGCCAAGTTTTGAGGAGAAATTAGTACCTGGAGGTGGGGGAGATGGGTAGGGACTCAGTGTGAGCCAAAGGACAGAAATGCTCTGGGACTGTGAGTAACCAGTGTGGTGAGGATGAGAGCCTTCAGTGGGGAACGGAGGGGACAAGGCTGAAATGCAGTCTGGCCAGCATGGGCTAACCTGAGACGCTGACGATGGCCCCTGGCGAGGGCACAGTCTCTCACGCTGACAGCCTCACGTCAGCTTCTCTCAGGGCTGTCAGGAGAACTGGACGCCCCTGGAGGAGGGCACTGTGGGGAGGCTTTCATCCTCTCCAGAATGAGTACATCATAGGCCTGAGTATGCTTCAGACACCCTGCAGTGAAGGAGGGGGACAGCAGAGGGCCGGATGTGGGACACAACAGAGCAGAAGAGGAGCAGTAGCATGCCCAGGAGCACGTGCCAGAGACAGACCCCTCTGCTCTCACCGTGTCAGAATCGTCACCATCATGAGAGAGAAGGAACAAGCGCTCCGAGAAATTTTAGGACTTTACTACTTGAGTGACGGTCCAATGACCTAAAATTAAACCAATGACTTATTTCTTGAAAGGGCTCCAAAAATCAACACGGCATTCTATTCCACATATCTTCAGTTTCCAGGCCCAGTAAATGCTAGTTCCTCTTGCATGAAAGAACATTTAAGCGAACCACACTTTGTATAATGAGTGGCTCTATGTAGTGACTTTTTTCATTAAACTACTTCGTCAGAATTTATATGTAAATAATTATACATGGGAAAAATAAAGCTGGCCTTTTATAAATGAGTCTTTTCCCTAAGTCAGAATATCATTCTGTATGTGATGCTTTCTATGGTTATAATTTGAAAGCAAACAACTGCAAAAACTATAGCTTCTTGGAGGCATGTTCTGAGTCCTGCGCATGTCTGTATTTTCTGCAGTAGCGCTGTCCTCCAGAACTTTCTGCAATGATGGAAATGTTCTATATCTGTATTGTCCAACATGGAGGCCACCAGCCACCTGTGGTTATTGAGCGCGTGAGATGTGGGTGGTGTGACTTAGAAACTGAAGTTTTTTTAAATTTATTTTTCACCAGTTTAAATGTACAGTTAAAGAGCCACATGTGGCTAGCAGCTGCTGTATCGGACAGTGCAGCCCTATAAGATCCAGAACAAGACTTTGTTCCTCATAAGTGTTCAATAAACAGCTGTTCAACTGAATGAGAATTTATGCAATAAACACATACTGGACCTCCTCTACATGCCAGGCACTCTCCTAGATGCTGGGGCTGAGTCAATGAGTTAGAACTCCTGGTTGCAAGCGACAGGAAACTCAACTGAGCTTTACTCAAGCCAAAAGGGGACTTGGCTCACAGGCCGAGAAAGACCAGGATAATGATGCCTTCAGGGTAGCTTGGTTCAGGGCTTAGAGGATAAGGCCATGGCTGTCCGCACCCTCTCCCTCCTCAGCTAGCCTCAGCTCTCTTCCATGCATGTCCATGGAAGACTGTGTCCATGTGCAAACTGCCTCTCCACTCATAAGCACTAGAAGGCCGCGCCGGGCTAGACCTCACACTGGCAAAGCCCCGGGTCCTTTCCCAGCCTCCTAGCCAAAGCCTCATTGGGTCCCACTGGCCATGACTGGGTAATCATTACGACCAGGGAAATAAGAAGTGTTGAATGTCTTGGGCCGCAATTACATGCTCCAGCCCTGAGCCAAGGGTGGAGCCAACTGCACCAGAAAAGCACATGGGATGAGAGCAAGGTCCAGGATGGTCTCTGAGGGTAAAATCAAGGTAATCATTAGGGAAGAGGAAACTTTGCTAGGCAGCAGAAACAACATATATCCCTTCTAGTCTCTACATTAAAGAGCTCAGTGTCTCTCTAGGGAAATTTTAAATAAGAATGCTGGTTGGTCAGATCTGCTGGCCAGATAGTGAAGAAAATACTAAGAAGGAAAAGCTAAATTTGGCAAGATCCAGGCTGAAATGTTAGTAACATTTATTCACCCAGAATTTCCTCTGATGTTGTCTACTTTTTCACAGATAATTCTCATAAAACTCTGTGGCAAAGGTTACATCTATGAAATCTAGAAACCTTTAGGAGGGAGCTGTCAGCGGGTGGGGGCCCACTGTCTTCAGCCTGCCTCAGCTTCAGAGTCCAGACGTCTTCCTCTGTACTCCCCTGTCACTCGGCAGGCACACTGAGGGCGTGCTCAGACCTTAGAAGCCCTGACATGTGTGGATGCAGGCAGAGCAGACGCAGCACAGCCCACCCAGGGAAGGGACACACAATTGCCAATTCACACAATGCAATGTGAATTGTCTTATTTTCATAAGGGCTACTCCAAGAGAGATTATTTGTGGGCAGGATGACTCATGAGAGAGCCAAATGAATTCGCCTCACATAGAAGACAAAGAGCTTGGAACATCGCTGAGATGAGAAAAATTAGCCAAAACAGCTGCAGCACTTTAGGGTCTTTTAAATAGCCTCCTTCTGCCTACTTCTCCACCCATTTCTAGCTGTTCTCTCTCACTCATTAAACAGTGACTGAGGTCTTGCTTTTGTTGGCTCAAAGGGCCAGCAGAGGCTGGGAAATACTCTTTTTAGCAAGTGTACCTTTTTATCCCTCTGAGCTTTCTGGTATTATCTTTTGTGAAGATCATTCTGGATTATTCTGAGAATTACTCAGAAACTTCTTGGCTTCTTTCTAGGTGGAAAAAAAGTTAATAGGGACTTCCCTCATGGCGCAATGATAAGACTCCGCGCTCCCAATGCAGGGGCCGCAGGTTCGATCCCTGGGAACTTGATCAGGGAACTCGATCCCACATGCATGCCATAACTAAGGAGCCGGCAAGCTGCAACTAAGGAGCCAGGCTGCCATGACTAAGACCCAGTGCAACCAAATAAATAAATAAAAATAAATATAAAAAAAAGTTAATAAAGGTTGTGGACAGGACTTTCTACACTTCAAGGACATTCAGTGCTTAGGCCACATGGTAAGAAGGCCCATGACTCTGTCTGTTCTCTTCTCCTGGGAATTCAGAGAACCCTCAGCCCGCTCAACATCAAACTGACCACCCCTCCTTTTTTTTTTTTTTTTGCGGTACGCAGGCCTCTCACTGTTGTGGCCTCTCCCGTTGCAGAGCACAGGCTCCAGACGCGCAAGCTCAGTGGCCATGGCTCACGGGCCTAGCCGCTCCGCAGCATGTGGGATCTTCCCGGACCGGGGCACGAACCTGTGTCCCCTGCATCGGCAGGCAGACTCTCAGCCACTGCGCCACCAGGGAAGCCCTGACCACCCCTCCTTTAACTGTACAATGAACCTTCCAATTTGAGCGTGGCTCTCTTTTAGACTATCTACAGAGCTGTAGACAGTCATGCTTGGTAAGAATTAAGAGTTGTTTGTTTTCAATATCTTTTCTGGGTTTTAACAGATTGCTCAGTTCAGCAGTAAGTGGACCTGTCCCCCGCTGGACTGGCACTGGAGCCCAGATTAGACACTTCCAGCAGACAAGAACTGGTTCTCCCTTGGGTTGGCAACTGGCACATAGCAGATGCTTAGTGAATGCTGGTGAATTGTGGAATACTGTTGGTAACTTGGAGATGTTACTGTGCATAAAAAATATTAAATGGTTCTGAACACTAATATCTGCACTATTTGTGTTCTAGAAAAATGTTCATCTCGTCTACTTGACTCTATAAACCTCAGTCCCCCAGTCCTAACAAATTTTCAGCCCTAAGGTGACTCAGCTTTTAAAATGGTCCTTATTATGGATCTCAAGCCTATGTAACTAGTTAATTGATTATGTACATGTAAGTTAGTTAACTGGTTCTCTATTCCTCAAGGGTTAACACCCCAGGATTCCAGTAGATCAGATTAGCATGAATGAATCAGCTTTTCAAAATGCCCCTTGTCTTATCCCTATCATATCATTTGCTTGATGTCTAGTGGGACTTCTTATGGGTTTCACCTTCTCATTCATTTTATTTATGTCAAAAAAATTATTGCAGCATTGGCAGTAAAAACATAAAATCAGAAATAATGTAAACATCCATCAATAGAGAAATGGAAAAATAACATAAAGTAACATATATACAACAGAATATGATATTACAGTTAAAAAAGATTTTTATAAAAGATAAAAACATTAAATCTATATTTAGCAACATGGACAGATCTTTAAAGCATCAGGTTGAATGAAAACTGCAAGTGGTTGCAAAACACTGTTATAGTTTATGCAACTTATGTACTGTTTTTAAACACCTGAAAAATAATGCAATTTATTCAATATGAAAGCGAGGACAGGTACTAGTAATAGTGGTTTCCTCTGGGGAGGGTGAGGGATGTCAAGGGGGGGATTCACCTGTAATATTTTATTTCTTTTACTTAAAAGAAAAAGTTGAAGCAAATAATACGAATGTCAGTACTGCATGGTAGGAACATGAGTGTTTGCCATATTGTTTGTACCTTGTTTTTTTAAAATTAATAGACTATTAATTTAGAGAAGTTTTAGATTTACAAAAAATTGAGCAGAAATTAGAGTTCCAGTTAGAGAAATTAGTTTTCTCTCCTCGACCCTCAGTTTCCTAAGTAACATCTTGCATTAGTGCCGTATATTTGTTACAACTGATGAAACCATCGTGATACATTATTATTGTTAACTAAAGTCCATAATTTACATTAGGGTTCACTCTGTGTGTTTTCCAGTTCTCTGGGTTTTGACATGTACCCGTCATTACCGTGTCACACAGAATATGCCGGAAAAACCTCCTTAGCTCCACCTATTCATCCCTTCCTCCCTCCTCCTGAGCCCCTGGCAACCACTGATCTTTTTACTATTTCTGTAGTTTTGCCTTTTCCAGAATGTCAAATAATTGGAATTATACAATATGCAGCCTTCTCAGACTGAATCCTTTCTCTTGGCAATATGCATTTAAATTTCCTCCCTATCTTTTTGTCATTTTATAGTTCATCTCTTTTTACTGCCGAATAATACCCCATTGTATGAATGCAACACTGATTTTTTTTTTTTTAAATCCATTCACCTGTTGAAGGACACCTTGGTTGCTTCCAGTTTGGAAGATTATATTATACAACTCCCCTAAGCACTCGTGCAGATTTTTGTATGGACGTTAGTTCCCAGCTCATTTGAGTAAATACCTAGGAACACAATCCTGAATCATGTAGTAAGGGTATCACTAGTTTTGTAAGAAAGGTGCCCAACTGTCTTCCAAAATGGCTGTACTATTTTACATTCCCACCAGCAACAAATTCTCATTCATTTTAAAATTATTAAATTTACTGAGATATAATTCACATGCTATATAATTCACAGATCATACAATTCACCCACTTGAAGTGTAAAATTTTGTGGTTTCACTATATTCACAGAACTGTGCAACCATCATCACTATCCAATTCCAGGACATTTGCATCACCCTCCAAAGAAACCCATTAGTAGTCACTCCCGATTTTTCCCCAACTCTCCCTCCACCTCTAAGCCCCACCCCACCAGCTCCTGGCAACCACTAATCTACTTTACGTCACTATAGATTTGCTTACTGTGGATATTTCATTTAAATGGAATCTCATTCATTAAAAAAAAGAATTATTGTGTTTTCTGTGGCATGCCAGCTCTCATACCAGATACCAGAATCACAGATTGGAGTAAAATCTAGTGTCTGCCTTCTAGTTGCTCACGGTCCAATCATAAACATTTGCTGAGTGCAGACCTCCCAGGCTTTTCTCTTGGGCATGACAGCCACACACACATTAGCTGGCGGAGGCCCTTTGCACCCATGGGACACTCAGGCCAAGGGGCCCATCATTCCCCTTTGGTTTCAGCTCTATTGGGTAGATTCTACCCACTGCTCCATCTCGTGTGCTGATCAGGCCTACAGATGTTTATCTTCAGTCCTACTCATCAAGTACATGTACTTGACCTGTCCTCTTCAAAAGACACCCTCCTTGGTAATGATTCAGAAGTTTTAGTCTGTTTTTAAATGCACCCAGTTTGCCATCTTCTTTCCATTAAGATCAAAGGAATGTTTCTCCTGGGTTTCCAACAAGGTATTTGTGATGTTCCCCTGTGATAATGACTATACTTAGTACATATGAGGAGGTATACTGAGGTCTCTCTGCAGATCTTGAAAATAAGGTTAGCTTTAGAGAGTGGAATTAGTAGAACTGACACGCACTGAAGGACACTGGCCATGTGTGGAAGTTAGTCATCTGAAGAGACTGTAGAAAAGCAGGTGGGGAGATGGGGAATTTCCAAAGTGACAAAGGAGTGATCTAAGAAGACATATTTTAACTAAGAAAGCTAAAATCTACATAACTCTAGAAGATTGTTCATAGATGGTATCAGGTTCCACGTGAGTGTGAAAAGGGAGCCCAGAATTTCTGCAACAATTTGTTAATGTCTCTACCTTTGTCCAGAAATTAGCAAGATGATCTCACTGGAAAGCAAATCCCTTCAGTTCTTCAGGTATCACAGTTCCATGAGGTGATCATGAAACCTTCCAACTACCAACTGTCTCCCCATGTATGTATGGGGAGTGGCAGGCAGAACAAATTTAACAAGCTAGTTTATACATCAATCTCTTATGAGTTTGGCTCTTGGGAGTTAGCCCTCCTGCTCTGGCAAAATTGAGTTTCTGACCCAAAGGGGTAGGATCCGTACACCATGATGGTCTACCAAAGCACAAATGTGGAGAACAGAGGTTTGGGGAATGTGAAAACCATGGCCAAACACACAAAGGCCTGCCACATAGAAGAGAAATTTAACTAACTCTAGGCAGGCCCAACAAACAGAGATACTACAAGGTAGTAGTTAAAAACACAGGCTCTGGAGCCAAACTACTTGGCTCCAATACTTACTAGCTACATAAACTTGGGCAACTTAGCCTCCAGGCACCTCAATTTCCTCATCTGTGAAATAAAATGGTTGTGAAGACTAAATGGGATAACCCAAATAAATGCTTAGTATGACATCTGGAACACAGAAAGTTCTCAGAAGTTAGCCAACACATCATCATTGTCCAAAGGAGGAACAGACCACTCTTTGAGACGGGGAGCCCCCCAGAGCTCAACTGGCAGAGATACGTCAACTGAGGGCCAAATGTTGAATTTACTTCAACTCCAGGACTTCCAATTAGCTCCATGCCCCTACAACACTTACACACAATTCAAAACAAAAATGTGGTCTCAGCAGTTGATGTGTTTTCATGTAAAACTTTTTTTTTTTTTTTTGCTGTTCAACCAAAGTATACTTTTCTGATTACTTATGTGCAAAGCACCTGTTAGTTGATGAGAATGGGAAAGGTGGTCCCTTCCTTCAAGAAGCTGAACATCTAACTGAGAAAAGCAGATTAGAGAACCAGACAGTGATACAAACGTGTGCTGGATTTAGGCCAACCATCCATTCGGTGCTTGCCTTTTTATTAGAGTGGCATAACCAAGAGAAGGGTCAGGGAAACCTGTATATCTAGAATCACTCTATTCTAAGGAACATGAGAAGCTCGTTAGTAAAGTAAACTGAAATCAGTCACATTCCCTCTCCCTGCCTCTCTCAATCTCTCCTTTCCATTCCCTTCAAGGTACAACAAAGTGGCATGATGGCTCTGGGACCTTTCAGTCTCAGATTCTCAGGCCGTATTGGCCACCCCACAGCAGCAGTTGGTGAAGGTAGACAAGTAGCTTCCATGCTGTAAGTCCATGGGACACTAAAGGCTGTCCATTATTTACTCGTAACTACTGCTCTAATGCCCCTCTTTGTCTCATCTGTAAGTTCAATGGGAGAAGGAAAGTGGGCTTTCAACCTGGCACAGGAGGCTCTCTAATATTCACTGACTGAAGCAGGTTCATCCTGTGGCTTTTACAGTTAGCATGTGTAGGAAAAAACCCCTGATCCTCATTCTCTTAAAGCATCCTCCCCATCCCCAGTGACACTTTCTTTTTGTGACATTCGAACCACAGTTCCAGATTTCTTTTAGGTTCCATGGGATCTGGTTGCTGCATTTTAAGTATATTATTCTCCTTTAAAATATCACGTAGGGGAGAGAGGCCCCTGGGGTCTGCCTTGCACTTTGTGGACAAGCATCCAGGGCCAGGGACACCAGGAAACTACTCACAGTGGGACAGTTGCCAGTTAACTGATTGTTCTGTTGCCTCAAGAAATTCACAGCACCTTTGGGCAAGGGAACAGCAGTGTGGTGTTTATTGAAATCTACATCTGGTAGCAATTTGTCCAACAGCAACCAGCTTTCCCTCCTCCTTTTCTTGAGTCAAATAATCCACAGGGGCCCATAATAGTCCACAACTGTTCATCTGTGCAAGACCTGTATTGTGTCATTTATGTTCCTAATTACAGATCTGGGTTTATCAACAAGTTTCAGCATGGTAAGTAATTTTTTAGACTGCAGTGGAGACTGAAGGCACATGTCCTGAGGCAGTGACACGTACGGACCATCACCATCTGGGTTGAAAGACGAAGCCTCGTGCTGGCCTCTGGGCCCACACTTGGTCTGCACTGACGGCCAGAGCACTCCCCATCCCCACCCTAGGAGGTGTGGCCTCACAACGGTGTGTGGAAGCTTGCAACAGCTGAGCCCTAACCTACAATGAGAAATCTGTATGCTGTAGAAAAAGGGAGAAGCCCTATACTCCGTTCTTGGAGAAAATTCCTTCCTTCTTTGGAGCGGACGCTGGTGGTGAGGGAGACTGAGCAGCTGGTCTGCTAAAGAAGTCAATGAATAAAGAGTTCTTTTATGGAGCCTGTGGCTAGGTGAGAAGATGGCATAAATCTAGAAAGCAGAGCAACTCAAGCTTGGGGGGCAAATCTGGTGACTGGAATTTCCAGAGTTACAATAAAGTCCCCAGAGAAAAGCAGAACTGTTTAGGAGGGATGAGAACAGACACAGGAATAGAATTAAGAGTAGGGTAGACTTAGAATGGACTTTTGTACATACGCCCAACACCCATCCACCCACATCAGCCCCTCCCCTGGGGGGACTGTGCCCGTCTTACCCTAACGGTGTGGTTCTAATCACTGTCCCTGCCTGTGACCCAAGGTGGCCAATCACGGCAACCCACGCCTGCCGGCTGCAAGTGGTCCAGAGAAGTCATGTGATTAGGGCCTGGTCAATCACAGTCTGGGTCTGGGGTTTTCCTTTTAGAGCCACTGGGGAAGATGCTCTTAAAGGAAAAATGAGATTTTGGAACTACCTGAGGCCATGGTTTTTGTTAAATGGGAGGGGAAAAAAAACCCAAAAACTGGTTTGCAATCAGAGAGAATGAAGCCAACAGAGAACAGAGATGAGCAGTAACTACAAAGGTGGCTGCAACACGAAAAGCCCCAATCTAGAATCCTTGGGGCCAGGGTTCCATGGCCTGGTTATAAATTCCTCGTTTATGTTAAAGCCAGTTTGAGCTTTTGGTGTCTGCCACTATAACCAGGGTCTGGATGGCTACAGAAGATTTCTCATTGAGAACGATTGCTATCCCACAGCAATTCACTTATTTGTAATAGGGAACTCAATGCTTTTGTTCTGCAACAAGATATAAGTATTTCTAGTTTATCACTTACTTTTTAAATCAGATAGCTAAATAAACGAAAGTGGGGGCAAGCTCTTAATTTCGCTTTACAATTTAGGAAAAAAGGCCAGGAAGAAAGAAGTTCTCTCTTACCTGCCCTTTTCCACTGGTATGTCTGGAGATGGAAACATGAACGAGTATAAACCTCATTCCCACAGAGTTTATTAAAAGCCAGTCTATTCTAAAAAACTGTTCAGAAGTAAGAAATAACAGTGATGCTGGTTTCCTAGGCCCTGGGATGGATGGTACAGTGCAAGAAACCATGCTACCCAAGGACACGGTTGTAAGGAAACAGACGAAAAGCAAAACTGCTTTCTTAAAACTGCTCAGCGGGGCTTCCCTGGTGGCGCAGTGGTTGGGAATCTGCCTGCCAATGCAGGGGACACGGGTTCGAGCCCTGGTCTGGGAAGATCCCACATGCCGCGGAGCAACCAAGCCCGTGAGCCACAGCTACTAAGCCTGCGGATCTGGAGCCTGTGCTCCGCAACGGGAGAGGCCGCGATAGTGAGAGGCCCGCGCACCGCGATGAGGAGTGGACCCCACTCGCCGCAACTGGAGAAAGCCCTCGCACAGAAACGAAGACCCAACACAGCCAAAAATAAATAAATAAATAAATAAATAAATTACATATATATATATATATATAAACTGCTCAGCGTTGATGTAGTGGTACTCTCTACAAAGCAGAGCACATCCATGTCACTCCTTGTCCACCTCCCTCTCTGCTCCCAGGCTTGTGAGTGTACTGTAAGCCTCAAGATGTAAACACTGAGCATAGCTATGTTTAACTAGTCCAGTCAAGTTAGCAAATCAATTCACTTCTCTCAGCCTTGATCACCACATCCACAAAATGGGGTCACAGCCACCTGATAAGATTGTTTTGAGCGCCAAAAGGCTAGGTACCAAAGTGCCATGAAGATGATGGCTGATGTAATCAATGGTGCTTGCTATGCCTCTTGTAGTACTTTCTGTCAGAGATCCAGGCTGCACCCTGGGTCATGGGCCATTCTGGAATGGCTTCTCTCATTCTCCTTTCCTGCACTCGAAGTCCCATCTGTGAGGCCCAGCTCAAAATCCACCTCTTGCCCAGAGCCCTCTCTCTGTATCTGATGCCCTGAAATCCTGCAGGTCTTGCTGTGCCACGGGCTCAGCTCCTGTGCATGCCCAGCGCCCCGAGTCATCCTGCACACACACCCCGGGCTACCCACTATCAGTCTCATGAAGGCCTGGCTTGTATCTCTTTGAATCCCCACCCGACCATGAAATTGGAAAGGGTCCAATAAATATTTGTTGACCAACAGAAGCCATGATTAAATATGAACAATATTTTAAAAAATATACACCTTAGAATATTTCATACTCCCTTCCCTCCCTGCTCTCCCACAGCTAAGTGAGAAGCAAGACAGATCAAAACTAAGATTTCAGAACCAAGAATCAATTTAATTTTACAGTATCAAAGCATGGAAATCCCCCAAATTCAACACATAGCAGCTGTTATGTTTGCAAGTGAGAAGGGTCAGCTGTAAAAATATAGCCCCTAGAATCATGGTCACAGGGCAGACTGCAAGAACACCTCCCCAGGACCCTCCACTGCAGACGCAGTCAGGAAGTCCGCGCAGGCGCACCCTGGGCCAGCAGCTCTCTACTTCCTAATCTCCACTTTCTCTTTCACAGACTGAAAAACCCCTCCTACCCAACAAAATGCACTGTTTCATCTTATTTTTTTTAAATTATTCAAAGTCACACATAACTGCCAAGCAGAGCTTCGGAATGGGTCAAGCTGTTCAGTATTCTATTCTACTCAGAGACGACAAGAGTTCAGGGGGCAGGGATGGTGGTGCGGGAACAACTTGATGGTTTAGTTGGTCAATGTAATCTCATGGTATAAATGTTTTATTTCTGTTTGGCTTTTCCAAACATCAAAAATAAGCTCCACAGTCCCATTCCTACCTCCTCAAAGCCTCAAGCACTGGAGGGTGGATTGGCCATCAGGGCTGCTTCATTCAGACCAGAATGCTCAGGTAATACCCGAAGATAACCTCACCTGGAAGAGGCCTGCCTGGGGCAGCAGGATGGCTGGGGCACCTGCCTAACAAAAGAACTGTGTCTCCTCATGTGGGGATGAGGGTGCCAAGAGAGCTTAACAGATATGCTCAAGTTTATATACCAAGTGACTGATGCTTAATTATTCTTTAGAAACTGTTTATGTATAAAGTTACAAACTTAAGGAGAAAGCAAACAGTGGCTTAAAGGGTGGCTTTAAAATCCTGTGGACTATTGGGAAATTCTGAATATGTGATGGATTTTAGGTGGTGTTATGGAATTATCGTTCACTGTTCTGTGACGATAACAGTATTCTACTTACACAGAAGAGTGTCTGTATGACTAGCAGATTCATGATAAAAACCTAGCAGGGGGCTTCCCTGGTGGTGCAGTGGTTGAGAGTCCGCCTGCCGATGCAGGGGACACGGGTTCGTGCCCCGGTCCGGGAGGATCCCATATGCCGCGGAGCGGCTGGGCCCGTGGGCCATGGCCGCTGAGCCTGCATGTCCGGAGCCTGTGCTCTGCGACGGGAGAGGCCACAACAGTGAGGCCCGCGTACCGAAAAAAGCAAACAAACAAACAAACAACAACAACAAAATAACTTAGTGGGGAGGTGTCACTGTATATGGAACTTGCTTTCAAATGGTTCAGGAAAAGAGACATTGTGTGAATATGTATGTAGTGTGTGTGTGGAAAGAGAGCGCAAGAGATAAACTAGGTGTGGCAAGACGCTAACAGAGGAATCCAAGAGGAAGTTATTGCGGTATTCATTTTACTTTTCTTTAAACTTTTCTGTACGTTTGAGAATTTTCAAAATAAAAACTCTTGGGAAAAAATAAAATCCTGTGATAAAGAGGGAAGTTAAAAAAATGCAGAGCCAGGTTGGGATGTGGATCTGTCAAACACCTGCTTCAACGTACAACAACAGAGCACTCTCCTCTTCCTCTCACCCTTCCATTAGGGGCTGACATTTTGACTATCTTCTCCCAGAAAGCCCACAAGGGAGGCACTTGGCCAGTGGGCCCCTTTAGCATCCCACCCCCAATAAAGTATTTACTGGCTACCCGTGTTGCAGGAAAGGGTTAAATGAGGTGCACAGAGACTAAGGCTTTGAAAACTAAGACGCAATAAGAACATGAGAAATCACTGTTGCATCTACACCAAGTTCATTTCTACAAACAGCGAGCACACTGTCACCAGCAGAAAATCACCACTACCACCAGGAGCTGGACAGAGAGACGAGAGGAGGCAGAAGCACAGAGAGCCCCAGCTATGTGCCGTGGGGCTATGCGCTTGTTTTCTTTTCTTTTTAAAACATCTTTATGGAGAAGTAATTCACATTACCATGCAATTCACCCATTAAAGTGTATAATTCATTGGTTTTAGTGCATTCACAGTGTGCAACCGTTATCACAATCCAAGATTAGAACACTTCATCACCTCAGAAAGAAACCCTTACCCATAAGTGGTCACTCCTCATTTTCCCCCCAAGTCCCCACGCCCACTCTTCGGCAACCACTAATCTGCTCTCTGACTCTACGGATTTTTAAATTCTGGACGTTTCATATAAATGAAATACTATAATATGTGGCCTTTTGTGACTGGCTTCCTTCACTTAGCATAATTTCAACCTTCATCCGCGTTGTAGCTGTCTTTCCTTTTTATTACCAAATAACATTCCATTATGATTCCAAAAGTAATATCCACATTTTATTGATCCATTTACCAGCTGATGGGCCTGTGGGTTGTTTCTACCTTTTAGCTATTATGATAAATAATGCTGTTATAAACATTTGCATACAAGTTTCTGTGCGAACATATGTTTTCATTTCTCTTGCTTATATACCTAGAAGTGGAAGAGCACAACCATATGGTAACTCTATTTAACTCTGTGAGGAACTGCCAGACTGTTTTCCAAAGTGACTGCACTGTTTTACATTTCTACTAACAGTGTGTGAGGGTTCCAATTTCTCCACATCTCGCCAACACTTATTACTGTCATCCTTTTGATTATAGCCGTCTTAGTGGGTGTGCAGTGGTATCTCACAGTGGTTTTGATCTGCCTTTCTCTGATGGCTAATGGTGCTGAGCATCTTTTCATGGACTTACTGGACATCTGTATATCTTTGAAGAAACGGCTATTTATTTTTAAAAGTAATATACATTTATTTATTTATTTTGGCTGCATTGGGTCTTTGTTGCTGCGCACAGGCTTCCTCTAATTGCAGCAAACGGGCTACCTTCGTCGTGGTGCATGGGCTTCTCATTGCGGTGGCTTCTCTTGTTGCGGAGCAGGGGCTCTAGGCATGTAGGCTTCAGTAGTTGTGGCACGTGGGCTCAAGAGTTGTGGCTCATGGCTCTAGAGCACAGGCTCAGTAGTTGTGGCGCACGGGCTTAGTTGCTCCGCGGCATGTGGGATCTTCCCGGACCAGGGCTCAAACCCGTGTCCCCTGCACGGGCAGGCAGATTCTTAACCACTGCGCCACCAGGGAAGTCCCAAGAAACGGCTATTTAAATCCATTGCCCATTTTTAAATTGAGCTAGATGTCTTTTTATTATTGAGTTGTAAGAGTTGCCTATATATTCTGGATACCGGTTCCTCATCAGATAAATGAATTGCAAAAAACTTTTTTCTCTAATTCTGTAGGCTGTCTTTTCACTTCTTTGATAGCATCCTTTGAAGCACAAAGTTTTAAATTTTGATGGAGCCCAATTAATCTGTCTTTTTTGTTAGGTACTTTCTTATTTAATGCTCACAGTAACTGTGAGGAGCAGAAATTACTGATCCCAGTCTACAAATAAGGAACGTGAAGCTCAATGAAGCAAATGACCCAAGGTCTCACACAGGGCCACTGCACGTGGTTCTGCCCTGCACAACCCATAAGGGTGAACAGACAGTCCTGGCCATTTGTTGGAGCTGGGCTATGAACTCAGGCCTTCTGACCAAGCCTGGGTTCAGGCACTCATACACTCTATGTATGTTATAGTATAATATGGCTGATTTTTAAACAAGCTCCTCACATATTATACATTTAACATTCTAAGGATGCTGCTATTACTTAAAACTACAGGATTTTGGAGTCTGTCTTTGGAAGCTGTATGAAAAGGTAGTGAGTGGCATGTTTTATAAACATATTTAATTAAAGTGAGGGGAGACTTGAGTTTATGAAGAAGCCAAAAGTCCTCGGTACCGAAGTCTGGAGAATAAGTTATTTGGCCAGATTGCACCATTTTGGAGGTACATACTGCTACAGAAACCAACCAGTACCAAGTATGAGAAGTGATTAAAAGGTTCAAAGTACAGGTATATCTAAGTCTCAAAAGAATGCAACCAGAACTGTTTCTAAGCAATGGCAGCCAGATATGAAAGATACCAGAGAATATTTGTATAACGTATAAAAAGGAATCATTCTGATGCATTTGAAAACATTTTGATATAAAAATTGGCCATCTCTTTACTTCTTTTTTTTTTTTTTTTTTTTTTTTTTTTTTTTTTGTGGTACGCAGGCCTCTCACTGTTGTGGCCTCTCCCGTTGCGGAGCACAGGCTCCGGACGTGCAGGCTCAGCAGCCATGGCTCACGGGCCCAGCCGCTCCGCGGCATGTGGGATCTTCCCAGACCGGGGCACGAACCCGTGTCCCCTGCATCGGCAGGCGGACTCTCAACCACTGCGCCACCACAGAAGCCCATCTCTTTACTTCTTGGTCATACCAGGTATACTGAATCAAAATCACTGAATTACTAGAGCTAAAAAGGATTTCACATTTGCTTCAATCTCCTTATTTTAATCTGGTAAACTGATGCACAAAATGTTCTCATGACTCAAATACTCATGAGAACACTAGCAGAATAGGGACTAAAATTTAAGGAGGATGCAGTTTCCATGTTCTATTTCTTCATATTAGCTGTTTGAACTCAGCATTTATGGTTCTTCCCCTCTCTCTCCCACACACCTCCAAGTGGGCTGTACCATCCAAGACTCCTCTTCTAAAGGGCGCGGAACTCTGCCCAGGCTTCACTGTCCCTCCTCCAACTGGATCTTTCCCTAATACCAACTTATCTAAACATCTCAAATCCATGTAGATAGCTCTGACAGCAAATAGAAGTGACTCATTTTATAAAGTGAGCTCTGAAGGGATACTGCCAAGCCTTATTTCAAAAACCAGGCTCTAGTTTCCAATGTAAGAATTAAATGGCTTTCTGCCTGCTGTTTCTGCCTTTCCCCCCTCACTTAAGGAAAGAAAGCCAAAGCTGTGTCTTGAGGGATTGCTCCATAAGGAAAAATCAAGGCAGGATACAGTCTCAGGATGGGCCAGTGCAGGTTGGAAGTGGGCTAGCAGAAGGCTTGGGAAAAGAGAAGTGGATTCACGAGCAGGCTAGGTCAGTCCCCAGAGTGATTTCTCTCCATTGGCAACAGGTTTAAGTGCTGACACGGGGGTTTCCCACAGCTTCTACTGGCCTCCAAAGGCATATTTGTCATCGGAGGCTCTTGATGAAGCTGTACATAAATATCTGACTGTTGTTAAATACAAAACAAAACAAAGCAAAAATATTCCACAGGAACCAAATCAAAACCAGCTGTAAGGGGGAGAGGCCAAAAACTCAGTGTAAGTGCAAAAGTCCCAGCAGAAACACTTGTTAATTGTGCTATTTACTTTGCTAAACAGTAAATTGTCATGCCAATGAAGTCATATCACATGACTATAATGTTTTTCATATGACTTTCCTGCTAGGAGAGAAATGGGCATTTTATCTTCTAGAATTCTGAATTCTGTAGTGGATGAGTCAAAATCTGAGTTTTAATTAAAAAATCAACCCATCGGCCCAGCCCTGTGCATTTCTAGTCTGTTTATGACCTTACATCCTATGTTATAGCTGGTGTGCTAAACTTACTTTATAAATGATCATTCATTAATCCCCAATTATGCAGAAAGCAACTTCTGCTCAGCAAAAATGCAATTCTTTTGAAAGAATGCTGTAACTGCAATCCTAAAAACATAACTGTATGATACAGCATCAGTCAAGGGGAGAAAACATAGCCTAAAATTAATCTTGGAATCATGAAACTTGCAAACTTTCAAGAATGAGAATGAAATATTTCAGGAAAGTTGGGTCATGGAATTTTGGAATTTGAGTATCTCAAGGATATACCAATATAGCTTGTTTCATTAACTCTTATAATCAGTGTTTTCTCTCTAGTTAGATAGAATTTGAAAATTATTTGGCGTTTCCCACAGCACTATGTTGAACTCACAGTTGGAACTAAATCAGTACATGTGAACTGATACTTGATGAAAAATAACCCTAAGAAGATAAGTCACAGCACATTTTATGAAAAGATGGCTAAGTCATTCACATGTTTGGTTTAGACTAAGCCTTTCTTCAACAAATTCAGCAATTTAAACAGTATTTGGTGAGCACTTCAACAGCTTTGTGACTTGGATATCTTGTGTTTCATCAACTTTAAGGCCATTCCCTTTGGTTCCAACTGGGATAAACAGCCATCTAGGAGCCATATGGACCTGGGGTCAATCTCCAAATATCCAAACCCATTCTCAGTAAGGGTCTTGAAAGGAAAGGTCAGAACTCCATGCAAAATTCCGTACTCAGCCAGCAACATTTTAAGAGCGTGAAAAGCTGAGTGGGGCCTTTTAATACCTCATGGGCAGATGCACCTACAATTTGGCAGCTAGACGGGCTACAAAGAACACGAATCTCTGTCCAATACCCTTTCCTTATGAAATGTTAGCATTACCAAAAACATTTCTGACGTGGGTATTTAAAATTTTTTAATCTACAGCTTGAAATAAAATGAACATACCACACACATTTCTAAGTTTTCTTGCATCCTAGCTCTACAGCTTCGCCTCATTGTGCTAAATGAAACAGAATAATTTTATCTGAGAAATCAATCTACCAGTTCTGTTCTTTTTCTCCAAACTCTATCTCCATCCTATCTCTAATACCATCTAGTCATTTTCACTCATTTATTCCACTACCTCAAAATATCATACCCCCAGACAAAGTTACCTTTGTGAGTCTGGCGCCCCCTCCACCCCACTGCCAGTCCCCACTATGCACCTTGCTCCTCGACCCCTCCTCCAACAGAAACCAACCTGGCAGTTTGTTTGTTAATCTCAACAGCACTATCATTAAACTAGTAACCTGGACTAAAATAATGGCAATCATTTTTGTATACTTGATGATGGAAGGGAGATGGGTACAAAAAACTGGGTTGCACTGGTCAATCTCACTAAATCTGGATGATTCTGTCTTGAATATCTCTCTCAATCCATTCTCTCTGTGCCCCTTTCTATGAAAATAAAGGGATTTGTAGTCTCTAGCGGGATCAGCTTTGTATTCATCCTTCATAAAGGGGATATATTTAGGGAGACAGACCACAGGTATTAAGGGATAGGAGAAAGTTTAATAGCATCAAAACATTTTTCTTCTTTAAATTGAGAAGAATTACCTTGCTACAATATGGATGAACCTAGAAAACATCATGCTAAGTTACAGACATCAGACACAAAGGCCATGCATTGTTTGGTTTCATTTATGTGACATGTCCAGAATAGGCAAATCCCGCGAGACAGCAGGGAGATGAGCAGTTATCAGGACTGCAAGGAGCAGGTGGGAACAAGGAGTGACGGCTCAATGGGTACGGAGCTCCTTTTCGTGGGCATGAGAAGGTACTAAACTTAGGAATAACAGCAGCCTAACAACTCTGTGAATGCACTAAAAACCACCAGATTATATACTCTTAAAGGGTAAATTTCATGGTATGTGAGTTATAGGTCAATAAAACTGTTACTAAAAAGTATATTATCTGATTTCAGGTAACTCCAACTAAATGCTCACAATCTGAGTGACACACCGAAGACTCCTGGCCTCTGGGTCCTTTATCCCTAGGATGCCCTGGCCCTCCCTTCCTGTCCGACTCCTTCCGTACACTTTCCCTGCCCAAATCCAACTCTTATTTTTAGAGAGCGCCTACTCATCCTTTAAAACTAAATGGAATATTTGGTCCCTGGGAAGTTCTCCTTGACATCCCTGCTCCCCCAGGGAGTAACTTCCTCTGCTCCCTCAGCACCTAATATATAAATGACTACAACATTTCTGATGATACTAGAGTTCACTATTTACGTCTCTGCTTTGCACACTAGACTGTGAACTCATTTCATTAACTTCTGTATTCAGTCACTAGCATAGTGCCTTGCTACCAAGTTTTCAAAAGATGTTCAGTAAAGGTTTTTTTTTTAAGCTAGTATTTGCACAAATACATATTTTGTAAACAATGTATCACATGATACTGTCACATATCTTTTGATATTCCAGTGCTGATGGGTGAAAACAGCCCAAGATGAGAATTAATTGGGCGTTCCTGATTGCACTGCTAAAATAAGTAAGTTGGGACCTTTCTATATGGGACACAGAAGTTTGTATTTTTATTACTGAACATCTGTAAATGCACTGGGAATCAAGTACGCAAATCAAAACACTAGCTTTACACAGTGTATATGTGTATATTTTTTGATATTAATACTTATGTATTTACACACACATTTTTCACAGTAAAGTAAAAAAATATAGGCAAGACAATGATTTTTGTTGCTCTGAGGTCTGCTGGTGAGAATTATCTTTTTAAAACACAGTCCTATTTAGAGCTTTTTAAGAAAAAGAATAATCCTTTCCTAAGACAGGAGTTGCAAATTCCAATACCAATAAGGGTCATCAACTGAAGAACCTTTTTTTTTTTTTTTTTAACATCTTTATTGGAGTATAACTGCTTCACAATGATGTGTTAGTTTCTGCTGTATAACAAAGTGAATCAGCTATACGTATACATATATCCCCATATCTCCTCCCTCTTGCGTCTCCCTCCCACCCGCCCTATCCCACCCCTCTAGGTGGTCACAAGCCGACCTCTCTGTGCTATGCGGCCACTTCCCACTAGCTATCTATTTTACGTTTGGTAGTGTACATATGTCCATGCCACTCCTCACTTTGTCCCAGCTTACCCTTCCCCCTCCCCGTGTCCTCAAGTCCATTCTCTATTAGGTCTGCGTCTTTATTCCGGTCCTGCCCCTAGGTTCTTCATAACCTTTTTTTATTTTTCTAATTCCTTATATATGTGTTAGCATACGGTATTTCTTTTTCTCTTTCTGACTTACCTCACTCTGTATGACAGACTCTAGGTCCATCCACCTCACTACAAATAACTCAATTTCATTTCTTTTTATGGCTGAGTAATATTCCATTGTATGTATGTGCCACATCTTCTTTATCCATTCATCTGTCGATGGACACTTAGGTTGCTACCGTGTCCTGGCTATTGTAAATAGAGCTGCAGTGAACACTGTGGTACATGACTCTTTTTGAATTATGGTTTTCTCAGGGTATATGCCCAGTAGTGGGATTGTTGGGTTGTATGGTAGTTCTATTTTTAGTTTTTTAAGGAACCTCCATACTGTGAAGAACATCTTCTAAACAGAGCATCCTCACCTAAAGAATACCTTTGGGCAAGAAACTAACAGCAGTGTGTGTCTCCAGGAAGAGAACTGGGTGTTAAGGGACAGGTGCAGAAGGAAGGTTTCCTTTCCACACAGAATATTTTTATGCCTTTAAAAATTTGTATCAAGTGCATTATTTATCTATAAAATTTTCTTCTTGGCTCCAGCTAACATCACTATTAAGGAATGCAGGCCTGGGGTTGCCAGATCTGATTTTTCAAAGAAGCTGGAAATGGGCATGTTCATATTTTTAGGTAAAACTCATTATTTTTAAATGTTGGCTTTATTGAGAATTTAACACATAGGGTAGGCCAAACAAAACACACCTGTAAGCCATATCTGGCTCATAGGCCAACCAGTTTACCACCTCTAATCTAAAATTTGATGTGTAACTTATGATTCCAAAACTATAAATGTAATTTAATAGAGGAAAACTTCAAGAAGAAAGATAAGACTTGTGGATGAAATCATACCCCCTTCCGCCCTACCACCTAGCTGCTATTGCTCTCAAACTTCCCCTTCTCCTTCTGGGCCTTTGAAAAGATTATGAATGTTTGACCAACCAAAACGCAAAACAAGCCAGGTTTAATGAAGGAATCGGCCCATTATCCGAGCATCTGCTCTGTTTTTAAAGAGTGAAACATGGGATCAATTTCAAGTTGCAATTCTTCCAGGCAGTTAAAGAGAAGTATGTGAATTATTTCTAGCTGGGTGGAAAAATTCCCCCAGCCAACTAGTCAAATGACTGCGTGGTTGAAAAGACCCGTAAGCTATCTTTCCCTTGCCATCAGTGCTGCTCAAAAGAAAAAATGGCAGCCACGATCAACATAATACTCTGAACCATGTCTGGGAAGCCAATCACAGCTCTGAGAAACATCTCAACATCTCTTAAAGTCCTGTAGAGATGCCATTCATCTCCTGAAAATGAAGCTAAGATACCCTACGTGGGTCTAACTATTGGTCATAAGTGGAAGATTGCATCTGCTGAATGCCCAGAGGACACCAAATCAAGTCAAAGAAGAATCAGTTTCAGCTCTAAGTCTAGCACTAGAAGAGCACTACCATGATTTTCTGGGGTGGCTGCTGAAACCTTCACAAGATTTCCTTCTGCTATTTCTACATCGTTTTCCTATACTCAGGGCTAGTTCCAGTCTTCCAAACACCAGCCTTTTCACCACCAGCTACTGCAGTATTGGGCTTGACCATCACTCACTGACCACTGGGGCTTCCCCCAATGTTGAGCATACAAAACCCCAGACAGAAATCAATCAACTATGTTACTCAACATCTGTTACTCAACAGAGGAACTATCTTACTCTCAACATCAGTTACTATGGGACTGATGGTAACTTTGCAAGTATTCCACTCCCATAGGATACAGGCACTCCAGGTTTTCCTTATGCAGCTTGCGGAAACGCTATGACAGGCCACATTTTTCCTAAGAGCTTCTTTACCTAGGCTACTGGGTGGGGGTGGGGTGGGGTGGGGGTTGGAGGTGGGTAGGGAATGGCGGGGGCAGATGTTGGTTTAATCTCATTTAATCTCATTCATCCATTTTGAGGAACTGTCTGTTTGGCCAAGTGACCCAGCGGTGCCACACATACACAGCATACCCTTTTCTAAGTACAGTGAGCATTTGGAAAAGCAAAATGATAATCTAGTTTGTAATCCCAGTCTTAAAACACACACACACACACACACACACACACACACACACACACACACACGCACACTGGTAGCAACCCAGGAAATTACGATTTGCAAAATATTCTAAATGACAAGCAAAACAAAACTCTCTTAGGTTGTAACTGAGGAAGCCATTTCGTGGTGAGGTTCAGTGGCCTACAAAGATGGGTTCAGCTGTGAAATAAAAGACATGGCCAGAGTCCAATGTCTTCCCTGACTTGTATTTTGATGTATGGACATCACAGCCAACCCTCCAAGGGCCACAGGCATGCTGTTCTTCAGTAAGGACCAGAGGTGCTTGGAAATCAATAACCTGTACTTCCTTTATCAGCAATTTTGTGCATTTGGAACCTACCACACAATACCTGCACACTGCGTCATCCAGCAACTGCAGAAGGTTCATTTTCTGATAAGTAGCAGACTTATTTAGCGATTTTGTCCTAAGGAAAAACTGTAATGAACTGCTTCCTTCCTTTTCCATAAATCCAATTATCAAACAGGTTTGAAACACATCAGCCTTCTGAACAAAATGCTTGTTTTAGTCTTACCTCAGCAGCCTGGGTCTCCTGATGCAGCAACGTAAGACCAGTCAAATCCTCTAAGAAGGAATGTGAAGAATTAAACACCTTCACCAGGAAATTAAATCCTTCTCGTTCATACTGATCAAGAACCTGTAAGATATTTATACATATAGATGTACTTAAGGGGGCTGTAGGCTTTAAATGCATATTAAGAGAGTTTCACTTCTAATAATCACTTGTCAAAAATGGAATTAAAACTAGAATTAAAAATTAAATATGGGAAAAATCAATATGGTAGGCAAACAACTGTGAGGGCTTAGGATTTATTATTTTCTCTTTCTTAGAAAGAATGACAACATCATCTTCCAATTTAGATGATGGTATTTCTCCAACAAAGTAAGTTACATGCAAATTCACTGAAACTTCTAGAAGAGTTGAGGTTGCTGATTCTAAAGTTCACTTTTTAGGAGAAAAATAATAGTCAAGAGAAGAGCCAAGAAAAAAATTTTTTAAGGATAAAGGGAAATGGTGGGGACAAAAGGGTGGGAAATGTGGCCTACCTGCTAGTAAAATGTATTAAAAAAAATTTTTTTAATGTAAAAATGAATTTCACCAGGCATATCACAAAAGAAGTTGCCCAAATAGTCAATAAACATATGAAAAGTTGCTCAACATTACAAGTTATCAGGAAAATGACAACTAAAACCACAATGAACTACTAATTCATACCTACCAGAATGGCTAAAATGAAAAAGACAGAAAATACCAAGTACTGACAAGGAGGTGGAGCAACCAGTATTCTCATCAGAAGGCAAAATGAGATAACTGCTTTAGAGGTTTAACATGTATATGCCCTGTGATCATGAAATTCTACTCCTAGATATATACATCCAACAAAAAATATGTACATATGTGCATCAAAAGACCTGAACAAAAGTATCCATAGAAGCACTATTCATGATAGCCTCAAACTAGAAACTACACAAGTGTCCATCAACAGTAGAATGAATTAACAAACTGTGGTTTATTCATACAATGGAATATCATACAGAAATAAACAGACAACTACACGCAACAATATACATAATTCTCACAAACCTAATGTGCTACAGGATTACAATTACATAAAGTTTTTTTTTTTTAAATGAACCTGTGGTGTAAAAGTCAGGAGAGCGGTTATCCATTGAAGGACTGTAATTGGAATTGGGCACAGGAGAGGTCCTGAGATGTTGGTAATATTTGTTCTTTTATCTGGGTTCTGGTTACAAAGGTATACTTTGTGAAAAACTATCAAGCATGTTTTCATATACATGTTGTCCTTCAACAAAAAGATCAAAAGATAGGAGACCACTAGTCTTCTGAGAACAATGTAAGAACATATGACTACCTAAAAGCAAACCACACACACACGCAAAAAATGACTATCACGTTTAGGAATTCAACAATCATAAGAACTGTGAACTGCAAAAAGCAAACACTGAACCATTATGCCTTGGAAATTCTCTCAAAACTCAATAAATAAAGAGATGAAAGTTTCAAAAAGACAGCAGACATTGAAGATAAATCTAAGAAATCAACACATGAACAGAAAGGTTGGAGAAGCAATGACACACGATATAGAAAAAAGAATTAGAAAATTTTTTTCTCCATTCAGAAATAAAAATGTATAAGCCCTTCAATCCAGCAATTCCACTTCAAAGACTTTTCAAAGACTTTTTGTTGTTGTTGAGGGTTGGGGAATTGTGATTCCCTTTTTTCCAATATTCTTCAATATTCAATTATCTTTTAGTTTACATAGTAGACATTTTAAAGGAAACCTGATGATGAGAATGTTGACTCTTAGGCAGCATGCCCACACCATTCCTGCTTTTACCCTGCCTACATGGGCACAAAGACTGATGTGTAAGGACACTCACTGCAACACCGTTTGCAGCAACAAAAGATTAAGAATAACTACCCTTTTAAAGGGGACTAATTAACTAAATTGTGGTATATTTACAATCAAGGACATAATCAGGATCCATTAAAAGAATGAGGCAGTTCTATTTTTAGTTTTTTAAGGAACCTCCATACTGTTCTCCATAGTGGTTGTATCAATTTACATTCCCACCAACAGTGTAGGAGGGTTCCCTTTTCACCACACCCTTTCCAGCATTTACTGTTTCTAGATTTTTTGATGATGGCCATTCTGACTGGTGTGAGGTGATACCTCATTGTAGTGCTAACACATATATATGGAATCTAAAAAAAAAAAAAAATTGTACTGATGAACCTAGTGGCAGGGCAGGAATAAAGACGTAGACGTACAGAATGGACTTGGGGACACAGTGGGGGGAGCAGGAAGCTGGGGCGAAGTGAGAGCAGCATCGACATATATACACTACCGAATGTAAAATAGTTAGCTAGCGGGAAGCAGCAGCATAGCACAAGCAGATCAGCTAGGTGCTTTGTGATGACCTAGAGAGGTGGGATAGGGAGGGTGGGAGGGAGATGCAAGAGGGAGGAGATACGGGGATACATGTATGCATATGGCTGATTCACCTTCTGTGCAACAGAAACTAACACAGTATTGTGAAGTAATTATAATCCAATAAAGATTAAAAAAAAAAGGAGGAGGTGGTTCTATAGTACTAACATAAACTGATTTCCAAGACAGAGATATATTAAAAAGCAATGTCCAGACCATGGGTCTAGTATTAATATTTTTAAAATAAAGGTGGAGAAGGAGAGAGGAAGAAAGGGAAATGCACATACGCATAGGCTTGTTTTTGCATATAATATCTCTGGAAGAATACACACACACACACACACACACACACACACACATACACACACACCTGACATCAAGTAGTTGCCTCTGTACATTCTTCTACACTACATGAATTTTTAAAACCATGTGCACATATTACTTCGTCAAATAATATTAAAATCTCAACTTAGTTTTTATTTTTTTCTTCAGTGCTGGAGAAAGTTCTCAGAAGAAGAGGAAGAACTCTAAAGTCCTAATGAAGAAGTTGGAGCTAGAGGGGTGGCTCTGCCCCGGGCAGAGAAGTGTGTAGGTAGGGACCAGCAAAGCAGTTGAAATGTTAAGTTAGGAGAGAAGGGAACTGGGGGCCGAGGAACTCTATGGTCTGAACAGCAGGCAGCAAGGTCATCTGCTGCCAGAAAAGGGGATGGGGTGGGACATGGAGCTTGAGGGGGGTGATGACAGTCTGGGGCAGCTGGGTGGGAATGTGAGAAGGGCAGCTAATCAGCAGCGCATGAAGAGTGCTAAGCAATCTAAAGCCCCTGCTCAGGACAGAAAATATAAGTTTGGGGAGAAAGGTAGTTAAGGACCCATCTAATAAGCTTGAGGACTGGCCAGAAAGGGTCAAAGAATTTGAGGGGCTAGTGAGCAGCGATGAAGGGACCTGAGGCTGGTGAGGAAAGACCTGCAGGCTGTAGGGACAGAGAGACGGAATGTGGAGAGCTGGAGAGGCAGGGGATGACTGTTGCCCCAAGGCATTAACGAAGTACAGTCTTTGGCTGATTAGCCACAGTAAATTAATTTGACAATCCAATGCCTGGATAAAAAGGCACTTAATAATTGAATGCCTCAGTAATTATGGGAGTCCTTACAAACCAGAATGTTATCTCAGGAAAAATGTGCATAGAAAGTAAGTGATCTTTTTTGAAATGCTAAATGCTGTGTGTTTAGTGAACTCACTTTTTTTTTTAAGAGGCATGATATTAATATTGCTGTTTTTATTTTTTCAATTTATTTTTTAATTGACATATAGTTCATTTATGATGTTGTGTTAGTTTCAGGTATTCAGCAAAGTGATTCAGATATATATATATATATATATATATATATATATATATATATATATATATATATATATATTCTTTTAGCTTTTTTTTTTTTTTTTTTTGGTGGGCCTCTCACTGTTGTGGCCTCTCCCGTTGCGGAGCACAGGCTCTGGACGCGCAGGCTCAGCGGCCATGGCTCACGGGCCCAGCCGCTCCGCGGCATGTGGGATCATCCCGGAGCGGGGCACGAACCCACGTCCCCTGCATCGGCAGGCGGACTCTCAACCACTGGCCACCAGGGAAGCCCTATATATTCTTTTTAGATTCTTTCCCCATACAGGTTATTAGAGAATACTGAGTATAATTCCCTGTGCTATAGAGTTGGTCCGTGTTGGTTATCTATTTTATATACAGTAGTATGTATATGTTGATGTCAAACTCCTAATTTATCCCTCCTCTCTTTTCCCCCTTGGTAACTATATGTTAGTTTTCTCTGCCTGTGGGTCTATTTCCATTTTGTAAGTAAGTTCATTTGTATTTTTTTTTTAGATCCCACAAAAGTGATATCATATGGTATCTGTCTTTCTCTTTCTGTCTTAATTCACTTAGTATGGTAATCTCTAGGTCCATCCAGTGATCACTTATTCCTGGGTGAACTACTAAACTAATTAAACAGCTACTTTGTGCTAGGTTTCCATTAAGGTTAAAAGAAAAAAAAAAGAAGACATGGGAGTGAAAAACGGGCAAAAACTTTGAAAAAAAAATTTGGAGTAACTCCAGAGATGGCACTTTGTCAGACCTTACTTATTCTCAGATTTCAAGCCTACGTTTCCACACCTAACTGTGTAGTGCTACAAACCTGGACAGTGAAAAAACTAGCAGCAAGGGCAGAATGAGTGAAGGCCTCCCCCATAATCAGGATGTACAGCAAGTTTAAGGGTGAAGCATTATTAATAGCTCTGGCTTGAAAAATATGTGGAAAAATTTAATCCCTTAGGGGCATATTTAATCATGCAAGAGTTTTCCAGTATTCCCTTTATGTGCAGGAAAGTTAATCTGTGTTACAAGTATAAGCAGCTTATAAAACGTAGGAGGAGTTTTTTTTCCTCTACACACATCTTAACCTTCCTAAAGGGGAAAAATGTGTTTTAAATTACCAAAAATAAAAGATACTATCACAATGAATTTGAGCACTGCAACAACCTGTCATAAAACATAAAACATAGAACACCTCTTAAGTAAATTATATAATATGTGGTCTTGTACACATTACATTTTGGAAGGCTGTAAGTATTCTAAAGGTACTTTGCTAAGTAGAGAAATAATAATGACTCTTTCAGTATAAAGATACAGATCCTTTCCTAACGGACACAATTTTCCTTACTTAACTATTCTGTAAGGCTAGGTTATCTTTATTCATGATGTATATGAGCACATACCCCTGGACAAAGATGGTAGAATCTCTTCTTAAAACATGATTTTAGGAATATCACTTCTCTGGCTGAGACTCTTTGGTGGCTACTAGATCAAAACTATACTGTCCAGCTAGGTATTTAAGTCCCTCCAGAATCCTCCAATTGTTGGACGGCTCTCTGTGGAATGCCTTTCATAGAGTCTAAGATCTCCTGACTACACCATGCAATGACTTTCAGTTCATGAGAAGCAGAATGGATTCACAGTTTGCAACTCTTGTCTGTTATTCTTAAACAAGGACAAGAGGAACTGTGTGCCCTACCTAAAAAAATAGCTAATATATTTTCAAAAGGGGATGGGAACACACAGTGTCTGCAAAACTCTTATTTAAAGTCTTTGTTGTTTAGAAATTGTACTTATTTGCTCTTGATGATTTAAAAATATACATGGGTCATGATTTCTAAAAAAAAAACTTAGGAAAAGCTTGCCCAATATCCCAGATAGGGTAATAAAAGAGTATGGCTAGAAGCCACCAGGACCCTTAGTTCCCATCCTATGAGAATCCATGACAGAAGAGTCAAAACACTCCCTTCTGAGGGACAGTCACCCAGTTGTCTGCAGAGACTTTACTTCAAGTTGAGGGCAAAATTCTCTGTTTTCCAGTACTTTTGCTGAGGGAGCCATGCCAGGGTAGAGAAGCCCCCACTTTGGATAACGAGCTGGAAGCACGGCTAGTAACACCAGGAAGCCCCTTGATCAGTTTCTGTCTCTTGGTGCCCTGGGATTTCTCTCATCATCATAAAAAAGAATCAAAGAAGAGGAAAAAAGCCCTGATTTCAGCAGCCCTTACAACATGACTGTTCCACCTTCACTACTCCCAGCTCCTTCCTGGGACCATCACCTTGGAAAAGCTTCAGCTCCCTTCCCATTACCTCTTGGTGCTGGCCTACCTAGAACAATCTCTTGTCTTTCCTATCAAATGAGGTCTTGCACTTCAAAGTTCAGCTCAAGTATCAACTGCAAGAAGTCTTCCTTGATTAATTCCACTCCCGGTGATCTTTTTTTCCCTTTTGTCTTCTCTGACCCCACTACTCTCCATGGCACACTGAGTTGCCAAAGGGATTGAAAGAAATACTCTGCCTCACTGTCCCTGGTAGTCAGCAGTCGATGGCATTTTCAAATATCAACCGGATGTTCAGTAACTTTGTTCCTATTTCTATATACGTCAGTGATATAAAGCAGATAATGGATGAGAAAACGGCTTCATATGGAAACACGTAGCTATCATCCTAACTAAATCAGCTGCTGTTAACTTACTCTATTTAGACACAGGTAGGACTTATAAGGTCAAACTTTAAAAAAGGAGGGCAGCTCTGAGTTCAAGATATTTAATAGCAGGGGCAATACAGGGTTGGAGTGGGAGGTACAAAGTATTGGGTGTAAGACAGGTTACAAGGATGTATTGTACAACACAGGGAATATAGCCAATATTTTGCAATAACTGTAAATGGAATGTAACCTTTAAGAATTGTATAAAAATTTTTAAAAAGTGAGTCTGAAAAGATACGAGATTTTTAAGATTAGTTCTTCTTTCCTGTAAATTGATCTAATTTCATAATATAAATAAAAACACAAGCAAAGTTAAAGAAACATGTAATAGCATGTCAAAATTATAGCATTAATCAGGATAATTATTGGCATGTCAAAAATATAAAACAGGTAAGTCTCTTGTCCTTCCCCTAACGTCACTGTATAGTGTACCTTTTTCTTAGGCATCCAAATGTAAAATGGGCACAATGGTAATTTAAAGGATACAGGAGATTTTAAATCAAAACACTGAATAGCTTTCAAATTGAGATAATTGACAATGGTATGAAAGTTCCAACACTTCAGTATTTTAACTAAACTTCTTATGGTGCAACATACAACTGTACTAAAAAAAAGCCAAATAATATTACATCTTGGTATCTTCATGTACCAAAATCACAAATTTACTGAGGCCAACTGAGTAGAAGGAAAGAACTGAAAACTGGGAGTCAAAATGCAATGGACAGTAATTTGGCAACACTGGGCAAAACACTTCATCTTTCTGAGTCTGCTCATTTCTACAATGGGGATCCAACTCCATACCTATCTCCCCACTTAGATTAAAAAAAAGATTATGACTTGAATCACTGACAAAGAATGGTTTACAAAGAGCAACAGAAATGCTATTCATTTATTACCTTTTTTTGCATTTATTACTCAGAATACAATTATTATCACTAAATAGGGCTTGATAAGTACAGAAGAGATGACACAAAGTGATGTCAGTGAAAATAGTGGAATAAGGACCTCTGGAAATGCTCTCTTCCATAAAAGAAAAGAGAATACTAACAAAATCTGAGGAGAAATTAAGAAAAGCAGCTGATTCACAGTAAAAACAATGAGGTTTGTGGTATTTTAACTTGCCCCATTTCTGTCCCTTTTCCCCTTCTAGCTTGACTGTAGCCTTGAAAACCAACACACTACCACACTGAAAACAAGCCTGGCAGCCACTGGAGGAGGCAATTTGGAGCTCTGAAGGAGCTCTGACCCCATATTCACAAAACTGTCACTTGTTTGGAAGGAAGACCCTACTTGCTTGTTGTCTTTATTCAACCAAACTCAGAACTCACCCTGTGTGAAAGCCTTTTTCCTGGGACCAGTTGTTGAAAAGTATCAGGAGCAACTGTTTAACACTGTGATCTCCTGAGATGTTAAATAACAGTTGAAGCAACAAAAAGCTGACTAAAAAGCTTAAAAGGAAAATCTGGGGGAATTCCATAATCTTAGGAATCTAGAAGACTATGCACAGGCACAGAGCTAGGTGCATGCCCAAAGTCATGCACATGCCCAGGAAAGATCTGAGAAGGCCTTAAGCTCTCACCTCTAGCTGATCGCAAGGATGTGTGCAAGTAGGACATGAAGGGTAAGGCAGGGTTCTTAACTGCCCATCTGAGCCCAGAAGGCATGCCCCAGTATGCACACAGAGCCCCCCAGCAAAGACTGGGGGACTTACTGGTTCCAGGCATTTAAGAAAATCTCTATCCAATCATTAGATGACCACTAAGTTAACTGAGGAGAAACTTGATGGCCACACAGGACAAAGAATACAAACTTAAAGAAATTAGTTTAGAGAAGTCACTAAATAAAAAGTAACAGGAGCAGCAAGGAATAACAACAATAAACCACAGAGAAGGGGGAGAATCTGATTCCCAGAATTGTGGCATGATATTATTGAAAATGTCCAGTTCTCAAGAAAAAATTACAAAGAAACAAGAAAGTATGTCCTACTCACAAAACAAAAACAAAATCAGTGTATAAGAATTGTCCCCGAGGAACCTACTAGACAAAGACTTTAAAATAACTATTTAAGTATGTTCAAAGCACTAAAAAAAACATGTACAAATAACTAAAAGAAAGTATGAGAACAATACCTCACCAAAATACAGAATACCAATAGAGAAATTATAAAAAAGAACCCAAGAGGCATTCTGGAGTTAAAAAGTACAACTGAAAAATTCATGAGAGACACTCAACAGTAGATTTGGGCAAGTTGAAGAAAGAATCATTGAACATGAAGATAGGTCAATTGAGACTATCCAGTCTGAGGAACATGAAGATAGGTCAATTGACACTATCCAGTCTGAGGAACATGAAGATAGGTCAATTGACACTATCCAGTCTGAGGAACAGAAAGAAAAAAGAATGAAGAAAAATGAATACAGCTTCAAATATCCATCAAGCATACCAACATATGCATAATAGGAGTTTCAGAAGATAGGAGAGACAGAAAAGGGCAGAAAGAATACTTGAGGAAATAATGGGAGAAAACGTCCCAAATTTGATGAAAAACATTAATCTATACATCCAAGAAGCTCAACTCCAAGTAGAATAAACTCAACGAGATCCATACCACATAACCAAACTGTAAAAAGACAAAGGGAGACTCCTGTAAACACAAGAAAGAGCCTATCATGTAAAAGGAATCATTAACAGCCAATTTCTCATAAGAAACCACAGGGGCCAAAAGTAGTGTAATTAAATACTCAAAGTGCTGAGAGAAAAAGAAACTCTCAACCAAGGATTCCATGCCCAGCAAAACTAACCTTCAAAAATGAAGGAGAAATTAACACATTCCAAGATAAACAGAAAACAAAGAATTCATCACTAGCAAACCTGCCCTGTTAGAAACACTAAAGGGAGTCCTTCAGGCTGAAATGAAAGGATACTAGACAGTAACTCAAATCCACATTTAGCAAAGAACACAGGTAAAGGTGACGGTATAGATAAATATAAAAGACTAAATAGGGCTTCCCTGGTGGCGCAGTAGTTGAGAGTCTGCCTGCCGATGCAGGGGACACAGGTTCATGCCCTGGTCTGGGGGGATCCCGCATGCCGTGGAGCGGCTGGGCCCGTGAGCCATGGCCGCTGGGCCTGCGCGTCCGGAGCCTGTGCTCCGCAACAGGAGAGGCCACAACAGTAAGAGGCCCCTGTACCGCAAAAAAAAAAAAAAAAAAAAAAAAAAAAAAAAAGACTAAATATATTTCTGTTGTAATTTTTTTCTCCTATGTGATTTAAAATACAGCAGCAAAGTTTCTGTATACTAATGAAATTAAGCTGATGATAAACCAAATTACACTGTTATAAATTAAGATGTTAACTGTGATTTCCAGGGCAGCCACTGAGAAATTAACTAAAAAAATAAAAAAAATACAAGGGAATTAAAATGGTATATTAGAAAATATCTATTTAACACAAAAGAAGGTGGTAATTGAGAAATACAGGAAGAAAAAAGACAAGAGACACATAGAAAACAAATAGCAACATTGCAAATGTAAATCTTATCAGTAATTACATTAAATGTAAATGAATTAGACTCCAACTAAAAGGCAGACATAGCAAAATGCATTAAAAAAGCGTGATCCAACTATATGCTGTCTACTTGAGATTCATTTTTGATTCAAAGACACAAATAAGTTGAAAGTAAAAGAAGAGAAAAAGATATTCCATGCACTTTCAATTATGCAAGATGAGTAAGCTCTAGAGATCTAATGTATGGCACGGTGATGACAGTTAACAATACTATATTGTATACTTGAGATGTGCTAATAGGATAGATCTGAAATTAAACTTCTCAACACACACACACACATAATGGTAACTACTGGTGCTGGAGGTGATGGATATGTTGATTAGCTTGACTGTGGTGATTATTTCACTATATATACACATATATATATCAAAACATTAATTTGTATACCTTAAATATATATAATTTTTATATATCAATGATATCTAAGTGAAGTCTTTTTTTGGCCGAGCAGCACGGCTTGTGGGATCGTAGTTCCCCAGCCGGGGATGGAACCCAGCCCCAGCAGTGAAAGCACCAAGTCCTAACTACTGGACCACCAGGGAATTCCCTCAAGTTGCTTTTTAAAAAAAGATATTCCATGCAAATAGGAGCCAAAAGAGAGTGGAGAGACTATACTAATAACAGACAAAATAGACTTCAACATTGTTAAGAGACAAAGAAGGACATTATCTTCTAATGATAAAAGGGTCAGTCTATCAAACATGTATAATTATAATCATACATGTACCTATCAAACAGCCTCAAAACACATGAAGCAAAAACTGACAGAACTGAAGGGAAAAATATAAGTAAACAATAATAGTTGGAGACATCAATACTGCGTGTTCAATAATGGATATAACAACTAGACAGAAGATCAGCAAGGAAATAGAGTACTTGAACAAAACTATAGATCTAACAGACATTTATAGAACACTATATCCAGTGATAGCAGAACACATATTCTCCTCAAATGCACATGAAGCATTCTCCAGGATACACCATGTGTTAGGCCATAAAAAAATGAAGTCATACACTATATGTTCTCTAACTACAATGGAATGAAAGTAGATATCAATAACAGAAAGAAATCTGGGAAACTCACAAATATGTGGATATTAAAAAACACACTCTTAAAAGCAGTGAATCAAAGGAAAAATCAAGGGAAATTAGAAAACACTTTGAGATGAAAAAAATAAACACAACATACCAAAACGTATGAGATGCAATGAATGCACTGCTTAGAGAGCAATTTATAACTATAAATGTCTATAATAAAGAACAATTTTAGGGACTTCCCTGATGGCACAGTGGTTAAGGTTCTGCCTGCAAATGCAGGGGACACAAGTTTGAGCCCTGGTCTGGGAAGGTCCCACATGCCGCGGAGCAACTAAGCCCGTGCGCCACAACTACTGAGCCTGCGCACTAGAGCTCGTGAGCCACAACTACTGAAGCCCGCATGCCTAGAGCCCATGCTCCACAACAAGAGAAGCCACCGCAATGAGAAGGCTGAGCACCGCAACGAGGAGTAGCCCCCGCTCTCCCCAACTAGGCAGCCAAAAATATATAAATAATTTTTTTAAATGTCTAAAAAAAAAAGAACAACTTTAAATCAACAACTTAACCTTTCACACTAACAACAAAACAAAGCAAAAAGCAAACTAAATACAAAGCAAGCAGAAGGAAGGAAATATAAAGAATTGAGCGTAAATAAAATGCTGGTTTCTTGAAAATATCGACAAAATTGACAAATCTTTATCTAGACCGACCAAAAATAAAAGAAGACTCAAATCACTAATATCAAGAGTGACAGAGGGGACAGTACTATCTATCTCAGAGAAATAAAGTTGATTATAATACCATGGACGACCATATGCCAATAAACTAGATAACCTAGATGAAATGGACACACTTCTAGAAAGACACAAAGTATTGAAACTGACTTAAAAAGAAATAGAGGGACTTCCCTGGTGGCACAGTGGTTAAGAATCCACCTGTCAATGCAGGGGACATGGGTTTGAGCCCTGGTCGGGGAAGATCCCACATGCCGCAGAGCAGCTAAGCCTGGGCGCCACAACTACTGAGCCTGTACTCTAGGGCCCCTGCGCCACAACTACTGAAGCCAGCATGCCTAGAGCCCATGCTCCACAACAAGAAAAGCCACCGCGATGACAAGCCTGTACACCACAACAAAGAGTAGCCCCTGCTCGCCACAACTAGAGAAAGCCCGCGCACAGCAACGAAGACCCAAAGCAGCCAAAAATAGATTTTTTTAAAAACATTTTAAAAATTTTAAAAAAAGGGGCTTCCCTGGTGGTGCAGTGGTTGAGAGTCCGCCTGCCAACGCAGGGGACACGGGTTCGTGCCTTGGTCTGGGAAAGATACCACATGCTGTGGAGCGGCTGGGCCTGTGAGCCATGGCCGCTGAGCCTGCACGTCCGGAGCCTGTGCTCTCTAACGGGAGAGGCCACAACAGTGAGAGGCCTGCGTACCGCAAAAAAAAAAGGAAAGAAATAGAAAATCTGAATAGACTTATGAAAAGTAAAAAGAGCGAATAAGCAATCAAAAAACTTCCCACACACACACAAAAAAACTAGGATCAAGTGACTTTGTTGGTGATTTCTACTGGATATTTAAAGAAGAATTAACCAAACTTTCACAAACTCCCAAAAAACAAAAACAGAGGAAACATGTCTTAACTCACTCTCTGAGGCCAGTAGTATCCTGATACTAGAACCAGAAAAGACAACACAAAGAAATGTCCCTTATGAATATAAATGTAAAAATCTTCAGTACAGTACTAGCAAACTGGATCCAGCAACATATAAAAAGAATTATACACCATGAGAAAGTGGGATTTATCCCTGGAAAGCAAGGTTAGTTCAATATATGAAAATAAATCAATGTAATACACCATATTGATAGAATAAAGAACAAAAACCACATGATCATCTCAACAGAGACAGAAAAAGCATTCAATAAATTCCAACACCTTTTCATGACAATAAACACTCAACAAGCTAGAAACAGAAGAGAATTTCCTCAACCTGTTGCAGAGCATCAATAATCATCAACATTATACTTAATGGTGAAAGACTCAAAGTTTTCCTACTAATATCAGGAACAAGACAAGGATGTCTCCTTTCACCACTGCTATTCAACACTGTATTGGACGTTTTGACTCTGGGTAACAGGCAAGAAAAAGAAATAAAAGGCATCTACCTAGATTGAATCTGGGGAATTCCCTGGCGGTCCAGTGATCTCACAAGCCACACACAGTGCAGCCAAAAAAAAAAAAAAAAACTGGATTCAAGAGAAGTAAAACTATCTCTATTTGCAGATGACATGATCTTGTATATAGAAAAGCCAAAGGAAACCACACACACAAAACCCCTTAGAACAAAATAAGTACAGCAGGGCTGCAGGATACAAGAGCCATATACAAAAATCAATTGTATTTCTACACACTAGCAATGAACAATTCAAAGAAGAAATTAAGAAAACAACTCCACTTTCAATAGCATCAAAAAACAATAAAATATCTAAGAATAACTTTAACAAAATAATTGTAATAACACGTACACTAAAAACTACAAAACTCCATTGAAAAAAATTAAAGAACAAAATAAATACAAAGACATCCCAAGTTCAATGGCCTGCAAAACTTAATACTAGTAAAATGGTAACAATGACCAAACTGGTCTACTACTATTCAATGCAATCCCAGCTGGCTCTTAGTAGGAATGATGGATATTGACAAACTGATACTCAAATTCATATGGAAATGTAAGGGACCTAGAACAGCCAAAATAATCTTGAAAAAGAACAAAGTTGGAGATCTCACACTTCATGATTTCAAAACTTACTAGAAAGATACAATAATCAGTACTACGTGGCATTAGCATAAGGACAGACATACAGATCAATGGAATAGAATTGAGAGTCCAAAAATAAACCCTTACTTTTTTTTTTTTTTAGCAAGAGTGACAAGATAATTTAATGAAGCAAAGAACAGTCTCTTTAACAAACAGTGCTAGAACAACTGAGTATCTACATGCAGAAGAATGAAGTTGGACCCATACCATAGACCGTTATACAAAAAGTAACTGAAAATGGATTACAGATCTAAATGTAAGAGCTAAAACAATTACACTCTTAGAAGAAATCATAGTAAATCTTTATGACCTTGGGTGGGACAAAGTTTCTTAGCTATGACAACAAAACCATAGATGACCAAAGGAAACAAAAATTAAGACTTCATCAAAATTAAAAACTACTGTGCCTCAAAGGATATGTTAACAAAGTGAAAGGACAAGCTACCGGAGAAAATATTTATAAATTATGTACCTGACAAGAGTTCAGTATCCAGAATAGATCAAAACCCCTTAAACGTATCAATAAAAAGACAAACAACTCAATTTAAAAATAGGCAAAGGAATTTAACAGACACTTCTCAAAAAAAAAAAAGCTATACCAATAGCCAACAAGCACATGAAAAGATGCTCAACATCATTTGTCTTTAGGGAAATGCAAATCAAAACCACTATGAGATACCACTTCATACTCAGTAGGATAGTTATAATAAAAAGGAGACAATAACAAGTGTCAACGAGGAAGAGGAGAATCGAAACCCTCCTACACTGCTGATGGGAATTTAAAATGGTACAGGTTGTGGAAAACAGTTTTGGCAGTTTCACAAAATGTTAAGCATAGAGTTACCATGTGACCCAATAATTATACTCCTAGGTACATAGCCAGAACAACCGAGAACATTTGTTCACACAAAAACTTGTACACAAATGTTTATAGTAGCATTATCCATAGTAGCCAAAAAACTCATAATAGTCAAATATCCATCAATTGTTGAATGGATAAACATATGGTGTATCTGTACAATGGAGTATTATTCACCCATGAAAAGGAATGAAGTGCTGACACATGCTACAACATAAACGAACCTTGAAAGCATTATGCTAAGTGAAAGAAGCCATTCACAAAAGACCATGCTATAATTTTCTTTATACCAAGTGTCCAGAATAGGAAAATCCATAGAGACAGAATGTGCTTGCCAGGGTCTAGGGGAAGGTTGTGAATCGGGATACAGCTTTGTTTCGGGGGTGAAATTATTCTGGAATTAGATAGCATCATGGCTGCACAAACTCATGAATATATTAAAAAACCAATGAATTTTACACTTTAAAATGGTGAATTTTATGGTATATGAATTTTACCTTAACTTAAAAAAAGACAAACATACAATCAGCTGTTAGTATCAGGATTCAACATAGGGTGTCTATAAAGCAGCCTGCAGCCTGGCTGCAGGGAGGGAGGGTCAGAGAGATGAACTTAACCCTGCCCCCATCAATCTGTGGACTGCTAGGGAATGCTTACTCAACAATGTGTCATTTCCAATGACAGTTTTTTCGAGCTAAATAAGCACCAAGTCTAGTTTATCATTTTAAAAGATTAACAATACTTCTGAAGATTCTTGGGAAAATAAAGAAATACATATGGTGAAGAGAAAGGGAGAGAAGAAAGAGTAAGTTCTCTTGAGGAGGTTTCATAACCTTCAAGTTTTGGGAAGTAGAAGAGGATCAAAGAACTAGTGGAGATCCTTCGTAGAAAATCTAACCTGCATCCTCCACCCCCGACAAAAAAAAAAAAAGGAAAAAAAAGAAAATAAGCCATGAGCAACTTTATCCAAATCTATAAAACTAACTCTTTTTAATTCTCAAAATGAGGTTTTCTCAAATAATCTGACATTACAAAATTGAACTGATTAAAAAATTGAGTTGGTTAATGAACAGGATATTATAATGACCAAAATATTTACAAATGGATGCTCTGACCAATTAATCTACTCTTCTAAAACTTATTGTAGGTCATAAATTTGAGGAGGGCTTATTTTAAATACTGATAGAAATCGACAAGAAGGCAAATTGGAAAAATGCAAAAGAAGCCATTCCAAGAATAATTACAGCCCGAATCACTCAATACATTTATTCAAATATTTACAAAGAGCCTGCTCTAGGTTACAGCTTTCTTCTGGAAATTCAGTGTTTCTGTATAAGGGGTACCATCTTTTTTTCCCCAGTGTTTTTACTGAGGTAAAATGTATATAACATAAATTTACCATCTTAACCATTGTTTGTTTTTTTTTTTTTGCGGTACGCGGGCCTCTCACTGTTGTGGCCTCTCCCGTTGTGGAGCACAGGCTCCAGACGCGCAGGCTCAGCGGCCATGGCCCACGGGCCCAGCCGCTCCGCGGCATGTGGGATCTTCCCGGACTGGGGCACGAACCCATGTCCCCTGCATCGGCAGGCGGACTCTCAACCACTGCGCCACCAGGGAAGCCCAAGAAGTATCCCTTCTTAACATTTTCATCTGAACACAAACAAGCTGAAATGCCTACAATTAAAAAAGCAAAACCCAAAAAACTCTCTTACTTCCTTCCCCCTAATGCCCTTAACAATAAAAAAATACCCTTGAAAAATACATCTCTCTATGAGTAGCGGACAAGAAAGGCGGAAAGAGGATATAATTGCATCTACTGTCATACAAATCTCACTTTAAAACAGAATTTTTAGGGATGCAACTTTTCTTAGTCATCTTTTTAAAAGACTCTAACATCCTGGAGATATTCTTCGAAGGATCATTTGGAGGATTCCATGACTTAAAAAAAAAACCAAAACAATTGAGGGACTTCCCTGGTGGCACAGTGGTTAAGAATCCACCTGCCAATGCAGGGGATATGGGTTCGATCCCTGGTCTGGGAAGATCCCACATGCCGCGGAGCGGCTAAGCCCGTGCGCCACAGCTACCGAGCCTGCGCTCTAGAGCCCGTGAGCCACAACTACTGAGCCAGCGTGCCACAACTACTGAAGTCCGCATGCCTAGAGCCCATGTTCCGCAACCAGAGAAGCCACCGCAGTGAGAAGCCCGCACACCACAACGAAGAGTAGCCCCCGCTCGCCACAACTAGAGAAAGCCCGCACACAGCTACGAAGACCCAACGCAGCCAAAAATAAATAAATAAAATATAGATAAATTTATTAAAAAAATAAATGGGTGAATTGTATGGTACGTAAATAACCAAAACAAGCTGTAAGAAAAGTTAATTAAAAAAATACACCTGCAACCTTAACATAACAAAGTAAAACTTTCTAAATTCATTTTTCAAAGTCAGTCACAAAGCACAAAAACTACAGAGCAGTGATTCTCCAACTGGAGCACGCATCAGAATCCCCTGGAGAGCTTGTTAAAACAGAGATGGGTTCCACCCCCAGAGTCTGTGATTAATTAGGTCTAGGGTGGGATCTACGAATTTGCATTTCTAGTGAGTTCTCAGATGACACAGATGCCGAGGGTCCGTTTGAAAACACCTGCTATATCCAAACAGGAGCACATTCTCTTGAGACTCAACCTATGAAGAAACATGTACATTCCCTTTAAATTAATGTTAAAAACTCATCTTTAGCTATTCCTCCTAAAAGAAATTACTTCGTGCGATATTACTGTTTATTTAGCAGTTTTAGTCAATCCCTTTAATAAATTCTTTATGATAAAAAGTTTTAGTACCCCTTGAGAGCCAGGTCTCATTAAAAAAACTTATTACCCCAAGTGAGTCTTGCAATGTGTGAATTTTGGTTCAGCGAATTTCTTTTAATTTGGGGGCTGATAATTATACTAGCACATATTTGGCAAGCAAGCTCCATTGAGAAAAATTAGGTACTTGATTATACTGAATTATTTTATACATTATTCTCTATCTCCGTCTGCATGGCCCTTGAGGTTACTGCCATAAACTAACAGCCACTGGATGGAAATAGCCCAGACACAGATTTGGTTTGATACATGGAATACTTGGGGGAGGGGGAAGTTATGCTTGGTCCAACACTTAAAAGTCAGGTGCTTTCACATTAAAATTCAGATTTCCACGTACCCTTAAAATTAAAAAAAAAAAAATCAGAAAATCTGGCAACGTCATTCCCAATTTTGCACATAAATCATCAGCCAGAGTTGGGCCACAGCTGCCCTTCATAGAGAATTCGAGTTCTAGCTGGCCACAGTTCCCATTCATTTCCTGTTGTCTTCAACCTAGTCCTCTCCACTCTGTTTATTGGCCTAGCCTCTGCCGGCATGTGTATTTGAGTGCTGGGCGTAAGAGGAAACAGTAGTCTCAATTTCAAAAAGTAGATATAAACTGGCTTAAATTCAGTGTGGTGTAGGTAGTTCCTTTGGACTCCGTCTCTTATGGCCTAAGGTTGTTGAGTTGTGTGATCTACCAGTAGGCCACCTCTGCTCTCTAGAAATTCTTACATTAGAAACTTTCAGGTGGATGACCATGCTCTGAAAAGCAGTTGTGTCAGGTTGAGACCCTTCACATCTGGCACAGAGAACAGTGTAAATGATGGCTGTGCCTGCAAAAACCTGCATGCAGAATGCCTATTTATTATTGTAACCTTTTTTCTTGTGAAATAACACAGAAAAGTAAAATGGAATACATAGCTTAAAATACTGTAGAGCACTCTACAGTAAACCTCTAGTACCCAGTCAAGAACATCAGCACATCAGAAGTCCCTACAAAGCCACCTCCCAATCACGACACCCTACCTGCCTTTCTGAGGTAAACACTGACTTGTATAATTTTTCCACCTAAACCTGCTTCCCTAACAATATCACTTAGTTCTGCCTGTTTCTAAAAGCCAAGTTTATAAATGTTGTCTCTTGTAAATGAAGTTAAAATTTCAATTCTATGTTTTTAAGATACATGTTCATGTGCCTTCTTTTTCCTCTTGATCAGCCTCACCAGAGATTTATCAACTTTATAGGTCCTTCCAAAGAGCCAACTCCTAGCTTTGTTGATCTTCTTTCTGCTCGTCTTTAGTAGTTTCTACCTTCTACTTGTTTTTTATTGTGCTGCTCTTTTGACTTCTTGAGACAATATTTGCTAGTTACTTTGGGGTCTTTTCTCTTTCAAGGCTATACATTTTTCTATTAAGTACTGTTTATCTATATGCTATAAATTTTATATGAAATATTTTTATCATTTATTTAAAATACTTAATTTCCATTGTATCTTCTTTAACTCATTAGTTATTTAGGGTTATATATTTCAGTTTCCAAACATATGGAGATAATATTCTATTTATCTGTTACTGATTTCCAGCATAATTACATTAGAATCAGAGTACATATTTTAGGTATAATATCAATCTTTGAAATTTGTTGAGGATTAACAATCCAATCTATCATAAATTCTTGTAAGATATTATGTGCCTGCTTAAAAAGAACATGCACTTCAGTTTGGTGTAGTGTGTTCACTAGAATATGTTTATAAATCATGTTGACCAAATTTTCAATAACCTTTACAGATTTTTTTATATGCTTCTATCATCAGTTACTGAGAAAGATCTGTTAAAATTTTCCACTGTAATTACATATTGCCTATTTCTCCTACAGTTCTGTAAAATTTTGCTTTATATATTTTGCAGCCATGTTATTAGGTACATACAAATATAGAATTCTATCTTCCTGGTGAATTAAAACTGATCATTGAAAAGTAATAGTAACACATAGTGATGCTTTTTGGCTTGAAGTCTATTTTGTCTGCTACTAACATAGCTACACCAGCTTTCTTGTGATTAGCGTTTATATTGTACACATTTTTACATCTTTATCTCCAATCATTCTGTATCCATAGATTTAAGATATACTGCTTGTATAATGCATAAAACTGACAAAATCTAGTCTGAAAAATCTTTGTCTTCCAACCAAAATAGTTAGCCAATTTATGTTTAATGTAATTACTGATGTATGAGTTTAAGTCTACCACCTCTTCTTGTGTTTTATATATTTCACTTGTTCTATGTTCCCTTTTTCTTCCTTTAAATTGCTTTCTCATTAGGGCATTCCTTTTGTTAGTCAGAAGTTATAAAATTTTTCTATTTGTTTAATGTTTACTGTATTACAACATATATGCTTGATTTGTCAAGGTGAAAAGTTAATCGACACCTTTACCCTCCTCCAAAACAATGCACAAATCTAAGAACAGACTAATTCCACTTACCGCCTCCCAACTTTTATGCTATGTTTGCCCTGTATTTTATTCTTTTTTATTTATTTATTTATTTTATTATTATTATTTTTTTGCAGTACGTGGGCCTCTCACTGTTGTGGCCTCTCCCGTTGCGAAGCACAGGCTCCGGATGCACAGGCTCAGCCGTCATGGCTCACGGGCCCAGCAACTCCGCGGCACGTGGGATCTTCCCGGACCGGGGCACGAACCCGTGTCCCCTGCATCGGCAGGCGGACTCTCAACCACTGCGCCACCAGGGAAGCCCTGCCCTGTATTTTAAATCTCTCTGTATTGTAAAAAATCCACCACTGTATTATCTTACACAGTCAATGTTCACTTTGAGTTACCCACATATTTACCACCTTGTTTTCATTTTTTTCTACACTTCTGACCTCCCATTTGGATTACTTTTCTCCTACTTGAAGAATACCCATTAGGAATTCCTTTTGTGCAAACAACTGGTGGTAGACTCTGTTTTGTTTACATAAAATACCTTTAACCTTCACTTTTACCTCTTTCTTCTCATTCTTGAACACTGTTTTTTGCTGGGTCTAAAATTTGGGGCTGGCAACTCTTTCTTTCAGCACACTGAAAACATTATTCCACTGCCCTTTGCTTTATACTCTGTGACAGAAAAGTCACCTGTCGGTCTGACCATCACTCTTCTAAAGTTAATGACATTTCCCCCGCTCACTGCCTTAAGGTTCCTCTTTGTATTCTGTTTTCAGAAGTTTCATTGTGACGAGTCTAGGTGTGGATTTCATTTTATTTATACTGTTTGGGCTTTGTTGGGCTTCTTGGATCTTAAGTTTGAGGTCATTCATCTGTTTAAAAATGTTTAGCAATGATCCTTCCAATACTGCACTCTTTTTCTCCTCTCGTTTCTAAGACTCCAACTACATGATAGGCCTCACTCTCTTTTCTTACCTTCTCTTTTATATATTTCACTTTTTCCCCCTCTCTCTGTGCTTCACTTTGAATAGTTTCTTCTAACCAGTTCTTCAGTTCACTATTTGCTTTTCAGCTGTGTCCAACTGCCTGTAAACTTGTTCATTTTGTTCTTACATTTTCAGTTCTGGAATTTGTTTCTTAATCTGCAAAGCCACAATTTAGAGTTTTCAGTCCTTGCTGAAAATAAAATTTGGTGTTTATTTCCTTTAATACTGTAAGCATAGTATTTTATACTCTGCATCTGGTAAGTCCAATATCTAGAATCTCTGTGAGTCTATTTCTGTTGTCTGTTGCTTTGGCTGGTTCTCACGTATGCTGTCTTCTCTTTTTGTGTGCCTGGTTATCTATAATTGTGGCCAGATGCTGTAACTGAAAATTTATTTGTAGAAATCATTTGAGAATAGAATCATTATACCTTTCTCTGAGAACATTTCATTGCTTTTACCTGTTACCTATGGGCATTAGCTAAATGGAATCATCTAATTCCAAGTAACCCTTATGGTTTCTGGGCCACTCAGATAATGTGAAACTCAGCTGCAGCCAATGTGAGAGTTGGTTTACTACTAGTTCACCCTTATTCCTAGACATCTCTCTTCAGGGAGTCCCAATCCAAAGTAAGGAATAGTTCACCAGGTTTCCCAGGTTTCAAAGACTCAGACTACAATTTTTATCTCCCTAACTTTGAAAGGACACCAAAGGTGAGCTCAGACTTTCAACTTCCTTTTCCTGGTCAGCAAATGACCACAAGACAAAAGTGATGCCAGTGCTAGGCTCACTCCTCTGTGTTTATACTCTCTCCCAAATCTTAACTCATCTCCTCACAATTTATTAGTTCTTAAATGTTTAAGATTAAACAAATTTTTATCTAGTTTCTTTAAGTGACTTCAGTAAGAGAGCTGTTTGAATTACATGACTTACCACTAGTTAAAGTAGAAACCTCCCAGCATTCTGTTATATGTTATAACGTTGGTACATGGCCTTAGCTTGACAACACCTACCGCAAGATGAAAAGTACAAAGTCCTATGATATTCTTTGAAGAATAGTGACAGTTCTTCTTGGTAGCAACTTACCCCTGTAGTGCAGAGCAACTACACAGGATGAGATTTCAAGTTATAGTTCCCCTTCCATCAAAAGATGAATGGATAAAGAAGATGTGGTGTGTATGTGTCTGTGTATACAATGGAATATTACTCAGCCATAAAAAAATGAAATCATGCCATTTATAGCAACATGGTTGGACCTCGAGATTATCATACTAAGTAAACTCAAACAAAGACAAATATCATATGATATCACTTATACGTGGAATCTAAAAACCAGTACAAATGAACTTATTTACAAAACAGACTCACAGACATAGAAGACAAATGTCGTTACCAAAGGGGAAGCGGGGAGGGATAAATTGGGAGTAGAGGATTAACAGATGCACACTACCACATATAAAATAGATAAACAACAAGGATTTACTGTAGAGCCCAGGGAACTATATTCAATATCTTATAATAACCTATAAGAAATACATACACCTGAACCTAACATAATATTACAAATCAACTATACTTTTAAAAACAAAGTTATAGTTCCTGTAATTTATTCATTCTATGACCCTGGACAAAGATTTGTCTGCAAAATTGGGTAGGGAAATAATACTTCCACACTTACCAGAATATCAAGTGAAGGAACATAAAAGAACTTGAAAAAGCCTATAAAATCAACTAAAATTATAATTCTCTTCCCTCCTTTCTCTGCTCCATGGGTGAACCACTCATCCATGGCTCTGGGTAATTCACCACGGCAGGCTAGTGCTCAGCTGGTAACTCAGGTCACTCATCACTGGCTGGCAACATTACACAAGACACAGTATTCCAGGAGCCAAACAAGAGCTACCTATTACTATACTACTATCTATGTTTTTAAATACTTCAGTATACATAGTGTGCTCACAGATGATGTACACACACACTCTTAACCACTAGGGGCAGGTAGGTAGTATTTCAGGTACCTTAATAAAAAAAAAAATGCGTACTCCAGGTATGGTTGCTTCACATTTGAAAGACTGGAAGTCCAACCTTCAGAGTCAGACTATCTTAAGTGTATCAACTACGGCTATCTAAATCTATATTAGAGGGTTCCCTAATGAGAAAAGGAGGGTAGAAAGAATTTTTCTGATTAAAATAATAGTGTTCAATATATATATGGGTTGGCTAGAACGACTGTACAGGGGCACTGAACCTTGTGTGTACATGTGGGTTGTAAGTATCTGGCAAAGCAGGCAACCTAACACTCTCTTCAGTGGCCCTCTGGGCCTAGAGCTCTGGTCCTGGGTCTGGACACTTAACAGAGAATTTCATCACCTGATCCAATGGAAAGGTTAGATATATCCTGTAATGAGAATATGTCCACACCTGTCTCTACTGAACTTCTGATGCGGGCTACACAGCCAAAGCAAAAAGGTTGGGGCTTTTGTCTGTAAGAACAGGTTGAATGCCTAACTTTTGTGCCTGCTTGCTAATAAATATTCATATGTGTGGCAAAATGTGGTCTGAGTCTTGATTTTATTGTTGCAGACCACATGGTAGCATAACAACCTCTAATTATTGGAAGCTACCGATGTCTACCAAAAAGATGTGCACTGTCGGGAGCAGTGAGACTGGCTCAGTTCAGTTTGCAACAACTGTGGTGCATCAAATTTCCCAAATGAATACTGCTGGGACAGAACCTCAAAGCAGGAACATCACGCTGATCAAGCTGATGTACTAACTTGCCAGCCTGGACCCTCTAAGAGAAAGGCTGTTTCTCTTTAGTGGGAAAACCACAGGAAGCTACGAAGACAGTCTTGGGGTGTGGGTTTTGCTGGGAGCCTGCCAAAAATACCATCATTCTGTTTCTTGGCCCCTAGAATGCAATGATACCCAAGCTTTTTCGTTTTCTTTTTTTTTTTTTTTTTTTGCCTCCAATGATTTCCCCCAAAACACCTGGACTCAGTACTCTACACAAAATGATGTCAAACAGTATCTGTATTCAAAGGAATATATTAGAGGCAACTATCCTACTTGCTTAAGTAAATGCAAAACAAAAGCATTTGTACTTTCAAAACAGCACTTGTCTTGGATTCTTAACAGCTGTATGTCCCTACACTCCAAATGTTTTAAAAAATTTAAGCTAAAAATTTACCAAAATAGGAAAGTGAACTACGTTTGTCATAAACAGTTTTTTGAGGAAAACCTTGGAAACTTTCACCACCCACCCTGCATCGGTGGGGCACTAGACGTTGCACCAGCCCACACAATGTTCCTGATGGTACAGTCTGAAGACAACTCTCAGAAACACATTCCTCTTGGTATCAGGATTCCCCTTTAAAAAGACAAGTCCCCCAGGGGTAGTCAACCAACTGGTTCACCAAGGAGCTTAACCAATCTGTTCTTGAGCCTGCTAAAAATTTAAAGTAGCTGAGTAATATTCCATTGTACATATGTGCCACATCTTCTTTCTCCATTCATCTGTCGATGGACACTTAGGTTGCTTCCATGTCCTGGCTATTGTAAATTGAGCTGCAATGAACACTGTGGTACATGACTCTTTTTGAATTATGGTTTTCTCAGGGTATACGCCCAGTAGTGGGATTGCTGGGTCATATGGTAGCATGACCTGTGACCACCTAGAGGGGTGGGATAGGGAGGGTGGGAGGGAGGCTCAAGAGGGAGGGGATATGGGGATATGTGTATATATATAGCCGATTCACTTTGTTATACAGCAGAAACTAACACAACATTGTAAAGCAATTATACTCCAATAAAGATGTAAAAAATAATAATAAAAAAAATTTAAAAATCGAAAGTGGGATCTTCCTCCAACCCCAAATGAGTACACTGGAATTCTCTGAGTGTGAATTAATCCTACCACCTCATTGTCTGAGAGGTGTTTAATACGGTAGGTAAGTGAAGTGGGAGTTGGGAATCCTGGACTCTCATGCAATTTCTCTGAACCTAGTGATCTCTCTACCTGATAGACTGGTAAGCCCCCTTGCTAGCACCTTCATAGGAAGCTTGAAAGAGAGATTGGGAAAACACCCATCAAGTGATGCCAAAGGAAGGCAGAAATGCCGCAGCCAAGGCAGCTGATCCTCTCTGCTCGTGTTGCACTGGCCCACTCACGGTACAGCTCCAGCAAGAGGTGGCAAGATCAATGAGGCTAGAGACAGGCCTGTGGGCAGCAGCGTGGGGCAGGGACCAGAACAACCGCATGAACAGGCAGCAGCCTGCTGCTGTCACAGCAGCGCCACCCACACTCTCACGTCCTGGCCTCAAAGAGCAGAGAGAAACTCAGAATTCAGAGGGAGCACAGGCAAGAAGTCTTTACCCTAGGTTCATGTCAGCTCCTCTCAAGTTATAGGCCCAACACTGGCCACAGATTACCTGCACAGATCTTCAGGAAATAAGAGGATTCACCCCTGCCCAGAGCTCACACTCCTGGGAACATTAAATCTCATTTCATTGTGATTAATAATTAAACCCCTAGATTAACAGCTTGCTTGAAAAGGAAAGAAAAAGACAAAGAATCTAATAGCCTGCACATTTAATATTTGCTGACCTCTTGAGGCCCATGCCCCTTTTAAAAGAATTGCTCATCCTTTTGTATTCCCCTCCTTTTTTGTCAACTTCTAAAGATGGCAAGTTTTTTTATGGCTGTAAATTACAAAATGAGTGCATTTATAAAGCACAGGGGAATGGCACCGGATCTCTGCTTGTACAAAGGAGCGATCGAAAACATTTACAGAGTGCCGCGCCCGTGACACTCGGCATACCAGCTCTTGTTTAATCTTCATCGCCACCAAAAAAGAATTTTTAACTATTTTCTACCTGAGGAAACTGAAGCTCAGGAACTTCAAGAAACTTGTCATAGGTCACGTAGTTAGTAAGTGGCATCGTCTCAAAAGCCAGTGCTCATTTCTAGTGTACAAACCATGTCCAAGTGTCCTGTTATCTTTCTGCCAGCTTGTAGTCAAAGGCTGGTATACTTGGAGTTCCTGGTACTGGGGCTCTCACTTGTTCAGACCTGCAAGCCATTTGAAGCCTCTGCAATTCTTTAAAAAATTTTAAAACTTTTTCTTGCAAATGGCTCGTTCCCTTTATTCAACACACAGCTTCAAATTACTCTTGGCCTTTTCCAAAAAAATCAAACCCACTCTCAAAGGTCAAGAATTCACCACTGCTGAGGCTACTAAGAGGAAAATATTGTGAGATCTGAAGCAATTTCCCAAGAAGAACTTGTCAACTGTTTTGAGCTACCACAGCAGAACTGAAACAAGTACAATGCCCCCCCAACCGCACTCCGCCCCCAGGGGTCACTGAAACGGCCCATTTCTTGGAACTTGCAGTCCTTCTGCAGAGAGCATGCTATTGCGATGCAGGACTCATTTTTCAGGTATTAAGTGCCCACTGGAACATTCTCCATAATAAGAAGCAGTGAGTGATTAGGCAAAGAAAAGCAGATGTTGTGAAATAAAACTCTTACTCCTCCAGTAGGGCCAAGTGCTGCGTATGTGTTTTTGCTTTCTTACTTATGCATGTTATCCTACCAGGAAGTCACTGTGCTGTCAGTTATTACTATTATTTTTAAATCCACTTGCATTGTGACTGAAGTCAAGTTTGTCAGGTCAGACCGAACTAAGAGAAAATCTAGATATGGGTACAGTAGCAATCCCACGGACGGTTTCTAGTCAGGCTTTCTTCTTTAAGAAAGAGCAACGTGGAGCTCACGTTCCGTGCTCGGGATGTGTGAGGGGTTTTAATGCAACAGAGAAACATTGCCACTTCCTTCAATCCCACTTTTGTTATCATCTTCGTGAAAAAGTTGACATAAAAGGAAAGGGAAATGTGAAGTTCAACTGAGAACTAGGAAAAACCCAAGTTTTCTCTCCCGCATTTACAAACAACACAAAAATATACTTTTGCACAGATTTCTGTTCCAAGTTGGAGTGCTGATAAAGGTCTTAAACATATCCAAATGCTTCAGTAACTCGAGTCAACTGCCAAGACACCTAGGCTGTCTGGAGTTCTGACTGTGGGCCTTGTGACCATTCAACACACCCTTCAAAGTAGTCCTCATGGGGATGGGCAATCATCCCAGTGATGCTGCCGTTCCTTAAAACTCTGTTGGATGTACACTTACTTAGTGTCAAGATAGTTCTTCTAATTTACAAGATTTGCTATGTCTGTTCTCCCATTGACTGTTCACCTTTGGCACGCTTGCAGCCGTGTCAGGACCACAGAGCAGCTAGTTTCCCAGTTTTAGTCTGATAGTTATAAATTTAAGATATCTAACTTTGGTGTGTGCTTTAGCCAGCCCTTAGATACACCAGAAAACAGAAATACGTAGTTTTTTCTTCCTTGTTAAGAAAAAAAGTTTAATAAAACTTGTATGCTGGAAGAATTACTTAAAACCAGGGAAGGCCAGATACTTTAGAATTTATCACTATCACCACATAAGATGTTATATAAACAAGTTATAACAACAGTAACTTTGGGAATAGGATGTTCTCAAACAGTTCTTTCAATCTTCTATGGCAAGAAAGGCTGTAGTGATAAGTACTTTTAGAAATACCTGGACAGGATATTGGAAGACCTTTTAGAAAAAATAAAATGGACTTTTAAAAATCCTGCAGGAGAGCAACCAAAACCCTGCAAAAAGCTCACTGCCAGAATGTGTCCTTTCATAAAATGTTAAGTCATCTCTGATGAATCCCAAAGGCTCCTTATTTTAATATACTTTGGAAATGATTTTGCCACACAATAACAAATCATCGAAAGCATCAACTAAAGCAAATGAGATAGTAAAAGCTGGAAAGAGGCTCAGATGAACAAATATTCAGAGCACTGAAATGTAACATTCAGTAATAGCTACCACCTATGGCTTCATGATAAATCATGCCTCTGCACGAGTAGGCAAAGAGCGTCTGCTACCAAGCCTTAGACTCCTACCCGACTGAGTTCCTGGAGGGCACAGCCTATCTTCCCATTCTTCCTGTTGTGCTGTTCGTTTATTCATCTACAAAAACACTCATTAATTTTTCTCACCATTCAAAACATATTTAACCAGTTCCTACCTTTTGCTAGGAACTAATTATCCCTTCTAAGCTTAGGAACATTTCTTGGGTCAAGATGTTTAAATAAGTTGACGTGCTTGAGGTACATAATCGTGTATTATAATTTTCCTATCTTGTCCAGAAGGATATCATCAGAAACTTCTGAGAATGTCTTACTGACCTCTGTATCATCCAAAAATATATCATGAAACAGAAGCTCCAATGTTTGTTGAACTGCTATGACAACAGTCATTAAAATAAACAACGATACATATATTTACATGAGTTTAAGTACTCAATTTGAACAGTTATATATATATTATATGCAACCTGTGTATGTATAAGCATGTACATCCATAAAATGTTTCCCAATTCAAGCTGATGGCACCCTTATTTCAAAAAACCAGCGGTTACTACCATGTTCTTCCCTCCCTACCTTACAAAGGTACTAAACAGGAGGAGAGAAGAGGGAAGAAGACAAACGTATCACATAAATAAGAAGAAAAGAAGGAACATGAACAGATGACAGCTGGGGCTCTTTGCCCATCTGGAGTCAAATCAATGCACCACTAGAGAAAGGACAAATAACCCTTAGAACTCTGAGCCGCTTCGCTATCTCTCCCCTCCCCTACCTGGATGCTGCTTGGCCTAAAGAAACAAAGTAGCTGATCAAGAGACTACAACAATGTCAGAGTCAGGTAACAAAACCCAGTGGTACATCAGCCCAGGCATCTCCCTTTACTACAGTTGAGGAAAATGAGTCCCCAAAGAGAGAGGGCTACTTTCCCAAGCCACACAGAGAAGTCATGGTGGGGCTGTGGCTGGCTGCACCCACATCCCCCAGGGTCTTGTCTGGGAGAGTGTGGGGATGGTACCAAAGAAAAACTCAGAGCAAGGATGCCTTCCTAGGATCCACAGGCACATTTCAGGGACTTCACAAAGCCAATGAAATTGCCTGCAAAACTGTGTGGCTTCCATTTTTCAGGGGAGCAGGTTTACTGCTTTTATCAGTCTGAACGAGGTCCATGACTCAAAAAATTTAAGAACCACTATGTCAAGGGTTGGGCTTGGGGGAAAGGCTAAAAGTGAATGAGATTAATTCTAAACTAAAAGGAACTCAGATTTTCAATAACCTGAAGCCTATGCTTGGGCCAGGCAGCCTGTGGAACCACCTAAGGAGAACACAGCCCTAAATTTTCTAGTCTGGATGTTAGAGATCCTCTAAGGAAAAAAAAAAGTGTGTTAGGACAGGCGAGGCATGTCTTTGTGACCTCAGGTGACACAGAAAAGGAGTAAGCAGCACAAACTTTAACTACCGATTAGGTGGTCTCAGGTTAGAAGTAACTAGCAAGACTGAGTTCTCTGGAATCACAGAAAAGGTTTTGGCAGTAATAGTCATCATGAACCATGATGGAAGGTTTCTGCAGTCTTTCAAAGCCAAGGCAGACTTGACTTTCAATCGGGCCTTTCACTGTACCTGCTTGTGAACAGTGACCCCAGAAAGGGTGCCACACACCCCGGAAGACCTAATGAAATCACAGGGGTCTTTGTTTTCCTCTTATTTCTGATGTCAACATCAGTCCCAGGAGTGGGCAAAGGCCTTGGTACTTGGTCACAGGGAACTGGATACACGTCAGCCATTGCAATTTCCCTGGGAAACAGAAAATATTTTCCCCACTCTATGGATGAGGAAATTGAAGCAAAGGGAGAAACGTCCAAGGTTTTTCAAGGAGGTGAAGAGCCAAGAGCTCTGAGGTTAGGGCTTGTAGCTAAATACTCCACACTGGCTCTGGCTGGATATTCCATCTCCTTTTGGGAAGCGAGCAGTTGTGGAAGTTGTGGGAACTCTAGTTGCTAAGGACAAGATATGAGATAACAGTTTACACCACACAACTATCCATATGGAATCCATCGCACATTACAACAGGAGACTTGAGGCCTCACTAGGTAAATGAGAGAGAAAAAGGGAACCTGGGGGTTACGCATCATTTTCCAAATCAGAGATTTATGTCCCTTTTGGAAAGAAGAAGGAACACCTGGCTGCAGCCCAGTTTTGAGTAATATTTGCCACTGAGAAGCCGTATGCAGAAATTCCTGGCACAACTTTGGAGAGCTCTTCCGATGGGGCTCTGGCCGGTCCTTGTAAATGACTGAGATTTAAAACCCTATCAAATCAGAGAAGCAGAGAGTATGCTTGATGCAGCACCATAAATCCCTCTCTGCGAAGCTAATTTCAAACTTACAATAGCAATGTTCAGAGAGAAAAATTATCTGCACATACCCATAAAAGATAGGATTGTTTTTTTTTTTTTAAGCCAAGAAGGGTAGACATCAATGCCTAACAATGATCTGCGTGGCTGGAATACAGTCGATTACTTCCTTAAATATATTTTCTGATTTTTTCTGCAACGAAAATGCACTGCTTGGGGAATAAAGAATTAAATAAAAGTAAGTAAAGGAAATATAAAAGCTAGCAACTTCAAGTGTCAATAGACAGCCAGAGCTTATCTCATCCGACTGACTCATTTAACAAAAGAAAGGGAGGCGGCAGAGCGGGGAGCACCTTGCCTGTGGTCCCTCAGCTGGCCAGCAAGGGATGGAGAGCCAGGACCTGGAAATCCCCCGCCTGCCTTCCTGTCCTCTGCACCCTGCCCCCCCGCCCCCCAACGGGCTGCAGTTGCTGGATTCCTTAGGCTAGGAAACCCCTAAGCCTGATGCGAGGTGAGAAAGAGCCTCAAGTGCTAGACAAAGTACAGCCAGATTCCAGCTCAAGAAGAGCTGAAATGAAAATGGCACTCACCAAGAGGACAATGTGAAGGGAATGAGGTGTCCCAGGCTCTGTCACAACTGCTACACAGAACAACTTCATAAATGTGCCATGTTTTCTTGCCTCTGGCTGGCACACATGTGATCCCCCCACGCCTGGAATACCTTCCTCTTGTCCTCTCTCCCATGTATTTCTACAAATTCCTACTCATCCTTTAAGATTAACTTACAAGTCCCTTGCAAGACCTTCCCTGGTCTTCCCCATTTACAAAGCTAATTGGTACCAGGACACCTTAAGAAGAGGATACACCTTGACTGTAGAGCATATAACAATGTTAGGGAGATCAGCATTGGTTTATAGGTCTCCCTCACTCTTTTGATAGTATTCTTTGAAGGCAGTGGCTATTTTAATCACCTCCCTATCTCTGGTACACGGCAGGGACTCAAATGTCAGTTGAATAAACGTATGTCTAGCAGACATACGGTAAGAGTTTAACCTCTCCTTCCAAATCTACCATTTGTCTTTCTCTCCTCAACGGTGCATCTGCAGAACTTTTAGGTAATAGGTTGCTTTGGGATAGAGGTTTTTCTTTAAAGCAAGTTTAAATACTTGAGTTTAATTTTTGGCATTTCATGCTTCTCTTTTCTTAACAAAGAGAAAAGAAATGAGAGAAGAAAGGTAGGATTATATTAATATCAAAAGATAAATGGACAGGCTGACTATGACAAAGGCAAAAAGCAAGCACAGTTGACCATATGATGATACCAGCTGACACATATTCTACACCACCCTATCCCTCTCACTGCAAGACACACATACACAGGTGCACACAAAAAGCTAATAACAAGTCACTTTGGGAAGTTCAGTCATAACCTGTCAACAGGAGACCCCATCGAATAGTAAACACCAGAATGAGTATAATATTAGGGCTGCTAATGGCTAATTAAAATCTGAAGATCAGGTTTCTGGGCACATCTTGCTATATCTGTGCACTAGGCAGTCCCAGACGGTATAAAAACCAAGTTTGGGGCCTGCTTCTTCGTAATAGGCTGTTCCTGCAATATTGCCAAGGTTGTGACAGAATCGTGCGACAAGATCAAGAATCATCTGCCTGCAGTCTCCTCAGGCACAGCCCTGCTCCTGACTCTGCACATCTGAGAGAAGTCTCCAGTCAACTTCTGGGTCCCAGGAACAAGGCTACTGTTACATAAAACACCAGAAGGGGCCTAGTTTTACTCCTTCTAGGGAAAGAGAACCGTCACAATACTCAAAATACTGCTCCCCTCCCCCAAGACTGACTGGGAAGGGGTACAAGGGAACTTTCTGGCGTAATGGAAACATTCTATGTCTTGACTGAAATGTAGGTTACCTGGGCGTATGTGTTTGTCGGAATTATAGTATTGTCCCCTTAAGATTCACGCATTTCACTGTATGTAAATTTTGCCTAGAAAAAAAGAACCATGCACAATGATCAAACTCTACGTAATAGGTTTACTATCTGCAGTAGTATGGACTAGCAATTTTGGAACTACTTTCTGTGTATTCCAGGCTTGAGCAAGTTAAGTGAATATATGCAGGATACTGGGAGCCAGGTTTCTCACTGTTGGGGAAGGTAGTTACAAATATGGAAAGGGGGAAAGTTAACATTACCAAAGGGGATAAAATATATCATGTGCCTCCTGACATGAGGATACATCATCATTTCTTTGGTATTCCTGCCAAAAATTCATAACCTGAATCTAATCATAAGGAAACATTAGACAAATCCAAATTGAGGGAAATTCTACAAAATAACTGGCAAAATGTCAAAGTGGTGAAGTTAAGAAAGACAAAGAAAGGCTAAGGAACTTTTCCAGATTGAGGGAAGCCAAAGAGACATGACAACTAAATGCCCGATCCTGAACTGGATTCTGGTCTGGAGAAAAAACTTATGAAGAACATTACTGGTACAAATAACAACATCTGAAATATGGACCGTGTATTAGATAACAGTATTGTTACACAAACATTAAACTGCCTGAATTTGGTAAGTGCATTGTGCTTAGGTAAGATAAGAACCTTTTTCTTAGGAAACATATGTTGAAGTACTTAGCTACGAACAATCACCATGTCTCCAATTCACTCTCAGTTTCAACAAAAAGAGGAGAGGCAGGGAGGGAGAAGAGCACATACACACAAATGGGGAAAAATGTAAACACTTGGGGGATCTGGGTAAAGGAGTTCCTTGTACTATTCCTGCAACTTGTCTGTAAGTTTAAAATTATATCAAAATAGAAAGGTACCCCTCCAAATACCCTAACTTCCTCCCAATTACTTAGGTGAAAATCTAAAAACAACAAATTAACTCCATGTATTATAAGAAATTCTTTCAAGAATATCGGTTTCAAATCTGTACTTTTCCCTTTGGTAGCAATTCCACACAACTATTTGGCTCTGAATTCCTTTATGAAACCTAAAAAAGGACTCATATACCTTCCAATAGGGTTTTTTGAAATTCTAGTGACAGATACTATCATTTTGGAAAGTCTTACAAGGCAATAAATAGAAACTGGAATGAAAGCGACTCCTCACCACCCTCCTCCCTCCAGATTCTTCAATATTTTTTCTGGAAGATGGAACAATTCACCTGGCTGTATGCCAAGCTAAAATCAAATAGGATAAGGAACAATTTGCGTGTAGATGATTTAGCCTTCCCTGCCACAGAAGCAGAGAACTGTACTCTTCCCCACCTCAGGCCTTATAAAAAGTCTATATTTTACTGATATAAATAAGGTAATGAAGGCATTTTTACTCAGCATAGTTTATTCTACCTCCCCAATCTTTCTGTACTTGTGCTTAAATCAAGACACAAGCATGGCCTTAGTGCTAGGGGGAAAAAAAAGCAAAAATACTGAACACTACCAAAGGAAAAAATTACTTCATGGATGTCAAAGGAGAAATTTTTAAAAGTCATTTTTAGCCTCAAAGAATTTTTTTGAAACAATAACAACTATGATATGACTCAGTATAAAAAATATTATGCTAAGTATGAATTAAGAAAAATTCACATGCACAGAGATGAAAATGTAATTGGATTTGTCATTTCAAAGTATTAATGCTGGGTTTGCAGATAATAGAGAATGACATCCTCCTAAGCGAATAAATAAGTTAGCCAAGTAAGTAAATGCTGTGTTTCTACTGTAAGGAAATACATGCACCAATGAAGCAACCTTTTCAGCACAAAAGAAATTTAATACCCAGACCACATGAAAAGTGATCCCTATGGGAATAGCACAGCTGTTAAAATCCAAGTCAGTTTGTATTAAATCGTCCAGCATGTTTATGTAAAGCAGGACTCTCAGAATGACCACCAAGGGGAAATAATTTTGCTAACAAAAAAGTAATACCTATAATTAATTTAATGCTTACAATAAGTGTGAAAGAAAATGCAAAGCTATTCTCTTTCAAAGAATATAAGGGACCTCAGCTAGCTGGTATGCTTGTGATCCTTTTGTAAACAGTACCTCAAGGGCTAATTTAATTAGAAATAGAACAAGAAAAAATGAGTGTTTGCATTTCACTTAGAGAACCCAATTATCCTTATTTCATTGACTAACCAGATTTACATAAAGCCACAGAAAAACCTCTGGCACCGGTGCCAAACAATTTCAATATGAAAATTAATACTGCCAAGTTATTTTGAGACCAATTAGCTTAGCCATTCAAAGAAAAAAATGTGCTCCACTGAAGAGCACGTAATCCTAAAACCTGCATTTCTGAAGACAGAAGTGCACACAGACGTCCTTGAGGCCCTCACTTGAGAAGATAGAAGATGCCTTAAAGAACCTACAGAAAAAAGGAGCTCACGGATAACTACTAACAAACAGCTTTAAATCTCAACAGAGACACTTGGGATGCATAACGATAGAACAGGAGCTTACTTTACTTTTGAAGAAAAGGGAGAACGAGCTACTCTAAGTTTTTGAGCACCTAAAATTAACCAAATTTATCAACATTGTTTGTCAAATCTGAGTTTTTAACTTTTTTTTGGCCGTGCCGCACGGCATGTGGGATCTTAGTTTCCTGATCAGGGATCGAACCCGTGCCCCCTGCATTGGAAACTCGGAGTCTTAACCACTGGACCACCAGGGAAACCCCCTGAGTTAACTTTTTAGAGGGACTGACTGGTCAGGATTGTGCTTCTCATAAGACAAGACCCAGGTAAAGTTTTCAAAGAAAGCGTGTCATCTCAGAGTGGAGAGACTATCCCTAGAATTCAATCCCTTTCAGAGTGCCAGATGTAGGCTACACAGCAAAGTCCCAAATTATAACCGAGAGGCCAGAGTTTGGGATTAATGACCCCAACGCTATTTTGCATAACACTTGAACATGAAAGTCTTATCAAGAATCATGAGTTTTAAAAGCCCAGGTTAAATCACTGGGCATTAGAAGGCTTAAAGAGGTATCCAAAAGGAAATCAGCTATAACACACAGTGTACATGTGAAAATAACTCAGACTATCTCAAAGCCTATTAAAAAATGAGATGCCATCACTGTAGTTTTGAGATACATCAGCCGTTTCCCATTACAATGGAGGACATACCAGCTCTATTTTTAGAGCCTCTGGAAAGATCAAAGCTGAACAGGCCCTTTTATTGGCTCCCGATCCAGGGCCCTAATCTCTGTTTACTCCTTCTTTGTCATTATGTAGATCTCCGAAAGACACACCACCAGGACCGCCTGCTACCCCTCATCCCCGGAGTAACACTTAAAAATTGCTCTGGGATGGTCGGTACAAGCGAGGAGCTCTCTGGGGAGGAACAAAGACGAGTAAAGTTCAAATTCGAGTCCAAATTACCATCATGATTCAAGTACTAATACAGAACTATAGTAATCTAATTCAGTCTCTCTCTCTACACTATAAACCACACTTTCTCGGGCTGGTTTCTCGTGAGAATGAATACAGATAAAATGAAAACACAATCCTTTCTGGTTTGGCATTTTTAGGCCCTCCCCTCCTCCACAGAAAGCCCTCAGTTGGTTTCAGTGCCTCTGGCTAGTAAGGCTGAAGAGCTCATTTTAAACAAGTCCCATGAATGTAGAACGACTTACTTTGGAAGAACAAGCTGTACATTTGTCAAATGCCAGGCTGACAGGAAGGACATTATCAAACCGCGACAGAAATCCTCGTATCTAAAAACAAACACAACAAGGCACATCAAGCCCAGAATGACACACCTGTGAAGTACGTGTGTCGCTTCTGACAAGAAGTGGGAAACAATTAATAGGGTGCTCCTGGTACAGATTCACAAAAATGAAGTTCAATGTAGATATTTTCCCTCGTACTATATAATCAGTTTGAGGAAGAACTATATGAGGTCCTTTATTCCATTAAGAACTGGTCTACAAGCTTTGCACATATTTGAGACCTAAACACAAACTGACTCCAAAATATAAAAAGAAAGCTGTAAAATCTCAAGTATTGTTTTCATAAATGTCTTCAAATATATAACCAGTCAACTAGTTTATTACTGACAATTCTCATGTATGTTACAGTGAATATAGGACAAGTGTGCATTTTTAGGATGTGGTATTGGAGTGCGGCCTCAGTAAGAAGGGCTGGGGACTACAGAAGGCAGAAATGGTCCTAAATATAGATCCGGTTACTTGCCCGAGTTGGAACAGATAGGGATAAAATGGAGCGCATTACCAAGTTTATGGGGAAACAGCGCCACCTTGAGCACCTCAGTTATAATTTCTGAATTACAACTCATTTCCATTTACGGGGTGTCAGTTATAACCAGGTTTCGCAAACTATAATTTAAGTAATCCAGACACTACACTTCCAGAACTACACTGACACCAAAAGGGGACTTTCAACTGTTACATATATCATTTAAACATTATTACTAAAAATATGTATGGTGAAATCTCTGAAGTCTCCATAGGACTCAACATTTACAATAAGCCAAACACCACCAATCTTCTCTTGAGTTAATTTATTTGGTCTTGACAACTACCCCACTGATGAAACTCCAGCTGGGAAGGGTGAAGCATCTTGGCTCAGGTAAACAAAAAGTGACAACGCTAAGATTCAGAAGCGGGCCCCTGCTCCCAAACCTGGCCAGGCCCTGGCCGGGGCTCCCTCTCTCCTTCCTTTCCCTTCCCTCCCTCTCAGGACGGCACAGCTTTCGTCTTCAATGTGAGGGCTCACCACTCATTTAACAGCCTCACTTGAGTACAGCAAAAGAACCCCCCCCCCCGCTCTCCCCCCAGTCCTTGTTGCCTTTAGCCACCCTACCAACACTCCCCCAAAACAAAACCAAGGAAACCTGGCGGACTCTTTAAAGAGACAGGCTTCTGAGTGTGGGCGACTCCACCTTTAAGCCCACACTGCAACTAGTCTAGTTACATTTGCATACTTATTGCTGGAAGATCTAACCTTAAAGGAAATGCCTATAGCAATCTTTTAAACGTCGTTATCTATATGTTATGAGATTTCAATGTAATCCAAGATCAAGAGAGTGTTTGGTAGTAATGATAAGCTAGGTAGCTGGGATAAGTTAGCTGGCCTCACGGTGAACCTTTGAAAATGTGACAATCTTTAGTTCTCTGTATCTCAGGAAGGTGGTGACCATTTCCTAATACAGTGCTTGAGGCACAAGCAGGGTCCTAAGTTTGCTCTCCAGGTCACCAAAACAAGAGATGGCAGACCAGCAGAAAAGACTATAACAGCAGGTCACAAATGGGTATGTTGAGATCCTCATGAGATCTGGAAGTTACAGGCCCAAAGAATTCTCATAGTGAGTCTCCTTCTATCTCAATGGCTTTAATATTAAATTTACCTAGAAAAATATTTATCATATGTAGCATATTTTCCATGAAAATGTTCACTGATATGGCCTACAGGTTAAGGTCTCCATATAGGTTTCATGAAAAGGTCTCCTGATTCTCTTTTCTCTCATACAGGTAATAAACTTTGTGTTGTGCAAAGAAATACTGGTATTTTTCTCTGCTAAACTGTTCCACGATTGGAGGTGCGGAGTTAAAGGCAAAGGGAAGGGAGACAGTAGGCCCAGTTAGGAGCGGAAAGGAAGGGAGAAAAGGGAGAGGAAGGAAGGAAGGAAAGAGAAAATATAAACCAAAAACACAGGTGGTGAGCAACAGAAAGGAGCCGAAGTGAATGGGGTGGCCAAGCAGGGGCACCCACACCATTGTTTAGCACCCCAGACAGCTCTTTACCAGGAAACTGACTCATTTTCCCAGGAAATGAAGTAGAATAACATCTGTGTGTGAGGCCTTTCAAATTCCCCAAGTTGGTCTCAGAAGGTTCAGAACTCCACCAAACTAATTCCAGTTTTAGGAAATTCAAAAGAGGAAGGCCTGTTTTCACACCAACTGCGACAGACTCCTAACGGGCACCTCCACAGGTGAGCTCTCTCCCTCCCACTGAATCCAACGCTCTGCTATGGATTAATTTTCCTAAGACACAGCTCTGAGGTGTGTCACTTTTTATCAGCTTCCTAGAGCTGACCAAAAAAGCAGAGAATTCCTCATGCTGGCACTCAAGGTCCCCCCTAATCTGGGCCCATTTTGCCTTTCTGATCTTTTCACAGGCTTCATACAACTACTAAGCTCAAGTACAACGTCCCTCTCAAAGACATTACTGCGTTGCTGACCTTGTCTCACGCCGAATTCTGTGACTCAGAGCTCTTCCTTTGGGAACCAGCTATATAACCAAATCTACATCTTCCATAACAGTCACTCAAGCTCAAACGCACCTCTTTCATAAATACTCAATCCACCCGCCACTTGACTTAGAGATAACGCCTTCATTACGTGAAATCCTTCTTTTTGGTATTTATCACCAAAATAACTTATGTAATAGTTATTTCTTTAAAAAATAACAGGTTTACTGAGAAAAAATTTACTGAGAAAAATTACTTTAGCGTATACAATTCAGTGGCTTTTAGTATATTCATGGAATTTTGTAAACATCACCAATACCTAATTTCAGAACATTTTCAGCACCCCCAAAAGAAACTCAGAACCCCTAAGAAATTAGTCCCCATTTTCCACTTTTCCCAAATGCTGGCAACTACTAATCTACTTTCTATTTCTATTGATTTGCCTAATTTGCCTATTTACTACAAATAGAATCATATATGACTGGCTTCACTTACTATATTGTATCATGTGTATTTCATTCCTTTTTATTGCTAAATACTATTCAATTACATGGATATACCATATTTTGTTTATTCACAAGTTGAATAACCTTTGGGTATATATATATATATAGAATGGCATTAATGGATCTCATGGTAACTATATGTTTAACATTTTGAAGACCAAAGTGACTGCACCATATTACTTTCCTGCCAGCAACATACGAGGGTTCCAATTTCTCCACCTTCTTGTCTCTTTGAGGTAGCCATCCTAATGAATATGAAGTGGTAGCTCACTGTGGTTTTGATTTGCATTTCTCTAATGACTAAGTGTTGAGCATTTTTTCATGTGCTTCTTGACCATTCATATTATCTTTCTTCAGAGAAATGTAGATTCAAATTCTTGGCCAAATTTTAAATTGGGTTTTCTTTATATTGTTGAATGTTAAGAGTTCTTTATATATTCTGGATATGAGTTTCTTTCAGATATGATTTTGCAAATATTTTCTCCCATTCTGTGCGGTGTCTTTTCACTTTCTTGATGGGTGTCCTTTGAAGCACAGAACTTTACTTTCTTGATGTCCTATTTATTTTTCCTTTGGTTGCTTGGCCTTTTGGTATCATAGATAACAAACCAATTCTCACCCAAGGTTAAGAAGAGTTAGTATGTTTTCTTATTTAATAGTTTTAGCTCTTACATTTAGGTCTGCAATCCATTTTGAGGTGTTTTTTTATATGGTGTGACATAAGGGTCCAAATTCACTGTTTTGTATGTGGAAATCCAGTTGTTCCAATACTTTCTTGAAAAGGCTCTTCTCCCCCCGTTTAATTGGCAAGAAATGACCATAAATGTCAGGGTTCATTTCTGGACTCTCAATTCTATTCTGTTGATCTATATGTCTACCTTTATGACAGTACTACACTGTCTTGATTATAGTAGCTTTGTAGTAAGTTTGGAAACTGGGAAGTATGAGTCTTCTAACTTTGTTCTTCTTTTTCAAGATTATTTTAACTATTCTGGGTCCTTTGCCTTGCCAAATGAGTTTTAGAATCAGCTTGTGTAATATAATTACTTAAAAAATTACTTTTTAATCTCTCTTGCTTTTAGAGGGCAAGATATAGGTTGAACTATTTGCATCTGTCCATAGCACAGTGATTTGCTCATAACAAATACTAATTATTAATTATGAAATGAGTGGATGAGAAAAACACAAACATCCCAAAGCCAACCAAATTATTCATACCTGAAGTATTCAGAGGAAACACATCCCAAATAAACCACAAGAAAAACTCCATCTTACCACCATTCACATCTTCCAGGCAATATGAAGTCCTTCCCCATCAACAACTCTTTAAATCCCCTGTATTACAAATGCACTGAGCTTCCACAATATGCTGTGTTCCCTAAAATCTTACAAGAAATGCATAAAATTTAAAGAGCAGAAGTTGCTACTTAAAATTTTAGCACCTTCCTTAGACATGCATAGAAATCCCAGAGCAAATCTAAAATCCAGGCACCTGATGCAAAATCCTAATAAATATATTCTACCTATTTAGAGAGGCCAGGCACCAATTCACAATCAAAGAAGTTATAAGGATTTGTCCCTTGCTTGGGTGGAGAAAAATTCACCAACATCCTCCTACTTAGAAGTGTGCAAAGTATATGAAACAATATGCTCATCTGGTATTTTTCGATGCCTGCCTGATCAGAAGAATCCCCTGGAACTTGACTGAAAAGATCTGAAGTAAGGCCAGAGCATGTGCATGTTTAACAAGAGCCCAGGTGATTCAGAGCCTTTGGAAGAAGATGCTCTCAGTTACCAACCTCATTTACCCCTTCCCGTGGTTTAATCTATACCCTCAGCATCACCTGTTGTATGTCAGAAAGCAGATGGAAGCAGTTAGCAAGCCTCTGCCTCCTTTCCACGTTTTTTATGCATAGTACCACCACACCCAGCTAATTCAGCCACATCTAAATTAACATCTAAATGACGAGATTTTATAAAGTGATTTCTCCATCCACTCTAAGGCCTCTTGACACGGCTCAAGGTACAGTCTTCCAACTTTGGGGATTACACACAGCTTACTCTAAACCCTTATTTGATTATAATATTTGCTGTCAATCTTTCCTTAAAGGAGGGTAAGTATTAAACAGCTCTTTTTAAAAATTTTAATTCGACCTATTATAAAAGTAATAAGCATGACAGAAAACAAAAGAGCAAAAAAATAACCCGTACTCCCATAGCATATTTACTCCTGTCTTCCTATTTTTTAAAATATATTTAAATACTTAACTTCCTTTTAAACAGCCTCCCGAATACTATTGGCTTCTCAATCTCTCCCCTCCCTAGAGGGGGAAAAACTGCCAATTCCACAAACACACGAACACACACACATGCGCCTCTACTAGAGGGGCCAAACTTTGCCTGCCTCGCTGCATATTTTATTTTCTAAATTACATTGATGAAGGTTTTTTTTCCTCTTAATGCTGAAAAGAATAAAGAAGATATTAAAATGGCCTGTATGAAAATCCAGTCAGTGGTTGCCTGGGTCTGAGGGTGGGGATATTACCATAGAAAAGGCACAAAGTCAGTTTTGGGGATGGATGGAAAAGCTCTGGACCTCATTTGCGGTGGTGGTGGTCATATGCAAGTGTACACACTCGTCTAAACTCATTAAAATGCACGTTTAAACGGGTACATTTGATTGTACATAAGTTATGCCTCAAAAAAGGTGACTAAAAAAGGTTCATAACCTCCTTAACATTTTCCAAACAATACAGAAAGGTACAAAATGAAAGCATAAAGTCCCTATTGCCCCCAATCCCTCTGCCTCAAAAAAAACAAAAAAAACCACCAAAAAAAGCCCCCCCAGCATCAGTTTCCAATGTAGCCTTCCAGGGAAAGAAAGAGTGTTCTAGGAACAGACCAGCTCTACAACACGCGTCTCTTCGCTACCCCCTGAATATTTAAAAACCCCACCTGGGAAGCTGGGAGAAGTACAATTACCTGCGGTTTCCTGGCTCCCTTCCCTCTCTTCACCCCCAGGCCCCACAAAGGGCAGAAGGAGCTTGAGTTGAACCCCCGTCTTCAAACACCAGCGAGGCGCACGGTTGTACTTGCGCTTGGCTAACAAGGCCTCACGCCCCCTCAACCGGAAGGAGCAAAGATGAGCGCAGAGATGACGCACAAAGCCTCAGAGCCAGGCCTATATAGGCTCCCGGCCTCCCTCCCCCCTCGGGGCGGTTCCCAGGAGGACAGTGGGCGGTCCCGGCCGGATTCATTACGCGCACCTGTGCGCATCTAACTATCGTCCAAAGGTTGGAAGGCAGGAACACCTGTTTGGGGGTGTGTCCTAGGGATTAGGAGTCCAGGGCCCTTTTGGAAAGAGAACTAGGGCCGGTGGGAGCACAAAACTCCAAAGCCATCACCAACGAGCAGGATTTGGTCCGTGTTAACTTGACGAGTCACGTGCTTTGTCCCATAGGATGCCATCAAGAAACCATCTTTATAGAATGAAGTCGTTGTTCTCAAACACCTAACGTCCCTGGAGGTTGTCATTCAGTGGATCTGGAACAGGGCTGGGAAATGTGTATTCTGGAACGACTCCCGAGGTGATTCTGATGCACCATCCCTGGATTAGGCTGTCTTCCACTTAAAGGCTCAAGGACTCCAATTCTATGCCCAGATCCTCTGTTATCTCCTCCGGTCCATTCTCTGTACAGCAGCCAAACCTGATCACGTCACCGCTCCGCTTATGACTTTTCAACGGCTCTCCGCTGCCCCTGGGTTTAAGATGGCCTGTGAGGCCCTGCCTCTCCTCCTCTTCCCCTGTGCTCTCCCAATTCTCTACGTTACAGGGACACTGGTCGCCTTTCAGATTCTCAAACTCACCCATCTTCTCTGCCTCTCCTGTGCCTCCCCTAAAGTGCTAACCCCACTCCCTTCTCCCTCCATAGAAACAACTGCTCCCTCCTACCCCTGGAAGCCTTGCAGGAGGGCATGTCCTGACATCCTGTGGAAATGGTGGCCTAGGGGACTGAGCAGAGGAGCGACATCTGCTACGTGCCATCCCTGTGTCTGGCCCTCTGGAGTGTTTTCACATACTCATCTCATGTTGCCCTCACTACCATCCTGGGACTTTCCCCTGTATTCTAGATAAAGAAATTGAGGCTCAGGGAAGTGGCTTGGCTCGACCAAGATTCTACAACTACCAAGTGGTAAAGCCAGGGATCTGAGTTCTGTTCCTTCTCTCCCAAGTCTAGGGGAAAATCAAGGAGAAGGTAAAAAGAACGGAAGAAAGAAAGAGAAGACCAGAGGAATTAGAAAACAAATAAACACCCCCTCAAAACCAAAAACTCAATATCAAGATGGCTGCCATCAGGGTCTGAGTGGATTAAATTATCTTCAGTCATTTATGCCCAGTCAGCTACAAAATAAATAGATCAGGAATAGAAAGGGGTCTCTTCCATTCTGGGCAGCCCCTCATGGTGTTTACACCTAAGCTGAGTGAAAGCGGCTTGAGCCCCAAGCCCACCTTGAGGTGGGAGATAGATGGGCTCCAGGTTATACATTTACAACTGGCCTTCTGTTAACATTTCATGGGGCAGGAAAAAATGGGCTTAAGGCCGGACACTTACAACTCGCCTCCTGTTTGCATTTCCTGAGACAGGAGATAGGTGGGCTTCAGGTTAGACATTTAAAATCAGCCTCCTGTTTGCTCTCCGAAATGGAAGCAATGACAGAGACAGGGTAAAAAGCCAAGTTTTGTCTCTTGTGGATGCCTTAAGATAACAGTCATGGCAAAAACGAAGAGGGGCAAAACCTCGTTTGAGTAAAGGATCAAGGGATCTCCACTTCGCCCCTCCTTGGGGCAAGGGAGACACTACACGTGTGTAGAAAGGCTCCTTGGGGGTCAAAAGTCAGGGGACAACTCCATGCCACGGTGACTCTTGCTTCTCCCAGATGCCTTCACGTCGGGGTCCATCTTGACTGTGGGGTGAGTGTGCACCTCAGGGGAGGGTCCTGAGACAAATTAGCCAGGGGGGGACAAAGCAAGATGATTGGCCAGAAGGGAGACAAAAACCTGGAAAACTGCCCCCTCATAAAGGATTTAAACTTCCTAAAGGCGTTACTCTCTCTCTGTTCTCCCATGCGTCTTTCCGCAAGTACTTTGCTTTTCCAAGAAACTTTCTACTTTTCTCTTTACTTTCTGCCTCCTTGCCTGAATTCTTTCTTGACAAGGCAGGCTAGAATTGTGGGTTTAGGCCCTAGCCGCTGGCCTCTGTGGTCTAGCAGTTAGGACTCCCGGTCCGGGGACTAAGATCTTGCTTCCAGCTACTGCTCACTGCTGCTCGCTGCAAGTTGCCGCTTACTGCTGCGTGCGTCCAAAATCAACCTCCCCTGGATGGGAAGTGAAAAGCCAATGCCCAGAAATAAACAGCCATTCTGAGAAGGCACAGTTGCAGCCACAGCAGAAACCTGCTGCTTTGACTTCACACCCGTTTCCAGCAGGCCTGGCGGTATTTCTAGAGCTTGGAGTTTGCATAAATAAGAGCTAACTCCAAACTCCGCATTGCTCTTGGATGTTGCAGAGAGTCTTAACCAAATTCAACGCCAAAATAAAGTTTAGCAAATGCAAAACCTCAGGCGCACCACAGAGGTCTTTGTTTCAGACAACAGCTTCAGCTACCACCACTAACCCACCTCTCACTGTCAAACAGGGGCCACCAAGGGGCAGAAGAAGCAAGCTGGAAATGAGCCAGCGCCATCCTTAGAAAAATAGCGCAGGATGGAACTAATCCTTCCAACCCTTCCCTGCACACTCACTGCTTCCAGAGTTTTACGAGATTCCTTGTAACTCCCTTTTTAGGAGGCTAGATAGGCGCCCACTTTACCATTTTAATTAAAAGTGAAAGAGAAAGATAAAAACAACATTTACAAATGTCCCTTATGTGGCCAGAACTGTGCTAATGTAATTTAATCTATAATGTAATTTAATCTGTACATGAATCCCAGTTGTTTAGTATATTATTATGCCCGTTTTAGTAATTTAAAATATGAAGTTCAGAAAGGATCAGTAACCTGCCCAAGGTCACACAGTGACAAGTGGCAAGAACCGCCTTGAACTCTTTTGTCAAATGGATGAAAATGAAATTAAGAGGCAAAGCTGGGATTCTAATCGGATCTGTATGATCCAGAGCCTTCTGGTTCCCTCCCACGTGAGCCTCCCAAACAGGACAGCCCCATCGGGTGAGCAAAACTCTGGGGCACAAGTGACGTCCTTCAACTGATAAAATTACGCCCAAGTCCTCTTGGGCCAAGAGATGCTACCTGAGACGCTCTGGAACTCTGGCACTGTGTGTAATTTATCCCCCACTTTGTGTGCCAGGAGTGGGGAATGCCCCTCTCTTCTTCTAGGGCCTTGCACGCAGGGAAGCCCAGACCTTGTCGGATCTTGTACCCAAATCCCTCCTGTATTCAGGGGCCTCCCCATTGGAATGAGACTTCACCACATCTGAGTGGCTTGGGGTACATCCACCACCTTAGAAACTCCAAAGGCAAGTGGAACCAAACGCTTGTGCTGCGTGCCGGTCACCGAACTTCTCTGAACCTAATGGCGCTTTGGCACGGCGTCAGCGTTTGGGGATCACCTGCTGCAGGGATGACTGGAGGGAGAGGGAAGGGAGGACGAACAGGTCACAAACCACAGTAGCTGAAATGGTGAAACAGCAGACGTTTGGACTGTCTGTTCTTCCTGCCCTTTCCATTGCCATCAATTCGAGGGGTACAGAATCAGAGGGGGAAGGAGATTCCTTTTCTCGGGCTACATCTCAGGAAATACGCTCTTGGTGCTTATCTTCTTACCCTCCTTCCTCAGCAGTCAATCCGTCCACACCCCTAGAGGCACACTGAGGTCAGCATTTCAGAGCACGGTAAAGAGACCTTATTGAAAGCCAACGGCCTGAGGATTTGTGGGGCACAGCCTGTGCAGACAGGCCAAATCAAGAGCAGGCCGAGGCTTGGCTAGAGACCACAACTCTAGCTCGGCTTTTGTCTCACTGGGAGATTTCCCAGGCTGGTCCCTGCCCAGGTTCTGTCCTAGTTTGGGCTTTGTTCTACTCTTCTGAAAGTAACTAAAACGAAGAACTTGAAAGCCCAAGAGAACTATGGGGTTGGCAAGTCCAAACCCCTAGGAGGGGCATACCCATCCAGGGTCTTCATTCAGTAGTACTTGAGGACCAAGAGTCCATTTGCCCAAAGAGAAAAAACGTGAACTGCCTGGTCCATGTTGGTATCAAAGCAGGACTGTTATATTCATGACCATGGTTTTCAGACAACTACTGAATTGCCACGATGCTTTTCGTTCTCTGAGGGATGTCCAGTCAAATGATCAGCAGCTGCATCGGCTGTTAATTTCTGTCACATTTCTGACTCACCAGCCTGCACACCAACTTCCTGGAGACATCAGGAGTGGCCTCGACACTTGATAACTCCTGAACCGTGCCTCCCGCCAAAGAACCAGCAAAAGGGGTCTGGCCTCACAGAACAGTCACCACCCCAGGAGCCAGGAAAAGACAACCCCGCCACCTTTTTTTTTTTTTTTTTTTTTAAATAAAAGATCCCACTTGCTGGGAAGCAGAGGGAATAACAGTATGCGCTAAGATCTACAGTGAAAAAGTTCTCTCTAGCAAAGAAGCCAGACTCCAAAGACCATGTATTATATTATTTCATTTACAGAAAGTTCAAAATTAGACAAAAGTCTCCCAAGGTGTTTGGAGCCAAGAGCTGCGTGTCTCTGTGTGGGAAGGAGGCAGTGATAATTGAGGAAGCATGGGGGGATGTCAGGGAACTTGATAACACTTCATTTTGACCTGCGTGCTGGGTACATGAGTGGTGTTCATTTTGTGAGAATCCAAGTTGTATACTTAATGATTTGTGTGATTGTGTATATTTTATACATAGATAAAAATGACAAATTAAAAAACATTCCCTTCATAGGCAGAAAGTGGCTTATACTCATTGCTGCCTGCTTGCAGAATCCCATCCACACACAGTGGGCCAGAGACTTTTTAAAAAGAACAAACCCATAAGCCTATTTTCTCACCTTCAAATGGTTTTTTCACGGTTTTCAAATGCAATAAGAGGTTGTTTCAGGCTGAATATCACTGAATTTCAGGGACTAATCAAGCCTTTTTCTGCACTTGACCAATCTCTGGATAAGCCAAATTCGGCCTGTGGTCCCACGGAGAGATGGACTAAGTAATCCTCAGGCCTCCCAGGTCTGACACGGGGGAGAGCTGAGACGCAGAGAGCATGGGCGAAGTTAAGCAACTTTCCCCAGATTACACAATGAGTCGCTGGTGGGGGGCCTTGTGATTCTCGGTCCAAGGACTATCACTTTTCTACTACATCTCATTCCACAAGGGCCAATTAATAAACACTCTCCTTTGGGGAACGGAGAAAAAATGAGCCCGGGGAACGTCACTGGCTATTCTCTGTATACAAAGCACACAAAGGGGTTTACCGAGTTCCTCTCCAACAGGAAGTCATTTGTCTCAAGAGAGCCAGGAAAAGGAGGGGGTAAGTGCTGAGTCTGCATTGCAACACAGCCAGTGTTTTTGTGGAAACGGTGGTCCCCTAATCAAAACACAGTTGCATAAATGGACTCACTCCACTTCAAAAAGAAAAAAAAAAGAAGAAATTTAAAGCCTTATAAAATAGGGACCACACAACCCTGACTAATTTTTTTTTTTTAACATCTTACCCTGACTAATTTTAAAGCTCTTTCTCCACTGTCTTTTTTAGAAAGTAGCTAAAAATAAAGGCTTGAAACTTGAAATAATGTAAGCAAGTAATCTCACACACACACACACACACACACACACACACACACACACGCACTGGGCTTTTCCCATATATGGCTGCATTATTCTTCAGACTTTGAAAAGGCCAAATGAAGAGATGGCCAACAACCAAAATAATCCTTCAGACATTTGAAAACTAGGAGAAAGAACTAGAAGAGTGGGTGAATGACAAACAATTGCAAGCCTCCATGGGGGTAAATAACACTGAGAGGGATTAGTTGCCATAGTACTGTAAAAACATGGGCACATGCATTTTGACACCGGACCCCTTCTATAAAGAAACTGTTCTGCCCTCTGGCCTCAGCACTGAGAAAACTACAACTGCGGTAATTTAACATAAAGGACTTCAAGAAGGAAACCAGTGCAGGGGCACGACTGGAAATTTAATTAAGGCCCTTCTCAGCATGAAATCTGTAAAGGAGATGAGGGCACATCTCAAGGTCAGAAGAACGGAAGGAGACATGTGAAAAGGGATGAGGGTGAGGATTCAGATGAGCACGTCCACAGCAGAGGTTGGCTCTGGAGGACAGCTTCCTCATGGGGATGAGGGGGGCTTATTACAGGGCCTAGTGGGTCCTACTTGAAGTGTTTCTGCAGAAAAGATTAACCCATTCATGTCAAATAAATGCCATCTTGAGTGCGGCAGGCTGGAAAAGTCACATTTGCATGGTGATGTGTGCTTTACCAAGCCTCGTCACAGACAATCCTGCACACAAGGTAAAGCACCTGCTTTTACTGATACAGAAACTGAGGCCCAGGGAGGTAAGTGACCTAACACAAATCCATGACAGGTGATGTAGGGCAAGTGGCCCAGAGCAGCGATTGGAAGCAAACTCTCCCAAAATGCAGGCCGGGGCTATTTCCACTCACAAAACCTCAGACGCAGCCCTGGTCAGAGTGCCGAGTTTAGGTATGGATTTCGGCATACCTCTGTGACCGTGCACAAGTAATTTCCCCTCTTCTGATTCAGACCCTCAACCAGAAAATGACAGGGCAGGTGTGCGTAGGCAGCGAGAGAGACGAACGCGACCTGCGTGAGTTACCCCGCTCTCTGCACGCGTCGGTGAGTCTGTCCTCACAAGCCCCCAGATGGGACAGTCGGGTGCTCTCACTGCTCCCCTAACTAGACAGCCTTCCTGCTACAGACTGAGATACACACACGGAACCCAGAGAAATGGTTTCCGAAAAGTAAGACCAGAAAACCTCCAAAAGCATAGTGACGAAAACTGGTGAAGAGGCAACACGAATTTAACATTTTCATCCCACTGCTTTTTTTCTCTCTCGCTCTCTATGGGTGGACCTTCCCTATGATGCCTCAGATTCTTTTTTCTGAAAAGACACCCCACTGTCTGGTGACACTGTGCACTTCCAATGGCTTTCCCATGTATGCCCAGAAAGCCTTCTGTTATTTGGCTTCTACTATTTATTATTTCTTAATTATTATTAAGGAGTCAGTAATAATAAACAACAGCAACAAAACTAGCAGCACCATTTACTGAGGGCTGTGACGTACCAGGCACTGTCGCTAAGCCCTTTCTGTATAACATCTCTCATCTCTACTGCTACCAGCTGAGGTCGGTATTCTTGACTCCATTTTCTAGATAAGAAAACTAAGGCTCAGAGAAGTTTAATGACTTGGCCAAGGAAGGCCATCTTAATAACTGCCGGGCTGGGATTTAAGCTGCTGTCTGGTTGGTTCCAAAGCCCGTTCTCTCTTGTTCTACTCCATCACGAGGCCCCTAGTCAACATGCTAAATGCTAAATCAAGACTCTGGGTAATGCTGCTTGTTCAGGATTTCTTCTCGTCACCATCCTGCAGAATGGGATCTCCCCCAGGTGCTCATAAAGAATTCCCACTGAAATACCAGGGAAGCTGGAGGGTAGAGAGGGTGGAGAAGAGGTGGGCTGGAATGACCCCAAATACTTTCCCACTGCACCACTGGGATCGGGTCCAGAACTGTGATTTCATTCCCAGTCACTAACCTGGTGAGGCACGAGCCCGAGAGAGGTTGGAGGCTCATTCATGCGGTCGTCACTGCTGCTGGCAATGGCGTAGCCCCTGAGAAAAGGAAACCATTAGAGCTGTTCATTTCATAAAAATCTATGTTTAATTCCTGTGAGGACGATCTGGAGGAGGTCCACATAAGATTTATAAGGATAACCGAACACCCCTTGCTAGGCAGCATAAGCTAGGGAAAAAAAAAACCCTAATTTCCCTGGGAGGAAGGCAGAAGAATAGTTTAAAAAAGAAAAAGCTTGTGTTTTAGAGTCAGAAAGACCAGAGCTTGTGAGCACAGGCAAGTTGCTTAATTTCTCTGTGCTTCAGGTCCATCACCTATAAAATAGGAATAAGACAGTTGTGAGAAATGAATTAGGAGTAAGTTAGATAAATTGCCAAGTGCAACATCTGGCTAATGTTAATTCCCTTACTCTCAAATAGTCTTGTAAAACACCACAGCACATTGTTGAATTGAATTGAAATTTTGAAACAGAAAACCTTCCAACCTTAACTTGCTGGGGTGATGTAAATGCTACCACGATGGAGGAAGGAGAAAGAAAAGCGAGGGATTAATTGGGCAGAACGAATACTCCCTCCCGAATAACAGTCTGATGTTTACTTACGTTACAGAAGAGACGTGACACAGACCCTGGCTTTAGCCTATGACCAAGGCAAATGTGGCAGACAGAGGGGTCGGTGTCAAGGACTCAGAGCCAGCTCTGAGAGATTTTAACCCAAATGCTTCCTGTCAGGGGGCCACAATAAACAGAGGTGCCAGGGGGATGACAAAGATGAGAGGAAGACAAAAAAAGCTGCTTATTTTCATTTAACTCTGAAGCATCTATACTGTTACATATGCTACCAACATAGTACAGAGGCTATCTTTTCAACTTCAGAGAAGAACTCTGAGTTATACAGTAAATAGAATATTCATGTTGATTTCTGAGAACCTGAAAAACAAATCTTTCAAAAATTCAATTCTTTCCTGCCTGTATTACAAACAGCATAGCAGAGTGATTAAAAACAGAGTTTGGAGCCAAACTGGGCTGTGCTTAATCCCAGCTTTACTACTTATCAGCTTCATGAATTTCAGCAACTTAGTTATCTTCGCTATGCCTCAATTTCCCCATCAAAAATGGGACAGATAAGAGTTCTTTCCTAATCTGTTTGCTATGAGGATTAGATGAATTACTATTTGTAAAGTGCTTAGAATAATGCCTAGCACAACGTAAGCACTAAGTAAGGGTTGAAAATAAGACAAATCACAATGTGTTTGTCACACAGTGAGGTGTAAATACCTGTTTGGCTCCAGTTTGCCTTCACTATATCACACTTGAGAGCACGGTCTCCAGCGGATATTGAGAGAGTCTTAAGTTGTTTACTAAGTTTTCTTTTGCTTCTCTCTTTTCTTCATTTTCTTTCCTTTCCTTTTCTCTTCTTTTCCTTCCTTCTTTCTTTTTCTAAATTACTGACTCTATTTTTTAAAATTAATTTAATTTTTGTCTCACTTTTATTTATTATAAGATGAATTACTTCTGTTATTTATAAGTCATAAAGTAAGATCTTCTCCTTGCTTGGAGAAGAGAGGGTGTCTAGACCACAATTGTGCTAATTTTTATATCTGTAATATAACATATATACAATGTGTTACACATAGAGACTACCGAAAGGCCCAGGGTCAAGTTGAAACAAAACACACCAGCCTACTCCTTGCCTTCCTCTCACATGCAAGCCTAACCCTATGAGTGCTTAATAAATTAAAAAATATTTTTATAACTGGTGTGGCATTGGTGGACTAAGTGGTCAGGACCAGTCCCCTCATTGAGAACAAACAGGAAAGCTAGACAAAGTACACAAACCTCCGTTTGAAAGCATCAGAGAGCTACCACAGTAAGGGAGAATTACAGAGCTAAGGTTTATAAGAGGAGGGAAGCCCACAGAGGTAAATCAGGCATTTGCAAGGGGAATTTTCCCCCATAAAATGATTGTCAATGTCCAAAAGCAGTGGCCACAAGCTCAGAAGCTGAACAGTGATACTCACTGACTCATGAGGCTGATGGGAAAATCCAGAGTTGAGGTCTGCCAATAAGGAGGAACCATGGGAAATATCCAAGGCTTTGGATTGGGATCATACAGGGGTGCATCCTCAGACTAACGGTGAACCGGAAATAGATAAGCCCTAATTGGATAAAATGTTCTAGGATGGTAGTCCCCTTGGCCTAGCAGTTTGCCAGAAAGAAATGTAAATCACATCTCTGTAATTTTTCAAATATAATGTCCAGTACTCAATCAAATATAGCCAAGAAGATACAAGGAATTGAGGAAATTTAAATATTGATTGGATATGTGGTAATATTAGGAAATTGCCTTTAATTTGTTTTTATATGTAAAAATAGTAAAGATACATACTAAAAAGATATATTTTCATGAATGAAAGCTATGTCTTGGATTTGCTTTAAAATAAGTCAGTGGAAGGAGAAAAACTGTGGACAGTAGTACAGATAAATGATGACTGGTAATTGTTGAAGCTGGGTGGTGCATACAAGGTGGTTTCTACGTATATACACAAATTGTGTGTGCGTGTGTGTGTGAGAAAGAAGATATCTATATCTATCTATCTATATCTCTACCTATCTATATATATCTTTTCATATATGTTTGAAATTTCCATAATGAAAAGGTTTTGTTTTTTTTAAAAAAAACCAAAACCAGGTATATGAGGAGACAATACATAACCAAAAGCCAATAAAAACAATAGACAATAGGAACAGACTCATAGGAGATCCCATTAATGGACATTACTGATAAGGACTTAAAAGAAAAACATGATCAAATGTGTTCAAAGAATGAAAAAGACCAAAATCACAATTTTGGCAGAGAAGAGGGTATGTATAAGATAAGATCAGATGGAAACTCTAAGAGTGAAACATATAATTATGAAATTTAAAACTCAATGGATGGTTTAAAGCATAGACACAGAAGAAGGAAGAATTAGTAAACTGGAAGATAAGCCAAAACCAAATAGCCAGACTGAAGTAAGGAAAGACAAAATTATGGAAAGTACAGAAAAGAGCATAGGCTGATTCTAACATGCAACTGGGGACTCGAAAGGGGCAGAAGCAATGTTTTAGGAGATAATGGCTGAAAATTGTCCACAGTGGGTAAAAAACATCAAGCCATGGATTCAAGGGGCACTAAAAAGCACAATCAGAATAAATACAGAAATAGGTATACAATAACAAATAACAGAATTAGGTATGTGTTCCCAACTTCTGAAAACCAAAGACAATGAGAAAATCTTAAAAGCAACTGAAGGTAGGGGAAGAGGGAGAAAAACAAATTGTATCAAAGGAGTAGCAACCAGGTACACACACCTTACTCCTCAACCAGGATAAGGGCAGCCAGAGACAACAGGAGTGCACTCTCAACTTGCTAAAGGGAAATTACCACCAGTCTGGAATTCTGTACGCAGCAAAAATAGCTTTCAAGCGTAAAGATAAAACAAAGACATTTTTGGACAAACAAAAACTGAAATATCTTTGTTGCTGGCATTTCTAAAGGCAATAATAAAGGGTATTCTTCAGGCAGAAGGAAAATGCCCTTGGATGGAAGCTCAAGGTCACAGAAAGAAAAGTAACAAAAAGGAAAATATTAGCAAAATGAAATGAATACCAACTATATAACAATAATAATATCTTCTAGAGTTTAAAATACATACAGAACTTTTTTTTTTTTTTTTTTGCGGTACGCAGTCTCTCACTGTTGTGGCCTCTCCCGTTGCGGAGCACAGGCTCCGGACGCGCAGGCTCAGCGGCCATGGCTCATGGGCCCAGCCGCTCCGCGGCATGTGGGATCTTCCCGGACCGGGGCACGAACCCGTGTCCCCTGCATCGGCAAGCGGACTCTCAACCACTGCGCCACCAGGAAAGCCCCAGAATTGTTTTTAAATGAATGTGCAGACAGTACTGGGCGCCTGCCCAATGTATTCTCCACTTCTATCTCACCACAGTTTCACTGAGAGAGGCAACATGCCCAGCCAAAGGACTACATTTGTCCGTCTTCCTTGCAATTACGAGTGCAAGGTCATGTGATATAGGAGTTTTAGAATCAATGGGTAAGTCTTCCCGGAGAGCCTTTTAAAAGGGGGCAGCCTCAGCTGAGCACAACTTTCATCCTTTGGACATTCCTTTTCTCTTACGTGTAACACAGAAGCAACACTGTTGGCAGAGCAGCCATCTTGTGACCACAGGTGACAAGCATAAGGAAGGGAGCTAAGCGTGGCTGAGTGAGTGCTAAGGAAACAGTCCCCGATGGCATATCGGAGCCTTTGTACCAGCCCTGGATGCTGCCTCTGAGCTTCTTGCCGCATGAGAAAAATCAAGCTGTACCCTTTGGGCTAAGTCACTTTAGATGGATCTGTTACATACAGCTAAATGCAATTTCTATCATATGTAATTCACGTATTGCCTTACAAGTGCTCAGGGCTAAGGAGATCAAAACATATTAAGAGAATAAATGCATGAAGGTCCTAAGGCCACTACCAAAATTTTTATCCTTCCTTATTATCAATTACCAATTAACTCTAGGAGAGTTCAGTTCCAGAAGGATGCAGAGATACAGCTCCAAAGATCACAATGACAAGTCCTCCAGGCCAAAGAATCACACTGGGTTTTTTTAAAATCTTGTTTTTTTGAGGATGGAAAGCGCAATATAATTCTCAGAAAATTCAGACTGAGAAAAGGCCAAGGGAGATACAAAAGCTTTCTTTGCTTAAACACCCATCTCTAAAAGGCAAACTCACCCTTCTGGATGCTGCAAAACGGAAACCATCAACTCCACCGCCAGGGCTCCTGCAATCATGGCCAGTCCTGGACGACTCACAGTGCACTGCTGGTCCAAGGTCCGGTCTCTGGTTGACTACAGAGAACAGTCACTGACGTGAATGCAAAGTTCTGTTCCACCCAACGCCAGCTGTGTGAAGCATGAAACTCCTCCACAATAAAGCTCTATCACATACCAGACGCTCACTGTTGGCAAAGATCAGTCAGCCTCACATAATACCATTTCTTGCAAGTACCAAGAAAATCAAAATATACAAGTTAGGTAACTAAATGAGGTAATACATTAAGAAGGACTAGCAGTTATAAACAAATTAAAGATGGGGGGCCCAGCTGCCTCACACATGGAGTGGCGTCCTGTACTCTTAACTGAGTACCCTTAACCACCCTTCTTCACATAAGAGGATATTTTTGTCTTTATACTGGGAAGACACAAAAGCCAGTCATCCAGAAGAGGTGTAAATCAGTGAGGAACAAGTTTTAATAGAAGGTGAAAATGGAGGGGAGGGTACGGACAACACCTCTGCTTTGTTTCACTAGAAGTGATCGCCTTTTCTGATGAAAGACCATTCCTGCTCACCCTGCTTCCATGGCAGCATTAAGAACACAGAACCTTACGTTGGAACAGTGTAGTGCTTGCTGCTCAGAGCACTTCCATGTTTGAACCACCTTGCACTGTTAATAGTCAGGGCAAGTATTCGTCCCTCCGCTACTGGGGTTGGCAGATAAAATACAAGATGCCCGGCTAAACTTGAACTTTAAATAAACAACAAATAATCTTTTAGTATAAACAGATCTCGAATATTGCATGGGACACACTTATACTAAAATATTATTCGTTATTTACCTGAAATTCAGAGTTAACTGGAAATCCTGTATTTTGACAAGCTGAGTCTGACAACCTTCTGGGCCTCAGAGTCCCATCCTGCAGAAGCACAGGGAGCCTAACAGACTTATTTGGAATAATCCCGTGAGGCTGGACTGCAGTCTGGGTCTTCAGACTCCTCATTTAACACCCTCTTCACTAATATACCCTAAGAATCCACACAGAATACAGCGCGAAGCGCTGCCAGGAACCAATCTAGCCTGCAGTTTCCTTGCTGAGCTTTCCATAAAAATGGTTTGTTGCTGCGTTTACATTGGCGAACAGGGAAGAGCTGGACACAGTTGATGATGTCAAACAAGGCTCATAGAGGGATAAGGCCCTGCCCCACCCCCCAAATGGAGAATTTTTCTCTTTGTTAAAAGACAATATCTAAATAGTCGTAAAGGAAAGAACTGGGTCTCTCCACTCTAGTGGGCAAGACGGTTGTAGGAAATATTTGGAATAACAAAGAAATCCACTTACATCTCCGGGGGCCACCACATCATTGCAGAAATAGCAGCCAAGTTTGTAGCCAGGGATGTTGGCAAAAAGTGATGGGCCCAGGAGGTCGGCAGGTGCCACAGGGTGGCTGGGACACAAGTCCCCGGCTCCCTGCTGCTTAGGCTTCTTCAGGCCATGTCTCATAACAACAAATGTGTCAAATCCCAAGGCAGCATTGATGACCAGCTGTGAGTTTCAAGGAATAAAAGGCTAGAGTTAAGAGACACATATTTTAAGCCATGGCTAACTTCATATTTGGTCCACTTAAAGAATTTATTTTATTAGTGCTTGCAGTAAATGTTTGCATATGACTATAATTAGATTCTAGAAGCTAATGTTGGTAAAAGTTACCCAAGACTGAGGGCTTATTAGATGCAAAAGACTTGACAAGTGATTAACATAAATTATCTCATTTGGTTTCATTTAAAATTCCCAGCAAACATTTCCTATTTACAGATGAGGATACTGAAAGTCAGAGAGGTTACTTCTATAACTTGCCCAAGGTCACTTAGCTGGTAAAAGGTAGGTGTATAAAACTGTCTCGATAGTTCTCAAACCCATTCTTTCCAGCATTATGCTATCCTCTGTTATTTCTACAGAGATTTTTTTTCATAATAGCTTTATTGAGATATAATTCACATACCATATAATTCACCCTCCACATAGGATTTTTTTTGAATATTTTCTTTCTTTTTTAAAATTTATTTATTTATTTATTTATTTTTGGCTGCATTGGGTCCTGGTTGCTGCGCGCAGGTTTTCTCTAGTTGCGGCAAGCGGGGGCCACTCCTCGCTGTTGTGCGCGGGCCTCTCATTGCGGTGGCCTCCCCCACTGCGGAGCACGGGCTCCAGGCATGCGGGCTTCAGTAGTTGTGGCTTGCGGGTTCTCGAGCGCAGGCTCAGTAGTTGTGGCGCACAGGCTTCATTGCTCCGTGGCATGTGGGATCCTCCCAGACCAGGGCTCGAACCCGTGTCCCCTGCATTGGCAGGAGGATTCCCAACCACTGAGCCACCAGCGAAGCCCCCACATAGGTCTTTGAGGACAATTTTTTTCATTTATACTGTAAGAACGTCTCTTAGTTGTAATTTAACTTATTCTCCCAAATTTATGGTTAGACAGAAAGTTAGAAAAAATCAAGGAAAACCATACCAGAAAACAAAAATCACTCACAATCTCACAGCTCAAACAATTATTATTAATAGTTTGAAGTATTTCCCTGTTATTTTCGCTCTCTGTCTCCCATTCCCTTCCTCCCTTTCTCCCTTCTTCTTGCCACCCTTTGATAAACGTAGATATCTTTACATATATAAACAGAGTTGATAAAAAAATATATATATACAATATTATATCTTGCTTATTTAACATAATGTGGTATTTTCCATGTTATTAAAATTCTTTGAAGACATAACCGTGAACGGCTGCATACTATTCCGTCACACATATGTACCGTGATTTATTGGGTTGACCAAAAGGTTCGTTCGGTTTTTTCCGTAAGATGACTCTAGTAGCAGTTAGTTGTCTTTAATGTCATTCGAAACAATTTTGTTAGATTGTATGTGACAGCTGTCATATCAGCATGTGTTTAAAAAAAAGACATGAAAATTAGTGAATTTTTGTGTAGCCATTTTAAGACTGAAGATGAAAGAAAAAAGCAACATTTTCGGCATATTATGCTTTGTTATTTCAAGAAAGGTAAAAACACAATCGAAATGCAAAAAAAAAGATTTATGCAGTGTATGGAGAAGGTGCTGTGACTGATCAAATGTGTCAAAGGTGGTTTGAGAAGTTTTGTGCTGGAGATTTCTTGCTGGACACTGCTCCACGGTCAGGTAAACCAGTTGAAGTTGATGGCGATCAAATTGAGACATTAATTGAGAACAGTCAATGTTATAACACGCGGGAGACAGCCAACATACTCAAAATATCCAAATCAAGGGTTGAAAGTCATTTGCACCAGCTTGGTTATGTGAATTGCTTTGATGTTTGGGTTCCACGTAAGTTAAGCGAAAAAAACCTTCTTGACTGTATTTCCACATGTGATTCTCTACTTAAACGTAATGAAAACGTTCCGTTTTTAAAACAAATTGTGACAGGCAATGAAAAGTGGATACTGTCCAATAATGTGGAAAGGAAGAGACTATGGGGCAAGCGAAATGAACCACCACCAACCACACCAAAGGCCAATCTTCATCCAGAGAAGGTGATGTTGTGTATATGGCGGGATTGGAAGGGAGTTCTCTAGTATGAGCTCCTTCTGGAAAACCAAACGATTAATTCCAACAAGTACTGCTCCCAGTTAGACCAACTGAAAGCAGCACTCAACGAAAAGAATCTGGAATTAGTCATCAGAAAACACATAATCTTCCATCAGGATAACTCAAGACTGCATGTTTCTTTGATGACCAGGCAAAAACTGTCACAGTTTGTCTGGGAAGTTCTGATTCATCCGCCATATTCACCAGACATTGACCTTCGGAATTCCATTTATTTAGGTCTTTACAAAATTCTCTTAATGGAAAATTTCAATTCCCTGGAAGACTGTAAAAGGCACCTGGAACAGTTCTTTGCTCAAAAAGATAAAAAGTTTTGGGAAGATGGAATTATGAAGTTGCCTGAAAAATGGCAGAAGGTAGTGGAACAAAAGGGTGAATACGTTGCTCAATAAAGTTCTTGGTGAAAATGAAAAATGTGTCTTTTATTTTTACTTAAAACTGAAGGCACTTTTTGGCCAACCCAGTGTTTAAACATTCAGTTCTTTTGGCCCTTGAAGTTGTCACTGACCCAACAGTAGTGAATGAGACAAAATCTTTGCCCTCTTGGAGCTTACATTCTATTGTGAGTAGAGTGTCCCTTCCAGTAAAGGACCTCACAGGGTGGTTATGAAAATTAAACAGTAAAGGGTAACAATTATGCTGGATGATGGTGCATAAGGCAGAAACAGTCTCTGGAGGCAGCCCTCTTGTACCAGGTCACTAGGCCACACAAAGCACCTTCTGCTCTGGAGGGGGCAGATTGGGGACACTTCCCCCTGGGGAGATGATGCATTAAGTCACCACCAGAGGACCCACACTCTACCTTTCTCTTGCTCGCGGCGATGACGGCGGGCAGCCATCGGCTCTCCCGGGTGTCCATCAGCAGGAACACGACATCATGGCCTTCGACGAGCTGCTCTAGCCGCTCCACATCCCTGCGGGCCTGCTCCAGGGTGACGCTGGAGAAGTTCACTGGGTGTCCCGGCATGGGGATGCTCATGTTGAACCCTCTGGCGTTCTGGGGACACACCAGAGAGAGGGGGGTCTGAAGCAAAGGGACAGGCGGGATCTCAGAGCCCGCATCTCCCGGTCGCCGCAAGTGTGCACGCATGGTCGCTTACAGCCTGAAATCTCTCCATCATGACCACTCTGCCTTAGCCTTCTGCTGCCTGTGCCCCCAACCCTCTTCACCTCTTCAACCTAGACCACACTTTCCTGTCACCCAGGGTCCCTGAAGCTGGACAGAGCAGCAAACAGAGACACACGGATCCTAGTTCCAAAGTGGGTGGGGGGCACTTCCCGTGTGAGAAAAGGTGAACAACTGGAGAAAACTGTGTACCTTTGGCTCTTTCCTACAATCTGAGGCCAAGAAACTTCACCAAAATGCCCTCTGCCTGCCCAAGTCCCTCCATCCAGCCAGGCTGTCTCTCCCCACTTATTCCCAAGCTGCTGTCCCCTCCACTTCCTTACGGTAGAATACCTCCAAATGGGATGTCAGAACAAAAAAAATTTAATAAATTCTTATAAGATTAGAATGGCTGCTAGTCTTGCCTTAATCTTCTTAGGAGTATATGCATTAAAAACAAACAAAACCCTCAAAACCAAAAAACTCTACTTGCTGACTTGAACTAGAAAACTGGCTTAGGAGTGTATACATATTTGTTCGGGGGGTGGTAGTGAAGCTTCATTTCCTGTCCAAAAGCAGAAGCTGCCCAGCAACCTGGGTTCTCTTGGAGTGTGGGGACTCAGGATTTCTCATGGGGGCTTTAGAACAGCTCTGTAATTTACCTTTTGTCCCCTGCTGGCTCCACAATGTCCTGGCAGATGAATTGTGAGTCACAAAGGAGTGCCAATGGGCTAAAAAGTGTCTGCATGCAATAAATTGGGACAAACATTTCTTTCTGAGACCACAGTCTTTCACTACATATTGTTCAGTGTCTGAAGAGTCATTTTATATAATCTACCCAGGTGCAGAACTTTTAGGTGCATAATGGTAGGAGAGCTAGTCTATCAGTTACTCTTCAGGGTTGAAAGCAGATGTCCAGAGCTGGGTTTTAAAACCCCTAGTGTGGCTCTACAATCCTACATTTTATTGCTTTACCTTTGGGAGAAAAAAAAATGGTGACCTCAAATAGTTATTTGATTTATTAAAGGTCAGGTTTTTTTCCTATTCAATTAATTCAACCCCAGGATTAGGCACGGTATTTGCAGCTGAGCAGTTCTTTTCATGTCTTCTTCACTTAGGACTAGCCTTCTGTCCATGGCCTGGTGTAAGGAGGGTGATGAGTAAATATTTGTTGAATGAAAATATCAACAATATTGATTGTTGAACACTAAGTTGAACACACAAAGAAAATTACATAAGCCTGGCTAACCAATAAGTGAAACAGTTTCACAAGTACTTTTCACGAATTTGATGAATTACACTAGTACTTAGATGCATTCTGTGTTATCTATTATTACTTATAAGGCATGAAGGATAAAAGTGTAAGAGACCTGGCTCCCAGTGGTAAGGAATGCATAATCCAATAGGTAAAATGGAGTAACATGATGTAGGTGCTGAGGAAGAGGCTTGATCCTGGCAGGCTGATGTTTTCAAGAAAAGGTGAACTTGATCTCTAAGGCCCAGCATGACCTGGCCTTTGCTGACACAGACGCCCTAGCTGTGTCTTTCTTGACCTCCACGCTTCAGTCAGCCTGGTCTTCATTCAGTCCACAAAGGCAGCGTGCTGCTTCCTACCTCAGGCCTCTGCACAAATAGCTCTGCCCCGCCTTGGTCTAGCTAACTCCCACCCATGCTTCAGGACTTAGCTTCCTCAAGGAAGCCTGGTTTAGGTCAGGCCTACCTGTTAAACATTCTCACAGCAACTGAGCTCCTGCCTCGTGCACTTGTTCCCAGTGTAACCGTTTAGGAAATTAGTTTATTGACCGTGCCCCCAGCTGGACTTGAAGTTCAATGCAAGGGAGCAGGAACTTCGTCTGCCTTGTTCCCCAGTCCCTAGCATACAGTAGGCCTTAAATAAATATGTGAGGAGTAAGTCATAGAATAACTGAACAAAGAAATAGGGGGAATTGCATTGGGTCATAGACCATGGCTAGGATTTGGGCAAGCAAAACTTTCAGGCAGAGCTCAGATTCAAAGCCAGGTCTGTCTGGGCCCAGAGGGGAGTTCACGGTACTCTCTGGTGATAGAATGAATTATTCTTCCTGACTGTGCACTGCCTCCCTCTAATAGAATTATATGTCCATGCCTTTGCCATACAACTTTGCAGGACCTCCGACTAGGAAAGCAGGGTATCCTGACCAACCCCATTGACTTAGGGCCTGGCCCTGTGACTAGCTCTGGCAATGGAGATGGAGGACACTGCACAGTGCCATTTCTGAGCTGAGACTTTAACATGTACAGGTATGGTAAGCCTCACCAACCCCTTTACACTTCCACCTTCCACCATAAGAAGAGCAGGACAGCTGACTGTTGCTCCTGGAGCGTAGATTTTGAAATAATGACATATAGAGTAGATTGGAACCTGACTCGAAGCCTGAGTCCAGCCTAGCCTACAGCTAAGCTATGGCTAACCTGCAGACCCATGAGCATGAAATAATGTTTATGATCGTAAGCCATTTAGATGTTGGGAGTATGTGATACGCAATATTGTCACAGCAGAAACCTAACTAAGATGCCTCCTCAATGATGGGGTGTAACTTATTCTCATCTCTTCTGGCATCCAGCACCTCACTGGGTACAGTGGGTGTTCAATCAATACTGCTGAATTAAACCCATTCCTCTGGTACACTGATGAAATGGGCAAAACAAAGTTGCTTTTAAAGCAAAGACCGTTAAAATGAATGAATCTAATGCTGAGTGACCAAACAGAGAAATTTTGAGAAAGCAGGTTTTTTATTTTTAGCCAGGGCCAAGAGTCTCTTGTGGCACTTTAAGTACAAACAGATACTTCGGAGACACCTAATCTAACCTCTGTCACATAAACTGATTAAGCATGCAAGATGCAGAATGTCTTTTGCTGGATGACCTCAAAAACACCGACAAATTTCGAAGCAAATGAGCTGAATGACTTGCCTCATTGTTTTTAAAATAAATGATGAAAGTCAAAAATAAGAAGCAGCTGGAATAAAAAGCTAAACATTAGCCAGATCTTTCTTCTGCAGACTTACATTCAATTTAATTTCATAAACCTGTACTAACTATCAAGTATTCTGGTGATGAGGAAAATAATATCCTACATCTGAGCCACCATAAATCCCTTTGGAACAAGGCAGTATCTAAAAATATTTGTACCCCAAATTCCTCAACTCAGATAATGCTTTGCAACTTATAAAACATTCTTTTCATGTACTCTTCATTTTATTTTCATAATAATATATGAGAGTTTTGTTCTTGTAATCTGCATCTCTGAGATGAGGAAACAGAGGTTTGGCCACATGATGAGGGCCTGGTAGTAAGTGACAGATGTCTGACTCCCTTTCACCAATACCACAGGGCCTCATTCCCCAAGACTTAAACACTGAAAGATCCAGGAGAAAACCTCAGACGTTCTCAAACAGCATCAACGTACCACTCCGGGGAATATTTTCTGGAGCCGGTCTGCTGCAGCCAGGGCCTTGGGCTTACCACCCACCAGGCAATCTTCAAATTCATACAGAGGCTGCCTCACAGGGTTGGAATAGGAGATCTTGGCATTGTCCACAAATGTGATGTGTCTGACGCCCCAACCCTGCATGGAAACAGGAGATCATGGTGTGTTTCTGATGAACATTTCACAGGGTGTCTCCCTTGAAATCCCTAAAAGGGGTTTTATTTTGGAGCAGCTTGGGAACCTCAAAATACAGGGAACTCCAGAAACTGAATTGTGCAAATTCAGTTTTTGACAGTGTCAACTTCCTTTAAAAGACAAAATAATTATACACACAGTGCCTGGCTTCCTACAGTAATGAGAGTAAGAAATGTCATTGTGGGTCTGACTAATAATTCATTATTTTTGACAGTGGCACCAGAGGAAGCTTTGGGGATGAGTCCCATAAGAACTGTCTCTGTTACTGTCTTAAAAGGATTAGCAAGAGCCACCCAATGTCCTTGCTTTCCCTGAATGAATAAGCATAAGTAACATCTCATCCTAAAATTCACTTAAAGCCTGAATTAGCTCCTTGTAAAAGTGACTTATAAGTTATCTCCAATTGTATAACATCATAGAGGATTTTGTACTTTTTCTCCAAGAGGCAAAGCCCTTATTAATATTCTGGAATATAGGGGAAAATCTACATGCTCAGAGATAGTTTTCATGATTTCATACACTTCAATTCCATCTCCTATAAAGTCTTATAGAACCACATGATTTTAAAATTAGATAGACTCTTTAAAATCTTTAGTTCAATTACTTTATTTTACAGATACAGAAACTGAAGCCCAGAAAAGATAAATGACTTATCTTAGGTCATAGATCTGGTTAATGGAGGGGAGGAAATGAGATCCTCAGAGTGGCAACCAAATGAAGGTGCGTACTTTCTGGGGTGAGATGGGGTATGTGTATTTCAGTAAACCATGAACAAGCACAGTGATGTAAGAGAAGCCCTGGCAGGATTGGCTGCAGAGTTAAGAGTCTGATCTCTGTCTTATTTCAATATCCTTCCATTAGGGACTTTGAAATTCAGTTAGTCTGATGAGTCCAGGGGCACAGTCAACAACCACCCAAGATTCACTGTCGGGGTGGAGGATGATAGGCCAGAATCCACTCTTTTGAAAGCATAGTTTAAGTCGGCTGCTTGTTTTGAAGCCCACTGGTAACTTTGGTCTACCCACCCAGTTTTATAAGTGACTTTCACCAGGTAAGCAAACTACCATGGAGGGGGAATAAACATATGGAATATCCAAATGTCAGTGGTGCTTGGCTTGGGGATATTTATTTCGGGAGTATTTTTGCATTTTAAAGCAATGATGAGTGGAGAGCAAGGAAGGCAGTCTGGGAACATGCTTGGCGGTGGGAAGAAAGCCACATAAATTACAAACATGCCACAGGTTAGTCACATGCATGTGGACTCTCACACTTAACTTTCAGTTTCCTGTAATGCTACACAGTTTAAATGGCTAATCTGTAAAGATTAAAGAAAATTACAATACTCAGTGCTGGTGAGGATGGGGTGATGAAAAAACTATTTTACCGATTGAGAATGTAAACTAGTATAATTCTTCTGGAAAGCAATTTGGCAATAGGTTTCTAGAACTTTTTAAATGTTCATATCCTTTGACCTACTTCCAGCAATCTGTTTTAGGAAATGATCTAAAATACTGACAAAAGTGCAATCACAAAGATGTTCTCTGTAACATAATTTAGAGTTGTAAAAAACTAGAAACAATGTTAATGTCTAACATTAGGGGAATATCACAGTAAATCATGTTTCATCATTCAAGAAGGCATACTCTACAGCCATTAAGAAAGCTTTTAAGAAATCCTTTTTAATGACATGAGAAAGTGTTTACAATGTTAATTGGTAAAAGCAAGGGGCATTTTTATATATCAAATAAGATTTTTAAATATACATTAAACAAACACTGAAAAGAAGTGAAAATGTAGTCGAAAAATGGGTCTTCTTTTCTTGCTTTACAACTCTTATACTCTACAAATTTTCTACAATGTGACTATAATGACTTTATAATTTTAAAAATGCTAAGAAAACTTAAGTACCTAATTCTGGAAGTTAGGAAAAGAATGAAATAAATTCCACAAAAATGGAGAAGGAAGTGAATAAAGATAAAAGTAGATATTAATGAATCTGGAAGCAAAACAAAACAAAAATTATGGAATAAAGAGATCAAGGATTTAGTTCTCTGGAAAGACTGATAAAATAGACAAGCCTCTCTGGAAAGTTTGAAAAAGAGAAAACACAATTATTCAACATTAGGAATAAGGAGAGATAAAAGAGAGGATAAGACTTCACTGGTGGCGCAGTGGTTGAGAGTCTGCCTGCCGATGCAGGGGACACGGATTCGTGCCCCGGTTCGGGAAGATCCCACATGCCGCGGAGCGGCTGGGCCCGTGAGCCATGGCCGCTGAGCCTGTGCGTCCGGAGCCTGTGTTCCGCAACAGGAGAGGTGACAGCAGTGAGAGGCCCGCGTACCGCCAAAAAAAAAAAAAAAAAGACAGGATAAAGAGAAGATTTAAAAGTTGGTAAGAAGGACTTCCCTGGTGGTGCAGTGATTAAGAATCTGCCTGCCAATGCAGGGGATTTGGGTTCAAGCCCTGGTCCAGGAAGATCCCTCATGCCCTGGAGCAACTAAGCCTGTGTGCCACAACTACTGAGCCTGCACTGTAGAGCCCATGAGCCACAACTACTGAAGCCCGTGCGCCTAAAGCCCATTCTCCGCAACAAGGGAAGCCACCGCAGTGAGAAGCCCGCGCACCTCAACGAAGAGTAGCTCCCACTCGCTGCAACTAGAGAAAGCCTGCACGCAGCAACAAAGACCCAACACAGCCAAAAAAGAAACAGAGAAATAAAGAAGTGCATTTTAAAAAAATGAAATAAAATAAAAGATGGTAAGAGAATACCACATGTATTTTATATCAATTAATTTTCAAATTTAGATGAAATGGATGATTTTCTAGGAAAACAACATGCCTAAACTGACTCAAAAGAGGTATAAAATCTAAAAAGGTCAATGACTATAGAAACATTTGTAAAAGTTCCCAAAGATTCCCTGCCCTCACTGCCAAGAGAATTCCAAAAGGCATCAGGCCCAGATGGATTTATAACTGAATTTTGCCAAACCATCAAGGAACTGATAAGTCATACACTTAAACTGTCCTGGAGCATAGAAAAAGGCAGAAAGTTTTATTTTATAAAAGTAGTATAACTCAGCTATAAGATATACGACACCACAAAGAAAAGGAAAAAACATTACTATAAACCAACTTGACTTATGAATGCGTATGTAAAACCTAGCAATAAAACATTACCAGTTGAATCCCATAGTATATTAGAAGAATAACATACCATGAACAAATAGGGTTTTTTCCAGGAATGCTCAACATTAGAATATGATTATCTTGATAGATATATTTGATAAAGCTTAACAATCATTTCTGATGTAAACGCATAGTAAACTAGAAATAAAAATCTGCCTCCTTAATTTATAAAAGAGCATTAGCAGAAACCAATATCACATATCAAAATTAAAGGAAAAAAAAAGAAGTTTCTCATTAAAAATCAGTAACAAAATGAGGATGCCAACTCTCACCACTATTCCTCAGCAAAACCATGGAGTCCTAGCCAATCCTAGAAATAGGTATAAATGTTGGTGAGGAATACTTATCAACCTAGAAAATTCTAAAGAATCAAACAAAAAACTAATATAACTAAGAAAGTTTAGAAAGATGGCCAGATAGAATATCCTTCTTATATATCCCAGTAATAGTCGACTGGAAAATTTAGTGGGAAGAACATATCTTTAAAAGAAAAAAAACAATTAAACATGTGAAAATAAACTAAATGAGGCATGTGTGAGACCTAAATAAAGAAAATCTACAAAGATGATCTAAATAATTTAAGAGATATACAATGCTTCTGGAACTAAGGATCAATATTATAAAGATGTCAATCCTTCCCAATTTATCTATAAATTCATTGTAATTTGCGTTAAAGCTGTGAGTAATAATGCAGGAACAAACAAATGGAATGATGGAACAAGATAGAATCCAAAAAGAGACTCGGGTACATAAGGAGATTTAGTATTTGATTAAGGTGGGAAAATGATGATTTGTATTATTGAACGAATGCCATTCAATCAAATGACTATTCACTTTGTGGAAAAAATGTTAGATATTTAACTCTCATCATAAAACAAAAATAAATTCCACATTGATAAAGATCTAAACATAAAAACAAGAGTTCTGTAAACCGTAAAGAAAAAGATTGACATATTTAATAACATCAAATTTTTAAAAACCTTTATGTGGCTAAAGATAACTTAAATTGAGAAAAATATTTGCATTATATTACAGAAAAAAGGTTAATATCCATTAAAAAAAGAACTCCTAGTCAATATATAAGAAACACAGCCCAAAGGACATAAATAGAAGAAATAAAATTCACAAAAGAAATAAAATCAAATACTAACCCTCACTAATTAAAGAAATGCAAAGTTAAAAGCTCTGTTTTACATTCTAACACAGTAATTCTACTTCTAGGGCTTTTTTCCTAAAGAAATAATTCCACGGACATGTAAAGATATAAGCATGTTCACTTCAACAGCATCTCTAAAAGAAAAATATGCTGAAATTGATTAAATAAATTGAGGACAAGACATATAATAAAATCCTACATATACATAATATGGAATACATAGAAAGAGAACCACAATTATTGTTATATTAAGTTAAAAATAAAAACGTGCTACAGACAGTATGCTATGATCCAATTTTTGTAAATATAAATAAATAAATAAGTAAGAGCAAAGATGACAAATGTCTCTCTCTGCATTTGCACATGCCTACGAAAACTTCAGGGAAAGATGCTGTGTAATAATCTGTGAAGTCTGCTTAATTCTGGTAAGTGACTTGGGATGGGAGTGGAGGGAGAGTTCCTGTTTCTACCTTATAATAAAAGCATGTATTCCTTTTATACTTAAAGAGATACTGAGAAAAGAAAAAAGGGAGGGAGACAGGGAGGAAAAAGAGAAGGGAGGGAGGGAGAGAGAATAGGGGGAGTCTGGGAGAGAGAATAGGGGGAGTCTGGGAGAGAGAAGGCACTCAGGCGTAGTTGTTGCTTGGTATCCGTGGGGGACTGGTTCCAGAAGCCCCTGGGGATACCAAAATCCACAGATACTCAAGTCCCTTACATAAAATACAAGGCCCTCCGTATCTTCAGATGCGAAACCCACAGGTATGGAAGGTGGACTGTATAGCGAAATAAGAAGAGAAGCCACAGCTTTAGAGGTAACATCTGACCCCCACAAACTTACCATCAATGTCCTGGCTACATTACAACCCAAGGTGCCAGCTCCGAGCAGCAGACACTTGACAGACACAACCTTGTCTAAGTCCAAAGTAGGGACCAATCTCCAACACATCAATTTGAGATTTAGATCCACTGATGACTCAGCTAACCTAGAAAATGACAGAATTATTTATTTATTTAGTCAGTCACTCATTTATGCCCCAATCTTGTCCTTTTTAGATAGAAAGTAGCTGCATGAGAAAATAAGAAACAAATACTATGGAAATTAATATCAAAGGAAAAGTAAAACAAAGCTTGAGGGTGAGCGAGGAGGAGAAAGGTGACCACACAGAACACATGCCACCATTATCCTCTGCAACTGCACAGTGATGGGCCACCAATCTGATCCTGAGCTCCCAGCAGCCAAGGTGAAATGGGAAGCATGACCAGGTGTAGGAGTTACTGTGTCCAGGAATAAAAACACACCAGCCGCTTATGAGGAAAGATTTTCCTAATACTGAAAACAGAGAAATTTCTGTCTCCTCAATAAAGGGGGTACTTACATCATGCCTTCAATACAATACTGGTTTCTGTGAAATATTTCTTATAATGTCCTTCAGTGTAGGCTAATGGACAAAATCAAAGGGCAATGAATAAAGAACTAAAAGGTGGTGTAGGTACAGAGGTCTGAGAGTCTGAGCTTGAAGCAAGAACGAAATGTAGAATGTCTAGAGAAACGTGAATTGTGTGTCCTTCAGGATATCCATCATTAATATTAATTCTCACAACCAAACTTAAATCAAGAGGCAGCCAAGAGTGGATTAACACTCGTCGTCAGTGTGAAGGCACCCCCTGACTGAACTGGGCAATGCGCTTGGCCTGACAGAACCTGGTGTGCACCCTGGAGAAAACGGCTTCCGAAGTATACCTTTTAGGGTCCATACATTCGCTGAGGTTCACCATCCTTGGTCCCATGCCTCCTTTCTGGTTCTTTTCCCATCCAACCGCCTTGGGACAATCTTAAGGCAAATAAAACAGTAAGTTTAGGGAAGGAGGGAAAAATAAAAAGTAAGTCAAAGCAGCAAGATGACTCACGCATCCATAAGCTTTCAGTTCACTTCTTTTTCAAGGAGGTTTGCAGGCCAGATTTGCATCTACTTGCCTCAGTTGCCTCATTTTCCTGAGCCACTAGGAATCTTGTTTAGAGACCCTCAGATCCAAGCACTGCCTTCCCACAGAAGGGCTTCAGAAACAGCCCTGGTCTCTGGCCCGAGTTGCCTTAACTTTTGTAGTTACTGGAAGTTGCTCCAAAAACAGAATATATCTGGAGCTGGTCTAACTCTGTGAAGGGCTTTCTACCTTAGGAAGACAAGCCAGTGTGACTGCAGCACACCTTCTGCTGAGTTCCCACCTGGACCTGGACCTCTCCGTTGAGCGCACCCCTTCCGCTCTTCATCCTTATGTTACCCTTCCACCCAGCCTCTCAGTTCCATCACTGCGCCTACCTGTCTCCAGACCTCAGTCCAAGGGACTGCTCTTCTGTTAAGCTGCCCTCTCCTTTAAGCACATCCTTAACCATTCAGACTTTCCTCTCCTCTGACTTTTCCCTTTCCCGCTGACCTCTTTTAACCTCTGCATTGGGTGCCTCTGTAACTCCAATTCCAGCTGTTCTCAAAATTTGCTCCACGCAAAGCTCTGAGAGGATAAAGACTCCATGGCTGACGGGCTTGGGAAATGCTTCTGTACACCTACCTGTGTTCTCCCTCTGCCCCACCACCACCCAAACCTGGAGCGTCACATCGCACATGAGGGAGATAAAGCTCCGAGAAACCTGCAGTAAAGGAGCCACTTTGTCTGATTTGGCTTTGAGCTTCCCAATCTTACCTGGCTCTCCATTATCTCCCTCAACCAGTAACACCAATTAAAATCTCACAGGACACATTCAGGGTAATGCTGCTCTATTCCACTGTTGCAAAATCCTCTTAAAAATCTCAACTGCTTTGCAGATACTTCTGCTACCTCCTCACCTTAATGGAAACCTGTCTTCCTTGGTGGAAACCTGTCTTCCTTGGTGGAAATCCGGCTTCCTTGGTGGAAACCTGGCTTCCTTGGTGGAAACCTGGCCTTGTAAATCCTGCTAATGGGGGCCACCCAGTCTTACACTCCCCACACCTTGGGACCTCAGTTGCTCTCCCTTCCTCACTGAATTCCCAAAATTCACAATAAAGCCTCAACTCCTTAGCAGGGAATTCACTCAGCCACCTACCCTTCCAGCATCACCTCCAATATCTGCTTGAAGTAACAGTCTCTGAAGGAACAGAAGCTCCTTGACTTCAGGTTAAGAGATACAGGACTATGGCAGGAATTTTACATTTGTCTCTAATTGTACACTGGTTTTCTTTGGACATTCTCCTACTTTTATATTTCTATCAACACCTCTATTTTCCTTTCCTTGGGAACTTTTTAGCTTTCAACCTTTGTTTCTTAACATAATACTGCCCAATATAATTATGGGACCTAGAGGTGTTGATTTGCTTTACACAATTTTTTATTTCTGGGACAGGACGACCAATGGGAAACAAGGGGGTCAGTTATCTTCAAAAGCTACTTGGCTGAGGGTATCTTTCCCAGCAAGGAGCCGAAAAACAAATGACCCTTCCTGTTTTAACTCAGGTGCTCTGGTGCGGTCCTTTTTTACATCACAAAAAATTAAAACTGAAATAATAGATTTGAGTTCTTAAAGAGGATAAGAACTCCAAAATCATTTTTCTGGGGGAAAAAAAGAGTTCAAACCAGTTACTAACTCATATTTTGTTTGATTTTCTTACTATTCTCATGTTAAATTTAAAAAGGCTTCTCTAACACATGCACAGAAATTTGACAAGAAATTCAGAAACACAGTCTAGTACTATAATTAATAACTCCAGCCTCAGCTTTCTCCTGTTACAGATAAGAAATTATAAGACAAACACAAAATGTCATTGCAAATTAAAACATCTCTGTACTCAAGATGTTACAGACATTTTAAGAAAATTAGATGTACTTTAAACTTACTGATAATTTAAAAAAATACTATAGGTGACCATAATATTTAGTCTATCATATCTGCTTCCATATTAGACATACCCCAAATTAATGAGAAAGTATTTTTTAGGGGAAAGTTAGGCCCTGTCTTCCCCTAGCTGGACAAAGAGGAGGAGCACAGCAAGGACAGGAAGTGAAAGGAGGTCTCTCCCACCCTCAGCAGTGTCTGCGGCTTCCCTCAGCCGGCTGCTCGAACACTCTGTATCAGCAAAGCAGAGTGAGCTTGCCTGCACCACCAAGAGCAGAAGACACAGGATATTCAAAACTGCATTTCTTATAACACTGTCATTGCAACTATGGGATGTCTTAGAAATATTAAAAGACACTACCATACGAATACGTTCAGTTCACATTATGATACAGAATAACTTTACAAAGTTCTAGTTATTAAAAGGTTTTATTTACAGCTAAGAGGGAAAACATTAATTTACGTGAAAAAAGAGGAACATCTGCCTTTCTTAAACTAAATAATCTACACTCAATATCAAGTGTTAAGACTTGACAGCACTGCAGCGCTACAGAAAACCTCTTTCTCGAATAGAATTGCACGGTGTTTCCTGGGTTTGCCAGCTTCACCAAGCATCAGTAATATATCACTGGGAGCAGGGAGTAAGAGTAATTCAGTGACTTTATCTTAAAACATGGAAAGAAAAGTGCCTCCCCCAAAAGGTGGTTGGCAGGATTAAGTGAGTGACGTGTGGAAATAGCTGGTGGCCTGCCAGGTGGAGACCAGGCCGCATTACTGGTTAGTTCATACTCACCTCATTCCCCTGGAGCTACCTTCCAGTGGCGGCTTAATGAAACATCACATGGAAGCTATTTTAGAATGTGCCAGAAGAGGGTGCTAAATCAAATGTATTGAATATCTAAAGACGGCAGAGAGGTGATAGATATTTTAAGGCTCTAAACTAACAAGCAAACAGCTTCCTCTTTTGCCTGATGAAGCAGAGATTTTAACACCCCTCACCCCCAAAACACACACTCACATTAAGGCACATGATCCACGGATTAAAGAAGGCAGTGTTCCTTGGAACAATGCAGGTGCTGTATGGAGCAAATTAAACCATGTAGGTTGTACAAGTACTCTGGACAGCACGTAAGACATAGAAATCTGAGGGATCATCTTGGAAAGGGTTCTCGGCTTTGGGTAAGATAGGAAATTACCATAAATTATCACTTATTAAGCAACTATAATATGCCACCATTGTGTCTGTCTTTACACAGGAGTCAGATTCCTCATAGGGGTACTCCATGAGGTGGGTATTATTACCTTTATTTTACTCCAATTTGGGTATGTTATTCTGTCCTTGTGATGTGTACATAAATATAAATATATAAATAAATGCATGTATGTATATCTACACACACACACAAACACACACACACACACACACACATCTATATATATAACATTATCTGTGAGCCCAAGTTTCCTACCTTATGGAACAGGGAGAATAGCTGACGCCTACCACACAGGATCAGATGAGGAATATTAAACGTGGAAGGAGAAATGGCACTTTTGCTGACTGGCTTACTATACGGAGAATAAGATCACACACAACTTTTTGTAACAAATAAATATGTAGGTGCATTAATACTTCATTCTTCCTGTAATAAGGGTAAGGAATAAAGACTTTATGTTCAGCAAAAACAAAAAATAGAGGGAAAAAGAATTCTCAGGACTGAAAAAACTACCTGGAGGAAATATCCTGAGGACAATCTCTGCCTTTGTTCCTGTCTGAATTGCAGAGCATGCCCTCTGTTCCAGGGAAGAGTTCCTCGGGGCAAAGAGGTAGGAGCTGTACTTTTTTCTACCTCCATTGCCATTGTGAAGGGATGAAAGAAAAGTTAAACCTAATTTGGTTTCTGGTAAATGCTAAGTATATGCATTCTCAAAGACCGGCAAGTTACCTGGGCTAAATGCCATTTCTGGAAGCTTCACTTCGAAGATGATGCTGTGGGTGACGTCTCTCATCCCCTGCAGAGTGCGGTCCCGGAAGCAGAGGACTTCAACAGACTGGAAACTGCTACTCCTGATGTCGGGCCCAGATTTTTTTATTTTTTATTTTTTTTAAGGAAGGAAAAGAAAGAGCTCACGTAAGAACTTCGGCAAACCCAGGTGGAGAGGATTCAATTCATTGTAATTATGCCTCCCTGACACCCTCGGGGGGTGACCTTAACCTCTGAGAGATTCTGAACATATCCACGCAGGCTTCCTTTGTCCAAGTGTTTAGAGGCTGAGCGCTGAACTGACTATGATTTCTTTTTAGGTGAGTTTTATATAACAATTTCACATTGCACATAAATACTTCTGACAAATGAATCTTAAATGCAGAAAAAAATTAAAAAGCTCACAAAATATTAACAAGAAACTCCAAGACAAGCATGGGCTCCTCTGGTCCCCCTTCTCCCACCTGAACGTACAGTCTACGAGACGGCAGGTCGGGCAGTGGCGAGGAAGCCCACAGCTCTACAGACTCACCACCAGGACAAGCAAGTATAACACTCTCCCTCTGCGGATGATCTGTAATCTAGCTATCTTTAGTGAACACTGTTATTTAAGTAAAGCAGACACAGAGGTAAATATCCAAATCCTAAATATAACGGAGCTTGTCTCATGCCTCCTCCCAGTCAATAACCAGCCCCTTCAAAAGTAACTCCTGCTCCAACTTCGAAGTCCAGACATGGGTTTTGCCTGTTTTGACCTTTACATACATGGAACCAGGGAGCACGTATTGTCTCAGGTCCAGCCTCTTTCACTCAACATTATGTTTCTTAAATTCATCCATGTTGATATGTGTATCAGTAGTTCATTCAGATTCACTACAGCATCGCATTCCATTGCAGTGAATATCCTATTTATTGTCCGTTTCATTGTTCGAGGACATCTGCGTTATTCCCAGTGTTTGGGCATTAAGAATAATGCTGCTATAAACGTTCCTGTATATGTTGTGCTTGCATCTGAGTATGCATTTCTGTGCTTTATATACCCGAGAGGGAAACTGCTGAGCTATAGATATTTTTAACTTTGGTGGATACTGACAAACAGTTTTCCAGCAGTGTTTGAGGGTTCCAATTCATCCACATCTTTGACTTGGTATTCTCATCTTTTTAAACTCATTCTGGTGAGTATCTCATTATCTGCTGAGTATGCAGTAGTAGTTCATAATGGTATCTTATTATCTTTATTAATGAGTAGTATCTAGTTATACTTTATTTCCTTGATGATTAATGATGTTGAGCATCTTTTCAAATGTATATTACCCTCTGTTTTATTTAGTCTAAGGTTGGGAAAAAGGGCAGATGGTAGCAACAGGAAAATCCTATCTGAAGGTGACTCAGATAGCTGAAGGGAGGGCTAGAGAATTTCAGGATGGGGACCTCCAGCTGTTGGCCCTGCCCTACTCTAAAATATCTTTAGGGCTGTATGGTCAGAGTCTGAAGCTCCATAACAGACCTGCTTAGAGGCTCACCACTGATAGAAACTGGATCATGACTGATTTATTGATTTATTATCTGGTTTCTATGCCAGCAGTGAAAAAAATCCATTTGGGAAAACAGAAATATAGATATAGTTAGGCACAATGTCAAAAACATATAGACACAGACACAGACAGACAGACAGACACACATACACACACACACACACACACACACGTAAATACCATCTGTGGGCTGCTAGGACCAAAAAATTCCTCAAAGGCCATCCAGGGTACTGGGCTAAGTTACAGGGATCATATACACCAACAGTTATCTGTGAACAGAAAAGACTTTGTGAGTGAGGCAAGTATCATGTCAGATTCACAACACAAATACTGCTAATCCCTCCTCTTTCCTATTTATGCTGTTTTGCAAAAGCATCAACAATTAGACACTTGGTGAAGGGTTAGAGGGAAGAGAAGAAAGCCAAAGGACCTCACACCAGACAAGAGAACTTCTTGATGGCAGGGGCTGTCAAATTCTTCTCTGCACCCCCCTGTGCCTCACACTGGGCCTGGAAGAGAGTAGGAACTAGATACATTCTAGTTCCTAGAAGGAACTAGAAAGGAAGGAAGAAAGGAAGGAAGGAAGGAAGACTGAAAGGAGAGCCAGGAGGGAGGAAGAGCAGTCAATTGTCAGGGCTCACACAGAGAAAATCCTCGCACAAAGAGACATCATCTGCGAAAACTGCTGATTTTCATGTAATGAGAAGAGACATCATCTGCGAAAACTGCTGATTTTCAGGTAATGAGAAAATCAAAGAAGCGTCACTACCATTGTAAATCCACAGTGACACCAAATTAAAAAGCCGGATGCCTTTGACATTGCTAACATATTATTTCCTCTCATTCCTGCCTCCTCCAGCTCCCCCAACCCTGATTTCCAACTGGAAAACTCAACTGAACTTCAAACACCATGTCTTCAGTGAAGACTGCCCCTGGTGGAGGTTGTCACCCTGTCCTCTCTGCTTCCATAGCCCTCTGTACGTTATACATAACATCTTTCACTTTTTCTGTCTCCTTCCTCTCAAAAGACAATGAGATCTTGATTTCTAAATACCATTCTCCTGCAAAAGGAATCAGGGCTCCATGGCTACGTGGCTAATTCTAGGGCTGCAGCAAGGAAAATACAAGATGAGCCTGAAGCACCTTCCACAGCAGAAAGTAAGGAAGTGCTCAATAAACAGGACGGGGGGCATGTCAAGTGGGCACCCGAGACACCTGAAAGAGCTCTCAACGGCCAAGGCTGGGACAATCTGCTCAACAAAATAAATAACGTGGTACTGGATTATAACTGATATAAATGGTGAGATAAATAAATACGAAGGCGAAGGGACAAATCCTCCTTACAGAAGGTTTCCAAGCAACATATGTAGATACCTCCCCCTCCAGGAGTAGAGCTGAATCGTCCTCCTCCTTGAGTGTGGGCTCGACTTAGTGACTCACTCCCAAACCAAAAGAATAGTAGTTTTGCAGTGGAGAAAGCTGGCAAATTCTACCTTAAACAAGTGACCAAGTTTAACACCATCAGGGATGCCATGTGAGTATCAGGTAGCTTGGATATAATGATGACAAGGGCACTTCACCTTAGTGGTATTCTTTCCAAAAATAACCCCATCTAATATAACCCATCTAATCATAAGTGAACATCACACGAACCCAAATTAAGAGGCATTAGACCAAAATAACTGAACCAGTACTCTTCAAAACTGTCAAGGTCAAGGTCACTAAAAACAACAAAAGTCTGAGGAACTGCTGCAGACCAGAGTTGATGAAGGAGACATGACAAGAGAATGCATCTGGGATTCTCCTGGGTGAGAAGGTGAGAGCATGGTCTAAGAGACATGTTCCTATGAGAAGCAAGAGAGCTCTGAGAATGAGGCCTCTAGCCTAGCGCTCCCTCCGAATGAAAATGCTGTCTCCCTGGAGGTCTTCTGGTCCAGCTGGCCACCGCCACCACGTGGGGCACCTTTTTATTTTGTTCCCCTCTATCGACTGTGACAGAGGGCATTTGCCAGGCATACTACATGATTAGGTAATCACTACTTCAACTTCACATTTAAAAAAATTCACCGAAGGCATTTACCTCTCTGTTATCCAGCAGAGAAGAGAAGAGAAGAGAATGGCCTGATGCAGTGAAAAAACCACTGGCTGGAGCGCCAGCGGGCATGCGTTCTAATCCTGCAGCTAACTGATTTTAAGACCCTGGGGAAGGTCTTCCCTCACCTGTAAAGTGAAGCAGTAAAATAATTTTATCCCAAAGGATTCCTTCTACCTCCAGAATTATAGAGCTTTATAGACCATTAAAGAGAAAAAAAATCCTGTATAGCTTACAAAACAACACAGTCTCTATTAAGGCTCAATCTTACCAGGTGGCTAAAGGTTCTTCAAGTTTTATTTGGGAAGAACCCAGATAGTATGAATCCAGGAAATGCCATTCATATAGAGACACTGAGTTTCAGTTTTCAAGTATGACTCCATAAACCGAGGCTCTTATCAAATGTCCTGTCACTTACTCGAATTTGACTTTCAGCAATTTACTTCACCTCTCTATGCCTTAATTTTCTCATCTAGATGGTAACTCTCACCTGCACTTAGCACAGAGACTGGGAGCAAGATAAGCGCTCAACAAATGGTAACTGTAACAACAATATAAATAAACTCTATTGTGGTAGATTCACTCACGTCTTTGTTCAGTTCAGTCTATCACCCTTACACAGTTACCTACCTTCAGTTTCAGGGTTATCTTTTCTTAACCAGCAGAGAAAAAGGAGGCTAAGTTCTAGTTTATCAAATATTCTCCGGCTCTAGGTTTTACCATCTGCAATTGTAGAGTTGGGACAAAGTGATGTTTAAATTATATAAATTAGAATGTTACTTTAGATACAAGTGGATGCCTAATTTCAAAGAATGAGCATATTTCTGACACTAAATACAAAGGCAATGAGGCAGGAAGGTAATAAGAAAAAGAAATCTTTTTTGAGAAGACCAGGAATAAATTTCTTAGAGCAACCTGACCTAAAATGAGCTACAGAGAAGGAACGAACCACTTACTGGTAAAGGGAGGTCAGCTTGAAAATGCCTTAAAGTAACTCTCCTACCCACATGAGGCATGCATGAGTATGCATCCGGACTGGAAAATGAAAGAATCCATTTGACACTAGGCTGAATACCATTTAATTTTCCTTTGATGATTCAAAAGTGACTCCAAAATCTTCAAGTGCTTTAGGAACCAAATCCGGAACCTCAATCATTGTAGGAATTAGTCCACACAAGGCTGGGTAAGCCAGTTTAACTATATGGGTAAACAGATTTTTTAAATGGCAGTCAGAAATAACCATTGGCTAGGAGATCTGGATTCTAGAACTGGCTTTGCCACAAATTCATTGTGTGAACTTGGGCAAATCTCTTCCTTTTACAATACATCAGCAGAAAGAAACAAAATGTCATTGCAAAAAAAACGCTTTGTTTAGAAGGTTTATGAAATAAACACTCTTTTCTCCTTGGCTGAGGGCATACAATTCATTGAAGTTGTTCAGTAATGATCTGGCTGCAATCCACCCAGCGATTTGCTGAAAAAGTACAAAATGAGAAAGAAAAGAGGGCAAAATTGTCAACTTGAGTGTGTGGAGAAATTTCCACATTGATGCAAAAAAACATGCTTATCTGACAAATGGCTGTCTACTACCCAAACACTCAATATAATGGGAAATGCACAAGGGAGATTATGTGTCTTAAAAGCATAGGGGAAAAGTTCAGATATCTAATGCACGGCGATGTCACAGATGGCTGCCATGATGCCGAGATCACTAAGAGAAGAAAGAGCCCCGCTAACAGCAGACCAGTTATTGCTCCTTTGTTATTTATTGCTCTTGTCCAAAGATTTTACAGCCCTAGAATGAAAGGCTAATGTTGTCAAAATTACAAAACATTTAATCTTCAATAATTGCTCCGGGGCTTCCCTGGTGGTGCAGTGGTTGAGAATCTGCCTGCTAATGCAGGGGACACGGGTTCAAGCCCTGGTCTGGGAGGATCCCACATGCCGCGGAGCAACTAGGCCCGTGAGCCACAACTACTGAGCCCGCACATCTGGAGCCTGTGCTCCGCAACAAGAGAGGCCGCGATAGTGAGAGGCCTGTGCACCGTGATGAAGAGTGGCCCCCGCTCGCCGCAACTAGAGAAACCCCTCACACAGAAACGAAGACCCAACACAGCAAAAATAAATAAATTAATAAACTCCTACCCCCAACGTCTTCTTTAAAAAAAATAATAATAATAATTGCTCTGAAGAAAGAAGTAAAACTCAAGCAAGCAAGCTTTCCTTGAGGATTGGCAACGGGATAGTGACAGGGGCTGTTTCAGCGTAACCACCAGAACTGCTGCAACAGTGCGGTGGCCCCGTGACTCATAGTGGAGTCATTTCTTTGAGGGAAAGCAGAACTTAAACAAGGCCCATTTTCAGCCAATCGAATGTGTGGCAATGTACAGAACGTTCAATGCAGCAGGAGAAAAAGTCGGCAGCTTGTGGCCACAGTTACTGCAAGCAGTGGTGCTGGAGGGGCCCCAAGGCTTGGGAGAGCCGACTGGTCCAATCTCTCCCCAACTCCGCAGCCTGTGACTTCACACTGGGAGCCCGAAATGGGCCACGGTGGGAGAGGTGAGGTCACGGAAGTAAGCAGACGCTACAAAATCAGGGTACCCCCATCGCCAAGAGCCCGCTGTCAAACATTTACCAGCACACGACCGATTACAAACCTTAAAACGTTCAAACTCTTAACCCAGTAATTCCACATCTGAAATTTTTCCTAAGGAAATAAATAATTCAAAATACAAGGGGAGGGGAGTATGGGATTTCATGCACAAAGAGCTCCTAAAAGTGAAGAATTATGAGAAACCTAAATGTCAAAAACTTGGTAAATACATTATCATACAAATTTATTAAAAAAGATGTTAATGTTGAGTTTCATATTATGCTAAAATACTAAAATAAAACAGAATATAGTAGAATCTTAGCCTTTAGAAAAATGCACATAAGATTAGAAGGAAATACACAAAATGTTTACTTAAAAAAATTCCAAAAACTTAATGGAAGAGCTTTGTGAGATTTTAAAAACAGAAAGATACAGCTGGACATAAAAATAATGAATGGAACCACACCAAGTGCAGCTCATTTACCTGCCAGTATTCTCGAAGTGGGCACACAGCACCGTCCAGACTCTATGTGATGAGCTATTCGTGACTCCTAAATCACTCAACTGGGTCTCAACTAGCATATTTCAAAAGACAGAACAGGATAGAAAACAGAGTGCATAGCCCCTAGCAAAGTATTATTTTGTGAAAGTTTTGCTTCGGTTTTCTATGCGTCTGTATATACATCTAAAGACACACATAAATATGATTACTGAATCATAATGTAACAGGTATTTTTAACTATAAGTAACAGTCAAAGGACTTTGGCATTAAGCGATCCCCTAGCGATCACCTTTAACAACCGTTAAGTCATCCAAGAAACGAGAAGAAACCAACCAAAGATGCACTTGCTACTCAGCTTTACTTAAAGAAAGCATCATTAGTGAACTGGTCAAACCTTCCTGGATGCTCCGAGGCCTTCTGAAAATTTCCAGAAGGGCTTCTCCTGCAGGCAGGCCATGCCTAATTTCTCCAGGTTTCTGTTAAAACCAAAAAGGCAAGAAAGTGTGCCTCTCTTTGGTAAAGGCAAAGTTGGCTGTATGACTCAGGACCTCAAAATTCCATCTATATAGAATAGCGGGAGATGGAGGTCAGTCCACAGAAAATCATTTTCCTTTGAAAATGAAAGGTGACAAATGTATTCTAAGAAAATACAATGAGAAATATTATAACATGTGAGTAAAACCTAACAAATCCTGTTTATATCCATCATCTCTTAATTCTCACAACCATCTTATGAGGAAGAGGGGGAGGAAACTGAGACTCAGAGGTCACAGCCCACGAGGTCGCAGGTGGACCCAACATCTGCCCTTCCTACGCTGTCATGTCGTGCTGTGAGCTACTGAGAAAAACGTGGATGCTCTTTTTCCCACTGTGGGAAGCATTCTGACTATAGGAGGTAAGATAATTCACATGTGAAGGGGCCGCCATTCCCCAGCCTCATTTCCATTCTCCTCACCTATAAAATAAGAACAATACTACTCACTCTGCAGGGTGTTGGAAGGATTACTGATACCACGTGTGAGTGACCAGCTCTGTGCTGGACACACAGTCAGAACTCAGAACGTGGTAACAGCAGCCGCTGCTGACTGAGTGGACAGTGCGCCCTCTTCAGGGACAGGCACCCGCTCCCTCCCAGCGAGCTGGGGCTCCGGACCTGAACAGGCAGTACCTCCAGATGCAAAGGTCCCAGCTCTGGCTGGGAACAGAGATGGGCCACCCACCTCCAGATCTCAGCAATCCCACAGCCTTCTCTCCCCACCAGGGCAGGCTAACTCCTGTCCTTCCCTTCAGGTTTCTCTAAGTCAGGGACCCAGAGAGGATCCAGGAATGCGTTTCAGTGTTCTGTGGATCCCCTGACGTTAGATATTAGATGCTTATTTTTTGGTGGGCAAGGATGATTGCTTCCACCAAATTCTCAGAGGTTATACGTTTGACCATCATCCCTTCTTCAAATTAAGAATTACTGCTCTAAATTACCCACAGCAGATCACACACCTCCCCCATACTCTGTCTCCTGTCAGACCACCAAGCACGTCTACGACTCATGCTACATATTGACTTTAGGTGCATAGACAATTTGGAAACGCCTTCATAAGCAACACAGCCTGAATCAGAAGACCATATGAAACAGAACACTTATAATGAGCCCTATTAGGAGTAACCTACCGCTTGCGGAAGGCCTCCTATGTAAGGGGCACTGACCCAGGTATTTCACATATGTGAGCTCCAACCCTCACAACTCATACACTCACGCCCTCAGTCCCCCTTTGTATTTACACACCAGACATGATACCATGGGCTGTAGATGCAATGGTGAAAAATCAGACAGGATACCTGCCCTCATGGAGCTTACGCTGACATGGGAGAAGAAGATCAAAGGCCACTCAAGAAAATGTACAATACCATTGTGCTAAATATTACAAAGAGGAGCCACACAGCACTATGAGAACCCATCATGGGCAGCATAAACCTCTTTACAGTGGTCAGGGAGGGAGTCCCCAAGGAATCATGAGTAAGTTTCAATCCGAAGAAAGAGTGAACACTTCACTGGGCAAAGGGGAGGTGTGGAGGTGGGGAGAGAAGAGGCAGAAGAGAAAGGAGACAGGAGTTCTGGGCAAAAGGCATGTGCAAAAGCCCTGCAGCAGGAGGGCACCCAGCACCTCTGAGGGGAGCACAGAAGGACTTGGGGCTGGATCCACACAGGGGCCAGGCCATGCAGAGTCCTGTACGCCACGGGAAGGAATGAGGTGTCTATTCTTAGAGCACGGGAGAGAAGGCATTGCTATGCTTCAATCTGAGAGTGACACGATCAGATTTGCTTTTCAGAGGACTGCCTGGGGTGATATGGGGATGGACTGGGGAGAGGCCTAAGCAGCACAAGGAGCCCCATTAGGAGGACCTGCAGGAAAGCAGACAAAAGACCACGAAGCTCAGATCGGGGTGGTGGCAGAAGAAACGCAAAGGCGGAAGACCGACAGAAGTTTAGGACACGAAATCTATGGGACACGAAGGTGGTAAAAGACGGAGAGGTGTCTAGCAAGCTGCCCAGATTTCTGGCTCTCGGGACTGGACGGATGACGGTGTCATCAAGACAGCGATGCCCAGAAGAGGGCCAGACTTGGGCGAAGATCATGATTCAGCTTGGAGATACTGAATTCGAGGAGCTGGAGAAGGCAGCAGGGGGCTGGATACCGCAGTCCGGGGGTCCAGAGGAGGTTCAGGCTGGAGAATGTGGCCACTAGGGTTGTGGGCACCAGACTCCCCCAGATGAGAAAACAAACTGAAAAGAGAGAAACCTGGAGGGATTCCAACAGTTCTCCAGCTTTCCGTGAGGACAGCAGGGCTCACAGAGGAACAGTGGCTTCTCGGGAGTCAAAGTCCTGGTAAGAGGAGGCAGGAAATAATATATGAAGCCAGAGAACAACTGCAGGGGCTCACACTGAAGACAATGCCTATTTGTGGAAGAACAGGATAAAAAATCTCAAAGAAACTTCATGACTCAAGGAACACGAAAGAGCAACTGGAATTATGTGAAAGCAAATGAACAAGATCCATGCCATAAAGGCCGGAGTGACCTCAAGTGAAGTGATACGTAGGTTTCACAGAAATCATTTCTTCAGTGCTCTGCTCAAGTCCACAAGTGATCCTGCCTGTCCACAAGGAACTCTCTCCTCTCTACATGCACACATCACATGCCCATTAAGTGTCTGGCATTACACTAAATGCAGAGGATGTGCTGTGGGGTATAACACGGTCTCTGTGCTAACACTGCTCACGGGCTGGTCGGTGATACGGGCAAGGCAGACAAGCAGCAAACCAAGATTACACGCGAGCCCAGTCACTGCCAGGAGGGAGGCTGCTACCAGGACACAGAGGAGGGATACCAAACAGTACAAGGAATCCGCCAGCGCTTCCCAGGGGTGATGAACCGGAAAGGGGGTGGGGTGAGGCATTAGCCAGGTGCAGGAAGGACAACGGACAGGTGTGACTGAAGGTGGGAAGATGGGGGGAAGATGGGGGGATTAGGGGCGTCTGGAGGTCACAGTTGCAACCACAGCATAGGATGCATCTTGGGGAGCATCAGAAGGTAAGGCTAGAGGGATAGGCAGGCGCCAGGTTTGAGGAGGCATTGAATGCTAATATTTCTAACTTTATCTTGAAGTCAACAGGAACCACAGAAGGGTTTTAAGTAGAAGAGTGACACAATGCAATTTCTGTGTTAGAAAATGCGTTTGGGCAGCAGTGTGGGGAATGGATGGGACATTCAGGACCACAGAAGGGAGGTCTGCCAGGAGGCCATGAAACTCCTAAGAGCCCACCAATCTGCACAGCTTCTGGTGATCCTGTCTACAAGACTGGGCACAGATGCACAGATAAACAACCAAAAGTATCATCCGTATTATTTCGTTGGCACTTCTCTTCCGTGACTTGAGTTTCTAGTTAACTTTCCACAAGTCAATGTCTCATCTCCCCCTAGAAGGCAAGAACAGGTATAATCATATTTCATAATTTCTGGCTCATAGGAGGTGCTCGGTATATGCGCTGAGCCATGCCAGGCTTTCCTGAGATCAACCTTAGCCAAGCGAAGGATCTGTGTCTGTGTTGGCCAGTGGCTGGCCTCCAGGTCGGGGCCCTGGCGAACACGCCAAGACCGCTTCAACGGAGACTCCAGAGAGTCGTCCAGTCGTTAAAAACTGGCTGCTGCTGATAGGGCTTCCCTGGTGGCGCAGTGGTTGAGAGTCCGCCTGCCGATGCAGGGGACACGGGTTCGTCCCCTGGTCCGGGAGGATCCCAGGTGCCGCGGAGCGGCTGGGCCCGTGAGCCGTGGCTGCTGAGCCTGCGCGTCCGGAGCCTGTGCTCCGCAACGGGAGAGGCCACAGCAGTGAGAGGCCCGCGTACCGCAAAAACAACAACAACAACAAAAAACTGGCTGCTGCTGAGAAAGAAAGAAAGTGAGCACCTGCTATTATGCTGGCATTTTATCCACATCATCACGTTTCTCCTTCAGCAGCCGTGTAGGAGGTAGGATTAGCACCACAGAACAAGTAGACCCAGGTGAAGAAAGGGTGTGCAAAATCACTAAGTTCACGGAGCTACTAGGTGGCAATGCTGGGTATCAAAGCCAGGCTTATTTGATTCCAAATGTCAAGCAGGGACCGCCTCTCCCCCAGTGACATGAGAATGGAATGGAAGAAAGTGCAAAGGCTTTGGAATGAGACAATTCGGCCGTGTGACTCTGAGTCTCATTTTTGTCAAACAGAAAATGCAGATATTGAGAATACCTATTTCACCAAGTTATTACGCGATCCAGTACATGAAAGCCCCTTTTAAACTGTCACGTGCTCTGCAAACTGTTATTTCAGTAGAGCTGCCCTCTGGGGAGGACCACGCATTCACCACACACAACGTGAAATCCAGCTGCTTTGACACCCAGGCCGTTTCGCCCCGCCTGCCGTCACAACACGGCCTCGCCTTCGACTGGGCTTCAAATCATCAATGGTTGGTCTCGCGGCTACTAATTTAGCTACTGTTCCGTGAACATGCCTGGGGTGGTGGTGGTGGGGAGAATTTTAATAAAAATCCAGTCCTCAGTCATCAATTTAAATAGGGCTCCCTCTGAAAAACAAAACGCTAATGTGTTTGAGAAAAAAAGTGTACTTACAAAAAGGTATCTGAAGTTCAGGCTAAGAGTCAGGGCGCCAGGGAGAGGCCTGTCTCTTCTCAGCTCTGATACATCTACACAGCGACTGAAATTCTCCCACTTAATTTCAAAACTGCATAATACTCATCACGAATTTTTTTATTTTTAACTTTCAGTGTCTGATACAGCTAAGACACCTTACTATGTATCTCATCACGTCGAAAACACACAGTACTCTTTCCCTCATTCAAAAGAATTGTATTCAGGGCCTGGGACAAGGGCTGGCCACCACGCTGACACGGATACGTCAGACTTGGTCCTTGCCCTCTGAGAGCCTACAGCCTAACAGCACAAAAGGCACTGTATGCAAGCGAGTGAGTGGAGCAGGCAAGGGGGAGGTCGGGGGGCAAGGGCAGTGAGGTCAGAGGGGACAGGTCACACCTGCCACACCATGAGACGGCCTCACCGTGGAGGCAGGGTTTCAGCAAGGGAGAGAGTTTCTTAGAATCCACACAGGCAGGACCTCTTTCAGGAAGATGATAACAACACGAGGACAAAGAGAGATGGAGGAAAAGTTCTAGGTGTATTTGCTCAGGGGGCATGTCTGGTGGAAAACAGCGAATCTTAGCTGGAGCAATGGTTTGTGAGGAAAACAGTGGAAGATGAGGCAGGCAAGGTGGTTTGGAGGCAGAAGGAAGACACCGTGGACTCTTGATCCGTGAACGACACAGGGAACGTGAGGGGTCTGAGGGAGATCCTTCCCACGGGGAAGCAAGAGACTCTCACTGTCCAGCAGTGAGAGGACCGGGACCTGAACTAGCATGGTAGCTCTGGCAATAAATGAAAATATAGATACAAAATGTATCAGGAAGAAAAACAGAAATAACTTTACCACTAAGAGGAAGCGAGGAATCCAAAATTACTCTGAGGTGTCACAGAGCTAAGAAAATCTGGCGGAGGAGCTGATCTGGGAACTGCAGCGGTGGAAGAGGGTAAAGATAAAGAAATGTTCTGAAACGTTCTTTGCAGGGCTTAAGAAACCTAAACGAGTACAAATTTTGCAGTGGTCTATCATAACATGAACATCAGATTTTCTTAATGGATAATAAAATGATACTCAAAGTTTCTCTGACCTTGGTCCTCTGACCTTGGAAGAAATCACTGTAGTGTTTAAGCAAGGAAACCAGCACCATGGTCTCATCATACTTGATTAAGAAGTAAGGCAGTGCTGGGACTCCTTCTGTTTGACAAAGATCATCATATGCTCGTTCAAGGGCTTGAATCTGAAAACAGGAAACACTGAGTTATTCTCTAGACAATTACACATCTAGTTCTGAGCTAAAAATTAACATAAAATAAAAGGTATTACTTTCAAGCCAGAAGACTGTAAATGACTGATCACACTTTTGCAGCAAACAAACGTAAGAGTGCCCCAAATCGTACCACCTCACTTTTATATGATGCTTTCCACGTGCATGGTGAAGTGTCTCAGACAGGGGCACAAAGGGACATTGTATGGGACAGCAGGATGGCTCCCGGTTCCCTAAGTTGTCACCACAAAGGTTTAGAGAGGTAGCCGAACGTTATCTCTCCTGTGACAGCCAAGCATGAATCTACCACAGATGAATTTTTCCTTGACCCTTTCTATAATTTTTAACAGCTTTATTGACACATGCTTACTTCACTTACAATACAACTGACTCATTCACAGTGCACAATTCAATGTTGTTTTTAGCATGTTCACAGGAATTTGCAACCATCACCCCAATAACTTGAGAACATTTTTGTCCCCATTAAAAGAAACCTCAAACCCATCACCAGTCAATCCCTGGAATACTCTTTTACTCCCACTTACATTTCTCCTTAGAAAATTAATTCCACAAAACCATAACCTTTGACTTGTCTTAGTAACTGAGCTTACTATTATTTTTAATTAATAAGGGCTGCTCCCTGGCTTCGGAATTCAGGGTTTCAGCGAATGTCGCGCTTCATGAATTCAAGTCACCTTGCCACTCAATCTTTGCCTCAACAACAATCAGAATTTGGGGGGTGAGGGTCTGTGTTCTACCAACCTGATTATTTTCATTGCTCTTCTGGAAACCATCTCTAATGACCTTATTATCTTTCTTCAACTGCAAAGACTAGCTCTGCATGTACTGTTCTTAATGTAGAAGCTCTGCAACTTGGCGCAAAGGAAGGAGATCTTCTATTTGGTTTCAAAGACTCTCTCCCCAAAGTATATTGCCTCACGATCCCCACACTGAGAGTGGAGACCACACTTTGGCAAATTCCTGCAGTCTTTCAAAACGTTTCTATAATGCCTCCCTACTGCTTTTAGCATTTCAACCAATGTTGCTGAGAACCTGGAGGAGCGCTGCTCACTCTTCAAAATGCGCTTACAGACACTGTGCAGGTAAGTCTGCTTCCAGTACCAGCTTTGGAGGATTCCACAGGAACCACCTCTTCAGCCAGACGAGTGCCAGCGTGTCTTTAGAATGAGCTAGATAAACTATTCATGCACGTTAAACCCAGTTTTACCCGCATTTTGTTGATACCTGTGCTGGTGAGAACCTTTGATCCAAGCCCACTGGCCCCCGAATGAGGGGTATACTCTCTGGAAGGCAGAGAGCGGGGGAGCAAAACCAATAGTAGAAGTGGTACTTCTTTAGATCCTAGAAGAAGCAATATAATGTATCAGAACAGCGCCAATGGTTAAACTGAAATGCACCTATTAATTTAACTTCCCAGTAGCTACGTAAGACAGAAAACTTTAACGCACGCAAGATACAACCAGCTTGTCAGAAATTCTCATCTCCAGCAGAACTCATGATAGGATATGGAAACTCTGTGTTCATCCAAAATATTCCCACACACCACACACTAATATATCATGATAGACATAATATATTTTATAGGCCACTTGCTAACAGGAAGTATTCAGTAAGTAATTGACATTGTCGGCATCATTGTTTAATACACAAAATCACCCTGGGAGGTAACCGTTATTGTCCCATTTTATAGACAGGAAACTGAAGCTTACAGAGGGGTGAAAAAGCTTGAACAAAACAAAGATACTAAGTGGCAGAGAGGAGAGCAGAATTCTACTTCCAATACTTAGGCTCCTGTCCACGGTTCCACACATACACCATCTGTGGAGGTACGACCTCCAAACAGTTACCACTCTTTTCACAACTGAATGAACTAAGCATGCTATTAAAGTTATTACAATGTTCTATTCCTAACTATATATGCCTTAGATAATATAATGCCGTTTTCAGAAACGCCATGTTGGTGAAATTCAAGTCAACGACTAAGCACTTGCTGTGTACAAGGCAAAATGTTAGACACTCTGACAATAAGAAGATGAATAAAACCCAGTCCAGCCCTCGGGCAGCTCAGTCTCTGCAGGGAGCAGAGATAAAGTAAGTACATGATCAGCTGTATGAGTCACAGGAGAGCTTCCACAAGCTAAGGAGCATCGATGATATAAGAGGTCACATCTTCAGGGGTGTATGTGGCTGCCCCCGACCAGGGGAGGTGATGAAGGGGCAGTGACCTGTGAGGCTGTTCTAGATGCCATTCCCACTCAGGTCAAACGCTCTCGCCTCTGAATTCCTACACCAGGTGTGGCCCGAGTCACTCACATGGGAGGACTCCATGGTTATGTGGGTATCTGACAGCTTCCCCGCCAGTCCGTTACCACTGACCACTATGCAGTTTATTTGGCTACTTAATATTTCCTCTCGAATCTTGCTAAGAATAAAGAGGGGATGGCTGGTTGAAGACTTTTCATTGAGATATAATTCACGTACCATGAAAGTCGCCACGTTAAAGCGTACGAGTGGTTTTCTACTACAGTGACAAGGTTGTATCACTATCCCCACCAATTTCAGAACATATTCATCACCCCAAAAAGAAACCCCAACAGCAGAAGCTCCCCATTGGTTTATTAGTTAGAAATACCATTCATAGAAAACTCTTCATTCACCTCACTCTCATCCCCCGGAAACTCCTAGTCTGTTTTCTGTCTCTATGGATTTGCCTGTTCTGGGCTTTTCTAGTAAATGGAGTCATACTAGATGACTTTTTAAATATAAACTTACACATAAACGTGTGTCCAGATGAAAAAGTCTAGTAATTATAGTTTCCACAGTCTTTAATTCTGCCCACTAATTGATCAACTAAAAACAAATTCCCTTTAACAACAGCAAAGCAAACTGAAAAACTGAAATTTTAATAAAGTGTCTGTACCTTTGAGTCCTAAAAAGAGTAGAAAGGAAAGCAGAAAACACCTCCAGAGATTATTCTCTCTTCTTTGTATTTAAATGATTTGTCATAATTGATCTTTAGTAAAAGGTTAAACAATTCAAGATGAAGGACTTCACAGTTTCTAAGAAGCTTCATCAAGTCATCTTCAGAAGTCAAAAGGCTTGAATTTCTTAGAATTATTTGGGGATACAAAGGATCTGGATTACATTAAACATAAAGCCCTTTGTGTCTGATGATTTTTTAAGACAGAGACTTTTAATTTTTTTAAAGTCAGGCTAAGAATGCTCAGTAGAAAGGGCAACAGGGCCAATGCACATAATGACTCTGGGAAATGCCTTAAAACTTTAAGTGGGAGCTAAGACTATTTTCTCAGTTAAATGCAAATTGTCAATTAGATTATACTAACTAGAATTCTTGGTACAGAAAATGTATTGATGTTAAAGTAAGAAAACCAAAGTCTTTAATTAGCACTGCTTATATTTATCCTGAGCTTACAAAATTACTCAAATTTACAAATTACTAATGCCAAATTGGGCCTAGTAATCCCCTGAAGAATTTGAACCTTTTTCTATCTCGCCACTATCACACAGAAAGCATTTTAACTTGTTGGAAAATGTGCTCCTTGTAGATGGCCCCCCGGGGTATCGCTTCCAGTGTGGACCCTGTCTCTCTCTCCTTTGCCTTGGGCGGTACATCAGAGAGGCAGCATGAGTTAGAAATGGAGGACTAGTTCGTGGGGGACGAAGAAGGCAAGACCTATAACTGGCAAACGAAAAAAGGAAGAAAAATGTAGGGAAGAGGGTTAATATCCAAAACGGATGAACCTGGGGTGAAACAGCCAACACACTTAATACGTGTCAACATCAGTACGTTTACATGCCCACCCCAAAAAATGTATTATAAAGAAATAAAGAGGAAAAGAAAATCAGCGTGGCCGACGTTGTTCACTGTAACATTTTTTTATAATAGTGAAGACTGACAACAACCTAGACATACCCGAGTCTAAAGAACATACACTTGACAGAATATTATATTGTCAACATAATTATAAAGGATAAATTAGTTTTATATGTAGATATATGGATACACACATGTATGCATATATATGTATATACACACACACGTGTGCATGTGTGCATGTAGCTGGTACTTCTACAATCGGCCCTTACCTTCCTCCCACTTTCCCCATCACCACGACCAGATCCTTTCCCTGCTTCCCTAGGCAGCAGATATTACCCGAATGTGATTTTTTTCTCCTCTTCAAGGCTACCCTTAAGGTTCACTTTAATTAGGTTTCACTTGCAAAACATATTTTTCTTTCTTAAAAAGACACAGTTGTGTGGACAAGCTATGTAGGGTGATCCCCTCTCATCTAGAAGCCACCTGGGGATGGCTAAGATCCCTGAGTCGTTACCTGTTCCTCGAGTCGATGGACCCAGCAGCTGAGCTCTGCAGCGCTGAACTTAACAAAGACATTAGCAATGATGAACTGTGGTCTGGAACCCGACTCTGTCACATCCTAAATGATGAGAGTCAGGCAACAACCACCAGTACAATCAGTAAGAATGAATTAATTTTGCATCAGTGGTAAGGGCCAGCACCATCTGGCCACTAACAGAGCATTTCTTTAACAGCCATGACTTGACTAACACAAGGGAAAAGCTTCAGGGAGAAGAGAGCAGACTGACCCACTGGCGCACTGGGCTTGGCCAGGGCAGTCTGCAGTCTAGATGCAGCCGAGTCCGTGGACTTACCGCAAATGTCAAGAGGAGGAACTTGTTGAGGAGGACAGGGTTGTCAAGAGCAGCCCCCGATCTGATGGATTCCCAGATCTGCTAGAAGAAGGAAAAGCATCAAAGCAGGTGCCAGGGCCTCCTCCCTCCCAGACACACGTGGAGCTGCCCAGCAGCAAGCCCTTCCTGCCCGCAGGCCCAGCACCACTCATCATGGGCAGTGATGTGCGTCACCACTCACTCTGCCCCCTTCACACTGCCTCTCCCCCAGCCCCACTCCCTGCAGACTGAGGAAAGTCAGAGAACCCAGAAGCCTCCTCTCAGTGGGGCTCAGCATCAGAGGAGGCAACCAGCCTGTTTACGGCTTCGTTACTTCCTTCAACAAATATTTACTTATTCTCAACTACAGAGCAAGCACATCGGGGCTACAGAAATAGGAGACACAGTCCCAACCCTCAAGAAGCTAACAGGCTGTGAGAGAGCCAGGCGTCAATGTCTGTACACCACTAGGCAGCAGGTGCCCTCACAGGAGGGGGGACAGTTCCTGGGAGGAGCCCTGACCTCAGCTAAGGACACGGGAGGGAAAGGAGCCAGGGAGGTGCTCCGGAGGCAGTGATCTGAACTATATACAGGGATTTCTTAAAAGTCTTATTTGGGATTATCTTTCCCTGAAGAAGAAAAAAAATCAAGAGTATGGATACTCAGCACGGACTGTGACTGGAAGCAGAAGCTGGTCCTGGTCAGCGGCTGCTGATTGCAAGATGTTTTAGTAGTGAAGACTAGTTGCTAAACTTTGTGTCACTAAGCAAGACAAACAGTTGTGTCAATAAGAGCCATTGCCCACATGTGAGTGGAAGAGGGAAACAAGGAAAGAGAAGTTCCTGCTATTGAAATAATAACCTTGGAGGAGCTGGACCACAGGAGAGGAGGCCCCGCTTCTGAAAAACCAGGGTGGGGCAGGAACTGCTGGGGGTTGCGGGAAGCTGAGCCTCGGATGAGGGATGAGGATAGGGTTCCTGTGGGGAGCAACGTGCTTTTTTCGATGATGGCCTAAGACCTGACCCACCTCTTTGGAGTCGGCCTTTGACATGTGCAGCCAAGGCAGGAGCCCAGGAGCAGTCGAGCCGCAGGCCAAGTCAATCAACCATGGTCACCCATCCCAGGGGACGGGAAGGACTCCCTCCTCAGGCCAAAGGCAGGAGACTTCCCTCTCTGACCACGACCCTCACATAAATCAGACTCTTTTCTAAGACTAGTGTGAAGACCATCGACTAAGTGGTGTTAGAGGGGCTGGGATAAACTGCCCCTCATGTATTCCTCACACTAACTCAGACGTGAAGAAGTAAAAGAAAGACATTCCAGGCAGAGAGAACATCATGTCCCAAGGAGAGAGGAGAGAACAAAAAGTGGTGAAGGAAGGAATTCTAAGTGATTTGCTATGACTGGATCAAAGACAGCGAGGGCAAGAGTGTCAGGACAGAAAGGCCACAGGGCCACAGAGGCCAGGCCACAGGGAGCCTTTAAATGAGACGGAGCCATGTAGGTTCAGCCCTGAGGACCCTGGAGAGACTGCATGATCAGTTATGACAGCATTGCAGTGCTCAGAACCAGAAAGCCTCTTCAAGGGGCGTGAAGAACAGAGAACCCAAATGCATTCAGACACAGGAACAGAGCTCACAGAGAGAGGTCAAGCTGCTGCAAAATGCTAGCTAGAGATCAGCAGCAGAGCCTTCACACCCTGCCCTGCACTGACCTTCCAGCCTATCCCCAGGCGAGAGCCTCGCTGCCTCCCCCCTGACCTTCCCGTCAACGCAGAAGCCCAGTTACGCTTGAACACTGGCTATATACTAGCTTCTATAACAGACTCATGCACCTCAGGATCAGAGGCATCATGCCTGTGGGACCATGGAAAATATGACAGGTACCTTACGTTTCCCAGCTAACCTCGTTTGCTGCTTGTTCCAGAAGTAGCTTCTTATCTGCAGCCTTGAAAGCCTCAAGTGTGTTGGTGTTATACAGCGTTCCAACCGCTGGGCAGCAGTGGGCTGGTGTGGGAGCATTCCTGGATACAGAGAAACATGTTAACAGGCACAGCTGGGACTCAGAGAGTCAGGGACTGACAAACAAACCAGACTACAATGGGAGACAAGGACAGTGCTCTGCAGGGCAAAGAGAAGACTGATTCATATTTCTTTGGAAAAAGATGAATATCGGGCTTCCCTGGTGGCACAGTGGTTGAGAATCCGCCTGCCGATGCAGGGTACACGGGTTCGTGCCCCGGTCCGGGAGGATCCCACATGCAACGGAGCGGCTGGGCCCGTGAGCCATGGCCGCTGAGCCTGCGCGTCCGGAGCCTGTGCTCCACAACGGGAGAGGCCACGACAGTGAGAGGCCCGCGTACCGCAAAAAAGAAAAAGATGAGTATCATTGCTTAAGAGGTAAAAACAGGCACTATACCCCCCCCAAAGCCTCTATATTTCCCTTCCCCTAATCCCTCGGCATGCTCTTCTTCCACTGCCCCCAAATATAAGCTATTTTCCCATTTTAAAAAATTCTTTCCCATCTCTCACCTGAAAGCGAAACATGATTTATGGAGCTTCCTCTGTGCCAAGAACTATACAAGGTTTCAGTTCTCACAAGAGTTTGTTCTCTGACTTCAGGTTTAAGTAACTTGCTTAAGGTCACATAATAGGCAGAGCTGGGGCCTCAAATCAGAACTGGTTGACTCTAAGGTACTGTGTTGCCCACTCCCCACTCAAGCACTCCCAGGCGTCAACGCCCTGCTGCAAACCCTCCTCTTCCAGGAAGCCATCCATCCTGCCTTTCTCTGGTAATGAGCATAATTTATTTTAGAGTGTTTTCAAGACTAACATTCACACACCCACCCTGAGGACAGTAAGCTCCTTGAGGGCAGGGGCACGCCTCCCTCCTCTGCTTACCCCATGCCCTCTCCCGCCACAAACAGGCTGTGCGTGGAGCTGCTACAGGGCATGGCCCCATGCACATCGGAGCCAAACAATGCGATGAGACACGCTGCACCTGGGCCACCTGTGTGGCCATGTTGTGCCACATGTGTGTCACATTCTGCACTGTCACCGAAGGCTTCAGAGTAATCAAGGTCAGGGGAGGAGAAGGATGAGATGATACTGAACACAAACTCAGATGGGGAAAAAGCTGGTCTCATCTCTAAAATGATTAACTTGTGTTTCAGAGGTTACAGATGCTAAATGAAAACAGTGCTCATTTCATTAGTAGTTGAATACTGTGGTCACAACTACTGCAGAGAGGATGCATTTTTACTGATTACACTGATGGTAGCTGTATGGTTTAAAAGACCCAGCGTTTCTTCCTTTGGAGTCTGAGTAAAATTGGTTTGGGAGGTGGGGAGCGCTGCAAGGAGAGAGCTAAACCTAGAACAGGTGTGGAGGGGTGCAACAGGTGTGGAGTTTCCACCAAATGCTAGGTCCTGGGAGAGAAGTAACTTCCAAAGGCCAGAGCCTTCCTTCGGGAGCTGACGAGTCAGCGGATCACAGGCTGTTTGTCACCACTCTACCCCAATAGAAGAATATTCTTCATCCAGGTGAGATAAGGACATCAAGGATAGTCTTGAGGAGAAAAAGAAATCACAAAGGGACAAGATTAAGCCTAGAGGGAAAAAGAAGGAAGCAGAGCAGGTGGTAAACTAGGCCTTCCACATTCAGACGTGGCTTTATGAAATGACTGCTGAAACAGAGGGAAGGATGCTCTGATTGAATCTGGTTCCCTCCCTCCTAGAGTCCAGATGTCCCGGGTGTGCGAATCCAGGCCAAAGCCTTGCTCTGAGAGCAGAGGAAACTAAAGCACAAGCATGCAAGCAGCTGCCAGGACGGCGACACTCCCAGGACACGAGTCCTCGTGCGAGTTAATTACCGAGGACAAGCTGAGTTTCAAAGGAGAAGCATTTTTCATGACTAAAGTTCCACCAGGGGAGGCGGCCAAGGGAAAGAATTTAAGAAGTGATAATGGAAGGGAAAGCCATTCTAGCAGTTTCTCCAGGTTCAAGTTCCACTCGTTCTACAAAGAGGTGGTTCAGATAAGGACTGGAAAGAGTCCTAGACTTGGAAACTAGAGAATTCAGTCCCAATCCTGATCCTGGATATTTATGAGTTCAGTTTCCTAGGATTCCATTTCTATGGAATATCCAGAGCAGCCAATCCATAAAGCCAGAAAGTAGATTCACGGTTGCCTAGCGCTCAGGAAAGGGAGGAGGGAGGGATGGAGAGCGACTGCTAAGGGGTACAGGGCTCCTCTTTGGGGTGATGAAAATGTTCTGGAATTAGACAGTGGTGGTGGTTGCACAACCTCATGAATATACGAAGAAGTGCCGAATTGTCCATTTTAAAAGGGTTAATTTTATGGTGTGTGAAGTGTATCTCAATAATGCGATTTTAAAAAACCAGAATTAGAAATCTTCCCCAGCTCTTAAAGCCAACAGTGAACTCTCAAAAATGTACACACTAACCAGGTAAAGAATGGATCCCACAAAGGCCTAAAGCCTGGGCCTGCCTGGGGATGTTCCCTCTGGACATCTGGCCTTCATGTCTCTCAGTCTCACGGTGATAACTCAGGAAAGTACCGTGGCTGTTCTGGAATCTCCTGGACAAAGGCAGGCATGCGGCCAGAGCCTCCAGGACAGACAGGCAGTGGGGGTGGCCGGGATGGAATAGATTCCCCCAAAAGAAGCACAGAGGTCGCTTTTCACACCCGGAGAAAGCTTTGCTACGTGTGTACAGCTTCACATGCCCGTGGGGAGCTTTGGGAACCTAAGTCACACTCGGTCTGGGGGCACGACTGCATTACTTACTGCTTTCTGTAACAGTGTCTGAGTTTCTGTCCGTCACATCTTGCAACAGAGTCCATTGGTGCCTTTCCACCAACCACACCACATCCCGTTTGGACAGCCAGGGCCTCAGACTGCTTGTGCAACTGACACTAGCAACTACCTGAGCAACCAGTACACGTCAGACCTGAGTTAGGTGCTAGCGAGACAGCGGAGAATAAGGGAGCCTGTGCCCTGCACAGATGATTTCGCATCTGAGTCTTATTTCCTCAGCTACTACTTAAGTTCTTTGAGGGCAGGCGTTATGCCTTCTATTTCTCTTATTAAGTCCAACTTGAGGCTTAGAAAAGAAAAATCTTTCCTATGACTACATAGATAAATGTTCCTCAAAGGAATGGACTTTTTTTTCTTTTTACCAGCTTCAAATTTGTATAGAGATTGTCCACCAAAATCTATTTTCCTTTCCTTCAACAGAAATAATTCTCTGATGCTTGTAGCTCTCAGCACCATGTCTCCCAGTCTTCCCTGCGAGAAAGGTGAGGCCTCGAGCTCTCCCTGATGGAATCTGAGGGGGGTGATGCACAGCCCCACCCAACGAGGGCCTTTAAGAGAGTGGGTGTGTCTCTTCTGATTTTCACTCTGGTTCTCCTCCACCTCTATCTATTGCTACCAGAAGGTGACAATTCAGTTTTCAACAGCACACAAAGGCAAGCCCTCCAGGACGATGGAGCCGTAAGAGGGAAGAAGACTGGATCCCCACCCTGGACTATTAAGGGGGTAAGAAAGAGACTTCCTCTGTGTTTGGGCCATTACGTGTTGGGGTCTAGTTCATCAGTATGCCCTACCCTGAGACAGCACCCTCCAGTGCAAGACGGCTGGTGCCTGATAAAATACTACTTGACTGATAACTCACTTAAAACAATGTAGAGAACGGGATCTTGTGCTGCTAACTACTGGCAGAGATCCATCAGGCTTCCAGGGTCTCAGAGTAAGAGAGATTTATCTGGTCCTGTGCAAAGCTGAGGTACACTTGGTATCTATTAAAGAGTACTAGGACTGTTAGCCCTTCGACTGTATCTTATTCTTCTCTGTATGTCCAGGGCCCATCACAGTCTATTATCAAGACACAGAGGAGGCAATCAATAAGTATTTCTGAAATGACTATTAACTCTCCACGTTTATTCCAGCACTGCATTCACTGTAATGCCCATACCTGTCTTCTACCTCCATCCAGAGCTCCTCTAGAGTTCCCCATTTCTTAAGCCTTTTTATTCCTAACACCTACACATCCTGCATAAAAGGAGCGTTCGGTGTTGGATGAATAAGTTCATAAAGATTTTCCCTACAAACCCATGCAGATGTTCAGCAATAAAAGCAAAGAAAGAACAATAATAATGAAAATAATTTGGATACAAAAACCTCGTTTCTCCTGAGGAGCCCCAAGTGTCTTTATTAAACTTCCTAACTGTCTTGGTCTGCCTGAGAGGCTGTTAACACGACACCACAGACTGGGTGGCTACTAAACATTAGATATTTATCCCTCACAGTTCTGGAAGCTGAAAGTCCAAGATCAAGGGGTCTGCACAGTCAGGTTCTGGTGAAGATCCTCTTCCTGTTGCAGACTGCCTGCTTCCAGTTATGGCCTTGCAGGGTGGAGGGGGAGAGCTAGCTCTCCGGGGCCTCTGTTAGAAAGACACTAATCCCATTCACAAGAGCCCTGCCCTCATGCCCGCACCACCTCCCAAAGCCCCACTTCCTTAGACGATAACCCTGGGCACTGGCTTTCCAACATATGCATTTTTTTTTTTTTTTTTTTTTTTTTTTTTGCGGTACGCGGGCCTCACTGCTGTGGCCTCTCTCGTTGCGGAGCACAGGCTCCGGACGTGCAGGCTCAGCGGCCATGGCTCACGGGCCCAGCCGCTCCGCGGCACGTGGGATCTTCCCGGACCGGGGCACGAACCCGTGTCCCCTGCATCGGCAGGTGGACTCTCAACCACTGCGCCACCAGGGAATCCCACCATATGCATTTTTGAAGAACACAAACATTCGAATCACAGCACCAACCATCCTAAGAAAAGGGGACCCAGAAAATCACAAACTTTTAAAACTGGAAGGAATATTAGAAGCTGGGAGCTACAGATGAGGAAACTGAAGCTTAGAAAATGAAAAGGACTTATTCCAGGTAACACAGTTAATCAGCTGCAGATACCAGGCCTTCAAGCTTCCAATCCAGGGCTCCTATGTCTTATTCTTGCTCATCTCCCCCAGTACCTACCACGGAGCCTCACACGAGCATTCAAAAGCCAAATCACAAATTATGACCAGGAAAACAGAGCAATTTGTGTGAAAGCCATAGCTGCAGGATCACAGATTTTCTTACCTCCTTCAACTAAAATTTCTGGATTGCTAAAGTTTAAGATGCTTCGACTTTGAAACAAGATCAAACCTAACTTCTGTGACCTGCATTTTTCTATAATTAATTGTGCCAAAGAATAAAATTATTGAAACTCAGAAAATAACAACTTTCAGTCTAGTATCAGAATAGACGGGAGCGAGGGTAGCTTGCAATAAACGCTGGACTCTCCAGATTAATGTAGCAGACTACACTACTGCTATTCCCCCTCTACCAGCTCCAGATAATTCAAGGCTGTACAATGAATATATTTTCCTCATTATCTGGTAATTGCTCCAAAAGTCAGTCAGTCTTTCCCAACACAGGAGACAGATAACTAAGATTTAATTTGTTTTCAGAAGCGATCACAAGGATTTTTTATGGAGCAAGAAAGCTCTGAAGGGAACAAGAAACATCAACACATACCTTTTAAAGATATAAAGGCTAACATCATTTTCCATTCATGTTGCACAATTCAATTTCACAATTTGATTGTGATAGAGGAATAAAATGTATTGACTTTTGAAGAGATTTTTATTTTCTAATTCTAGGGAGACTTTATTTGAGATGCCCTAACCTTTGACTACCGCCATGTTCAGGCAGTCCTTAGCAAACACCTCTTCACTTTCCCCAGACTCCCTACCCTGATACAGCTGACACATGCAGGAGCAGGAAAAAGCTGCCCTCCCTCCCTGAAGCCTTTGACCCTTCAACTCTCAGTTATCCTAAAGCCTCTCAGCATGGTTTCTGCTCCACCCTTTTGTGCAGAATTTACTTTCTCAAACAACCCAATCAACAATTCCAGCAACCCTAGCACTGAACTCTGATGCTTCTGCTTCTGATGCTGTTGACCCTCCCTTCCCTTCCTGAAGACACCTTCTCTGGTTCTACTTCTCTGACAAGTCCCATCTCTTTGGTGAGTTCTGTGTCCCCTTGCCCACCCTAATCAGGTCCATTCACTATTCCAGCCCTTCACTCTTCTTACACTATAGTCTCTTCCCCTCTTACAGCCTCAGGACTTCTACGTGGATGACCCTCCCTCCTGGATGCCAGTGCTCCCTGGACATTTCTACTGGACGCTGTCACCTCAAACTCAACATGTTCTAAAACAAACTTACCTCCTGCCCAAACTGTATCTCCCTCCTGGCTTCTCAGTTTCTACAGAAGACAGCAAAATGCCCCCAGCTACTCAGACTGCAACTTCAGAAATACAGTTTATTTCTCTCTTACCCTTGCTTCCTAAATTTAGCCACATGTAACCTTGGGCAAGTCATTTTACCTTTGAACCCATGGTTTCCTCATCTGTAAAAGAGAGAAGAACCACACCTGGCAGGTCTGAAAGGATTATGTATGGAAAATAAGTCAATAATTAAGTCAATAAATGTCTCTCTTCTCTCCAGCAACTCCCCACGGCTCCCAATTAGTCAAAAAAATCTCTTTGAGGGCATATGTCATGTTTCTTTGTATATCCCTACAATGCCTCGCACAGTGACTTGTATACAAAAGTAGCCTAATAAACATTCATTGATGTACCTAATAGGCTGCGATACATAGCTGCTGAAAGAATGAATCAGATAGTCCTAAGCCTCTAGCACTTGTCTCTGTGCCATGGGAGGTACAAGAGAATCATGAGAAGCTGGCGCTGCTCACTGGAAGCTTCTGTAGTACCCCACATGGCCCACCTACGATGAAGGTTAAGAATGCTCATTCCTTGCAAAACACAGTGTTCTTTATTTTATATTTTGAGCAAAAAATACTCACATGTCAAAAGCACTGAACTCCAATGTTAAGCGAGCTGGCAGCCCAGCAGAATCACCTGGACAGAAGCATTATCAAATAGTCAATTACTAGTCATTAATAGTGGCATTTATAACAAAAACGTTTGTGAGTAATTTTGCTCTTTTGGTTGAGCCCAAAGTGCCCCATCCAATACCTGGTCATCCAAACTAAACAGGGACATAGCAGAAGATGACAGATTTCATGAATTCAAAGAATTTGCCAAGAATACAAAACAAGACTCATCGGGAAAAATATTTCCAATCCCATCCCCCAGCAATACTAAGTAATCGGTATTAATTCTTTGGATTAATAAATTAGGTTCTCCCTTTCTTTTCCCCATAGGAGAAAAGGAGTGAAAGTGAACTTGGGTCAAAAGCCAGGAAGTAAAATAGAAACCAGTGAATAGTATTAATTATAAAAGTCAAGGACATCCCTTCCTGAGGGAAAGCTGACCCTATACTGGGCAGAGAAGGTAACAGAAGAGGGCAGAAGATGGAGTTCCCCATCGCCTACCATTGTAGTAATAACCCTTAATGTCCTTGGGAGCTTCATCCAACCGATACTCATTCAGCTTCTTCTGGGTCAACTCATGCCAGAATCCAACATCCAAGGCACTGCTGAAGGGGGCAAACTGCAATTTGGAGAGTCCGGGATCCCCCATAACTGCCGCCATTATTTACTGCCTGCTGAAACCAAAACAGAACACAGCAACAATGCACAAAACATGGTGAGAAACGACATTTGTAATCATGGGCTTAATCAAAACAAACAAACAGAAAGTAACGAGAGGTAGATGGGGTGCCTGAAGACACAACTTTGGAAATCAACCTGAGGAATCTGGCTATGTTGCCAAGTTTAGTCTCCTTACGACACAACTGAACTTCCTGGCCTTCACTTTGGTGCATCTCCCTTTCTCATTAAAGTTGGTCTGACTGATGCACTAGTGTTATTCCTTCTTCGACATGGTCATAGCCTCAAAAGTTTCTGCCAACCCGTGTTGTCCTAGGGAACTTTACAAGCACAAAACCTGAAGTCCAGCCAGTTGGCATCACAGCCATGCAAACTGTCTGGATTCTGAGTGAGGCAGTGCTTGAACACCCCAGCCAAGGAGGATGAAGAAGTTCCCCCACCCTAACCACAGTACCAGAATTTCTTCGAAATCTCATGTTTTGTCTTTCAAATGCAGAAAACTTGCATTTTACTCTACCATATATATTTTAATATTTCATTCTCCCCCTCAAATCATCAAATAAATTTGACTGTCCTGGCAATCAGGCATGTGTACACTGTAACTCCCCACATGGCCTGCACACTCTCAGGGGTACACAGACCCCAGGGGGAGAAGCACAACACTACAGGAGCTTCGCAGTTCCAAAAGCACAAGTTGATGAGGTCACTTTCCATCCTGTCCAGCTGCCGCAAGACAGATGAATATTTCTGCAGTAGAATGTATGAACAGTCAAAACAGACTGATAAATCAAAAAAAAAAAATAGACAGTTCACATCTACTCAGAGAGGTTTTGTTTGAGTTTTGTGCCAAGGTTATTAAACCCCTTTCAGTTTTCTAAACTTGTTAGATATTGGAATTAGAGACAAGGAGCTTTGGTCCAATGGTGACGACATGGTAAAATGCAAAGTGAGCGCTACATAAACACACTAAAAACCAAGAAAGAGGAGCCAAGTGTGGGTCAGAGCAGGGCGAAAGGCTCTGCGAAGCCGCTGGGCACACGGCTGTCCTTAAACCCTCTGCTGCCTCAGTATGGATTTGTGGCATCACGCACCAGACAATGCCCGACTGAGTGTTTTCAAACTCTCACCACCTTGAGGGATTATTAAAAAATGAAGATGCGGGACTTCCCTGGTGGCGCAGTGGTTAAGAATCCGCCTGCCAACACAGGGGATATGGGTTCAAGCCCTGGTCTGGGAAGATCCCACATACCACGGAGCAACTAAGCCCATGTGCCACAACTACTGAGCCTGCACTCTAGGGCTGCGAGCCACAACTACTGAGCCCGTGAGCCACAACTACTGAGCCCATGAGCCACAACTACTGAAGCCCATGTGCCTAGAACCCGTGTTCCGCAACAAGAGAAGCCACCGCAATGAGAAGGCCATGCACCGCAACGAAGAGTAGCCCCCGCTCGCTGCAACTAGAGAAAGCCCATGTGCAACGATGAAGACCCAACACAGCCAAAAATAAATAAATAAAATAAATTAATTAAAAAAAAAATGATGTCTGGGCTCCACCTGCTGGGGGGCGGGGGAGAAAGGACGGTGAGGGTGGCCGGGACTAGGGCCCCAGGGTGATTCTGATTCGAGTTTGACGCTGTCTTCAAGCCTTCAGGCCACTGTCACTCTTACTTTTGGAGTCTCCACCTCTAAATCATTTCAAACATATTTAAATGAACCCTTGTCCCATATTAAATAATTTCTGGCTTTTGTTCGAAAGGATCTTTATAATTTTGCACTCTCAAAATGTTCATCTTTTTGGGTCGCTCCTGGGTTCATAGGCCCCAGAAAAGTTTGTGAATCCTACGTACTGTGGCTTCAGAGCCCAGTGGAGAAACAGACCCTCATGCAGATGGCCCAGGGCCCACACTTTGAGAAACGCCAGTCTAGAACACCCTAACAACCTCCTGCTTGGTTTAGCGGGCCTCCATTGCTGCTTTCTCCTCTCTTCCTCCACAACACAGCTAGCATTTTCCTTCTACTGTTGGTTTTTGAAAGTTCCCATGCTCAGCCCTCTCCTTAATCTATAAACTTTCCCCAAAGCAAAATTATTCATTTTCTACATCCATTTCCATCTATATGCCAATGAATCTCAGGACTGTATTTCTAGTGCTAACCTCCAACCATATATTTAAGTGTCTTCCAAAGCCAGGATGTGAATTTCTCACAGATATCTCGAGTTTGACAAATCCAAAACTGAACGTACCTTTCACTAAAATTCGGCCATGTTCCTATATGTCCCAGTTTACTAGATAGTACCACCATACAGCCACGAAGAACCCTCAAAGTCATCTTCAATTTTTCTCTCTCTCATATCCAATAAATCACTAAATGCTAGAGGCTCAACTGTAAACAGTCCTCTGGCACTGAGATGAAGGTGGCAGCTATTGAGTATTGGCCAGGAGCAGGAACTGCAGCAGGGGTGTGCGCCTGAATTTTCTCCTCCCCGAAGCCCTAAGAGGAGACAGCTCCAATTTCACAGAAGAAACTGAGGTTCAGAGAGATAAGAATCAACAGAGCAGCAGGCAGTGGTACAAAGGGATCTCATCTGAAATCCTCCGTGGGACGGGTCATCAGGCCCCTACACACTTCAATCATTCACAGCTTAGGCTTAAAAGTCAACAGTAACTCATCATCATTTTGATGACCTGCTAAGGTCACCAAGATGGAATTTTACCAGTGCCAGTGACAAAAGAGAAAATTCTATTCCATTTTTCTATTCAGCAGCTAGGAAAAAGTGACTCAGGAGTACCACAGAAAAGAATGGACGGGCATGCCAAGAAAGAAATTTGCATAAGAGGCATATCCTTCATTTTCTGACATGTTTGGTCTTTGAGAAATTCCAAACAGAACCCAAGAGCCTATTTCACAAGAGGATGTGGTTGGTGTCCAGCTGCTAAAGTGTTGTCTGACTGGTTAAGGCAACGTAAAGTTCTTAAGCAACAGCAGCAACAAGTGATTAGGAATCTGCTGGAAACATCTAAATAGGATACTCAATATAAAGGTATCACTTAGGAACCTATACATCTATGTCACATTGCCATCTTCCTTAAATTAGAAGGGAAGACTTAAGAAGTAATGATCAGAAAGGAATTCTGGTGGAAGAGGAAGTGAGTCTCAGGTGCAAAGTCATCCATGTGTGACTAACCTAGATCCAAACATTACCTGTGTCCTGAAAAGTAAGGCTTGCACATATAACCCTGAACAGTGCAGATGAAACCTGAGGCCTCTGCTTAGCTTAGAAAACTAAAAGATTATTTCTATCACACTTCAACGTTGTATTCAGGATGTGAAACCCAAGTGTTACACAAGACGGGACTGTGCCACTTCTCATGAAAGAGGAAAGGCTCTGAGGATTTGAAATTGTAATGAACAAGAACCGCAGCAGTAGAAGAAACCCAGCAGTAACCAAAATATCCAGTTAGGATTTAACTGAAATAGTAGGTGGATGAAAGCAATACAAACCTTCTGGGGCTGCGTCTACCACCCAAACTTATAAATTCCAGGCTTTTATGGAAATAAAACTAAGTCACGCTCGGTAACTTAAACAAGCAAGAGCTCAAAAAAAAAAAAAACCCGCCACTGTATGTTACTTATCAGAAGTTCCTGTCGAAATGGACCCAACCCTTGTGTTAGTGCTGTTCTTTACGATCAAATCCCTACAGGAAATGTGTAACAGTGGTTGCCTCCCAGGAAAGAAGCTCTGGGGTCACAGACCGGGGTGTGGAGAGCCTTATTTTCACCGTATAACCCTTTTGCCTTCTGAATTTTATACTGTCGATGTGAAATAATAATACAGAAATAAGTAAAATAATGGAAAAAAAAAAAGCCCTAACCCAATGGCAAGAAGAGAGGGAATGACAGATGTAAGATGACCAGCTCAAGCACTTTGGTTTCAAGAAATAACACCTGGGAAGCCCTGATGCAAGAACCTTGTCTTATTCATCTGTGGTCAGCACTTAGCACAGTGCCTAGAATAGATTAGTTCAGTAAATGTTGACATGAAATAGCTTTCTTCTTCCAAAAAGGGCCAAAGAATGGATGCTACAGTGAGACAAGATTTCAGCAGAGTTTGAAAACTACTAATGGCCTGTCCAAATAGGAAGTAGACTGACCAAAGAGATGATGAATCTTCCATCAGTGGACGTGTTCAAGCACATATTAGGCAATCATTTGCCACGTAACACTGCAGAGAGGATTACGGTATCAGGCAGTCATATGAGAACAGTGGTTGGCAAGCTTTTTCTGAAAAGGGCCAACTAGTAAATATTTTAGGCACTGTAGGCCAAAACAGTTTGTCATATTTTCTTCTTTCTTTCACTCTTAAAAAAAGTAAAAAAGACATTCTTAGCTCATGGACTGCACAAAAAAAGGCCTTGGGCAGGGCCATATTTGCCGACCTTGGACTAGAAGATCTTTGAAGCTGCTATTTTTTTGATTCTTGGAAGGTGTCAATAATGTATTTTGTTTCTAGGGAGACTGACCTCTTTGGCAGAATCTTTTCAGAGGGCAGTAGAGATCTGCAAGGGCTGCTGAGGGTGAAGCAGATTGTAAGACCAGATTCCGAGGCCACGTCTGCCATCTACGACACAAATCCGTCTTGATGGACCGGCGAATGTGGTCTCCACAGAACTCTCACACAGATGTGAGCATCACTAAGCCAAGACGAAGCTCATTTGGCATTTCCCGAAGCTCATCACGTGCGAAAGCGCGCAGCCGCAGCACTCCACCTCCGAGGCAGGCGCATGACCGCACCCCTGGCGGTTTCCTTCACACTTTCTCCTGGACCCCTGCTACTGCCTCCCAACTTCTCTAGTACCGCCCTGGGGGACCTGCCCCTCCTCACCTCTGACCTGATACACAGAAACATCGAGCTGCTTTGTGCTCCGCTAACTCACCTGCTGTCTTGCTTCTGCAACCCTGTCTGAAAGGCGCCCATGGCCCCCGTGACTGCCTGGCGCTCTCCAAATCCCAGCACAGAGGTGACCTGCTCTAGAAAGCCTTCCCAGAGCTGCCGCTCACTCTTTACTCCTGTCCTGCGCCTCCCGTCAATCACAGTTAACCACCTCCACCCCCCGGCCACCTGGACAGTATCGTTCAACTCTGTGTACCTGCCTGCCTCCATCAACCGGACTGTAAATCCCATAAACACAGACCCTGGTTCACATTCCTCTCGACATATCCTAGTCCCTTTCAGAGTGGCTCTGAAATGTTACTAAGATGAATTCTGGAAAATTTTTATGGGTACCTTCCCCAAGAGAAACAAGAGAAAGAAAGAACACAGGCTTCTGCGATTGGGAGGACAAACTCCAGGCTTATTACCATGTAAGATGGAGATTGGAGTAAAAACGTCATGAAGAACATATGGAGATATGCCATGTGACAGAAAGGGTCTCTAAACCTATGACTTTTTCAGGATAAGATCTTAGATGACAGGAAATATGCACAGACAAATCAATTTTTAAAATTAATTTTTATTGGCGTATGGTTGCTTTACAATGTTGTGTTAGCCTCCACTGCACAACAAAATGAATCAGCCATACACATACAGATATCCCTACCCTTTTGGACTTCCCTCCCATTTAGGTAGAGTTCCCAGTGCTATACAGTATGTTCCCATCAGTTGTCTATTTTATACATAGTATCAATAATGTATATATGTCAATCCCAGTCTCCCAATTCCTCCCTCCCCACCCCTTTCCCCCTTGGTATCCATACATTTGTCCTCTACATCTACGTCTCTATTTCTGCTTTGCAAATAAGATAATCTATATCATTTTTCTGGATTCCGCACAGATGTGTTATTATACGATATTTGCTTTTCTCTTTCTGACTTACTTCACTCTGTATGACACTCTCTAGGTTCATCCACGTCTCTGCAAATGACCCAATTTGATTCCTTTTTATGGCTGAGTAATATTCCATTGTATTATGTACCACATCTTTATCCACTCATCTGTCAATGGACATTTACGTTGCTTCCACAACCTGGCTATTGTAAACAATGCTGTTACGAACATTGGGGTGCACGTAGTTTTTTGAATTATGGTTTTCTCTGAGTATATGCCCAGTAGTGGTATTGTTGGGTCATATGGTAGTTCTATTTTTAGTTTTTCAAGGAAACTCCATACAGTTTTCCATAGTGGTTGTATCAATTTACATTCACACCAACATTGTATGAGGGTTCCCTTTTCTCCACACCCTCTCCAGCATTTTTTGTTTGTAGATTTTTTGATGATGGCCATTCTGACCAGTGTGAGGTGATACCTCATTGTAGTTTTGACTTGCATTTCTCTATTAGTGATGCTGAGCATCTTTTCATGTGTTTGTTGGCCATCTGTATGTCTTCTTTGGAGAAATGTCTATTTAGGACTTCTGCCCATTTTTTGATTAGGTTGTTTGTTTTTTTTGACATTGAGCTGCATGAGCTGCTTGTATATTTTGGAGATTAATCCTTTGTCTGTTGCTTCGTTTGCAAATATTTTCTCCCATTCTGAGGATTGTCTTTTCATCTTGTTTATGGCTTCCTTTGCTGTGCAAAAGCTTTGAAGTTTCATTAGGTCCCGTTTGTTTATTTTTGTTTTAATTTTCATTACTCTAGGAGGTGAGTCAAAAAAGATGTTGCTGTGATTTACGCCAAAGAGTGTTCTGCCTATGTTTTCCTCTAAGAGTTTTACAGTGTCTGGTCTTAACATTTAGGTCTTTAATCCATTTTTAGTTTATTTTTGTGTATGCGGTTAGGAAGTATTCTAATTTTATTCTTTTACATGTAGCTGTCCAGTTTTCCCAGCACCACTTATTAAAGAGGCTGTCTTTTCTCCATTGTATATTTTTGCCTCCTCTGTCATAGATTAGGTGACCATAGGTGCGTGGGTTTACCTCTGGGCTTTCTATCCTGTTCCATTGATCTATATTTCTGTTTTTGTGCCAGTACCATACTGTCTTGATTACTGTAGCTTTGTAGTATAAAGTCAGGGACTCTGATTCCTCCAGCTCCGTTTTTCTTTCTCAAGATTGCTTTGGCTATTTGGGGTCTTTTGTGTTTCCATACAAATTGTAAATTTTTTTGTTCTAGTTCCATACAAATCAATTTAAATGAAACTTTACTTAACCAAATATAAAAGTAGTAAAGAAGGGAATTCCCTGGCAGTCCAGTGGTTAAGGCTCCATGCTTCCACTGCAGGGGGCACAGGTTCAATCCCTGGTTGGGAACTAAGATCCTGCATGCCTCGCAGTGCGGCCAAAACTAAAACTCAAAATAAATAAAAGTAGTAAAGAATAAGTCTCCCTGAAAGGTTTCCCATGGTTATGTAAGTTAAAAGCTACACTCACAGTCTCAAAGTATCTCTTCACACACTCACACACATACACACACACACAATTATTAACTACAAAAAAGAAAAAGTGACTCTAAAGTGACAAAATGTGGCAGACACCATCTTAATGAAAGGGGATCAAAATTAATACTAGCAGTGATGGGACCAACAGACACTGTGTGCTATCCAATAGACGGCAATGAAAAGAACACGGCATCTATGGTATTCGGCTGAAAACAGTGGACCTGGCTCTAGTCAGGAGGAAACACAAGATAAACCCAAACTGAAAAACATTCTACAAAATGACTGGGACTGGCTTATAAACTTCAAAAGTGTCAAGGTCTTAAAAGTCAGGGGAAGACTAAGGAACTGTCCCTGGGATTAGAAAGACTTGACAACTGGGGGCAATTCGTGATCCTGCTTTGACTCTCTGCTATGAAAGATGTTACCAGGATAAAATTGGAATGCAGTCCCCGGGAGAAGGGTATATGGAAGGTCTTTGACTTATTCTTGTAAGGTTTCTGTAAGTTTGAAAATGTAATAAAATAAAATATGAAGAGGCACCTGCACAGACACAGCTTATTCTATATTCAACAGGCAAAACCAATCAATGTGATAGAAGTTAGAAGAGTAATGACAGAGTGGCGTGGGGCTATTGACTGGGAAGGGGCATGAGGAAGCCTCCAGGGGAGCTGGAAATATTCTATATACCTCAAGCTGGGCAGTGGTTACAAACCATGTGCATATATAAAAATCCATGAGCTACATTATTTATGATGAGTGTACTTTACTATATGTATGCTATACCTGAACAAAAAAACCCAGAAGATCCCATATTCAAGCTATACCAATCCCACAAAGAACCTTCCTTTCTCATTCAACAGTTAACAGATGACCTATTTAAATCTAGCTTTGTGGAAAAGCAATTCATTGCTCTAAATAAGGAGTGGAAATGAAATATCATTTCCATAAATTTTCTGGCACTTTGTTATTAAAGACGCTGAAGATGAAAGTATTTTGGTTTTGCTGCTTATAAAATTAATTGGAGCATAAGTGCTTCCTAGAGTGAGTCTGCCCAACCGTATTCCCTCTGCGGGCACCTATAGGATTGGACACAGCAAATATCAAGCCAGTATAGGACTTTAGGAAAGGAAGTAAAATTGGTAGAAAATAAGCAACAATCATACAGATTAAAAAACAAACAAACCTGCCTTTAGGGACACTAGACCCCTGGTGGGGAGAAGAGGGAAACAGACCAGCCGACTATCCAAAACTTCTCTCACTATAATTTTTCCCGTGTGCATTCTTGGGGTTTTGTTTGCTTGCTTTGGGAGGGCAGAGGAGCTTCGAACCGTTCAGAGAAAAGATGCTAAAAGCTAAGGTAGCTGGGAGCCTGGTCTTCAGTCAGATAAACCCACCTTTGAGTTCCGACTCCACTTCTCCCTGGCTAAGCAGCCTTGGGCAGGTAACTTCATCCCCTGTGCCTCCATTTCCTCTTCTGTAAGATGAGGATAATCATACCGAACCCACGAGGTTGTTGGGAGGGCTAAAGGAGAAAGTGTGTGACACACCTGTCCCGGTGCCTGGCTTAGTCAACAGTCAACACACGGCAGCTGCTCTTAGTCTCTGTCACCTCGCCCTCCCTCACCCCCCCATCAGCCAACAGTGCCTGAGAACGTGGTCGCCCTTCCCCACGCTCATCGCGAAAACTTCCTCTGCCTCAAGCAGGCCTCATAGAAGTCCTCCCTCCCTCACAGGAGCCCTGCAGACACAGCAGAGGTTTAATTAAAACCTGCAGGATGACCTCCTGCTATAGGTCATCCAGGGGAAGTCCAGAGGAGCAAGTGCTAAGGCGTCAGGAGCACTCTGTGTTCAACTTCTCTGAGGCTGCATGGGGCCATTCACTTAGCAGAAGGGCCAGAATAACCACGATTTGGCCCTCAAGTACCATCTTTGGGCCAAAATGGAGCACGCAGAGCAGACTTCTGTTCTCATTTTCCCAGCTGCGGGGCTGCGAGCTCTGGCAGTCATTAAAATAAGCACCAAACCACATGACCAAGTCCCACTGACAAACAGAATATGTTCTTAGCTGCTGATGGGTAAAAAGGCGGTGGACATCGCCAGGAGTGGGGAGAGGGCTCCTCTGGCATGCAGAGCCAATGCCCGTTTTGTAGGGCAATGATGTTTTTGCAACTTCAGGAGTTTTGGAAATAATTTGCAAGGCTGCTAAAGAAGGAGGTTTAAAAAGCCTTCCCTTCCAAAAGGAGGGGGGGAAACTTCCAAACGTAGAAGAAAAAGTATGCTTTACCAGAAGATGAAAACCCAGGACTCCTACAGGGGAACCAGCTGGGTACAGAAGCCTCAATTCTTTTTAAAAACTTCATTAGAGTCAAGATGCCCCTGAGCCAAACTGATGCCTCTGCAAGACACCAAGTCACCCCAAATGGCTTTTGTGGGGCCTGTGCTATTAGGTGGTAACAACTGATATGAGCAGGCAGGATAACTGCTCTTATGGACTGGTTGTCTCCCTCACCCCCGTGCGCCACCTCTGCCCCAACAGGATCCACGTTATTTGCTTCTTCAGGAGGTCAACCAGGGAACTGGCAATCGCCTCCACAGGCTCAAACTGTAACCTTCATTCTCAATAGTTACTTCTGGGAGTTGTTCTTCTTTTGTTTTATTTTGTTTTCCCTCTGCTATAGTAACTTCAACCTTCACATACAATCTGCTGTCTCGTTCAGGCTCAGTTTTTGAGCATGGATACCCTGGATACCAGTATTGTGGGCTGTGGCAAGCCTATGAGAGAGTGAGAGTAAAAGCTGAGAAAAACATGGGCAAGAGGAGAGAGGAGATCATACAAGGAAGATGGAGAACACTGTGCCCACTTTTGAGTCCTCTGTGTTACGTTCACCAACCAACAGTGTCACCTTGGTCCCTTCTGTACATGAGGGACAGCCACCTGGATTCACCTGAATCGCTAAGGAGCCCTTAGGTCAACCCACAACTAAAATCCATGATGGTTTCCTAAAAGCTGGCTGAAGTATGAAGGCTTGCTTCTGAGTAACAGTCTTTATTTCATTTCTGGTGATCTTTAAGGAGTCCTGGAAAATGAGAGGTGCTAAAAAACTGGGCCAAGCAAACACTTGATTTCAGATTTTCAAAATATTTGATTTCCAAAGATGAGAACATAGATGGATGCTACAACCCACTGGACAGAGAATCTGTTCCCAGGAAAGCTGTCATATAGTCCATTCTGGTTCACATCGCATCTTTGTACAATAAGAAAATTACACACCTTCCTCAAGACATTTTACCTCCTCTTCTGAGAAAATTGTTGTTTAATATATTGCTTGAGTTAGCTCAAGATATCTTTACCCTTGCCTGCCAGAAAACTGTCAGTACAAAATACACCCATGACGCCTATGATCTAAATGGAACCCTCTTGGGAAGAGATATGGGAACATATGTATATGTATAACTGATTCACTTTGTTATAAAGCAGAAACTAACACACCACTGTAAAGCAATTATACTCCAATAAAAAAGAAAAGAAAAAAAAAAGATCTGGCCTCTTAGATCTGGCCTCTTGTGCAGTGTACCACCTGCACAACTGTATGCAGCAACCCAGAGTATTCACAAAAGACCACTATGGTTTCTCCAAGAACAAGTCACAACAGAGTTACTGCATTTCTGCCTTGATTATGGAAGAACCATAGACAAAGGAGACAAACTATGTGGACCTCAGCAAGGTCTCTGACAAGTCTTCTTCAGATAGCCTAGTAGACAAGATGAAGATGTAGAACTGGACACTGACATAATTAGAAGGATTTAAAACTGGTAAAAATAATCTTATTCAAACGGTGTTGCTTAAGTAATGAACTGATGTTAATAAGAAAGGAGCTAACAGGGATGTCTTTGGCTCAGTCTCGGGGCCTATAGCCAATTTATTTTTATTTTACTTATCTACGTGAATGAATATTCATCAATATTTACCAAGTATTTTATGCGTGCTGAACCTTGTTACAGCAGGGAAGCTGACACATAAACAAATACATTCAGTAAGATATTCTTATAACCACATATAACCAGTGACTTGGATAACGATACAGGTTTGCTTATCAATTCTACATATGACATGAAGCAAGAAGGAACAGGCACTATAACAGATAACATAATTCACAATAAAAGATTCTGACCACCTGGAATGACAGGTCTATTTACCAAGATTAAAATTTTCACAGAGGGAAATCTAGGGTCTTAAATCTCAGTCCAAAAAAACAACTGGACAACAATGTAGTCTGATACGCTGGAGTTGGTATGGTAGACAGAAGGGTGTAGCTTCATGAGCCAGAGAGACCCGGGTTCAAAGCCCACCTCTACTACTTCAAGCCACACAACCTTGGGCAAGTCATTTTCCTTCTCTGAGCCTGTTTTCTCATCTGTAAGATAGGACACCACCTGTGGTGCAGAATTATTGACAGGATTCAACTAGAAAATGCATGTATCTGGCACACAGGAGGCACTCAAAAGGAAGAGTAATATCATCAACAAAGCACATGCCAAAAACACTGGGGTTTCCATTTCATTATTACTTCAGTAAACATTTATATGACCTACTAGTCCCTATGCTGTATCTCAGGACTCAATGGCAAAAAGCCATGATCCCCGCCTTTAAGGAGCTAACGGTTTTGAGGGTAAGACAGACCAGGAATGACAACAGAGCAAAGCTGCGGGTAACACGAGCACAGTTAAGTGTGGTGAAAGCATTTCAGCGGGCGCTGTGGGAGGAGGAGGAAACCCTCGAGCCCAGATTTCGAAAAGAACTGGCAGTGGATCCTCAACAGGGACACCACTTGACATGTTGGGTGGGACAATCCTTTTTCATTTGCTGCTAGCCCCACACATTGCAGAATGTCTAGCACCCCTGGTACCCTCTTAAATGCAGTAATGCCCCGTGGTCATGTCACAAAATACAACAGCTCCACACACTTCCAAATGTCCTTTGGATGGTTGGGAGAGGGGAGTGGTCGGCAGCACCAGCCCAAGCCAGTCCCACTGGATGAGGAAGCCTACAGTGGGGAGTAGGGACACTCCAGGCAAAAGGAGGAAGCTGCCTCAGTTCCACGTCTCCAATTCTAGAAACACCCCCATGGCCTCTGCACAAGCTTAGAATGTTCTTGTCCATCCACATGCCCAGCGTCTACTTAATGCCTCTTCTCCCATCAAATCTGAGCTCAACCATCAGTAGAGGGAAGCCTTCCCTGACTCCCTCGTCTCCTGCTTAGGTCAGTTCTCCTGTACTCTACCCACAAAGAGCACCATTACCTCCCGCTTCACATCACATGTGCAGTTATTTTATATATACTGATGAATGTCAGTCTTCCCTACTAGGAGAAAAGCTCTTTGAGAAAGGAAGTGTGTCAGTTCCTCATTGTCCTCCATCCGTCACTGTTTTCCCAGCACCTGACTCATTACTAGCACCTCACAGGTGCCCAAAATATACCTGCTGGTGACTGAGTCTATGAACAAAGGAAATAGCATGATATGTTTCAGAAAACACAAAGAGTTCTGTATGGCGAGAAGAAAAGGTTCGTGTGGCAGAGTAGCTGGAAACCACACCAGAAAAGCAGGTGAATGCCAAATCATGAAAGGTCTTCCATGAAAAGCTACTGATTTGTATTTTAGCCAAGGTCTGTATTTTAGAAAGGGCACTCCAGCACCAGTTAGGGCCAGACTGCTGAGGCAGGGCAACCAGCTCAGAGGCTGGGCAGGAATATAGGCAGGAAGTGAGAAGGGCCTAAGGCAGTGGGAGAGGAAATGGAAGCGAAAACATGTCAGGAGATATCAAGGGAGGAAACCTGTAGAACTCTGATGACTGCCCAGGCTGGGAAGGAGGAAGGGAGGGATGGGATGAGAGGAAAAAGTCCAAGATGACTCCCAGGGTTCATAATGTTTACTCACTGGAATGAATAAATGCAGAAAGTGAATGAGGGAGCGTAAAGAATGGAGAGAGAACCACAGGTTTGGAGAGAAGATGATGAGCTTAGTTTCGGACTCGCTGAGTTTTAGGGCTGGCATTCAGGAGAGATCTGGACTCAAGGTCCAGAGCAGTGGTCACTGGCACAGAAATGAGAGCTCACACTGTGGTTGAGAAGAGCAATGAGTAGAAGGCAGGGCCTTGAAGAAAACTAGCATTTAAAGGACAAAAGGAGGAAAAGAGCCCACAATGGAAACTGAGGGGAAACGGCCAGAGAGAGAGTTCAAAGCAGGAGTGGATTTTATAAGTGAAGGAGTATCGGCAATGTCAGATGTGCTGAGAACGCAAAAAATAAGGAAGGAAAAGAGTTCAGGGGTTCGGGCAACACCAAGGCCTGATGACTTTGAGGACAGCAGTTTTGGGGGAGGGGTGATGCAGAAGTAGAATTTCAGTGAATGATGACTTCAGGAAGTAGAGGTGGCACCTTGTCCAAGAAAAGTGGTGGGAAAAAGAGGTGTGACAGGGTACAGCAGAGATTAATGGGAGGGTGTTTTGATTTTTTTGAAAATTAGAGTAAACAGGATATTTAAATTAGAGGGATAAGTTAAACAGGAAAGAAATGGGACAAATGATGGAACCAGGTCCTGAGGAAAAGGAGGAGACAGGATCTCAGCATACGCAAAGGAAGTAACCTTAGAATAAACACCATTTTTTCACAGAATTAGAATAAAAGGCAAAGCAATAGGGTCAGCTGGAGAAAAGTTTGTAACAACTGAAGTTGAGGAGGCTTGACTGATAGCTGCAACTTAGTGAAGTCAAAGGCAAGGTAGGAAGCCGGGAGAGGAATGAAGACGTGAGAGACAAGGAGGGACGTACGTGTGGGCAGTGCTGAGAGCCCGGCTGGCTCTCAGATAGTGTGACAGTGTCAAGAGCGTGAGGCGTCTACAATGAAGCCCAGAAGAGTCACACGGGGCCTTGGGTTATGGAAAGAAGAGTACAGTCCTGTTCTGCATGGCCAGACTCCTGGAGAAAAGAGGACCTGCTTTCTATGCCACACACTCACAAAGAGACCGACACACAGGAACAAGTTCAAAGGATGGTAACCAGAAAGCAGAAGGTGTGAAAATCCCAGAGGTGATCACTCTGCGGCTGGACTGAGACCAGGTGGACACCCAGCCTAACGAGACCATGGAGATGCACGTTGTCTGCCTGGCAACAAAGCAGCACCTATTCACTCTCCCTTGAACACACAGTGGGGCTTTACTTACCCTAGAGAAAGCCAGGAGGATCTGGAGATAGACAGCAGGGAGGCATTAGTGAATCTTACTTCCATGGGTAAAAGTGGAGGACAGAGGCCACTCCGACTTCCAAATAAAATCTCTGAGGTCAGGGATAACCAATCAGGGACCACTGATCAAAAAACTTATTACTTATTTCCACAAAGAGGATTCATTCCCCACTCCACCCCCAATATCCTGACTCCTGACTCTCGAGGTATCATCCAATCAGTTACCAGTCCAGCAAATCCCACTTCCTTGGTCTCTCAAATCCACCCACCCCTCTCCATCCCCATAGCCGCTGCCTTGGTTCTGGCCTCCCTCCTCTGTCACCTGGACCATGGCAAAAGTGCCGGACTGGTCTCCCTGTGGGTCCTTCCCCACCCAGTGTAATCAGCACATCACTGCCTGGGTAATTTGAAACAGATGAGACCATGTCACACCCCTGTGTAAAATTCCACAGGACTCCACTCTTCACAGCCACATTTTCAAATAAAGCTTCTTAACATAGCAATAGTAACTGCTACAGCTTACTGTTTACTATCTACTAGTGCCACGTGAGTAACACATCATCTCACTTGCTTCTCACAGCAACCCTAGGAGGTAGGTTAATGTTTGCCCTTATTTTGTTTTTTATTTTTTGTTGCTGTTGTTTCGTTTTGGGGTTTTGTTTTGTTGTGTTTTGTTTTTTGCAACACCACACGGCTTGTGAGATCTGTTTCCTGACCAGGGATTGAACCCGGGCCACGGCAGTGAAAGCTCATAATCCTAACCGCTACGCCACCAGGAAACTCCCTGCTTGTCCTTTTTATAGTTGAGGAAACTGAAGCTAAGAAAGGAAGTGACTTGCCCAAGGTCACGAAACTAGCTCAGTGGCAAAGCCAGAAATGGCATACAAGTATCACAGCTTCCAAAGCCTGTGTTCCTCACATGCTATCGCCCACAAGATCCTTCATGATCTGGCTTTCCAGAATCACCTCTTTTACAGCTGGACACTCCAACTTGGGTGAACTACTTGCAGGTCATTCATTGTATAGGCTTCTGTTTATGCCACTCCCAATGTCTGCGATATGGTCCCAGCTCCCAGCCCTCTTCGCCTGACTAAACCTGCTCATCCTGTAGGACTTGGATAAAGCAACACCTCCTCACAGAAGCCTACTGATGCCTCGGCCTGACTTACAAGCACCCTAAGTCCTCCTCCAGCAAACTTCCACAATAGCTTCATTCTATAGTGCTGCTGTTCTATCTCCTTGACTTAAAAAAAAAAAAAATTAACTCCTTGAAGACAGGGATGTGTACCTTGCTTACTTTGGTATTCCCAGCTTGCAGAGCAGAGCCAGGCAAACAGCAGAAGCTCAATTAGTGTTTACGCTTATTCTCTATTATGAGAAGCTGGCTGGGGACAGAAAAACAATCCTGTGGTTGAATGAGAGCCCTGTATTCAACTCCTTAAAGGCTTTCAAAATCATGTCACATAAGCAGAGAGGAGTTGGCCAGAAAAGACGCGCCAGTCACACAGCAAAACCGGCAAAGCCAGGAGGAGAGCCCAGGCGGCCTGTCTCCCGCGTTCCAACACTGGAGATTCGGAGCACTTGCTGCCAGGGGACAGGCGGAATTCGTTCATCAGCAGGAGCTTCCTAGTCAGAAGACCCCGCGCTGAACCAGTCTGAGGGGACGTGACCGGAGACAGAAGGCGAGAGCCGGAGTCAGTGACTCCCTCGAGGAGGGAGGACCAGGATCCTCAGACCCGCCATGACCCTCGCCCTCACCGCCGAGCTCGCCCCTTCTCCCCAGGGCTCCAAAACCGACCGCGCAGGACCCCACTCCTCCCTCACCAACGCGGCTCACTTACCGCCACCCAACTTCCGGCAACCACGGCGCTGTCCGCCGCGCGCGCCCTGATGACGCAATGTGGCCCCGCCCCCTCCAGCCGAGCCCGGGGGGGGTGTGTTGTGGAGGAAGTGCGCACATGCGCACCCGGAGCCACGAGCCAGCAGGGTAAAGGAGCCCCTAGCACCCAGCTGAGTGGGAGGAACTTGAGCCGTGGGGAAGGCGGGGCCTCAGGAGGTGGGCCAGGACCCCTTGTGAGCGCTGCTGGAGAGACTTTCTCCTATCACATGTGGGAATGTGTATATGCCCCTCAGGATGTTAAAAAAGTGCTCCTCCTTCTCTCTAGTGATTTCAGAGGATGACAGGAATTATCATTTCCGTTTTCCAGGAGAGGCAGCATCAAATGTATCACAGGAACCGTTAGGGAGGCAGGTGTGGAGAGACGGGCCTTTTTAATACGTAAAGGCCAGATGAAAGTCCACAGTGACCAACCTGCTCTTTCTAAACCAGGTATTATTCTCAAACCCCACCCCGCCCACTCTCAGTGGGATAAAGGTATTCATTCTAAATGCTTTACTGAGCCAAGTGCCAAGCATTGGACAGGTGTGGAAGAGACAATAGTGGGTATAAACTTAATCTGACACGTAAGGCCGTGACTCTGATATAACTCTATTCACTACTATTTATTGACTATCCTATTTTCATGGTTTCCCATCTTTAGTCGTCACAAAGGTCCTACAAGGTAAAGGTTATATTATCCCCATTTTACACATGAAAGAACAGAGGCTAGGAGAAGTTGTGGCTTGTTGAAGGTTTAAGAGCTTTTGGCCTAGGATTCTAACGGAAGCCTGTTCGCTAAATAAGAAAACAAATCCAGACTTATTAAGGAGAACTTTATTCAGAAGGATTACTGCAAAGGGTGGGGGAGGGGAAGGGGCAAGACTATAGCTATGGGGAGACCACTCCAGCCGAAAGCTCTGCAGGTGTCTCAAGGGTTATGCAAAAGAGTTCTTCCTTCTCAGGAAGACTGAAGAAAGCTAGAGAGAACTGGATGTGGAAAGTGGGGAGAAAGAGTGGCTTGCTGGATCCGATAGTAGTAAATCGGAGAATGTTTTACCTTGAGGCCAGTTATATGCTGGCTCAGGCTGAGGGTGGGTCAAAGGGAGCCTGGGGAAATGAGAGAAGTTTAAACTTTGGTTGATCAGCATTTTGTTCTGACTGATCAGTGGAGACCAGTAGTTCAGCAAATCATTTATAAGGTAAAGAACGGGAATTCAGAAGGACTGTGTCTAGCCTTGCCACAGGTAAACAACGGAAGCATCTGCAAATCTTACGTTGGTCCTAAGGGAATGGATGTCTCTTTGCAGTAAACCATTTCCAGAGCACAAAAGAGTGGGGGGATTTCTTCACCATCACTGTTTCTCAAGAGTGCAGGGCTCAGGTAGAATTCAACTTTGTCAACTCTTTCCATTTTATCAGGCTCCTCTCCTGCCACTGCCCCCTCAGACCGCATGCTTGGGTCACACTAAACTAATTCTGGTGTTTAAAGCACACTCTACTCACTCTGCTCTTTTACATCTCCATCCCTGCAGTATCCTCACTCTTCCTCTTACTCTTCAAAACACAGTTTTGAAATGTGGGTGAATCTTAGACAAAATGTTGAAGGAAAAAGAATCCATACAATATGATTCCACATATGGAAATTCTAGAATCAGCAAAACTAATCTATAGTGAAACAAGTCAGATCAGTGGTTGCCTAGGGTATAAAGGGGAGCAGTGTCTGCAAAGTGCCATGAGAAACTTTCTGAGGTGACAGAAATGTTCTATATCTTGATTGAGATCAGGATGACATGGGTGTTCACATTTCTGAAAACTCATTGAACGGTACATTTAAACTGGGTGCATTTTACTGTATATATTGAATGTAATAAACTTGGTCCAAAAAAAAACCAGTGGGGATGTCACCTCCTAGGTGAAGGCATGCCTGACATCCACCTACCGCTGTGTTTCACTTGATTAAGCACCTGTGAGGCTGAGCTGAAGTTAGTTCTTTATAAGGTTTCCTCTGCTGGACTTCGAGATCCTTGTAATGAATACATTTTTTGCAGTTTCCACCCAGCTCACAATGATTCCTGCTTCTCCGGGAACTGTTGGTCCTCCAGCCATGTTTGCACCACATGTGCCAACTGGCCCCCACCTCCCTTTACAGTTGATTGCATCAGAGGTGGATATAAGATGATTCTTCACCCTCAGCTTTGGACTTTTGAACTGATACTCACAGTGAGTAGGAACAGGAATAATTCACATAGGTCAACGGCAGCAGTCTAGCAGGAACTTCCTTGGATTCTGGTTGTTGAGGTTCCTGCGGCTGCCTTGGCTCAAGCCTTTCAGAGGTGAGGTCATCCGAAGTGTTACTGGATTCAGTTAAGAATACGCCAATGCAGGGGACATGGGTTCGAGCCTTGGTCTGGGAAGATCCCACATGCTGCAGAGCAACTAAGCCTGTGCGCCACAACTACTGAGCCTGCACTCTAGAGCCCGCGAGCCACAGCTACTGAGCGCTCATGCCACAACTACTGAGCCCGCGCTCCTAGAGCCCATGCTCCACAACAAGGGAAGCCACTGCCATGAGAAGCCCGTGCACCACAACGAAGAGTAGCTCCCGCTCAGCGCAACTAGAGGAAGCCCATGCACAGCAACGAAGACCCAACGCAGCCAAAAGTAAATAAATAAATTTAAAAACCAGAAAAGACATATTCACCCAAGTGTGCACTGCACCACCAGTTAAGAAAAAAATAAGTGTTACTGGATTCCACAAAACACCCCAGTAGCCATTCACAAAGCTGGTTTCTGTCGCTTGTAACCCTGCAGTAGGTCCATGAGGTGGAAGCCATGTCTGTATGTCCTCCACTGTCTCCTATGGCCTGGCCCCAAGGACTGGCCCAAGAAGTGCTCAAAAGTGTGTGTTAAATTATTAGATGAGGGCTTCCCTGGTGGCGCAGTGGTTGAGAATCTGTCTGTTAATGCAGGGGACACGGGTTTGAGCCCTGGTCTGGGAGGATCCCACATGCCGTGGAGCAACTAGGCCCGTGTGCCACAACTACTGAGCCTGTGCGTCTGGAGCCTGTGCTCCGCAACAAGAGAGGCCGCGATAGTGAGAGGCCCACGTACCGCGATGAAGAGTGGCTCCCGCTTGCCACAACTAGAGAAAGCCCTTGCACAGAAACGAAGACCGAACACAGCAAAAATAAATAAATTAATTAATAAACTCCTACCCCCAACATCTTCTTAAAAAAAAAAATTATTAGATGAGGTCTGGGCATCCAAAGTAGATGGTCACTTAGGTCACAAATGTGGCCTCCATGTTAGCAGGGAATTAGGGTGAGGCTCAGAGCAGAAGATCTGTTCTTGCTGCCCAGCATGGGGGAGACAGACCACTGGGGCACCAAGATGATAGAGCATCAAAAAAGATGCAAGACCAGGAACCATAAAAAGGCAGAGAATGTTCTCAGACACAGTAGGGCAACAAGGCCCATGACACTTATTCAAGACCACAGAGATCCAGGTCAATGTACCTTCATCACTTGTCCTGCAGCTCAGCTGAGGACCCCTACCCCAATGGGAACCACTGCACAACCTAGACTTTGAAAGCCCAAGAAATTGTGGCATGATATGCTGGCAAATTAGATCTTAACAGCATTGTTTCTTTACGGCACTTAGAATGCGTCACAGCCAGGAGAGCCCAGCATCCTCTTCGCCCTGCTGTTAAGACTTGAATCTACCTTTTAGAAGACCCATCTTCAAAAGAGAGACAAGCGATTTTCTGCCAGCCAAGTAACCAAATGACCAATTTATCAAATGGCTAATCTGCAGACTCATGGATTTTCTAAATGGACATTTTGCTAATGTAAGCAGACAGGGTAGGGGGTCCCCAGAGAAAGAGAACTAGGCCTGGCTTCCTTTTTTTTTTTTTTTTTTTTTTTTTGTGGTACGTGGGCCTGTCACTGTTGTGGCCTCTCCCGTTGCGGAGCACAGGCTCCGGACGCGCAGGCTCAGCGGCCATGGCTCACGGGCCCAGCCGCTCCACGGCATGTGGGATTTTCCCGGACCGGGGCACGAATCTGTGTCCCCTGCATCGGCAGGCAGACTCTCAACCACTGCGCCACCAGGGAAGCCCAGGCCTGGCTTTCTTGACATAAGAGAAGCCATTTTTGGCCTAAGCCATTTTGTGATCTAAGCCTGGCCACAATGCTTATCTTTGAACAGGTCTCTGTAATTAATGGTCTTAAAGGAGCAACAACAACAACAAAAAAAATGCAGGAACAAACAACTTGTTGTTGCAAGAGAAGCAACAACAGCAAAAATAACACATCATTTGTAAAGACTCCCACTTCTGTTCCAATGGTGAAGACTAGCCTGAAGCACTTTCTTGAGCTGTTTTGCAGAATTTAATTCGCCCCCACCCTCAGGTGCTCAACCACCAGATCAACTGGAACCTAACGGCTGATGATGTGGACCTTTTAGGAACCTTGTGACTTCATTCAACGCCCATGCTCCTTCATGAAAATACATGTACCCCTAGCTTAAAACTTCCCCAATTTTGCTGTTGGGGAGACACTGCTTTGGGAAAGATCTCCAGGGTTCTCCTTACTTGCTGCAAGGAATAAATACTTCCTTCTCCCGCTCTTGGGCTTGGTTGTGTCTTTCGGATCGATATGCACCAAGAGGCAAACCCAGTTTTTCGCGAAACACTAACTTACCAACGTCTAAGGCTTATGGCGATTTCTACTGCATGGAATGGCTTTGCAAACTTTTATAGATTTATATGATGTTGTAGTTGATGGTTTTCATGTTGCCTTCAGAGAGGCATTTGAAAGAATTTTCTCTTTACCAAAAATTAAGGATGGCTTTATTTTTCCTTTGACTATACTTAACTTATGAACACATTAATGAAGAATATATTCTTGAATGTAGATTTTTCTTGAGTGTATTAATATCATGCCACTCGGTTTATGCTCTTTCTGTCTCCTGCTTTTCACTTCTCCTTCTGTCTCCTTTCCCATTCCTCCGTTTCTCACTTTGTCTTCCCCTAAATGTCTCCATCTCTCTGCCCCTTAATCTCTCCCCATCTCTGTCCCTCTACACTTCATTTCCCCCTTCCTCCCTCTTCTGTTCCTTGGTGTCCCCCATCTCTTCCCCTAGACCCCTGCTCTCTGACCCCCTCCACCCCATAACAGGGAAGAACCTTTGTATTCTATTACAAATTAATCACTAAAGGGATGTTGCCTATAGGCTTAAATTATACACAATGGCCCATCTCTGGGAACCCTGCCTCCCAGGTAATGAGCGTTGAGTGAAAATACTTTTGTTTAGCTCACAGGAAGCATCCTGGTCAGGCCCACCTGCGAATGGCTGCAGGAGGAAGAAATGAACACACGCCCTCTGGAATCTGGCCGGAACGAGGACTTTATCCCCTCTGCTTTTAGTATAAAATAAGCCAGAATTCTAACTCGGGAAGATGGCTCTTTGGGACACTAGTCCCCCTTCTTTCTGGTCCGCTGGCTTCCCAGATGAAGTCACCATTCCCAGCTCCCACAGCTCGTCTCTGGATTTACTGGCCTCTCACGCAGGAGCCATAGGAGCTCGGACTCGGTAACAGCCCTGCCTCCCCTAGTTTCCTCTGATTTCTACCCCTTGTTTTCTACCCCTCTGTCACCTGGAGTCTATTCACCTCTATTTCTCCCCTCTCTGCAACTCGGTCTCTCCCTGCAACAGCAGTGATCTGGGGACAAAGCATATTGAACCTTCTTCAATATGTGGCTGTGAAGAAAAACAAAAATCTGTTACTCTAACTTCATAACAATTGCAGAAAACTTCTCTTAAAAACCTCACCCAAGATGCATTGTGGTAAACCTTGTAAATAGTTAAAAAGAAGCCAACATTTGGTCAATTTGACAAATTGGTCAGTGGAGGAATTGGCTTTAAGCTCACCAGCTTTAAGGCCATAAAAAGAAACCCAAAGGGGCTTCTGACTCTGCAAGTTTTAATCTAAAATCAAGGTCTCTGACAGCCTTTTCCAAGAAGGTATTTACTTTCATAGTTTGGGCAGAGAGCCTGGTTTCAACTGGATTTTGTGTAAGCCATCAGCCACTGATTCTTTCCTGAGTGGGCTAGGGCTGAGTGACGTCTGCACCATAGTCCCTTGCCTTTCATGAATTTAAGAATTAATTCAAGCATACAGACAGGCGTAGGACGAGCAGGCTGATACCGTGGAGAGGAAGCCCATTCCACAATCAGATCTTGGACCTGGTCCTTACGAATCCCTCTGTGCTTTGGTTTGCCTACTTGTAAAAACACAGAACTCTGCCCCACGAGGTGCTGTAGAGATTAGATTACAGTGGTAAAGCACAGAAGGATACGCTCAGCATATTTTGAAACTCCTTGAGTCCCACTGGGTACCATCCACTCTGCAAGCACCGTGAACACTGTACACACTAATCCACGGACCTTGTTTATTATGCTCCGGCAATTTATAGTGACCATGCTTTGTTCTTGTCAGATTCAAATCCAAGTCTCCTTGACCCAAAGTCAGGGCTCATAACCACTCCTCTTCACTAGTCGCCTCATCTGCTCATCAACATCAATAGCAGGCACTTAGCCATTAGTCTGCGTGGGGTAGTCCTGAAAAAGACTTCAAAGTGCTCCTTGGTCCTGAGGGGTCCTGGGAAGCAACTCTTCCCGGTTTCTGACCTGGAAACAGACCATCTGCAGGATAACCTAAACCAGGATAAAAGTCTCCTTAACTCCCCCAGTTTTGAGGGAGAAGAACTTTGGGAGATGCAAAGTAGAGAGTGAAGCTCGTTATAAAAAGTCAGTCCTTTTCTAAAGATGTTTACAAATGTGAATGTATATGTCCTTACAAAACCAAAGAGAAACCTTATCAGATCTTATAACATTTGACATTACATTTCAATGCATCTTCTCAGTCCAAGAGACTCAGAAAGGTAGTATTAAATCAATCAAACTGGTAACAGTATAGTTTCAAAGATCATATTTTAGGTAGGTAAAAAATCTCTCATTTTAACAGATCATGCAAACAGGAACATAAGACATAAATTACCAGCTTGCACAGGCACTCCCACTAGCTACATATATTACAGTTTAGCATTGAGTTTTAAAATATAAAACACAACCAGATTGCAACATAAACACCAAGTAAATCTGCGTGTTCCCATGCCTTTGCTAGTTTTGACTTGAGAGGTGTGCCTATAAAGGAACACGATGACTTTTCTTGGACCAACAGCAAAACTCACAGATGAAAACGCACACTGTCCCTTCAAAAGTATCACCTCTGTGGCCACAAACATCTTCTATGTCAGCTCTTCCTGCTCTCAATATACCCTTTTCTCGTTTGTTTGTTTGCGGTATGCGGGCCTCTCACTGTTGTGGCCTCTCCCGTTGCGGAGCACAGGCTCCGGACGCGCAGGCTCAGCGGCCATGGCTCACGGGCCCAGCCGCCCCGCGGCATGTGGGATCTTCCCAGGACCGGGGCACGAACCCGTGTCCCCTGCATCGGCAGGTGGACTCTCAACCACTGCGCCACCAGGGAAGCACCCCCCTTTTTATAAAAAATAAATTTACTTATTTATTTATTTTTGGCTGTGTTGGGTCCTCATTGCTGCACGCAGGCTTTCTCTAGTTGCAGTGAGCGGGGCCTACTCTTCGTTGCAGTGCGCGGACTTCTCATTACAGTGGCTTCTCTCGTTGCAGAGCACAGGCTCTAGGCGTGCAGGCTTCAGTAGTTGTGGCGCACAGGCTTAGTTGCTCCGCAGCATGTGGGATCTTCCCTGATCAGGGCTCGAACCCATGTCCCCTGTGTTGGCAGGCGGATTCTTAACCACTGTGCCACCAGGGAAGCCCTCAATATACTCTTGAGAATTGCCACCACTCTCAGGAATTGCGTGTGTGTGTGTGTGTGTGTGTGTGTGTGTGTGTGTGTGTGTGTGTGTGTGTGTGTGTGTGTGTGTGTGTGTGTGTGTGTGTGTGTGTGTGTGTATGTGCGCGTGCTGAATAGAACAAATTTTTGCCTTTAGTAGAAAATGTGTTACGATGAGCTGAAACCACAGGATGTTCACTCTAGCTCTCCTATAACTAGCTGTGTGATCTCAGCCACCTTATTTCATCTTGCTGCACTTCAATCTGCTTCTCTAGCAATACCACCCTCCCGTTGTGGGGTGTCATGGGGCTTAAATGACATCAACCTGGCACAGCCCTCAAGAAATATGGCTTTCTTCTCCCCACACTCCCCTTTTTGGTTTTTAATGAACAACCATTTAAAAAATATTCTTTTGTCTTTGAGGGCAGCATTTAGCCTTTTTTTTATAGCAAAAAAGGAGTTTGGGTTTGAAAATGATGGAAGTGCAGACTGCACGATTTCCTGTCAACTCTAAGATGTGCATGAGTGAGAAATAACGAGGCAGAATCCCCAAGGTGGTTCAAACGCTGCGTCTGGAGAAGGCTGTAAAAGAGGCTCAGAGGAGAGGTGTTCTGAGAAGTAGCAGTCACAGGGGAATAGCTGTCCTGCCTCTCAAGGTGACCCCTGGCAGCGGACAGCATCTGTCTGTGTGTATCAATATACGGTCTCTGCACAGTCGTATAGCTCCATTCCAGGAAGGCTCCAGAGTTCTGCCTACTTCTCTACTGGAAACTCTACCCACCTGTCCCTTCGGTTGCCCATTAATTCGAGTCTGAAAGCTTGAATTACAATGTGAGTCTGAGGCGCCCACATTTCCCGAGGAGCAGGAGAGCCCAACCAGATCGGATTCTCTTGGAAGTATTCTGCTCTCAGGGTACAGTCTCTCTGCTGACCACCGCCATCTGCTCTTCTTCCAACGGTGCCTATGATCTTTCCAAACTACCCAGCCCCTAAGGCTGTTCTTTTGGCTCCAGAAAGCCCAGGTGTCTGGCAATGCACAGGCTTCCTCCTCTATTTCCTTCAGGGACATCGTAAGCATCACTTAGTTGCATGCCCTTGTAGCCTCCCTTAGGAGCGAATGTGCAGAATTTTCTTGAACGTCTTCTTGAAGTTCTCGTTGCACAAGGGGTAGATGAGGGGGTTCAACGTGGAGTTGATGTAGCCCAGCCAGATGGTGAACATGTGCACATGTTGGTTACAGCAGCTCTCGCAGAAGGCAATGACCATGAAGAAGATGAAGTAAGGAATCCAGCAAACGATGAAGGCCACCATGATAAAACCCAATTGTTTGGCGGCCTTGCGTTCTCGGTTCACGTGCAACACAGACACGTACTGTCTTGAATGTGAGCAAAGCCTCTTCCAGGTGAACTTGATATAATCCAGGCCTGTGCTAGACTCACTGTTCGATTTGGCTTCCCCTCGTGCCAACTCTGGGGCGGTGTCTGAGTCTGTCCGGGAGAAGGACTGGCTGTCACCTAGGATCTGATCCTCTAGTATCTCCTTGGCCCCATGCGTGTTGAGGCCCTGCTCGCCCATCTCGAGCTGGCTCTGGCTCTGGCTGATGGCTCCGTACTCCCGGCCACTCCCGTCTGCCTCCATCTGCGTCTGCACAATGTTAAGTGGGGAGCAATGGAATTTGTCCAGTCCTCCATCCTTCTCCTGGCTGAAGACACCTGGAGACTTTATCTCCTTTGGGTCTTGGGATGCTGACTTCAAGACAGGTCCACCACCGGCATCTTTCGGCTTCCTTTTCAGAACTTCCCCGGGAGACTCCTTCCCTGGTTTCTTAGCGCCCACCCTGAGGTCCTCTGGCTTCAGCTTGTCTTCAGAGAAGGACGGGAGGGATCCGTTGATGAGCTCCCGCTGCTGACGGTGCTGCTGTACAGCCTTGTAGATCTTAGCGTAGAACCAGAGCATGAGCGAGGTGGGCAGGTAGAAGTTGATGATGGCAGTCATGACCTTGAACCAGGTGACATTGTAGAAGTCCGTCTCGCACTTGTCCTCCCGGTGCCCTGAGGTCTTCGACATGAAGCGCTGCCAGCCCAGAATGGGAATAACCCACAGGAAAGAGAGAAACCAGGCTGCCAAGATGGTGGCCGACGCTCGGGTCTTGGTGCGATACCTCAGGTATCTGAGGGGCTGCTGCACAGAGCGGTAGCGATCAACGCACAAGATGAAGATGCTGAAAATGGACGCTGTGCTGGCCACATAGTCCATGGAAAGCCAAAAGAGGCAGAGAGGGCGTCCCAGGGACCACCTGGACATGAGGAGGTAGAGGATGTTCACGGGCATGACGACGGCCCCCACAATCAGATCGGCCACCGACAGGCTGACAATGTACAGGTTCCCCACCGTGTGTAGCTTCCGCTCGCTGTGCACAGCATACAGGACCAGCAGGTTGAGTCCCACTGTGACCAAGGAGATGGCGCTCAGGACCACCACCAGGGGCATCATTTGGGGGTTGGGCGTGGTGGTCTTGTTCCCCTCACACATCTTGTCTTCCAAGACGCTGGAGGAATTGGGAAGGGTCATTGGCACAAGAGTAGCCTCCAGCTATGGCTCACTCCCTGGGAGGAAAGACACAAGGATTCAGGTCAGAGCCCCGGTGATCAGCAGAGTCACTCAGTGCTATCACAGTGATCAAGCTAGGGTTGTATACTGTCGGGGCTGATAGACTGCTGGTTACCTACAGCCTATATCCCCTGCTTCTTTAGCCATTCCTTCCTCCCTTCCTTCACCTGATGACTATTTACTGCATTCCTGGGCATTGTTCTAGGTACTGGGAATAGAGCAGTGAACAAAACAAAAACCTCTGTCCTCAAGGAGCTCACATTCTAGTGAGGGGAGGGGTGAGCAAAAACAAGGGGCGGTTTGTACAAGTCCCATGTTGCACATGTCCTGGGAGATGGGCTGCATCATGACTGGTCTCAGCTGCATATGCCCCCTCGTTCCTCTTTGCCAGTGGCTGGTCTAGGAGTGGGTTTGAAACACAACTCCTAGAAGCCAAGGAAGTAGATGGGGAAGTCTCATGGCAGAGATGCGGTTCTGGAAAGTTCTTCCTCACTGACAAATGAGCAAAACAAGTAAAAGGGTGTTTCCCACTTGCCCTCTTCTTTGTGACAGGAAGTGATGCACGGGGCTATGACAGTCATCTTGGGGCCATCAGGGAAGCAGCACTGAGACGCCAGCCCAGAGACCTGTTATTACTGAGCTGCTGAACTGACCCTGGAATCATCTTCCTTAAGGCTGGTTATTATCGGAAATAATTAAATATCTTTTTTGCTTAAGTCACTGTTGTGGGAGTTTTTACTTGCATCTAAAAGCACTCCTAACCAATACAGAAGAGGCTACCAGGACACACAAAGCATGAAATAAATCTAGAAAGTCTCCTTAGATGAATGGTTCTCAAACGGGAAGAGGCTTATGTTATTTGAAAAAGCATATTCATTATTTTATATTTGAAATCTCTTTTCATTACATAAAATATGCAAAGTCATATGTAACAAAACCTTTGCTAGTAGGACTATACTGAAAATAGACTGGATCCTGCTATAGGTGACCCTCAATTGGGGAGGGAGGTCGAAGTAGGTATTAAAACCTCCACGAGGCATTGTTAGATTTTTATATTAATCAAAAAGTGGTATGAGTTTAAAGAAAACTGAGAAATACTCTAGCAAAAACATTATTTTTACATTAGGACAAAGCCAGATAAATTCTTGAGTAGAAGGCCAAATTCTTATGATTTTTTAAAGATAAAAAGCAAGACCCCAGGGCTTCCCTGGTGGCGCAGTGGTTGAGAGTCCGCCTGCCGATGCAGGGGACATGGGTTCGTGCCCCGGTCCGGGAAGATCCCACATGCCGTGGAGTGGTGGGGCCCGTGAGCCATGGCCGCTGAGCCTGCGCGTCCGGAGCCTGTGCTCCGCAACGGGAGAGGCCACACTGGTGAGACGCCCGCGTACCGCAAAAAAAAAAAAAAAAAAGGCAAGACCCCAAATAAGCAAATGGACCTAATTAAACTTAAAAGCGTTTGCACAGTAAAGGGAACCATCAACAAAATGAAAAGACAACCTACTGAATGGGAGAAAATATTTGCAAATGATATGACTGATAAGGGGTTAATATCCAATATATATAATTAGCTCATACAACTCAACATCAAAAAACCAAAGAGGGCTTCCCTGGTGGCTCAGTGGTTAAGAATCCACCTGCCAATGCAGGGGACACGGGTTCAAGCCCAGGTCCAGGAAGATCCCACATGCCACGGAGCAACTAAGCCTGTGCGCCACAACTACCGAGCCTGCGCTCTAGAGCCCGTGAGCCACAACTACTGAGCCTGTGCGGCACAACTACTGAGCCCGCACGCCTAGAGCCCATGCTCTGCAACAAGAGAAGCCACCGCAATGAGAAGCCCGTGCACCGCACCGAAGAGTATCCCCTGCTCGCCACAGCTAGAGAAAGCCTGTGTGCAGCAACGAAGACCCAAGGCAGTCAAAAATAAATAAATAAATTTTAAAAACGAAGAATCTGATTAAAAAATGGGTGGAAGACCTGAATAGACATTTCCAAAGAGGACATGTAGCTGGCCAACAAACACATCAAAAGATGCTCAACATCACTAATCATCAGGGAAATGCAAGTCAAAACCACAATGAGAGATCACTTCACACCTATCAGAATGGTTACCATCAAAAAAAAACCCCCACAAATAACAAATGTTGGTGAGGATGTGGAGAAACGGGAACCCTTGTACACTGTTGGTGGGAATGTAAATTGGTGCAACCATTATGGAGAACAGTACGGAGGTTCCTTAAAAAACTAAAAATAGAACTACCATACGACCCAGCAATTCCACACCTGGGTATGTATCTGAAAAAGACAAAAACACTGACTCAAAAAGAAAAATGTACCCCAATGTTCACAGCAGCATTATTTACAATTGCCAAGATATGGAAGCAACCTAAGTGTCCATCAACAGATGAATGGATAAAGAAGATTGTGGCATGTATATATATATATATATATAAAATGGAATATTACTCAGCCATATAAAAGAATGAAATTTTGCCATTTGCAACAACATGGATGGACTTAGAGGGCATCACGCTTAGTGAAGTAAGTCAGACAGAGAAAGACAAATACTGTATGATATCACTTATATGTGGAATCTAGAAAACAAAACAAACTAGTGAATATAATTTTAAAAATGAAGATTCACGGATAGAGAGAACTAGTGGTTACCAGTGAGGAGGGGGAAGGGGGAAGAGACAAAATAGGGGTAGGGGATTAAGAGGTACAAACTACTGTGTATAAAATAAATAAGCTACAAGGATATATTGTACAACACAGGGAATATAGCCAATATTTTATAATAACTATAAATAACCTATAAAAATATTGAATCACTATGTTGTATGCCTGTGACTTTTACCCATAACAAATATAATATACTTCAACTAAAAAAGAAAAAAAGCAAGACCCCAAGGCATTTGATCCTTGTGGAAGGAACCCTTTGAGTTACTTTGTTGGAAAAGCACCACATGGATAGCACGGATTTTGCTCCAGCTCCATCACTAATTTTCTGAGTGATCTCTCAGCCTGCATCTTCTCCTGTGGCATACGTGAGAGGCGGGGAGGTGATGGCTAAGACTTCCAGGTCTCCGTTTCAGAGGCTCGCGTTAGGTGTTCTTCCAAGCTCTGCACGGGCACAGCCAGGGTAGCCGTCCGACTCCTCCTAGTGTGCCTCCTCGGACTGCTTCAGCAGCATCACCTTCTCTTCCTGTGACACGATCCTACCCTCTGCTCCCATCGCTTCCTGCTGTCAGCCTCAGGGGTCCCACCCACTCACCCGACTCCACCCCAGCCATTACCTCTGTCAGGACAACCCCTGAATCTGTAGCTTCAGCCTGTACCTTTCTCCACTCCTAAAGCCAACACCCAATACCTTACAGCTTCCCCTTCAGCCCTGCCCAAGTCCAATTGCTTGGAACTGTCCACAGTCACCTCGGGAAGGAGGAAAGAAGGCTAGGGCCGTATGGTCTCAGGGATTTTTATTTTTTATTTTGGTTGCGAGGAAGCAGGAAGCACTTCCCGAAAATGCTCCCAGCTCGTCATTCCCCAGGTAGCTCTCACCTCCCACTTCCACAGGAGTGTCTGATTTCTGTCTTTCCTTATCGCCTTGAGGAAATTCCTCTCTTTTCTTATTTCTCTTTTTTCTCTTTGCCTCATACACACAGAGGAAAACAAATAATTTTTTTCATTGTGCATATATACTATTTATCATTCCACAATTCTATTTGACAGAAAATGATTTGTTTTTATATAAAAATCTATGTATTATTTTCCTTTTTGATTAAAAAAAAGTTTTCTTGATTGAACTGAGATCACTGAAATGAAAATTAGTGTGAAATTAATTGTTTAGGGGTGAAGTCTAGTGCTGTCTGCAACTTACTTGAAATTAATCAAAAAGTAAGTTGGATGGATGATTGGTTAGAAAAATGGATAAATGAATAGATATATGATAAAGCAAAAAGAGCAAAATGTTAATTTATGACCTGGGTGGTAGATATATGGGTGTTCACTATACAATGCTTCTAACTTTTCTATATCATTGATACTTTTCATAATAAAATGTGGGAGAATATATAATAGATAAACAACAAGGTCCTACTGTATAGCACAGGGAACGATATTCACTATCCTATAATAAACAATAATGGAAAAGAATATGAAAAAGAATATGTATTTATATGTATAACTGGATCACTTTGCCATACACTAGAAACTAACAAAACATTATAAATCAACTATACTTCAATTTAAAAAAAGGTAAAATGGGGCTTCCCTGGTGGCGCAGTGGTTGAGAGTCCGCCTGCCGATGCAGGGGACACGGGTTCGTGCCCCGGTCCGGGAAGATCCCACATGCTGCGGAGCGGCTGGGCCCGTGAGCCATGGCCGCTGAGCCTGCACATCCGGAGCCTGTGCTCCACAGCAGGAGAGGCCACAACGGTGAGAGGCCCGCACAGCGCAAAAAAAAAAAAGAAAAAAAAAATGTAAAATGTTGGAGAAAATTAATACAGCATAAGTTTATCTTCCTCACTTAACTATCACTATAAGCTCCCATTCTTTATCACATTTTCTCCTTCATAGCTTCGGCATGTTATTTTGCATAAAGCTAAAAGCAGGAAAAAGATCAAGAAATATTTGTTAAGTGAATAAATAAGTGAACGAGAGGCAGAGTGCTCTGAAATATCTCAGCTCAGAACTTATTCATTCAACAGATATTTACTGGTGAAAGGTTCCTTTTCAGCTCAGTGATCTGTTTTACGAGCAAGAAAACCCACTTTTGTTCTCTGAAACCACGCAATTCAGAAGAAAGATTCCTAGAAAGGCAAGTGCAGCACCCACGTTGCTAGAGCAGCATGTGGAACTGCTGCTGGGGGCCTGGCGGGTCCCACTGGGAGGGAGGCCAAGAGGGCAGCAGGGGCGGCCACATCTGCATCTCCTGCGTGTCCCACTCAGGACCCGCTGCATAATTTGCGGGGCCCAGTGCAAAATAACAAACTAAAAAATTATTAATCATTTCAAGACGGAGGCAGCAGAACATTGAACCAAGCGCGGGGCCCTCCTGAGTGCAGGACCTGTGTGACTGCCATTCTGATCTCTCTTCTCTCACCCAGACACTGCAAAGGCTCCACTCTGTGACACAGCTAATGTAAGGTGCTTTCCTCTCCCTTGGGGATCTGCATTCCTTGGAACGATCCGTGAACAGTTTTCCCTCTCTAAATGCCAGAGGGATGCCAGGCACTCCAGCAGAGGGTGGAAGGTATCTGAGGACACAGATTCTCATTTCACCCCATGCTGCACAGGATGCCACACTCCCCTTGGGCTGCCCAGAGCCCATCGGGCTCTGAGGTGTCCTCTCTGGGGTCAAGGTCGAGCCTACAGAGAGGATGTGCCCTGGGGAGAGAGAACTGAACCTAAGGAGGTACTTGGGACAGGGCACTTTGAGAAGAAAGAACCAGGGCACCAAGGGGTCCTTCTAGTACCATGTCCCTCAAGGAGCGGGCCCTGGAAGAGAGAGTTCTCAGCCGGCTCTGCCACTCGACGGGTTGTGTGGAGCCTAGGAAAACAGCCAGATCTCCAATTTCCTCACCTGTAAAGTAGGGAAAATTGTAACACCTCCCTCCCGGGGCTGTCGGCAGCCTCAGTTGAGACAATGGGGTGGGAGAGCTCTGCTAAGCCCCCGCGATGACAACTTGGTGACAAGCAGAAATGAATCCTTTCTCTCTAAGAGGCTCACGTACACAAGCAAGCCATCATTTTTGAGTTAAGGCAGTGGCTCCATTCTAAAACCAGGGGACTTCCCTCGTGGTCTAGTGGTTAAGACTCCGAGCTCCCAATACAGGTGGCCCGGGTTCGAGCCCTGGTCAGGGAACTAGATCCTGCATGCCGCAACTAAGAGACTGCACGCTGCAACTAAAGATCCCACATGCTGCAACGAAGATCCTGCGTGCCTCAACTAAGACCCGGTGCAGCCAAAAAGAAAAAAAGACCATGCTTATTCAAAAAAAAAGAAAAAATTAGCTGCAGTGGAATTTTTACTAGAGTGATTACAAGTCTAATCCAATCAGGTCCATGTGCCAGCAAATAAACAAAGGTAGCCAACAGTCCATCCACAGCCTGGAGCGACGCCTGTGGCAGCTAAGATGGTAAGTCAAGCCCTGGGCTTTTCAGATATCGGTTATCAAGTGCCCACCACAAGCCCATAGGGAGGTCTTCTGATGATCCCAAGGTACAGAGGAGGAAACGGTGAGCTCAGGCTCAGAGGGGTGAAGCAACTTACTCAAGGTCACACAGCTAGAAGTGGTTGGTGAAGCCAAGATTCAAAACTAGGTCTAACTCAGAAGTTTCCAACCTTTGTTCTACTGACATTTTGAGCTGGATAATTCTCTGTTGTGAAGGGGTGTCCTGTGCATGCTTGGACGTTTAGCATTATCCCTGGCTTCTACTCAACAGATGCCAGCAGCACCCTCCCCCGATTCCCAGACACGACAACCAAAAATATCTCTAGACATTTCCAGATATCCACTGGGAAGCAAAATGATCCGTAGGTGAGAATCACTGATCTAACTGAAGAATATGCCAAAGAAAACAGCTTTCAGCTCAAAGTAAGGAAGGAGTTTCTAAAAATAGGTGTTATCTAACAGTGCAATGAATTGTCTTGAGAGATACGAAGCAGCCCATCACGGGAGGTATCCAAGAAGAGGTGGCTCTGGCTCCAAATCAGAAATACTCCTGCTTTCTCAGTGGTAATTGTTGGTTTTAGATAAAAGGGGTCGACAGGGGCTTCCCTGGTGGCGCAGTGGTTGGGAGTCCGCCTGCCGATGCAGGGGACAGGAGTTCGTGCCCCGGTCCGGGAGGATCCCACATGCCGCGGAGCGGCTGGGCCTGTAAGCCATGGCCGCTGAGCCTGCGCGTCCGGAGCCTGTGCTCCGCAACGGGAGAGGCCACAACAGTGAGGGGCCCGCGTACCGCAAAAAAAAAAAAAAAAAAAAAAAAGGGGGTCGACGGGCAGGAATTTCTGTTGACAGCCAGGAAGGGGAGGCAAGAGGAACTGGAGGATTTGAAGAGATACTCCCAGGAAACGAGGCTCCCGGTGGCCTCACCCTCTCCACTTTCCTCCTCATTTCAGCAATGCTGGTCCACAGAAGGCTTGGAGCTCATTCGGGTAGCAGAATAGTGCAGCAGTTAAGAAGCCAGGCTTTGTAAATCAGCAAACCTCTGCTCTCATCCTGCTTCTGCACTAATTAGCTGGGCAAGATATTTCACTTCAAGAAGCTTCAGTACTCCTCACCTCTAAAATGGGGATAAACACCTAGTACAGAGCCTGACATATAAGAAGTGCTCATCTAAAAGCGGCTGTTGTGTTTTCCATTTCTTGGTGAGTGACACACCGACCCCACAGCCAGCCCTGCTGAGCTCAGAAGAATCATCCTTGACCTCTCCCTGTTTTTCACTGTGGCAGAAAATGCTAACAGTTTCCCAATATCAGTTCTCTTCTATTTAGAAATAGACTTCTGTTATTTAACTGAAAACATGGCTGCCTGGAATAGAGACTACATTTCCCAGGCTCCTTTGTGGCTGACATGTATGACCATGTGACTAAGTTCCAATGAAATGGAAATGAAAAGGTAGTTTGCAACTTCCAGAAAGCAACCCTAAAGGGAGGATGTGTTCTTTTCTTTGGCTCTTCATCCTTCCAGCTGGCTGGAATGTTGACAGGATGAATAGAGCTTAAGCAGCCATCTTGGGACCATGAGGAAGAGGCTCAAAATGAGGAAGGTGAAGCAGTAATTTGGAAGGAGTTGAGGTCCCTGATGATCATGGAGCTGCCATACCAGCTAGAACCACATCTGGATTAGCTTGGCTTTTCTATCATGCACACCCAAACCGAATCCTAACTGATACACTGCCCCTGACTTCAAGGAATTTGTCAATTAGGATGAGAATAAAGGCAAAAGATAAACAAACAGCATCAGAAAAATTAAATTAAAAATTCTACAATGCAACTGGGACAAGTGTGATAACTAAGGTAAGATCAAAGCAGGTGGCAGGACAGGGGAGGGAGGAACAGCCTCTCCCAAGGTACAGTGGGAATGTCAAGAAGGACATCACAGAATGGGTGATGTGTGACTGGGCTTTGAAGGATGAGTAGAAGTTTGCAGGGAGGAAGAAAAAGGAATGTAAGGGTGAGTAAAAGAAAGAATAAATGTACAGAGCTGAGTTTGAGGAGTTGGGAGGGAATCGCTGGAAGTGACTGGAGCACAGAATGAGGAGTCTGGAGACGCAGGTTGGGGCCTAGGTATAAGGATTCACTTTTACCCTCTATGCCTTTGCCTGTGCTGTTTCCCCTGCCTGGAGCGCCCTCTTGCCTCGAAGCTCTTAGCTGCTCCTCTTTCTGTGTTCCACAACAGTTCTAACACTCCCCTTTACATCAGCTATCTTATCATTCTTTCTTTACTTGGTTCTCTCCAACTACAAGGGGGTACCTCTAGCACAGGGAGTGTGCCCACTGTTTCTGAAGGTCAACATCCAGGGCCATAAAGGGGACACGCCCTACTTGATGGTAGGGGCCACACCTGCCATTCTCCTGTGCTGGCACACGATAGATGCTCAAAAGAAGTTTACTGGATGAGCTCTGAAAAAAAGACGCACATGGACAAAGCACAGCAGAAGACACAGGAAGTAGGACCTAAATGCAGAAGGTGTGGGCATACTTTTCACAGGGATCTTTAAGCCAACAAAAATTTGAGATAAGATTTGTCCTATTGATGAGTATTAATACCTTCCAGCAAACTTTCCTACGTTTTCTCGGAAACCTCTGGAAATTTCTTTCATGTTAATCCAAAACATGAATAAATATCGATGCACAAAAATGCTTACTGCAACATTATTCATGGTAGGAAATAAAAGGAAATAATCTAACATTTGGGAACTACACATATTATGGGATAGCTACAGTCATCGATAATCACATTTATGGGGCACCAGTAATGATATGGGAAAATGATTATGATGAAATTAAATTTACAGCAGACATTGTTTGTACAGGATGATGTCAACACTATTAACAGGCTTAGAGAGAGAGTGAGTCTCTGCTATGTTAACAGTGGTTTCCTCCGGGTAGTAAATGATATTTATCATCTTTGGTATTTTCCAAGATTTCAACAACAAAGACATCTTAGTTTTATAATAGGGAGAATAAGAACTAACTGCACTCCTTTTAGAAAACAAAATAAAATAGATTTATTCCACTGGGAAAAAAATTTTTTAATGTCTTCCACATCCTTAGAACATCTTTTATTTTCTTTAGTAAACAGTGAGAGTTTGGGATTCCTTTCTTGATACATTCTAAACTGCCTCACCCGTCACTCCCCATTCCAACTGCTCTGCCCTCTGCCCCACTTGCATTGGACGGCTATTGTGGTCAAGTAAGCCAGAACATTAAATTCTTTGCTCTAATTCTAAGAAAGAGATGCCATGCACGAGGGGGCCCCGAGGACTGCATATTCTCATCGAGTCTGTCCCGGACATCATTTCCATAAAACACCCAGGTTTATCAGTGCCACTGGCAGTGGTGCAGAGAGCTGAATGCAAACAGCAAAATTCCGCTAGGAGCCCAGTGCTGCGGGAATGTGGCTGACTCGGAATCTAGGGCAATGCTGGGCCCACAGTTTGCTTCTGCGTAAGACTCAAGAGGCAGATGACCTTGTGGGCAGGCAGTGGCCCTGAATATTTTTCAGGGGTGGGTGGAGGTACATATTCAAATGTCTACAGAGTCAGGCAGGAAAAGTTAATAAGAACAGAGGACTGTGTGTGGAGCACGACAGAGAGATGGGGGCTGGGGCAGCCAGGAGAGGATGTGCTTTGTCTAAAGAGGACAGCTGCCACTCAGATGCCACCAACCGCAGCAGGCCCAGATCTCTCTAATTTTAAAATGAAGCCTAAAAACTGAATTTTTGCATGAAATCTTTTAGTTTTTAATGTTGTCAATTAGTCAGTTGTTTCATTTGTTTTCTTGGACACTTAAACACAGGTCAAGCAAAAACACATTTGGGGGATCTGAACCGTGAGCCCTGAACTGGAAGTGTGAATCTAGTTCACAGGGGATCCAGGGTGCTGAATATGAGATAATGACCCTGGAGAGACACCTTTGGGGTATTTGCCCAGCTCATACCAAGCCTCCTCTCTGAGAACCGCCACCCACCTAGGGATGGGCCCTGGCAGCCAAAGTCACATCATGTAAACTCGACACCTAGGCACACGTGACGGGACCAAAAAAAAATTGTCTTCTGATCCCAAATGGGCCAATCAGTCCAATTCTTCCTCCAGAAAATTGGAATCAGAGTTGTGCAGTCAAGAGAGTCTGTTGGTCTCGCGAACCGAAGTGACAGGGAAGTGAGGGCCGAGGCTGCCGCTGGGGGGCAGTGTTGCTCACCTCCAGGCAGAAGGAGAGGAGGTGACAGAAGGCAGCAGACAAATGCAATAATGCACGTGCTGGAATGGCTGATATCTCCGTGCACAAGGATGAACTTAGACCTTTCCCGCACACCATACACAAAGATTAACCCAATACAGACCAAAGTCCTAAATGTAAGAGCCAAACCTCTCAAAAATTTTAGAAGAAAGAAAAGAAAATCTTTATGACCTTGAGTTAGCCAAAGATTTCCTAGACACAACACCAAAGGCGCAACCAATAAAGGAAAAAAATTGCTCAATTGGACTTCATCACAACTAAAAAATTCCCTGAGAAACTGCAAAGCTACAGAATGGGAGAAAATGTTTGTATATCATATATTTGATAGATCATATATCTGACGTATCCAGAGTATATAAAGAACTCTTACGACTCAATAATAAGAAGACAAATAACCCAATGTAAAAATGGGAAAAGGATTTGAATAGATATTTCACCAAAGAAGATATAGGAATGGCTCACAAGCCCATGAAAAGATGTTCAACATCGTTAGTCATTAGGGAAATGCAAATCGAAACCACGATGAGACACCACGGCACACCCACCAGGAGGACTATAATTTCAAAAGACGGACAGTAATAAATACTGACGAGGATGTAGAGAAATTAGAAGCCTCATATACTATTGCTGGGAATGTAAAATGGAACAGCCACTGTGGAAAGTCTGGCAGTTCCTTAACAGTTAAACATGGTTACCAGATGGTTCTGCGATTCCATATCTAGACATATGCCCAAGAGACCTGAAGATATATGTCCATGTATTTGTGTGTGAATATTTCTAGCTCTATTCATAACAGCCAAAAACTGAAAACAACCCAAATGTCTATCAACTGGTGAGTGGATAATCAAAATATGACATATCCATATATTATTTGTCGATAAAAGGAACAAAGTACTAATCCCTGCTATAATACAGATGAACTGCAAAAACATCATGCTAAATGAAAGAATCCAGACACAAAAGGTCACATATTGTAGGATTCCATTTATATGAAATGTCCAGAATAGCAAATCCATAGAGATAAAAAGTGGATTAGTGGTTGCCTAGGGTTTATTATTAGTGGCTGACTGGGGATGGGCATGGAAGGAGTCTTTGGAAGTGTTGACAACGTTCTAAAATTGGATTGCGATGATGACTGTATAACTCTGTGCATTTGCTAAAAATAATTGAATTGTACAATTCACTTAGAATGGGTGAACTTCATGGCATGTAAATTATACCTCAATAAAGTTGCTCAAAAAGAAATTCAGTGGTCCAGGAAAGAAGCTGCCTGGGTTTCCAGATCTGTCGGCTTTAAAAATCTATTTTGGTGCACTACTGTTGCACCCCAAAACACCTACCACAGGATTTTTTTTTAAGGAAATAAAGACTTGTTAGACAAAGAAGGATGAAACTAAAGGTGGGTCCTAAAGAACCACTATAGTTGGGCCACAGTTTTGACTCTGAGTTTCCCAGGAGCCAGAGCAAAGAGGAAAACGGGATCAATTACAAGATTCTAGTGTCATTTAAATGGAAGCAAACTAGTTGCTTAGCAGAAGGACAACTTTAGCTGGTACTAAGTTTTAGACAAAATGTACCTCATGGTTTGTTATAAAGGAAGCAGAGTGAAATGCTACACATAACTTCTTAATCATCAGAAGTGGAAACACAGAAATGATTTAGCTACATCATCCCTTTCTTCGTGTACCTCTATGGTTTTCTCTCCTTGTATAATTTGGTTCAAGAGTTTTGGAAGGTTGGACTTGCTTGATTGTTTGTCTGCCCTTTCCGTCCCCCACCCCTGGTGTGACAGGCTGGGATTTTTTTAATTAGGTAAAGGAAAGGGAAGCTGAAGGTTAATCATCACTAAATGGCCAAGAAAAGAAGTATAAAAAGTCCAGCTCCATTATTTCTTATCCTCTGGCCTAGAAAAGCAATGGAGAAACAGAAAAGTAATATTTCAAAGACTTTCTACATACCTGCACTGGGCTGGGAGGTCTTCCTCATTTAATCCTCACAGTGCTGGTAACCTCATAAGAAAGGAATCATTCTTGCCCCCATTTTAGAGATGTGCAAACAGAGACTTTGGCAGTTTATTGGTTGCCCTGCACTAAGCTCCAAGGGTGACTGAAGAGCAAGTTTCATTTAAAGGCCCAAGTGATACCCACCTGCTAAGACATTTGAATGAGCTGCAGACACCCCCCTCCCCACCCTCACTAACCCTCCTTTTCACTACAGTGAGAAAGAGAGGAAAGTGAATAAATGTTTTAAATAATGATTTCATGGAACTGGAAATATGAACATCCGTGCTGACATTAGTCAAGGATGCAGCAAACACGGTACCAGGCCCAGCACATGCACACGTAACCTTTCAGGACATGAAAAATGTTTTCTTTCTGTTCCAAATCCCTGGAGATTAAGCTGCGAGAAAGGCTTTTCAAAGACCAAAGTTATCCAGACTGTCCTCTTCTTAAGAAAAAAAATTTACGATACTGAAGTAAATAAAAGAGCCAGCAGAAGAGAAAGGAGAGGCAGATGCAGTGTTTACAAGCGAGAGCTCCCAGGTGATCAGGACTTTCTTTAATGTCTCTTCCTCCTTCAATCAGGTGACCGGGTGCCTGGCTGTGCAGGGGCCACCCCAACCCCACACCAGGGCTCTTCAGCGCCACCAGCTGGTCAAGCCCTCCCACTGGTTCGAGGGCCAGACTTGTCAGTGACAGGTATGTACTGGGGCACAGGTGTGTGTGTGAAACAGTCTGGCTGCTGGTTCCATCCTGCCATTCATTCATTCACTCATCCATCCATCCATCTATCTATCCACCCATTCTCCCTTCCTTCCATCCATCCATCCATCCGTCTGCCCAAAAAGTCTTTACATACCAAGGAATCAGGTACAAATGTTATGATAGGTGAAGGATAAACACAATTCCTGTCCGCATGGAGCTTACAGCCTGTACCAGTGGTTCTCAACCTTGGCCTGGAGAGCTTTTAAAACATACCAAGACATCTGCTTCAAGGAAGATGGGGTACAGGTACTTTCCCCTATTCTTCTGCTAAGTACAATTAGAAAACCCTGGACATCATATTTAAAATAAACATACGATGACTCTGAAAAATGGAGAGGCAAAGGCACACTAGTTATTCTTTGGATTTCTTTGGAATCCAGGACCCAAAGAATGACACAGCAATGAGTCCCCTGGGTTTTCATTTGGCCAAATACATCTGAGACTTTGAGCTAAAGAAGTTGGCAACTCAAAACACCAGAGGGCACAAACCAAAAAAAAAAGCCACAGTAAAAGCCTGCTGTGTCTAGACATAAACACAAGAAAGGTGCAGGCCAGGAAAACAGAAAACTTCTAGACAATAACTGCTCTACTGCAGCCAAACACCACAGAAAACACTGGAGCCCTGTTCCCATCTTCTCCAGCAAAGGCTGAGTGGGGAGCCAAGATTTCTCCCCTTGTCAGGCTATGACAAGGTGACCCCCCCCCTCACTGGGGTGGTATCCCTACAATCCCTAGTAGGGACTTTCATTCCCATCAGGTGGAGACAAGCCCTGCATCCACCTCCACAGTGCAAGTGGAGGCACATCAACGCCTCCCAGCCAGGCAGTTATCCCTGGGGGCCTGGTGGGGAGCCAGAACTCCTCCTCGCCCACCCCACTTATCAGTAATGAAGACCCCCTCCCCCTTCAACTGTCACAGAAGCCAAGTGGGGAACCTGGACTTCTATTCCCACCTGGAAGTAATGAGCCAGTGATGACAGAGACGTTCGGATTATCTGACAAATATTTTAAAGTAATCAACATAAAAATACTCAATGTCCAAATGGGAACATGTTTGAAACAAATGAAAAAGTAATAAGTCCCAGCAAAGAAACGGAAGATAAAAAGACGAACCACATGGAAATTTTCGAACTGAAAAATCTAATAACTGAAAAAAAAACAAACCCTCAATGGAAGGGTTCAACATCAGGATGGAGGAAGCTGAGGAAAGAATCAATGAACTAGAAGACAGAACAATAGAAGTTACCCAGTCTGAACATCAGAAGAAAAAGAGACTGAAAAAAACCAAAAACCAAAAACAAAACAAAAAACCCATAGTCCCAGGGACCTGCGGGACAGTAACACAAGAGCTAACATTCCTGTAATCATAGTCTTGGAAGTTGATGAAAAAGAGGGTTGGGGATGAAAAGATACTTGAAGACATAATGGCTGAAAACTTCCTAAATTTGACAAGAGACATAAACCTACAGAATCAAGAAGGTAAATGAACCTCAAACAGGATAACCTCCCAGCCGCCCCCCAAAAAACACCCACACCAAAACACATAATAATTAAACTTCTGAAAATTAAAGACAAAGAAAGAAATCTTGAAAGCTGCCAGTGAAAAAACATCTTACTATAATAAGAATGACAGCAGATTTCTCCTCAGAAAGTATGGAGATGGGCAGGAAGTGACACAATGCTTCTCAGATGCTGAAAGAAAAGAACTGTCAACCCAGAATCTTACACTCAATGAAAATATCCTTAAGGAATAAAGGAAAGTCAACACATTCTCCTATGAAGAACCTGTACAGGACTTTTATGCTGAAAACTACAAAACACTAATGAAAGAAATAAAAGATCTAAATAAATGGAGAGATACACATGTCCACAGCTTAGAAGATTCATAGGAAATAAGTAAGCATAGTAAATAAGTCAGTTCTCCTCAAATTGACATACAGATTTAATGCAATTTCTATCCAGATCTCAGCAAGATGTCTTACAGAGAAGGACAAGAGTATTCTAAAATCTATATGGAAAGGCAAAGGAACTAGAAATAGCTAAAATAATCTTAAACAAGAAAAATAAAATGGAAGAAATCAGTCTGTGTGATTTCAAGCCTTATTATATAGCTACAGTAATCAAGACTGTGGTATCAGTGGAGAATAATGGAACAGGATAGAGAACCAAGAAACAGACTCACACAAATATGCCCAAGAGATTTTTGACAAAGATGCAAAATCAATTTAACTGAGGAAAGGGAATTTTCAACAAATGGTGCTGGAGCAATTGGACATCCATAGGAAAAAACTGAAATCTCATACTTCATTAAAAAAATGCACTCAAAATGGTTCACAGACATAAAGGTAAAACATAAAACCATAAAACTTTTAGAAAAACACATTAGACAAAATCTTCAGGGTCCAGGCCAAGGCAAAGAGTTCTTAGATCTGACACCAAAAGCATGAACCATAAAAAGAAAAACTGATGAATTTTCTCTCTCCTTCAGTTATTTACCTACCCCCATCATAATCTTCACTGGATCTACGTGTCTCTTATACCATCGTTTCCTTTGTATATTTTCTAATGGATCCACCTTTTTTTTTTTAGCCTAACTTCATTTTACTATATATGAAAAACTAGTCATCTGTTTTTTGTCATCTATAGAAACTTTCCATAAGAATAAATAGAGTGGCAAAAAAACAGTGTGACTGAATTCTAGCCAGACATTTCGAGGAAGGCTCTGCTTTGTTAAAAAAAAAAAAAAAAGATGAGCAGGTGTAAGATAGGTGTTAAAGACCTACCAGCACCAAATGGAGACTCTCCTGGATGTAGTCAGGACTGCAAGCCCTTGTGAGTCAGTGTTAATTAATGCCACATCTGAGTACCATTTAGAGTCATAAAGTACCACCTAAAATGCAGTAAATACTGTTTTAAATCTCATCATACAATTGTTTTGCTCCTAAATGCCTCTAAGGAAAAGTGAAAACTCTTCAGGCTGCTGGCATGACATTTCCTTTGTGTCTGACCCACTCAACTCCAATAAAAATGAGTTCACTATCCCCAAACACTCAGGTTCTTTCAGGCTTTGGGTTCTGTACATGTTACTCCCTCCTCCTGGAAGAGAATGTGCTTTGAGGGTTGGGACCACATCTTTGTTTACTATTGTCTCCTTCTGGGCCTACTTCAGAGCCTGCCTGGAACAAAGTAGGTGAGAAGGATGAAAAGAGGGGAGGGGGTTGTGGCAAGGTTGATAAAGAAGATGGCAAGAAAAGAGAAAGGAAGGGAGGAAGGTGGGAACAAAGGGAGGGAAGAATGGAGGGAGGGAGGGACACAGAGAGGAGGAAGGGAGTTATTGATGAACTTCTATTTATTGTACAAAACCCATCATTTAGCCACCTCTAAGACTTCCTTCCTCTGGGATTCCACAGTATTGTTTCCTTATCTCTATCAAGACATTTAAATCTCTGTCTTCTACTGAATGAATAAATGAATGAATAAATGAAATCAGGTCTCCTTCATTAGACTGATCCTTACAAGGGCAGAGGCAATATGATATTCACTTATAATTCAGCACTTAGCCCAGTGGTTTTCAACCTTAGCTACACATTGGAATCACACGGGGAGCTTTAAAAAAATACTAATGCCTAGGTCCCACCCTTGGACATGATTCTGATTTATTTGGTCTGGAGTGTGGTCTGGGTCTTAGGATTTTCAAAAACTCTCCAAGTGCAGCCAAGATTTCAAACCATTGTCCTAACCCGAAGCACAGTGGTAGGAGGAGCTCAGTAAACGATGAATGAGTAAATGGAGAAACCCTGCCTTTAGCACATGAGTCCTGACTCAACACGACCGTTTTCAGGGTTTCATGTGATGCTAATTCATTAATACATTCAGGAACTATTAATTAGGCAATAACGTGGTACCAGGTGTTACGCAAGGCCAAGCTGCTGGAGATGCAAACGTGACTAAGACGCCCACTTCTCCCCCTCGTTCCAAAGTGCTTTAGGGAATGCTGAGGCTGGGTCCTAGTCCATCCAAGAACTTTCTGTCTTCCTGATTAATTGGCCAGTCCACAGCTATCACCTCCCCAGTGACTGACAGCAAACCTTACTTCGGGCTGTTTCCTTCGGCAAATGTAAGCACAGACTCTATTCACTCCCAGAGGGAGAGTTTGTGGAGGGTGTGTGTGAGTCAAGAGACCAAAAAAAAAAAAAAAAAGTATTTCTCTCTAGATTCCTCCAAACCCTGCAGAAGGCAAAGGCAAGTCTCAAGGGGCAGACCAAAGTCCTGTGCTGCTCAAACAAATTTCCTTCTGGGTGTGTATTTACACAAAGACAATCCAGGGCCTTAGGATATGATTAAGATCTTAATTACCCCAAGGTAAAGGCACTTTCCTTCCCAGCTGCTGCCTCCTCACTGCTTTAAGATTTTGCACCACAGATTACTGAAGGGTGGAGGTGATGACCATGAGTGCTACCTTCTGTGGTGCAGACTTTGATAACACGTATCTCCTCCTCTCGACCGTCCTAACAGCTTCCCAGCTGGCCATCCCCATACTGGTCTTGGCCCCTTCAGCCTATCCTACACACAAAAGGCAGATAATCTTTCTAAAACCACTAGTTCAACCACTCCTTCCTCCTATTTGAAACTCTTTTAGTGACTTGCCACTGCTGTCAGGATGTAACAGGATACATAGGGTAAGCCCCGTAGGTATCATTCAAGTGTAACCCAAATAAAACTGGGCTGCCTTGTGTCCAGTCCAACCATGGTATTACATTCAGAAGAAACTCAAGTCCAACATCCAGGGGAAAAAAAAAAAGAAAGATGGAAAATAACTTAAACCTTTACTGAAGACTCTCAAAGAGGCAAAAAAAAAAAAAAAAAAAATCTAAAGAACCTCTTCTCCCATCTGTCATGCCATAGTGCCGCTTCCTGTGTCAGCTGCTTGCCCTCAAATCTCCCTTCCCCCCAGCAAAAAACTTCAGCTTGCATTGGCGCTGCTCTATTCCTACCCACTCTCCAATCTCTCTGACCTGTTGACGGGCACCATAAATCCACTTAGCTGTCCCAGTGCCTTCTCTTCTTTATTCATTCCTGCAATAAGCACAACAAAAGCCCAAGAGACGAACATTCAGAAACAGATCCTGCTCTGGAAACTGAAGCAGAGGGCCAGGCAGTGACCGGGTATATGTTAAAACCTTTGACCCTATCATACAAGAACCTTCTTTATCTGGACCCAACTTACTGGGTAGCCTCATCTTTTGACACTCCACCTTCCCTGAATAGGTCTGGCTCTTTCATCCCCTATACCTTTGCAAATGCTGTTTGTTCTTCCTGCTAGGGATGCCTGACTCTACAGCCACACCTGGTTCTCACCTAGTCAAAACCAAAAGGAATTAAAAGCAATGCAGAAACAAGGCACGGAGACAAAATAAAGGCATTTAAACTTGAAGGAAGATGTAAAACTGTCTCTATTTGCAGATAACACAATCTTGCACATAGAAAATCCTAAGGACTCTCCAAGACAACTATTAGAGCTAATAAATGACTTCAGGGGGCGCAGGTCCTCAGTTTGGGGTCAGAGGGGACCCCCTGTTGCCTGGATCCACTTTTCTCAGCTGTTTCCCACGCATCTCCTTTCCTCTGCTCTCAGCACAAGTGGATGGCGTATCCTGTTCCACACTGCGCGCTCTCCCCTCTCTGCTCTGTGGCTGGGTGGTGCCTTTGTCTGCAGTGCTTCTCTCCCACCATCACCTTATCTCTAAAGCCTAGAAATAAGAACCACGTTTATTGAGGCTGAGTTGGACATGCATCATCTCATTTAATCCTCACAGCATCCCCCTGAGGTGGGAACTGCTATTATCACCCACATTTTTCAGCTGAGACTCTGTCCCCATCCCTTGCCCAAGCCCACACTATTATATGGCCCTGCTGGGCTGCCTGACTCTGACGTCCAAATTCTGAACCTAAAAGCTGGGAAGATAAGACAGGCCCAGCTCCAGTGCCTCCTCCCCTGGCTACATAGGTCTCTTCTCTCCCCCGGCCAGACACCAAGGCTGCAAAGGCATCAGTGCCTCCTTAGGACGTTGAGTGCTGACTCTGTAAAGCGGTCATTTAAGTAGAGCTTCTACCTCTTTAAGCGGGAAGTTACTCGGAAGCAGAGCCGTGTCTGGATCAGCCTGGAGCCTCCCATGCTGGCACACAGTAGGTACACATAGCACATGAAACAGTACGGGGGGAGGGGACTGACAATACACTAAAGAGAAGGCACGTCTGTTCCCTCTGGCGTGTCCAGGAGAGACGGTGTCACTGCTGTGGGGCGTGAGGGTCATGCCGTGGGTGGGGAAGGCTGCTGTGCGGTCACCCTGCACACAAGAGTCCGCTCTTCATGGCACGGGATGTGTGCGCACATCTTTATCTGCTATGTATTTGGCCCACAGCAGGTGCTCGGTGAGTATCTGTTGAATGAATTTGCTGTGAGACTTTGAACCCTTCTCTCAACTTCTCTGCATCTCCTCTGTCAAACAAGGGGTTTGCGCTAGATCAGAGGCTGTCAAACTCCCCCCCGACCCCCTTCCTTGGGAGTGCAACTACGGGTTCTTGTAAAAATTTCTGTCAGATAAAAGCAGACCGCTCTGGTTGGAGTGAAGAAGCAGTGGACCCGCAGCCCCATCTGCCACAGGCTCTCCCTTTCTCTTCGCCCCAAACTCCCCAGAAGCCCTCAGAGCACAGTTTTTTAACCACCAAGCTAGGTGAACCCAGAAAGTCCTTATTGCTTGAAAATTCCGTTTGCTCTTTACGGAGCACCTGCATTTTAAGAGAGTAGCTCCGAAAAGGGAAAATTCTTTCTGACGCATTTAAACAACTACTACTGCTCGAAGGGTGGAAGGCGAGGCACCTAGACTGGGAGAAGGAGAGAGGGTTGTTTCAGGGTGGAGGGTGGATGCTTCCCAGTGCCTTGAAACCACCCTGGATATAGGGGACCACTTGCTCAGCCTTGACACGCATGTAAGTCGGCCTGCCACACAGCACTTGAGCAGTCGGCAACTTGGACCACCGTTGCTTTCTGTCAGTCTGCTGTCTTTTTCCTAAATGTGCAATCCTGCTTTTCTCCACCAGTTTTTCCCTCTCCTTGTTTTCTAGAACTCACTAAAACCTCCACAGGTTATAAGCAATTTAAATAGTGCTGTGAACTCGGAGGAAGTTGAACAAAGGGGTAAGTGACAGGCAGAGAGCCTTAGATTTGGGTATTTTAGTTAAAATTCCACACAACACCTGGGATTTGTAATCACATGTAAACCACTTAGCTTCTTATGAAAACAATCATGGACACCATGAAATGGAAAAGAATCAGTTTTCATAATTGGCTGTCAAGAGAAACTTCCCAATCCAGGGAAGTTCCAGATGGGAATGGACCCCATGATCCGGTTGCTTTGTCCCTCACCCCCACCGGGCCCCTGCCTCCTGCTACTTCGCTCTTTCTCCACTTCCTAAGCCCAGGGGGTAAGTGCTAAAGAGACGTGTTAGCAAACTATGAGTACCTATTCGTACCCCATAAAAATCACAATAACCACCCAATAACTGGAATGAAGGATTGATGAACAATTTTAAGGAAAAACTTATATACCCATGTTCATAGCAGCATCATTCACAATAGCCAAAGGGTGGAACCGATGCAAGTATCCATCGATGGATAAATGGATAAACAAAACGTGGGCATCCCATACAATGGAATATTATTCAGCCTGAAAAAGGAATGGAATTCTGACACCTGCTATGACATGGATGAACTTTGAGGACATTATGCTAAGTGACATAGCCAGTCACAAAAAGACAAACACTATGATTCTATTCATACCTAGAAGAGTCAAATTCATACAGACAGAAAGTAGAATGGTGGTTGCCAGGGGCTGGAGGTGGGGGAATGCGGAGTCAATGTTTAATGGGTACAGTTTCAGTTTTGCAAGATGAAAAAATTTCTAGAGATGAAGGGTGGTGACGGTTGTACAGCAATGTGGATGTACCTAATGCCACTGAACTGGACACTTTGGTGAAAACAGTGAATTTTATGCCGTGTATATTTTACCACAATAATTACTAAATAGGTAAGTAAATAAATAAGTACGAAACCAGGCAGCTCCTTACAGCATTCGAGATGGAGTGGAGGTGGGAGGGGTTTCCTAACATGAAAGGATTTGCCAGTTGAAAGGGATCTTCAGAGGGAATCTTCCTGGGAATCCAAGGTAGGGTGAGTGGAGGTGTCTAGTAGCTACCAGTACATGGACTGAACTGTTAGACGTAAAATTAAATTTTCTTGCAAACATATTCCTTTGTCCAGATACTTCAGGGAGCGGCGACTCCAGGCTCTCCGTGTGACTTGATTTCCCCCATTAGCTCAGTTAAGCAACCGAGGACTGGCTGTCACTTTCACGCTACTGGGGAAGCAGTATTCTGTCCAAAGTGGCTCTGATGGGCAGGTAACCCTCCCCCGAGGTTGCTGTCACTGCCCTCCACTCGGCTGTTCTCCATGTTCACCCAGCCTGATGAAGGCAGTAGAGGGCAACCGATGCTTATGGGAGACAGCCCAAGCTTACTAGGGTAAAAACAGCATGATTCTCCCTGCAGAAAATGACAGAAAGCAATTTACTGTCTCGGTCCTGTGTCTGGGGGTGCATTTTCACCTGCCGGTGACATGGGAAGCGTTGACAATTCCACACCTCTCCTCGCCTGCTGCTTCCTGGGATGACGGAGGCTTTGTTGGAGGAAACGCAAGCTTGGGCAGGCTCAGCCTTGAGCTCCACAGGTCCCAGCAAGCAACCTACAACCTCGGTTAACAATCTTACATGCGACGGGGATTATCAGGGAAAGGAGGCATCCAACCACAGAGAAGCAACTTTACCAGGATGACGCAGCAGGTTGGAGTGGAGATGAGAATGGCATTTGGGGCTTCTTATTTCCAGGAGCACAACAACTCACATTCACAGCACTTGCTCTGGGCCAGGCATGGTGCTAGGGGAGTGCATGCGTTGTCTTATTAAAAGGCCAGCACAATGCTAGGAGCTAAGTACTATTATAACTTCTTTTCCAGATGAGGACACTGTGAGGTTAAGTAACTCCCCACAGGTCACGGAGCTGACAGGAGGCAGAACCTGGGTTTTATCTGGATCAGCGTGACTCTTCTCTCTGTCTGTACCCAAAATCTCCTCCTTTCCTTTTTTTTTTTTTTAAAAAAAAGATTTATTCATTTATTTTTGGCTGCGTTGGGGCTTCGTTGCTGTGTGCGGGCTTTCTCTAGTTGCAGTGAGCGGGGGCTACTCTTCGTTGCGGTGCGCGGGCGTCTCATTGCAGTGGCTTCTCTTGTTGCAGAGCACAGGCTCTAGGCGCACGGGCTTCAGTGTTGCGGCGTGCGGGCTCAGTAGTTGTGGCTCGCGGGCTCTAGAGCGCAAGCTCAGTACTTGTGGCGCACGGGCTTAGTTGCTCCATGGCATGCGGGATCCTCCCGGACCGGGGCACGAACCCATGTCCCCTGCATCGGCAGGCGGACTCTCAACCACTGCGCCACCAGGGAAGCCCCCTCCCTTCCTTTTAAAAAGGGTTTTTTTTTAATTGTTGTTGTAAAATAAAACATAAACACAGAAAACCACACATCTAGCGTATGAATTAGTGGATTATCATAAGGCAAACACCACTCAGAAAAGAAACAGCACTTTGCCCCCAATCCTGGAAGCCCAGCGCACATGTCCCATCCCACTCACAGCCCGCACGGTAACCACTATCCTGACTTTTAAGGAATCACTTCCTATGTCTTTTGTTTGTTTGTTTGTTTGTTTTATTACCCAAATGTGCATCTCTGGACACTACATTCTGGCCCATCTGAAAAATCTGATCTCTTAGGCCTCTTTTAATTTATGGGTTCCCCATCCATCCTTTGCATTTCCTGTCATGTGCTCACGGGAAGAGCCTAGGAGTTTGCAGCACCTCCCGGTCTGACGCTGCCGAATGCACAGCCAGGGTCCAGTTTAATGGCTCCTCTGTCCCTCTGCAAACTGGCCGCTGGTTCCAGAGACCGGATCAGACTCAGGCGCTGCTTTAGCTGGTACACAACGTCTGCTTGCCTCATTTTTGGATAATCTTAGCTGTGGATACTTAATGTCTACATCTACTCACATGTTTCCTTTAAAAAAACCTTTTCTAAATTGTGGTAAAATACACATAACATAGAATTTACCATCTTAACCATTTCTAAGTGTAAAGTTCAGTAGTGTTAAGTATATTCATACTGTTCCACAACCAATCTCCAGAACTCTTGTCATCTTGCAAAACTGAAACTGTCCCCGTTAAATGACAGCTCCCCGCCCCCCCTCCCCGCCTCTGGCAACCACCCTTCTACTTTCTGTCTCTAGGAATTCGACTGCTCTAGGAACCTCAGATGAGTAAAATCTTATGCAGTATTTGTCCTTTGTGTTCTGGCTTATTTCACTTCACATAATGTCCTCAAGGTTCATCCATGTTATCTCATGTGTCAGAATTTCCCTCCTTTTTAACGCTGAATAATATTCCACTGTGTTTATAGACCACACTTTGTTTATCCATTCATCTGTCACTGGACACTGGGTTGCTTTCACCCTTCTGCCACTGTGAATAATGTTGCTATGAACACAGGTGTACAAGTATGTCTTCAAGACACTGCTTTCAATCCTTTCAGACAAATACCCAGAAGTGGAGTTGATGGTCATATGGTGATTCTGTGTTTGACTTTTTGAGGAACTGCCATACTGTTCTCCACAGAGGCTGCCCCGTTTTACATCCCCACCTTCCAGTCCCTTTTCGTGTCCATCTCTGCTCCTCCCACCCTCACTGTTCACAGCTCTCCACCACCCACTGGAGGAGCTGAAAGGCAACGTTCCCTGTAATAGTCCCAAACTGGAGACTACATAAAGGTCCAACAAAAAGGGATCAATTTAATGGTAGACCCCTATCACTAAATCCCAGGTAGCCATCTATAATACTGTCGTGAGAAGGTATTTGATGACATAAAAAGATGCCTCTACTCTTTGTTTAGGGGGAAAAAAATGGTTACAAAACAGAATATGAAGAGTGAATTCTTTTTTTTTAAAGACAACTATTTGTTTACAGGAGTAGCTCTCTTCACTAACCTCCACTTAACTGATTCACTGGATTAACCAAAATTCGCCACCCTCCACCCCCAAGTAAACACAGCGACCCAACACCTCTAGTTTTACACCTTCTGTTCCCAACCATTGTGTTGTACAAAAACTAAGAGCTCTGTTTCCAAATTTGTGTGTTCTGATTGCATTTACTGTATACCAATTAGCAAATTACATATGACACAGGAAGGTGAAATATGAGTGCAAAAAGAATGCTTCTATGAGAACAAAGTTTAATGCTTGGGGAGGATGCATTAAGCGAGTGTCCACTGAGAGGTGGACGAGACAACTGTAAAAGTCTGGGGACACCACCCCTTTGAGGGGACCTACCTTTCTGAGTTATCGTCCTGGGGCATCAGTTCCTCCCCCTTTGTTGTCCTGAATGCCCAGAGCTCTCCATGGTGAGCTATCAGCCACATCACCCTCACCAACCGTGCAGACTCAAGAAATTATTTTCTTCTGTTGCAAACCCTCAGGTCAGCATATTATAGGTGTATACACAGCTCATTCCTGCAAATGAGCGGTATCTGACCTACTGTTCTCCCGCTTAGACCCATGGCAGACATTACTAATCAATCACCAGATTCCTTTCTGCTGAGTCCACACTGTTGTCTCAGAAACCCTCTCTGGGCAGCCATAATAAATCAATTGGAGTTGACATTTGAGATGAAACCTGTGAGGCCTCCCCAACTTCCCTTAAGTTACAGAAATGTCTTTTTCAATCAGGTAGAAAATTAAACATATACAAAGTGTCTGAAGTCTTGGCCACTGGGCCCTTGGCCTGAATATACTGTCTCGTGCATGTAAGTGTTCAGTGTTCATTGAATGAATGAATGAATGAATGAAAAACGTTAGTCCTCCTGTTTTCTTAAGTTAACCATTTAGTCTTTCTGCCTCACACCTTCCTTCTTGGTTTCCCCGTACACCTGTGCTGCGAATTTCTTCCTAGTCTACAAGACAGAAGGAAACCACCGTGCTCAGAAATTCCACCATAACCAATAGGTATTGTAGGGATGTGATACTCCATTCAGGGTTATTTGCAGGTGACCTCCAGAGTAGAACTACAAACACCTAATAAATCCTGCCTCCCTAGAGAAGGAATTGTGGAGAGCCAACAAAATGATGCCCAGGGATTGCTTTACTGACTGCAAAGCCGTCTGCCCTAAAAAGGAGACCGAAAATCAGACTTTCTCTTAGTTCTATTGTTGCACTCACTGGTTTCTCTTCTTCCAGGGAGAAAAAAAAATGCTTCCACCTTATTCTGCTTCCCCCCACCCTCCCCGTGTTTTGCAGTCCCTGAAGTTCAGGAAGCATGCCTGACCGCTCTCCCTTTTGCCTCTTCACTCGCACTGCTCCTTCATCCTGTACTATCATTCCTCAAACTGAGTATGACCTGCTGAGAGCCTGTCCAACCCAGAGGCCCGGCTCCAATGCCATCCCCGCTGAGAAGCCTTTCTTGATTCCAGCCATCTGGGTGGAACTGCTGCCACCTCTCAACACAACAGCCCTTTTGCAAATCTCTTTCATTTTCTTTAGCACATTCTGTCTTACTCTGTTGGTCTAAGTAAGAATAGTCTAAGGTCAGTCATCATTTACTGAGGACTTGGAGTGCGCTGGTCTCCACGCTAAGCACTTATGCACTGTCTCATTTACAATGCAAACGCCCATAACCTTGCTCATTTTATAGACTTGGAAACGGAGGCTCAGAGATGCTAAGGAGCTCCAGGTCACACAGCTAGTAAGGAAGAGAGCCAGGCATTCATTCATTCAATCAACTGATCATTACTTATTAAGGGCTTAAAATGCACTTGATATACTCCAGATGTTGGGAAAACAGAAGTAACCAAGTCAGAGTTCCCATCCATAAGAAGATATCATTCTGATGGGGAGAGACAGATCATAAAAGAAAAAAAAACCAAAAAACACACAAGTAAATAAATACTATGTGAGGTGTTGATAAACGTTCTGAGGAAAACAGGGGGTTAGTGACGTTTGGGGTGAGTGCTATTTTATTTAGGATGGTCAGGGTAATGTGGTGACTTCTAAGCAGAGACCTAAAGGAAGTGAGGGAATGAGTCTTGCAGACATCTGGGGTAAAGAGCATCACAGGAGGAGGAAACAGCCTGTGCAAAGGTCCTGGGGTGGACACATCTTTGACGTGTTCAATAAACAGCAAGGAAGTTAGTATGGCTAGGGCTGAGTGAGCGGGAGATGAAGTTAGAGAGGTGACAGGGATTAGATCACAGAGGGCCTTGCAGATGTGGGAGGGACTTTAGCTCTGACTTTGCGTGAGATGGAAAGCCACTGGAGGATGGCTCCCAGAACCCGTGCTCTAATTACTATGCTACACAACTGATGGATGCATGAATGAATGTCAGAAGGTACTTGGGAATGTTTTCTCATTAAAACCAGCAGGATGGCAGCCAGACAGTCTGAAAACAAGACAAGAGAGGGCAAGATCTGAGCTAAAAAGGAAGGCTGATTATTAAGGGCAGCACGACCATCCCCTCGGTTGTCAGGAGTCTCTGTGGCTCCTCCACAGCACAGGCCTGGGTGGGGCTCTGTGATGGCCTCACTGGACCCTCTAACTGGACTTGGTGAAGGGGAAATGTCCCAGTCCTGTCCCTGGGAGGTTTCAGCCTCTCCCTGAAATGTGTCCTTTGTTCACAAGAGGCAGCGAGAAAAAGGCAGTTTCTACAGTGACTCACCAGAGAGAAATAAAAATTGTGTCCAGGCTGGAAAGAATCCATCTGAAAGTGACACATTTGCCTCCAGAATGTATATATCAAAGTTCTTTTTTCTTCTCATTTGAAGTATGGCAGAGCTTCTCACACACACTGCCTCACAGCATGACAGACACCAGCTCCTGAAATTCCTTGCCTTTATTCCTGCCGCAGTTCTCTCCGAGGCAAAAACACGTAAAATACATACCGTGGGATGTGGCCAGCCTCCCTCCCCACGCCCCACCCCGCCACCAACCTGGCCGGGAAGAGCCAGCAGCCAGCAGGACAGCAAGCGCATGCCCTGACGGTCCCAGGACAGTCCCAATTACAACTATTCTTCTGATGGGTGCCCCGACCCGTCCACCGCCCCCCAACTTTGCAGTGCATGAGAACCATGGGGAGCTTGTAAAACGCAGACTCCAGGGACCTGCACTCAGGAGGTCGGGGACAAGGCCTGGAGGCTGCATTTTTAATAAGGAGTCCCAGATAATTCTGTTATCGGTGGTCTAAGAAACACTGTCCCAAACAACAGAGACTGGCCAAGAGCCCAACCTTTCTGCATCTAAGCCCACAGGACAAAGTGGCCCCCAGTCCTTTCTCAGACCATGAGAAGCACACTTAGACCCCAGGTAGGGTTGTGAACCCGCCCGGGCAAATGAGAACAGAAGAGAATCTTGAAATCCCAGTCTCTGTCAATGTTCATCTAAATCCTCTGCATGTATCATCCTAACTTGAGCTGCCCAGGGTTTGCTCTCTGGTCCTACCTGGGGAAGCCCAAGCCCTGCGTTTTGCAGCTGCCCTGGATGTAGCCATAACTGGAGAGGGGGCCAGACCTAGCTGTGACCATGAAAGATAACCGAAAAAGGCCTACTTGTGATTATGAAATGCTGTTTCATTTCTCAATTTGTCAGATTTACATGTTGACAATAGGTACTCCCATCACAGTTGGAAATAAAAGAGCTTGGCATCTACGGTTGCAATTCACTGGAGTAGGAGCCCACATGTAGCGCCTGGCTGCACCCTTTCCTTATGACTTGACAACGCTGCTTTGAGGGCCCTGTTAGCTGCCTGCTTTGGGCGCAAAACTGCTAATTAAAACCTTCCCATGGTGCACTCCACCTCGTTCAGATCTCTGCTCGGATGCCACCTTCCTTGTCGGTTTGGTCTAAATAATTCTCCTCCCCAAGCCCTCTCTCGTGTCATATCTAACCTCTTAGCCTGCTTGATTCTTCTTCACAGTGCCCAGCTCTCACGCAGGGGCTCCTGATGCACTCCCCCCACCCCTCGCCTGGCCAGCAAGAGGAAGCGCTTTGTGCTGATTAACGGTGCACTCCGTAGAGACTGTGCTCTGTTTTTGTGCATCTCCTCACAACTACCCTAGGAGAGAGGCCTTTTGATTAGTCCTCCTCCATTTTATAGATGAAGAAACCAAGACTCAGAGAGGTAAAGGGTCTTGTCCAAGGTCACACAGCAGGTAAGTGGAGAAGCTCAGACTCCAGGCCACCACTCCCTACCTCTAGTCAGTTCTGACTTAGCCTGGCCTTTGACGCTCAGCATGACCTGGCCTCTACCTACCTTTCCTGCCTCTCCCTCCCACTGCTGCTCCCTGCCCACTGGTGATCCCTGGCCCCTAAACTGCAACGCACCCCAGTACCTCACACCTCAATGCCACTACACCTGCCGCTCCTTCCTCCAGTCACACCCTTTCCACTGCAAACCTCCAGAGACTTCCACTCTTCTTCAACCCTCAGGCCCAGTGTTCTCTCCTCTGAGATCCCTTCTTTCCTTTTCTTTTTCTTTTTTTTTTTTTTTGCGGTACTCCGGCTTCTCACTGTTGTGGCCTCTCCCATTGCAGAGCACAGGCTCTGGACGCACAGGCTCAGTGCCCACGGCTCACGGGCCCAGCCGCTCCGTGGCATGTGGGATCCTCCCGTACCGGGGCATGAACCCACGTCCCCTGCATCGGCAGGCGGACTCTCAACCACTGCGCCACCAGGGAAGCCCCCCTTCTTTTCTTGACTCCTCCCTAGGAAGACTAAGGTCCTCTCCACGGCCCCGCACACGCCACTCCCGAGTCCCCTCCACCACCACACTTCCACCCTGCTCTGTCATTGTCTGTCCCCTCCTTCAAGTCTTTGTGCTCCGTGAGGATAAAGACAGCTGTCTCTCTGCCCCAGGCGCAGGGCACAGGGCCTGGCACACAGCAGGCACTTGGGACTTGAAGAGCAGCTTGACTAGAGGGCTTACGAATGAGGTTAGGAGTCAGACAGACATGGTTTGAGCTCCAGTTCTACCCTGTACCAGCTGTGTGACCTTGGGCAAGTCACTCGCTGAGCCTCAGTTTCTACATCTGTAAATTGTGGTGGGGATGCAATAACATAATTAAAGGTAAAGAGCTCGACACAGGGAACACTCCAAAAATATCAGCTCTAATAATGATGATGTCAGTGGAATAACATTTATAAATAAATACATCTGGCCACAGGTAGAGGGGCCATAGAGGTGGTGGTGGGAGGGAGTGGGGTCGGGTGCCACAGGTAAGTGCAGGTTAGCAGGCCAATTCTGACATCTAAAATGGGAAAACAGCCAACCGACAGGTGGCCATCCATGCAAAAGGGCAGGTATTGGGTGCACCCCAGCTTCACAGCCAGATGGACCACAAGGATGGGGCCTCCAGGACCTGAAGAAAGTCTAACTCTAAGACAGTGGGCCTCTGACAGCAGCAATGAGAACTCTGTTAGCCTAGGCTTTGTGGGTAGAACTACCCATACGGAATCTGGGGAACTGGCAGAGCTAATGAAAACGTCCAACATTCATGGGCCAGGTGCTTGCCAAGTGCTTTCCAGGCACTACCTCATTTCATCTTCACAGCAGCCTTATCAGGTGATGCTATCAGTGTCTCATTTCATGGAAGAGGAAACTGAAGCCCAGAGAGGTTAAGAAACTTGCCCAAAGACACACAGCCAAGGAGTGGTAGAGCTGGGATTTGAACCCAGGTAGTCTGGTTCCAGGGAACTGCTTCAACCCCTCCTTGCCCACATCAAGAGGCCAGGGCAGGGCAGAGCCTGCAGGTGGGGGTCATGGGGCCCAGAGGGGAGGAAGGTGGCAGGAGCCCGGAACTTGGTGCTCCCTACATCAGGGGTCACGTGATCCGAACAGTTTCTGCACAATGTGTTCTTCCTGAGGTGGGTTATCTTGCTCCGGCAGGAAAACTTTACCCCTGGAGCCCAGCCAGATGCAGCTTGGTGGGTGTCGGCGCATACACTTCCCCTATCCTCAGACCTGCCAACCAAGCAGAGATGCACCGAGTCCCGTGTCACCGGCGAAATTGCCTCCGAATTGCCTTCTTCGTTAACTGTACAAATCTGCATCTTAATTAGGCTCAGCGGAATACAGTTACCAGACCCCAAGTTTCTTTCTCTTATTCCAAGCAAGGATGCCACAGAGACAGACCAGAAGCCAAAAGGTGGGGCCGAGCAGAGCCCGGCTGGGCTCTCCCTGCAGGAAATCTCCCACTGGAAAAGGAGGGTTGAGGTACTGGGAGGGAGGGCTGGCTGCTGGTGGGTCCAGGCCTGAGCTGGGGAGCTGAGGAGGGCCCAGGCTGTGGATCAGGGAAGGCTGGCTCTGCCTCCGACGAGCGGCGTGACCCGCAGTCACCTGCCCTCTCTGAGCCTCAGTTCTCCCGTGTGGAAATGGGATGGGTGGCTTGGGGGAGCAGAGGAGATCCCACATATGCCAGCCTGGCACACAGTGGGTTCTCTTTCTCTGTGTCCTCTCTATGCACTCAAGGCCTACGACGCTGTCTGGAGCTGATCCCCGCCTACCTCTTCAATGACACTGCGCGGCACCTTACATCACGCCCTCGCCACACACACCTCTTAGTCCTTGGAAAACTCTAAGCTCCTTCTTGTCTCAAGGGCTCTGTAAGTGCTATTCCCTCTGCTTGCCAAGGGCCCATCCCTCTGCCTGGTTAATACCTACTCGTGCTTCCAATCTTGGCTCAAACATCACCTCCTTCAGGAAGCTCTTCCTAGCCCAGACTAAATTCTCCTAACACCATTTATCTGTGGGGTGATTTCATCAGGGCCCTCTCTCCCCTCCTAGACAGGAGTGTACGGAACACTTTTACTCTGTTCTCTGTTGTACCTCCAGCTCCCACCTCAGGACCCATCATATACCAGGTCCTTAATTCCTATCTGTCTAATGGATGAATGTGCACATCTCACGGAGCCTCAGTGAATGCATCTGTCAAATGGGAATCGTGATCCCACCCCCCTCATGGTATTGTGACATGATTAAATGATTTTTGGCACATCGAGGTCAACAGGCCCTCGACAGACCACCTCCCCATCTCCCCATTCCTTTTGACTAAGGAAGAGGCAGAAGCAGGAGTGTAACTAGCTCAAAGACCAGCCTGGCCCTGGATGGAGGTGGGCGGGGAGCCCGGGGTCCAACACCGCAAAGGGTCGGGATGCTAAAAGCTGGAAGGAACCTTAGAAATGATCTAGTTAATTGGTTGCCAAACAAAGGCTTCTTTTAATCTTTCCTGCGTGAAATAATTTCATCCACCACGAAAGTAAATGTATTAAGGGAGACTCCACTTTCCTAGCTTTGAATTACTCGAAGGCATCCTGTCCCATCCGCCCGGCACCCACCCCGTGTGAGGGTGCCGTGCGGAGACGCCATGTCGAGGCAATCCCGGCAAAAACGGAGGCCTGGGCAGCAGGTAAATGATTTCCCTGAACTTCCTGAAATGTTAACAACAGCCCCTGGAGGCTGGGTCCAGGGGTCCCGCGTTAAGAGCCGCCACGTGACCACACAAAGCTTTTATTTTTCCGAGCTGGCCAAGCTACCTGCGCGCAGCTCAGCGGGCTCAGAACAAAGCCCGGATAGGGGAGCTTTCCTCCCCGGGTGGTTCCCTCTCAGGGGGGCAGTTCCCTCTCAACGACCCTTGACCAACAGAGCCTGGGGTTGCGCTGATTTTTCAGTCTGGTTTCTGGAAGCCCGCGTCTGATGTTAGGTCCTTACAAACCTCTGTCGAGATTTCCCACCCTGCTCTCCACTCTTGGCACACCCCGAAGCACCCTGTATCCAGCCCCGTCCCCTGGGCTCCTCTCCCATGTGGAATTCCACCCCTCCCCTGCCCACCTCCCCAGTCTCCTGTCCCGCTTTGTTCTGGGGCACAATTCCGTAATACGAGGCGCCTTCCCCACCTTGGGGTGTGCGCCTTCCTCCCTCTGAGCACCTGTCGAACTCCTACACCAGCAGCAGGGCCTTCCCCTGAACTCCTGGGGAGCTCCAGTCCCTCTCCTGGAGTCACCAGGGCTTGCCTCTGTCCGCACCTCTGGAAATGGAGATGCTGCCTCCCCTTCTGCCCAGAGGGCCCCTCTGGAAGGATGGTATTCTTCCTTTGTTGCCCCTGTTCCAGCTCAGACAGTGCTGGAAGGCAGGGGTGGGCCTCGGCATGCCTTTTTCTAGTTGAATGGATCCCCTACAACCGTCCATGGAATTCTGAGGGCAGGAGCAGTTTTCTGGGAAGAGGCCACCAAAGGGGTCTGTTCCCCCCTTAAAGGTAAAGAACCTCCACCCTAGACCCTGAGCATCTTGACAGACGGGAATGTGTCTAATTCCCTGTATCGCACAGCCTGGCACACAGCAGTCCCTCACTGTATAACGCTATCAAGTCATGGAGTCTCTTTGAGCTGAAGATCTAGTCTAACTTTCCCATCTTACAAATGAAGCAGCTGAGCCTCAGAGCCAGGAAACGATTACTCATCTGTCAGCCAGACGGAATGCTTAGGGGAAATATCTTCTCTCTTATGAGTTAGGAAGTAGCAATATTAATGTACTCATCCTTCCACTTAATTAGCCCAATGATTTTTCAAGCACCTACTATGTACAAGGTACAACCATGGGGATACAGAAATGACAAACGCACAAGCCCCACTCTCGGAGAGCCCATGAGCCGCAGGGAGAGAAGACGCAAGCAGGGGTCACAGAGACACACAGACAGATGAACCCAGAGGAGGGAGGTCCCACCTTCTGGTGGGCCTCTGGGAAGGCTTTGTAGAGAAGTGGCATCCGAGCTTTGCACAAAGAGGTCCCAGGCCGTCAATGCCGGAGCTGGAGCCCACATCCCTGCTCTGTTCTCCACCAGGTCTCAGACTGTACTATCTCTCCACCACAGTGTAGTTGTTGGGATGATTTAGGCTAAAAGGAATAGAAAACCCCAACTCACTTGGCTGTAGTAATAAGGAAATGTATCCTCCCTCTAACGAGAAATCCCAAGTTAGGGCAGCTCCAGGGTTGGTAATTCAGCTCCTCAAGGACGTCATCAAGGACTCCTTTTCCACCTTTTGGCTCTGCCATCCTCAGTGTCTGTCAGGAATGTCCTCAGAGGAGATCACCTCTTGGTCACAAGATGGCTGCCGATACCTGGAGGTCACACCCAGACATGACAACATCCTGCCCTTTGAGTTTCTTCCCTAAGATCAAGGAGATCTTTTCTAGAAACACCTAGATCCCAGCCCCACTAACTTTCCTCATGCCTTAAGTCCACTACTGAGTGAATCACCAGCAATGGGGGTAGATTTCCCAGCACTGGCTGAGCTAAAAACAGGATCACCTTCCCTGACGGGTAGTTACCCAAACAAAATGAGGGTTCTCTTTGCCAGGAAACAGGGGAATGGCTGCCAGCTGTGACTATTACACATATCAAGCACAGTGACTGTTCCTAAGGTTCCTTATCTGGGGAACATCTGTAACAGAACCAACAGTGGTGGTCAACTGTGTACGTCTTCAGCCAGGCAGCATCTTGGATCCCTAACAGCATGTGACAGATATGCCTGGGTCCCTACCATGTGCCAGGCTCTGTGCTATGCTGGGAGGACTGTGATGGGCCAGACAGACAGGAGGCGAACAGACAGGTAAACAGGCAATTACAACATGGCACGATGAGTGCTATGGCCAGAGAACAGGGACACCAGGGACGCTGGGGAGGTGGCTCACCCTGCCCAAGATAGGGAGGATGTATGTGGGGAAGGCCTCCTGGAGGAGGCATAGTCCAAACCATGACCTGAAGGAAAAGTGGGAATTAGCTAGGCAGGGCGGGGGCACTGAAGGCAGAGGGAAAAGCACGTGCAAGGGCCCTGAGGTGAATGAGAATGTGTGTCTCCTGGGGCTGGCAGTATGTTTCATGGATGAACACAAGACCTGAGTCAAAGAGATCTGCACTGGAATCCTGGAGTCACCACTAATAGGAAACAGGACTATAGGCGAGCTGCTGAAACTTTCAGTGCCTGAACCGTTTCACCTGTAGAATAGGGATAACGGTACATATCTCACAGGGTGGGTGTGAGGCTCAAATAAGACCTTGCCTATAAAGCTCACACCACAGTGTAAATCCTCCAGTATCGTAATTATCTTACTATGAGGCTTGGACCCTACAATGAAGATCTGACCAGCAGAGGTGGGTGGGGGCTGAACTCCCCACTGTGGCTCTCCAGTGCAGGCGGCCTGGGCTTGCACCACAGGACATGTGGCCACCAGCCACAGGTGACTGGTGAGTTCTTGCATGTGGTGGGTCTGAACTGAGATCTGCTGTAAGTGTAAAGTACACACTAGAGTCTGAAGAATTAGTCCCTCCAACCACCTCCACGTAAAGTATGTCATTCAAAATTGTTTACGTTGGTTGCATGCGGAAATGGTAATATTTGGGATATACTGAAGAGTCATTCAAAATTGTTTACGTTGGTTGCATGCGGAAATGGTAATATTTGGGATATACTGAAGAGTCATTCAAAACTGTTTACGTTGGTTGCATGCGGAAATGGTAATATTTGGGATATACTGAAGATAAAACGTATTAGCGAAATGAATGGTACTTGCTGCTCGTTACTTTTTAGAATGTGGCTACTAGATATTTACAATTACATTTGTGGCTTGCGTATATTTCTGTAAGATCATGCTGGCCTAGGCATGTTATCCCACTGCAAATATAAAGAAACAGAAATGCAGACCCGTTCAACACCCTGCCTGGTCTGTGGCTAAGAGGATGCAGCAGAGACAGGGGCCTGGCACCAACTCCTCGTCTTTCGCTCATTCGCTCACCCTCTGCTCTGCAGAAGCCTCTCCTCCGACTCCTGGAAACCCACGTGGCGTCGCCAGTGTCATGCGCTCCCCACCCCAACCCGGCACTCTTGTCTTTCGATCTGCAGATTATCCTCGAATGGACCTATCTTCTCCCAGGCCCCCAGCTTCCTCTTTGCTAAATGAGCCCCATTTCTCGGAACTGTTGACAAGTGGTGCTCTCGATACAGAAGGAGGGAGGGCAGAGGTGCAGAAACAGCCGAGGCCTATTCTTCGGGAAGGGAACTGAGGGCTGAAGCATGGGCTCTGCAGCCAGCCCAGGGAGGGGAGATGAGTATGCACGGCGGGTCTGACCAGACCATGGACACTCAAGGGCCCTAAACAAGCATGAACACCCATCCTTCCAGGGCACAGCATCCAGGGCTCCTTGGTGGCTACTACAGTGTCACCACCATCTGCTTGGGGACATCTCGAGCTGGAAGTCTCAGATGCCTGGGACTCAACCCACCGGAGCTGTCTCATCACCTGTCGCAAACCTAGCGGACTCCTTGGTCTCCTCTGAGATAGCTGTGTATTCTGACAGGGGCTCTCCTCCTGCGGACGTTCTCTCCCCACCCCCCGCCACGGAGCAGGCTGCAAGTGCTGGTGAGTTAACCATCCCCTCAGGAGTGATGCCCAAGCAGTTTCAGGCGTGGCCCACAGGGTCTCAGCAGGTCCCCAGGAGGGCTGAGGCTCCACTGCCCACAGAAGTAATCCGTGCGTTAACACCTTTCATCAGTATCCTCCTTTCCCACTCACCTCCCTAATAAACTCCTTACGTCCAAACTAAGCCATCATCTCTCCCCCAAAACTGCTTCTTGTCCCATGGACTGCACTGCCCTCCTCTCAGATGCTGTGGCATCTGGAAAACAGGGAGTCAACTTTGATTTTCACCCCCATCTCATCTTCCACGTCCCAACCATCACCGAGTGCTGCCCATCTTACCTCCTAAATGCTTCTCAACTCTATCCACTCTGCTAGATCATTTTGCCACTGCTTCTGGGCTGGTTCACCATCATCTCTCATCTGGACAGCAGCTCTAGTCTTCTGTAACCCTGCCTCAACCCCCGAATCTGCCCAGATCTGCCAAGCCCAGGCCCACACACCCAAACGCCTCCTGGACTACTCCCCTTGGAGTGGCACCTCATGCCTGGCATTTCCCAGCCTCCTCCTGGGGCACCCAGGACCGTACCAGCTACACACCTGTAAAGCAGGAAGTCATCCTCTTTCCTCACCATCCCGCTTCTGCCTTGGAGAGTTCTTACACATTAATCCCCTTTCATTTCATGTCACTGCCTTGGTTCAGGTGGCAGGAATGCTATGACCCTCTCCTAACTGGGCTGCCCTCCTCCAGTCTTGCCCTCTCTGATCCTTTCTCAACGTTGCTATGAGAGGGACTGTCCTAAGATGCCATCAGATCATTCCAGCATCCTGTTTCACTCCTCACCAGCTCGCCATGTCCCACAGGACAAACTCTGTCTTTGACATGAAAGACCCCTTACAATTTGGCCCCACACAACCTCAGTTCCCACCCCACGCCCCCAAAACCCATGACTGCAGCCACTCCTAGACCATTTGTACTCTTTCTTGCCTTGGGCTCCACAACCATTAGGGGTGGGCCCAGGGGTGGCATCTCCATTGAAAGCTCAGTCAGCCATCTTGGTCAGAAGCCCCACTTTCCTCTTCTCCACCCCAGAGAACAGCACTGCCAGCCACCTGCATATCCAACCCAGAAGCCAGGCAAAACCAGGTGTCCAGTACAGAGCGGCAACTGTTATCATAATAAGAGATGGGCCTTCAAGTCATTCATATACTTTTGTCATCCAGTTCCTTCATTAAATAAAATTCTGGCAGTAGGGCCCTGACAAAATGGGAATTAGATCAGAAAGAGAAATGTCTGGAGCGTGGGGACTCGGAAAGTGAGGGTGGGGAATGGAGGCTGGTTTGGGGGGGACTTTGTGGAGAGAGCAGTGAGCAAGCACTGTGGGCGTGCAAGGTGGAGGGTGTGCAAGGTGGAGGGCGTGCAGGAACAGGAGGCGTGAGGACACAGAGGACCAACTGCAGCTCTTATGACCTACAGCTTTGCTCCCATGCTTTAGATATAAGAGGCTACAGGTAGTGAAGGAGGGTAGTGACTGAGGGTCCTGGGGGGTAGCTGGACAACTGACGCTTCAGCCACACACTGGAATAAATGATGCCGAAAGACAAGTGGCCTCAGAGAGCAGCATCCCCATTTTCCAGGCACGGAATGAAGGCTGAAGTTGAAAACTCGCCTGCACTCACCAGTCTGTAAAGGCAGAGCAAGGACTTTCCAGTCACAGCCTCCAAACGTGGTCCTCCTTGCTCTGTCCCTAAGAGCTAACGCTGTGGTGTTAGAGGCTGTGCAGACAGGAGGGCAGCCTTCAGTGAGCAGTCTTGTTTCTCTAAATTAATTCTGTGGATGCAGGTTGCGACCCCACAGCATAAGCACACACTTCTGAAGATGATCTTCAAAGGGCCCGCGTACAGCAACACACAGCAGTTACAGCTGTGAAGCCACACAGAACAGAAATGACAACTAAATCGGGTCGCATTTCTTTACCTATTTTTTATGGCATCCACTGCGTGACCGCTAAAAACATCCAAACTAGCATTGAGGTCATTTTCAGATAATGTGCCTTTCCCAGACACATTATTTTGTTTTGTTCAAAACAAAATAATTCATAGAGCATCCTGTAATATGAAAGGCCTTGTGTGGACCTTTCCTGGGGGCTGATTTTAGGGAAAAGTATCTTTGCCTGTATATGCGAGAACATGTACCTGGCCCTGAGGTCTTCCAGGGTCCCAGCCTTCAGGAAGCTCACAGTGTAGAAGAGAAGCCCAACGCTGAAGAAGCAGTGAGAAATGGAAAGAAATCAAGGGAGGTTATAGGAACGTATACAAAGTGTGTCCTAACCCAGTGCTTCTGAAACTTTAATTGCACGTGAATCACTCGTGAAAATACAGATTCCCAACGAGTAGGGCTGGGGTCGAGTCTGAGATTCTGCATTTTTAACCAGCTCGCCAGTGATGCCGATGCCGCTGGTCCGTGGACCACACTTGGAGTAGCTGAATGGCTCCTGGTGATGTGGAATATAATTCCCTATGACAGCATCATATGCAGTTTCCAAAAGGGCAGCATCTCAAACCTACGACACGGGTTTGAAGTTCAGATACTCTGAAAGGCTCGGGGAGATGAGGCGATTGGGTTGAAGCCTCAGCACTGCTGTTTCTGAGGTGCACCTCCTGCACACTAGGGGAGTAAACAGACACGTCTCCATCCTGGAGGAGTGAGCAGCTGCATGGGGGTAGACACGTAAAAATCAAAGACTCAATACGTGCGTCTGTGAAATGTAAACGTGCATCTGTGACAAAGGTCATGAGTGTCTGGAATAGGGAGCGTGACCTGGCCGGGGAGGCTGCAGGCAGGGAGAGGAGAGGACAGCACAGCAAAGGCCTGGCTGAGGATCCAGGGGACCCCAGTGAGGCTGGGCAGAGGGAGTGAAGGATGAGGCTGGAGAGTCAAGCAGGGCCCGACCACGCAGGACTTCATGAAGAGTTTCGCCTTCATCTAAGAGTGCGAGGGGCCCCTGGAGTGTCTTATTGGGAAGGAAGAGTATAATCACATTTGCATTTTGAAAACATCACTCTGGCTGTAGGGAGGAGGATGGGCTGAGGGGCCAGAGGCTGTGGCTCCTTCCCTGGGAGTGCGGGAGGGATCAGGCCTGATGGAGACGGCACTGCAGTCTCTCTCTGGGCGGCACAAGACTCTAAAGCTATGGATGGCCACCTTCTGCCCCATGGATGCTGGAAGCTGGACAGTCCGTCTGTTCAGACACACAGGAGCGAATCAGACAACCAGGAAGTGACTTGGAGAGAGAGGGCTTGCAGGGAAGGACAGGGGGCTTCTGCTCCATTTCGGCCACGGCTCCAGCCCTTCCTGAGGCTCCTCTGCCAGCCTGCCCTGATTTCCTTGCGATGCCTCTGTATCCTTATGAGGAGTTCCTCGGTTGAGGCAGTTTCTGTTCCTTGCAACCCAGAGAGTCCTAGCGAACTCAGCAGCACGCCTGCGCTGAGGATTTCAAAGGTGCGAGAGCACCACACACGCTGTAGCAGCGCCCCGGGATTAGTCTCCAAACACCCCATAATTTGAGGCAAGGCCATGGTAAAGTCACTACGTTCTGAGGAATGCATGCAGATTCCTGAGCTCCGGCAGGGACACAGGCGGTCATTCCCACCCACTGCACTGAGGTGGACAGGATTTCCAGCCAACCCAGGAGTGGAGGGTGTGGGGCAGGCTGTCGAGGGACCACATGGCAGATATGCCTAAACATGGTCCCCAGCTTCGAAGGTCACCTCCAGCCCTGTCCAGCCAGCCCCGTTCAAAGCTGTTTATGGTTTCCCCTCACATTGGAGGTTTGGGTTTGATTTACAAGGGACGGAGATGCATTTGAATCTTTTCAAAAAGAACCACCACCTTGCAGGAATCTGCAGGGTCCAGGAACCACTCGCTACAGTGTTTTGCTCTTTTTGGTGACAGGCTCGGAGATTCAGGATCTGAAAGATCCCTCTTAAGAAGAAAATGTCTTGAAGAAATGTCAGACTGACCTCTGAAAGCTACCAAGGTGATGTCTGGTTAATCGGGAGATCCATTTCTTTATCTCAAACAGGGGGTACTTCTCTTGACAGGACATCTTGAGGATTAAACATGGACATCTGGGGTGTCCCAAAGTGTGCCGTGCAGATTAATGTTGGAGGGCACAGTGATTCTTTTCTTCTTTGTCTCACACAAAGAAAATTATTGTTTTAATGGTTATGCATATATTTTAAGGCATGTTGGGAAAAAAAAGCACATCAAGCCCATAATTTCATGGCTACGATTGCTCAGGATGGGGCTTAAATTAAAAAGTGAGTTGAGGATGAACAGCAAGCTCTTAGTGTTATAGCACCGGGAACTACATTCAATATCCTGTGATAAACCATAGCGGAAAAGAATAGGAAAAAGAATGCATATATGTATAACTGCGTCACTTTGCTGAACAGCAGAAATTAACACAACATTGTAAATCAACTAGACTTCAACAAAATTAAAAAATAAATGACTGGGGAATTCCATCATGTAGCTTATGAGTACAAAATGTTTGCTACCTAATTTTCTAAAATAAAAAATGTTATATACTGGCAAAAGAAAGTGAACTGACTTAGAAAGTAAGTAAACAATAGTGCGGTTAGTATACGAGGAAGGCCAAGGCTGTGAACTGTGCAGAACACTGAGATGAAGAGCAGGCAAGCATCTGCATACAGCCTGGTACAGACCAGGGGCCCCGACGCGACAGCCACCATTTCACAAGTACCTACGTCATCTCTAATCCTTACAACAAGCAGGTAGGACTTCTCATTCCTATTTTAGGGTTGATACATGGAGGCTTGGAGAAATTAGACCCCTTGTCCAAACGCACACAACTAGAAAGTGCCAAGGTTGCGATCTGAACATAGGTCTGCTTGCCTTCAGGTGCCAGATTCCCTAACTGCGCCGCATCACCCTTAACAATACATCATTCTCTCTCTCCCCTAGAAAACACAAGTGTCTTTCAGAAAAGACCCCAGATTTGGGGCCTGGCCCATTTTATCCCAACCCATACGGGTACGCTATGTATCTATTTGCATTTGTGCTTGGACAACTCCTACCAAACCAACGAACTTCAAGACTAGCTCTTTCTTCCATGTGGTTGGCCCACTGCGCTGCCCCCAGGAGGCCTGAGGTAACCAGCCTGGGTCAGCCTGGCCTTGGCGCTGCATGTGATGGCCGGGTCTCTTCTCACTATTGGGACGGGAAGAGTTCAGGTCCAAGTGAGGACCAGGGAAGCGGGCAGAGGCCTTCCGGTCTGGTCCCGTCATGCTCATCTGGGGCTCGGGTGGGTTGCCGGAGCCACAGCTGCAGAATGCCACTCTGCTCAGCGTGCTCTGGGCGCTTATATGCTCTCTTGGGACTTGCAGGGCACAAGTGGGTGTTCCTGGGCCCCTGGCTAAGTACCACCTGGAGGACACCCTTCTACCAACATCCGTAAGAGTTTCCCAAAGTCTCTTCACGAGGCACCAGAGAGACTCCTGACTTCCTCCCTACACACATTCTAGAGGCACAGGCTTCCTGCCCGACTCTCATCCAGCCACCTGGATTTGCACCATTCTCACTCCTTGAGTGGCCACTTTCCACAAAGCGGTGTGTGTTTAAATGATCATCATCATACCATTCCATGTGAGCCATTAACTTCTGTCTCAGCAAAACAACAAACTGCTACACTTCATGGACCCCTAAGGTCCCTGAGAAGTGCCAAACGATCCATCCAGCGCTGCCCGGGATCTCATCAGGGTCCCGGCTGATGCGGACCGAGCACTGTGTCCCCAGAGCCACTCTAAGGCCGTCGTACGTGTTAGCTTACTTGATTCTTCCTGAGGTACTATTGCCTTCCTAATTTTACAGATGAGTAAACTGAGTCACAGAAGGATCAAACGGCTGGGTTGTGAATGCAGAGCCATGCCCGTCACCGCTGGGCTGGTCTAGGACAGGAACTTGTCTTCTGGATTTGGAAGGATCACAGGTTTATCTGAGAGTAAAGAGATCTGGGTTGCAGTTAAACAGAGCTGTGTGACCTTGGACAATTCACTCCACCTCGCTGAGACTTCCTCATTGGTACAATGGGGACAAGACCTGCTTCGCTCACTCAGAGGGTTCCTGTGAAGTTCAAAAGGGATAACTGATGTGAGAATACTCAGATTTTGGCAAATGTGTGCATGAAGGGACGGGGACGAGTGGATGAGTCCGATGCCACTCCTGCCTTCAAGAAGCATTAGGATCTTACAGAGCAGACAAGCATCTTCCTCCGTGGGCTCCTGCCAACGCTCAGTGTGTGAGGCACAGCTGAGAGGGCTGCCAGGAGCGCGCTGTGTGATCTGAAACGGGAGACTTCCCATCTCTGGGCTTCACCCTCCTCCACGCAAAAAGTGAGGGCCTCTCACAGGAGGTCCCTTCCTGTTCTAATGTTTTTACAACTTTGGCTTTGTTTCTGGGTTAAAATACTTATGAAACAGCAAACAGCTTATATTTGGAATTCTTCTTGCTGGTGGAAGCAAACAGCAGGGATGCATCTGACAGATATTAATGGCTTCTACACATGCAACACATAAACAACGTTTAAAATGGCATTTCTGTCTCCAAAACACCAGTGTTCTGATTGGGGATCTTGAACCTCGATGTTCCTCCTCATGGAAAACTAAGGACTTCCCCTTCGTCCCACTCCCCCAGCCTCCAACCTTCGCCTGCAGAATACATTTTCTTGTTTAAGGTCTCTTGAACTTGAAACTAGTTTACGAGGAAACAGCAACCTTGAAGTCAGACAGACCTGAGGCTGAATCCTGATTCTGCAACTTACTAGCTGCATGACACTGGGCAAGACTCCCTGAACTGCGCCTCATCTGAGAAATGGAGATGATAATAGCTCTCACAGGGCTGCAGTGAGGATTAAATGAAATAAAACAAGTTACGTTCTTGGGCATACAGTAGGCATTCAATAAACGGTAGCCCTTATTACTGAGAGTAGGGACTGTATTAGTCAGCCTAGGCTAGGTTATGCTGCAGAAACAAATTCACACCCAAATCTCAGAGGTATAACAAAGCAAATGGCCCGTCCTGGTCAGCAGGGCATTCTGCTCCACGTGGTGACTCAGGAAGCCAGGATGAAGAGGATGAAGCTTCATCATCTGAAACACTGTTGATCAACACCACAGCGGAAGTGAGTGCCGGAGGGTCTCCAACAGCCAGTTAAGTGCTGTGGACTTGACTGGTTTGAACTAGTTACTGGCCCTGATTGGCTGCCAGGGGCTGGGAGATGTTGGGGAGTGCATGGAGTATTAGATGAGCGTTACTCTTTATGTGATATGGAGCCAAATTTTGTTCACCTTTGGTTCTCCCACAGTGCTTAGCACAGTGCCAGGCTTATTAGAGAAATGAAGGCACAAGTCAAAAAGAAGCCTTCTCTGATGATGTAATAATTTTCTAGCCAAAAGAATTTTCTCTCTTTTTTCCTCCCCTTTAATCAGATGCTTATTCTCATCCTGCAGTTTATCACTGAAACAAGTATTTCAGAAGTTTTATAAATAATGTTCATTTTGAGGAAGTTTGCCAATGCCCTTCGAATTAAGGCAAAACCCCAGGTCATGTCTAGGCCATGAGTTTACACTTGGAAGAGGAAAAAAGAGAAGAGCAGATGGGACTGCCAAGGATAAGATGACAAGAAGTTTGCATTTCTTAACAATACTTCCAGCCCTTCTCATGACCCTTGAGTGACATGGGGGTGGGTGGGTGGTTCATGGCACGGAAATCAGAGCAAGGAGGCAGTATGGCTTGCCCATGAGTCCCAGATGAGTCAAGGGTAGACCAGTGTCCCTTCCATACTTTCCCCTTCTTCCCAAACCCTTGCATTCTGCAAAGTCTTCCTTCCTGCCCTACATTCATTGAAACTATTGTGGGTCATGACACACGGATACATCTACCCAAGAGAATTCCTGAGAGTGGCTGCTGATCACCCCCTTACCCTGGGTGGAGAAAGTGGAGCTCAGGAAAGATCCTTTTCCACGGAAGGAATGGCCTGTCACCATGTCCTCTTCTGGGCTCAGAGATGTACTCTGGTCCTGGCTCTGCCACCACGTCACTGGGTCACCTTGGACAACACACCACTCTTCTCTGGGCATCCCTTTACTCACCTGTAAACTCATTTAACAAGCACGCAGAGCAGCCTAAGAGGAGGGCTAGGAACGTGCAGGTAACTAAGCCGTGAACCTGACCTCCAAGCAGAGGAGTAGGGCGAGCAGGGGTCACGAGGACTTCCTATGCCAGCAGGCTAGGCGTGGACAACAGGGTTGGTGGAGGCCAGTGAATGGGGGAGGGCTGTGGACAGCTCGAGTGCCTGCTGCAGTCAAATGGGCCAGCTGCCTCTCAGCTCCGGCCCCACTTGCCAAGTGGGAATGTGGGCCCGGTATTGGCAGATCTCTTGATTGTTTTCAAGAGAAGCAGGAAAGACAAAATTATCCATGAAATGTGAGCAGACCAACCCAATCAGCTTCGTCTATTGTCTGGCTGAAGCCCGTGGCCCTAGCATTTGCAACTCCTAATGGCTGTCAGTCAGAGGACTTCATGAGATTATGATTACACAATCCTATTTGATCTGATAATCTCATTAGTCTTCATATGATCAGGCTTTTAAAAAATATGCATTGTTTTACTCTAATAGGAAAAGAATTACTACGGAAAATTGAAAAAAGGTATAAAAAGAAAATTAAAATACTCTTAATTGTTCCTAATCCCATTCCCCCAAAGTTAACATTTTGATGTATATTTTGGTGCGTTTCTTGCCAGCCTTTTCTCTATGCATAAATTATATAAATAACATTCTATGTGTGTATATGTTTATGCGTGTGTGTATACAGGTATATACAAGGTTACATAAGTAAAATGTATAACGTGAATCTCTTCTAAAATTAGGAGAACAGTATTTTGACTGTTTGGCTCTGCATCCTCATGACACTGTGGCATTACGGATTCTTCAAAAACATGATCTTTAACAGCTCCATAAAAATTCCATAACACAGATTTACCGTAATTTATACCTATAACTTACATCTCAACATTTGAAGGTGTTTCTAATTTTTTACTATATAAATAGAATTGCAGTGCACATTCTTATATATAAATATTTGTGCATATATCTGGTTATTTCTTTAGGTAAATTTCCACAAGTGGAATTACAGGGTCTAAAGGTATGAACGCTTTTAAGGTCGTTGATATGTATATACTCCATTGCTCTTCATAAAACCTATAGTACCTTCATGCTTTCACTGTATTCTCACTGACACTGGATACTGTCATTTTCAAATCTGAATGTTAATTTGATGCAATTAAACAAGTGATATTTCATAGGTATCCTAATTTTATCAATGAAGTTAGATATTTTCCCTCCAAATGTTTTCCGGCCATTTATATCTCTTTTCTGACTTGTCCTGAGGCCCCTTTAAAAAACCATTTTCTATATTATATGCAGGAAACCTTTGTATCACATATTTTTATAATAGGAAAACTGAGATGAAATCTACATGTCCAGCGACAGGGAAATATTAAATCAGTAAAGGCACAAGTAGTTGATGGGCTATTATGTAGTTGTTACAATTTGAGGATACAGAAGCATTGTGGGAAAACACTCATGACATGTTAAATGGAAAAGAGCAGCTATAAAACTAAATGAGTACCATGTCCCATGTTAACAACCAGATAAAAATAACAGTTACAGTAGGGGCTGTATTTAAGGGTTGGGATTTCTGAAGACATTCTTTTTTTCCTTTTATGTTTCAAAATGTTTTGCAATTCTGTTATATAACCTTTGTAGTTAAGAGAAAAAATACTTGAAAGACACATTTTCAGTTGACTTTCCAAATGCACCTTCCTAGTTTCTTAGGATTCCCCTGTATCCATTTAAAAACATCTATGTTTGTGTCACAGAAGATTAAAAACTTTTGATTTACTGAAATCTGTTAGCACTTTAATCAGCAGAGAAAAAGATAGCTTTGTTATCAGTAACAAGCAGGGCTCACAGTAATGACCTTGAGGTTGGGTTATTCCAGGCCTTTGGGTCCCCTCCATCCTCACCTTACTCTGAGGTTGGGGAAGAAGGCAGTTCTGAAATTGCAGAGACCTGAGGGGCCTCCAGTAAATAGGGGGCGGGGGGAGAGGAGTTGGGCAGCTCCTGTTGAAAACGAGGAAGCCTTCCAGACCTGCAGGGTCAGGAATCACCCACATTAGACCCAGATGGGCCCACTTTACAGATGATAAAATTGAAGCCCATAGGGGAAGAATTTCAGGACAAGCAGACCAAGCCTGCGGGATGCCCAGAAAAACCTTAAACAACAACAACATCATCATTATTACTACTAATGTTCCAGCATCAGACACCTTTCAAACCATGTTCTTTTTTTTTTTTCTTATTGGAGTGTAATTGCTTTACAATGTTGTGTTAGTTTCTGCTGTACAACAAAGTGAATCAGCTATATGTGTATATATATATCCCCTCCGTCTTGGACCTCCCTGCCACATATCCCCCTCCCACCCATCTAGGTCATCACAGAGCATCTAGCTGAGCTCTCTGTGCTATACCTCAGGTTCCCACTAGCTATCTATTTAACACATGGTAGTGTATTTATGTCAAACCTAATCTCCCAATTCAGCCCACCCTCCCCTTCCCCCTCTGCGTCCACACGTCTGTTCTCTACGTCTGCATCTCTATTCCTGCTCTGCTAATTATTAGAGAAATGCAAATCAACACTACCGTGAGGTATCACCTCACACCGGTCAGAATGGCCATCATCAAATGATCTACAAACAGTAAATGCTGGAGAGGGTGTGGAGAAAAGGGAACCCTCTTGCACTGTTGGTGGGAATGTAAATTGATACAGTCACTATGGAGAACAGCACGGAGGCTCCTTAAAAAACCAAAAATAGAACTACCATATGACCCAGCCATCCCACTACTGGGCATATACCCTGAGAAAACCATAATTCAAAAAGACACATGCACCCCAATGTTAATTGCAGCACTACTTACAAGAGCCAGGACGTGGAAGCAACATAAATGTCCATGGACAGATGAATGGATAAAGAAGATGTGGTGTGTGTATATATATATGTGTGTATATATACACACAGATATTAAATACCTCTTATGTGTCAGGTGTTTGTGTGTTGTTTTGTTATTTATTTATTTGGACATGTGATAACTAAATTTATGAACAGGGTTAGAAAAAAATGATACTAAGAAAATAGAGTTAAGAAACAAGCCCTATCCCCCAGCCACTCAGATCTTATTCCCAGAGCATCTGTCACTAGCATCCTATGTGCCCTTCCAGGGCCAGGCTAAGTGCACACACGCATATGCATCGTATGCTCTTCGCTTCCTCCTTCCTCCCTTTCTTTCTTTTCTCCTCTCTTACTCATGCCTTCCTTTCTTTTAAACAAATGGTCCTGGGGAAGCATTCTATATCAGTTTATATGGGCTGGCTTCATTCTTTTCCATAGATGCACAGTAAGCCATATATGGATAGATGACCATTTATTTAGCCAGTGCCCTAGAAGTGGCTATTTATGGCTGTTTCCAAGCTTTTGTCACTTCAGACTCTCCTCATACAATCAGCACTTCACACATGTGCAAGTTTGTCTGTAGAATGGACTTCTAGAAGTGGAATTGCTGGGTCAAAGGATTTGTGCATTTAAAAATTTGTAAGATCCAAAGTAATCTCCACAGAGGCTGTAGTATTTGTGCAGCATTTGAAATTTATGAGGGTGTCTGTTTCTGCACAACCTTGACAACAGGATGTCTTGTCTAACTTTAAAATTTCTGCCAATCTGATATAATTATACCTCATTGTAGTTTAATTTACACTTATAATAAGGGAAGTTGAATATCATTTCACATGCTTAAATGCCATTTGTATTTCCTTTTCTGTTCTCTTTCTTTCACCACTTTTTTCCTGTGAGGTTAGATCTTTTTTTTATTATTGATTGGTAGGGACTCTTTATATATTAAGAAAATTAGCTCAGGTCTGGGATATCTGTTTGTCACTATTTTTTCCAAGTAACTCATTTGTCTTTTGACTTTGCTTATAGTATTGTTATGAAGACATTTAAAATATTTAGGTATTAGAATTTACCAAAAATTTGGTATATTGTTGATTATACATTATACTTAGGAAGGCCTTCCCCACTTTGAGATTATTTTCAAAATCTCTTATTTCTTCAGGTAGTTGTATTTAAGCTTTTAAAAAAATGTACATGATCCATCTGGAGTTAATTCTGGTGAAAGGAGTGAGTTGCATCCAGGTGGTTCTCCAATTGTTCCAACACCCTTTATTGAGTAATCTATCTTTTCTCCAGAGATTTTCCATGTCACCTTACTATTTCTGGACTCTCTTCTGTTCTGTGTAACTGTCTGCCTATTTATTCTAGAGCCACTTTTATACATGATCACATTAAACCAAAGCACCCTAGTGGGGTAGGTGAGGCCAGAACCAGGTCTCCCAGCCTGTGCTACTTCACCTCCCATAACTGGGTGGTCTCCTAACTCTAGGGTGGGTTAGGGAAAGTCAGAGAGGTCCCAGATCCTGATCCTCCAAAGCAGGGAGAGAAACAAGCATAACACACAGCCTTTCCCTCCCCTTCACTCGCTCAGAGGCAGTGAGTGGCCTCTGCCAGCTCCGAGCTGGACTCCAGCTTTCTCGAGAGTGAAGTGGTTTGCCCTTGGGTAAGTCAGCTCCTCTCGTAGAGCCTCAGTTTCCCAACTGCAAAACGGTAATAGTAATAATAACACTGATGTCACGTTTCGAGGATGCAATCATCTGATGCTGGACAAAGATGCCACAGTAAAAAGCCCCAGCTAGGATGACAGAGGACACTGCACCATGGCAGAGCCGCTCCCCCTCCTTCTGAGGCAAACAACGCCCATCACTTGGGCTACGATTTAGCAGGGACTGAGCTATGCAGCTTTCTGACAGCCGGTTCATCAGTCTAAAGGTCTGGCTGTCCACACCCCAAGGACACAGGACTTGCAAGGCCAGGACCTCCAAAGAGAGGGGGGCGGAATCAACTCTGACCTCAGAGCCACTGAGGTGTAAAGGGCTCAGCGTAGGGCCCCATCCTGCTTGGCAGGGGCCCAGGAACCCTTGAAGAGCCCTGCAAGGTGGGCAGGAAAGGAAGGGAAGCTGGGCAGAGTGGGAACGCTGGGAAGGTGGTTGGAGGTTGAGTCTTCCACACAACATCCAAGAGCCAGCGGTGCTGTTCCCCAGAACCGTCACCTGCTTCTTTTTGGAACTTCCACCCGCCCTCACCAAGTGCTGTGAGCCCAGGGAAAAGCAGGCCCAGAACCCAGAAGTCATGTGAACAACATCTCTCGGAGCACCCACATTCCAGAACAGGAACAACACAGCCCCCAGGCCACCTGCTCCCACACATACCAGCACCACACCTCGGGTTTAAGCACCATTGCACTGTTTGCCTATATCAGCTGAGCTCCTCCGAGAGGGAGGGATTAATATTATTCCCATTTTCCAGATGAGCAAACTGAGACTCAGATGGAGCACATGAGCGGCCCAAAGTCAAAACGACAGCAAGTGGCAAAGTTAGAAATCAGGTCTTTTCAGCCTGAAAGCCTGACCACGATACGCTCCGAACAGGGGCTGCAGTGGACTGCTGAGTCATCTGTTCAACAAACATTCATTGAGCACCAACTTTATATTTGGCAACGGAATAGGTGCTGGGTGTACAGAGGCAGATAAGACACAATTCTTGTTCCAAAGGACCAAATACAATAGCTATTCTATGATGTCAAGTCTAATGGGTATACAAAGGGCTGTGGGAGGTCAGGGAAGAAGTGATTACCTACTTTGAATCAGGGCAGGCTTCCCAGAGGAGGCAACTTGTAGGACGGAACTTGAATCATGCTTCCATTGTCAATGGTGAGCAGGAGTTTTATTCCTCAGTGGCTGAAAATGGAGGTTCCTGGGCTCCAGTGCTATGTTCCAGGCTCCTGCCCTCTCTGGCGGACCTTAGAATTTCCAGGGAAGCTCGTTAGAAATACCCATTTCTAGGCCTCTCCTCAGACCTTCTGAATCCAAATTGCAGCCCTAGCATCCAAGCACTTGCATTTTTTTCACAGCCCCCTCCTTTTTTAAATTTAATTTATTTATTTTTTATACAACAGGTTCTTATTAGTTATCTATCTTATACATATTAGCATATATATGTCAATCCCAATATCCCAATTCATCCCACCACCACCATGACTCCCCCGCCCTGCTTTCCCCCCTTGGTGTCCATACATCTGGTCTCTACATCTGTGTCTCTATTTCTGCCTTGCAAACCGGTTCATCTGTATAGCTGATTCACTTTGTTATAAAGCAGAAACTAGCACACCATTGTAAAGCAATTATACTCCAATAAAGGTGTTAAAAACAAACAAAAAAACTAAAAATAGAATTACCATATGACACAGCAATCCCACTACTGGGCATATACCCAGAAAAAAACATAATTCAAAAAGACATGTGCACCCCCATGTTCACTGCAGTACTATTTACGATAGCCAGGTCATGGAAGCAACCTAAATACCCACTGACAGATGAATGGATAAAGAAGATGTGGTACATACATTCAATGGAATATTACTCAGCCAAAAAAAAGAACGAAATTGGGTCATTTGTAGAGGTGTGGATAGACCTAGAGCCCCCTAGTTTTTTATTGAAGGATGTGTATTTGGGACCTGCCATCCAATGGGCAGCTATCGGCAGGTTTTTTTTTTTCTTTTATGAATATCATTCATTTTAAGAAAAACTCTAAACACCATGGAAAAATAAAGCCAGAAGCCCCAGGGACAAAGCCCGCACCCAGTTAGCCTGTCATAATGAGTGATTCTCTCTCTCCCTTGTGCTTGGAAATCATTATCTGAGCACCTTAGCAAAGTGCTTCCTCCCCTCCTACTGTTAATGCCTGACATGGTGAGAGAGGCTTTTCTCCCATGCCTGCCTGAGAGAAAGGGAGCCTCCTTTCAAGACACGAGGGAGGGAGGGCAGGTTGTGTTTCACTGGCAGTTTTTAAGAAAGGGAGCAAAACATTCAGTGGTAAAGAGCATGGAGCCAGACCGCTTGTGTTCAGATTCTGCCTCTATTACTTCTGAGCTGTGCAATTTCAGACAAGTGACTTAACCTCTCTGTTTCAGGTTCTTCATCTGTAAAATGGGAGTAACAGTAATATCTATCTTATAGGTTGTGTGAAGATTAACTGAGTTAATATATGTAAAGGACTTAGAATAGTGCCAATCAGATATAGTAAATTTTATATAACTATTTGCTTTCATTATATTAACATGTCAGTTGGAGGTGGAAAGTCCGGGGCTGACCACAGGTAAGACTTAATCAGCAGAAGGCAACTCTGACCAACTGTTATCATTCACCAAGTGCTGCCTGAGAACCAGCTATGATGGTTTACAGTGCTGGGCACTGGTGATACAGAAGAGGAAGAAACAGAGCACCCGCCCCAAGAGACCCCACCTCCACCCCCAGTGAGGAAGCAGATTTGCCTGACTTCTAGAAGGAGAGGCCCAATGGATCTTTGCCCCCAAACTCAGCACAATCTAGGCTGGGGTTGGCCTTGGAGATGGTTAAACTTCTGGCCTCCCCAGGTCATCCCTTTATAAAGGTGGGACTCAGCTAGGCCTGGATGCATTTGAAAGTATCAAGTAAGGAGATCTAAGAAGTGATAAAAGCATTCTCTTTTTCCTCAGGTTTCCTCTGTGGTTATTAGAAAGTTTATGATATAACCACAATAAATATCAGAAAATGAAGAAAAAGGGAGAAGTGCTCCCCAGGAGGCACAGCAGAAGAGAGGACAGGTGTTGGTGTTGGAAAATCCTGGGACTGAATCCTGATGCTGTCACTTCCTAGACATGAGCCCCTGGGCAAGGGACTTCACTTCTCTGAGTATCGGTTTCCACATCTGTGAAATGGGCAGGTAGGAACACCTACGACTTAGTGAAGTTGGGAGGACTGAGTGAGATTACATTTTTCAGACAGCCCTTGCACACATGAGATGCTCAGGGCCAGCTAGCTGTAACCCCCTCCCTCACATCTGTTTTGCAAATGAAACCACTGAGGTGGAAGGAGAGGAGATGACCTGCCCACATGGTCAGGGCTCCATCCCAGATCTGCTTTAAGCCATTTCTGAAGCCAAGAGAAAGAAGTAACCTCTCTCTGGCCTGAGTTGCTTCATCTGTGAAATGGGTAGATAGAGGGGAGAGTCAGATCAGATAATACCTAGAGGCTTATCTGGCCCTGTGAATTAAAAGAATGTTCCAGTAATGATAACAGCTAACAGCTACCCAGGATGTGTCAGGCACCTTACATACTCTGTGCCTAATTTGAGGAACACAGCAAGTCACAAACAAAGGAACTGAGGCCTCATGTAGCTGATAAGGGAAAAATATCCAGAAAATATAAAGAACTCATGCAAATCAACAATAAAAATACATTTAACCCAATTATAAAATAAGCAAAGACTCTGAATGGACATTTCTCCAAAAAAGATATATAAATGGCCAATAAGCACCTGAAAAGATGCTCAACGTCATTAGCTATCAGGGAAATGCAAATTAAAACCACAGTGAGATATCACTTCACACCCACCAGGATGGCGACAATCAGAAAGACAATAACAGGTGCTGTCGAAGATGTGGAGAAATTGGAAACTTCAAACATGCTGATGAGATTGTAAAATGGTGCAGCCTCTTTGGAAAACAGGCAACCCCTCAAAAAGTTAAAAATGCAGTTACCGTATAACACAGAAATTCTACTCTTAAATATATACATATATGTCTGAGAGAAATAAAAACGTTTGTCCGTACAAAAACCTGTTCAGAGCAGCACTATTAACAATAGCCAAAAAATGGAAACAACCCAAACGTCCATCAACAGATGAATGGATAAACAACATGTGGTATGTCCATACAGTGGAATATTATTCAACCATGAAAAGGAATGAAGTACTGACACATGATACAACATGGATGAACCTTGAAAACATCATGCTGAGTGAAAGAAGCCAGCCATCATCAAAGACCACACACTATATGACTACACTTATATGAAATGTCCAGAATAGGGAAATCGGTAGACACAGAAAGTAGATCAGTGGTTGTCATGGGTTTGGGTTGGGGTGGGAGGAAATGGGGAGTAACTGTAATGGGTAGGGGCTTTCTTTCTGAGGTGATGAAAATGTTCTAAAATTAGATTGTAATGATGGTAGTACATCTCTGTGAACATACTGGAAACTCCTGAATTGTTTACTTTAAATGGGTGAATTGCACACTGTGTAAATTACATCTTAATAAAGCTGCTGAAAGAAAAAGAAAGAGAGAAAGAAAGAGAGAAAGAGAGAAAGAGAGAAAGAGAGAAAGAAAAAGAAAGAAAGAAAGAAAGAAAGAAAGAAAGAAAGAAAAGAAAAGAAAAAGAAAGAAACTGAGGCTTAGGGAGGCAAAGATATTTACTAAAGGATGATCAGCGATTTTAGAACAAGAGTCAGGCCTCCCATTCCCAGGCCAATGACCCTCTGGCTGACTTTCCGAAAAGAGGGATCACTAAGAGGAACTGTGCACTCACTACTTGCCCCACGCCAGGCACTTTGCATACTATTTTATCTAATCCTGCCAACAAGCCTAAGGAGTATACACGACTAACCCCAAGTTACAGATGAGAAAACCAAGGCTCTGAAATGTGCAGGGACCTGCCCAAGTCACTGTCTTAATTCAGGTTCCCCGAAGCAGACCCAGAGACAAGAGATACATGAAGGAAGTGCTCTGAGGAAAAGGCAGAAAAGGGGTGGGTGGGGAGGCAGCAGAGCAGGCGGGCATCTCAGGCAGAGTCCTGCCCACCCTACAGTGTGAGTCACCCCCAGGCTTGGCCCCAGCCACGCACGGGAGAGGGGCTCTCCGACTCCCGTACTCCACAGCGTTTGGTAATGGGCATCGGGGATGGGGGTGGGAGGCGTAAATTCCTGGGCCTGTCTAGACTTCTGCACTTGTGGCCCATCAGCAGCCTCCAGAGGAGGGTTGCAGGTGCAAGCCTTTGGTGGCAAAAGCACAGCTGACTTGGAGGAGGGTTCTCCCAGAAACTGCAAAGGACCCGAGGGGCTGTGGGTGAAGCACCAACACCATCTGCCCCGGCACCTAACTAGGAAATTAGGGATCTGGGATTGGTACCCAGGTCTGCCCTCACAGCCCATGAGCTCCTCACCCTCTCCAAGAGGGATGCGTCCATAGACTGAGCTGGGGAAGTGCATGGCCCACAGGGGTGAGGATGACAAGCAGAGCTAGAGGAAAAGGAGGACGGTGCCCAGTGGCTGGAGAGGGTTATGAGCCTGGATCCCAAGGAAGACAGAAGAGGAAAAAGCAGGCATGAGGTGGGAGCTGGGGGCTATGGGGTGACGACAGGGTCAGGCGAGCAGCACCTCCTCCCTCCGTGGCCTGGAGCTAAATGCAGTCCAACCCCCTCTTCTTGGCTGCTGTGAGCTCTGGCTAGGGGGTGGAGGGACCCAGACAACAGAGACAACTACAGGATGCAGACGTGTTTGAAAGAAACCCCATGGAAGACTTCTTCAGAGGGAGGCTGGATTGAGGCAGGGACACGCTGACTCCTGTCTCCATCTGCGCCAGCAGAGAAGCTGCAGTGTTTAAAGAGAGGCCATCAACAGCTAGTAAATCCCAGGTGACTGTGACCTGTTCCACTTAGTCACCCAGTACAAAAGGTCTGCTCTGACAGCAGCTCAGCAGGCAAAGTGAGTTGATTCAATCAAACACTCCTGCATTCTGCACTTATTCATGCCTGTGACGCACCCGGCTGGCATTATGTTGGACACCGGGGGGTGAAGAGGCACTGGGGGGTCTTAAAAATGAATCAGATAAGGTCTCTACTCTCAAGGAGCTCATCATCAAGAAAGGGAGACAGAGCAGGACTCACAACACAGGGTGCTTAGTGCCATGGTGAGAGTTAGGGATGGGAGCTTAGGAGCCCAGAAGAGGCAATACTCCCTTGTCCTGGAGGAGTTGGGGATAACTCACAAACAAGGTGAAGTTTGAGTTGGGACTTGAGGGATGAGTAGGAGTTTACCAGAAAGAATGAAAGAAATGCCATTTCAAAGTTACTTGGCTGATAAAGAGAAGGATTGGGGTTGTGCTTGAATCCAAGTTGTGCTCTGAACACTATACAATACTGTCTATCTTGAGACTCCCATTCCATTAATCCCCCAAGTAACAACCTTAACTTTTTAAAGTATGATAGAAATCATCCCCTTTCAAGTCAGTCCTGTTTGAATCCTGCCTTCACCACTCATTAATCATATGACCTTGGGCCCAGCTGAGAGTAAACTGTGTTCATTAATTCTTCACCCTTTTCTTACTTGGCTACAGTCTTAGCCTGCCCACTCCTTGGCCACTTTCAGGTTCACCAGGAGGTGGCACCTGAAGCTGTGGCCAGAGGGCCTGGAATTCACTGTTTGTTGGAGGGGTGGGAACTGTCGGTGCCACTGTGCCTCTGTAAACCTCAGACCCCCACCTAGCCCCACCATTCAAGCCTAGGAGAGTAGTTTCAAGCGGGGGCATGGGGGGGTACCACCTTCTATAGTGCATCTGGAAACAGAGGGGGCGTTCTGAGTTATCACAATGATGTGGAAGACATAAGTGGCATTAGTGGGCAGTGGCCAGTGGAGTTCCACACAACGGAGCATTGTCCTCTGTCCTGCCACCCTCTAAACATCCCCCAGAAGACACGTAGGTGGAAAAAACTTGTTTATAACTATCTAAATCCACCCCCCAATCCATTTACATGTGAACACAAAAGCTCACTGCACAGCTTTAATCTGCTCTAAATTGTCTAAGGTTGCTCCGATGATATAAACTGAGGGAAGGTGATGTACTGTTCTGTTTGGAGCTTTCCCATCGGTTGAAGCACTTGATGGTGTTTGCCAGTTCAACACATCTGTACCCATCTGCACTGGTAGCTGTGTATTTACCCGATTCTAGATGTGACTACAGGCAATGACTGCTTCAGAAAATATTCAAGTGTGGGCGTGCCCAAGCATTTATGTAGTGGAATATATATTATTATTTTATTACAAATGGCTTTCTGGGCTTCCTTGGTGGCGCAGTGGTTAAGAATCCACCTGCCAATGCAGGGGGACACAGGTTCGAGCCCTGGTCCGTGAGGATCCCACATGCCGCGGAGCAACTAAGACCATGCGCCACAACTACTGAGCCTGCGCTCTACAGCCCGCGAGCCACAACTACTGAAGCCCGCGCGCCTAGACCCCGCACACCACAACTAGAGAAAGCCCACACGCAGCAACAAAGACCAAATGCGGGCGAAAACACCAGAAACAAACAAAAAAATGGCTTTCCTTTTATTTCTCCTTTACCATGTGATTAGTGTATTACTATTTTCAGCATTTGTAGATAGATTATATGATCTATGCATGAACTGCATTTCAGGATTGTAAAGAGAGCATCACAATTTGTTATAAAGGTAACATTGAGACTGAAGGATTCAGACCCACTGGCCTGGTCTAGACAACTGGGAATCTATCCAATTTCCCTTGGGATGACAGACAGTACAGCCTAAGGATCAGAGCCAGGGTCTGGGAGCCAGAAAGACTGAAATTTGAAACCCAGCACTGTTGTTTACTAGCTATATGACCCGGGGGAATATGTATAATCTTGCTAATTCTTAGCATCCTCATCTGCAAAATGGGGATAAAACACCCACCTCAGAGGGTTGTAGTGGGGGTTATATGAGGTTGACTGTAGAAAGACACCAATTAAGTGTTCAGCGATAACAGAAGCTGCTGTCACCGTTATTGTTGCTGTTATTATCATTTCTCCAGGGAATCCTCCCCAGCTGGGACCCTGAAATGTGACCGGGCCTTGGCATCCCCCACCATCCACTGCCCACATCTAGTCTGGCTCAGCACGCTGATCTCCAGACACTGATGGGGGGATGGGACCTGATCCGCATGAACCATGAAACTAAGCCTCCCCCATCGGGACCGTATTCCACCCAGGCCTGAATCAGGCCTTACCCTCTACTGAGCGTTGCCCTGGGTGGTGACGGGGGAGCAGGCTACCACCCAACAGCTCCCTGAGTCTCCACGCTGGCTTCCAGCTCACCTTCCCCGCTTTTCCCATCGCTGCTGGGGCCCTGGTGTTCCCTGCGCTGAGCCCCTCGGCTGTGGGGGCAGCAGGGTCCGCCCCCTGGTTCCAGCTTTGGCCTCTGAGCCTCCGGATCAGCCCCTCTGCACTAGGCCCGCCCCTGGCCTGCAGAGCTGTCTCCTTCCAAGGTTAAGCATCCACAGGGCCCTCACCTAGCTCTCAACAAACCACCAACATGACAGGTCATGGTGTATGAACTCTGGAGTGGGCGCTGGGAGCTGCCCTTTCTTTTCTTTTCTTTTTTTTTTTTTTTTGTGGTACGCGGGCCTCTCACTGCTGTGGCCTCTCCCACTGCAGAGCACAGGCTCCGGACGCACAGGCTCAGCGGCCATGGCTCACGGGCCCAGCCGCTCTGCGGCATGTGGGATCTTCCCAGACCGGGGCACGAACCCGTGTCCCCTGCATCGGCAGGCGGACTCTCAACCACTGCGCCACCAGGGAAGCCCCTTTCTTTTTTTTAAAAAAAAATTTATTTATTTAGGCTGCACCGGGTCTTAGTTGCAGCACGAGGGATCTTTTTTTAGGTATAGTGTGCAGGCTTCTTAGTTGCGGCATGCGGACTCTTAGTTGCAGCATGCATGCGGGATCTAGTTCCCAGACCAGGAATCAAACCCAGGGCGCCTGCACTGGGAGCGCAGAGTCTTACCCACTGCACCACCAGGGAAGTCCCAGGGAGCTCCCTTTTCTTATCATCATTCCTCTGTGGTTCTCTCTGCCCTTCCACAGCAGGAATCCCAGCGTTCATCTCTGCTCCCTGGGCCTCTGCACTCAGGGACCCCAGGAAGGTCGTGAACCGTGCATTTGGCAGTCAGAGGGAACTGATTCTTTCCCCCAAGGCAATGGGAACCAGTAGAGTTGTCAGAGCTGAGATGGCGCCCCCCAGCCTCATAAGACCCAGAGCTGCTTCTTCATTCCTCCTGTCTTTGGCGGAGTCGTTAGGAATCCCTAGAAGGTGATGGATGAAATCTGGTCTTGATCTAGTGCTGCCTGAGAGTACTGAGATGACACACGTGATGCCCACCCTGAAGAAGTTCACGGTCCAGCTGGGAGAGGCAGTCATGTAACAGATAACTGCGGTTTTGACATGGTCCCTGTTATGTGTGAGGTATGCACTAGAGGCCGTTGGCCTTCTTATGTGGGAATGGCCAACTAACTCTGCCTGGGCAAGGTAGGAAGCCTTCTGAGCAAAGTTAACATGGGAATGGGGTATTGAAGGATGAGCAGGAGTTTTCCAAGGCCTGGGCTACTCTCAAGCCTCACCATCTATTTCTAAGCCCTACAATCCTGGCATGGTTAGCCCATGCCTTTCTTCCTGAATGACAATCTTGGGGGAAGGGGAGATAGAGGAGAAACTGAGGAGGGAACACAACTCTTTACACCCAGAAGGATCCATGTTTGGACTGGATCCCAGTTCAGAGACATTGGCTTCCCCAGACTATTCCCAAAACACAAAAATCAGTATTTCCCAGAGTCCCAAAGAGCATGAATTCCTTAGGAAAGTCCTACATGTAATGTGAAAAAGGAGACTCCAAGATCAAATACATTTCAGAAACACTGAGTAAGCAAAGCCAAGCAGATTTTACTGCAGGACTTCTCAGAGCCTTTAAAGGTAAAATAAGATAATAATTTACATATTTAAAATAAATTTGATAACTAATAATTTAATAAATATTAAAAATATAATAATTTTGCAGCTACCTTTTATTTGCTGTTTCCTAATGTGCAAGACGTGCCATGCATTATCTCATGAATCCCCATAAAACTTCATGTCATCAGTACTGTCATTATCCCCATTTGTCATTATCCCCATTATCCCCATTCAGAGAGGCTGAATCAACCCAAGTAGTGAAGTTCACTGCCCAAGATCACACAGTACATGGTGGAGCTGAGATTCAGTCAAGCTCTGTCCGACCCAAAGTCTCCGCCCTTTCCTGGGTATTGTGAATCCCTAAGACGGGGATGCGACATACAGCATTTCCAAACTTCTTCAGCCATGGACCCTCCTTATACCTAGGGTTCCACAGAGCAACTTTGGGAAACACTGCTCTCGTTTGTTCCCAGAAGATTCACCAAAAGCAACAAAAGGACTTCTGAGGCTCTGCTCCTCTTCTTCCTCTGTGCTCCACAGCTGGGCCCCGGGTCCAAGTCCCTCAAGAGGCCCTCTGTGTTCACTCCAGGGGCTGGTGTGAGAATTAGGAGGGGTTCCCAGGAAAGACTGGGATTCCAGCCAACAGCTCCTAATCTGTCTAGATCTAAACAGCTGACATCATTGGCCACATATGACCCACAGAGGGTTCCAAATTTCCATCCCAGCCAGTTCTGAGCTGCTGCTTCAAACTTAGCTGCTGCTTGCTTGCCAGCAGACTAGACAGGCTATGAGCTCAGCATCATTGCGCCACTGCCCACTCAGCAAGAAAAAGGATGGGCCCTCTGAGGCCTAATGCAGTTGACCAAGGAAGGCCACTGGCTGAACCCAGGCCTTGTCTTTCACACTTGGGCCCCTATGTGGCCTCTGCACTCATGTCTCCAGACCCTTCCCACCACCTCCTCACTGCTGGCAGAGGGGTCTTTCAACAGGCAACATTCATCTTGTTACTCCTTAGAACTCTTCTATGGCTCCCTAGTGCCCCCGGCACAAGTCTAGATCACTGCGCCTGATTTTCAAGGTCTTTGGAGATGGGGGAGACTTTGCAGTCATTTTCCCTTTCTCAAGAGGACACGTAGATGAACGAATGGGGGCCGTCAAGCAAGTGACACTCACAAGGTCTGGGTGCCCCGTCCTTGAAGATAAGCCATCTCATGGAAGGAGCCAAGTAGCACTTGCCGACTCTCTTGCCCAAATAGCTTTCATGTGGAGACTGTTTTTATCAAGGAGCAGAGAAAAGATTTCCCTTGACTGAATAAGTAAGAAAGTTGTGCTTAGATGTCCCACTTGCCCCTGCTTCAGATGAGGCCACCCTACCAGCGGGCTGGAAGCAGACTGGGGCACGCCCGCATGCCTCTTGGCACCACGTGCATCTCAATCTGTAAGGTGCATCCGTGTCACCGTGTTAAAATGCAGATTCTGATTCTGCAGGTCTGGGTGAGGGCTGAGAGTCTGCATTTCCAACAGTCTCCCAAGTGATGTCAGTGCTGCTGGTCCTAGGACCACCCCACAAAGAGCAAGGTTCCTCCCACAACCCTTGGTCCCATGGTGACCCTGAAACTACCACTCATTGCCATTAAAATATTCCAGGTCTGGGGACTTCCCTGGCGGTCCAGTGGTTAAGACTCCATGTTTCCAGTAAAGGGGGCGTGGGTTCAATCCCTGGTCGGGGAACTAAGACCCCACATGCTGTGTGGCGCAAATAAAAAAAATAAATTAATTAAAATAAATTAAAATATTCCAGGTTAGACCAAGACAGGGAGGGAGGCGATCCCTGACGGCCCTGCTTACCTCTCTAGGAGGGTCCATTTTCCCCCTACCCTACCCTCAGGCTTTACTTTATGCCCTGGCAAAACCTAATCCCTTACGGTTTCCTGCACACATCACACTATTGTGGATGCTACGTTGCTCGGCTCAGGCTGTACCTTCTGCCTGTAAAGTTCTTCTCACCTTACTTTGCTGAATTAAGACCTATTCATCTTTGAAAACCCTGCTGGCACGTCCTCAGGCTGAGATCAGGGCCCCACCCCTCCACCGCTACCCCAGCTTCTGCGCACACATAACCCTTGTGAATGTCTAGACCATAACGCATATCTTACTATATGGAGACTGCCCGAGTCTGGGTCTGCCTCCCCCCCAGGCTTTAAGTTCAAAAGCACGGATCATGCCTTGTCCCCTCTGTCTCCTCGGTGCCTAGCACACAGCTTGGCACACAGCAGGTGCACAATAAATGTTTGCCAAACTGATCCAAAGCTGGCAACATCGCTAAGGGAAGAGTTTAGTCGATTCTTTCCATCTCAAAGAAAGATGACTTAATTTTATACACAAAATGTGTGTGTGTGTGTGTGTGTTTTCTGCTTCCTTCTTTGTTCCCGAGTTTAAAGAAAGGTGTGAAATGATAATAATAGTAATGCAGTTTGCAGGTGCCTAACCTGGGTTAACCCATTGAATCCTGTGATGTGGGTCCTGCTATCAACCCCCTGGAACAGATAAGAAAACTGAGACTCACAGGGACCAGTGAGCTGTCAATAGCACCTCAGTGGCCGAGCACATGGGGATTCCAACACAGCTCTGTGTGACACCAAGCGAAGGGGCCCTTCTGCTGAGTTCCCAAAGCTGCAAAGCTTGAGGTCTGCATTGGAAATGGGGGAGGTGCAGACCTGACAGTGGTTACACGCTGCAGAGGAGGAGGTGGTGAGAGCAGAAGGACACTGGGATGGGGGACCAGGTCCTCAAACAGAGCTGTTCCTGCCTGCAAGGCAGTGAGCACCTCACTTGGACATCTATTCAGAGAGGCAGCCAGAAGCGCCATGGCTATGACCTGATGGAGATGGGGCAGGGAGGTTGTTACAAAGGGAAAGGCAGTGAATGCATCTCCTCTTGAAGAGGGACGGGCAGAGGAACAGGGATTCTAGAATGAGTCACATCCCACTCCAGCCGGCCCAAGCCTCAGGCACCTGGGAGGTGGCCGCACGTGGCCCTACAGCTGGGCCCCTGTATTCCACACTCTCTACAGGAACCAAGCCTCCAGGGGAGCCCAGCAGCCTGTCTCCATCACCGCCTCGACACCCGCCCGCACTCCGTTCCTCTGAGCCATAACTGCTGTAACGAGCCAGCCGAGGTGGGCCGGAGGGTGAGTGCGGGAAGGACGTCCCCTCCCCCACACCTCCTCTGGGCCTCTCCTATTCCCCCATCCCTTGGTTTCCATGGCAGCGTCTGGCAACGAGGTGTCTACTTCAAAGTGCTGGCAGGGACGCCAGGCAGGAGCTACGGAGACACAGGCCTGGGGGTGAGGGCAGGGAGCTCTCATCTGTTGAGTGCCTACTCCGAGCGGGTGCTGTCCAAGACTCCACGTCCATCGCCTCCCTTACTCCTCATCCCAGCTAGGGGAGGAACCTGTTATTATCTCATTTTACAGATAAGGAGACTGAGGTACGAGGGGTAAAGGCCATGCCCAGGGTCATACAGCCAGTCAGTGGCAGAGCCAGGATTCAAACTCAGACTTCTGTGGTTGAAGCCCAGGCCTTTAATCACTTCCTGCCTCTTGGCCAGAGCTCAGCTGTTCAGGCTGGAGCTCTGCCTCATGCCGCAGGCCCTTGGGTGAATCCCTTCGCCTCTCTGAGACTCTGTAAAATGGGGTGGTGAGTCCCATTGCTCGGAGGGGCTGGGAGGACTGAAGCACGTTGGGGGAAGCCCTGAGCTCCTGGCTGGGGTTCGGTAAAGGGCTCTGCTCCTCCATCTCCAACTGGAGAGACTCCCATCCCAGGATTCCCGGACAAGCAGAGCACAGCTGCCCGGATCCACGGGGAGAAGTCGGCCCGGAAGCCCCCCCGGTGTGCCGCCCCCGACCCAGTGCTCCTGAAAAGAACAGCTCTGGTCCGCTGGACATCCACTTTGCGCCAGGAGCCCCACTAGGGCCCTGCACACTCCCAGTGACCCTGGGAGGGAGACACGCTTACTATCCTCTTGTTATAGAGCAGGAAACCCAGTGGTGGCACCCACAGCGAGCACCCCAGGAGCAGAAAGGTCGGTACTTGCACCGACCTGGGTGACTGGAGGAAAGTGCCTCAGAGAGACACCCGTTATGTTCAGCTGTACCTTCAAAATAGACCTGCAATCTGATCCCCTCCCTTCACGTCCACGTCATCCCCTGGCGTGGCTACCTCGGCCCCTGCTCAAAGGACGGCAAGCCTCCCTCGGAGGCCTCACTTGGACACTGTTCCCTTTCCTTTGTGTTTCGTCCCCACAGAGGGCTGGGCGATGCTTCTCATCACACATTTGATCCTGTCATCCGAGGTCCCAAACCCTCCGGTGGCTCACAATGTCTTCCGAACAAAAGCCAGGTCCTCACGATGGCCGACAAGGGGACATCCAGCCCGTGACCTCTCGGACCCTATCCCCTACACTCACTCTTGTTCACTCTGCTGCAGCCACTGAGGCTTCCTCACTCCTTCTAGAACATTCTAAACCACCTGCAGCCCAGGACCTTGATGTTCCCTCTGCCCAGAATGCTTCTCCCTCGACACAAACATGATTCAATTCCTCACGTTTTGCAGAGGCCATCCCTCCCATTCTCCCACACTGCTCATCATCAACAACTGCTCAACACTGCAGTTTACATTCATTTGTCGACGTCCTTCTTTCACGAGAGTGAAAGTTCTAGGAAGGCAGGACTGTCCATCTTGTGCATCCCTGTCCCTCACCACCTACAAGAGTCCTTGACCCCCATTCACAGGCTATCTGTGGAGTGGCCTGGGGCAACATTTTTGGGCAACCAGGTGCTGGCTAACTGAACTAGTAAGATTCTCTCTAGAAAGGCTGAGTGTGACACGCACAAAGCAGCAGCAGTTGGTAGGAATCAGGGGCAGAAATCAAAAGCCATGAGGCTGCAGAAGCCAGGAGCCACGGAAACCACGAGGCAGCAGACGTCATGGGCCAGGAGGTAGAAACAGGCTCCACCTGAGCAGGCATCTTTGTCTGCTTTCTTCTGCAGGAAATCCCAGGGGCCTGGAGGAGGGCCTGGTGCACACAGGTGCTCAGTAAATGTTTGCTGAATAAATGAAAGGTGGAGCGGAGAAAAGAGAAGAGTTAGTTGGCATGAGCAGGAACAGCCAAAGTGGGGCAAGGAGTGGAGACGCCGTGGACACGGCTGCAGGGAAAACAGCCTCCAGGGGATCCGGACAAGCCTTCAGTCTCTGTGGGGCTTGGCAGTGTGATGGCGACACTGCTTTCTGTCTTTGCTACATCCCCCTATATCCAGGCAATAAGCCCCATTAACTGAGGCTAACTTGGACATGTCTCTAGTCCCTGCAACCCCAAACAACCTGCTAACAGGGAGGCCTCCCTGGAAGAGGCGCCACTGAAGGGGGAACTTGGAACAGGCAACCCCAGACCCCTCTTCTTACTTTCTTTTTTTAAGCAGCTTTACTGAGATGCAATTTACATACCATGAGATCCACTTATTTTGCTATGTATATTTTATCACGATTAAAAACCTCAGAATAAAACTCTTGGGGACTTAGGGTTTGAGTGGGCAGAGGAGGCAGGAGGGTCTGTTGGCAGCAAAGGCACAGTGATGAGAAGCATGAGGTGTGCCTGGGGAAGGGCGGGGTGTCCCACATGGATGGGCAGATGAAGAGTACGGGGGTGGGGGTGAAGGGTGGCCAGGGCGAGCCTGCCAAGAGCCTATGTAGAACACTCTGGCTCGGGGGCTGGATCGGCTGTGATGAGCCCCGGAAGGAGAACGGGCTGCCCAAAGCCAGTGGTGGTGCCCGCAGAGGTCAGCAGAGCTGGGTTCTAGAGCCGGCTCTGCTGGTAGAGCAGGTGTGGCCCCGGGCAGGTCACCCTCCCTCTCCCGGCCCCTCGCTCCTCCCTCCGGCATCTCTCAAAGTCCCTTGCTGCTCTAATTTCCCCTAAACAAATGTGGTTAGGAGAATGGGGCTGGGAGCCAGACCTGGCTTAGAAGCCTGGGTCCGTCACTTTCCAGCGGCATGACCCTGGGTTCCTCATCTCTAGGACGGGGACCACAGTCCCGACCACACACGGCTGCTTAGAGGGCCAAATGGGGCAACAAACAGAGAGGGCTCGGCACGAGGCCCTCACATGCTGGCGCCATCCGTACCACCGCCTCGTGTTAGCCGATGCTGATGAGATGCTGAGGGCAATCCTGTAAACCAGAAAGCACAGAAGCGGAGACCTGCTCCCAGCTGCAGTGTTTGCAAAGTAACACTTAGTGCGTGGACAGACACACAGCTTGGTGCCTGGGATGAAAGGGAGTAAAAGGCATTCGTTAGAAAAATGCTTGGTTTCCCTTAGTGACCAAGGACGCAGAGAAAGCTCTGGGTGTTCAGAACGGGCATGGTGTCCTTGCTGTTACGGAGCCCAGCACCGATGGGGCAACCAGGCCCCGCATCAGCCCGAACGAACCTGGGGTGTCCATCCTGTAACTCACTCAAGCTTTCCCTTCAATCCACAGAGCCAAATGCTCATTTGATTTTTCTTCCCTGTTCGCCTGTGTGTGTTTTTTCTGCTTATAATAGAACACAACAACAGCTCTGGCTATCAGTGAGCATTCAACATTGGAAACCCAAGGCTTAGTTTCATGACTTACTCCTACTATGTAGCCTGGAACTCGGGAAAAAGGGTACGGACAGGGTCTAGCACCTAGAAACACCCTCTTTTTATATTTATAGGACGGACTGAATGGACAAATGCAACGTAAGCTACCAAGCGAAAAACTGGAAGGGTTACCTAGGGCTGAGCAATTTCCAAAAACACTTCAGGCAATTAGCATCTCACCGTGGGGGGCTTCCTAGCACAGAAGAAAGGGATCCAAGTATCTCGGTTCAAACCCCAGCTCAGCTAAGCTAGCTGTGTGACCTTGGGCCAGCCACTTAGCCTCTCTGAGCCCCTGTCAGCACTGTGCTTCCCCATCTGAGAACATCACATCCCACTTTGTTGTTATTCTTCCAGCGTCTGTCTTCATCACCCTGCAAAGCCAACGGCTGTGTCTGCCTGTCCACTGTAGTGTCACCTGTGCACGGCAGGGGCACGATCCCTACGAACTCTCCAGATCCAGCTCTACCTTACCACCCCTCTGCTGCTGGCCCGGACGTTGCCTCTTTGGGCTTGGCAAAGATTTCGTTCAGCCCCAAGAACTTAAGTGAGGACTTTTTCTTCTGCAGGCCACTGGTCAAAGGCCAATGTCATTGTCTGACCCAGTAATGAACTGCAAGGCTGTTCTTGTTTCTGGCTTGATTTAAGAACTCCATAAAGGAAGCAGAGTCAGGTGAATGGTTTGATTAAGTGGAGAAGCTATATATCATCTACTCCCAGAAGAACTGGAGTGACTTCTACTAGGATCCCGATATCAGAACACACAACACAATCTATGTCTGTCCCCCTACGTGGCAGAGAAAAAGCAGGGGTGGATGAGGAAACAGCTTATCTTTATGGGCAAGAAGAGTTTTAGAAAAAAGAGGGGAAAAACACCACACATTTCCATCTCTCGAGGAGTTTACAATCTGCTGATGGAAAGAGACAGGTAAAGCAGGTATTTATTTTACATTATGATGAATGCATGGTGTCACAGAAGCACCTGGCCAGTCTGGGAGAGCAGGAAGAAATGAGAGAAGGGGATGACGGCCCTATAGATCCTTTCCTTGCCCATGCCCACCCCTATTACATCTGCTTCCCCTACACAGAACACCTCTCATGCCCCCTGCCCACCTTGCCCACCTTAATTGCTTCCTGTTACCCTCCCTACTCACATGCTATGATGTGGCCTGACCAGGTCACCTGCTGGATGACCACATGCCTTCCCACCTCGGCCCAGAATATCCTTCCTTCACATCTCTACCCCTCGAAACCTTATGTTTCAAAGCCCTGCTCACACTCATTCATTCTTCCATTCAAGAAGTATTTCTGAGGGCTTACTATGTCCCTGACACTGTGATGGGCACTAGGGATATAATGGGGAAGCCGCAGCCCATGTCCCCAAGCTACTTAAAGCCGTGGGGAGACAGACAGTCACAGTAAGGAGTAATACGTGTGTGGTAGATGTGAGTCCAGAGAAGGGTCCTAGCCCAGCCTTGGTGGGGTGTGTTCACGGAAGGCTTCCTGGAAGAGGCTTCTGAGCCCTGACAAATGAGGTTAAAATGGAGAGAGGTGCCTATTAATGTACGTGAACCTATAGAGTTATAATAATAGCTGACATTTATGGATGCTACTAGGAGCCAAGCACTGGGCTAAGCACTGTACACGTATTAACTCCTTTTCAGTCCTTACAACCCTATGGGAGTGAGTACTGTTATCATTCCCATTGCCAGATGAGGAATCTGAGGCACAGAGAAGTTAAGAACTTGCTCCTGGTCACACAGCTACTAAGTGGCAGAGCCGAGGTTCAAACTCAGTGCAGCCCAGAGCCCAGGCTTCTGACCACTGCATTCTGTTGTCTCAGGCTGCCAGTGTTATTCTGACATTTCCTCTTTTCATTTAACCATGAACTCATCACAGACATCCTTCTAAATGGTGCTACCCAGGCCCCATTCTACTTAATGGCTGCAGAGGGAGGATGACACTGGAATTCGAGCAGGGAAGTGATCTGATCAGATTCTTCCCTGAGAAACAGGCAGGGGGCCACCTAGGGGCAGGGGAGCTCTCTTGGGGTCCTGGGGAGGGAGGACCAGGCCTAAGCTCAGGCTGGGATAGGGAGGACACTGAGGGGGGCTGGGCTCCGGGAACATGACCGGGCAGCAGCACCTCTCAGGGGATTGTGGAAGTGGAAGAAGGGGTCCTGAGACACGCCCCCCCAACCTTCTGCTTACAAGCCTCTTACAGACCCAGCATCTTTCCCTCTCGCCCCACCCTAGCCCGGCGTGTCTGATTCTCCCTGAGAATCTCCCTAAGCACACCCCAGCTGGCACTTCCAATTAAGAGTTATCGACCATCGGGGCTTCCCTGGTGGCACAGTGGTTGAGAATCCACCTGCCAATGAAGGGGACACAGGTTCGAGCTCTGGTCCAGGAAGATCCCACATGCCGTGGAGCAGCTAAGCCCGTGTGCCACAACGACGGAGCCTGCGCTCTAGAGCCCGCGAGCCACAACTACTGAGTCCACGTGCCACAACTACTGAAGCCCACGTACCTAGAGCCCGTGCTCCACAACAAGAGAAGCCACCGCAAGGAGAAGCCCGCTCGCTGCAACTAGAGAAAGCCCATGCGCAGCAACGGAGACCCAAAGCAGCCAAAAATAAGTAAATAAAATAAATAATTTTTTTTAAAAAGAGTGATTGACCATCATTTTCAGTTCAGGTGACATGTGCAGATGTGGTGTCTATGGAATTCTTAATTCATTGAATATTCTTGGCCCAGGAGGGTCACATCTATTCTATCCAAAGTGCAAAAAACAAAACAAAACCACCACAAGTTACCCAGAAGCACTGCTTTAACACCGTCCTCTAGTACCACCCCATCCAGCCCCACCACATTCGGCCACCTGTCAGTCCTACTGCACCTGCTCCAACAGTCTTAGTCTGTCCACTTCTCTCCAGGGCCACCACCGCTGGTCTGAGTGACCTTCCTCTCTCACCTGGACGACTGCAATAGCCTCATTCCTGGTCTCCCAGCTCCACTCTAGCATAAGTTAGTCCACATCTCTAGCCTCAGTTTTCCTATCTCTAAAATGGGCACACTGACACTTCTCTCACAGGACTGTGGAGAGGACGGGGTGACATGATGAACCAAAAGCCCTGGCCGGGAGTGCCTTCTCAATGGATGACAGCTCCTTTCCTCCATCAGCTGGCTGGGAGGGATGAGAAAGGTGAGGGACTCTTCTGCTTTCATACTCTGCTGGTGCACATACGAAGCAGGCACCAGCAGCCTCTGCACATCCCTGCCTCTCTTGACCTCACTCCCCCAGCTACAGGGCTTCTTGCCTGTTTCCTGCCTCTTGTTTCCTTCCATGGAGTGGGAGCTCCTCTAGCTTCAGACCCTGGCCTCTCTCCCACTCCTCGTTCACTCTCTGGGGCCCGTGCACGGTGCCACGTATTTATAAGAGAGTTTGAGAGATGAAATAGGCAAGTCATACTCAGGCTCTTCTGGGCTGCTCTGCTGGGAGCCTGCATCCGACTGGGCTCTCAGTCAGCCGACCGAGCCCAGGAGAAAGACCTAGGCTCTGCAGGGACCCAGCCCCGCCCACCCCTGGGGCAGGCAGGAAACCCATCCGATTCTAGCCTTCAGCATTAGCCAGCCCACACGCTCCAGTGTCACTGGGATCAGTAATAACGGTGACGTTTTGTTCTCCGGCTACCTTGCTTTTTGTCTTAATACTCAGCTGGTGCAGAACTCAGGCCAGGCAGAGGAGTGCTATTTACTGGCCCCTCCCGCCCCCCAACAGGACTGAGCAGCGGGAGAAGACCCTGTCCGCTGTTCCTACCTTGTTAATGGAGATTCTCAGGGCCTCCCTCATCAAGCCCGGTGCTCGGTGCTGTGAGAACCAATCAATAAATGACTGACAAATACTTACTGAGCTCCTGATACAACCGTGAAAATAACTCATCTTTGTTCAGTGTTACTTACTACTTTTGAGATGCCTAAAAAGCATTTTCAGGTACTCGAACGCTACGAAGTGCTGGTATCTTCACCAACTTGGTGGTCTTTACTGCCATTTGCATGATCAGGGCACGCCCTTGTCTTTCAGGATCTAGCTGTGAACTCACTTCCTTCATCCAGTAAGGTTTCATTACACACCTACTAGGTGCCAGGTGCTATTAACGAAGGCACTGCAGGTATAGCTGCCCACCAGGCAGATGACACCCCTCCACTCCTGTACTGGCGATCTGGTAGCAGTGATGAAGAAAATCAACAGACAGGGACTGGATTGGGCAGCGGTCAAAACGGGGTAGTCGGGGAAGGGCTCTCCAAGGAGGGAACATCTGAGTCCTCAGTGATGGGAAGGTGCCAGCCATTGCAAGACCTGGGGGAAGGGGCTCTCAATAACGCTGTGAGTGGTGGTACTATTATTAATATTAGGATTCCCCTTTTACAGATGTGGAAACTGAGGCCAGGGAGGTTAAAACGCTTCCTCCGAGGCTAAAAAGGTAACTATTTATGGCACCAGGTCAAAACTCTGAAACCCCAACTGTTGCCACCAAACTCACTTGCCTGCAGGTTCTAGAACTTTTAAAAAGAATCTTAACCTCGGAAGTCTTCAACAAAGTAGCATGCAGCACACCCTCAAGAAGGCTCCAGTCTAATCTGAGAAAACATCTTTACACAAAAACACTCATCACACAAGGTGGGTCACAAATTAATATATAGGATTAAAACAGTTTCAAAAATTTTAAATCCGGTGGGATTTATTTTGAAACCTGACAAAATGACCCCCAATTTCTTGGGGAAAAAGAAATCCATGTAAGATAGTTATTTATTCATCGGTTTGTTTAATAAACACCTACGAGTTGCCAGGTTCTGCTGTCAGTGCTTTTCAAATATTAATTCTTTCAAACCTCATGACTCATTTAATACTCATAACAATCCTGTAAGTTAATACAGTCACTAACCCCTCTTTCTAATCAACGGAATCAAGGCAAAGATAGGGTGGATGGCCTGCCTGAGACACACTGCAAAGTGGGGGAGCCAAGATCCAAACCTACGTCGTCTGGCCCTGGAACCTTTGCTCTTTGCCCTAAACTGAATTTACAAGTAGCATTTACACAATTGAATTTATAGGTGCAATTACATTTTGTCTCTTTGTCTCTTTCTACCTGACATGAACTTGTTTTCAGAAGGTCTGATTTAAATGCAGAATTCATGGTTTCCCCCAAATTTGCTGTGGGAAGCCCTCAACAGGCTCTTGGAAAAGTTAGACCATCATCCTCCAGGGAGGCGGAAACTAGCTCTATCAGGGGCTCCTCAGGGTGGACGTGCCATAAGAACAGTTAGATGCTTCGGACCAAGGAAAGAAAATAGGCTTCCATTGGGGGCCAGCATCAACAGTCACACTGGCAGACACTCGGGATCACATGTGTGCAATGGCGATGGAACTGGGCTTCACTTGCACTGGGGGAAAGGGCCAGCAGGATGGGTTTATTTAGTGATGATTCTCTCCAGGAAGAGAGAAAAGCCATCTAGTAAATAAATGAAGTCCTTCTAAAAGAATAAACCGAGTGAGAATTGCCTAGAAAGTTTGAAAGAAAGAAAAAAAAGAGAGAAAAAGAAGGGGAAAGCAGATGCCTTTGGGAGCTGTTAACTTTTATTCTCCACAGAGAATCCTCCGAGCAGCATGGCACAGGCCTGCACTGCTCTCCTCCACCTGCCTGGCGTCCAGCCAGCGTCTGCCCTGGTCCTGCCATGACCCTGTCTGATGCTTGGCCGCCCGAATCAGCAGCAAGTTCAACACCTGAACGGCTGGGAAGGAGACCCGTTGCTGAGGAGTGGGTGTCCAGGCTGCAAACCCTGAAATAGAAAACCGTGTGAATGGTGCTCCCTGGAGTTGTACGGCGCTGCAGCTCTGCCTCTGAAGATGCAGAGCAATTGAGGATCTGATGCAGGCGGCAGAGGCGAGGAAAGGAAGAGCGAGCCAGCAGATGGGATGGGGACAACTAGAGAAATACGTGAAAAGAGAACTGAGTGAGACCTTCAGCTTACACCCAAACCCAGACAGGTTAGACAGTGGTAATTTACTGTGAAAGATGAAACTATTAAAACAATTCACAGCTAGAAACCTTGTCTTCCTAGTCTGCATAATGGGGGTAAGAGTAGCTACCTCATGGCCTTGTTATGGGGATTAAGAGAGATGATCCACCGAGCTGGCTCCCTGTGCTATGCGGCTGCTTCCCACTAGCTAGCTACCCTACGTTTGATAAAGCAGAAACCAACACACCATTGTAAAGCAATTATACTCCAATAAAGATGTAAAAAAAAAAAAAGAGAGAGAGAGATGATCCAAATTAGCACAGGGCCTCATGTTTTAGTAAAAGAGGATTGAGGAATGATTCAGCTGAGAAACTTGCCCAAATCTAGCCACCCTGGGGGTCAGAGGGAAATGGCTGGAGGGGTGTGGCCCCAGGTCATAATCTGGGGACTTCAGGCAAACTGATATCACAGAGGGGGAAAGAGGACGTGTGCATGGATGGAGTCAAGTCCCTTCATCGCAGGCACCGGAGAGTAGTAATTCACAGCATACACTGTCTGCAGATGCAGCAATTTTAGAAGCAGGAGGAGACGGGTACCAGATTTTCACCCTGGGCTGAACTTCCTTCATCTGGGATCCTTGGCTGGAAGGACCCTACCCAGAGCCCAAGGCGGGCTCTCCCCAAAGCACTCAGGACACCTAGGTTCACAGACTCTGCCCACTTCCCCCTGAGGCAGCCTGAGCCTCTCCCTGTTGGAAAGTTCTGCCTTGGACTGAGCTGAAACCAGCTGTCCTCCCCACCCTGCACTTAGCTTCCACCCACTGGGGATCCTATTGGTCCATTCTACCAAACTCTCAACAAGAACAACACCCAGCTTACATAATCTCTTCTAGAGAACCAAGGAAATGGGAACACAGCCCACCTTGTTTTATGAGGCCAGCATAACAGTGAAACCAAAGTCTGACAAGTAAACACCAAACAGGAAAATTGCCAGTGAATCTCACTCATGAACTCATGATGTTAAAGTCCTCAGCAAAAAGCTGATGAGAAATAGCCCAGCAAAAGAGATGCAACAGGACAACCCAAGTTGGGTTTATTCCAGAAATGCAAAAATCAAGGTAGTTCACCATGTTAACAGATTGAAAAATCACGACCATCTGAGCAGAAGCAGGAAAAACATCTACTTCCATTTATGACTAAAAAGGAAAGAAACACTTGGCAAACTGGGAATAGAAAGGAGCTTCTTTAATCTGGCAAAGATTATCTGCCAAGGAAATTCCCTGGCCGTCCAGTGGCTAGGGCTCACCGTCCAGTGGCTAGGGCTCGGCGCTTTCACTGCCGGGACCTGGATTCAAGCCCTGGTCAGGGAACCAAGATCTCACAAGATTATCTACCAAAACCCTAGATAAACATTAGACCTAACTGTCAAATGTAGACAGCTCTTCCATAAGAGAGAGAGAGAGAGAGAGAGAGAAAAAAAAAACCCAAAGGGAAGAAAGGATTGGAAAGGAAGAAACAAAACTTATTTGCACCTCCTATAATTGTATACACAGTATCTCCAAAATAATCTACAAATACATTTTTCTGAATTAGAAAGTTTAGCAAGATTTCTGCATACAAAATCGATGTGCAAAATGCAAAAATATTTCTCCAAAAAAGCAACCAACATAGCATAATTTTTTTAAAAATATATGTGTAGATAGATGATATACCATTTACAATAGCATATAAAATATCAACTAACTAGGAATATATCTAACAAAAGATGTGCAAGACCACCAAGGGACATAAGGAAACTGGACCTAAACTGTATCCTAAATAATGAAGAGAGATACCATGTTCATGGAAGTCTAAATACTGCACCCTCCACCCCCAAGGGGCAATAGAGAGCTCAGCAGGAACACCTGGCAGATCAGAGTAACCTGGGCTTATATTCTACCTCCTGTTGCTTCTAAAATGTGTGACTCTGGTGTGTTCGACCAAGCCCTCTGAACCCCAGTTTCCTCACCTGTAAAACATGGATAGCCATTCCTGTCTAGTTGTGAGGAGTCAATAGATAATAAAGCACTTTGTGGGGGGAGGGGAGGGATTAATTTGGAATTTGGGATTAACAGAAACACACTACTATATATAAAATAAATAAAGAACAAGGACCTAATAGGAAACTATATTCAATACCAGTTATATACATATATATATATATGACTGAATCACTATGCTGTACACCTGAAACATTGTAAATCAACTATACCTAAAAAAAAAAAAAGAAAGAAAGCACTTTGCAGAGTGTTGTATAAAAACAGGGATTCTTATGACTAGCATTTTTGCCCCTTGTTGGTCTAAGGGTAGGGAAAAAGCTCTCTCCCCCAGATTAGGCCAGCTGTGTCTTTGCTTTTGCTCATCAACTTGTCATCAAAGGCACTGTCGAGTGCTTATTCTGTATACAACATTTTTTCATTCAGTGCTCACAGCAACCTATAAGACGGGTGCTATGTTAGCCCCATTTTACAGATGAGAAAGCTGAGGCTCAAACAAGCAACTTGTCACTCATATATTCGTTCATTCATTCGACATTCATGAGCCCCTTCTATGTACCAAGAGTTGTGAATACCCTGGTGAGTAAGTTGGACATGGTCCCTGCTCCTTTAGAACTGATAGTCGAGGTGGGAAGACAGACAAAAATCATACCACAACTAACAAGCTGGCAGAACCAAGATTCAAACTCAGGTCTGCTGGACATGAGAATCCATGCTTTTAACCACTCCCCGAGGTGCCTTCCTCAACCTCCTCTGCTCCATCCTCTCTGTTGTGATGTAATGGTTTCTAACATCCACTCTGCTGGCAGCAACAAGTTTCAATGGGTCTTGCCATCCAAGCTGCTGCACAGATTGAGAGCTGTCAGCTTCGATCCTGGCCCATGTGATTCTCATGCATTACCACCGGAGAATTACAGCAGGGAAGACGAACGCATAAAGAGGAGAGGCATCCTGTCCCCCCTCCCCCCAGCATCAGCAGCACTGTTCCCAATGAGTGTGCGCCTGAGTCCTCTGCCACCATTAACGGCAGAAGTGAGTCACTTATAAGTAAGATACAGGAGCTTTATTATAATCACATCCCGAGATTCAGAAATGCTCAGCGTCACTGTGAAAGGGAGAGCAGCAGGTGACTGGGCTTGAATGATCCTCTGCCAGGTACGTCTTTCAGATAAAACGTCTTGGATCAGGTGCAATTACAGCTAATGCCCAGCCTGAATGCTAATGAGAATTACTTACAATTGCCTGTAATTCTTTGCCATTTACACTACCTGTTTTATTCCTTTGCTTTTCCACCCTGGCATTAACCCTGAGAAACAGGGTTTCTAGAACCTGAAACTAGAAGGTATGATTAATGGCCACTTTGCAGATGAGGAAATGGATGCTCAAGGTCACTCAGCTCAAAGGGCCAGGGCTGGGGTTCTAATCCTGAGCTTTTTTTACTACACCATTCTGTCTTTAAGGGGGAAAAACCCCCAGAACTCTGGATATGTCTTCTCCACCTGGAAGGTGCACAAAATATCAATCTGAAAGGCAGCTGGGGTGGCGTGTTCTGCTGACGTCTTTGCGTTGGTGAGGACAGGGCAGACCTTATGAAATGAACTTCACACCTACCTTCTGCCTTCCCACAACCATCAAGAGGCCCACACTTGTCCCTGAGAAATGACCATGAAGAGAGAAGCTGGGCAGAAAGGTAAGAAGAATCCTTCTCGTGCCCCACAAGCCAGAAAACTGTCCCAAATCCATGCCCCTCAGAAACATGCCAGAGCATCAAGTTCAAGGTGCAGTGTGAAGGAGTGAGGTTTGCCGTTAACAGTGGTAATCATAGTAATGCCCAGCGTTTGCTGAGTACCTCGCAGAGCACCAGAAGTTTTAAACAAGTTTGCACTGGAACTTGAGGTTTTAGGCTACTTAAAGCTTGAGTCTACACTAAGACTTCTTACATTACATCTAACACTAGACTACTCGCACTTTATAGACGAAAAAGCAAGAGTCTTAAGGAGATCGGGCAGGCAGCTCGCGGGTGGCAGAGCCAGGTTACCAAGCGGGGCCTGTTTGACCTTAACAGTAACTACAGTGACAACTAACATCTAAATAGGACTTCTATGTACTGCCTCATAGAAGCGTATTGTATCTAGGTGCTTTATGTGCATAAACACAATTAGTTCTCTCACCAACCCACTGAGGAATGTGCTAGGAATACTCCCATCCTAAAAATGGAACAGAGAGGTGTAGCAACTTGCTCAAGGCCACAGAGCCCATAAGTGACAGCTCTGGGATCTGAGCCAGCTCCAGAATCCACACTTCTGATCTCTTTGCCATGCCTCCCCTTTGTTATAGAAAGGCCACACCACTTCCACCAGGCACTCCTGGATGGTAAAAAGGAAAGCGCAAACAGGAACATGGGATTCTGAGAGAGTCCGAGGAAAGGAAGATCAGGTACAAGTTCTTCCTACCTCGGACAGCCAGCCAAGGGGGGAGCACTCCCAGCCCAGCACTGTCCAAACTCCTCTGGGCTGCAGGGGCTTGGAGGCAGCTCCTGCCTCCACCCAGCTCTGAAATCATGTTCAGGCAGTGCAGAGCCATCTCCACCCTCTATCCTGGAGGGATTCTCTCTCACACATGAAAATGGTATCAGGCTTCCCTACAGACTTTGCCTCCATCAGGGCAAATACCTCTTGAGACAGCAGGGTAGCCTCAGGCACCCTCAGGCTTCCGTGTGAGGGTCCAACTAGCCCTGGGTCAGATTAGGAAATTTATGTGGGGCTGTCAGGGATTCCTGTGAGTGATAACCACTCAGCAGCAGGCCTCCTACACGACACCTGTCACAGAGAGAGGAGAGCGGTGCACGGGCATCAGGGACCCTGTTGCCTGGCATCTCTCTATTTTCACCTTTGCTGCTGCCAATCACAAGCAGAAGGTACCTAAGGTCCCATCTACAGCCTGAGTGTCACTGACAATCTGGAAGGAGTCAAGGAAAACCTGTGTTCAAATCCCAACTCCTCCACAGACCACGTGGGCAACCCCAGGCAAGTTATTTAACCTCTGCGCGCCTCAAAAGACAATCTGTTCAATGAGCCTAGTAATAATAGTGCCCACTCTGCAAGGCTGCTGTGAAAACTAAGTGGGATAATGCATAATGATACTCTGACGGGTCCATTCTCTCTCTCTCTCCCAGTCTCTGTTCCTGCCTGACTCCAAGATTAAAGCTAAGATTGGGGCCTTCAAGACCTCCCTATCAGATCCCCAGCTCTGCTCTCCTTCATGCTCTGGAGACACAGGCCATCTGTGCTCCAGTCACAGGGACCTAGCCCCATCATGGAATGAGTGCCCCAGGTACCTTCCGGCGGGGGGACCTGGTTTACAAAGTACTTAGCCCCAGCACCATTCCTTCATCGTCGGGCTCCAGGCCTGAGGTGGGAGCCCCCTGCTGGAGGACAGCAGCTCTGCCTGGAGCATCTCACATTACCAGCTCCCAGGCGGAGCGGACACCTCAGAGAGATTAAGGGATTGGGGTGGGGTCTCTTTGGGGGGCGGGGGGGAGGGGAGAGTCACCCAGAGAAGGAAAGAAGTTTCCGTGAAGAACTGCTGCGCTTCAGCTCCTGACTTCCTTGGCTCCTTCCAGAAAAATCGAGAGTAGCTTCTGGAATTTGGCTCCTGTCACCTGAAAGGCGGCTTCTGCCGCCAGAATCCACTCCCTGACAGTAAGGGCCACTCATCTTTCCACAGGATCCTCTGCGAGGCACAATGAGGCGGTGGTGGTCCGCCCCGGGTTTGCAGCCGTGCTTGTAGGAGAGCGTGGGCAGTGGCCTCCACACTTCCCACACCAGACCCCTGGTGACGCTGAACCTGGGGCTTGCCCGCATGTGATTAAGTGGTGTGGGTCAGGCTGACTCGGGTTCAAAATCCTGGCTCTCTCCTTGACTCGGTGGTGCTCCTGGTCACAACTTTCCCTCTCTGAGCCTCTTTCCTTCTCTGTAAAATGGGTATAATAATACCGGTTCATCAAGTTAAAGGGAGAACCGAAAGAGATCACGGATACCCAGTGCCTGGCATATTCAACTCACTCAAGAGATGGGCTCGGACTGTGGGGAACATCAAACTCAGAGCCTAGGGCAGCTCTGGGAAAAACGGAGACTCGCCCCCCCTGTCGGAGCCGGAGGCAGACGCCTGGGGCGCGCACGCTGGCGAACCCAGGCAAAGCCACAGGTGTGTGCGCGTCGGGGCGGGGGCCAGAGCTGGGTATCAGACAGGGTGCCGCGGAGCCAGCCGCGCTCCGGGACCCTACCCGCGCCGCCCACAGTCGCCAGGGCCCCGGAGCGCGCCCACCCAACGCCGGCGGCTTCGGGAGCTCTGCGGCTCCGTGGGGATGCCCAGACCCAAGCCCGGCCACGCACAGCCTCGCCCCGCAGCCGCGGCCGCGCTCCAGCCCCTGCCCGCGCCCTGTCCGCTCTCCGCTCCGACTCACCGGCGCCGGCTCCCGGGAAAGTTTGGTGGCGAGGCGGCCGCGGCAGCCAGGCTGCTCGGTGCTCGGCTGCGGCGGCAGGAGCGCCGAAGGAGCGGACCCGGAGGCGGGGCGCGGTAGGAGGAGCTGCGCCGAGGGGCGCCAGCCCGGAAGGCGCGAGGGAGGCGGAGACCTGGGCCCCCGGGCCTGCAGTGCCCCCGCCTCCCGCTCTGTGCTCCTAGGCCGCCCCCCTCTCCGCGCACGCTGGAAGGGGAGCGAGGGGGCGCCACGGGCTCGGACCCCTTCTCCCACACCTGCCCCAGGGTCAAAGCTGCTCCCGCAGAGCGCCGCGGCCTCCGGCTCTGCACGGTGCGGAGGTTCCTGGGGTCTGGAGGGAGAGGTTGAAAGCAGGATCAGAACCCTGGCGAGTCCCCCCCCCGAGGGCAGACAAAAATAGATGAGTCAAAATAAAGAAGCAGAGAGAGAGAGAGAGTCAGAGATGCGATGATGTTTGGCAAAGTGAACCACAGCCCGACTGACAAAGACATCTAGTGACACCCTACTTCTCCGTGTCCCTGCCAGAGAGGCCAAACTAGGAAAAGACAGACAAAGCCAGGCAAAGACTGGGATTGACAGATAGAGACCCTACCCCTAGAGCTTCCACGGGAAACTAGAGAGACCCCCAAGGTCTAGAACCCCACACTCCTCAGCTCTTTCTCCCCAGCCGCTCAAACGAGCTCGTTTCAAAATTCAATGTGTTCCAGTTAGCATCCTGAAGCGTAAGGATGGGGGTGTGGTTCTTCTGCAGGTCTCCTCTGCCCTGATTCTAGGAGCCTGAGAATTCTTACCGGCTGCCTTCATTTCCAGAGCTGGGGAAGAGAAGCAGTTTCCCCTCTCTCCTCAGCGCCAGGAAAACTCCACTGGAACCGCTCCACTGTTATCTTATCTCAACACTCCAAAAGAGACACTCAAACTGAGTGGGAGAGGTGGGTGTTTTTGAAGGAGGGAGGGAATTCCCTGGCGGTCCAGCGGTTAGGACTCCGTGCTTTCACTGCAGGGGGCCCGGGTTTCATCCCTGGCCCGCCTCGCGTCCAAAAAAAAAAATAAAAAACGAAGGAGGGAACTGGGAGGGGTGGCTGTGTGTGAGTTTGGGGATATTTCATTTCATGGGGGTATCTTAGCGTCTTCTGAATAGAGGGAAATTCCACTCAGTGGTGGTGAAATGGTGTAGAGCCAGTTTGAGGCCCAGCTTCATGAGCTGTGTATGGTACGTGAGTGATCTCTCTTTCCCGCCTCAGTGTCCACATCTGTGAAATGAAGGTTAATTAAAACAGCTGCCATTGTGCCATGCACTTTTCTAAATGCTGCAGGTGCTTACTCATTTAATCCTCACAACACCCTGAAAAAGCAGGAACTATTATTACCACTCTTTTGCAGAGAAGAAAACTGGGGTACAGAGAGGTTAAGCAACTTACTCAAGGTCACACAGGAGAACTGGGAATCCAACCTATGCAGCCTGGCTACAAGATCCAAAGTCGTAATTACTGTACTGTAATCTTCAACTTGATGGGGCTGCTGGTAAGTTCCATGAGGCCATTTATGTAAAGGACTTAGCAAGTGCTCCATAAATGGTAGCTCACAGACCACTGAGCCTGTCTACAAGGTGGGGATTAAAGGGCTGATGGTAATGCCCAGAAATAGGAGACTTTGGATTCTGGATAACTGACAGACCATGTTACTATCCTGGGCCCCAGCTCTGACTTTCATGAAACTGAGAGGCAAAGGATTCCCCATTTGTTCCTCTGACCAGCCCCCTGTGCATTAGCATAACCCCACAACCAGAACTCACCCTGAATCCATAGTAAGCCCCCTCCCATTCCCTGGTGAGTCTCCAGGGCCCCCATATTTTACACTTTACCAGACTGATACACCCTTTGGAACTGAGTTAGCACTTGTGGTAGCAACTGTTATAAACTTTTTAAATTTTTAAAAATTTTTTAAATTTATATTTTTATACAGCAGGTTCTTATTAGTTATGCATTTTATACACATTAGTGTATATATGTCAATTCCAATCTCCCAATTCATCACACACACACACACACACACACACACACACACACACACACGCCGCTTTCCCCCTTGGTGACCATACGTTTGTTCTCTACATCTATGTCTCAATTTCTGCCCTGCAAACCAGTTCATCTGTATGATTTTTCTAGGTTCCACATATATGCGTTAATATACGATATTTGTTTTTCTCTTTCTGACTTATTTCACTCCGTATGACAGTCTCTAGATTCATCCACGTCTCTACAAATGACCCAATTTTGTTCCTTTTTATGGCTGAGTAATATTCCATTGTATATATGTACCATATCTTCTTTATCCATTCATCTGTTGCTGGGCATTTAGGTTGCTTCCATGACCTGGTAATTGTAAATAGTGCTGCAATGAACACTGGAGTGCATGTGTCTTTTTGAAATATGGTTTTCTCTGGGTATATGCCCAGTGGTGGGATTGCTGGGTCATATGGTAATTCTACTTTTAGTTTTTTAAGGAACCTCCATACTGTTCTCCATAGTGGCTGTATCAATTTACATTCCCACCAACAGTGCACACCCTCCACACCCTCTCCAGCATTTGTTGTTTGTAGATTTCCTGATGATGCCCATTCTAACTGGTGTGAGGTAATAACCTCATTGTAGTTTTGATTTGCATTTCTCTAATAATTAGTGATGTTGAGCAGCTTTTCACGTGCTTCTTGGCCATCTGTATGTCTTCTTTGGAGAAATGTCTATTTAGGTCTTCTGTCCATTTTTGGATTGGGTTGTTTGTTTTTTTTAATATTGAGCTGCATGAGCTGTTTATATATTTTGGAGATTAATCTTTTGTCTGTTGGTTCGTTTGCAAATATTTTCTCCCATTCTGAGGGTTGTCTTTTCATGTTGTTCGTGGTTTCCTTTGCTTTGCAAAGGACCTAAGTTTCATTAGGTCCCATTTGTTTATTTTTATTTCCATTACTCTAGGAGGTGGATCAAAAAAGATCTCGCTGTGATTTATGTCAAAGACTGTTCTTCCTATGTTTTCCTCTAAGAGTTTTACAGTGTCCGATCTTGCATTTAGGTCTCTAATCCATTTTGAGTTTATTTTTGTGTATGGTGTTAGGGAGTGTTCTAATTTCATTCTTTTACATGGAGCTGTCCAGTTTTCCCAGCACCACTTATTGAAGAGACTGTCTTTTCTCCATTGTATATTTTTGCCTCCTTTGTCATAGATTAGTTGACCATAAGTGTGTGGGTTTATCTCTGGGCTTTCTATCCTGTTCCATTGATCTGTATTTTGGTTTTTGTACCAGTGGCATATTGTCTTGATTACTGTAGCTTTGTAGTATAGTCTCAAGTCAGGGAGTCTGATTCCTCCAGCTCCATTTTTTTCCCTGAAGACTGCTTTAGCTATTCGAGGTCTTTTGTGTCTCCATACAAATTTTAAGATTTTTTGTTCTAGTTCTGTAAAAAATGCCATTGGTAATTTAATAGGGATTGTATTGAATCTGTAGATTGCTTTGGGTGGTATAGCCATTTTCACAATATTGACTCTTCCAATCCAAGAACATGGTATATCTCTCCATCTGTTTGTATCATCTTTAATTTCTTGCATCAGTGTCATAGTTTTCTGCATACAGGTCTTTTGTTTCCCAAGGTAGGTTTATTCCTAGGTATTTTATTCTTTTTGTTGCAATGGTAAATGGGAGTGTTTCCTTAATTTCTCTTTCAGATTCTTCATCATTAGTGTATAGGAATGCAAGAGATTTCTGTGCATTCATTTTGTATCCTGCAACTTTACCAAATTCATTGATTAGCTCTACTAGTTTTCTGGTGGCATCTGTAGGATTCTCTATGTATAGTGTCATGTCATCTGCAAACAGTGACGGTTTTACTTCTTCTTTTCCAATTTGTATTCCTCTTATTTCTTTTTCTTCTCTGATTGCCGTGGCTAGGACTTCCAAAACTATGTTGAATAATAGTGGTGAGAGTGGACATCCTTGTCTTGTTCCAGATCTTAGAAGAAATGCTTTCAGTTTTTCACCATTGAGAACAATGTTTGCTGTGGGTTTGTCGTATATGGCCTTTATTATGTTGAGGTAGGTTCCCTCTATGCCCACTTTCTGGAGAGTTTTTATCATAAATGGGTGTTGAATTTCGTCAAAAGCTTTTTCTGCATCTATTGAGATGATCATATGGGTTTTCTTCTTCAATTTGTTAATATGGTGTATCACATTGATTGATTTGCATGTATTGAAGAATCCTTGCATCCCTGGGATGAATCCCACTTGAATATGGTGTCTGATCCTTTTAATGTGTTGTTGGATTCTGTTTGCTAGTATTTTGTTGAGGATTTTTGCATCTATATTCATCAGTGATACTGGTCTGTAATTTTCTTTTTTGTAGTATTTTTGTCTGGTTTTGGTATCAGGGTGATGGTGGCCTCATGGAATGAGTTTGGGAGTGTTCCTTCCTCTGCAAGTTTTTGGAAGGATTTGAAAAGGATGGGTGTTAACTCTTCTCTAAATGTTTGACAGAATTTGCCTGTGAAGCCATCTGGTCCTGGACTTTTGTTTGTTGGAAGAATTTTTTTTTTTTTTTTTTTTTTGCGGTACGCAGGCCTCTCACTGTTGTAGACTCCCGTTGCGGAGCACAGGCTCCAGACGCACAGGCTCAGCGGCCATGGCTCACAGGCCCAGCCGCTCCGCGGCATGTGGGATCCTCCCGGACCGGGGCACAAACCCACATCCCCTGCATCGGCAGGTGGACTCTCAACCACTGCGCCACCAGGGAAGCCCTGTTGGAAGATTTTTAATCACAGTTTCAATTTCATTACTTGTGATTGGTCTGTTCAGATTTTCTATTTGTTCCTGGTTCAGTCTTGCAAGGTTATACCTTTCAAAGAATTTGTCCATTTCTTCCAGGTTGTCCATTTTATTGGCATAGAGTTGCCTGTAGTAGTCTCTTAGGATGCTTTGTATTTCTGTGGTGTCTGTTGTAACTTCTCCTTTTTCATTTCTAATTTTATTGATTTGAGTCCTCTCCCTCTTTTTCTTGATGAGTCTGTCTAATTGTTTATCAATTCTGTTTATCTTCTCAGAGAACCAGCTTTTAGTTTTATTGATCTTTGCTATTATTTTCTTTGTCTCTATTTCATTTATTTCTGCTCTGATCTTCATGATTTCTTTCCTTCTACTATCTTTGGGTTTTGTTTCTTCTTCTTTCTCTAGTTCCTTTAGGTGTAAGGTTAGGTTATTTATTTGAGATTTTTCTTGTTTATTGAGGTAGGCTTGTATTGCTATAAATGTCCCTCTTAGAACTGTTTTTGCTGCATCCCATAGGTTTTGGATCATAGTATTTTCATTGTCATTTGTCTCTAGGTATTTTTTGATTTCCTCTTTGATTTCTTCAGCGATCTCTTGGTTATTTAGTAACGTATTGTTTAGCCTCCATGTGTTTGTGTTTTTTACGTTTTTTTTCCCTGTAATTGATTTCTAATCTCATAGCATTGTGGTCAGAAAAGATGCTTGATATGATTTCAATTTTCTTAAATTTACTGAGGCTTGATTTGTGACCCAAGATGTGATTTATCCTGGAGGACGTTCCGTGCGCACTTGAGAAGAAAGTGTAATCTGCTGTTTTCGGATGGAATGTCCTATAAATATCAATTAAATCGATCTGGTCTATTGTGTCATTTAAAGCTTGAGTTTCCTTTTTAATTTTCTGTCTAGATCATCTGTCCATTGGTGTAAGTGAGGTGTTAAAGTCCCCCACTATTATTGTGTTCCTGTCAATTTCCTCTTTTATAGCTGTTAGCAGTTGCCTTATGTATTGAGGTGCTCCTATGTTGGGTGCATATATATTTATAATTATTGTATCTCCTTCTTGGATTGATCCCTTGATCATGATGTAGTGTCCTTCCTTGTCTCTTGTAACATTCTTTATTTTGAAGTCTATTTTATCTGATATGAGTATTGCTACTCCAGCTTTCTTTTGATTTCCATTTGCATGGAATATCTTTTTCCATCCCCTCACTTTCAGTCTGTATGTGTCCCTAGGTCTGAATTGGGTCTGAATTGGGTCTCTTGTATGTAGACAGCATATATATGGGTCTTGTTTTTGTATCCATTCAGCAAGCCTGTGTCCTTTGGTTGGAGCGTTTAATCCATTCACATTTAAGGTAATTATTGATATGTATGTTCCTATTACCATTTCTTAATTGTTTTGGTTTTTTTTTTAATTTAATTAATTTATTTATTTACTTTTTTGCGGTATGCGGGCCTCTCACTGCTGTGGCCTCTCCTGCTACGGAGCACAGGCTCCAGACGCGCAGGCTCAGCAGCCATGGCCCACCGGCCCAGCCGCTCCGCGGCATGTGCGATCTTCCCAGACCAGGGCACGAACCCGTGTCCCCTGCATCGGCAGGCGGACCCTCAACCACTGCGCCACCAGGGAAGCCCTTTGGGTTTGTTTTTGTACGTCCTTTTCTTCTCTTGTGTTCCCCACTTTGAGAAGTTCCTTTAACATTTGTTGTAGACCTGGTTTGGTGGTGCTGAATTCTCTTAGCTTTTGCTTGTCTGGAAAGCTTTTGATTTCTCCATCAAATCTGAATGAGATCCTTGCCAGGTAGAGTAATCTTGGTTGTAGGTTCTTCCCTTTCATCACTTTAAATATGTCATGCCACTCCCTTCTGGCTTGTAGAGTTTCTGCTGAGAAATCAGCTGTTAACCTTATGGGAGTTCCCTTGTATGTTATTTGTCGTTTTTCCCTTGCTGCTTTCAATAATTTTTCTTTGTCTTTGATTTTTGCCAATTTGGTTACTATGTGTCTCGGCATGTTTCTGCTTGGGTTTATCCTGTATGGGACTCTGCACTTCCTGGACTTGAGTGGCTATTTCCTTTCCCATGTTAGGGAAGTTTTCGACTATAATCTCTTCAAATATTTTCTCAGGTTCTTTCTCTCTCTCTTCTCCTTCTGGGGCCCCTACAATGCGAATGTTGTTCCGTTTAATGTTGTTCCAGAGGTCTCTGAGGCTGTCTTCGGTTCTTTTCATTCTTTTTTCTTTATTCTGTTCTGCAGCAGTGAATTCCACCATTCTGTCTTCCAGGTCACTTGTCCGTTCTTCTGCCTCAGTTATTCTGCTATTGATTCCTTCTAGTGGATTTTTCATTTCAGTTATTGTATTGTTCATCTCTGTCTGTTCTTTAATTCTTCTTGGTCTTTGTTAAACATTTCTTGCATCTTCTTGATCTTTGCCTCCATTCTTTTTCCGAGGTCCTGGATCATCTTCACTATCATTATTCTGAATTCTTTTTCTGGAAAGTTGCCTATCTCCACTTCATTTAGTTGTTTTTCAGGGGTTTTATCTTGTTCCTTCATCTGGTACCTAATCCTCTGCCTTTTCATCTTGTCTATCTTTCTGTGAATGTGGTTTTTGTTCCACAGGCTGCAGGATTGTAGTTCTTCTTGCTTCTGCTGTCTGCTCTCTGGTGGATGAGGCTATCTAAGAGGGTTGTGCAAGTTTCCTGATGGGAAGGACTGGTGGTGGGTAGAGCAGGGTGTTGCTCTGGTGGGAAGAGCTCAGTAAAACTTTAATCCGTTTGTTTGCTGATGTGTGGGGCTGTGTTCCCTCCCTGTTGGTTGTTTGGCCTGAGGCAACGCAACACTGGAGCCTACTTGCTCTTTGGTGGGGCTAATGCTCGACTCTGGGAGGGCTCACACCAAGGAGTACTTCCCAGAACTTCTGCTGCCAGTGTCCTTGTCCTCACGGTGAGACACAGCCACCCCCCACCTCTGCAGGAGACCCTTCAACACTAGCAGGTAGGTCTGGTTCAGTCTCCTATGGGGTCACTGCTCCTTCCCCTGCATACTGATGCACACACTACTTTGTGTGTGCCCTCCAAGAGGGGAGTCTCTGTTTCCCCCAGTCCTATCAAAGTCCTGCAATCAAATCCCGCTAGCCTTCCAAGTCTGATTCTCTAGGAATTCCTCCTCCCGTTGCCGGGCCCCCAGGTCGGGAAGCCTGACGTGGGGCTCAGAACCTTCACTCTAGTGGGTGGAATTCTGTGGTGTGAGTGTTCTCCAGTTTGTGAGTCACCCACCCAGCAGTTATGGGATTTGATTTTATTGTGATTGCGCCCTTCCTACTGTCTCACTGTGGCTTCTCCTTTGTCTTTGGATGTGGGGTATCTTTTTTGGTGAGTTCCAGTGTCTTCCTGTCAATAATTGTTCAGCAGTTAGTTGTGATTCCGGTGCTCTCGCAAGAGGGAGTGACAGCACATCCTTCTAATCCGCCATCTTGAACCAATCACAACTGTTATAAACTCTTGAGGAAATGCATTTCTGCTCTCTACAGCTGATAGGAGTGAAGGGGGAAAAATACCTCGGAAATGGCTGGGTCTACATCCATCCCCTCTCTCCTTTCTGCAACTCAGCAGAGGCTTGATTATTTGGAATTCCTCTCCAAAGTTTCACTTCTTGGGCTGGTTTTAGGCCTGCTCAGTCCATAGTGATCAGCACTTTTAGAAACATCAGCATTTGAGAAACAGTATGTCAGACATTATTGAAGCCCCTGGTGACTAGGGTATGTGTTGTTTTCTTGTGCCATTTGAGACTGATGTATCATGAGATAACTCAGGCCATATCCTGGGTGTGTGGGGTGGAGAGGGAGTAGCCAACTTACTAAGAGCATACAGACAGCAGAAGAAAAATGGTTAGCCCTTGTGTCAGACTTACCCTGTGTCAGGCTATTCTAAGAGTGTTACATAATCTAATATATCTGCTCACAACAATCCCATGAGGTAGGTACTATTATCCTATTTTGCAGAAGAGAAAACTGAGGCACAAAGAGATGAGGAGACTTGTTCAGAGAATACAGCTAGTGAGTCACTTCGAGATCAGACAGGTAGGAAGCAGCTGAACCAGGTCTGGAACCTGGATCAGTCTGGCTCCACAAGCCTATTCCTACTTCTGTGGTTTGTGAAAGAAAACTAAAAAGGGGGAACCACTTGAGCCCCTGCGTAGAGACTAGAGGTATGGATTAAAAAGAAGTAAAGATAAATTACAAGTTTGGGATTAACATATACACACTATTATATATAAAATAGGTATAAAAAAACAAGGACCTACTGTATAGCACAGGGAACTATAAACAATATCTTGTAATAACTTATAATGGAAAAGAATCTGAAAAAGAATACATGTATAACGAATCACTTTGCTCTACACTTGAAACTAACACAACATTGTAAGTTAATTATACTTTAATTTAAAAAAGAAGTAGATAAAAAATATCTACTCTGCCACTTGTTAGTTCTCTGCTTACTTTGCTTCTCTGAGCCTCTGCTTCCTCGCCTGTAAATGAGAATAATAACGCCTGTGCCACATCCAGGATTTCAGTGATGATCTTTTGGTAGCAGGGTACATTAAACCCACTTATAACTAGCTTTAGCCAAAAGGGGCTTTAAACTGAAAAATGCAGGAAGTCATTCTGGATTCAGATGCAGACCATGTCAGAAGCTCAAGGGAAGTTGTCATAAATCTGTCTCTCTCTATCTCTTGACTGTTTGCTTTCGTATCGGTTTTATTAGCAGGCTGGGTCTCTCCACAGGGATGCAGAAATGGCCAGTTAAGCAATCGCAAGCCAAGAGATCACTTCCTTCCCCAAACCTCCAGCAAAAATCCTAGGGTTGACTCCCATTGTCCTGGCTTGGGTCACATGCCCAGCCCTGAAACCATCATGGTTGCTCTCATTGGCCAAACCTGAGTCACATGCTTACAACTGGAGGGGGGGTCAGCCCCTCCCAAGTCACAGGACTAGAAGTGGGCTAGGGATGGTTTTGTAAAAGAAAATCAGGGTGCTATTAACAAAACAACAGGGCATCGGTGCTGGACAGGCACAGATGTCTACTTCCTCACAGAGCCATTGTGTGTTAGATACTCTTACGTATGCAAAGTGTTTGCCTCTGGTGGGTGCTCCGGAACTGAGTCCCTCCATTCTTTCCTCTCCTCTAAGCAACAGGATACACATCCCACCAAATCTAGGCCAACTGCTTCCTTGTTCACGTGGGGAAACTAAGAAGGTCCAGAGAAGGGAGGGGACTTGCCCAAGGTGACCCTGCAACCAGCCACAGAACCCAGCTGATCAGTCACAGAATCTGTGTCTTTTGACCTGAAACCAATCTCAGTTAAAGTCTTAGCTGACAACATTGAGATCCCCTACTAACCAAGGGAGTTATCTTCTCATTTGCACAGGGGAGACTGGAAAACTGCAAAGCGCTTAAGCCCCAGAGGAAATGATGCCACTCACATTGGGCTCCAACTATGCACCAAGCTGTGGACTGGTAGACCTGGCAGAGTGCCAGTCCAGCTCCCCACCCATCATATTATGAACCTGGCCACTTCCTCAGGGGACTGCACTCTGGAGGCGGAGAGACCCAAGTGGGCATTTTTCATACGCCTGCCCAAAGTAGGCAAGATGGCCCTTCCCTTGTTTACTTTCCTGGCTAGTTTGTGAGAGCAGCTGTGTCTCCTTCAGGGCTAAAGTGGACCAGGTAGCAAGCATGTGATTTAGCGTTGTCAAAATTGATCCTTTCAACTTGACCCTTGACTCAGTTCTAGAGTTTCTGGCCTTGGGCAGGTAGTCTAACTTCTCCACTCTAAATTAATTAGACTGGCATGCTGTGAAGCTCTGTGTGTCAAGGAAGGTGAGCAAGAATGGCGCACATCAAGCTGGAATGACAAGGCTGCTCCCTCCATCCCCCCTCAAGTAAAGCACATGGGTTTTGCGTACACACTGCTGCGGGGAGTGTACCTTGCTACAGGCTTCCTGGAAGGTAATTTGGAGCCAGGGGTTGAGAGCTTTAAAAATGTTCAGACTATTATTCCATAGTCTAAGCATTTTTCCTGAGAAAATAATCATGGCTGTCACTAAGATATGCATAAAGATGTTCATCACAGGATTGCATATAATAGTAAAAGACTGAAAAGAATCCAGACGTCTAACCATAGGGGATTGTCAAATAAATTATGGTACATCGATAGAGTGAGCTATTATACAGATATTAGAGATACAGATATCATATTAGAGAATACAGAATTATGTGAAACCTGATTATGATACGAATGTTAAAGGAGCAAGTTATAAGTGACTAGGTGTGCATAAACTCATTTTGTGAAAAAATATACATATTTATGTATTAAAGAGCTTAAAGTGGCCGTATCAGGGCTAGATGGGAAGGAGAGAAAAATTTGTGGGTGCTTTCGGTTTTCACTTATCTGTACGTTTTCTAACATTTCATTAATAAATTTGTATTACTTTGTTAATTAGGAAAAATGCCCAGTAATTTATAAAAGGGTTTGTGTTGGTTTCTTTTTTAAAAAGCACTTTCACTTATTAAAAGATCACAATCAGAAGTGAGGTTAAATTGATATCTCTCTCCCTCTCTCTCTGTCTGTTTCTCTCTCTCTGGCTAGGGCGTGTGGAGAGGAATGGGGAGCTGAAGGCTGGAAGAGCAGCAACAGCTACAGAGCGATACAGTGCAAGAAGGGGTTGCACCAGGAGGCTGTACCCGTTTGCTGTATGACCCTGGGCAAGTCACTCAACATCTCTGGGCCTCAGTTGCTACCTCCACAAAATGAAGTGTTTGGTTACATTATCTCTGGAGTTCTTTCCAGTGCGGAAATTCTAGTATGGATAAGTTCTGTGACCTCCAGTGAATGTTCATATATGCTCCAGGGGAACATGTAATGGCCCAGAAATGTGTTCAGCAAAAATTATTTTTGTCTCTCCGGCCCTGTGAGACTGTGGAAAACTCTGCTTGGCCTCTCTGTGTCTTAGCGTCTTCTTTCTGCTCAGTCTCTCCATCCAGCTACTTTGAAATTGGCAAATTCATGGAAAAGCACCTAGAATATCGGGCTCACCTCCATGTGTTTCTCTTACTCTGGGATCTTGATTCCTCAAGTCCTGGCTTTCTGGATAGCTCTTTGAAGCCTTCTAACAGATTTTATTTTTCTTTTCAACAATTTTATCTAGGTTTTCTAGTTGTTTATTGAGAGGATTGATCTCTACAAGCTAGTTTGTCATGGACGTAAGCACAAATCACTTCATATGTTAGTAAGTGAAACAGCTATTTATAGAATGGTATGTACAGTGGGTTCTATTTATATGCAAAGCATATATATATATATATATATATGTGTGTGTTTATACAGAAGAATCAGAGAAAGAACAAAAGCTATACACAGTACCTAACTGGCAAGGTTTTCATTTTTTAACATAACTATTTCCAATTTTATATAACAAACACTGAGTATGTCCAAACTGAGATTGACTTTTGAGGTCATTTTTACCCATTTTGAAAATGAGGAAATTGAGGACAAGAACATTTAAATTTATTTCAGTTTAACAATTACTGGAGACTTGTTGTGGCCAGAGAACCATACAAGGGGAATCAGAACTTCCAAAGCAATGTAATACCTAGTTGCCTACTCCTCCATTAGAAGTGTCTCCAATGTGTGCTAGATTTGGGGATATGTGGATGCAGATGACAAGAATCTGCCCTCAAGAAATTCTAGCTGTGGAGACAGATATTCAAATAAACCATCCCATATATGATGTGATAAATGCTAACCTGATGATATGGCAGAGACTGATTTTCTTCTTAATAGCCATTCTCTCAACTTCCAACTAAAAGATTGTATTTCCCAGCCTCCCTTGTAGTGAGTTGTGATCATGTGACAAAATTTTGGTCCATGAGATGTAAGGGGAAATGTTGTGGGGGTTTCTGGGAAGTCTTTTTAAAGGGAACAGCCAATCTCCTTTTCTATTCTCTGCTACTTGGAATGTAGATGCAATGGCTGGAGCTTTAGTAACCCTTTTGACCTATACTGTCACCTTGTGAAGGGATCACAATACTAGGATGATGGAACAGATAAAATAGCCTTAGTCACCAACACAATGGAGCTGCTCTATCAGCCCCGGATTATATATCTTTATACTTATTTTACATAAGAAAGAAACAAACTTCTTATTTCTTATGCCACTATTACTTAGGATTTTCTCTTACATGCAGATAAACAAAATCCTTACTTATACAAATCCTAAAAATAAAGTGTTATGGGAGCAAAGGAGTGAAGGAGGGAAGAATGAATATTTCCATTCTTGAGCATCAAGGAAGTCAGAGTAGGTGTGGAGGTTGTGAAGAGTTCACCAGTGAGATGGGCAGGGATTAAAGAGGAAGAGTGGACCATGCAGGGAGCATGGGCACAGGGCTGGGAATGGGCCCAGGGGTGTTGGAATCATGCAGCCTGGATTCAAATCCCATCACAATCACGTCAGTGCTCCATGCCTCAGCTTCCCCATCTGTAAAATGGGGGTAACAATAGTGTCGGCCTCATCAGCTTGTAGTGAGGATTACACGAGTTAGTATCTGTGAAGTGCCTGGTGCCTGGTGAGTGCTCAGTAAATTCTGGCTGTTAATGCGCTTATCTGCAAAATGGGATAATCATAGTCTGACCTCTCATGGCAGCCAATGTGGATAACACAGCACAGGGCTTTACCCATTGTAGGTGCTCAGCCGTGTAGCCCTCTTTCTTTCCCTGCCCTCAGGGAGCTTACAGTCAATATTTAACAAATTTTCACCAAGCCCCTACTCTGGGCCAGGAGGTCGCTGATTCCAGGTGAATCAGACCTTATCCCTGACCTCCAGTTACAGTCTCAAGGAGAGGAAAGTAATATAAAGAGACAAGCATAATATCATGTGGAAAGTGCAACAGTGGTCCAAGTTCAGTCCATGAGCTCAGGTGAGCAAGAAAGTTAGCTTTATTTTGGTTAAACGAGCTCACTCTCTGCTATGATCTCCCATATTGGGTGGGAGACCTTAATCTCAGGTAAGTTGAGATTTTCCTATTTCTCTGGGGGTGGTGTCTCAGTTCTAGGGATCTTGTGGGGAGCATCTGGGGTGCATCATCACTTATCCATGCTGACATCTGTTGAGACAACTTTACTTCTATCTGAGGAGGAGTCACCCACCTACGCAGGCCACTGCTAAGTTGTCCCTTGTTCTGAAGTCTCACCCCCTCTCTCAGCTGCTTCCAGGGCCCTTCCAAGTGCACGGGAACCACTGCTCAGCTCCGATGGCCCCCAGGGCACAGGGAACTCTGTTAGACATATGAGATTCTTCTGCCCAGCCACACACAGCCATTTTTCTACTAAGGGTCTGCCCAGGAGAAGAGCACAGGTCTTTTCCACATTAAATTTCCTTGAACTTATCTGGCGATTCTGTGGTCTCTCCAAGTTTAGGGCTGTGCCCCTAGAAGAGGCAGGTCTGCTCTTACTTTCCTCAGGGGTTACACCATCCATATCCCCCTTTGCTGATGCTCCAGCCCTCTCCTCACTCTTCTCTAGAAACTTTTGTCTAGTTTCAGAGAGGCAGAACCTTACTCTTAAACCCCCTGCATTTTCCCATATCAATCATGTCATCAATGCACAAAAGCCTTTTCCTGTTGCCCTGAGACCCTAGATTTTTGAAACTCAAAATCCAGGAAAAGATTCTGGTTTCTCTTTTTCTGCAGGGCCAGAAAAGGACAGTAGCCTTGAAACAACAGCCTACTGTTTTTTTGTTGTAATGGTGGTGGCAGGGGATTACATGTAAGGCTTCTGGGTAACAGAAATTAGCAAGAATGAAAAACAACCCAATGAGCTCCCTCCATTTCCCCCTGCCCCCAGAATAGCTAGAATTAAGAAGACTGACGACATCAAGTGCTGGCCAGGATGTGGAGCCGCTGGAACACTGGGAATGTGAAATTGTATAGGCACTTTGGAACACCACTTGGCAACTTTAATAAACAGAGATCTACCTTATGATCCAGAAATTCCACTCCTAGGTATATCTCCAAGAGAAATGAAAACAGATGTCTACAAAAGACAGTGCATAAATCATAACAACTTTATTCATAATAGCCCAAACTGGAAACCACCCAAATATCCATCAACAGGAGTTTGAAAAACCAAATTCTGGTAAGTTCATACTATGTGATACCACACAACCATAAAAGTAGATGAACTACTGCTGTCCACAAAACACAAGAGTCAAAACCATCATTCTGAATAAAAGAAACCAAACATGAAAGAGTAAATATTATATAATTCTAGCAATACTTATATGAAGTTCAGTAACTGGCAGAACTAGTCTATAGTTTTAGAAGTGGTTACCTCTTGGGGAGAAGGAGGGTGACTGTTATTGACCTAGCAGGGGCACCGGAAGTGACTGCTGAAAAAGTTCTACACTTTGATCTTTGGGATGATAACACAGGTATATAGATAGGAAAAATTTTTAATATTTGTGCATTTTACCATATGTAAATTATACCTCAGTTTTAAAAAATCAAATTTTCCTTAAAAACACAGAGGCTAACATTTCAAAAATAATATGCTACGCTGGTGCCACGAAGAGGTAAGCCCACAGCACTCTTTGAAAGCCCAGGAGAGGCAGTAACCACATAAAAAAGAGATGTGTGTGCCTGATGATATTGCTTGGGTTCCTAGATCCAGCCACGCCTGAAGGCTAACCTGGACTTTTCATCTACGTGAGCCAATGGATTCTATTCCTAGAATAACTGTTTGAGTTGGTTTTTTGCCACTTGTAACTGGAAGAGTTCTAATGAATATCGCCTCCACTAAAAAGCTTTTATGTGGATACAGAGCATCTATTTGGGATGATTTAAATTTATGGAAATGGATAGTGGGGATATGAATTGTGAATGTACTTAATGCCAGTGAATTGTACACTTAAAAATGGATAAATGATAAATTTAATGTTATGTCTATTTTACCATAACAAAAAATGTTAATAAAAACCTTTAAAAATATGCAAATAGAGAGACAGGCAATGTCATTACGAAAGATATGCATTTTGAGATGGAGCTTGAAAGATAAGTGATCAAGATCTGGTTCAGAGAGGCAAAGTATTTCAGGTAAAGGAACAGGGGGAACAAACCCTTGGAGGGAGGAAAGTAAAGAGAGCATTCAGGGATGGTGAGAAGCTGAGATGTCCTGAGCAAGCTGGAGATCATGGGAGGTGGGTCTGGAAGGTAGACTGGGGCCCAGATTGGGAGGGCCTTGAATGCCAGGGTGAGGGAGTTTATGTTAACCCAACCAGAGGTCAATTCCCATTGTCTAGAAAAGGCACTGGAAGTTCCAAGGCTGTTTGGGAAAACTTCATAAGAGAATTTAAGGAATGGCTTCTGGGGCCCAAGCTCCAGGTTGCCTTTCCTGGCAACTGGCTCCCCTGGAGCCAACTTCCACGTCCCACTGGCCCTGCAAGATAGATGGCTGGTGAGCTCAGGGACTGGTGATACAGGGTGTCCTTGCCTACCACGTCCCAGTCTGGGCTGTCTGGAGGTCTGGGCTGTCTGGCCAAAAAGAACCCAGACCCTTGCCCTCTGCAACCCACTCCCCACACAACAGGCAGAGGGCCCTTTTGACACACAGCAAGCCACTCTCATTGAAAACCCTCTAAAGGATTCCCAACCCACTTAGAATTCAGCCCACATACCTCCTACACCCCTCTGTCCTCATCTCTCACCCTTGTGCCTGGACTTACTCCCTCCAAGCACCCTGGCATCCCTGTTGTAAGTAGACACAGCAAACTTTTGTCCTGACTTGGGGCCTTTGCCTTCTGTTCCCTCTGCCTGGGATGCTCGTACTCCCGTCTCCCCAGAGACACCTCATCATCATTCAGTCTGTGCTCAGTTGCTGCTCTTTGGAGAAGGCTTCCCTGGATGAAGTCATGCTCCACCAATCGCTTCACCCTTCATAGTTCACAGGCTGTCTGTAGTGGTCTTTTTCCTGGTTTGTTGATTGTCTCTCAGCCACCATTTGGATGTGAACAGCTGGAAGGTAGGGATTCTGTCATGTTCTAGCTCTGTCTCCAGCACTTAGCACAGTGCCGGGCCCATAGTAGGTACTCAATAAATGATAATTGAATGAATGAACTATTCACACAGTCAAGGTCCTTACAGGTAATTCTGCAAATGGGGAAGTTGAGCCCAGAGAGGAAGAGGGGCTTATGAAAGGCATTCTGCAAATCAGTGTCAGAGACAGATCTTGACCCAGGATTTCTGGCTGCAAGTTCAGTTCATTTTCTGTAATTCCCCTCCACCTCCTTTTGCTAAAAGAGTTGCCAAGCTTCAGTGATTTCCCCTGTGATGCAAGCATCCCAGAACAGAAAAGGCAGAAAAGGTAGTGAACTAGAAGCCAGCATGCTTCAGAGCTGGATCTAGCTCTGCCACCCACACACCTTCCAGACTGTGAGTCTCCTTGAGGGCAAAGGCATCACCAGCATCTAGCACACTCATAGTACAGTAGGTGCTTAGACAAGGGTTGCTGAATGAATAAGTGATTGCTTACATGGAGATCATGGGTGTGAGCATAGGTTAAGATCTCGGAGTCTGAGCTAGACACACTTAAATTCAAATCCTGGATGTGCCACTTTCTAGTGGCTGGACACTTGGTCTCCCATGAAGAATATACTGTGGTAGCTAGTCCCAAGATGGGCCTCAATGACCCTCACCTGCTGGTATTTATGTTCATGTATAGCCCACATTAAATTAGGGCTGACCTGTGTGACCAACAGAATTCTGCAGAAGTGACAGTGTACGACTTCTGAATCTAGATCATAAAAAGTATTGCAGCTTCCCCCTTGGACTCGGATCATTCAATGGGTAAGCCAGAAGCCACGTTGTAAGGACACTCAAACAGCTCTGTGGAGAAGCCCACCTGGAGAGGAACCAAGCCTCTGGCACTAATTTCGGGACATGTGAGTGAGCCACTTGGAAATGAATCCTTCCACCAAGTCAAACCTTCAGATTGGACTTCCCTGGTGGTGCAGTCGTTAAGAATCCACCTGCCAATGCCGGGGACATGGGTTTGAACCCTGGTCTGGGAAGATCCCACATGCCGCGGAGCAACGAAGCCTGTGTGCCACAACTACTGAGCCTGTTCTCTAAAGCCCACATACCACAACTACTGAGCCTGCGTGCCACAACTACTGAAGCCTGTGCGCCTAGAGCCTGTGCTGCACATCAAGAGAAGCCACCACAATGAGAAGCCCATGCACCACAACAAAGAGTAGCCCCTGCCCACTGCAACTAGAGAAAGCCCGTGCACAGCAACGAAGGACCAACGCAGCCAAAAAGTAAATTAATTAATAAATTAATTTAAAAATAAAAAGTGGTTGTACCATTAAAAAAAAAAAAAAAAGCCTCCAGATGACTAAAACCCAGCCTCATGAGAGAACTTGGGATAGAACTGCCTAGCCCAGGTGCTCCTGAATTCTTCACCCACGAAAACCATGAGAGAGAAAAAGTGATTACTGACGTTTTGAGTTACTACATGTCAGAGTGATTTGTTATGTAGCAAGAGACAACTAATTCATCATCTATATCTTTTTCTTTTTTCATCTTTATCTTCATCACCAACATTTATTGTGAGCTTACCATGTGGTTTTTCATTTAACCCCTCCCCCCCAATAATGCTATGAGATAGGTACTCTTATTATCCCCATTTATAGACAAGAAAACTGAGGTTTAGAACAGTGAAGTCTCTCCCTGCAGAACCCCTGACCTTAAGGACTTTATGCTCAGGCCTGAGAGTCAGAAACTCAAATACCTATGATCCAAGGCAAAACACGGCTCTAGGATCCCAGGAGGGAGAGGATTTTGGATTCTGTCTTCTGGTAGTCGAGCCTTATAGGTTGAGAGAACACTCAAAAAGCAGCAGACACATCCCCTGCCCTTGAGCACCAGACTAGTAGAGGTCAGATGCTTGCAAAGAGTGTTTGGTATTTCCCTGAAGGGAAACACGTGCATGTCTATACATTAATGATGAGAAATAATAAGCCTTCATAGGGGTCTGGCACTTTGCACTTACAAAGCTTTACACATCCATAATTCCATGGAATCCCATCTGGCAGATAAGCATAGCATTATGGACCGAATGTTTGTGCCTCCCCCCTCCCAATTTTATATGTCAAAGTCCTAACCCCCAATATGATGGTATATGGATGTGGGGCCTTTGGGAGGTAATTAGGGTTAGATGAGGTCATGAGGGTGGGGCCTCATCATGGGATTAGTGGCCTTATAAGAGATAGCAGAGAGCTTGTTTTCTCCCTCTCCATGCACATACACAGAGAGAAGGCCATGTGAGGACACAGTGGGAAGACAGCTATCTGCCACAAGCCAGGAAGAGAGTTCTCACCAGAACCCAACCATGCTGGCACCCTGATCTCAGATTCCAGCCTCCAGAACTGAGAAAAGATAAGTACATGTTGTTTAAGCCACCCAAGCTATGGTATCTTATGGCAGCACGAGCAGACTAAGGCACATGGCAATGTGCATTTTATAGATGAGGACACTGAGACCCAGAGAAGTTATATGATTCTCACAAAGTCACACAGGCTTTAAGTGGCAGAGCCCAGGGTAAAACCCGGCAATTGGGTGTTTTTACAAGTGCAAATGGTTGATGGGAGGTCAGTGGGTTTCCTCTAAGAGGGGTTCCAGGAAGAGGTGAGCAGGCAGCAGGGTTTTAAAATGGGGAGGTGGTTTAGTGGAAAGGGTGGGGGCATGGGAGGGTCTGAAGGGGCAGAGTGAGTCCCCGGGAGGCTCCCAGGGTATGTGAAGTCAAAAAAGGAGCGTAGCTGGAGTGACAAGAATGAGCAAGTCTGGGCGTGTGGAAGAGGCTTGGTTAGGGAATTTGTGTTGGTAGAATTTCAGCTGGAGGACTGTGCAGAGAGATCTTGGAGCTGGCGCCAAAGTCAACCGTGTGCCTAAAGGGGAAGAAGGGCTTCTTTTGCTCCTTGGGTGGCTTTAGTACATTCCCAATTTTGTGCAACCATCTCCACTATCCATTTCCAGAACATTTCCACCCCCCCCAGCAAATAACTCCATATCTCCCAATTCCCCTTTTCCCCCATTCCTTCACAACCGCTAATCTACTTTCTGTCTCTATAGATTTCCCTATTCTTCACTTTCATATAAATGGAATCAACTCCACAGTGTTGTCTGATGTGACGGTCTTCTTTCATTTAGCATAACGTTTTCGAGGTTTATCTATGTTGCAGCATATATAGGTACCTCATTCCTTTTCATGGCTGTATAATATCCCATTGTGTGGATATTCCACATTTTGTGTATTCATTCATCAGTTGAGGGACACACAGGTTGTTACCTCTTTTTGGCGGTCATACAAAATGCTGCTATGAACATTCCTGTATGCTTGTATGAGGTTTTATATGAACCTATGGTTTTTTGGGGGGGGGGGTTTTGCGATACGCGGGCCTCTCACCGTTGTGGCCTCTCCCGTTGCGTAGCACAGGCTCCAGACGCGCAGGCTCAGCGGCCATGGCTCACAGGCCCAGCTGCGCTGCAGCATGTGGGATCCTCCCGGACCGGGGCACGAACCCGTGTCCCCCGCATCGGCAGGCAGACTCTCAACCACTGCACCACCAGGGAAGCCCTGAACCTATGTTTTTATTCTCTTAGATATACACCTGCGAATGGAATTGCTGGATCATATGGTGATTCTAGGCTTAATTTTTTGAGGAATCACCAAACTGCTCTCCAGGGCAGCTGCACCATTCTACATTTCCATCAGCAATGTTCAAGGGTTCCAAAGTCTCCACATCTTTGCCAACTTATCTGTTTTTTGTTTTGTTTTGTTTTGTTTTTCCTTTTACATATCCATCCTACTGGGTGTGAAGTGATATCTCATTGGTTTTGATTTGCATTTACCTAATGACTAATGACGCTGAGCATCTTTGCAAGTGCTTATTAGCCGTCTGTATATCTTCTCTGGAGAAATGTCTATTCAGATCTTTTGTCCATTTTTTTTTAAGTTGGGTTGTTTGCTTTTTAGCATTAATTTTAAGAATTTTTAATATATTCTAGATACTAGACCCATATCAGACATTTGATTTGCAAACATTTTCTCGCATTCTCTGGGGGTCACCTTTTTCTAATTCATACCAGGGTTCCTTTGGGTCTGATGGGGACTTTAACCCTGGTGCCACAGCCCTGGTCGCTCTCCTGCCATGAAAACAGAAACAGTCTCTCCGAGGTCTAACCAAGAGGACATGGAAGCACTTCAGCACCTTTACAACCGGTCTGCCACTTGGCACTAGGGGCTTAAATCTGGAGATAACATGGTCCCTTTCCTCCGCTTTCCCATCTCCTCAAACAGTGTCTACAATCAATCGCCAAGGCTCTCAAAGCCAGATACTCGGGCGCCCTTGACTCCACCCCCTCGCGTCACCAGCCAATCAGCTACCGCAGCTGTCACCTCTCCTTCCTCCTCCTCTCCACACCCCAGCCTGCGCCGCGGTTACCTGAATGATCTCAAGCTTCACAGTCGTGTGCAGACCTCAAGGCTGGCTTCTTCCAGTCCATCCCCCACTCCATCGACACAGGAGCAGAGTGACTTTTCTTAAGTAAAAATCCGTCCTGGGGTTCCCCCGGCTGACAACTTTGCCACGCCTATTGTCAGGACAAAAGACGCACAGGAAGCGACCTTTGGCTGGCACTGCTCTCCCCACCCCCTTCTTGAAGTGACTCAGCCAGGTCGAGTCTTCTCCCAGTTTGCCAACTCACCCCACCTCCATGCTGTACAGAAACCATCCCCTCTGAAATAGGGGATAGTAAAGAGATGGCAGTGGAGATTTCCAAAAGAAATCACAGGATGGGCAACAACTGGTCAGGGAGGAGCAGGGGTTTGTGTGGGGAAGGGGAAGGGTGCCCGTGAGGGGAGGGAACCTCCCTCAGTGTGTGCAGTGACACCCTTGGACACCCGGCCCGCTGGGGACTCAATCCAGTCACCTGAGAGGCTCCTGCGGGTGTGAGAGCCTAAGTCAGCCCCAAGCATCAGGAGGCAGAGTCCTCTGGCCCACTTGGGTCCCCTTAGACTCCTCACACCAAGGACTGGAGAAGCTGTCAGGCCACCTCTTCCTCCCTCTGCCTCCATAAACCTCCATCTAGACTCTTGCACTAAACTTTGATATCAAATGGGGAAACCGAGGCTCAAAGAGAGGAATAGGCAGTTTCCAGCCTTGGCCGTGTCTTAGGGTCACCAGGGGAATTTGAGGTAAATAAGCTTCCCTAGATCCTACTACCAGCTTGGGGTAGGGGTCCTGTCATCTGCATTTTTTAACAGGTGATTCTGCTGGGAACAGGAGAGCAGCTGAGTGCTTGGCGGACACACAGAAAAGTGTGGGATCTTGGGGGGGCCCATCTCCTGATGGCGTCTGGCTCTCTTCCCAGAACCCCGAGGTGTGCTTCTGGCGAGGGGTCACTAAGCCTGGGATGTGTGTGGCTGGACCAAATTTGCTGGGAATGCTTCTCGCCTCTGTGCTCTGGACTTTCGTTATGGATGTTCTTTGGAGAGAGAAGTCTCCTGGGAGGAAGCCCGGCTCCTCTGAGGAGTTTTCTCCTCGGAAACCTGAGAAGGAGAGATTTGGGGGCCTGAGGGAGAAGTGAGAGAGGAACAGAAGCTCCACCCCAGGGCAAGCAGAACTGAAACGAAATTAAAAAGGAGCCTGTTTGTCACCTGGGGGGGTGCGGACATGAGAGGTGGTGGTGCGGGCAGGCAAGTCAGCTGCCAGCCCCACTCCTGCCCCAGGCTCCCAGCACCCTCCTTGCTCCCTGCCTGCCTTTCCCATCACAACGTGTTCCCTGCGCAGGAGCTGAAACACATCCACCCTTCAGTGCAATTGCCTAATAACGCTGATCCAAAACATGACCATATTCCCCTCTTTCTTTTCTTCTCTCTCTTCCCTTCTTCCCTCCCTCCCCCTCCACGTGCTGCTTTCTCATTTTGTCCCTGGTCTTGAGCTTTTAATCTGAGTTGCATTTCCTCAGGTCTTTATGTCTTCATTGATTATTTGTGTTTTCCACACTCACTTGGCAAAACCACAACTCTGGTCACGTGCACTCTCAGCCACCCCTGCCCCACCCCCGCACAGCTACCGCTGGGTGAGGCTGGAGAAGAGCTCACAACCACCCTGGCTGCGAGCGCGGTCTGGCAATTGGACCCTATCTCCCTATTCATTCACTCTGCAGCTCTGCTCCACGGCTGTTTTCACTCCTCTGCTCCCTAAACCCTTAGTGCCTCCTCCCCCGTCCTCACTCTTGGCTTCCTGTCCACTGAGAAAATCAAAGCAATCAGAACGAAGACATAAATAGACATTTCTCCAAAGAAGACATACACATGGCCAACAAACACATGAAAAGGTGCTCAACATCACTAATTATTAGAGAAATGGTCTAATAATCAAATGGTCAGAATCAATAGTCAGAATGGCCATCATGGTCAGAATGGCCATCATCAAAAAATCTACAAACAATAAATGCTGGAGAGGGTGCAGAGCAAAGGAAACCCTCCTGCACTGTTGGTGGGAATGTAAATTGATACAGCCACTATGAAGAACAGTATGGATGTTCCTTAAGAAACTAAAAATAGAGCTAACATATGTCCCAGCAATCCCACTCCTGGGCATATACCCAGAGAAAACCATAATTCAAAAAGATATATGCACCCCAATGTTCACTGCAGCACTATTTACAATAGCCAGGACGTGGAAGCAACCTAAGTGTCCATCAACAGAGGAATGGATAAAGAAGATGCAGTACATATATACAATGTAATATTACTCAGCCAGAAAAAGGAACGAAATTCTGTCATTTGCAGAGATGTGGATGGACTTAGAGACTGTCATACAGAGTGAAGTAAGAAAGAGAAAAACAAATATCGTATATTAACGCATATATGTAGAATCTAGAAAAATGGTATAGATGATCTTATTTGCAAAGCAGAAATAGTGACACAGACGTAGAGAACAAACATGGATACCAAGGGGGAAGGGGGAGTGGGATGAATTGGGAGATTGGGATTGACATATATACACTACTATGTATAAAATAGCTAACTAATGAGAACTTACTGTATAGCACAGGAAACTCTACTCACTGCTCTGTGGTGACCTAAATGGGAAGGAAATCCCAAAAAGAGGGGGATATGTGTATATGCATAGCTGATTCCCTTTGCTGTACAGCAGAAACTAACACAACACTGTAATGCAATTATACTCCAATAAAAATTAATTAAAAACAAACAGAAAAACCCAAAGCAATTGGAACATCCACAGACCATACACCGACCCTCCCACCAGCATCTCCACCCACTACTCAGCCTTCCTACCTGTTGCCACAGGTGAGCTGACCACTCTCTTATGCACCTGTTTTGTGCACTGGACCCCATCCCCCTCCCTCTGCTCAAGGACGTCTCTCTAGCAACCCTCTCTCTCCTTCCCCAGCATCATTTCTAACCTCCTGTGGGTCATTCTCATCAGCATACAAACACACCGTTATTTTTCCCATCTTTAAAACAATAACAACAACAACATACCAATCTTCTTTACTCCTCTTTCCCTTCTAGCTACCCCTTTATGTCTCCCTGTTTGGGTTAGTTATTGTAATGTATTGTATTGTATTGTATTGTAATGTATTGTATTGTAATGTAATGTATTGTAACTGTGTAATGATCCACCCCAAACTTAGTGGCTTTCAAACAATCACCATTTTATGATCTCTTCAGGGCCATGAAATCCTATTGGATCTACCTTCAGAATATATCCAGACTCCAACCACTTCCCATCTCTTTGGCTGCCACCAACCCGGTGTGAGCTCCCATCCCCGCTTAGCTGGATGACTTCGCATTGCTCTTTCTGTTTCCACCGTAACCTCCTAAAGCCTGCTGATTTATAACAGAGTGGCCAGAGGGATCCTTTTAAAATCTAAGACAGATCACAGCCCTCCCCTGCCCAACACCCTACTAGGACTCCCTTGTTACTCAGCAAAAATGCCAAAGTCCTCACCATCACTTACAAGACCCTTTGTGGCCACCCCGTGACCTCTGACCCCCTTCTACTCTCCCCTTCACTCCCTCTGCTCCAGCTGCTTAGCCTCTGATACTATCCTTCAAACTCAGCTGGCGCACTGTCAGCCAGAGCCTTTGCACAGGCCCTTCCCCCAGCTCGGAGGCTCTCCTCCTAGATCTCTGCAGGGCTCCCTCCTTCGCCTCCTTCAACTCTGCTCAGAGGTCACCTCCTCCATGATGCCTTCCTTGATCTCCCCATTTAGAACTGCATCCCAACCCTGACTCTCTGGCTTTTCCAGCCTCCCTTTCCCTGTGCTCTTCTCTCACCAATAGCTCTTAGCCTTCTAATATACACTATAATTTACTCATTTATTATCTTTATTGTTTATTGTCTGTCTCATGCTGCTCATATGTAAGGTTCACAAGGGGACACACCTTTGCCTCTTGTTCATGGATGTGTTCTAATGCCTAGAGCAGAGCCAAGTACAGAGACGGTGCTAAAATTTTATTTTTTAATTTTACCATAAGTATCTCAAGTCCCTTTAAGTATGTCAAATCCTTTGTGACACAAGGCAGGGTACAGACACATTTACTCTTGCATTCACTCATCCATCCATCCATCCAACCATTCAATCGACTGCCCATCCATCCATTTGTATCCATTTATCTGCTTATCATCATCCATTTATTCTGTCTCTCTGTGTATCCATCTATTCGTTCGTCCTGTCTGGTATATATCTAAACAATCCTGCAACAAACATTTCTGAAGCATCGAATTTTGGCCAGCCCTGTGCTGGGCTCTGCACTCAAATCCATGACAATGACAGTCTGACCCCTGAGATGGCTGCTGTAAATAACTGCTCCAGGATGTCTGCATATGTTAAAAACAAAACAGAACAAAGCAGGCCCTCCAGCCTTAATGGAAAGGATGGCACCGTAAGTGACAGCTGTGAATTGCTTGGGTGGAGGTGGACTGGGGGAGGGAAAGGAAGTTCGTCTCCTCCTCTGTCTCTGCTCCAGGCTGCCCCTGCCCAGTACCAGACACAGACCTGGGACATCTGGGTTCTACTTTCTCCAGGTTCCTGAGCCCCAGGTTCCTCATTTGCAAAATAAAATAGTATTGCTCATCTGACCAAATTAACCAAAGCATGTGTGAAACTTCTTGTACCAGTGGATCTTGACCCTGGCTGCACATTCTAATCCCACAGGAAGCAGACACCCTTTTCAAACAATGAAATCTAAAAATCTTGGAATGGGGCCTGGGCATCAGCGTTTTAATTGCTCAGCTGTGGGGCCTGGGCATTGCTGCTTTTAGGAAGTTTCCAGGGGATTCTAATGTGCAGCCAGGCCTTTGTACCACCAGAGCTAGAGCTGTTTAATCAATGCCCTTTATCCAGTTAATTGATCTTGAATATTGCAGCTGGAGAAAAGCAGATTTAATTAGAGGAGGCGCAACATTTGTGAAGATGCTGATGACAATGTCTGGACATTTTCAAGGGCTTCACAAGTTGTATGTTGCTTGTTATTCTACTCTTAATTGTTTTAGATTTAGGTTACATCACGGGAAAAACTCATGTTCATAAGGCTAATTTTTGGAGGGAGCAGTTAGAGAAAGAGTTGGAAACTATCAATGATTGAGCCCATGGGGAAGAAGATAAAGTGAGAGAAACAGAGACAGAGACACAGAGAGAGAGAGGAGAGAAGTTGAGGAAGAAATTTTCCCGAGCTAATTGGGCAAGAGTAAGTAGAGAAATGGCAAAGAAAGATCTGTGAAAGCACAGGAGAACGGGCCCGAGGTCATGCTCTCCGGCTGCTGACTACGAGCGATGGGAGAGCAGGCTGGGCTAGGGCTCCCCTCCTTCCAAGGGAAGAGGTGTGTCTTGGTGGGGAAACAACACTGGACCCTGGATCCCACCTTACAGTCTTACTGTGATGGAACACCTGTTCAGGTCCTCCAAGAAGCAGACCTCAAGACAAGAGGCATGCAAGGGATTTATTGGGGAGCTCCTCGTAAGGAATAAAGCAGAAAGAGAGCACAAGGTAGACAGCAGAGCCTCAGGTTGCAGTGGTGGTTGGACACCTGTGAAAGGAGAGAGGCAAGAAGCGGCTTGGGCAGAAGGAGCCTCAGGCTGCCGTGTGGCATTGAGAAAACGCTGGCTGGGCCAGCGGGGGTGGGGGCCCCAAAGAAAAGACTGGCTGTTAGAGGAGCCCCTGCTGGGAGGGGAAGGCCCAGCTCTGGTACCCCACCACCACCACCATGTGCAGTCATTGTCTGGGAGCAGCTGGGGCAGCAGCTGGAGGCTGTCAGCCAAACACACTCTCCCCAGGAGGGAATCTTCAAGGGGCAGCTCCACGGCCGCCATAGACACTTACAAAGTAATGAAAATATTCATTACCTATAACCAATATTCGTTGAGCTCACATTAAAAATAAAGCACTGTGCTAGGCACTGTGGATATAACAGTGAACTTGACGGGCATGTCCCTGTCCTCGGGAGCTTTTATACCACAGCTGGGAGACACACATTATATGATGTCTTAGTCACCATTAAGAGACGCTCAGAGAATCTGTAATAGGTGGGATGAACATATGGTTTACCTTTGAAACCTGGACCCCTCTGAGATGAAAGTGAGTGCTACTAATAACGATGCTTGGACAAATGGCATAAACTGGGACTATCCTGGGCAAACTGGGATAGATGGTAATTCTGAAATAGAGAAACATGATCTAGTCCAGGAAATCAGGGAAGATTTCCTTGAGAAAGGGATGTTGGAGCTCGAATCTGAAGGGTGTGTAGGCGTTAACTAGTTGCTCAGGCCCCATTGTATGTTATCAGAACCTGTCGATGGCTCCTAGATGGCTGTCACCACAGGTGTTCACTGACCATCTGATGGCTAATTTCTCACTGGCTCAGGGACTCCCATATTGGGGATGTCACTGTTGTCTGAAAAGGCCCTGCCTGGGATTCTTCTGATGGCACCGAAAAGGACATGCAGGCACTGAGAGCCTGTCCATGGCTTTCCCTCTGCCTGGGTGATGTCATTCTGGACAGGGAATATGGGAACCTGACAACATGGATTATTACCCGCTTTCAGCTTTTTAGAGCCTGTGTCCCCATTATACCTCTCCCAGCCCCCAGCCCCCACCACTCTGCTCTCTGTCCCTGTGAATTTAACCACTCTAGGGACCTCACAGAAGTGGAATCATATGATATTTGTCCTATTGTGCCTGGCTTAGTTCACTTAGCATATTTACCACATTTTATTTATCCATTCACCTGTCTGTGGACATTTGGATCATTTCCACCCTTTGGTTATTGTGAATAATGCTGCTATGAGCATGGGTGTACAAATACCTTTTTTTTTTTTTTTTTTTGGTGATACGCGGGCCTCTCACTGTCGTGGCCCCTCCGTTGAGGAGCACAGGCTCCGGACGCACAGGCTCAGCAGCCATGGCTCACGGGCCCAGCCGCTCCGCGGCATGTGGGATCTTCTTGGACCGGGGCACGAACCCGCGTCCCCTGCATCGGCAGGCGGACTCTCAACCACTGCGCCACCAGGGAAGCCCGCCTTACTGTTTTTAACAGTGTCTTCACCATTTCACATTCCCACCAACAATGCAAAAGGGTTCCGATTTCTCCACATCCTTACCAACACTTATTTTCTCCTCTAATCTTTTACAGGGATTTGAATTGCTTTTAATTTTGAGATAATTGTTGATTCACATGCAATTGTAAGAAGTACTGTGGGGAGGTCCCACATACTCTTCACCCATTTCCCCCAGCGGTGACATCTTTCGTAACTTTAGCATAATATCATGACTAGGACATCAACATTGACACAACCCACTGACCTTATTCAGATGTCACCACTTTTACATGTACTCGTTTGTGTGTGTGTGTGTGTGTGTGTGTGTGTGTGTGTGTGTGTGTGTGTGTGTAGAATCAGTTTTTTGCAAATGTATCCCATGCATGGATTCGGGAGAGGCCGCGACAGTGAGAGGCCTGTGTACCGCAAAAAAAAAAAAAAAAAAGTCCTTTAAAATCTTTTATTTTGGAAAAACTAAAGCTACACCAGAGAAAAGAGTGGAGTGTAACGAACACCCATGTACCATCGCCCAACTCCAGCAACTCTCAATTTATGGCGGAGTTTGTTTCCTCTCTAGCCTCACCCACTCCCGTGTCACTACGCAGTAAATCTCAGCCTTCTTATCGTTTCATTGTAACCCAGCATTTCAGACTGCAACTCTAAGAGGCTCATCACTTTTAAGCAGAACCATAACACTATCATTGTGCTCCATCCCCTCCCCACAGCCACCAGTAATCCCCAGAGGCTTCACAGAGAATTTGAAGATATCCTAGGTTCTCCTTCGCCAAGTGACCTCCTAGAAAGGGTGCCCATGGGCTGTAAGTAAGTTGCTGAAGGATAATAGACAAGAGTAACAAGTTCTTTTTCTCCCACCTCTCACAGCCAGTCCATCAGAAAACTCCATTCCACCACCTGCGAAACAGAATCAGAATCCAATCCTGTGTCACCACGTCTGCTCCCATCATCCCTGTCCCAGCAATCATGTCTCCAACCTGGGCTGCTGCCCAGCCTCCTCCCTGCTCTCTCCCTGCCTCCACCTCTGCTCCACTCCGCCTGGTCTACGCACTGAGCCAGAGGGATGCTGTCAAAACCTAAGCCAGAGCACGCTCTCCTCTGCTCTGCACCCTCCAGGGCTGCTCATCACATTCAAGAGCCTAGACAATCAGTCTCTCCCCAGCACCCCTGCCATCTTGGGATTTCATGCACTCCTCTCTTTCTCTTTGCTGCCGTGTAGACATGCCAACCACTCTCCCACCACACGGTCTTTGCCCATGCTCTGTCCTCTGCCTGGAATACTCTTCTCCAGATATCCATTTGACCTTGCTTCCTTCAGGTCTCTGCTCAAATGTCACTGTGCGAGTATCTTCTATTTGCACACCTGGATCTACTCAACACCTATTTCTACCTTGCTCTGCCCCCCAAGTACTGACTATAGGGACAAACCCCACAGACTCCTTTGTCCTCTGGCTCCCATTGGGTTTGGCCCGTGGGGGGGACCGTGAGAAGGTTGATGAGGGGAGAATAGAGTGAGGTCGGGTATTTATTCCCCAGGCTCCCTTCCCAGATGACTGTTGCAGGCCATGTGCACACAGCCTTCCTCCTCTTTGTCCTCTGTCCTGTCTCCTCTTCTCCCACTCTCAGTGGGACGGTAGTCCCACGCCACTATCCCCGTGGTTTTCCTCCATCCTGCCCATATTGTTGTAAGTGGTCCCTCTGCTAACTCTCCTCCTGTGACCCCCTTGTCGTGCCAGCTGTTCCCTGCCGGGATGCTGACTGATGTAGTCATTTTCTCAGTGAGCCTGTCCCTGGCTATGCCAGCCTCCAGGACCACACCCTCCCTGTATTCTCTGCCTTGTGTTCCTCGGCATTTCTCACTACCTAATGTGGTACATACTCTACTCACCTATGTTTATTGTCTGTCTCCCCCAACTGGGTCAGCTGTGTCCTGTTGCACAGGCTGTGCACTGCACGGTTCCTGAGGTCACCATTTACACAGACGACAGTGTGATAGGTCAACGTCACCTCCTAGAGATGCACAACTGGGTGGCCCTGCTACCCACTGGAATACAAGCTCTGCCTTTTTCTTTTTTCCACTACTGTATGTCAAGTGCTTAGAACAGTGCTTAGCACATAGCAGTTCCCATAACATTGTCTTTAATGACAGTTCATCCTTTTTTACTTCCCATGAGGAGTGTAGGTATCCTTATAGGGTGGTGTCAGAAGGTCTTAGTGAGTTTTGGGAGGGTTTCCCTTGATATTTACCCCACGACTGTAAGGCCCGGACTGTTTTCCTTACCTACTGTATACCTGCTGTAATGTGTGCTCTTACTGCCCTTCTCAGTTCTCCTGAGAGTTGCCCTTGGCCAAGGAGGAGCCCCCTTGCCTTCCACACCTGGGATAGCCCATGGCCAGTGACGGACACAGGTACAAAATCCTGCCCGCTTGCCTCAAGGTGAGACCGACTCGGTGGTGCCGCCCTCCAGGGCCAGGCGTCCTCACTTAGTACCCAGCCCACGGGCATAAGCATCCTGACTCGGGCTCCCCTTCCCGGGAACCTGCCCTGAGACACGTGTGCGCCCTCCATGCCTGGCATACCGTGCCGCGCACAGCAGGGCTGCTAAACATTTCTGAGTGCATGAATAAAGCACGGGTTGGCTTTCCAGCTCTATAGCCTCCCCGAGTCATCTTGATCCTGAGCCTCAGTTTCCCAAAAGGCCTGGTGGAGGTAATCCTATTCACCGACATGACCCTACAGAGCTGTGAGGGACCAACGCTTGTTGGGAGCATTTAGATACACCCAGCAGAGTGCCAAGAAAGTCACACCCCCGAATTTCTCCGACAGCTTTGGGAGGCGGGTGCAGCAGTCTCCAGCCGGCTCCGCGCTTCCCTCCTCTCTGAACGGTAAACCTCGTCTGGCCGACTTACTTGTTAGCTCCTGGTAGGGTGGCTTTCTGTCTCATGGCCTCTTCCCCCCAGGGGCTGGGGCTCAGAAGCTCTGTGTGGATGCTCTCTGTCTGATTGAGAGTGCTTTGGGAACCAGGAGGGACTCGGGGAAAGACAGCAATCAGAATGTACCATTAGGTATTAATGCCACCTGCCATCAGTGCGCCGGCCAGACTGGCTTCCCTTGAGTCTGCTGGGCTGAGCTTAATTAGTTTTTGGATTTCTTAGCTGTGGGGTGTCTCTGTAATCATCGGCCACCTGGCCCCAGCTCAGCCCCAGCGGGAGAGAGGCCTCTAGAAGCATGAGCTGATGGGAGGCTATTCTTGCAGAGGGAGAGCCCCTCAGAGCTGAAGCCATGCTTCGGCAGCCAGACTGCCCACCTGCTCACCCCACTTGAGGAAATGGCGGCCTCCGGAGGTGGGAGTGACCCTCAGCACACTGCAGAGCCGGATGAGAGCTCAGGCTTCCTGTGTTACGGTCTGGGGTCTTGTGCACTTCTGAATCCCTCCATCCCTTCCCCAAATTCTTCCCCAGCACCTTCGCAGGCTGGGACGCTGGGATTTCATGGCTGACTAAGCCAGAGTAGCCCTCCCGTCCCAGGCTTACACAGTAGTGGAAGCCCGCGCCAATCAACAGGCAAGCTGATAATGGCAAGTGGCGAAAAGGCCACGGAGGAGACAACAGCGCCGTGAAAGAACCTACCGTGGATCGCCTTACACAGGGACATCGGGGAAGACCTCTCTGAGGGGCTGACTATTCACTTAAGAATTTTCCTCATAGAGTGGCAGTGAATACATCGAGGAAACAACAGAACAAGAAAATCATAATTTCGCAACCCCTATTAGTGGATCCAGGCTTTGGGCACCAGTGGTTGCAAACATCACTAAAAGGGAGGCCAGCAGACACTAAGTGCCTCGTGATGGAAGAACACCACAGGGCCCTGAAATTGCCATAAAATTAAACGGAAATCTGATCAAGTCCCTAGCCCAGCACCAGCCAGTGAAATACACACGGAGGCGAATCAACTTATCACATACGTAAGTTAAAATTTTCTAGGAAGTCCACTGAAAAAGTCAAAAGAAACAGGTGGACTTAATTTAATAGTATGCCTTATTTAACCCAACCTATCCAAAATCTTATCATTTCAATATATAATCAATATGAAAAATGATCAGTGAAATTGTTTGCATGCTTGTTTCATGGTTAATCTTTGAAATCTGGCATGTGTTTGACACAGCACGTCTCAGTCTGGACGGGCCACATTTCAAGTCTTCGGTAGCCACAGGTGGCTGCTGACAGCCGTCCCGGACAGCACAGCTCTGAGTCAGCTATCAGCTTCCAGGAAACTCAGAGGACAAAGGAATACGTGAGACAACACCATGCTGATGCCATCAGCAAAATCCAGATACTCCGGACTTCTGGAAAACTACAGGAAAAGCAACCCAGCTTTTTTTTTTTTTTCTTTAAAGAAATGCATTGTAAGTGGGAAAAATAACGGAGAGATAATCCATAAATTAACAGTCTTCAGAGACATACATATCAACCAATCACAATGTGTAACCAATTCCAAACAATACATAAAACACTTTATAGTGTTCATGAAATAACTGGATATCTGAACACTGAATGTTTGATGCTATTAAAGGGTAGTTATTTGTTGTACGTGTGATAATGATGTTGTGGTTATTTATTTTTTTGAGAGAGTCATTGTCTTTTAGAGAGACATACTGAAATATTTATGAAGGCATACTGAAAATAATATGAAGTCTGGAATTTGCTTCAGAATAATACAGGACGAGGGAGAAGAATGGAGGTGGGGGTAAAATGAAACAAACTTGGTAATGGGTGATGCCAGGTGATGGATACATGGATTTTATTATACTATCCTGTCTACTTTTGTATATGTTTAAAATTTTCCAGAGTCAAAAAGTTTTAAGGAAACTGGGATGATATTGGAAAGGAATAGGGATAGCGGAGGCCACAAAACAACAAATTCCATGAGGGCAGGGATGTCTGCCTTATCCATCAGTGTTTCATAGCAACTCACACAGACATGACACATGGTAGATACTTAGCACATTTTTTTTCTTTTTTGCAGTTATTTTTGTCCTTAGGGCTCTTTGGATATATCCCACCAGGGATGTACAGATTACTCTGTTTTTAAGAAATAATTCTTCTCTATGCGGTTATATCACCAACTTTTGCAAAGGTTTATTTATTAGATTTTATTTTTTACTTAGCGATTTTTTTAACTTTAATTTTGTTTCATAATTGCATAAAATATTTGAATGTTTCCCAAGTCAAATCTACAAAGGAAGGCACGAAGGAGCTCAACTTCAATCCTGACAATTTCCTTTCGAGGATTTATCTCTACTTTTTGGCTACAGCTAATGGGAGTGAAGTCACGGACTCCTAGCTAAAGGGGGTTGACCCATGGCCCATCAACTAGCCCACTGGTCACACCCTTTTGGAATCTGAGACTCTAACAGAGGGACAAAGAGATGAAAGTGGTTGGTTTTTACTCATCGGGGATGGCGTACTGACCAGAATGCCCTTGCTCTGGTCTCACTCCCAGGGTCCCGGCATCCAGCCCTCTGACGTTGCTTTGGATCCTGCATGGGTCCCAGGCAGGTCCTCCAGGTCCCAGGCAGGTCCTTCATGAAGTTCTGAGCCTCTGATATGAATTCACCAAATTCCCTCTGCCTTACGTTAGCCTGAGTCTGTTTCTGTTGCTTGCGCCTTGAGAAACCAAACCCACGCCATTAGCCATTAGCAGACTCTTGTGTTGGGGTCCACGAGAGTCACACCCATCCCTGTGCGGAGCTGCCAGATTCTGGTCTTGGAATAGTGCTTCTGAGCACTCGCTCCGCCCTGGGTGAGGGACTGCATTCCTTGGTCCACAAAGCTTACTGTCTGGTTACTCAGGTCTGAGGGCCCGAGGGCTATGGCTTCCTGTGCTTTCCCACTTTGCCTGGCCTCTGAGTATCTCTGTGCCCCCAGCCCCAGCAGGGAAGCAGCCTACCTGGCCCCCACCAGTCTCAACCCAAGGAATGGAAGTCACAGCGGCTGGGCCAGGATGGGGCTGGGAGGGGGTCTTCCCTTGGTCTGCCCCCATTTGCTTCCTGCTGGCTTCCTTTGACGAGCTTCTTCCTCCCCTGCTTCGCTGCCCACTTGGCTGTGAGGACACAAGAAGGCTCATCAGTTGCTATAACAACACCCACCACCTTCCTCTGCACTTAGCCAGGCTCTTTATTCCCTCTCAGAGAATGGATCTGCCTGCAGTGACCAGGCTCCCTTTGGCCTCAGAGTTGGGTTTGAGCAATTATTATTATTACTGTCAGTCGTGTTATCGTTATTGTTGGTTTGGAGCTGCCGTTTACTGACAGCTCACTATGATGACTCAGGATGCTAACTAAGCCTTTACAAGCACTATCTCATTTAATCTTCACAGTGACACTATGAGTCAGGGAATATTGCTCCCAATTTATGGCTAAGGAGAAAGTCAGTATGGTCTAGTTTATAACAGCAGGGGCTCTGTACCTGACTGCCCAGGTTCAAATCCTGACTCTGCTAGATGCTAGCTGTGAGGGCAAATTACATATCTGCTCCCTGCCTCAGTTAACCCATCTGCAAAATAGAGATAATAATGGTGCCTGGAGTAGTGCCTGTCATATAGCAAGGGCTTGTCTTGGTTATCCCAGAAGCATTTCCTGAGACAAGGATACCAGCAGAAGTATAGTTTGGGGGAGGTCTGAGGCCGGGAGTAGGGAATGAGGCGGGGAAAGGAAGGCAGCCCAGAAAGTATGCTTTATTAATTAAGGGACCGCCGTGGACAACTGGAGATGAAGCCTGCTGGGAGCAAGCGAAGACACACGTGCAGTTACAGCATCTCAAGAGTGATGGACTCGGGCTATTTATCCACCAGCTCCCGTCAGCTATAGGTTGAGGATTGCTCCTGGGTGGGTATGAACTCCCCAGCACTTCTGTCTTTCTCTATGGGCTCTGCAAAGTTACTCTGACAGCTGGAGAAAGCCTCCAACCAGGTGATGCAGGTGGCGGCAGCAGGAAGCTGGGGTGGGCATGTATTGAAGGCACCAATGGTGTCTGCTACAAAGCTAATGAACACTTGTCGAATGAATGAACAAAGGAAAGGAAACTGCGGGTCGGTCGGTCGCCAGAATGCACCACCCCAGCCCCATCCACAGATGTCAACGGTCTAATCCCATCGTGAATATGACAATATGTTATGTTACATGGCAAAGGGACTTTGCAGATGTAATTAAATTTACAGACCCTAAAACAGGGAGATTATCCTGGTGGACTCAATCTAATGACATGAACCATTAAAAGCAGACTTTCCCTGGTTGGAGTAGGAAAGGAACCACAGGAGAAGCTGGAGGGTTTCATCAAAGCATGAGAAAGACCTGACCTGCATGAGAAGGAATGTGGGTGGCCCCAGGAGCAGAGACTAGCTCCCAGGTGACCACTGGCAAGGAAACGGGGCCTCGGTCCTACAGTCACAGGATCTGGATTCTGCCTACAAGCTGACTCTACTTGGGAGCGTGTTCTTTCCCAGAGCCTCCAGGTAAGGGCCTGGGCGGGCCGACACCTCTATTTCAGCCTGTGAGACTCTAAGCAGAATAGCCAGCTGAGCCTCCTGGACTTCTGAGCTACAGGCTGCGAGATAACAAATTTATGTTGCATTAAGCCACCGAGTTTGTGGAAATTCGTTACAGCAGCCCTAGGAAACCAGCACAGAAACTAAGGCTCAAAGTGCGCCAGTGACCTGCTCGACGCCACACAGCCAATAAATGACAGGGCTGGGATGTGGACACAGACTTGCTCATCTTCAGTTCCCAGGTTCCTGACCTCTACGTAATGCTGTCTCCTGCTCCTTGAGGGGAAGCAGGGGAGAAGGGAACCCTGAGAAAGGGGAAAGGGGGAGAGTGAGGAGAGCCCAGGTGAACAATGTAGCATCAGCTAAGAGCACAAATTCTGAGCCGAACAGGTTTGTGTTTCAAGTCTGCTCTGTAACTAATTAGCTGGGTCACTTGGGGCAAAATCACACTGCTTCCTTAAGCCTTATTTTCCTCATCTATAAAATGGGGATGATACTCCCTGATGGAGTACATTGTGACGGTTAAATGAGATTGTGCTTGTACAGAGCTGTGTGTAATGCCTGGACGCAGGAAGCGCTCAGTAAACTTTACCTATTATTATAGTCACATGTTCAGCATCTATTTTGTGTCAGGTGCCTTAGAGGTGCCCCAATGCACACGACCACTCTCTGAGGTAAGTACTGTTGTGCTCACTTTACAGATGAGGCAACAAGGCTCATGGAGATGAAGGGACTTGTCGAAAGTCACATAAATGGTGTCAGTGCTGGACTCAAACCCAGCTCTGCTTGGGTCCCAGACCCTGTGTCTTTCTCCTGCACTTCCCGGCAGTCCTGACCTCTCTGTTCGGGGCCTGAGCAGTGAGCCTGGGGGACCATCAGAGCCTTCCTCTCTCTGCCCTGAGCGCAGCCACGTCAAGTCCAGAGGTTCACAGAAAGGTTTCACCTCCCAATTTCATTTTGGTCTGGCTGACTCATGGTCCCTACCTGGTGCCAGAACAGGGCCTCCTGGCTTCACAAAGCAAACACTCAGAGGGTCCTTGGCTGTGTCACACCCTGTCCTGGGCACTGGGGGGCACTTAGCTCGGACAGCCCTGGGCACACCCAGCCCTTGAAGAGCACCCAGTCTCATGAAGGAGACAGACATGGGGATAATGACAGCACCACATGCCCAGGTTATAACCCAGGTCTGAACAGCGGGTGGTGATGACAATGGTAATAATAACACACTGTACTGGGATTGTTTTCAGAGCTGCCTAGTGAGATAATAGAAATTCAAGAGGAATAATGCAATGCCAGGGCATCGTATGTTTGTGAGAGGTGATAGGGATTTAAGAAAAAAAAGGAAGGAAATAGGAATGATTTGGAAAGGGTGTTGAAATTTAGACTGTTTCTAGAGGAGGCCTTACAGAGAAGATCCATCTAAATGAAGACCTGAGGAAGTGATGGAGTGAGCTGTGAAGATACCTAGGAAGAGCTCCCCAAGGACAGGCAAGAGCCAGCTCAAAGCTCCCAGACGGATGTTAAATCAGCACGTGAAAAGATGCTCCACATCATTTGTTATTAGGTAAATACAAGTTATTCAAAGCTTGGTATTGAAGTCTCTGACATTATTGAGTTTTCTGTTTCTCCCTTCAATTCTGTCAGTTTTTGCTTCATGTATTTTAGGACTCTCTTGTTAGGTACATATATGTTTATAATCGTTACATCCTCTTGAGGCATTGACCCTTTTATTATTATAAAATGTCCTTTGTCTCTACTAACAGGTTTCTTCTTAAAGTCTATTTTTTTCTCATATTAGTATAGCCACTCAAGCTGTTTTGATTGTGGTTTGCATGATAGAGCCTTTCCCATCTTTTTATTTTCAACATATTTTTTTCTTTGAATCTCAAAAAACAGCACAAAGTTGGACCATAGTAGGCCTTAAAACAAGTCTTTATACACTTTTAAAAGATTGAAAATCATATAAAACATGTCCTCTGGCCACAGTGGAATAAAATTAGAAATCATCATAGCTGTAAATACCTACAAAAAAGGAGAAAGATCTCAAATCAATAACCTAACTTTACACCTTAAGAAACTAGAAAAAGAAGAGCCAACTGAACCAAAAGCAAGCAGAAGGAAAGAGGAAGGAAGGAAAGAAGGAAGGAATTATTAGAGCTAATAATTAAATTCAGGAAGGTTGCAGGACACAGGATCTGTATCTGAAAATCAGCTGTATTTCTGTGGACTAGCAATGAATGGGCCAGAAGTGAAATTAAGAAAACAATTCCATTTACAACCAAAAGATTAAAATACTTAGAAATAAATTTAACAAAAGAGGTGAAAGACTTCTTTTACATTGAAAATTACAAAGCACCTTTGAAAGTGACCAAAGACGTAGATAAATGGAAAGACATTTGTGTTCATGGACTGGAATACTTAATACTCTTATGATGGCAATACTGCCCAAATTTATCTATGGATTCATTGCATTCCCTATCAAAATTATAGTTGCCTTTTTTTTTTTTTTTTTTTTGCAGAAAATAACAAGCTGATCCTAAAATTCATATGGAAATGCGAGAGACCCAGAACAGTCCAAACAATCTTGAAAAAGAATAACAAAGTTGGGAAGAATCAAACTTCCTAACTTCAAAACTTAATTCAAACCTATCAAGTAATCAAGACTGTGGTGCTGGCATAGGGTAGACATACACTTGGAATAGAATTGACAGTCCAAAAATAAACCTCTGTCTTTATGACCAATTGATTTCTGACAGGGTGCCAAGACAATTCAACAGGAAAAGAAAAGTCTTTTCAACAAAAGGTACTAGGAGAACTGGATATCCACACGCAAAATGAATCATAGACACACATGTAAGAGCTAAAACTGGAAAACTCTTAGACAGAACATAGGTGTTAATTTTAGTGACCTTGGATTAGACAACAGTTTCTTAGATATGACACAAAAAGCACAAGCAAAAAAAGAAAAAAATAAATTGGACTTTATCAAAATTAAACCCTTTTGTGCTTCAAAGAACACCATCAAGGAAGTGAAAAGACAATGCACAGAAAGGGACAAAATATTTGCAAATCGTATATCTAATAAAGGGTCTAATGTTCAAAATACATAAAAACCCTTAGAACTCAACAGTAAAAGACAAATAATCCAGTTTAAAAATGGACAAAGGACTGAATAGACATTTCTCCGAAGAAAATATAAAAATGGCCAATAAGCACATGAAACAATGTTCAACATTTGGGAAATGCAAATCAAAACCACAATGAGATACCATTCCACATCAATTATGACGACTATAATAAAAGAGGAAAAACCAGCAACAGCAAGTGTTGACAAGGATGTGGGGAACCTGGAACTCTTATACATCTCTAGTTGGAATGGAAGTGGGGCAGCTGCTATAGAAAACAGAGTGGCAATTCCTCCAAAAGTTAAACACAGAATTACCACAAAACCCAAAGATTTCACTCCTAGGTATATGCCCAAGACCTGAAAACGTATGTTCACAAGAAAACCTTTACACAAATGTTCATAACAGCATTATTCAAAAAAGCCAAAGAGTGGAAACAACCCAAATGTTCAGCAACTGATGAACTGATAAACAAAATGTGGTATATCCATGCAAAAGAATATTATTCAGTCATAAAAAGGAGTGAAGTACTTACACACGCTCAACATGGATGAACCTTGAAAATATTACGCCAAGTAAAAGAAGCCAGATAGAAAATGTCACTTATTGTATGATTTTACATATATATATATATACATACATACACATATATGCCAGAATACGCAAATTCAGATTCCGAGAGTAGATTAACAGTTGCCAGGAGCTGTGGGAGAGGCGAGTTTGGAATGACTGCTAGTGGGTACAGGTTTCCTTTTGGATGATGAAAATGTTCTGGAATTAAATATTGGGGATAGTTGCACAACCTTGTGAATATACTGAAAACACTGATTGTGTACTCTAAATGTTATATAGTTTAATAAAAACAATTAAAAGAACAGCATGTATACCCAGCACTTGTATTAGGACCCTTTTAGCTGCGGATAACAGAAATACAACCTCCACTAATTTAATCAGCAAGTTTACTGGCTCGTGAAACTTGGAGTCCAGAGACAGAAGGAGCCTTCAGGATTCATTGATCCAGTAACTGAATGTTGGTATCATGAATCCTGACTTGTTAAATCTCTCTGCTCGTAGCCCTCAGTGTCAGATTTTCTTCAGGCTGGTAGTAAGATATCTCAAGTTACTCCGGGCATCACCTCACAAAGCACCATCCAAGGCAAAAAAGAGAGCTCATCTTCTTAAAAGTTTTCTCTTAAGAAAGGGGAAACTTCCCCCAAAGCCCCCAACAGACATGCCCTCACAGCTCACAGTCAGAATTGGCTCATGTGCTCATCCAAAGGCAATCAATGCAAACAGGGATAGGATTACTTTCAGACCACTGAGGTCCAGTCTGGATCTTGGGGTCCAGCAGTTGGCTGGGTGGGGAAGGAGTGGATATCGAACGTAGTAAGAATTAGGAAAGAAGGGGAAAACGGATGCTTGATAGGAAACCAAGAGCTTAATTAAGTTATCTCAACAGAATACGACTGATTCAATTTTTATAAATTTGATTAACCTAATATTAATATATTTAATCAATGAACTAGAAAGAAGTGCATGGACAATGAGGAATCCAGTATTCTCTACAGAGATTTAAGATGTAATAGTACCAACCAAGGATGCATCATAACCTCCATCCTCACTGCAAGAGAATCTCCTGAGAGGTTCCATCTCCCAATAGCTGGAAATCCCCTAGCAAGAGACCTCAGCTACAGAATAAGAGGAACACTTTGGAACTACCTACGCGTGTCTCAACAGCACAAATGAGTTGATTTCTAATCATTCCTCTCTAAGAAAGGGTGATTTGCAGAATATTTCTCTCCTATTTATAAATGGAAAAATAGTTAACAAAAATAAAAATAAACACATTTTTAAAAAGTAGGCAAGGGAATTCCCTGGTGGTGCAGTGGTTAATAATCCGCCTGTCAATGCAGGGGACACAGATTCAAGTCCTGGTCCAGGAAGATCCCACATGCCGTGGAGCAACTAAGTCCATAAGCCACAACTACTGAGCCCACGTGCCACAACTACTGAAGCCTGCGTACATAGAGCCCATGTTCTCCAACAAGAGAAGCCACCACAATGAGAAGCCTGCGCACCGCATCGAAGAGTAGCCCCCACTCGCCGCAACCAGAGAAAGCCCGTGTGCAGCAGCGAAGACCCAACGACCCAACACAGCCAAAAATAAATAAATAAATTTATTTATTTAAAAAATAAATAAATAAAAATAGGCAAAAGACTTGAATAGATGCTTCACAGCATAATATATACCAATGGCCAATGAGCATGTGCAGAAGTGCTTGACTTCAAAAGTCAACAGGGAAACGCCATTTCTAAAATTAAAAGCACTGAAAAGCCAAATGTTTGTGACGCTATAAAGCAGCTCAAAACGTCAAATATTGCTGGTGGGAGTGTAGGATGATATGTCCACTTTAGAGAACAGTTTGTTAGTTTCCTAGAAAGTTAGCAATGCCACTTCCATGACCCACCGATTCTTCTCCTAGTTATTAATCCACGGGAAATGAAAACATATGTCCACAGCGTTATTCAAGAATGTTCATAGCAGTCTTATTCATAATAGCCAAAAAGTAGAAACAACCCAAACGTCCCTCAACAGGACAATGGAGGAATAATTGTGGTGTATTCACACGATGAAATACCACTCAGTAAAAGACGGGAGTCACGACTGCTGCCTGCCCAGCATGGACGAATTTCACAGATAAGACGTTGAGTGAAAGATGCCAGACCCCCAAAAGTACATACTGTGTGGTTCCATTCATAAGATGTTCAAGAACAGGTACATCGAATTCATGGTGATAGAAATCAGAACAGTGATTGCCTACAGGGGTTAATCAGAAAGGAACACGAAAAACCTTCTGGGGTGATGGAAATGTTCTATATGCTGAGAAGTGTGTTCATTACACAGGTACACATTTATCCAAATTCACTTATTGGCACACCCAAGACTGGTACATTTCAGTGTATGTAAATTTGACTTCAATTAAAAGAAATGAAAAAGCTGAGAGCCAGAAGTTGTGACTGGAGGGAGGGTGTCTGGAGCCAAATGGGAAGAAGCAGGGATTCAGGGCTCAAGAGTTTGCCTCTGATGTTCTGGGCCCTGGGGACATGCAGGGGTGTGTGGCTCAGCCTTTGCTGCATGTTCTGGGGACACTGTCTCCCGTTACCCTGCTGTGCAGCTTTGGTGGCTGAGTCAACCGAGCTTCCTGAAACACCTTGGAGAGTTTGTCTCTGAGGAGAGGCTCAGGTGGAGGCACAGCAGCCTCTGGGTCTCCCTGCCTCCGATCCTGAAGCAACCAAGTGTGGGGAGGAACATCCTGCACAGCCCCCGCTTTCCTGAGCAGAGCTGGACGGAGGCTTCTGAGAAATCTCATTTCAAGTGCCTGCTGCCCGCCCAGTCCTGCTCCATGATTTCTCACCGCTCTGCATGGGTGATGACTCAGTGCGGGGGAGGGAAACAGGAACGGCGCTCTGCCCGAGGAAGCCTGGGCTGCAGCTGGGGGAGGAGAAGCTGCCCATCCCTGCCAGGACTTGGGGTTTCCTCTCCTGATCTGTCTGCTGTCCATTCTGTCCAGGCAGGATGAAGGAACAGAAAGGGCTTGAACTTTGGGGACAGACTAAGCTGGGGCGGGGGGGGCATCCTATTTAAGCCTCAGTTTCCTGTTCTGTAAAATAGGGTGGGGGTATCTTAGGACACTGGGTGATTTATTGAGGAAGAGCACTTAGGAAAAAGCTTTAAGGAGTGAGGGAAACAGGATAGGGAAGCGGGGAGCCAAGTGGGGAAGTGGCCACAGGTAAGGTCCAGCCTTAGCCTGATCCACTGTGGGCTGTGGGTTGTTCATGTCACAGAGTTGTTACCCACTCCAGATGCATCCCCATGTCAGCATTGACTGTGCGGTGCTCTTGAAAGGACGTAACCACCTGGTGAGGTTCCTGTCAACAGACGGCAATTCTCTGGAGAAGGGGGGTGGCTGTGAGCTCTTGGCAGTCAACGTGCTGGAGAGTGGACATGCTGGCCTGGCGACGGAGACCTACTGGTGCTGGGACCCCAACAGCAACTACTCTAGGGGTAAAATACCCGTTGCCCAGGGCTTTTGTGAGTTCACACAATAGGCAGTGAAGAAACAGTAACTATTTCTTAGCTGCGTGAGAAAGTGTACCCAGTACCATAAATGTGTACGCTCTGCCTACTGCAGATTCAACATGTTTTAGGGATCAGGGCAGAGTGAGACCCCAATATCTATGTATCTAAGCATGAGCAATACAAAGAAACACTTAGCAGATGAGAACTATTGTATATAGAATGGATAAACAACAAGGTCGTACTGTACAGCACAGGGAACTATATTCAATATCCTCTGATAAACCATAATGGAAAAGAATATGAAAAAGAATGTGTGTATGTATATATATATATGAATCACTTTGCTGTACAGCAGAAATTAACACAACATTGTAAATCAACTATACTTCAATACAATAAATTAAAAAAAAAAAAAAAGAAACACAACAGCCGGAAGTTGGCAGAGCAGCTGTGTCCTGAAGACCCCCTTTTATTCCTGGATCACAGGAAAGTTTGGGGTTCCCAAGGAAGGTAGCTGGAGCAGTGTGGGGACCCTTTAGGGACCTGGGGCAGTGGCTGCCTACCATCTGGCCTTACTGCCTTGCCACATAATTTCGCCTTCCTTCCATGTACCTAGAAGATCTTCATGCACACCTACCTGAGCCTCTGGTCATCTGTATCAACTCCTCCCCTTAACATTTCTCTATTTTGTGCTTCTAAGAAATTGAGAATTGACCACTAGGTACCACCACCTGGTCCATCCAACCCAAGACTCTGCTTTTGCTGGGGCTTTCCAGAAACAGTGAGTGGGAAATGTTCCTGGGATGTCCACACTTCCTCTAATAGTGTACGTCATGGGAGGAAAGAACAGTGACTTTAGAGTCAGACACACCTGGGTTTCAATCCAGCTCTGCCATCTGATGGCTGTGTGCTCTTGATCAAGTTGCTTTACCTCTCTGAGCCTCAGATTCTCCCTCTGTAAAAATGTGTAAATTAATGTGCTTGCTCAGAACGGTGATTAGGAAGATGAAGAGCCTCATCACGTGAGGTGCTCGGCACACAGTAAGCCCCTGATAAGCACTGACTCTTTGCCGCTTGTCTCCTCTGGAATGATGTCATGTATTTGGTCCTGTCACCCCTGGGGGAGCAGATTTCCTACGGTAACCACCTGCACTAGGGGGTCTGGCTTGTTTAGCCTAATGAACTTCTTTACCCTCTGGGAAGAGGCCCTCATCCTGTCGGTTTCTGGCCCCCGTTCCAGGAACTGCCCCACAAAGCCTCAATTCTTTCCTCTCAGCTGTTTCTTGCATCTCCCAGGAGACTATCTCTTTTACGAGCATCGTCTTTGTTCCCTCATCCGCACTTTTTCCTTGTAAAGATGGTTTGGCCAAGGTGGTGCCTTTGCCAGTAAGCTGTGTCTTTTGTTTGGAATCCTGGTAAGATGGTATGGAGTCCTAGTGGAATTTGCCATCACAGAGGAGGACTTGAAAGGGGCCAGTGGTCGGGTGCCTGAGCACCTGTTTCCTCCCTGTATTAGAGGTGCCTCTGCAGGTGAGGAGGGACTTTGAGATCTAAAATGTCAGGGCACAGACAGAAATATCCCAGCCTGACCTTGGGGTAGCTAACAACTAAAATGTGTCTTTTGACACAGTCTGGGGGTTCAGAGAAAGTAGGAGAGAGACCCAAGCATGGAGGGGCCCTGCCCTGAGTTCTGGGACTATCACATGCAGGGGGAGGGGATCTGGGTTCAAGTTCTGGCATGGCCACTTACCAGCTACGTGATGTAGGGCATTTTATTGAACCACTTTGTGCCTCAGTTTCTACTCCTATAAAATGGGTATGATAATGACAATGAGCCTTTTTCCCCAACACTGGCTTCTTAACTCCTTTACATATGTGCATCGTCACTTCTATAATAGCACCTGCTTTCCCTGGGGAGAAACCCCTGCACACCCAAGCCCTGTGTTTGGGAAAGATTGGCCTTAACCTCCAGGCTTCAAGTTGGGCATGTATTTCAGCCCTAGCCTATGAGCACATTCTACCCTCACACCCTCCTTGATAGTTCAGATATGGATGCTAGACCCCTGGGGGCTCAATGACACTCCAGGGCTTCTGTTGGAAGTTGAAAAACCGGAAGGTCTCTTTCCCCAGGGATTTCAGAGAGATTAGGGTTTCTGCTCAGAGCTGCTCATGGTCATTTTGCCTCCACAAAAGGAGAACATGATTGAGAAAGAAGCCGACACAGAGACAGGAGATGAAGAGACAAAGGTTCTTTTTTTTTTTTAAAGCATTTTTTAAAATTTACTTATTTATTTTTGGCTGTGTTGGGTCTTCATTGCTGCACACGGGCTTTCTCTTGCTGAGGTGAGCGGGGGCTACTCTTCATTGCGGTGCACGGGCTTCTCATTGTGGTGCTTCCCTTGTTGCGGAGCACAGGCTTTAGGCACGCGGGCTTCCGTAGTTGTGGCACATGGGCTCAGTAGTTGTGGCTCACGGGCTCTAGAGCACAGGCTCAGTAGTTGTGGTGCACGGACTCAGCTGCTCTGCAACATATGAGATCTTCCCAGACCAGGGCTCGAACCCATGTCCCTTGCATTGGCAGGTGGATTCTTAACCACCGTGCCATCAGGGAAGTCCCGAGACAAAGGTTCTTGATAACATCCATTGAACGCCTGGATCCAGCTGGGCCTGAAGATCAGCCTCAGGGTTTTTAATCACTGTTTTTTGCTAAAGCCAGTTTCTGCTGGGTTTTCTGTCCCTTGCAGCTGCAGAGTCCTTCAGCCGTATTGTATATACAATAGTATTATACATCCCTCTCTGGTTGTTTGGAGAATTAAGGGAGACAAGCCATGTGAGGCTCTTAGCACAGGGCCTGGCATGCAGTAGGTACTTAATAAATGCCCCTTTCTCCCAGGGCTTCAGTTTTCTCATCTGTCAGATGGGTGCATTAAACTATATCCTATCACTTGTTAGTGGAGGTAGAGACCCTGAAGGAGAAGTCTGGGCAGTTTTTTTGTTGTTTTTTTTTGTTTGTTTTTTTGCGGTACGCGGGCCTCTCACTGTTGTGGCCTCTCCCGTTGCAGAGCACAGGCTCCGGACGCACAGGCTCAGCGGCCATGGCTCACGGGCCTAGCCACTCTGTGGCACGTGGGATCTTCCCAGACCGGGGCACGAACCCGTGTCCTCTGCATCGGCAGGCGGACTCCCAACCACTGCGCCACCACGGAAGCCCTGGGCAGTTCTTTTAAAGTAACAATGAAGCACTGTGGTAGGAAGAGCAATGGTCCCACACAATGTCCACATCTTAAACCCTGTACCTGACAGTAAGTTATGTTATGTGGCAAAAGGGCTTTTGTAGATGTGATTTAATTAAGGATTTTGAGATGAAGAGATTCTTCTAGATTATCTGGGTGGGTCCAACCCAATCACATGAGTTCTTAAAAGAACGTAAGAATTAGGTCAGAGAGATGCAACATTCCTGACCTTGAAGATAGAGGAAAGGGGCCTTGAACCAAGGAATGTGGGCAGCCTCTAGAAGCTGGAAAAGGTAAAGGGATGAATTCCCCCTATATCCTCCAGGAAAAAACGCAGCCCTGCCCACACACTGATTTTAGTCCAGGGAGAATGGCGTCAGACTCCTAACCTCTAGGACTGTCAGATAATCCATTTGTGTTGTTTTTAGCCACTGAGTTTATGGTAATTTGTGTTAAAAAAGAGACAACAGGCCCAAAATGGAGTCACTTATACTAAGCTCCACGTCACCAAACTGAGACTTACTACCTAATTTAATTATAATTTCAGACTCTCCCAGGAATAGAATCTTAAACCAGTCAGGAATGACCTGGTCAGCACTACTGAACCTGCCTGATAGAAGCCTGTGCCCCCACTAAAGGAAGGTCACCTTGCATATCCAATTGCTTTGTGCTAGTATAACTTCCTCGTCCTGCTCCCTTCTTCAAAGCCTTTCATTTTGTACAGCTCCTCAGAGCCCCTTTCCGTCTGCTGGATGCGACACCACCTGGTTCCTGAATCACTGAATAAAGGCAATAAGATCTTTAAAGTTTACTCAGGTGAATTTTGTTTTTTAATTTTGTAGCAGCAATGGGATCTGGAGGAAACTCCCAACAACTTTGGGGGCAACAAGAAACACAGGCAGCGGTACCCACAAATGCTTTTAGTTCTCTGCCTTTCTCGCCATTTCCAAGGGTTCTCCTTGGTACAGAGCTATGTTCTCTTTGCATTGAGCCACTGATGTAATTGGCTTTCTAGCCCAGGGCAGGTCAGCTTGAGTTAGCAGACAGACTAGAATCCAAGTCCCAAGCTCTTGGCCCAGTCCCTGGTTCCACTTTGGGAAATGCTGCTGGTTTAGTCCGCAGTGCCCCATTTGACTGGAATCCCAGTCCACAGTCCCCATTTGTTGGGGATGTGCTGGTTCAGTCCTTTCTCCGGTTCTACACTGGAATTGCTGGTGGTGCACACAGGCCTTCTCTTGGCCAGTCCACAGTAACAGCTCTTTGGTTACTGCTGGTGTGTTAACATGCACAGGAGGGAAAGGCTATTTCTAATGGGAATCTCAGAAGCCAAAAGCTGCAACACTGGTGGACGTGGACTGAGTACTTCAAAGCTGTTAGAGCACTCACCACCTAACTCCAGGACTCCTATGTTAGAATACATTGATCACAGAATGGGTTAGAGTAACACTAGGTCACTCAACATCCTCAAGAAAATTTCCACGCAGCGAGGTACACTGTAAAACACCACACAATCCCCGACCCAGGGGCACATGCTTCTTAGGTATTTATTTGGGTAATGGGATCCTGAAATTCCCAAGAACCGAGCACACCTTCTGGCACACCCGCTTGTTTATGTCTAAGAACTGTGGTCCCAGGAGCTGTGGATACCCACAAAAATGGCAGAATCTTACCAAGACAACCTAGAATTATAATGGCCTTTATGAGGAATGTTCCAAGACAAGATCAATTAAGAAATGCACTTTAAAACAAGGGCTCCCAAATCAAACAAGCAGAATAGGTTACCTAATTTAGTTGTCATGCAGAAGCCTCCAGAGGGCTTCAAAACTACAAAATAGTTTCATTAGAAGAGTCACTGCCAAAAGCTAATGAAAAATTAAAGATGTAAGATGCACATAAAATAAAAGACTATGACATAACTCAGGCCACTCCCCTCCACCCCTCTTTATCTGCCATCTTCACCAAGCACCCTGGCCAAGGCTGGCGGGCTGGACGTAGCCAGACGCTGCCCTCTCCTCAGCTTCCTTTCACTTCTGCTGACCGTGGGCCCTGCCCAGGGCTGGAACGACTTAGACAGAATATTGTTGTGGGATGCAAAAGCTCTTACCCTCCACTAGGACCGCTACACCACTTCTCGTGGGTCGGCTCCAATCCCACAGTGAAATGTACTGGAGGCGTAGCTGGATGGGATGCTTATACCCCCAAATTCATACCGTGTCACAACACAGGGTGGGAAGGTTACGGTGTACAGTGGGAATGTAAGACTGATTTAGATATCAAGTACAAATTTGGAAAAACTGCCAGGCTGTAAAAGCTATGAATCCTCTGAAGGTACATACTAAGAGGCTCCTATACCTTGGAGTATAACTTAGATCACATGGAACCTGGCCTGAAGAAATTGAGAGAGTCTAGGGAAAACCATGGCTTTGACTCTTTATCTGATTATTATAAGAAGTTGTACTCCCCAGACTCATGTGGCATCAGTGGACCGATTACCATCGTGGTGCTACTTGCTATTGACTTTGGAGTTTATATATTGTTCCTTAGTGATGGTCAAGATTCTCCTCCACCATATTCTGAGTATACTCCACATTCCCATCATTGTCAGAGATTCACCAACTCAGCAGGCGCCCCTCCTGTGGGCTTTAAGGCTGAGTTCACAGGTCAACATGGTGCAACCTCTGGTTTTGGCAGTGCTTGCATGGACAGCAAGGAAATGAACATTCAGGACCAGGGTTCTGGACTGGCTTGGGAACTGGAGGAATATTAGAATATTTGGCAGCAAGAGAGCAGCAACACCGTTCTCAGACTCATGGTACCACCCGTCTCACCCTCCCTCATACTCCAGCACGTGGAAGAGCCCTGCTTACCACTTCTTGGAGGCACAGGTCGCTCTTCGGCATATTCAAGCTCAGAGACCAGACCCAGAACAGCAGCAGGATATGGTGGTACTAAAAGATGATAAAGTAAAAAGTTGAAGTCAAACACTGGTTGCAAAATTTCTGATTTTTCATCACTTTCTTTTTAAAGCAGTGCTACCTGCTAACAACTGGGGAAAGGGAATATACAAAAGTTCTGTGGTGTTGTGTTCTGTAAAGATTTTTGTATTATTTGAGGCTAAGAGGTGATATATGACAAAATGCTTATGTAGAGAATTATATGTTTGTGTAACATACAGATGTATATTACAGTTTTTGAAAGTGATGATTACTGTGGAACGCTAAAAATGTATTGTTTAGTTTATAAAACCTGTGATGCCACAAGAAGCATTAAGAGTGAAGTCTTTATACCAATAGACACTGAGTACAGAAAATTTCAGACTTAGGTGGTTTTAGTTTATGAGTCATTGCCTCCTAGAAACAATGCTGATATATTTATTACTGGGTGTTTCCTGTTCTTCAGATATTTAAGCCAAGCTTTGGACTACTAATTATACTCAGCTGTGCGTTCTGATCACTTTTGAGCTCAGGAACTTTGAATTCTTCAGTGGTGGGTGAGGTTCTAGTAAATGAGAATTACCTTTTTTGGAAAAGTAGAAAATACGTTATCTAGAAGGTTGTTGTGAACGTTTGTGTGCTGAAAACAACACTTGAAACCTCCATTTCATTTTAAAAATTGAAATATTTCCATTTTTACAATATTGATTTACAATATTATATTAGTTTCAGATATACAACATAGTGAGTGATTCAATATTTTTATATATTATACTCCATTTCAAGTTATTATAAATTATTGGCTATATTCCCAGTGCTATACAATACATCCTTTTAGCTTAATTAATTAATTAATTAATGGCCACGCAGCACGGCTTGTGGGATCTTAATTCCCTGATCAGGGACTGAACCCAGGCCCTCGGCAGTGAGAGCACAGAGTCCTAACCACTGGACTGCCAGGCAATTCCCTAGCTTATTTATTTTACAGATAGGATTTTGTGCCTCTTAATCTCCTAACCCTATTTTGTCCCTCCCCACTTCCCTCTCCCCACTGGTAACCACTAGCTTGTTCTCTATACCTGTGAGTTTGTTTTGTTATATTCATTCATTTGTTTTATTTTTTAGACTCCACATATACGTGATAACATACAGTATTTGTCTTTCTCTGTCTGACTTATTTCACTAAGTATAATACTCTCTAGGTCCATCCACATTGTTGCAAATGGGAGAATTTCATTCTATTTTATGGCTATTCTGTTGTAGACATTTTATATATATATATATATATACACACACACACACACACACACACACACACACACACATACACACACACCACATCTTCTTTATTCATTCATCTGTTGTTGATGGACCATATTCATTTTTTTAAAGAGGTAAAGTTCAAATACTTCAACAAATATCTTCTAATAGCAAAATCATGCAGTTCTCTGTGGAATCTCAAGTGTTGCTGTAGCAGTCTGTTCAATCTTACATTAAAATGACAGAAAAATAAAATAAAATAAGACCACCTGTGGGTGCAGGTGATTCTCTTCACTTCTTGGTCAAGGACCGAACTAAGGATTAAAGAATTTTCTAAACCAAGGGAGGATTCCCCAAAAGTTTTCTGAAAAATTTAGAGCCCTTATTGAGGCCTAGGACCCCAGGCTGCCAGGTCTTTATCAGCTTGTGCACATGCTGGTAGGACCTGGTGAAGCCCAAAAACGGATGCGGGAAGCAGAACGGCACGACCCAAGGATAACATTTGAGATCCTCAGTCTTCAACACGGTCTCCTTATGGACGAGGAAAAGCTTGCAGAATAGCAACTGATCTTTTAAAAGCTATTTCTAGAGTCTTCCCTGCCTGCACTGATCGGTCAAACATGCAAACAAAAGGAAGATAAATCTGTAGCGGACTTTAAAGCCCATCTGGAAGATCTCTTCCTATGGCGTTCTGGGTTCCATACGATAAATGATGTCACCCAACCTGCTCTAGCTGCCTTATTTGTCAATGGATTATCTCTTGAGGTTGGTGGTTTGATAAAAGGCAGAAAAAAGGATGGGAGGCCCTTGGCCTGACTGGACTTGTGACTATAGCTGAGCACTTTGAAAGGATTGTAAACAAAGGTCCATCAAGCTGCAATCACCCCAAGGCCAGAAACCTAAAATAATACCCGGGCGTCCTCCGCTGTAATCTGCTAGGGGTCCATCATCAAAATGCTGGCCCGTGGGTCAATGTCTCATTTGTAATCACCTGGGACAGTGGGAAAATATTTTCCTCAAAGGTTTTATGCAAATCCTTCCACATCAAGTTGAATGCCCCCACATACCTACCATTGAAGGAGGACTCCCAAATGGTTCACTCCCAGGGTTGATGGGTCTCTGAAGGATTTTCTGGTAAACTGCTATGCTATTCCCTTAAATAGCCAAGGGAAACTAAAATTAAAATTAATGGAAAACCATGCCAAATTCTGGTAGATACTGGAGCCTGCAGATGGGATCCTGGGAAAACTGGCAGAAGCCAGTGAAGGGTGAGAATTCTTACCAAAAGCAGCTCTCCTGAATCTCTGCCTGTAGTGCTTGGTGGAAAGAGGAAAATACACCTTCACACTGTCCCTTTGCAAATCCAGACCCATTGGTTATTGGTCCTTTCTCTCCCAGGGACAGCTGTAACCTTCTTGTTTGTCTTCTCTTGTGTCCTGACAGCTTGGCTTGGTGACTGCCAGGCTGGGGGCCTCAAAATATGGCCAGACAGAAATGTGGGTTGAACGGTTGTGGCTAGTGTCCATTGCCAGCCCTCCAGGGAAGTGTCTAGGTCCTTCTTTCTCTTGGCTCCCTTTGGGAGTGGCTCTAGACCTTGGGAGAGTATTATATTTTGCACCCTCTTTGAGGATGCCTCTTGTATCCATGGGATTGTTCAATACTGCCAGAAATATTTACTGTTTGTCCCAGCTGAAACCTGGCAAGATATTTGAAAAGATTTTTAATGTAGCTCTATTGTCAGAAGTTGGCCAAATTGGAAGCTAATATTCAGAGCCTGATAGGAACTTTGTTTAGGCGTCTTCCCTTAAGCTAAATGTATCTAGAGAGAAAGTAAAACCTTCTGAAGCCCTTATGGAAAAATTTACTAAAACATTCCAAAGACAAACAGCCCTATACCCAGAACATAGAACTCACTGAATTTCCATCTTAGGTCTCCCTGATATAAAGAAGCAAATTGAAGATAATATAGCTGGAAGGAGAGATCAGCCCCTAGATATCATTTAGGCTACAGCCCATTCTTTGAAAAATTAAAAGTCCTTGGCTTTCAAATTTTTGCAAAACCAGAAACGCAGCTCTGGAAACAATTCAAAGTCCACTTATCCTTACCATCTGCAATTCCTAAGATTGAAAAAAAGAAAGAAAGAGGATTTTTAAAACTACAAACTGCCAGGGACTTCCCTGGTGGTCCAGCGGTAAAGAATCCACCTAGCAATGCAAGGAACGCAGGTTCAATCCCTGGTCAAGGAACTAACATGCTGCAGGGCAACTAAGCTCACGTGCCACAACTACTGAGCCTGCACACCACAGCTACTGAGTTGGCGCACCCCAACTAGAGCCTGCAGGCTGCAAACTACAGAGCCCATGTGCCCTGGAGTCTGTGCACTACAACTAGAGAAGAGAAAACCCACACGCCACAACTAGAGAGAAGCCTGTGCGCCACAACGAAGAGCCCACGCACCACAACAAAAGATCCCACATGACTCAATAAAGATCTCGCATGCCACAACTAAAACCCAATGCAGCCAAAAATAAATGAATAAATAAATCTTTTTTAAAAAAAATACAAATACAAACTGCCAGAGAAGCTCCCTTGCCCAAAATCTAGTCCACAGCTTCCATAAGATGACTTGCCAAGGATGAATACAAATCTTAAGTGTCTTCTCTAAAAATATTAATAGAAAAACCTTTAGCCATCCTAGCAGGTAAACTTAACTTATTCCAACTGCCAAAAAAAAAAAAAGTTTGAATCCATCTGTTCTTTTATAAGCCAGTGAGTTTTGCATTATCATACCCATTTCACAGCTAAAAATGTGAAGTTAAAGCTATAAGATCTCTGCTTGCATTTGTCTAAATGTTTGTGTATGTCTATGAATGTATGTTGTAGCTGTGTGATATTTTTCTACCTTTGCGTGGCATTGCTAAGAGCAATTTGTAAAAGAACTTTAATTCACTTAAAGGAAAATACATGCTTCTAGACTCTCAAAAATATAGAAATTAACCCAAATGCTTTTCAACTTAACATGATTTAGGATAAATCTTTAGTAAATAAAAGCTAGTTTAAATTTTTTGGTTTAATTAAAAGAGGCCTGTCTTTAGACTTATCAGCACCAAATATAAAGCTTTTACTCTACTTAAGTTTACTAAAGTCAAATAAGCTCATGTTATCTTTGTTACAGACTTTGTCAGCAAGAAAAATAGCTTGGGATGACAGCAGACTTTGTCCAATGTCCCGAGAAGTTTTCGTGGATAGTTAAAACATAATTGTTAAGAACAACTGATGTAGACAGATATAAATGAGATAAAAGTTTTCAGGTGAACTTTCAGCAATAACTATGTGTAAAAGTATGTCTACTAAAAAATAGTTTGCCAAGTAGTTTTATAAACTGAAACTTTAAAGTTTTGATAAGTTAACTTAAATGATGGAAATTCATTGAAAATCTAGATCATTTCCAAATACAGCGCATTCATTACTGAATACAGATTTATCCACTTTTAGCTTTTTCTCAGAGGAACTAAAGCTATTTGGGTCTACCCGTAAACATGTCTTCTTCCACATTTAAAAAATTGTACTGTGAGGAAGCATATGCTTCTAGAGGTAATTCACGTATTCATCCATTTGCCAATCTAAAGAACGCTAGTGTAAGAGACAGTCTACAATTGCTTACTTCTTAGTTTTCCCTAGAAATTAAAGGTTCTTAGACTTAAGAATTCTAATCAATATATGTACTTAAAACTACTTAGAAATAATAAGGATGAAAGGAAACAAGTGTTTGTGGAAATTAGGTAAAGAAAGCAAAATGACTGATCCAGGATGAGAAAGAGTAAAAACATAGGACAAAATCTGAAGGGGTATTAAAAAAAAACTTGTGGAAGTTTTGTGGAAAAGGAATCTTAGGAAAGGAATTTTATGCATGGTCAAGCTAAGACTGGAATGAATTAATTAAAAAAGGGAGTTTTTATATCAAAAGTACACTGGTACAAAATCAGAATTTGGTTTTCTCTTTCAAAGTTGTTTTGTTTTTTTTCTGACTTTTGGTCTGCTTTTGGTAAGAATGATATTGTGAAAGGTTTTTCTTTACCTTTTGAGTAATCTGCCTAGAAAGCAAAGATTTATGTCTTACCAAAATAATTTCCTGTGCTTCATGTTGTCTTAGGTCTTTGAATATTTAAGAAAACTGAGTTTTCTCAATTGTAAAAGAGCTAAGTTTTGCTTACAACTATGTAACCTTTTGTATATGCCTTGGAAATCTTTCACTGTCACTTTAGTTAAATATCTAAGCGTTGTTTCATGACGATCTTTATTTAGTCAAGGGTCAAAAACTTTCTATATTTATTTACCAACTTTGTCAAATTCCAAATGAAGTCTTTTTGACTTAGAAGTAACTTAGGGATTTTTCCAGAGGACCCCTGGAACATCTCAGAAGATGTGTTCTCTCTCCTTATATTGATAAAAAAGAAGATGTTGAGCTAATTAGGCTTATTTAATATGTTAAATTATATGGGAAGCATTGTTAAATAAAAAGTAATACCAAGCCTTCTTTATGTTGTACTCATAAAGGTATAAGTTATAAGTGTTCCAGAAATTATTTGAAATTCCTAAAATTCTGACGTGTCCTGGAATGTTATCAGTCATAATTCTAGTTATCTTACAATATTGTATGTCTCAGAAATAACCAAATTTCTATTGCATTATAATGAACTCTAATCAGATCTTTAACTATCGCCATTATTAAAATCTTTTGTCATTTACAGACAGTTATTGTCCTACTCTGATGCTTTTGTAAAAGTGAGATTCATGGCAAGGACCCTACCAAGTATTCTTGACCCCTGACACTACAGCCAAATTACGAGGTGTTGAAACTTTGGGACATATTTCACAGCTGCAGAAGACCCCATCTGACATCTGGTCTTGTGTAAATGCCAGAGACCTCAAAATCAAATTGACTAGGAAGAGAAGCAGTCAACACTGAGGTAGACTGCTTCCTCCCAAAACATCAGATCAAGGGGATCAAGCACGTTTCCTTCCATTCCTCCTTCCCTTTCTGACCATTCTTTTCTTAATTCTTACACCATGAGGCTCTTTATGATTCTTTTGTCCACCTTTTTCCTTGCTCTGGCCTGAAAAGTTTACTGTTCACATATCTCAGGCCACTGTAAATGAGGATAAACTGACTGTTGGATTTGCTTTGATGCTGATGATACTGTAATTCTTTCTGCCTGTCACAAATGTCTTCCTGATTTCCAACACCTCAGTTTCTCAAAAAAAAAAAAAACCACAAAAAGCAAAACTCATCCCCGTCTCTATTGTGTCAGACTCTCTGACCTTGGGAGTCCATTTCCTTGTCTCTGGTTAACAACCTCAAACCCAGAGAACCTTGCATCCAGGCTGTGTATAAGGAAAGGAACTCAAGGCACAGGTAAGTAGAATAAAACCTCCTGTGTAGTCTACCGACTCTTAAATTTTACTGACCCGGCTGTCACTTTCTAGGCCTGAGCCACAGACTCAAACGGCAATTACCAGGAGGCATTCGTGATTCAAAATTAGCTTCCTTTGGTAGATCACTCCTCCCCTTGCTCAGAGTAAATGCAAACAAAGCTATGATCAGAAACCTCTCCTTAACTTTTGAAGATTTTGTAGAATCTGCAGCTAAAGCAATAGCTGCCCCACAAAAATTTTTAAATTCTCTGGCCACAGCTGTTCTTGCTAACAGGCTAGCCCTTGATTATCTTCTAGCTGAGCAAGGAGGTGCTTGTGCAATGGCCAACACCACTTGCTGAAACTGGATTAATACTTCTGAAGAAATTGAAACTCAGCTACATAAAATCACTGAACAAGGCACTTGGCTTAAGAAATTGACTCCTTTCTTTGACTTATTTGATTCTGATTGGTTTGGGTCTCGGGGAACATGGCTCTGAAATGCACTCCAGACATTGAGAATCATCCTGCTTATAATAATCATAGTAGTTCCCCTGGTGTACTGTATTCTCTCAGAAGCTTTAAATTCATGTTTGCAACTGCCAGTCACCAAACAAATGATCTCCCTAAGCCCAGAATGTCAGAAAAGGAATGAAGAGAATGACCAACCAAAGGAATGAAGAAATGAAGAGAAAGACTGCACTTGTGACCTGTGAATACCACAGAGATCCAGCAGAAAGATGTCATGACCTGTAAATACCACACAGAGGGTCAGGAAAAACTGTGAGAACTCCGGAGAGGTAGCTGGGAGTAGCGTTAATGGCTTAAATTTTGATAGCATCTCTGTTAGACTGAGAGCTTGACCAAAAGGGGGATATTGTTAAAAAAGAGACAACAGGCCCCAAATGGGGTCACTTATACTAAGCACCACATAACCAAATTGAGACTTAATACCTAACTTTGTTATAGTTTCAGCCTTTCCCAGGAATGGAAACTTAAACCAGTCAATCAGGAATTACCTGGTCAGCACTAGTGAGGTCATCTGCTTGACAGACCACTGCCATTCTCTCTAGGAAGATGACCTTGCCATAAGCAGTCCACTTTTTGTTAGTATAACTCCCCTGTCCAACCCCTTTCTGCCTATAAGATCTTTCATTTCATACAGCTCCTTGGAGCTCCCTTTTATCTGCTAGATGGGATGCTGCCCAATTCATGAATTATTGAATAAAGCAAGTAAGATCTTTAAAATTTACTCAGTTGAATTTTGCTTTGTAACATTTGTTACAGCAGCAACAGGAACTCATATAAGCATTCACATATATTCTTATTCTTTTCATTCATTCATCCATTCATCCTGCAACAACTATGTGCCAGGTCCTATTAGTAAAACACAATTTCTGCTCATAATCTACGTGGGGACACAGATAATTAATACCCACTTTGAAAATCTCTGTAATGGAAAAATTAAAGCTCAGTTTGATGAGCACTACAACAAAGGTCAGACAGATTTCTATGGCAACAAAGAGGAGGCACCTAACACATCTTGGGAGTGGGGCTGATGGTGGTCAGGGAAGACTTCCTGTAGGAAATGCCATTTAAGCAGAGACCTAAAAGGATGAGCAGAATTGACCAGAATATGAGCAGTGTGGCCTGGGGCATGCTAAAAAGTGTATGGTGGTGTATTAGTTACGTTTCTCCAGAGAAACAGAACAAACAGAATGTGTACATATGTATATAGAGAGGTTTATTTCAAGGAATCAGCTCACATAATTGTGCAGGTTTGATAATTCTAAAATCTGCAAAGTAGGCCTGCAGGCTAGAGGCCCAGGGAAGAATTGCAGTTTGAGTCCAAGGGCCAACTGCTGGCAGAATTCCTTCTTGCTTGGTGGAGGTCAGTCTTTATTTTATGAAGGCCTTCAACTGATTGGATGAGGCCCACCCCCACTATGGAGGGCAATCTGCTTTACTCAGAGTTCACCAATTTAAATGTTGATCTCATCCAAAAAATGCAAACATCCAGAATAATGTTCGACCAAATATCTGTGGTCCAGCCAAACTGACATACAAAACTGACCATCACAGGTAGGCACCAACTTGCTCCACAACATATGGACACACAAAACATCACATTATCTTATTTGTCTCAATCGCGTAAGGGTGTCCCTCTGCCCACACTCACCCGATTGGCAAGCACTCAGTCTCAGGCATGGTTTTGTGGGCTACTCTGTTTTAGGCTCAAACAAGAATCAAGGATGGGGGCTTTCTGTGACAGTGGGAAAACAGGGATGGGAAACAGGGATGGGGCCTGTTCTTCAGCTCACTGAGAGGCTACTGTGGCCATTTATTCTTCTGCTCTCCTTAGCAGCTGTTTAGCCTGCTTCTCTGTGCTCCATTGACCAGCCCCTGTTGACTCCAAAAGTTTCCTTCACCACCAGCCACATACCTGGCCATGGAAACCCTCCTGCCTCAAGCTCTCTGGGTGGTCTCTCCAGCCTCCCCAGGCATTCTGGAACCATAAAGACACTCCCTGTCTTCCTGCTTTGCAAAACCAACAACGCTGAGAAACCCTCCCTTCCCTTCCTGCCCCTTCCTCCCCAGTCAGATCTCTGCCTCTGCCGCTGCCTCCCTCCATGGACCCCCTCCCATCCCCACATTTGCAGTCCGGCACAGGTGAGGGCCCTTCCATAGGCCTGGAAAGTTCTCTCTGAGGCACTGAAACACAAAAGTTCCTGGAGGTATCAGAATCCACACTGAGAATTATAAAGGGGTTTGGGGGAGAGGGGAGGAATTAATACAGGCTTCTCATTTTTTGAGCCATGTGCAGGGGTGAGAATCAGTCAGAGATGAGTTCCTCAAGACACATGGACACATTAGACAAAAGGACGGCTTGTGCAAAGGCCCCAGGGCAGGGGCAGGGCAACAAGGAGGCGGGAGTAGACCAGGAAGGAGAATGGTGAGAGATGAGGAGGGTGCAGGAGGCAGGGCCAGACCACCGTTGGGCCTTGAGCCAGGGTGAGAAATTTGAAATGTATCCTGAGGATTGAGGGGAGACATGGAATGCTTCTGAGTGGGAAGCAACACAATCACATTTGTGCTTTGGAAAGCTCCCTTTGGCAACTGGATAGAAAGTGTCCTTGATGGGTGTTATGGGCTAAATCGTGTCCCCTTAAAACCCATATGCTGGGGACTTCCCTGGTGGTGCAGTAGTTAAGACCCCACGCTCCCAATGCAGGGAGCCTGGGTTCAATCCCTGGTCAGGGAACTAGATCCCACACGCATGCCACAACTAAGGAGGCTGCATACCGCAACTAAGGAGCTGGCGAGCCACAACTAAGGAGCCCACCTGCCACAACTAAGGAGCCCGCCTGCTACAACTAAGGAGCTGGCAAGCTGCAACTAAGACCCAGTGCAACCAAAAAATTAAAAAACCCGTATGCTGAAGTCCTAACCCCAGTACCTCGTAATGTGACTGCATTTGGAGATAGGGCTTTTAAAGAGGTGATTCAGTTAAAATCAGCTCACATGGGTGGCCCCTAATCTAAGATTTCTGGTGTCCTTATAAGAAGAGGAAATTTGGACACACATACACACACGGAGAAGACAGTCACGTACAAGGAAGGAGAGAGGCCTCAGCACCTTGATCTTGGACTTCCAACCTGCAGAAGAGTGAGGAGATACATTTCCGTAGGTTAAGCCCTCCGGCCTGTGGCCCTCTGTCACGGCAGCCTGAGCCGATTCATACACTGGGGCAAGAGCAGCCGCCAGGACACCACCGAGGCAGCTGCTGTGGTTTCTCAGATGAGAACTGACTGTGCCTCAGGGTGGGGCTCGGCCTGGGGGTGATGAGCAGATGGTCCTTGGAGGTGCTCAGAGGCCTGCAGCTGGGCAGGGCCTGGACCAATCACATCGCTTCCCCTTCAAGGATTTGAGAAAGGCGGGGTTTGGTGGTGATTCGGCCACATCTGGAAAACAAGTCTCCCAGCCCCATTCCCACCATGACTTGCTGAGTGGGCTCCCCTGAGCCTTAAGCAGACTTCCTCAAACCTGAAGTTTTCTCTTCTCTCGTCTCTTTGACAAACTGGCATTTTCCAAAGCTTGGTCATACCGAGAATATGACCAAGTTCTTATCAAAAAGGATCAGACCGTTTTTCTTCCTTTTAGAGCACGAGCACACCCAGGGGTATACTTCGTTAATTGTTTTGTGAAAACTTGGCATTTGGACACTTCCAGTGGTTTTTATTGTGGACAGTTCTAGAAGCAATATACACACATATATGATTATATATATGTATATACACATACATAGTATTTGTGTATTAAGATTTGTATAATTATATATTAATAGTGTTTTATTGAGTTGTTATTAAAGTACAGAAAAGTGCATAAATCTTAGGTGTACAGCTTGATGAATTTTCACCTCTGCTCATACTGCTGTAACCCCCACCCAGATCAAGGTGTTGAACACCTTCATCCCCCCCAAAAGTTCCCCATGCCCCCTCACAGTCGATAACCACCACCCCTCCACACTCACAAAGCAACCCCTCTATTATCACTACAATTAAGTTTTGTCTGTTTTTAACTTTGTATAATGGACTCTTACAATCTGTAGTCTTTTGTGTCTAGTTTCTTTCACTCGAGATAATATTTCTGAGGTTCATCTACGATGCTGCATTTACCGGCAGCCATTCTTTCTTATTGCTGAATAACATTCCATTATATGACTGGACCTCAATGCATTTACCCAGTCTCCAGCTGATGGACAGAGGCCAACTTATTTTGAACAAAACAGACATCGGTCATGTTGAATTTCAATGAACAAAATGTCAGGGCTGAGTAGAGGGAACCCTAGAGATCATCTGTTTCTATTTTCTTATTTTGTACATGAGGCCCAGGGAAGGAAGGTGACTAGCCCAAGGTCCCACAGCTTTGTAAAGGCACAAATAAGATCCAAACCAAGTCTTCTTCTTCTCTGGCCAATAGAGGCTCTTTTTTTTATTCAACTCCATATCTCACTGTATCTCTTAAACAAATGTGAAAAAATCAATCTTTTACATCCTAAATGGACACATCTTTTCGGCATGTAATGGCAAAGAAATGGGAATTCGGTCTGGAGTGTGTGAAACACAATTTTCTCCCTCTAAAGTCTGACATTTTCCTTGGCAAGAGCTGTAAGCCTTTCAAGCCTCTGGTGCCTGGCCTCGTCTATCTGCTTTGCTCTCCCTACGGTTCCATCTAGAAAGGGAGGCTGGAAAAAGGGCAAGGTTCCTGTTGTCTGGAGGGCATAGGGCTGGGCAAAGACAGCCTTGGTATACAGACCTAGCTTGGCACTGAGCCTGGTAAGGGTCAAACAGCAAGAAAAAAGGAACAGAAAGGCCCCAAGTAGGTGACTGATGTGTTGTTTTGTTTTTAAATAAATTTATTAAATTTATTTATTAAATTAAATTTATTTAAAATTTTAAATTTAATTTAATTTAAATTAAATTTATTAAATTTATTTATTTTTGGCTGCATTGGGTCTTTGTTGCTGTGCGCGGGCTTTCTCTAGTTGCGGCAAGCAGGGGCTACTCTGTTGTGGTGCGCAGGCTTCTCATCACGGAGGCTTCTCTTGTTGCGGAGCACGGGGTCTTCAGTGGCTGTGGCATGCGGGCTCAGCAGTTGTGGCACACGGGCTCAGTTGCTCCGCGGCATGTGGGATCTTCCCAGACCAGGGCTCGAACCCATGTTCCCTGCATTGGCAGGTGGATTCTTAACCACTGCGCCACCAGGGAAGCCGGTAACTGATGTTTTCTTTAACTTTTCAGGGCCTTAGGAGACCCTCATGAATGGAGCTTCAAGATTTGGGGTGTCCAGAGCAGAGGGAGAAACCCAGCTTGCTGGACAGCCCTGAGTTGGGATCCCTGCTCAACTAGCTGTATGGGCTTAGGTGAGTCATTTTCCTTCTTTGAGCCTGCGTTTCTTCCTTTGCAAGATGGGGAGAGTCATTCCCACTGGGAAGGTTCAAGGATCCAGTGAAAAGACAATGGGAGAATGGCGATGGGTCAGGCTGAGTTTCTTTTCCCTTCCTATAGTTGATGGCTGAGAAGACTCCAAGGTGCACCTACTAACTGAACTGCTAAGTTACTGAAGCCTCCCCACACCCCCACCCCAGATCCATGGCAAGTCTGGCAGCTTCCACAGGTTTGTCCACAATTCCCATCTGTCCAGCTCCAGGACAAGTAGGCAAGCCCAGCACCATGGTGGAGGAACATGGCTGTCACTTTCCAGGAGAATCAAGGGGTGTGTCTCTGGGACTTTTCTCGGGGACAGATACTACTTGCCATGTGACTTGGGCAAGTGTCTTCCTCTCCCCATTTCTGTTGCTTTAACTGTAAAGTGGGATTAAATAATTCCCCCTATATTGCAAGATTATCACCAGGATTAAGTGAAGTAATGACTGCAAAGCACTTTACACAGAGCCCTGTTAAAAAAGAGGAAGCAGACCCAAATGGAGTCACTTGTGCTAAGTGCCATGTTACCAAACCAAGACTTAACACCTAACTTAATTACAGTTTCAGCCTTCCCCAGGCATGGAGTCTTAAACCAGCCAATCTGGAATTACCTGGCTAGCACAAGTGAGGTAATCTGTCTGATAGAAGCCAGCTGTCCCCTCAAGAAAGGTGACCTTGCCACAAACAAACAGCTCTTCCGCGGTGTAACTTCCTTGTCCCACACCCTTCTGCCTATAAAAGTCTTTCACTTTGTACAGCTCCTGAGAGCTCCTTCCTTTTTGCTAGTTGGGATGCTGACGATTCGTGAATAATTGAATAAAGGCAATAAGATCTTTACATTTACTCAGGTGAATTTTGTTTTGTTTTGTTTTAACAGCCCAGCAAAGCACAGTGCTTACAAGAATGGGCCTGGGATTCAGTCTGGGTTCAAATCCTGTCTCCACCACTTCCTAGCCATGTAATCTTGAAAAACTCGCTTAAGCTCTTTGGGCCTCAATTTCCTCCTCTGTAAAATGGGGCTAGACCCCACTTCACAGATGGTTTAGTAGCACCAATAAGGTAACAGACGTAAAAAAAATAAAACGATTTGAAGCTGACCACAGGTTCTAGAATGGTAGGACACAGACATGGCCTGGGTGGGATGACAATGGTTAAGGATTCTCTGTTCTTAATCCCCCTGTCTACCAATCACAGCAGTATAATGTAGCTTTAATCAGTTACAGGAATGCAACTGAATTCTATACTGCTACGGCAACCTCTTTTTCACTTTAAAAATGATTCCCTTCCTAGCAGGGCCAACGTGACAACTGGAAAGAATGTGGACTTTTGGTTCAGACTGCGTGTTGAAGCCTAATTCAGTCACAGACCAGCCGTGTGAAACTGGGCAAGGGCACCCCCTCTCTGAGCCTCACTTTCCTCCTCTGGAAAATGGGGGTGCTGTGCTGATCTTGCAGGAGTCCCCTGATGACACATGGGGCCCAGCCCCCAGGCCACCCTCTGGCTGAGGCTCAACGCCTGCCCCCCACTCCCACCCCACCGGACAGGGCTTCCTGGTTTGCCTTTGTGTTGACGTTGCCATGGGAGTGGAAATTTGGCTCAGGGCGGATTGACTGCTGGCCATTAAGGGAATGTTGGTGTTTCTTTACTGTTCTGCGGACTCACCCTCACCCTTCTCATCTGCATTCTGCAAATGGACAGGAAGGCACAGCCCCGGGTGCCAGGAAGTAATCAGGATTCCTGGCTTCCTTGCTTTCCTCTGGCTGTCCAGAAACAGGGCTCAGGGGGCTGCTCCAGGGAGCGGCAAGACCTCTGGGCTTTGATATCAGACAGACCTGGGCTTGCATCCGTCTCATTCATTTTAAACCGCGAGTGACTTCAAGCTGTGACTCTAGGTTTCCCCATCTGTCAAATGGGGATAACAATGGTCTTCCCATTCCCAGATAAATGGGGTGTCTTCTATTCTTGTTGTTGAAGAGGGGCCTGGTGTAGTTTTCTGACCCAACAGTGAGTCCGCCAGCATGAGCAGAGCCGTGCCTTCCTATCACACCTCTCCGCAGGCTCCAGGGAGTGTGGCAGGATACATGCGCACTTGACAATGTCCACTGAGTGCTTGACACACAGCAGATGCTCATTAAGCGCTAATTCCTGCTCCTCCAAATCTCCAAGGCAGGTCTGAGAAGGTCCGAATTTTTTTGGAGGTCATGGTCATCATTTCCTTCTGCTCAGCCCCTTCCCACGTTCCAAGGGCCTAAGGTCTCCTTCCCCCAGGACAGCCCCGTGAGGCCTTGTTCCCTTGCAGGGGAGAAAACTCAGCAGGGAGACTCTCAGTGAGGCAGAGCTGGTGTGTGATAGTAACTATATCCTCTTCATCTGCTTCCCATCCATCAATCATTCACTCAACAAATATTTAACGAGTACTTCCTATGTGTTCTGGCCATAAAGTGGTTAACAGGACAGACTCCTCTTGGCCTGTGGAGTTTATTTTCTAGCTGGGAGAGAGACATGAATAAATAACTACACAAAAGTGAAACAGCAGCAGCTTAAACTGGTTTTGCCTCCTTAAATAGGCTGTTGATTGATCAAACCTTGAGTTATTTTGCAGAAACAGCAATATGCATGTGCAAGACGGGAGCCCAAGCCTCCAGGATGACCCCAGATCCAAAAATCTTCAGTCTGCAGAACTCAAAGCATAGAAATGTTGCCACTGGAGCCCTTTATAAAGCAAGAAGTCCTTCAATAAGGAAAATCTGGCTTCCAGCAGCACAAGTACCTTTATGGATCCATTAGCCAGTCGGCTTCCAAATTTGAAATTCCCCTAACCCTCGATCAGGGAGACAGATCTGAAAGCCTTGCCTCCCGTCTCCTTGCTGGTCGACCTGACAATAAAGCTCTCTTTCGTCAGAAGCTGGTACCACAGTGTTGGTTTCTATGTGTGCTGGGCAGCAGGCTCTTGCCCAGTAACACAAGGATGACGGATCTTCTGCAAGGAAATGCAGGGGATGGCCAGTGTATGGGGGTGCCCCAGCCTGCTCTGAGGGGGTCAAGGAAAGCCTCCATGAGGAGGGTCTCAGCCAAGTCCCCGAGAGCAGAGCTTGAGGCAGGGATTTGTCTGCAAGGGGTTTATTTGGGAAGGGTTAGGGTTAGGGAGGGATTAGAGAAGTGAGATGGGGCAGGAGGAAAGCCAATATAAAGAGGTGTCATCAAGGCCGTGACTGTGGGCACCTGGGCTAGCTCTCCTGAGACCACCTGAGGAGGGGACAGAGGGCCTCCTGGCAGTGTCTTCCCAAAGGGAAAAGGGAGCATCGTCCTTGTAGGAGGCCCAGCCAGCTTCCCCAGTGTCCCTCCCATGGAAGGAGCCCAAGGGCGGCCATCCAGCTCAGCCCCATCTGGACTAGAGCTTGGACCCAGATGAGATGGATGCAGGAGGTGACATTTTCCGTGCAGCTTGGAGGAGCCTTAGGGAGTGTGCCAGGTGGAGGGACAACTCCAAATTCACAACCTGGGCACCAGGCATTTCTACCAGGCCCTCTGAGTCTTGGAGTGGAAGTGTTTTCTGGAACAGCACATCTTTCCAAACTCTCAGCTCCTCCTGGACACCTACCCAAAGCTGCACTTCTCGGAGTGTCCAGCAGGATCGCTGTCTCCACCAGCAGATCTCTGGATCTGCTATTGATCTAGGTGGGCATGGGGGGCGTTGGTGAGAAGTAGATTTGTTCCCTTCTCCTCCTCTCTGGACTTCCTGCCTCCCTGACCCTCAAAGGCTTTGGACAGTAGGAAATTCCCAAACAAGCTAAGGAGGACAGACGATGGCCTGTGCCTGGGGTTTGGGTTATGGAGGGGTAGCTCTGGAAGGCCCTTGGTGACCACAGAAACCCAAAGAAGACACTTCTCAAACACAGATCTCTCTCATGAAATTCAGGAACCCCAAGGCATTTTCCACCCTTGCACTGCTCTCCCCCAGCCTTCCTATTTGCTACACAAATGGCTTCTGGCCAGTGGCCCAGTCCCCAGTCATGGGGCTGGAGGGAAGATGTCTTCAAGGAGGTGGCAGAGCTGCATTTTGGCCCCTCCCAACTGGCGGGGACAGAGCAATGGCCTGGGAGTAAGGAGGACTGGTCACAGGCTCACTGATTCCTACCGTCATTAGTGCAAAGAAACCTAAGCCAATCTGAAATGCACAAATGAGGTTCATTTTTGTGGGATCGTGTGAGGATTTGCAGCTTTCCCACAGTCTTGCTACCAGCCTACAATGAAAGCAAGTCGTGGACAGAATTGTGTCCCCACAATGACATTTATTAAGCAACCATTATAAGCAAGCAGGCCCCAAACAGTTCATGCAACACATTCTTTTTTTTAATTAAAAAATTTTTTTTGTTTGCATTGGGTCATCGTTGCTGCACGCAGGCTTTCTCTAGTTGCAGCGAGCGGGGGCCACTCTTCGTTGCAGTGCGCGGGCTCCTCATTGCGGTGGCTTCTCTTGTTCTGGAGCATGGGCTCTAGGCATGCAGGCTTCAGTAGTTGTGGCACACGGGCTTAGTTGCTCCGCAGCATGTCCGATCTTCCCTGACCAGGGATCGAACCCGTGTCCCCTGCATTGGCAGGCGGATTCATAACCACTGCGCCACCAGGGAAGTCCCCAAATTAAATTATTAAATTCAATAAATATTAGACAGAGATAAGAATATTCCAGAGCCACATTCTGTGATAGAGTCCCCTTCAGGCAACCAGAATCGCCCTGCATCGGTGGCCAGATGCAGATGCAGAGGAAGCAGCCTGGACTGCCATCCGAGAGCTCATGGAGTCTTACACCCTCTTCATGCCAGGGGAGGGAGTGTCTCTAAAATGTTTTAGCCAAGCTACACACTCTCAATGCCATCAATTTCATCAACAAGTGCCTGTTTCTAGCACTCATTAAGCTGGCTAACAAGCCACTGATTTCACCTCTGAAAACCCATTTTTTTTTAATTTTTGAATTTCACTTATTTTTTATACAGCAGGTTCTTATTAGTTACCTATTTTATACATATTTGTGTATGTATGTCAATCCCAATCTCCCAACTCATCCCACCACCCACCCCCCCCTTTCCCCCCTTGGTGTCCGTATAGTTTTTCTCTACATCTGTGTCTCTATTTCTGCCTTGCAAACCGGTTCATCTGTACCATTTTTCTAGATTCCACATATGTGTGTTAATATATGGTATTTGTTTTTCTCTTTCTGGCTTACTTCACTCTGTATGACAGTCTCTAGGTCCATCCACATCTCTACAAATGACCCAATTTCGTTCCTTTTTATGGCTGAGTAATATTCCATTGTATATATGTGCCACATCTTCTTTATCCATTCATCTGTCAATGGGCATTTAGGTTGCTTCCATGACCTTGCTATTGTAAATAAATAGTGCTGTAGTAAACACTGGGGTGCATGTGTCTTTTTGAATTATGGTTTTCTCTGGGTATATGCCCAGTAGTGGGATTGCTGGTTCGTATGGTAATTCTATTTTTAGTTTTTTAAGGAACCTCCATACTGTTCTCCATAGTGGCTGTATCAATTTACATTCCCACCAAAAGTGCAAGAGGGTTCCCTTTTCTCCACACCCTCTCCAGCATTTGTTGTTTGTAGATCTTCTGATGATACCCATTCTAACGGGTGTGAGGTGATACCTCATTGTGGTTTTGATTTGCATTTCTCTAATAATTAGTGATGTTGAGCATCTTTTCATGTGCTTCTTGGCCATCTGTATGTCTTCTTTGGAGAAATGTCTATTTAGGCCTTCTGCCCATTTTTTGATTGGTTTTTTTTTTTAAATAGATCTTTATTGGAGTATAACTGCTTCACAATACTGTGTTAGTTTCTGTTGTACAACAAAGTGAATCAGCCATATGCCTACATATATCCCCATATCCCCTCCCTCTTGAGCCTCCCTCCCACCCTCCCTATCCCACCCCTCTAGGTCATTGCAAAGCACCGAGCTGATCACCCTGTGCTATGCTGCTGCTTCCCACTAGTTAACTATTTTACATTCAGTAGTGTATATATGTCGATGCTATCTCACTTCGCCCCAGCTTCCCCCTCCCCACCCTGTGTCCTCAAGTCCATTCTATATGTCTATGTGTTTATTCCTGCCCTGCCACTAGATTCATCAATACCATTTCTTTTTTTAAGATTCCATATATATGTGTTACCATATGCTATTTGTTTTACTCTTTCCAACTTACTTCAATCTGTATGACAGACTCTAGGTCCATCCAGCTCACTACAAATAACTCAATTTCATTTCTTTGTAAGTCTAATATTCCATTGTATATATGTGCCACATCTTCTTTATCCATTCATCTGTCGATGGACATTTAGGTTGGTTCCATGCCTTGGCTATTGTAAATAGTGCTGCAGTGAACATTGTGGTACATGTCTCTTCTTGAATTATGGTTTTCTCAGGGTATACGCCCAGTAGTGGGATTGCTGGGTCATATGGTAGTTCTATTTTTAGTTTTTTAAGGAACCTCCACACAATTCTCCATAGTGGTTGTATCAACTTACATTCCCACCAACAGTGCAGGAGGGTTCCCTTTTCACCACACCCTTTCCAGCAATTATTTTTTCTAGATTTTTTGATAATGGCCATTCTGACCGGTGTGAGGTAACACGTCATTATAGCTGTGATTTGCATTTCTCTAATAATTAGTGATGTTGAGCATCTTTTCATGCGCCTCTTGGCCATCTGTATGTCTTCTTTGGTGAACTGTCTATTTAGGTCTATTGCCCATTTTTTAATTGAGTTGTTTTTTTGATATTTAGCTCCATGCACTGTTTGTGTATTTTGGAGATTAATCCTTTGTCCATTGTTTCATTTGTAAATATGTTCTCCCATTCTGAGGACTGTCTTTTCGTCTTGTTTATGGTTTCCTTTGCTGTGCAAAAGCTTTGAAGTTTATTTAGGTCCCATTTATTTATTTTTGTTTTTATTTCCATTACTCTAGGAGGTGGGTCAAAAAAGATCTTGCTGTGGTTTATGTCAGAGTGTTTTTCCTCTAAGAGTTTTATAGTGTCCAGTCTTACATTTAGATCTTTAACATTTGGAGTTTATTTTTATTTTTGTGCATGGTGTTAGGGTGTGTTCTAATGTCATTCTTTTACATGTAGCTGTCCATTTTCCCCAGCACCTTTACTGAAGAGACTATCTTTTCTCCATTGTATATCCTTGCCTCCTTTGTCATAGATTAGTTGACCACAGGTGCATGGGTTCATCTCTGGGATTTCTATCCTGTACCAATGATCTATATTTCTGTTTTTGTGTCAGTACCATATTGTCTTGATTACTGTAGCTTTGTAGTATAGTCTGAAATCAGGAAGTCTGATTCCGCCAGCTCCATTTTTTTCTCTCAAGATTGCTTTGGCTCTTGAGGGTCTTTTGTGTTTCCATACAAATTGTAAAATTTTTTGTTCTAATTCTGTGAAGAATGCCATTGATAGTTTGATAGGGATTGCATTGAATCTGTGGATTGTTTTGGGTAGTATAATCATTTTCACAATATTGATTCTTCCAATCCAAGAACATGGTATATTTCTCCCTCTGTTTATGATCTTTGATTTGTTTCATCAGTGTTTTATAGTCTTCTGACTACAGTTCTTTTGCCTCCTTAGGTAGGTTTATTCCTAGGTATTTTATTCTTTTTGTTGTGATGGTAAATAGGATTGTTTCCTTAATTTCTCTTTCTGATTTTTTGTTGCTGGTGTATAGGAACGCCAGAGATTTCTGTGCATTAATTTTGTATCCTGCAATCTTACCAAATTCATTGATTAGTTCTAGTAGTTTTCTGGTGGTATCTTTAGGATTTTCTATGTATAGTATCATGTCATCTGCAAAGTGACAGTTTTACTTCTTTTCCAATTTGGATTTCTCTTATTTCTTTTTCTTCTCTGATTGCCATGGCTAGGATTTGCAAAACTATGTTGAATAATAGTGGTGAGAGTGGACATCCTTGTCTTCTTCCTGATCTTAGAGGAAATGCTTTCAGTTTTTCACCATTCAGTATGATGTCTGCTGTGGGTTTGTCATATATGGCCTTTATTATGTTGAGGTAGGTTCCCTGTATGCCCATTTTCTAGAGAGTTTTTATCATAAATCGGTGTTGAATTTTGTCACAAGCTTTCCGTGCATCTATTGAGATGATCATATGTTTTTTTCCCCTTAATTTGTTAATGTGGTGTATCACATTGATTAGTTTGCATATACTGAAGAATCCTTGCATCCCTGGGATAAATCCCACTTCATCATGGTGAATGATCCTTTTAATATGTTTGATTCTGTTTGCTAGTATTTTGTTCAGGATTTTTGCATCTATGTTCATCAGTTATATTGGTCTACAATTTTCTTTTTTTGTGATATCTTTTTCTGGTTTTGGTATCAGGGTGATGGTGGATTCGTAGAATGAATTTGGGAGTGTTACTCCCTCTGCAATTTTTTGGAAGAGTTTGAGAAGGATCAGTGTTAGCTCTTCTCTAAATGTTTGATAGAATTTGCCTCTGAAGCCATCTGGTCCTGGATTTTTGTTTGTTGGAAGATTTTAAATTAGTTTCAATTTTATTACTTGTGATAGGTCTGTTTATATTTTCTAATTCTTCCTGGTTCAGTCTTGGAAAATTGTACCTTCCAAGAATTTGTCCATTTCTTCATGGTTGTCCATTTTATTGGCATATAGTTGTTTGTAGTAGTCTCTTACAATCCTTTGTATTTCTGCAGTGTCAGTTGTGATTTCTCCGTTTTCATTTCTAATTTTATTGATTTGTGTCCTCTCCCTTTTTTTCTTGATGAGTCTAAGGGTTTATCAATTTTGTTTATCTTCTCAAAGAACCAACTTCTAGTTTTACTGATCTTTGCTATTGTTTTTTTTGTTCCTATTTCATTTTCTGCTGCTCTGATCTTTATGATTTCTTTCCTTCTACTGACTTTGGGTTTTCTTTCTTCTTTCTCTGTTTGCTTTAGGTATAGGGTTAGATTGTTTATTTGAGATTTTTCTTGTTTCTTGAGGTGAGACTGAATTGCTATAAACTTCCCTCTTAGAACTGCTTTTGCTGTGTCCCATAGGTTTTGGATCATTGTGTTTTCATTGTCATTTGTTTCTATGTATTTTTTTATTTCTTCTTTGATTTCTTCAGTGATCTCTTGGTTAATTAGTAGCATACTGTTTAGCCTCCATGTATTTGTGGTTTTTACAGTTTTTTTTTCCTGTAACTGATTTCCAATCTCATAATGTTGTGGTCAGAAAAGATGCTTGATATGATTTCAATTTTCTTAAAGTTTCCGAGGCTTGATTGTGACCCAAGATGTGATGTATCCTGGAGAATGTTCCATGTGCACTTGAGAAGAAAGTGTATTCTGCCACTTTCAGGTGGAATGTTCTATAAATATCAATTAAATCTATCTGGTCTATTGTGTCATTTAAAGCTTGTGTTTCCTTATTTATTTTCTGTTTGGATGATCTGTCCATTGGTGTTAAGTAGGGTGTTAAAGTCCCCTACTATTACTGTATTACTGTCCATTTCCCCTTTCATGGTTGTTAGCATTTTCCTTATGTATTGAGGTGCTCCTACGTTGGGTGCATAAACATTTATAATTGTTACATCTTCTTCTTGGATTGATCCCTTGATCATTATGTAGTGTCCTTCCTTGCCTCTTGTAACAGTCTTTATTTTAAAGTCTATTTTATCTGATATGAGTATTGCTACTCCAGCTTTCTTTTGTTTTCCATTTGCGTGTAATATCTTTTTCCATCCCTTCACTTTCAGTCTGTATGTGTCCCTAGGTTTGAAGTGGGTCTCTTGTAGACAGCATATATATGGGTTTTGTTTTTGTATCCATTCAGCCAGTCTGTGTCTTTTGGTTGGGGCATGTAATCCATTTACATTCAAGGTTATTATCGATATGTATGTTCCATTACCATTTTCTGATTTGTTTTGGTTTGTTTTTGTGGGTCTTCTTCTCTTGTGTTTCCTGCCTACAGCAGTTTCTTTAGTATTTTTGTAAAGCTGGTGTGGTAGTGTTGAATTCTCTAGTTTTTGCTTGTCTGAAAAGCTTTTGATTTCTCTGTCGAATCTGATGAGATCCTTATTGGGTAGAGTAATCTTTGTTGTAGGTTTTTCTCTTTCATCACTTAAGTATATCCTGCCACTCCCTTCTGGCTTGTAGAGTTTCTGCTGAAAAATCAGCTGATAACCTTATGGGGAATTCCTTTGTACGTTATTTTTTGTTTTTCCCGTGCTGCTTTTAATATTTTTTCTTTGAATTTAATTTTTGCTAGTTTGATTAATATGTGTCTTGGTGTGTTTCTCCTAGGGTTTATCCTGCATGGGACTCTCTGTGCTTCCTGGATTTGGGTGACTATTTCCCATATTAGGGAATTCCACTATAATCTCTTCAAATATTTTGTTAGACCCTTTCTTTTTCTCCTCTTCTTCTGGGACCCCTATAATTCAAATGTTGGTGCATTCAGTGTTGTCCCAGAGGTTTCTGAGATTGTCTTCAGTTCTTTACATCCTTTTTTTCTTTATTCTGCTCCTCAGCAGTTATTTCCACCATTTTGTCTTCCAGGTCACTTATTCATTATTCTGCCTCAGTTATTCTGTTATTGATTCCTTCTAGTGTATTTTCCATTTCAGTTATTGTGTTGTTCATCTCTGTTTGTTTGTTCTTTAGTTCTTCTACATCTCTGTTAAACGTTGCTTGTATTTTCTCAATCCGGCCCTCCATTCTATTTCTGAGATTCTAGTTTATCTTTACTATCATTATTCTGAATTCTTTTTCAGGTAGATTGCCTATTTCCTCTTCATTTATTTGGTTTCATAGGTTTTTACCTTGCTCCTTCGTCTGTGACATATATTCTTGCCGTCTCACTTTTTTTTCCCATTTTTTAATGAGTGGGATTGTGTTCCTGTCTTACTGATTGTTTGGCCTGAGGCTTCCAACAGTGGAGTCCGTAGGCTGTTGGTTAGAGCTGGATCTTGGTGTTGAGATGAGGACCTCCGGGAGACCTCACTCTGATGAATATTCCTCGGGGTCTGAGGTTCTCTGTTAGTCCAGTTGTTCAGACTCGGAGCTCCCACCGCAGGAACTTTGGCCCGACCCCTGGTTCGTGAACCAAGATCCCGCAAGCTGCGGGGGGCGGCAAAAGAAAAAAAAAAAGAACAATAACAAAGTAAAAAATAAGATTAGACTAGGAAACTAACAGCTATGTTAGAAAAAATATAAAAATAAAAATATAGATGAAACAATAACCGGAAGGTAAAACAGAACCACAGTAGTAAAAAGGAGAAGGGGGCTTCCCTGGTGGCACAGTGGTTGAGAGTCCACCTGCCGATGCAGGGGACGCGGGTCCAAGAAGATCCCACATGCCGTGGAGCGGCTGGGCCCGTGAGCCATGGCCGCTGAGCCTGTGCGTCCAGAGCCTGTGCTCCACAAAGGGAGAGGCCACAACAGTGAGAGGCCCGCGTACCGAAAAAAGAAAAAAAAAAGAGGAGGAAAAAGAAAAAAAAAAGGTGGTAAAGGCCCTGGCTGTGGATTGCACTGAATCTGTGGATTGCTTTGGGTAGTGTAGTCATCTTCACAATATTGATTCTTCCAATCCAAGAACATGGTATATCTCTCCATCTGGAAAACCCATTTATTTTTAACAGTCATTATGCTAATCAGCAAAGTCTCTGGTGCTGATCAACACTGAAGGTAAAGCTCTTGTCCAAGTGGCTTCTGGAGCCAGCAAGGCCTTGCTGGAGAGGATGCCAGCTGGACTGTGAATTCTGGAATAAGCAACTGAAAACTCCTCTGGAGCTGCAGCTTGAACACAAACACATGTTCATATCACATTATCTTCTCTGAAGTGTTTTAGACTTGACATCCGACCTCATGGTGGTAAACTTCTGACAGTCAGCTCCCCCAGTGGGCCTCAGTGTCCCCATCTCTAAGGCAGAGCTTTGGGCAAGGCTGGTTCCAGGCTCCCTGTGGACAAGCCTGGGCATTTTTCAACACCTACCTTTCCTCCTTTTTCCCTTCCTTCTCTCCCTCCCTCCCCTCCCCTCCCTCCCTCCCTTCTTTCCTTCCTTCCTTCTTGCCTCCCTCCTTCCCTCTCTTTCTGAGATATCATTGATATATAACATTTTATTAGTTTCAAGTGTACCACATAATGATTCAATATTTGTATATATTTTGAAATGATCACCACAGTAAGTCTAGTTAACATCCATCACCAGTTACAAATTTTTTCTTGTGATGAGAACTTTGAACACTCTCTTAGCAACTTTCAAATATCCAACACAGTACTGTTAACTATAGTCACCATGCTGTACATTACACCCCATGACTTACTTAATTTACAAACTGGAGGTCTGTGCCTTTTGAAGCCTTTACTCATTTCTCCCACCTCTCACCTCAACCGCCTCTGGCAACTATCGATTTGTTCTCTGTATCCGTGAGCTTGGATTCGTTTGTTTGTTTAGATTCCACATATAAGTGAGATCATACAGTATTTGTCTTTCTCTGACTTATTTCACTTAGCATAATGACCTTAATTAAGGCCCATCCATGCTGTAGCGAATGGCAAGATTTCCTTCTTTTTTATGGCTGAATAATATTCCATTGTGCATGTGTTATATATGTCAATAAATAAAATGTGACATATGTATATATCACATATCAACATCACATTTTCTTTATCCATTCACTCATTGATGGACACTTAGATTGTTCCTAAATCTTGGCTATTGTAAGTAATGCTGCAAGGAACACAGGGGTGCAGATATCTTTTTGAATTAATGTTTTTGTTTCCTTCAGATAAATACCCAAACATGGAATTGCTGGTTCGTTTGGTAGTTCTTTTTTTTATTTTTTGAGGGCCTCCATGCTGTTTTCCATAGATGCTACACCAAATTATATTCCCACCAACAGTGCACAAGGATTTCCTTTTTTCCACATCCTCACAAACACTTGTAGTTTCTTGTCTTTTCTGTGATAGCCATTCTAACAGATGTGAGGTGATATCTCATTGTGGTTTTGATTTGCATTTTCCTGATGATCAGTGATGTTGAGCACCTTTTCATGTACCTGTTGGCCATCTGTAGGTCTTCTTTGGAAAACTGTCTATTCAGATCCTCTGCCCATTTTTTTTTTAAATGATTAATTTATTTATTTTTGGCTGCACTGGGTCTTTGTTGCTGTGCGTGGGCTTTCTCTAGTTGTGGTGAGTGGGGGCTACTCTTTGTTGCAGTGCGTGGGCTTCTCATTGCTGTGGCTTCTCTTGTTGTGGAGCACGGGCTTTAGGCACACATGTTTCAGTAGTTGTGGCATGTGGGCTCAGTAGTTATGGCTTGCAGGCTCTAGAACTTAGACTCAGTAGCTGTGGCGCACAGGCTTAGCTGCTCCACAGCATGTGGGATCTTCCCAGACCAGGGCTTGAACCCATGGCCCCTGCATTGGCAGACGGATTCTTAACCACTGCGCCACCAGGGAAGCCCCCTCTGCCCATTTTTAAGTCAGACTCTTTGTTAACACCTTTCATTTTGGAACAGCAGTCCTGCCAGCCAGTTGGGCTTCCCTTTGTCAGAGGTCACAGATGGTCATCCAGAGGCTTCCATCCCAGAGTGCTCATCCTGAGGAAAATGTGCCTGATGGCTGCTGAAAGAACCAAGCCTTACCTCCAACACTCTTGTTCAACTAATCATTTGTTCATTAATAGTTCTGGGGGTTATTTTCCATGTGCCAGTGACTGTGCTGGTGTTAATTTTCTGTCTCCCCTGCTAGACCATATGCTGCACCCTCTGTGCCTAGTACAGTGCTGGCGCTCAGGAAATATCGAACTAGAGTGTGAAAGAATGGCAGGATAGGAGAAGGGGCTGTGGATGAGGGTAGCAGAGGTGTGGCTGCAAGCTGCTGTCACCCTGCCTCTCTCTGAGGTTTCCCTGGCCCCTCCGTCTTAATGCTTCTCCCAGGTTGGGTTAAGCCTTGAGAGAGACGTAGAATTAAGTGTGAAGCTTCCTTCACTGAGTGCCCTGGAAGAGCTACGCCAGTTAGCCGATGGCCAGAGCGAGAGGCAGTTTTCCTCATCTGACTCCCCTGGGACTCTGAAAAGCCGAGGCCTGGTGAGGTTTCATGGACAGAGGGAGACAGAGGAAAAGGAAAAGCAAGGGCAGGTAGAGAGACAGAGTCAGAGCCAACTAATACCAGCTGAGATCTCACTCCATGTCAGTCATGCTGGGAGGACCTAGAGGTCTGTTTGTAAAAATTAATCAGGCCCTGCCTTAATGGAGCTTGGAGTCTAGAGCAGAGGCTGGCAATCTCCAACCAGTGGTCCAACTCTGGCCCACAGATTGTTCTTATAAATTAGGTTTTATTGGAACACAGCCATGTTCATTCATTTGAGTACTGTTTATGGTTGCTTTCATCCAATGACAGCACTGAGTATTTGCAGCAGGGACTGTGTGTGGCCCACCGAACCAGAAGACTGACAGTCTGGCCCTCCACAGAAAAAAGCCTTCCAGACCCTGGTGCAGAGCCCAAGCAGACACACAATCATAAAGAGAAGCAGAGAGAAGAGTGAGGGAAGTGAAAGTACACGCAGCCAGAAAACTGGGAGAGAACAGGAGACACCTGCCCATGTGACATGACGCAGAAGGACAGCAGTTCCCCAAATATTCCACTTGCCAGGACAAAACTCCACCATCTGGTGACTGCTCCTTTGGGCTGAGCAATGCTTTCAAATATCCCCCTGAGGAGGGTCGTTCACCCTCACCTTACACCCTGACTGTGGGTTAGCGGACGAGATCTTGCAGGTGGAGACAAGGCTACCAGAGGTTTCCAGAAGACTGGAAGAAGGGAGAGGGAAAGCCAGTAGCACTGTAAGCAAAAGCAATTGTGTTTATCAGAGATGAGCCAGTGCTGGAGTGTCTCCAAGCCACCCTGGGGTTTCTGAAAGGTGGGACTGCATTTGTGACTTAGGGGTCACTTGCCTCCTACTTGATTCCTCCTCCCCTCCCTGACCTTGGAGAGAGCCTGCCTGGGGTGCCTGCAGGCGTGTGGATGCCAAGATCTGCACACATGTGCAGGCACGCATACATCCTGTACACTAGTGTGGGCTAGGGATGTGTTCACATTTTGGGTTTTTTTGGAGGGGGTTAAAGTTTATACCATTTGGGAGACCCTCATTAAGACAAAGATTTCAAAATTGTCAATACAAATTTAGGTACATATGTACATACGTATTTAGAATTTTTAAAGATCACATTTTTTAAAAACTGACAAATACAAGAAAAATCACAAAAGCTAGAAAATTCACATATATTTTATTAACTACCTGATACCATTGGAAATGCATTTTCTACTCTTTTTTTGGGGGGCTGTAAACTCTTTGACAGCCTCTTCATATGTGCAGGATTTTTATATTTTTATATTTTCTATAGAGAGAAAAGAAAGATAAACCAGACTTTTGTCTGGCATGGTGGTTGCAATTTGCTTTTATTAACAGTTAGAATGTAAATTGGTGCAGCCACTGTGGAAAATAGTATGGAGGTTCCTCAAAAAACTAAAAATAGAGTTTCCATATGATCCAGCAATCCCACTCCTGGGCATATATCCAGACAAAACCAGAATTCAAAAAGACACATGCGGGCTTCCCTGGTGGCGCAGTGGTTGAGAGTCCGCCGCCGATGCAGGGGATACGGGTTCGTGCCCTGGTCTGGGAAGATCCCACATGCCGCAGAGCGGCTGGGCCCGTGAGCCATGGCTGCTGAGCCTGTGCATCCAGAGCCTGCGTGTCCGGAGCCTGTGCTCCGCAACGGGAGAGGCCACAACAGTGAGAGGCCCGCGTACCGCAAAAAAAAAAAAAAAAAAAAAGACACATGCACCCCTATGTTCATAATAGCAGCACTATTCACAATAGCCAAGACATGGAAGCAACCTAAATGTCCACTGACAGAGGAATAGGTAAAGAAGATGTGGTACATACATACAATGGAATACTACTCAGCCATAAAAAGAATGAAATCATGCCATTTGCAGCAACATCGATGGACCTACAGATTATCATACTAAGTGAAGTAAGTCACAAAGAGAAAGACAAATACCATATGATATCACTTATATGTGGAATCTAAAATATGACAGAAATGAACATATCTAATAGACTCACAGACATAGAGAACAGACTTGTGGTTGCCAAGGGGGAGGAGGGGTGGGGGAGGGATGAAGTAGGAGACTGGTGTTAGCAGATGTAAGTGTTTGTAAATAGAATGGATGAACAACAAGGTCCTACTGTATAACACAGGGAACTATATTCAATATCCAGTGATAAACCATAATGGAAAAGAATTTTTAAAAAAGAATATATACGGGCTTCCCTGGTGGCCCAGTGGTTGAGAGTCCGCCTGCCGATGCAGGGGACACGGGTTCGTGCCCCGGTCCGGGAGGATCCCACGTGCCGCGGAGCGGCTGGGCCCGTAAGCCGTGGCCGCTGAGCCTGTGCGTCCAGAGCCTGTGCTCCGCAACGGGAGAGGACACAACAGTGAGAGGCTGGCGTACCGCAAAAAAAAAAAAACCAACAAAAAACAAACAAACAAAAGAATATATACATATGTATAACTGAATCACTTTGCTGTACAGCAGAAACTAACACAACACTGTAAATCAACTATACTTCAATTTTAAAAAATTTTATAAGGAATTAGGATATGTAAAACTGGACTTTGTTCAGGTATTTGCTGCTTAGCGTGGCTTTTCATTTGGGCCCTATAGACACAGGGATTCTGATCAACTTTATTTTGTATGTTTCCTATCACATACTTGGATGTGTACTTGGAGTGATGTACGTTGCAGATTTGGGCATATACTGCATTATCAAACATATGCCCAAAAAATTTTTGACTAGGTGTCAATGAGAACTGAATCCAACTATAATACTACATGTCTGATGATTAGAAGAATGTTTCACTTCCATTTCCAATACTAACTTCTGGCTCTGTACCTATCCAACCTTGCTTCCTTTACCCATGTGTTCCTGGCATGTGAGGCACCAGAGCACATACTGAGACAGCTCAGCCCAACCTCAGGCCTCACTCCTCCGGGTCCTGATGCAGGGGGAGTTGGCACCAAGCAGCAGAGCGATTCCTGGAGGCCACTGCTATGCCAGGATGGCTAATGATAAAAAATATATAGGGTAGACATGAACCCCACACATACGCCACACGGTCCCACGTACCCTCAACTCAGCTTCCCCCAAATGCTGCTGTCATGACCGAAGTATGGCTAAGGGGAAGGCAGAGCAGTCTTAACCAGCTGCGGGATGTGTTACTTTTCCTGAATGTTCATCAACTGATGAAAGCATAAAGAAAACGTGGTCTATCCACACAACGGAATATTAGTCAGTCATAAAAAGAATGAAGTACTGATACATGCTCAACATGGATGAACCTTGAAAACATTATGCTCAGTGAAAGGAGCCCAACACAAAAAACCACATATTGCATAATTCCACTGATACGAAATGTCCAGAAGAGGCAAACCCGTCGCGTCAGAAAGTAGATTAGTTGTTGCCAGGGGCTGGAAGGAGAGGACGGAGAGTGACAGCTAGTAAGTATGGGGTTTCTTTTGGGGTGATAAAAAAGTTCTGGAATAAGATAGTAGTGATGGCTGTACAACTCTGAATATGCTAAAAAAATACTGAATTGTACACTTTAGCCGAGTCTAATGGTATGTGACTTTAATCTCAAGCTGTTATTTAAAAAAGAAGATTACTTTTTTAAAATTTACGAAACCCTATCATCAGGTGAACACATTGCTAGGGTGCCCTCCCAGCTCTCTTAAAAGGCCAATGCACATCACCATAAATTCTCCTTTGGTATATATACGTATCCATTATCTACTGGTACAGTAACGCTGTGTAACAACCAACCACAAAACCTCAGTGGCACCTAACAATAAATACTTATTTGGCTCATGAGTCGTCTGTGCTCCGCTGGGTGGTTCTGGTTTTAGCTAGTGTCCCACTTGTGATGGTTGGCCACGGGCTGGCTGATCTAGGTTGGATTCAGCTGGGACCATTGGGGTGACTTGGTTCTGCACCATGTGTCTTGTCTTCTAACATTCTAGGCACGTTTTCACAGTGAAGGCCAAGAGCAAGAAGAAGCACACAAGCACTTTTTCAAGGGTCTACTTGAATTGTGTCTGCTACCACTCCATTGGCTAAAGCAAGCCCCACGGCTGAGCCCAAATTCAATGGGTAGGGAAATAGATCCCCCTCTTAGAGGAGAGGAACTCAAAGCCCCATGTCAGAAGTGGATACGTGGAGGGATGGTAACTCAGGACCATTAAGGCAATCAATTCTGTGTGTGCTTCTATGTATATACAGGTATGTGCCTGCTTATGCGTTTGCAGGTGTATGTCCATGTGAACCTGCTTCTGTATGTTACATTTTCTTTGACTGTGTATACATGTGCTACATGCATGCATGTATGGACACATTCTGGAAGCTTTTCTGCTTGTTGGTCTGTGCAAGTGTGAACTTTCCTAGATAAGTGCCAGGTATAGTGGGCCACAGGTAGTGTCAAGTCAGTGCATGTGCCCCCCAACCCCAATCCCCATGGGGATTCTGGAGTCTCTGTGTCCTTGCCTGTCAGTTCCCCAAGATGGGCAACTATTACAGGAACAAGAGCACAGGCTTTGAAATCAAATACCAGTCCTGCCACTGACTCCAGCCCCAGTTTTCTGATCTGTAAAATGAGGACACCACTTCCTAGCTTCCTTGTGAGTACCCCGTGAGGTAATGCTTGTGAAAGTGCTTTGTAACAGTCACTGTGCTATGGCTTTGTTAGTTACAAGGATGCCGGGGGAGTGATTTCCCTCCCTCCTCCATATCCCAAAGGCTTGACCCTTTCCAGATGCTGCAACTGAAGGTGGCTCTGCATCTCTGAATGTGCAGCCATGGCAACCACTGCCTCCTGCTCGTATGTCAACAGTGCAGGATGGGGTTCTGTCGCCCCATCACTGCGGGGCCTGGGCGTGGCAGAGGAGCAGGCTCACGGCAAGTCCTCCCTTCCTTCCCTTCCGAAGTGGTCAGGGGAGGATTCAGGGAGGCTCTTACCTATCTTTGTCTGCTCTGCCCCCTCCAACAGCAGCTCGCTTTGGTGCTGGAGCAATATCTTCCAACTTTAGCACACCCCAAAATCAACTGGGCAGCTTACAAAAATGCAGAGTCCTCCGCCTCACTCCAGAAAGTCTGATTCAACAGGTCTGAGAGGGTACTGGGCACCTGCATTCTTACTCTGCTCCCCTGGAGCCACACCTGCAAAAACCCTGCACAGTGGGGCAACCCACTGGCTTATACTGCTAGTCTCCACAACATGGCCAGTCACTTCATTATTCATTCATTCTTTCACCCACTTATTCACTCATCAGTTTATTTGCTTAATCATTCAATTATTCATTCATCCACTCACATGTAAATAATCATTCCCTCATTTGTTTTCTTACTTATTTAAAGACATTTATTAATGTCTTAAGCTCTGGGAGATGAGGAGAGAATTAAGGCTGCAATCCCTGCAACCCTGCAGGAGGTTCCAGGCAGTGTTTTTCAGACTGTAGCAAAATGAATTTAATGGATCCACTAGCATATTTTAAAAAGTGAAACAGAATAGGCTATAATACAAAATATTAGTGTGCATAGCAGTTAGCAAGGGAAACTAGTGTTTGGGAAACTTTTGCATCCAGTGTACATGTGGGTGTGGGTATTGGATTTTAGTGTGAAATGTATTTTCCGCTGGGGGGCTGGTGTCATGGAAATAAATGTCAATGCTGCATGCTGGTTGTTATGGGGGGTGTGCTGGGGGGCAGCACAGCTCTATCCCTCTGCCAGGATGGCACTGGGAGGCTTCACACAGAAGGTGACATTTGAGCTGGGTCTTGAACCATGAGAGGAGTTTTTCCACTGAAGAAGGAGGAAGGGGGGTGCAGGTGGATGGAACAGCATGTGCAAAAGCACAGAGTCATGGAAAAGCAGAGAGAAGAGCAAGGTGACCAGTGGGCCTGTGGTGTGGAAGGTGCAGGTGGAAATGGAGTGAGTGGAGGCTGAAGATTAAGAGAAGACTGGATCCCAAAGGGTGTGAATGCCAGGGAAAGTGCTTGGGTTTTAGTATGATACCATCAGACCCCCTGGGGAGACAGCCAGGAAGTGACGTGGTCAGAGTGGCCATCTGGCGAGACCACACCAGCAAGGCTGGGGCAGGGAGGCCAGCGGACGACTGAGGCTGTTAGGTGGTGTGAGGTGGTGATAATCAGAGCCAGGCAGTGGTCTGTGCTTGGGGTTGGGAGGTAAGGATACGCGTGAGAAGGATGTGATGACTGGCCAGGTGGGGAGAGCATTCAGAAGAGTCTGCAGTGATGCCTGGGTTCCTGTTGTAGGAAGCTGGGTAGATGGAGAAACCGCTGATTCTCCTCCTCTTAAGGGTCCCCACGTGATCTCAGCACAGATACTCTCCCTGGGAAACGGAGGTAGTCGCTCAGTCCTCCAATCGGGAGAGGAGGTTTTATAGCCTTATAATTAAAAACATTAAGTTGGCAATATAGGCTCGTTATACGAATCATAAGAGCAGTGTGATGTCCATTGCTAACCCTACTTCCCCTATTCTGAGTATCTGGAGGATTACACTTCCCCTCACCCCTGGGATGGCTAATTTTATATATTAACTTGACTGGGCCATGGGGTACCCAGATATCTGGCCAAACATTATTTCTGGGTATGTTTGTAAGGGTGTTTCCGGAAGAAATTCATATTTGTGTTGGTGGGCTTCACCCAACCTGTGAAGGGCTTGAATAGAACAAAAAGTAACAGAAAGGGAGTATTTTTCTCCCTCTGCCTGATTGCTGGAGCTGGGGCCTTGTTCTTCTCCTGCCTTCAGACTGGGGCTCACACCATTGGCTCTCCTGGTTCTCAGGACTTTGGACTCAGACTAGAAACATACCATCAGCTTTCCTGGGGCTCCAGCTTGCAGACAAAATATTGCGGAACTTCTCAGCTTCCATAATAGCACGAGCCAATTATTATAATAAACCTCTTTAGACAGATAAATAGATATAGATGCAGACAGATATCTATGTATCTCCTATTGGTTCTGTTTCTCTAGAGAACCCTGACCAATGCACCCTTAAAGTGGGGCATGGGCCTATGACTCACAGGGCTGCTGTTCTAAAACTGGCCTGTCTCACACAAAGGGTGACAGCAATACCGTGTGAGGATTCTCATCTTTATCTGGAGTGTCTGGAGGGCTGTCACTTCAGACTGGTCCCACTGCCCAGGTCCCCCTTCCCAGCTTGGCAAAGACTGATCTGTGGGGTGGAGGGCTCTGGACTGTTGCTTCTGGGGCTTCTGAGTCAGGCAGCAGCGCCACCTGCTGGAGATATGAATCCCTCTGCATCTCTTGCTGCCTGGTGGCGGGGAGGGAAGGGGCCAGGCAAGCTCTGGGACTTAGCCCTGAGGCCCTCAAAGATTTGAAGTATGTGCCTACAGGGCATGAGTGGAGAGACCCCATCATTCCCACATTTATTCACAACATGGTTAAGAGCTCCAGACCAGGGCTCTGACAGACCTGGGCTCTGACAGACCTGGGTGCAGTTCCTAGCTGGACCATTTTCTAGCTGTGGAACCCTGAGCTACCCCCGAGCCTCAGGTGCCTCATCTGTAAAACGAGTGTGATCATAACACCTACCTCATGGATGTGGTGAGGGTCAACCTGGTAATGACCACATAACACACCTCAAAAAGGCCTTCCCAGACTATGCCCTCCTGAGAGTTCCCCCATCTCCCTCCAAGCCATTTTTATCCTTTTACTTTGCCTTGTTTTTTTCATTATATATATATAGCACGTACCACCATCTGACATTTTAATATTCCTTGTTCACTATCTTTCCCACAAAATGACACCTCTGTCATGGTAAAGACTCCGTTCACTGCTGTGTCCCAAGAGCCTCCTGCAGGGCTGGGTACATCGCACAGCTCAACAAAAATATTCATGGGTTGAAACACACTTTGTATTTTAACACTAAGTATTCAGTAAACATTACTGTTACTGTGATTATGCATTCATTTATGCATTTATGCATTTATTCATTTGCTCATCTCTTAGTTGATTCACTCACTCACATATATATATTTTTAATCGTGGTAAAACATATATAACACAAAACTTACCATTTTAACCATTATTTTCTATTTTTTTATTGGAGTATAATTGCTTTACATTGTTGTGTTAGTTTCTGCTATACAATGAAGTGAATGAGCTATTATGTATACATATCTCCCATCCCTCTTGGACCTCCATCCACGCCCCCATCCCACCCATCTAGGTCATCACAGAGCACAGAGCTGAGCTCTCTGTGCTATACAGCAAGTTCCCACTAGCTATCTATTTTACACATGGTAGTGTATTTATGTTAAACCTAATCTCCCAATTCGTCCCACCTTCCCCTTCCCTGCCATGTCCACGCGTCCATTCTCTACGTCTGCATCTCTATTCCTGCCTGCAAATAGGTTCATCTGTACCATTTTTCTATATTCCACATATATGCGTTAATATACAATATTTGTTCTTCTCTTTCTGACTTACTTCAGTCTGTATGACAGACTCTAGGTCCATCTGCATCTCTACAAATGACCCAATTTCGTTCCTTTTTATGGCTGAGTAATATTCCATTATATATGTGTACCACATCTTCTTTATCCATTCATCTGTCGATGGACATTTAGGTTGTTTCCATGTCCTGCCTATTGTAAATTGTGCAGCAATGAACATTGTGGTACATGTCTCTTTTTGAATTATGGTTTTCTCAGCGTATATGCCCAGTAGTGGGATTGCTGGGTCATATGGTAATTCTATTTTTAGTTTTTTAAAGAACCTCCATACTGTTCTCCACAGTGGCTGTATCAATTTACATTCCCACCAACAGTACAAGAGGGTTCCCTTTTCTCCACACCCTCTCCAGCATTTATTGTTTGTAGATATTTTGGTGATGGCCATTCTGACCTGTGAGGTGATACCTCACTGTAGTTGTGATTTGCATTTCTCTAATAGTGATGTTGAGCATCTTTTCACGTGCCTCTTGGCCATGTGTATGTCTTCTTTGGAGAAATGTCTATTTAGATCTTCCGCCCATTTTTTTGGTTGTATTTTTTGTTGTTTTGATATTGAACTGCATAAGCTGTTTGTACATTTTGGAGATTAATCCTTTGTCCGTTGCTTTATTTGCAAATATTGGGGTGGCCAAAAAGTACCTTTGGTTTTTAAGTAAAAATAAAAGACACATTATTTATTTATTAATTTATTATTATTATTATTAATTTATTTATTTATTTTTGGTGATATGCGGGCCTCTCACTGTTGTGGCCTCTCCCGTTGCGGAGCACAGGCTCCAGACGCACAGGCTCAGCGGCCACGGCTCAGCGTGTCCATGGCTCATGGACACGGCACAAACCTGTGTCCCCTGCACCGGCAGGCAGACTCTCAACCACTGCGCCACCAGGGAAGCCCAAAAGACACATTTTTAATTTTCACCAAGAAGTTTATTGAATAACGTATTCACCCTTTTGTTCCACTACCTTCTGTCATCTTTCAGGCAACTTCATAATTCCATCTTCCCAAAATTTTTATCTTTTTGAGCAAAGAACTGTTCCAGGTGCCTTTTATAGTCTTCCAGTGAATTGAAATTTTTTCCATTAAGAGAATTTGGTAAAGACCAAAATAAACGGAAATCCGAAGGTGCAATGTCTGGTGAGTAAGATGGATGAATCAGAACTTCCCAGCTAAACTGTAACAGATTTTGCCCGGTCATCAAAGAAACACACGGTATTGCGTTATCCTGATGGAAGATTATTTGTTTTCTGTTGATTAATTCTGGACACTTTTCATCGAGTGCTGCTTTCATTTGGTCTAATTGGGAGCAGTACTTGTTGGAATTAATCGTTTGGTTTTCCGGAAGGAGCTCATAATACAGGACTCCCTTCTAATCCCACCACTTACACAACATCACCTTCTCTGGATGAAGACCAGCATTTGGTGTGGTTGGTGGTGGTTCATTTCACTTGCCCCACGATCTCTTTCATTCCTCATTATTGTACAGCATCCACTTTTCATCATGTGTCACAATTTGTCTTAAAAATGAAATGTTTTCATTATGTTTAAATAAAGAATCGCATGTAGAAATACAGCCAAGAAGGTTTTTTTTGCTTAACCTAAACATCAAAGCGATGAACATAACCAAGCTGGTGCAAATGATTTTCAACACTTGATTTGTATATTTTGAGTATGTTGGCTATCTCCCGCGTGGTATAACGTTGATTGTTCTCAATGTCTCAATTTGATCGCTATCAACTTCAACTGGTCTACCCGACTGTGGAGCATCATCCAGCGGGAAATCTCCAGCATGAAACTTTGCAGACCACTTCTGACACGTCTGATCAGTCACAGCACCTTCTCCATACACTGCACAAATCTCGGCTGTGTTTTTACCTTTCCCGAAATAATGAAACATAATACACTGAAAATGTTGCTTTTTTAATTCCATTTTCAATATTAAAATGGCTACACAAAAATTCACCAATTTTGATAAATCTTTGTTTAAATGCATGCTGATATGACAGCTGTCACATACAATCTAACAAAATTGTTTCAAATGAAGTTAAAGACAACTAAGTGCTACTAGAGTCATCTTACGGAAAAAACCAAACAAACCTTTTGACCAACCCAATATTTTCTCCCATTCTAGGGGTTATCTTTTTGTCTTGTTTATGGTTTCCTTTGATGTGCAAAAGCTTTGAAGTTTCATTAGGCCCCATTTGCTTATTTTTGTTTTTATTTTCATTACTCTAGGAGGTGGGTCAAAAAAGATCTTCGTGTGATTAATGTCAGAGAGCGTTTTTCCTATGTTTTCCTCTAAGAGTTTTACAGTGGCTTGCCTTACATTTACGTCTTTAATCCATTTTGAGTTTATTTTTGTGTATGGTGTTAGGGAGTGTTCTAATTTCATTCTTTTACATGGAGCTATCCAGTTTTCCCAGCACCACTTATTGAAGAGACTGTCTTTTCTCCATTGTATATCCTTGCCTCCTTTGTCATAGATTAGTTGACCACAAGTGTGTGGGTTTATCTCTGGGCTTTCTATCCTGTTCCATTGATCTGTATTTCTGTTTTTTGTGCCAGTACCGTATTGTCTTGATTACTGTAGCTTTGTAATACAGACTGAAGTCGGGGAGCATGATTCCTCCAGCTCCATTTTCTTCCCTCAAGGTTGCTTTGGCTATTCAGAGTCTTTTGTGTTTCCATACAAATTGTAAAATTTTTTGTCTAATTCTCTGAAAAATGCCATTGGTAATTTGGTAGGGATTGCACTGAATCTGTAGATTGCTTTGGGTAGTATTGTCATTTTGACAATATTGATTCTTCTAATCCAAGAACATGGTATATCTCTCCATCTGTTTGCATCATCTTTGACTTCTTTCATCAGTGTTTTATAGTTTTCTGAGTACAGTTCTTTTGCCTCCTTAGGTAGGTTTATTCCTAGGTATTTTATTCTTTTTGTTGTGATGGCAAATGTGATTGTTTTCTTAATTTCTCTTTCTGATCTTTTGTTGTTAATGTATAGGAACGCAAGAGATTTCTGTGCATTCATTTCATATCCTGCCACTTAATCATATTCACTGATTAGCTCTAGTAGTTTTCTGGAGGCATCTTCAGGATTTTCTATGTACAGTATCATGTCATCTGCAAATGACATGATAGTTTTACTTCTTCTTTTCCAATTTGGATTCCTTTTATTTTTCTTCTCTGATTGCCGTGGCTAGGACTTCTAAAACTATGTTGAATAAGAGTGGAGAGAGTGGACATCCTTGTCTTGTTCCTGACCTTAGAGGAAATGCTTTCAGTTTTTCACCATTGAGAGTGATGCTTGCTGTGGGGCTGTCATATACGGCCTTTATCATGTTGAGGTAGGTTCCCTCTATGCCTACTTTCTGGAGAGTGGGTGTTGAGTTTTGTCAAAAGCTTTTTGTGCATCTGAGATGATCATATGGTTTTTATTCTTTAATTTTTTAAGTGTGCAGGTACATTCACACTGTTGTGCAACCATCACCACCATCCATCTCCAGAACTTTCTCATCTTCCCAAACTGAAATTCTGTCCCCATTAAATACCAACTCCCCATCCCCCGCCCCCAGGCCCTGGAAACCACCATTTTACTTTCTGTCTCTATGATTTTGGATACTCTAGGGACCTCATACAAGAGGAATCACCGTTTTATCTTTTTGTCACATGTATTTCTGAGTCCCTACTACATACGCAGGAAGTGGTTCTTGTAGTGTTACAGTAAGGGTTGGATAAGATCAATGCAGGTAAACCACCTGGAACAGGGCCCGTCACAGGAGCTGTGAGGTGCTGCAGCCTGGGCAGGGAATTAATTCTCAGACTCCTGTCTCTATTTTTCTCTGTGGCTGCTATACTCAGCACGGACACCATGTGGCAGCCTCTCGCCATGAAGAGGCCTTTGGTTGCTGCCTTTAGGGGAGCAGAGATGCTGGCAGAAGAGGGGGCCTGTCTGGGGCTCCAGGGGCAGCAGGAAGTGGTTAAGAAGAAGATTCCAGGGGGTGGGATACAGGGGCCTATGTCCTTAAGGGTTTGAATCCAGTGCAGATGGGTGGCAAGGCCCCAACAAGGAGCAGGCAGAGGAGAAGAGAGAAAGGGGCAGCATTTATAGGGGAAAGTGCACGGGCTGGCACGGGACACATGTGGGCTCAAGCCCAGCTCAGCCACTTTTCTGCTGTGTGGTGTTGGGTGAGTCTCTTCACCTCTTTGAGCCTCCACTTCAGCATCTGTAAAATAGGTCTCCTGATAAGACCCTCTGCAGGGTAGTCAGGAAAAGTGAAAACACAGCAAGTGTTACTTGTTTATTGGTATTTATTTGTGTTTACTGATGTGGACGAGAGAAAGTTTCTCTCTGTGACCATCGCAGAGCCAGGAGGTGAGGGGAATCTTTATTCCTCTTCCTGCCGTTCACACTAAGGGTCACCCTGTTCCCTACTTACTAAGTTCTCACTGCCCGCCAGCCCCTGAGCCCGGTGTTTGGCCACCCTGGGAGGTCAGCAGTTCTCCAAACCACTTTATAGCCTGTGGCTCCGGAGGCTCTCCTGCCTGCTTCTCAGCCCCAGCTGCTTCTGTAAGCTCTTTTTCTTTCCAAGCAAGAGTGACCAGGCAGGAGTGGTCATATCCCCATTTTACAGATTCCTTGCTAATCTCAGAAACTAGTTTTTATTGCCCACAAGAAGTCTGATTTAAGAATCAGACACAAAAACTCACATATGGTATGATTCCATTTATATGAAATGTCCAGAGACGGTACATCCATAGAGACAGAAAGTAGGTTAGTGCTTACCGGGGCCTGGGGGAGGGGAGGATGAGGAGACACTGTTTAGTGGGGTTTTATTTTGGAGTGACGAAATGTTTTGGAACAAGATAGAGGTGGTTGTATAACGTTGTGAATGGACTGAACATCACTGAATTGTTCTCTATAAAATGGTTGATTTTTTGGTAATTTCACCTCAATTTAAAAAAAAAGAAGTCTGATTTAGCAATATGTTACTGTTATTGTGACTATCAAAGATAAGGCTGGTGGGCAGGTGCAGTGGCCTTCCAAACCTTGAAATCCAAGACTAGAGCTTTACTCCCTCTAATAATTGAGGAAGGACCAGCATCCATTCATCTGTCTATGTGTCTACCAGCCTTCCAATCATTCATGTATCCACCCTCTCACCTACTCATCCACAATTTATGATTAATCTATCTATACTCTTATTATTCATCCACCAATATATCATCCCCTCTTGCCACTCAGCTACTTGTCTGTTCATCCACCTACCCATCTATCCATCCATCCATCCACGCATCAATCCATCCATCCACCCATCCATCCACTCAGCAACCCATCTACCCAATCATCCACCAACCGCCCATCCATCCATCCATCCATCCATCCACTCATTCACCCATCCATCAGACCTTAAGCACCTTCTCAGTTCCAGGCACCATTATTTTAATGACAAGCAGCCCCAATTAGTCCCTAACCTCAAGGAGTTCCCTAAGCCCAATGGATGAGACATATTTTTAAGCAATTACAACAGAGTACGACAAATGCTCAAGGAGGGAAGCTGAGAAGTTGTGGAAACCCTTAGCAGGAGCAGCTAACTCAGCTTGGAGTTAGGGGAGTGTTAGGGAGGGCTTCCCCAAGTGCAGCAGTTTTCAGGAGGGGTGGGGTGGAGGAGGAGCAGGAAGGGAGCTTCCTGCAGAGGGAACTGCGAGTGTGGAGGTGAGACAGCACGGCAAAGGAATGTTCAGGGAGCTCAGAGTTAGTTAACAGTGGACGTGAGGGAGGGCAGTGACCAGAAAGGACGGAAGAGGGACCCCAGCCCCAGACCAGGTGGATGTGGGCTCCCCGGGTCATGGCAAAGAGTCTGGGCTTCATGGGGAGGGATGGAGGGAGATGGGGAGCCTTGGAAGGTTTTAGGCAAGAGAGTGACAAGATTAAATCAGATCTGCATCCTAGACAGATCCCTCTGCTGCAGCTGGAGGCTGGGCTGGAGGGAGCGGGACTCGAGGAAGGTGGGGAAGAGCCAGACGAGGGGGTCCCGGGCTGCCTAGCTGTCTGTGGAAGTGACCGGATTGCAGTAGCCAGTGTTGTGGGGTTCTCACTCGCTGCCTCCCAGCCCCAGCTGCCCTCAGCAGGCCCCCCTTCCCTCCTCTAAGCCCAGCTGACTGGGCCCCCGCTGAGATCTCAAGTGATGGGAGCCTGATGCTTCATCACTTTGCAGGAAGTGGTGGTTACGGGGTCCAGGGTTTTGCCTCTGGCTGTTCTGTGGACTCAGAACCACTGAGAGGGGCAGAGAGTGGAGGAGGGAGGAGGATCCCCTTCCAGGGGCAGGGGTCCAGGATCTACAGGGGACAGGCCCTTCTTCTGGTGGCCATACCCTCCCCACCCCATGTCACAACCCTCCACAGGGGCTGTTCCTGCAATGCCTCTTACTCTATTGCCTCCTTGAGAAGGGGCAGGGATCCCATTTCACAGACAAGGAAATTGAGGCACAGAGAGGCTGAGTGACTTGCCCAAAGGCACACACTGAGAAAGCAGCCCCATGGAGGCTTGAACACACCTGCCTGACCCCTGAGCCTCCGCCCTTTCAACTCTTATAGCCACTCCCTTAATATGTCATCTTAAAAAAACTGCTACAAAGTACAATGCATGCCTGATTTCCACATCCACACGTCCACACTGAGAAGCAGAATAAACTGAGGACCCAGCGTGCAGGCCAGGAGCCCTGGGGCCTGGCCCTGAATCCTGCTCCTCTCCTTACCAGAAGAGCTGTGTGACCTTGGGCAGGCTCCCTAGCCTCCCTGTGCCTCTGTGTTTTCATTTGCCAAACAGGATAATGAAAGTGACTACCAGGTGAGATATCGGGATGGACCAATGAATTAGCTTGTATAAATGTTTTAATAACAGTTAACATTTACTGAGTGCAGGTCATGTACCAGGCACTCTTCTTACAGTTCACACATATTTATTAATTTAATTCTCACAACAGCCTTATGAGACAGGACTCACTATTAACCCTATTTTACAGATGAGGAAACAGAGGCCCAGAGAGGTGGATCACTTTGCCCTCGGTCATACAGCTAGGGAGAGCAGAGGCTGAGCTCTTCAGTCCGTTCTCTCACTGGTGCACCCTGAGGGACAACCATGTTCAATAACTGCTGGCCACAATGACTGCACCCATCACCACCACCAGCACCAGCATCACCCACCATCACCTGAACCTCAGCCCTGCTGCCAGGCCTCTGGGGAGATGGCTCAAGAGAAGGGACAAACATGGGCAGGGAGGGTCCTTCCTCCCCTTCATTTTGTCTGAGTAGACAACCCGAGAAGCCAGGCCGGCCAGCAAGGGGGGCAAGGGGAGCAGGAGAAGGAGCAAGGAGGCCTGGAGACACAGAGCCCCTGTTCGCCCCTGTGGCCCACACCACATTCTCCCGCCTCCCCTACACCACTAACAGCTAGTAGTCACAGTAATCTCATCTGCGGGGAGGGGTCCTCTCGGGGGGTCCTGGGTTCTGAGATCAGCCACCCTTCCTCACTGCAATTAGAAGACCCCAGTCCTGCAGGGGCCTCAGGAGGGAGCTGCAGGGATAGGAGGTGGCTCCCTCCCCACAGCCCTGCTCCCTCCGACCTCCACCCCAGCCTGCCCTGCCCTCCACCCCAGCCTGCCCTGCCCTCCACCCCAGCCTGCCCTGCCCTCCCTGGCCAACGTCACCGTTCAGCACACAGGGGTTTCAGAGCCACCCTGATTCTCACTTTAGTTAAAAGGAAATGTCCTCCCCAGAGTTGTTGGGCTGGTTTTTCTTTTCCTCCTTGGCACATTGGCTCAGCCTCTGAGCCGGAGCCTGGTGCCTGGTTAATTGAAAGTTACACATGAGCAAGGACACAGCCCTCTTGGGAGGGAAGGAGGAGAGACACAAGCTGGTGTTGGCATTTTTCCTGCAGGGAGGAGCGACCAGGGGCCAGGGGGCAGAAGGCGAGCAGGGGGCTGGAGACGCCAACCCCGCCCCCCCTCAGAGCAGGCCCCCTCCAGCTGCTGCAGACCCTGTGGAAGCCCCAGACACCAAACATATCCCAACTCTAAATAATGCCTGTGCTCACTTTCTACAGAAAAAAATGACAAAACAGAGCAAGATAAAGAGACCAGAATGCTCTAGTCCTCCCACCAGCTGGAGATAATTGTTGCAAACACCTGGGTATGTACAGCCTTCCAGAACTTCTGGACACTTTGCCTAAACAAATCATTTTATTGCCTTCCCCCTCTTGATTATATAAGTGATAGATGCTCATCGTAAACAGCTTAGAAAATAAGTTTTAAAAGCATACAAAAAGTTTTAACCACTTACCCATAAAGGCACACCAAGAGACTGTGTATAGAGAAGAGTGTAGAAAATGTGGGCTCTGGAGTCAGACAATCTTGGCCTTGATGAGAAACTTAATTTCTTGTGCCTCAATGGTCCCACCTGTGGAATGGGAATCATAAAAGGCCATCTCAGGGGTTGTTATGAAGGGGAATGAGATCAATGCATATCCTGCCTTGCCCTGCTCAGTAAATTTAGCCAGTATTGCTGCATACAGTGTTAACCTTTGGGGAGATTTCCTTCCACGCATACAATACAATACAATACAACCCAACCCAACCCAACTGAATACAATGTGAATGACACTATGTATGTATAATTTTGAATCCTACTTATTTTACTCATCATTGAATTTTCGACACTTTCAGAAAAATGACACTGACTTTTCTTTTACCACATCACTTCTAATGGCTGGGTCATGTTTCGTGGGCTGGGAGTGCCATCATTTATCCCACAAACCCTACTGCTGAACTAATGGGTGAATTCCTTTCTTCTGTTGTTGTTATATATAATACTGTAATGAAAAACTTTTAATACAAATTTTGCCCAGCATTGCTGAGTATTTTCTAAGAGATTCCTAGAAGTGGAATTGCTGAGTCAAAAAGAATGAGAGGGGCTTCCCTGGTGGCACAGTGGTTGGGAGTCTGCCTGCCGATGCAGGGGACACGGGTTCGTGCCCTGGTCTGGGAGGATCCCACATGCTGCGGAGCGGCTGGGCCCATGAGCCATGCCCTCTGGGCCTGTGCGTCCGGAGCCTGTGCTCCGCAACAGGAGAGGCCACAGCGGTGAGAGGCCTGCGTACCGCCAAAAAAAAAAAAGAAAAGAGAATTCTTACTCTATTGCCAAATTATGTTCAGAAAGTTTTAAAAAAATCAATTTAGGTATCTGTCCTACATCTATAAATGTGTTCATTTCCCTGCGTCCTTGCTGATACTGCCATTTATGTTTTTTTTTAATTTTGCAGATTTAATGGATGAGGAAGATTCCCTATAGAAGCTTTTTTAGTTACTAGGTGAAAAGATGAGTATCTTGGTATTTGGTGTTGAGTGTTTGGTAGCTAACAGAGCAAGTGTCTCATCTCTCTGCGCTTCTGGTCCCTTAACTGTAAACTGGGGATAATAATAATGTCTATTCCATAGGGTTGTTGTGAAGATAAAATGAGTTAATACATATGAACCTGCTAGAGTTCTTCTTGATAAATGTCAAATCAACCTCAGCAAGTATCATTATCTTTGTTGCTGTTGCTGCCAAATTTCACAGGCATAATTCAGGGCCTGTCTGCTAAAGGAAAGAACACTGTGTGATTTTGTGTAGGTCTCATGTCCTCTCTGGTCCTCAGTTTCTCGATCTGTCAAGTGGGGCTGAGAATGCCTGCCTTGTCCATCTTGGAGGGTTGTTGGAAGAAATCAATGAGGGTTTCCCTCTCAGAGGGCTGGGCACATGTGAGGGTTTATGGCCTCTCTTCTTGCTTTATGGGCCTCATATTCCAAAAAGAGGTGCAGACAGTCCAGGAAGTCTGCCTGGAGGAAGGGCACCAAAGCCAAGACTTGAAAGAGAAGTTGGAGTCAGCCAGCTGGACATAAGGAGGAGGGGGCTGCAAGCAGAGCAAACAGCATGTGCGAAGGCCGAAGGTTAGAAGAGCCTCAGGAGGTGGAGGAAGTGGATGGTGAGAGAGAGGATGGGAGTCTGAAAATGCGACTTGTGACTGAACATTTGATCATTTCAGTCTTGGGCTGTTACACACAGTGCTTCTATGAACATTCTTACACACACCTTTGAGTGAACATGAGCATGCATTTCTGTTCTACCTAGGATAAAAATGGTTGGGTCATAGAGTATGCATATATTCAGCTTTAGTGGATACTCAGGCTTCATTTTTTAAAACATTTTGCTGTGAAAAATTTCAAACATACAGAAAAGCTGAAAGAATAGTATAGTGAGCACCCACATACCACCACCTAGATTCTATCATTAACATTTTATTATACTTGTTTTATCATATCTCCATCAATCCATCCATCTTCCATCCATTCATCCCCTTTTTTTTTTTCCCAGCATCTACATATTTTCAAGAACCAAAAAATTCCCCTACCTCTCTCACCATCTGGCTCCTCACACCTCATTGGCCATAACTGCTCCCATGCCTATGACTCTACCAATCACTGTCCAGGAGAACAGAAATCACATGATTGACATAGACCAATCAAGATTTACCCTCTGGAGCTGCGGAATAGGATCAGGGTTTGGTACTGAGGAAGAAGGGGGGAAATGGCTGTTGGTTCACTGTCTCCAGACACCACCTTTGCAGACAGAAAAATGGGCTGCGTGGGAGCTAAGCATCCCCCAAGGAAGGGAGCATCCCATACGGCTGAGAGCTGGGCGCCTCCAGTTGGCCGCCTTGCCTCATTTACTCCTAGTTGTGACCCCCTTGGGTCTTGGCAGGCCTTGGGGGCCCTGGAAGCAGGGGATAGATCTGCTTCTTCCATCAGGGTAGGGGAGAAGCAGGAATACTGGTCTAGCTGAGTTGGAGCTGAGCTGCCATCAGGGACCTCCCATCCCTAAGTTCTGTTGACTGGAAAAAAAAAAAAAAGCACAACCTATAAGTTGAGGATTCTGTTTCATTTGGGGCATTACTGAGGACTTAAGCCTGAGATAGCCTCTCAGATAGCTCTCGGGGACTGTTCCGAAGAGTTAAGTGAGAAGTCAGGATATACAGAAGTTTAAAAAAAAAACAACCCAGGTAGTTAAACATCAAAAGATGACTGCTAATTAAAGAAAAACCAGACATCTCAGGTTAATGAATTTAGCGCTTTTCTATCTATGGGAAGATGCAAGAGTCTGGGCCTGTTGAAATTATTCCTTTGATATGAACCTTAACTAGATAGGCCCAGTATCCTGTTTTTCTTCATTCTGAATCCCACGTGCACCATTGGCGTGGCTGCAGTGGCTGAAGGCTTGATGGCCACAACACCCTTTGTTTACTGAAATGGAAGGTGACATTCTTTATCCACAGCTCCAACCTTGGGGTGCTGTGTCAACCTGGAAGAGGCCAGGTCTGAGTGAAGAGGCCTGCCCCCCAGTTCAGAACCATGCCTGGCACATAGCAAGTGCTCAATAAATATGCCATTAAATCAGTTTTTAAAAAGATTTGATTCTAGGCTTTGGGCAAATTACTAATCCTCCCCAGGCCTCAGCTTCCTCATCATGAAAATGGGAAAGTAAAGAAAAAGGAGAAAGATTGATAGAGCAATCCCTGTCCTACCCTTACATAGCTTCCTGCCCCAGGCCTGCACGCATTACTTGTCAACCCCTCCCATCCTTCTTTCTCTATAAAGGACTGGAGAGAAAGGGCTTCTAGAACCCTGGACCTCCAAGGGCACCCCCAGCCAGTAGCACCAGCACCATCTGGGACCCACCCCAGGCTTCCAGAATCAGGTGATGACCATGCTCATGTTGGAGGAACACTGATTTCCCAGGCAAAGCGGATGCTGCTGGTCCAGGGACCGCATTCTGACAACCACTCAGCCCTGGCTGCATGTTAGAATCACCAGGGGCTTTAAAAAGTCTGAAGCCTCAGCCTACCCACTAGAGATTCTGAGTTAATTGATCCAAGATGGGGCCTGCCAAGATATTTTAAAAGCTCCTCAGGTGATTCCAACATGTAGCCAGGGTTGAGAACCATTGCTTTAAACGATCTGGGGGAATGCTGTCACTTATTTACTGACATTTATGTATTCATCTATTTAATCATTCATTTGTGTTTATATTTGCTGATTAATCTGTCTTCCTGTATTCTCACTGGTTCATCCATCCCCCCATTTCAGTCACCACATGGTTACTGAACTTTACAACCTGACAGGCACGTGCTTGGTGCTGAGGAAACAGCAGCGGGACAGTTCCTGTCCTCGTGGGACTAACAGTGTATCTGGGGAATGAGAATGGGAGGGGACATATCAATACAGTGCATTTGTGCACAGCCAGGCAGGTCTGGAGGCCCCCAGGGCATGCATGCAAGGGGTCTGGCTCAGAAAAGGGTTCTGGGGGAAGAGGATGCCCCAGAGGGCTCTTGAAGTATAAGCAGGAGTTTACAGAGCAGAGCACAGTGAGAGGCGCAGGACGTACCTGGCAAAGGACAGGCACGTGCAAGGCCATATGAGTGTGCAGAGGGCCAGGAGCAGCTGGATGTGGCCCAAGGTGGGGGACCAGGTGAGACAGGGCCTTGCGGGGTACAGCCAGGAGCTTGAACTTAATTCTCAGCACAGCAGGAGGCTGTTGGAGGGTTTCCAGCAGGTGAGTCTCGTGAGTTGTGTAAGCTTTAGAAAGAGCTATGTGTGGACAGTGGGTTAGACACTCGAGAGTGGAAGCCAGAGACCAGTGAGGGAGGCATTGCAGCCACCAGGTGAATCGTGAGATGGGGGAGAGGAGAGGTCTGAGCTGAGCTATATTTGGAGGGGGGAACTCCCAGATCAAGGGCTGGTGGGGGTCTGGGGTGGGAGAGCTGGGTGGGGTGGAGGCTGAGAGCCCGATCCTGCCTGAGGCTCAGAAGATGCAATTTTGAATGTCCCAGTTGGCTCTCAAGCCCCAGATGGGACCAGCTGTGGACCCCATGTGACCCTATTAGTCTCACTGGGAGTTGGCTCCCTTGCTTCAAACGAAGTCTAATGAGGCCATCGTTTTGTTAAAAAGCTTCAGCTTGAAAATATTCTAAGTGCAAGGGCCAATTTTTCAAATTCATGTTTTAATGGGCCAGGACTTAGCAACAAGCCCTTGGGGGAGTGTTATTCTTGGAGTGGGGGTAGCGGATGAGGAAAGAGAGTACATGCTTATCTTCAGGTATCCGGTGTCCCAAGTCCCTTTTCCTACTGGACCATTTCAGAAATCATCTCTACCAGGAGAATCGTAGAATCAGCCCCTCCCAGGTGGGCAGCCAACTCTCATCTTCCTGTCATCTCTATCAAGTGGATCCCTCTGCTTGCATACCTCCAGGGATGGGGACCTCACTCACTACCAAGGCAGCGTGTTCTATTGTTGGAGAGTCCTGACCAGGGGAATGTGCTTCCTTCAGTTGAACTGGAGTCCGTCACCCACCCACCCCTAATACACACACCTTTGGCCCCTCTGGGATCACAGAACACCCTGACCTGACCTTCTACCTTATTTGCTTACTCATTTATTCAATAAATGTTTCTTTTTAAAGCAAATCACTTCATTTTTCTAAGCATTATTTTTTCATCCGTCAAATGGGAGTGATCAGGCCTACTGTCACCAGCAAAACCTGTGAACAATTCCTGGGGAATATAAATGGAATCTGGGTAATGAAAAAGTCTAACCTTTTTAAAAATTTTCTTTTGCCCTTAGTCTAGTTTCACTCGCTCATAGGGTGTTGCATGCAGAGATCTTGCACCCAGTTCCTCAGACCAGAGCTCCTAGTGCGACAAGGCCGCACCTGACACTTCTGCACACGACACTGCAATTCAGGATGGTGATGTCAGGCCATGTGCAGAGACGCTATGCCTGGCACCTGGATCTGAAGCCGTGAGCAGCACAACTGCGCCCAACCAGTAAGAACTCCGCTCCCTCTCTGCTGGGGGGAACCCTATAAAGCAGCCCCACAGGTGGCCTTTTGGGGACAGCGTGTGCTCTAGATCCCGAGCTCACACCTCTCCATTCTTCGATCAAAGAATAAAACTTTCCTTTGCTCCTGAACCAAATTCAGTCTCGTTCTATTGATGCAAGTGACTCGGGGCAGGAGGACCCTTGTTGGGGCCTGACTCAGAAGGGCTGGTAATAAGTTTTGGTGACCCAGATGGGCTGGACCATGGCCTTTTGCCTGCACCTATCCACTAGGCTCCGGGCTTGCCCCGACTCCAGCAGGAGGATGGCAGAGGCTTTGGGAGGTTCACATGGAAATGATCTCCTCTGACTTGAGGACACTGATGGGGTAGGACGGCAGTAGCCTTCTGCGGAATACAGAGCAACTCTGCCCAGCAACCCAATACCCAGGTGTGCTACACACAGAGTACAGCCCCAGAGTCATCTGGACTGTGCCCCCTTAAGGGATCACACTGTGGCATCACTGGGATCAGAGAGTGAAAACTCAGGCATGTCTGTCTCCTGCCTCTGGATGGCCTTCCAATGGTACCAGACGCCCAGGAAAGGTGGGGACCTGTGGATGAGAGGGAGGTCTCTTACTGGTGCCACTTACTCGGTTCTGAACACCAGATCAGGCAAACTTGGTCACAAGAGTTGTAAAATTATTGGGTATCAGAAAAGGCCCAAGAACTGGCGTTCACAGAGCCATTAGAATGTAAAGTGGATGAACACACTCTCACCCATTTCTTCCTATATGTCCCCAAATGCCCTATACCCCCCTGCTAGGAAGCGATATCTTACATAAATTGGGGGCTACTATCCACCTAATGGGAGACAAACTGGAGACTGTTGTCCCCTTAGACAAGGGGCACAAGAGGATAATGTTAATGACTGAGGACAAACCTTCCCGGACAGAGCAAGTCAACCTCCCTGGAGTAAATCCTGAGGTCTGGGCCGAGGGACGGGTGGGATGAGCTGTAGGAGCCAGTTCCATGGTAGTCCATCTAAAACCTGGACATACATGGCCCAGTAGAAAACAGTACCCTCTCTGTTGGGAGGCCTTGTTGGGCATCGCCCCTGTGATACAGGGCCTAAATGACCAGGGCCTTTTTAGGCCAGGCCAATCAGCCTGTAATACCCTCAATCTCCCCATAAAGAAACCCAGGGGGGAATATGTGATGGTACAGGACCTCAGGGTAGTCAGTGAAACCACTGAGAATACACATCCAGTAGTCCTCAATCCCTACACACTGCTGGTCACTCTACGGTCCACAAGGACCTGATATTCTGTATTAGATTTAAAAGATGCCACCTTCTGTTACCCATTAGCCCCAGAGTCATGAGAAATTTTTCCGTGGCAGGACCCAAACACACAACAAAAACAACAATACTGCTGGACAGTCCTGCCCCAAGCGTTCGAAAACTCCCCCACCATCTTTGGGGAAACTTTAGCGGAAGACCTAGAAGATACACTCCAACAAAAATACTGTAACCACCCTGAACCACCTAGCTGATAAAGGATATAATGTGTCCAAGAAAAAGGCTCAAATGTCACAAACTAGGGTGACCTACCTAGGCTTCATTCTCACAGAAGGTCAGAGGAGCCACCCCAGGAAAGAAAAGAAGCCATGTGCAGCCTCACCCCTCCTACAACTAGAAGACAGCTTACAGGCTTCCTGGGGATGGCTGGGTTTTGCCGCATCTGGATCCCTAACTACGATCTAATAGCTCGGCCTGTATATGAGAAGCTGAAAGGAGAGGATGATGACTCTTCTGAATGGAATTCAGAATGCAAAGGGACCTTTTAAGAATTGAAAAAGCAATTACATCAGGCCCTGGCCCTCCCAAATTTAACTAAACCTTTTGACCTTTACTTTCATGAGAGAAGGGGAAACCCCTTGGAGTGTTAGCTCAAAAACTGGGATCCCTTACTCAGGTGGTTGCTTTTTTCTCTGAACAATCAGATCAAACCACTAAGGGGTGGCCTCCTTGCCTATGGGCAGTAGCAGTTACTACAACCCTGCCAAAGGAGGCTTTAGTTAAAAGTTCATGTTCGGTCAGCCAATCACTGTATGGACCATACACCAAGTTCAGGCTTTAGTTAGTTCTAAGAGAACAGAATGGCTATCCCCCAGAAGGTCAGTTCAGATTCAGGCTATGCTTTTAGACAACCCAATAGCTACCACAAAAACCCGTCACACGCTAAATCCTGTCACCCTGCTACCCACAGAAACGGAGCCCCTGGAGCATGACTGTACAGAAACCATAGACACGACCTATTCCAGCCACCCCAACCTAGGAAGTGAGCCTCTCCCAAACCCCAAAGAGGAGTGATTCACAGATGGGAGAAGCTTTATGGGCAGGGAAAAAGCCTGGTGGGACACGCAGTGACCTCCCAGACCCAAGTGATAGAAGCAAGCAGCTTACCTCCAAGGATTCTGCCCCAAAACTGCGCTGATAGCCCTCACCGGAGCTTTAGAGCTCGGTGATCTTAAACGTTTACACAGATTCCCGGTACGCATATGCCAACCTACATACACACGGGGCTATTTGTAAGGAAAGAGGTATGCTTACTGCAGAGAATAAACAGTGAAACCTGGCTTAAGCATATGGAAGCTCTTAGCACTAGTACAGCTTCCAAAAATCACGTGGCAGTGATTCACTGCAGGGGTCACCAACAGGGGGATGCAGAATTAATAAAGGGAAACAAGGTGGACGGAACTGCCAAAAGGGTGGCCCTAGAACCAGTAACTTGGCGACCACTCCTCACACCCTGAAAGCCAGATCCATCCAATTATTCCCCCGTCTACACAAAGGAAGAATCAGACACAGCCCCCAAATGGGACTTCAATAGAGATCTAGGGGTGGCTAGTTAAAGAACATGGGCAATCCTTCCTTCCCCAAACTGCAGCTTGTCAAGCCATCAGGGAGGCTCATCACGAAACTCACTACGGGAGGAAAGCCCGTTTTAACTGCTTAGTTGGTTGAGGTCGTGGTAACTCCTGGCCTGATAGGTAACACCCCCGACACAAGACCCCCAAGAGGCCCCCAGATAAGGCCCATTCAGACCAGAGGAACATATCCTGGAGAAGACAGGCAGATTCACTGCACCGTCAGGCCGAGGGCACCGGCCAATTTCAGGCCTCTCTCGGTGCTAGTAGACACAGCTGAAACGGCAGCTGAAGTGGTTAAGGCATTATTAAAAGAAATAACCCCCAGGTTTGGGCTCCCAGGATCCCTACAAAGTGATAACGGTCCAGCATTTGTGTCTGAAGTGACACAGGGGATAATGAGTGCCCTGGGCAAAGGATGGACCTTTCATTCAATCACTGGGGAACGGTGAGAGATCCCATCAGACCCTGAAATGGGCCTTAGCCAAGCTATGTCAGGAAACTCAAGAAAATTGGATTAAGTTGCTTCTGATTGCCCTGCTCCTTGCGCAATCAGCCCCGAGGGATGAGTTAAAGTTAAGTGCATTTGAACTCAGGTACGGTAGACCCATTCTCCAAGCCCGAGAGATGGGGCACCTTAACCTCCTTGAAATGGAACCACCCAAGTGTGCCCTCCAGGTAGAAGAAACCAGGACGTTCTCACGGAATATGGCGACCAGGTGCTGCCCGCACCCACCCACCAGGCCCCCAGCCCATCCGGCCAGGAGACCAAGTGCATCTAAAACCCTGGAAAACCGGCGGCCCGCCAGCCCAGCTCGCCCCTAAGCAGATGGACCCCACTCGGTGACCCTAACCCGTCACACCGGAAGTCACAGAGATCACTCCATGGGTGCCTCACACTCGAGGGAAGAGACCCCCCCCCAACCTCCACACAGACGACCTGGAGCAACGGCCCCTCGACTACCTGGGGGAACCTCTCTCTGAGCTGAAGCTTCTCTTCCGAAAAACGACCAAAGTGTGACCAGGGAGATTCAGCCCCAGCAGAGCCTCGACGTCAGGGCACGCTCGCCCACGGCCCAAAGACTGAGAGACCCGTGTTTTCAGGAAAAACTTGACATGTGACCATTATTCTCTTGCTAATATTTGGGCCACGGATCTTAAATTGTCTGGTGTCCTTTGTCTCCAAAAGGTTAGACAAATGGGGGTCGCTCAGGGATACGAACAGTCAGGGCTGAGGCCTGGGGGCAACCAAACGTACCTAAAGGCAGCCGCGGAGCAGTTCCGCGCCTCCACCGGGTCTATCATGATGCCCCAAACCAGCAGGAAGCAGCCACAGAAGACGAGCCAGGGCCCCTCAGCGCCCCTCGACAGCGAGGAGGAGGACGCACGACACAGGGGGGGTTTGTCACCAGCAAAGCCCATTAACAATTCCCGGGAAATAAAAATAGAATCTGGGTAATAAAATCAAGTCTAACCGTTTTTCTTTTTTTTTTCTTTTGTGCTTTGTCTAGCTTCACTTGCTCAGAGGGCGCTGCAGGCAGACACTTCGTCAGAGAAGAGTTACTGGTACAAAATGGCGGCGCCGACACCTCCGCTTGCGGGCTGTGTGCAGAGGCACTGCGCTCCGCACTGCGACCTGGAGCCGAGAGCCCCGTGAGAACTCCGCCTCCTCCCCTGCCCCGCCCAGGAGAGCCCTACGCAGCAGCCCCGCCCACGGTCTGTCGGGAAGAGCACGCGCACTAGAGCGAGCTCGCACCTCTCCACGCGCACTAGAGCGAGCTCGTACCTCTCCAGGCTTTGGTCAAAGAAGAAAGCTTTCTTCTGCTTATGAGCTGAACTGGGTCTTGTTCTATTGGCTTGAACAACACCAGGCAGGAGGACCCTTGTTGGGGCCCGACTCCAAAGGGTCAGTACCTTATAGGTTTTGTGGGTATTAATGAGATAGAGGCTAGGCAGGGCTTAATTAGCTAGTGTGTATTGTGAAATGCTGGATTTCAGGAATCAGAAACCAAAAGCGGATCTCTTTTGAGCACTGGCGTGTGATAAACTTCATGCCATGACTAGGGACCCAAAGACGCATGAGACACAGCCACTCCCCTCCGGCCCCCAGAGGTTCGTGGGCCGGTGGGGAGACAGTGCGTGAGCAGAGAGGGGAGGACCCTGCCCCGCAGCTCTGACGGAAGCGAGGGGCCCCCCACGCAGCCTAGGAGGTAGTGAGCCTGGTAGGATCCAAGGAGGTGACTTCTGGGCTGAGACCTGAAGGCTTTCCAGGAGAAGAGGGGCAATTACAGCCATGGGAGTGCATGAGTGAGGAGTGGTCCTGGTCCAAACCAAAGACTGTGTCCATCTCTCCGCCCCCCTCACCCCGGCAGGAACCCCCATCCCCACAGCCCTGTACAGCGCTAATCAAATGAAGGTGACACCCAGGCCCTTCCTAGATTGTTTGTTTGAATAATTTCACACTTAGAAGTTGCAAAACTAGTATAAAGAGTTTCTGTACAACCTTCACGCAGATTCCTCAGGTGTTATTTCTCCACATTTGCCTGTTTCATCACTCTCCCACTCGACACATACAACACACACATACACATACCACATATGTGTAAATTATTTTTCCTCAATCATTTGAGAATAAATTGTAGACAAGATATTCCTTCACCCCTGAATATTTCCTAAAAGCAATGACATTCTCTTACGTATCCACAACGCATTGATCAAAATCAGGAAATTAACACTGATAAAATATTATTATCTAATCTACATATCGTATTCAAATCTCACCTAGTGTCCCACTAATGCCCTTTATAGCAAAAGAAAAAAATTTGTTTTCCTCGGCCCAGTGTCTAATTCAGGATCAGGCATTGCATTCAGTTGTCATATCTCCTTCATCTGAAACTCTTCCATTTTGTCTTTTATGACCTTGACATTTTTTTAAGAGCATAGATCGGTTGTTTTGTAAAACGTCCCTCAATTTGGGTTCCTAGATTCTTTTAAACAATGTTTCTTGATGTGATTGGCTACCAACTTTCTCCATCAGAAAGGCTTGGAGTGCTTTTTAGAAGGCAATTCCTGAGTCCCTGCCCGATGGCTCCAGCACCTGCGGGCTTCCTGCATCAGAACGACTTCCTGCATCAGAAAGTTTGAGATGGGGCCGGTGCCTTGTGCATTTGTCTGCCCAAGTAGACTGCTGTGGTGTCCAGTCCTGTGACTTAGAGCTGTGTGGCCTTGGGGGAGTTGCTGTCCCTCTCTGAGCCTTAGCATACTCATCTATAAATGGAAATAATAGCCTGCCCCTTTTTGCAGGTTGGTGGTAGGGAGTAAACAGCATTCCAGGAGAAAGTGCTGGGCAGGTAGAAGGCCTTCAGAAATGTAGACATCCTTTCCTTGTCCCTGCACTCCTGGAGAACTGCTGAGGGGAGTGCAGCTGGCTAGCGGTCTCCAGCTGCAGCTGTAGCATTTGCACAAGTCCACCTTCCCCTGGCAGCCCAGTCAGGATCCAGCATGGTGGAGGTGCTGTGGCCTGGGCAGTCCTCCATGTGGGGCTCCTTTCATGACAGCCGTGGCACTGGGGCTGTCCTTTGGTCTGGCTGACACCATCCCAGCCCTGCCCCATAGTCTGAGGCTCTTCCTACTCAAGCCTCCTTCCTTCTCTCTCTCCTGGCACAGGTGCCCGAGTGTTTCCCTGCTGGCTCCTGTCCTTTCTCCCCTGTACCATTTAAAGACATTTACCTCCCCCTTCAGATCTCTTGCACTTCTAGCTCTGTCTTTGGCGTCTTCTTCTTTCAGACCTGAGCGGACCCAAACCTCAAGGAAAACACCAACAAATCCCCTTGAAAACATCAGGGGACACCTCCAGCAAGCAGGTCTCCGGAGCCCCTGATTTCTCCTTGATCAGTGTTATGATGTTATCGTCTTCATCATGGCTGGGCTCCCCGCTCCATGTCCCCATTAGCATTTATTTTAGCACAAGAAGACTTTCCTTCAAGAGCAAAATATTCAGTCCTTAAATGTATGTGCATCATGATGAGATGTTCTTGTCAGTAAATTGTCCGCCTCCACACTGGCAAGCCCACGTGGCTTTGTGGGTTTTCTTGTTAAATACCATTTGTTATGTATTTCCCATTATAAAAGGTAATAGCCACGTTTGTGGCACAGAGTGGAGGTGGTGGATATCGGAGCTGGTGCGCACAAAAAACGGAAACTAGAAGGGAGCCAGAGCAGGGGTGAGGCCAGGGCATGAGCGTGAGAGCGCCGACACATCATGGGGGTGTCCTGAGGGTCAGCTGAGAAAATGCTTGGGAGGAGTTGGTGCAGGGCCTGCTGCTTAGTGGAACCACAATGGATCTGTTATCATCATCACTGTTGTGACCATCCCCACGGCCAACCGCCCACGGGGCAGCTCCCCCAAGCAGCCCCACAACAGCTCAGTGAGCCTGAGGCGTGTCCCGGGGGAGGGTCTACGGAGGACCATGAAAGGGATGGTTTGCCAGGACCGAGAGGGGAGTAATCTGCTGGCGCTATCATGGGCACTCACAAAGCTGGTCTTCAGAATGGGCCCATCTGAGCATTGATGTGTACCAGGCCCACTCCTACCTCTCCTGCTCACCTGGTTAGTGACTTTCCTCTGATCTCCCAACTCTCTCTTTCAGACCATTACTTCCTACCTTCTCCCACAACTGTATAAGGCTTGTTCCTCTAATAAACACCTTATTCCAGAATACTCATAGTGGTCCTGCTTCCCAGACTGAACCTTGACAGACAGACTTAAGGTGGCAACGTGTCAAAAACTGGTGAACCTGGGTGACTGTTGAACCTTTCTTACAACTTCTCTGTAGAATTCAAATTTTAAATAAGATTTTAAAATTAAATATTTTGAGGAATGAATCACGAGGGAATGAATGTTGTTAACTTAATGTGCTCCTATTATCCTAGTTTTAGACCTTCATTTCGTTGACCACATTTAAGTTTCTTAGAAGAGTGAAAGCACCTCCCTTCTGTGGCTCAGAATCATTTTCTATCCACTCATTCCAAGACTTCTGGGGAAGTCCAGTTCCATGTCCCTGGATTTTGAGCCCAAATCTCTCTCTGTTGGGGAAAAATGTTTTCTGTGTATCTCTCGCTGTTTTGATGAAAGAGGCTATTGTGACCCCCACCCCAAAGAACTGAAGGTCTGACATTGTATATCATAGAACCTTTATTATTTTTCCTCTATATTCTTAGAAACGTACATAACGCCCGTGCTCTAGTTATAACACCATTTATAGACATTTAAAATGCATCTTCATGTATAAATATTTTACATTTGGTCCATAGAACAGATAATTTTACTAAATAATACTGTAATATTTTTTAAAACAGGCTCTGTATATAGTTTGAATATGTATATATTACATATATTTTTTAATATAGAGATAGATTTACTTGGTGTTCTGAGAATAAATCCTTATTGCAAAAAAAAGCATATATGATAATACAATATCTTTCCCTCCCCAGGGCAAATACTAAAAAAAGTTACACATATTCACAGTTCTCACAGTAATTGTACGACACATAATATTGTGCTATATAAGTAGGTTTGGATGGAAATCAGTTAAGGGATTTCTTGCCAAACATCTCACTTAGATTTGATTACAAACATTAAATACGCTGCATTTGTCTTCGAAAGACTTGTTCTTAGTTTCAGAATGAAGAACAAAGAGAAAGTTAGAAGTCTTCCTGCCCTTATTCTAAAGGAATTCACACAAAGGATGGGGGCTGGGACCATGAGACACAGTGAAGGGTTCCTTTTGTTCTAAACCCTATAATTTAACAATACATATGCATTTTGATCCTGGATTCACCAGTTGGCATTTGGGATGCCTTAGTAATGAGACTATTTTACAGATGACTTCAGGAAAAGCTTTTAGATTTCCTACACAATATCAAATGAGACCCTATGTACCAAGCATGAGGATGAATGTACATATGTGTGCATTTATATGTGTACGCAGACTTTTTGTTTTTTCTCTACAAGAATGTGCTTAATATTCTGAGGGTAATACCTTATTGCAAGAACTGGTATGCTGGTCACTTTTGGACGAGGATGACAGATTAAAAAACCCACAGTCACAGTTATTTACCATAGTTATTAAGGATTAGTCGTAAAACACAACTCGTGAGTTAACTAGCTAAGGAGTACAGGGCACAACATACGATTTGCTACATGGGAACCCATGTTCCTGGCAAATGAGAAGCGCTGAGTTGCTGGAGCTTGCAAGAAACTGTCTTCACCCGATTTGCTGCCACCACTGTGGAGCCCAGTTCTGGAACGGAACAAATACTACTTCCCAACGAAGCAGCTTTAATCTCGGAAGCACTTGGCGGGGCAGGTCTGGATTAACACTAGCTCCTCATTTACTGGGCTGGCATATATTAGTGGCAGTGAGGAGATTCTCACCGGGGGACTTCAGGGAAGGGGAGAGGGCAGCAGCCTTGACTGGGGTTGCAGTGAGGGAGACGTTTTAAGAAGGAGACAGAAAGATCACTGGATCCACTTTGCCTCAAGGACAGAGCCTCACTTTGATTTCCTCTGCAACTGTTCTGTGCTCTGCAAAGCCGGGCAGCCTAGGAGAAACTGGGGCTCCTGATTAGGGAATTTCCCCAGCGGGATCTGAGGTCCCCGGAATGGTGATTAAAAAAATCAGTTGTGCTTGTGGCAGTTTTCCGAGGAGCAGCGCCCATCGGGAACGATCGCTGTTGGGCCAGGCGCAAGCAGAATGGCGTGGTGAGAAGCGGGGGGCGGGGGGGCCAGGAAAGCTTAGTGCACAGATGCTCATTCCGCCGGGCGGCAGGGAAACAGGACACTGGGCGGAGTGCTTGAGAAAGCAGTTCTGGGAATACCGAAGGGGCTGGGGGTTGTCAAGCTGCCTCGGGAAGGAGAAAACCAAAAAATGAAAGAGCTCTGCTGGCTCTCTGCTCTTAAGAGTGAGCTCTCCCTGGAAATGTCCATTATACAAAATGCCCTTTTCATGTGCACAGAGCAGTGTTCCGACGGAACCGAACTCCTGCCAAGTCCGAGATAACAGTCATGGGTTTCGGCAGTAAGAGAACAGTCAGGAATACAACTAAAAGCCAGGAGTGCGCGGCCTCTCCGCATCACACTCGCTGGCGGGATAAAAATGATCTATCACAGCGGTCACACAGGCCGACTGCTTGATGCTGATGGGGCCCAGATTAAAAAGGTCACCAGCCCGCAGGTGCTGGAGCCATCGGGCATCTTCTTTGCCCACGGCGGGGCCCACGGGGGTGTGACTGTCCCCACCTCCCTCTCTTTGCATGGTGATGGTGTCTGGACTCGCCACTCGAGGTAGGTTGAGATAGACGGTATCTTCAGACATCAAGTGGTGGTCGTGTACAGCCAGGGTCGGGGTGAGAGTGTGGGTGGGCGAGCCGCCCTGCACCCCTAGATGTAGGCCTCTTTGCTGGCGGAGCCGCTGGCCTGCGGCTGCTCTGGGCCATTCTCGGGGCGGACAATGTCTTCGCTGGGCTGGATCATGACCTGGATGCGCTGTGGACAGCAGGAGGATTCAGGCTGGGAGGGAGGGGGGCTGGCCTCTCGTTGGCCCACCCTCTTCTCAAGTCTCCCCTGTTTGTTCTGCCTGCGAGGTGCTCCCAGGTGCCAGCCCCCTCCTGCACACCTTCCAAAGCTCCGCTGGGCCACACCCACTCCCTCTCACTTGGGTCCCTGCAGTAACTGCCCCCAGCCCTCCACTTCCATTCCTGCCCCTAATCCCCTTCATTCTACTCTCAACACCCCAGCCAGAGGGGGATCACATCCCTCTGCTCCTCAGGACCCCACGAGGGCTCCCATTTCACCAAAGTCCTACACGGCCCCACAGGATCTGGCGCCCATCACTGCAGACCTCAGTGTTCTCCCCTCAGCCCCTTGCTCTCTACACTGCAGCCACACTGGCCTCCTCACAAGCACCAAGCAAGCACCTGCCCCAGGGCCTTTGCACTTGCCGGACCCTCTCCAGGGACACCCCTTTCAGACAGTGACACAGCTCAGTCTCTGTCTCCTTAGGTCTTGGCTCAGCGTTATCTCCTCAGCGAGGCGTTGCCCAGCACCCCCTACACCCTCTTTCTCCATATTCCTCATCCCCATCAAATGTGACTTTATTTTGTTAATTGCTGATCTTCCTCTCTCAGAATGTAAGGTCCATGAGGGTAGGATTTTGCTCATGGCTGTGTCCCCAGCACTGACAATAGTGTCTGGCACATAGCAGGTGCTCAATGCATGTTTGCTAAAGGGGTGCAACCTCCCCACCTTCTCTGCACACCCGCCCTGCCATCCTGCCCCATCAGCACTGTCCTCAGACGAGTCTTCCCTTTCCCACCGCTGGGCCTTTGCACAGGCTGTGCTCCCTTCCACAAATGCACCCCTTCTGCCTCTCTGCCACTCTCAGACCTGACTACCTTTTGAGACACAGCAGCGAATCATGGTAAACAAAAGTGTTGGACCTGGAGTTGGAAGAAAGGGCTGTAAGGCCCCAGCTCTGCTAATACCTGACTGCAAGGGATGGGGAAGCAGTTTCCCCACCCGGCACCTCATGTGCTCTTTCTGTGAAGGGAGGAGGCTGGCCCAGCAACTCCAGGGGCTGCGCACAACACGCCACCCCTATGATGCAGACCTTACAGACCCTCATTCTGGCTCTGAGTGTGTCTGGCAGGGACATCTTGGTGGGCAATAAGGCTGAGAGGCACAGATCTAGGTCCTCCCAGCTGTGGCCTTCCACCTCCTCAGTGAAATCTCCCCGGGCTACACTTACTTCATCAATGTCTCAGCACCTGGACCTCCAGCACTGCCTTGTTTCACTCAAGAATTCAATATAATTTAACAAAGAGCTGACGTGGACCTCACATATGCCAGTGGGTCCCTGCTGGGGGCAGCGTGCCTTACGTGAGGTCTAGAGTTAAGCTCTTAACACATCTGATCCCACCCTTACCTGCTCTGAAACCTCAATGGCTCCCCATTTGCCACTGGATAAACTCAGGATAAAGTCCAAAGTTCTTGTCCTGATTTTCAAAGCCCTTCATCATCTGGTCCAACCTTCTTACATTCCCAGCCTCATGTCTTATCACCTCCCTGCACCCCTCCCCACTCTACCCTCCAGCCTCACTGATCAGTTTATACCCCTGGGACTTCTCTCTGCTTCTACTTTTATTATTTATTTATTTTTTAAAAAATTGAAGTAGAGTTGATTTTATGTTAGCTTCATGTGTACAGCACAGTGATTTGGTTTTATATATATGTGTATATATATATATGTATATACACATCCTTTTTCAAATTCTTCTTCCTTATAGGTTATTACAAAATATTAAGTATAGTTCCCTGTGTTATACTATGTCCTTGTTGTTTATCTATTTTATATATAGTAGTGTGTATATGGTTTTTTTTGTTGTTGTTGTTGATTTTTTTGCGGTATGCAGGCTTCTCACTGTTGTGGCCTCTCCCATTGCGGAGCACAGGCTCCGGACGCGCAGGCTCAGCGGCCATGGCTCACGGGCCCAGCCGCTCCGCGGCACGTGGGATCCTCCCGGACCGGGGCACGAACCCGTGTCCCCTGCATCGGCAGGTGGACTCTCAATCACTGCGCCACCAGGGAAGCCCAGTAGTGTGTATATGTTAATCTCAACCTCCTAATTTATCTCCCTTTGGTAACCATAAGTTTGTTTTCTATGCCTGTAAGTCTACATCTGTTCTGTAAATAACTTCATTTGTATCTTTTTTCCCCCCCTGCTTCTACTTTTAAGTCTGGATAGTCCTTAGTTCTCTTCTTTGCTGTCCCCTCTTTAGGAAGCCTTCTCTAACCCTCTATAATGCAGGAGGATGTCTCCCTGGTTCACCCCAATCGTGACCTCTGACACTCTACTTTCACTGGCTATCAAGTTGTTTGTCTCCCCAAATAGACTGTGCTCCATGAGCGTAGGCGTGGTGCCCAACAGAGTGGGGAAGGGGCCCAGCGACAAGAAGGGTGAAGAAGGGACTTACCTGCTTCAGGGAGCCCTTTAAGGTGAGGAACATGTAGGCCATGTACCCCGGGATGAGGACCATGGAAGACAGGGCCATGAGCCAGCCCACACCCTGGCCCCACTTGGGAAAAACGTAGCTTCCCATGGTGAGAGGGGTCATCTGCACAGCACTGAAAATGAACACACCCTGGGGAGGGACAGGAAAGAGGAGGGAGGCAGGCAGTCACCCAGGCTGGACTGCCAAGGCCCCTCCCTAGACCCTGCAGCTGATAGGTCCACTGCCCTCTACCCCTGCCCTGGGGCTGACCCTCACAAGGGCCCAGCATCTTGGGAATCCTGCACCCAAGGCCACTGCTAGGACATAAGGTGCCTTTGTGTATAACAGAAGAAGCCACTGCTTCCGGGAGGACCAACAGAAAAAGGTGCCTTCTCAGTGGCAACCAATAGAAAAGGGCATCCCTTCTGGGAAAGCCAATACGAAGAAGGTGCCCCCTCTGGAAGGACCAATAGCAAAAGGTAGCTTCTCCGGGAGGACCAACAGAAAAGGGCATCCCCTCCTCCAGGTTAACCAGTTTGTCAAGCAGAACAAGGGTGGGAGGTCGCCCCGAGTCGGCCATTGGCTGAGTGTCCCTGTGCAGGACACAACATATGCAGTGGCCCAGCCTCACTGCAAGGACCTGGGCAGCCCCTCCCAGGCCTGCTCGTGCCTCGGCTTCCCCTTGCAGGAGGGAACGAGGGATGCTGAGGATAAGAGGCCTCCCCGAGTGACTGGTTTGGCTTCAGAATCAGGTTTGAGTGCAGCACCAGCCCACTGGGTGATGCTGGCTGGTGAGCCCCAGTACCGACAGCAGTCAAGTGGGGCAATAACGCCTACTGTGCTGATGTTTGAGGATGCTGCAGCGTGTCTGGTACCATGCAGGGCACAGAGTAGATGCTCAGCACAAATGAGAGAATAGTATTCCTAGGGAACAGAGGTCTGTGGGTCTCTTCCCCCTGCCTTTGGCTCCAGAAGTGTCTCTCTGGACCTGAGTCACCCCAGGGCCCGGTCTGGTCCTGCCCTTACCGCCACAATGATGGGGGTGAAGAAGGACCAGCAGAGCTTCCACCAGATGCAGGGCCTGGAGCCAACCATCTCTTGGATGTTGTCATAGAATCGGTTGACACCTGTGACAATTGGAGCAAGAGCAGGAGGGATGGGCGAGCCGTGAGGACTGCAGGTTCAAGGCCCCGACCTGCTGTTTTGTCACAGTGTGACCACGGGCAAGTCACCTAACCTCTCTGAGCCTCAGTTTCCTCATCTGTAACATGGGGCTAATGCTCTGGGGTGGGGGTGGGGGTCCTTATTAGCTAAGGATTCAATAACCAAATCCCCCAGCAAACGAGTTGTATGGGAGAGCAAGTCACCTGAATGTGAAAACATCCACCAACAAAAGGATGTACTTACAAAGAGCATCCCCGTCACTCTCAGTGTCCCTCCCACCCAACATCTCTCCCAGCCATTCCTTCAAAGCTTTGCTGGGCAGGGGTGGTTTTCCCTGCTGATCTGATGCATAAGCAACTGGTGATGAATTGCAAATTGCAAAGAAGAACTGCCAATCTTGCAAAAAAAAACAAAACAAAAAAACCCACTGCAGATGTCCTGAAGTTCATGAGAGTGACACTGGGCACTGGGCACTGCTCAGATCATCAGCAAAGTCACTGACAGTGAGGACCTGACAGTGCTAGACCAGTTAGAAAGCAAGAAGAAAATGATGAGGAAGGGTGAGGTGGCAGGACTACAAACAACATACACAGAATACCAAGGACCCAGAGGGACTCTGGAGAACACTTCTTCCAAAAACATCATCTTGCTGTGACAACCAAAGTGCCCGGAAGGACAGCCTTTTCACTATCACGCAGTTGGGTCAGGAAACTTAGCCCACAAAATCAACAAATAAAAATCATCATGTCCTACATTCTAAGATAGTGCATACTTTTAATTATAGCCTAGCTTTTAAAAATATTTAACTTTAGAACTTTTTTATAGTTTCAGTTTCCTTTTTCTCGATAAAATCTCAAAGAGGTCTTTTATGGCAAAATTTATGAAGAAATTTTGACTCCCATTTTAAATGAGTTTATTTAACTCTTCTTCTTATGGTATCTTCTAAACATGGGACGTCCTGTGCTAACTTCATCGAACTGCAGTGAGGACCGAATAAATTAATGTATGGAGAGGGCCTGGTGCTCAAGTCGTATTTACTGAATGATGACTGAAGAAAGGGATGAATGAATGAATGAACAAATGAACGAGGGAGGGAGGGAGGCGGGGTTGGTGCTTACCATAAAACCAGGAAATGGAGACGCATTCAAAGAACACGAGGAACAGCAGGCTCATGCCACTGGCGGAGTAGTAATCAAAGAGTTTGAAGACGTAAATGCCCCCCTGCGAAAGCAAAAGAGCTGAGAGAGGGTCCACTTCCCCGGGGGACCAGTGCATTCAGTTCCTGGTCAACACAGGCTGTGTGGGTTGGGATTAGGCTACACTGCATCAAGAAGGCTTGAGGGTAGATGAGAGGAAGCACAGAGGTCTTTGCGACCCTGCAAGGATGTGGGCATGGACTCTGGGGAATGGGAAGAAAATGCCCAGGTGGCGGAGGGAAATGTCCCATTTCTGGGAGGGCCTGAGGGCAGAAAAAGGAGCTGGTCATCTGAGCCATCTGTTCACAATGTTAAACCAGTCATGTCTCTCTCCAGAAGCTCTTCCATAGTTTAAATAAGACTGTAATGTAATATATACAATGTAAAGAGATATAAAGTAAAATAAAATAAAATCCAAATGCCCACCTGGAAGGTCCTGCATGATCTGGCTCTGCAGCCACTACCTACTCCCCCACTCCCTCTGTCGCTACCACGCTGGCCTTCTTTCTGTCCCTCAAGCTTGCCAAGCCCATTCCCACCCCAGGGCCTTTGCACCTGCTGTGCTTTCCTCCCCTAGCTAGATCTTCCCCTGGCTGGCTCTTCCTCGCCATGTGAGTTTCAGCTGAAAGGTCACTTCCTCAGAGGGACTGCCCTGACTACTCTGTCCAAGGCACCGTCCTTCCCACCCCTGCTGTTCATTCTCTGTCCCACTATCCTCTGTTCTTCATGGCATTTAATGATCTAATTTGCATGTCAGTCTTGTCCACCAAAATGAAAGGTGGGATGGGACAAGGCTGGGGCATAGAGGGCCTGGGAGTGGCCCCGGGCAGGCAGCAGCAGAGGTGTGCCAGGTGCTGACGCGCTCACCTGGGTGATGTTAGACAGGCCGATCAGGTAGGAGACGATGCAGACGGCGGCAATGAAGAGCTCCCTGCGGTTGCGGAGCAGCCTGGGGTACTCATCCACCAGGGCAGTGATGAAGCCTTCCACGGTGCAGAACTGCGGGGGGCGGAGGTCAGCCACCCCAGGCAGCCCCAGCCCCACCCACCCAAAGCCTCACCCTGTGGGGACGGCAGGGCCAGGGGAACCCTGGGTTCCAGGCCTGACTCTCCCTCTGCCTCCCTCTGTGACCTCAGGAGAATCCCTTCCCCCTGGGCCTCAGTTTCCCCATCTGGAAAATGCGGAAGGTAGCTGAGCTGATCCCTGAAGTGTCATGTGGTAGAACATCCCGTGGGTTTGAAACTCTTGGCCAGCTTCTAGGGGGCCTAAGACAATGGGCTCCTCTCCCTGCTTGGTCCTGGACCAGTGAGGCTGGGTGGGGGCTCCTCAAGGCGCCAGGGAGGGTAACCTCACCTGGCTGTCAATGCCCAGCATGAGCAGCATGGAGAAGAACAGGATGGCCCAGAGAGGAGAGATGGGCAGCTGTGTCACCGCCTCCGGATATGCCAGGAACGCCAGCCCAGGGCCTGTGGCAGGAAGGGCAGAAGAGGAAAAAATACAAGGCGCTGAGCCCCTGCGGCATCCCCAGCGCACCCACTTCCTGAGCTTTATTTCATCTCATCTTCAGAGGAAACGTTTCAGTGAGTGTTATCAGCCTCCCTTTCCAGACAAGGAAACAGTTGGGGGGAGGGGCTGAGGAAGGGGGAGGCAGGAGGCTACAGAGTTGGGTCCAGAGGCAAGGGGACCAGTGAGATAAGAGGAGGGACTGCAGTGACCTGGCCAGCGGTGGGGACTGGGGACAGTGCTGGCGCAGACAGGGGACCGGATGGAGAGATACTCAGGAGGCAGAGTGGGCAGGTCCTGGTTTTGGTTGGTTTGCGAGGGAAGGGGAGGGAAGACAAAGGAAGGGTCCAGGATGATGCTGGGGGCCTGGCCTGGGCACTAGACACTGGAACCCTTTGCTACGATGGGAGAACAGGGTAGGAGAAGGCTTGATGAGTTTGGGACACTGTGAGTGTCTGGGGGTGGGTATTCAGGAGATCAGGGAAAACAGTGGAAGAAAGAAGAGACTGTAACCCCTCTGGGGTCTGGCTCTGGAAAGGGGGTTGGCTGGGAAGTTCCAGAGAAATGAGATGCTGCGCTGCCCGTGCAGGGGAGAGCAAGCCCTTGGAGGGGAATGTTCCTTTCCACACGACACGCCCAGCTCCCCACGACAGAGAAGGGACAGGTCACATTGCCTCCCTGAGCCTCTGCTGAGCACACAGTGGGTCCCCCGCGTTTGAGCAGGGAAGGGGGTGTGTCTGGGGCTGTCCTTGGACCCTGTGGCATGGATGACTGTGTGGAGAGCAGAGTGGGCACAGCCCAGTCGGTGAGAACCTTTTTGGAACTGGGACAAAAGCACCGATGCGGGCGCTTTGAGTCACGATGGTGAAGGTGTCTGGGTTGGACCGAAGTTGATATCCCAGGGGACAAGAGTAGGTCTGCTCCCCCCAGATGTCCAGGATCGTGCTGGAGGTGCCAGAATGGCCTGGCTTTGCAACCAGCCAGGTCTGGGGTCAACTCCAGTCCTACCACCTTTGAGCTCTGTTAATTTGGGTAGGTGACCTTGGTGAGTCTCGGTTTCCTCACCTATGACATAAGGATAACAAGAGCACTGACCCCATGGTGTTGGGAAGATTCAGGGACACTGTCCATGTAAATGCTCAGGGCACTGCTGGCAGGTAGGGACACTCAACGCCAGCGAGCCACGGTGGTGATGACGGTGACAGCGATGAAGATGTACAAAGTCCGCGGGGTTAGCCCCTCCCCCCAGCCCTCCCCAGTGCGGTGCTGACCTGAGGCCGCCACATCAGCAATGGACCTCTTGGTGACATGGGCCATGAAGCCCACGATGGAGAAGATAACAAATCCTGCGAACATGCTGGTGCAGGAATTGATGCAGCAGACGATGATGGAGTCCCTGCAGAGAGGGAGGGATGGGGTCAGGAAGGGTGGGGCTGGCGGGAAGGTGAGCTAGTGGGCCGTGGTTATCAAGGGGCGAGGCGGAGTAGGGTACCTGTGAGCCGAGCTACTGGTGTGCCCCTCCCCCCGCCTCCCCCGGAAGGGGTGGAACCGGAAGGAGTGGCCAGAAGGTTTTGGCTCAGAGATGGGTGGAGTTGACAGGCCAAGGGAGGGGCGTGCTCTCGGAGGGGCGTGGCCGCGGGGAAGCACCTGTAGACGTTGTTGTGGAAAGAGTTGTAGCTGCCGAGAGCGATCAGGGATCCCAGGCCCAGCCCATAGGAGAAAAAGATCTGGGTAGCCGCATCCAGCCACACCTATAGGCAGAATGATTAAAAAAAAAAAAAAAAACGTCAAAGTCATAATCATAGCCCGGAACGCCCCAGGGCCTTTCACACGTGCTAACCAGCTCTACCAGGCAGCAACCCCAGTTCACATACGCGGGTCCCTCCGAGAGGTGCGATAACTTATCCTAAAGGTGGTAAACGATGGCTCAGGACTCAGATGTGCTCTTATCCCAGCGGGGGGCGCTCCAGGACCAGGTTGGGAGGTTGCTCACCTCAGAGTCCGACAGCTTGCGGAAGTTGGGCGTGATGTAGAAGAGGATGCCCTCCTTGGCCCCGGGGAGCGTCACTCCGCGGAAGAACAGGATGATCAGCATGATGTAGGGATACGTGGCAGAGAAGTAGACCACCTGGGAGGAAAGGGGGCGAAGGGTTACGCCCCTTCCAGCGCACCCATGCTCTCCTTAACCACTTTACCTACATCCCTACCTGTTGTGGCTCTGGGCTTGGTTCCAATTCATCTTCCTCCAGGAAGCCTTCCTGGATTCCTAACCTGCTCCTCTTGGCCACTTTTCTGAAGCTGCTCCTTGGTGTCTGAATCAACCAGCTCAGCACCCATTTTTTCCCCTTTCCCTACCCTTCCTATTTTTTTATTTTTATTTAAAGTATTCAAATAATATATGTGGTGACAAGGAAATTTTTAAATTACATATGAATACACACACAAATTAGAGTTCCTTTCAACAGCCCGTAGAATACAAGTTACATGAGGGACAGGACTTGTCGTGTTCACTTCTCTGTTTTCCCAGTGCCTAGAACAGTCCATGGTATATAGTAGACACTCAGTAACTGCCTGACAGATACATAAGTGCATGGATGTTAATATTTTAATATTCTCTTTTGAGACTTTCCTTTGCATATATGATTACATTTTCTGACAAATGAGGTGCAAATTATATACTTGCCTTTTCATTTAACATGTTTAAAGTTAAAAAACACAGTACGTACAGCTTTGTTTCTTGTTTCGTTTACTGAATGCTGTTTTACTGTCTCATACACTGTGATTTTTAATTATACAAAACAGTCTCTCAGGAGGTCCCACCACCCTTTTTAAAATTTCCCCTACTGTTATCCGTTCAGGTTATTTCCAATTTTATGTGAGTCTCAATACTACTACACCAGACACCCTGTAGATAACTTTGTCTACAAAATTATTATACTATTCTCGAGAAAAATTCTTAGAAGTGGAATTACTGAGTGAAAAGGAATAAACTTCTCAAGGCTTTTTGATCCACATTGCCTAATTACCTCCCAGAAACTGAACTTCGTCCAGTACTACAGACAGTGCCTTTCCCACAAAGGGGCCAGCACTGAGGATAATCACCTTACAAATTACTTTAAATTGATAATCAAGAGACTGACATCACTGTCTGAAATGGCATTTCTTTGCTCACCAGTGTGAAAGAGCAATTTTCAAGGTCAGTAACCTCTGTACCTCCAAGTCTGATGTGCCCCTACTTCCCGGTCAGCATAAATTATTCTCTGGGTTAGTCTCATCTCCCTGACGACTCTGAGACTCTTCAGGCTTAGGAAAGGCAGCCACGATCCAGCAGAAAAAACACTGTACTTGGAATTAGGAAAAGGGGATTTAAAACCATCTGTGTCACCTACAAGCTGTGTGACACTGGGTCAATTTCTCATCCTCTCTGAACCTAGCTTTTTCTTGTCTGGGTACAATCAACCTTTTTGCTCAGACAGGTTGGGTGTATGAGGACATACAACATGCTTAATCCATGTCATCTATGTCTTGCTCTTCACTGGGTCTTTGGCATGGAGCCAGGTATACAGTAGGAGCTCAGCAAATGCTCATTGATAGACTGGTTGACTCACTCAAAAGATGCAGTGAGAGGGGCTCTACTCTCTGTCCCCAAGAAGTAGTCAGTCTCCTAAGGCAGCAGGAACTTTAGGTACCACCCACAACCCACAAATAATTATAATAGACATCATGTATTGAGTGCCGACTGTGTGCTAGGCATATGCTCTACATTCCATGCAGACTGATTATCTCAGTCTTTGAGACAACCCTGTAAGGCACTAATACTGTGACCATTTAGCAGATGAGGAAACTGAGGCTCGGAAAAGTGAAGTGACTTGCCCAAGTGCACACAGCTAGGGCCCAGGGGACTGACATTCAAATTCAGCTCTGTCTCCGCCAAAGCCCTTGGGCCCTACATTCTTCTGCTGCCTGAAGTTGGGCTGGGAGACACCCGTGCCCTCCTCCTGCTCACCTAGCCTAGGGACAAAGCAGAGATGTTTGACAGCGGCCTTGGTTCTGAGAACCCGGTGGATCCGAAGGTCCCACCTGACCGCAGTTGGGCAGCTTCTCGTTAGCTGGGTCCGTGCCCAAGTGTGTAATTCACTAAGGTTCTGTTTTGCTCGATTCAGCTTCTTGGGCAGTCTGGACCTCCCTGTCTGAGCCGGATTCAGTTCAATTCCTTTCTTTCTCTTACTTGCTCTAAGACCTCAGACAATACCCTTGCCCTGTGAGTTTCCTTCCGGTCCAGGCCAGTGAGAGACTTGGCCATCTTCTGTCCCCAGACTCCTGGGATGGGGCTTGAAAACAGAAAGAGGTGGGGGTGAGGCCAGTCCCCACCTCACCCCCGATCTGATTGGCAATTTAATCCCCAGGTGTCCCCAGGCTGGACATCCCAGCTTGGCACGGCTCTGCCTTTGCCAAAAACAGAAACAATAACAACTCCTCTTGCTAGCTTCTGATTTCTTCACAAAATCAGCAGCTCATTTGATTCACATAACAAACCAATGGATAAGCGGTTATTGGTCCTATTTTACAGAAGAGGACACTGGGTTTCAGAGAGGCAAAGCGATTTGTTCCAGGTCACACAGCCACATAAATGGCCAAGATGGGTCAGAACCGTTTGAACACAGGGCCTGAGTATTTAACCATGAACCAATCCATCTCTATTACCTCCTCAAAGGCCAGGATGTAACTGTGCTCACCTCTGGATCACCTGCACCTAGAACAAAGCTTGGAACAGAGTAGATCTCAGGGATGGTTTGTCAAATGGTCCAGGAGCCACATTTGCCCTCCGCTTTGCAATGGCTCTGCCCGGCCCAGGGGAATCTCGATCTCAAGGGATTCACCATGAGCCTGGCACTGCACTAACAGCATGACTTGCAGTATTTCCTTTAATCCTTTTATTCCTATTTTACAGGAAAGGAAACTGAGGCACAGAGAGATGAAGGCACCTGCTTAAGTCAAAGCTGGATGGGGTTCCTGGGAGCTATTGACTCCTCACCCAGAGCAGAGATCCCTTTGTAGACCCATCCCCCTTGGGTCCCCACTGTGCACACCTCTTACCTTTCCAGTCCAGCCAACACCCTTCCAGATACAGAAATACACAAGGATCCAGGCGATGGCCAGGGTGATGGCCAAAGGCCAGCGGATTTGACCTGGCTTATCCAGCCCGTCTGTCATCTGATGCATGTTGCGCCTGGTGGAACATCGGAGGGAGGACAAAGTTACGTGGGGCTGGCGGGGGCTGGAGTGGCCCGGGGGCGCCCAGGGAGTGATGGTGCTGACAGCTGTGATCACTGGGCTCCAGGAGCTGGGCGGGGGCCACGGGTCCGTTACACTAATCGGGAGAAAGTGCTGTTTGCTCAAGGGACCTGCCAGTGACTTAGTTCTGCCACCACGGCTGCTCACCTGGATGTCTGCAGAGGCCTCCCGGCAGGACCACCCCCTTCACTTCTGCTCTGTCCCCACTCCAGCCCCTTCTAATGTCTGATCATGTCACTTTCCTGCTTAAAAGCTTGCAGTGCATAGCTCGCTGTTGTTCTCACTGGCCCTGAGTGATACGCCACCGCCCCCAGGGATGGCCCCGCACTCACTCCCAGAACTCCACCACGGCACTGGTCATGGTGCTGGTGTTGACGATGCTGTAGTTGGAGAAGCAGCGGTCTGTGTTCCAGGGGTTGTCACACTGTTTCCACGGCAGCGTCTGCAAAGACACAGCGGCCCAGATAAACCACATAAGACCCCCAGAGCTGGCCCCAGTGGCCCCAGCACATCCCGCACATCCTCACAGTCCTCTGAGCCTGCTCACAGCCATTACCGCACCTCCCATTCCCAACAGCTCCAGATGCAGGTCATGTTGTGAGCCCCATTTTAGAGATCAGAGAGGGGCAGCAACTTGCTCAAGACCACACAGCTCCTACATGTCAGGGCTGAAATTTGAACCTCAGCCTTTTCACTCTGAAAACCAGCTCTCCGAGCTGTACCGAAAGGTCTCCTGTGTCCACCCTGGGGCCACTTCCCAGCTACGTGACCTTGGGTAAGTAACCATGCCCGTCTGAGCCGGTGCACGATGAAGTTAACAGTGAACACTTACAGTGTTTGTTCTTTGCTGGGTATGGTTCTAAGCACTTTACACATATTACTCCTTAATCCTCACACAACCGTATGAGGTGAGGTGAGTTTTACCTTAAGCCCCATTTTATAAATGAGGGCACTGTGGCTCAGAGAGGTTAAGTCTCTTTCCTGAAGCGGCACAGTTGGTATAGACTAGGGTCAGGATTTGAACCCAGGCTGTCTGGGTCTATATAACATGGGCGAATGGTGCTATGACGAGGACACAAGGGCTACTGAAGGCAAACCACGCCCGCCACCCGGAGGAATGGCCCTGTCGGCAGAACGGTGGTCCCAGTAGAGGGAGGGTGGGGTCTGGGTCTGCCTCCTTCTGGGGGGCGGGTGTTCCAAGGGGCCACTCACTGTGGTGAAGGAATTGTACAGGTAGTAGATGGCCCAAGAGATGATGACAATGTAGTAGATGTTCAGCCAGAACGACAGCACAGCAGCGGCAAGGCCCACACCTGGGACCAGACACATCATCACGACCTTCATTTAATACAGTAAGAATCATAACCATCCCAGCTCCTGTCATTGTTGTCATTTTCCAGGACATCTACAGTGTCACTGGAACTTGGAGAGAAGCAGGGACTTGGCTAAGGTCACACACACATGGCAAGTGAGGGAGCCAGGACTTGCGTCTGGGGCCCAGCACAGGCTGGTTGCAGGGCGGACCGGGGCCTTGGCTTGCCAGGCAAGCACGACCCTGCACATGTCCACCCGAGTGTCCGTCAGGCACTGAGCAAGGAAGCAGAGGAAGTCGCGCTCAGCCCCTGCTGGGGAAATGAGCTCAAGGGGCAGGGCAGGCTGACGTGCGTGCGGGGCCTCTGGACTGGGTCCTCCTCTGACCAGCATTGCCATGGGTCACCTGGCCCCTGCAAGGGCTCCCCGCTGCTCAGACGTGACCCAACAGCTCCCTCTGTCCAGGGCCCGGAGCTGTGGGCAGGAGCACGACCACAACCCACAGCTCCACTCTGCACACTCACCCTTGAACATGGGGGCCAGCTTCCACACCCCCAGGCCCCCGATGGACGTGTACTGGCCCAGGGAGCACTCCAGCAGGAAGAGCGGGACCCCCGCAAAGATGAGCGTCAAGAAGTAGGGGATCAGGAAGGCCCCTGCGGGGTCGAGAAGAGAGATGCTCGTGGCCTTGAGCTTTTAGAAACCCGGTCGGTCAGAGAGAGCATCACAGCGGGGCGTTCTGGGGTCCCTGCCACGATTTCATTATATTCTACCTTAAAAGCAGCCCCCGAAGCCAAAGTGAGGCCCGAGGACGTCCTTTGCTCAAGACCCATGCCCTGCACTTTGCAGAATGAAGACGGGACCTTTCGGGCATCATTAACAGAGGACTACTGCCCTTTGGGAATCCTTTGGAAAAGGACAAGAAGCAGAAGTGGGGCCTGGCACTCCCATTGGAGTCTTTAGGGGACCCATTTCCCCAAGGTCACCCCAGAAAATGCCTAAGCAGGACACTCTCCGTGTGTGTGTGTGTGTCGGGGGGGGGGTGTGCAGACCCAGCAGGAGGTCACCAGGCCAGCACCTACCGCCACCGTTTTTCCCGCAGAGATATGGGAACCTCCAGACATTGCCCAGCCCGATGGCGTAGCCCACGCAGGACATGAGGAAGTCGAAGCGGCCCTTCCATGTGTCCCGGTCTGGAAGGTCCGCCGCCTTTTTCTGCACCTTGACCACCAGCGTTTTGGGCTTGTCATTGGCCACAGGGACCTCGCTGACCTCCGTGGAGATCTGCCCATCGGCCACCTTGCTGCCATTGGTCGCCATGTCTTGGAGTTTGGACGCAGGGGTCCTGGCAGACGGACGTGCGATGTCAGCCCTGGTCTACGTGGACAGCAGTTTTGCGGCTCAAGGTCACCCTAGGAGAACAGAGGGATAGGGTGACAGGCACTGAAGGTGTTAAGATCCTGGAGTCGCCCCAAAATAACAAAATAACCCACAAACCAAGGGACGAAGAGGGCTCTCCCTCTTTTTCCTGCCAGCTCCTGCCCCAGGAGGAAGGAAGATGCCTTTTGCTTCCAAAGTCAGCATGTGAGAATGTGGTCTTGATGTCTCCTGGGCTAGCATCAACGCTGGCCATCTGTGTCACGTGCCCTCCGTTACATGTCCATGTCAGAGAGTAGCCCCAGGCAACCAAAATTCCAAACAGAAGTATTATGTGCACTTCACCTTTGCCTCCCAGGATGCAGTTGGGAGATTTTCCATTCGCTGAGGCCATAATAGCCAAGGCAGGGTAAGCAATGCAGGATTTTCCTGTGAGGCTGAATAGGGAGGTTTCCTGGCTGCAGCGGTAGGTGAAGGCGGTATGTGAGCACAGACTCTGATCATGATCAAAGTCCTCTTTGCCACTTTGGAGCTGTGTGACTTTGAGTAAGCTTCTTAACCTCTCTGGGCCTCACTCTCCCTATCTTTTAATTTGAGGATGATCGTAGTGGACCCCTTACCGGGCTGTTGTTCTTCACTTAGTGAGCACCCAGTGGCTGCAAACAGTGAGGACCTGCTACTAATTCACCAGCAGCCCCCAAGCCTGGCTGTGTTTCCAAGTCATTTAGGAAGCTCTACAAAGACACAGGTCCCCAGGTCCCTCCCCAGATGTGCCACATCAGAATCTCTAGGAGACAGCCCCAGATCTATACTTTTTTTTTTTTTACATCTTTATCTGAGTATAATTGCTTTACAATGGTGTGTTAGTTTCTGCTTTGTAACAAAGTGAATCAGTTATACATATACATATTTTCCCATATCTCTTCCCTCTTGCGTCTCCCTCCCTCCCACCCTCCCTATCCCACCCCTCTAGGTGGTCACAAAGCACCGAGCTGATCTCCCTGTGCTATGCGGCTGCTTCCCACTAGCCATCTATTTTACGTTTGGTAGTGTACATATGTCCATGCCACTCTCTCGCTTTGTCCCAGCTTACCCTTCCCCCCGCCCCCATATCCTCAAGTCCATTCTCTAGTAGGTCTGTGTCTTTATTCCTGTCTTACCCCTAGGTTCTTCAGGACATTTTTTTTTCTTAAATTCCATATTATATGTGTTAGCATACGGTATTTGTCTTTCTCCTTCTGACTTACTTCACTCTGTATGACAGATCCTAGGTCCATCCACCTCATCACAAATAGCTCAATTTCGTTTCTTTTTATGGCTGAGTAATATTCCATTGTATATATGTGCCACAAATAGAACTACCATATGACCCAGCAATCCCACTACTGGGCATATACCCTGAGAAAACCGTAATTCAAAAAGAGTCATGTACCAAAATGTTCATTGCAGCTCTAATTACAATAGCCAGGAGATGGAAACATCATCAATGAACGGATCTATACTTTTAACAAATCCCGATAAAGGAGATTCTTAGGCCGGGAGCCCAGCCCAGCCCTCAGGCAAGGAAGGACTACCAGCTTGGATGACCTCTCTGACCCTCGGTCTCCCCCAGATGTTCTACCTACATTCTGTACCCTTCTTACCTCTTTAGTTGCAGAGGCAGCATGGGGTAGAAGACAGCATATGACACTGGATCAGACCTGTCCTGGATTCAAATCTCCAGTCCACCTTTTACCAGCAGAGTGACCCTAAGTACTACTCTTGATTTCTCTGGCCTCAGTTTTTCCACCTATAAAATGGGGAGGGGGGATCCTATCTGGCTTGTAGAATTATGGCCAAAATAAACTTTAATGGCTGCGAGGGTGCTTTTCACCCAAATGGTTCAGAAAAGAACTCCATAGATGGTTGTTTTGATTTTGGTTGTTGATGTTACCTGACGGTTTTCTGTGCTGGGTCAGCTCCAGAGCAGCTCCCTCTGCAACCCCTGGGTGAGAGCCTGCAAAGCAGAGGACAGGAGGGACGTTGAACGGACAGACGGGCTGATAGTAGCCCTGGGCAGAGAGCAGCAGGGGTGCAGGAAGCCTGCCAGCATCTGAGCTGCAGATGGGCCCCATGGAGCCACCCAGCAGGGGTGACCACAGCATGTGCACACAGCAAGATGCCAGTCCCCGGCGCTGGGAACGTGCAGGAGTGGGCTTGCTGCCCTCGGGACAGTAGTGGGGGTGGGCATGAGGGTGACGTGAGGAAGACATTCCATAATTTTACCAGAAGGAAAAGAGAAATCAAGAGAGGGGCTGCAGCTCCGCAGGGCCCCGTGGGGAGCCAATGAATGCAGCAGATATTTTTCTCCATCCTCCATCCAAACTTGCAGAAGTGTTGCCAAAGACCATGTACGAATATGGGAGAGAGTGAAGAAAGTAGGTTTCAAAACAGTTCATTTAGTGTGACCCCATTTTTGCCCCATCCCCCCAAAACTGTTCATTAAAAAAAAAAATCAAAACCTAAAACACCAGAAGGATATACCCTAAGACATTCACATTCACAGTGAGTAGTTTCTAAGTGAGTTGTATTTTCTTCTTTGTTCTTTTCTGGATTTCTATAATGTTCCACATTTTTTTAAAAAAATTAAAATACCAGAATAAACTTATGGAACCCTCAGAGCAAACGGAGCACGTGAGCACTGGCCAGTGGGCTCTCAGTTGTAGGAGCTGAGCCAAAGCAACGTGTGGCGTGGGCCTGGCCCTGTCCCAGCGGCCCCTCCCCTCAGCTCTGCCCCACCTGGGGGCACCCTGTTTGCTGTGCACTCATCCCCCCACCACATGCAGTCCCCGTTACCAAACTCCACTGTCTCTTCCTAGAGTTCACAGAGAACCAGACCATCTTCGGATAATCCAAACTTTACCGCCAACCCTGCTTCTTGTTCTCAAGGATGGTCTCAGATGCCCATCTAGATCCTGGCCTGAGCAGGGGAACATCAGAGGGAACTCCAGACTCGGGTGGGGTGACTGCCTCCTAACATCAGGAATGGCAGGAGGCAGCCGATTCTATGTCCACCAGGGAATCTTGGGGACAGAGCAGCCTCAGGAAAGTGGGGAGAGGCTAAAGCAGCCCCTCTTTTGGGGGAGGAAGGGTCAACCATTAACTGTTAAGACAATGATGCCCTTAACTGTCTCCACAATTTAAACTTACAGGTACTAGCCTCCATATTTGTTCAAAATGATCCAACCACTTTGCACCAGGGCTGGTCACCTGACCCCGGCAAGTCAATCGAGCCTCCTTCCCTGGGAATCCGGCGCGGGGCCGAGAAAGAAGGCAGTCTCTCCAGCGACTTGGGAACTCTGAGGCGGCCATCTTTTGCCCACCTTGTCCTCAGAGCAGCAGAGAGAGTTGGTGTGCTGAGGAGGGAGGAAATCAGAGATCAAACGACAAAGAGAGGGTCTTCAAGGCATTCTACTCTGCGGTTCCAGGCTTTCTTAAGACTGGCTACGTTCCTGCTCTCGGAGTTTGCAAAGCATCCCCATGGTTGTAAAACAAATTCCCCATTTTTGCAGGTTGGGTCCGGGGTTCCTGCTACAATCCTGAATCTCTGCACACACCCCTGTGTCCTGGAGGAACAGCAACTTCTGGGCTTCATTCTGGGTTTACTTGTTGATTCTCAGGGAGACTCAAATCAAACCAAACTCTAAAATCTACTGGGCTTTGGAAACTGGTGTGTGCCCTGGGCCACAGGGTCATCTGACGCCAGAGAGAGAGGTAGAAAGATGGCAGGGCGTGTTGAACCAGGTGGAACGGGGTGTGTATATCCTTTGCGGGAACCGTTCAAGGCTGAAGGAGGAGAGCTCCGGTTCACCAGGAAGTTTATTCCATCGTCTTCTCCATGAGTATATCGAAGCCCTCCGGAGAGATCAAAGAGGGCGGCTGCTCCAGAGAACTCACAACGAGGAAGACATATGTGCAGTTTCCAGAACTAGGGCACGTATACAGATTCAGCCAAATGTCTGCAACTTCCCCATGAAGAGCCGTATAAGCACACGTGCAGTCTTCCAGGATCAAGAATGTAAAGCCAGGAATTAGTATAAATGATGCTTCTTTGAGGAATCAGACTGAGAAGGCCCTTCCTGCAAGGACCAGCCCAGGCCTAAATCAGACAGACCTTCGCTCCCTCCGACACTTACGTTGGGCGAGTTACGTCACCTCTTTGATCCTCATCTGTAAAATGGGGGGAAGATAATGCCTCCCTCCACGGGTTGTGGGAAGATTAAATGAGACATGCCTGTAAAGCATGGGAAAGAACACCCGGCTCACAGCGAGGGTGCAGGGAGTTTCAGCCGTTATCATCGTTGTGATTGCTGCCATCTGTGTGCGGATCGTGGCTCTTAATCTCGTGTTCTCAGCTTCCCAGAAGGCCACAGAGATGATGATGATGTAACAACCATAACTGTAATAAGAATAGCAGCTAACATTTATTGAGGGCTTATTATTCAGGCCCTGGAGCGACTTTCAGCATTTTCAGAAGCCAGATATAAATCAATCTTTTAGTCATCATGGGGAATACTAGCTAATAAAAATGTCAAGCCCTTTGCTTTGGGCTGTCTTTATACCAGCTCAGAGCGGTCTAGCTGATCACCTTGGGCCAGTCAGAAGCCAGCAGTGGTACCTTTGTGTGTTTGGTTAATAAGAAAAAGTATTGTTCTGTAGTAAATAAAATCTGGTAAGAAAAGAAATTCCAAAACATCTCAGCGATGGGAGGAAAATGATAAAAGGCCCTCATTAGTGAAAAAGCCTGGGACCCGGTGCTAACCCAGAGCGGCTCCAGGAAGCGGCCTCATTCACGCACTGCTCAGGTAACTTTAATTCCTGACCTGGCTGGTTCACCTGTCGCCCCCTCCCCCATGAAGAACGGCACACAGAAAGCACAGGCACATGCATGTTCATGGCAAGGGAACCCACTGTCTTTCTAGAAAATTAATGATCTCTGAAGCAGAAGCAACCTTTTCACCAGTGTTACTCTCTCTTTCCTGAAACTGGCACCCGCGCTCTGCAGTGCCGGCGCCGCTCGGGGTCAGAGGATGGCTCTGCGGGTCGGTGGCAGGGAGGCCCCACCTCTCTTTCCTCTTCCTCCTTTATCTGCTGGCGGAGCTGGTGGAAGGAGAGGCCTCACCACCTCAAGATTTGAAGCATGTTTCCAAGGACTTCTTCCAGAGTCTCCCCGTTCTTCCTCGTCAGATGGCAATATTCTGCAGACCAAGAATCCAGTCGTTCACGTGCCAACATTCACTGAACTCCACCAAAGCAACGTTCTAAATGGTACAGTTAATGTGAGACCACAAGCGACAAGTACTCTGTATTCACTCACCTTCACACCTTCATTCATTCAACAAGCATTTACTGAGCTCGTTCCAAGAGCTGAATTGGCGATGGGACAGTTGTTCCAAGCGTTTTGCATTCTGAACTACACACTGGTCACCAGAGTTTGAACCAGTGATCTAACAGGTGCCGGCAGAAAGATCCTATTTTGTAACTACATACTGAGAGCCTAATGTGTGCACGGAGCTGGGCTGGATGATTAGGTGGCAAGGATTAATAAGACAAGATTCCTGACCTTGACAAGGTCACAGGCTTTAAAGAGAAATAGCTCTGCTACAGTTATTCATAATACTCTGTGATAAGTGCTACAAGACTGTATGAACCAGACAGGCCTAGAAGGAATGATTTAATTCAGCCAGAGAAGGTATTCCAGATGAAGGGACGTTTGAGCTGGGTTTTGAAGGTTGCATAGGTGTTCATAGGCTCAAAAAGAGGGAAAGGGCATCCCAAGTAGAGGGAAACACATGAACAAAGGTAGGGAGGTTTGAAGCTAGGAAGTTTAGTTTGTGAAGGGACTCAAAAGCCAGGCTAGGGAACTTAGGGACCAACTGCAGGGATGGGACAGGGGTGACAATGTGGTCAAGTTCATATTATAGAAGAAGACTCACTCAGGGAGGCTCTGGGGAGGATGGAGTTAGAGAAAGAGATTCGAGACAGGAAGATGCTAAAGATGTTCCCATGATGCCCCATCCTTCCTCAATGAGCACCATCAATAAAAATGGGGCCAAAGCAAACAGGAAGAATATGTCTGCCAATCCCTGAATGAGGAAATGCTTTGTAAGGAAAAGAAAACATGTGGAGTTTGGAAGCTCTAGATCAGGAGTGGCAACACGGGTCAACATTGGCCCTTGGGCTTGCTTTATTTGGCCTGAACAAAATTTTTTTTCAGTTTGACTTAGGAGCCAGAAATGTGATGCTCTAGAATACAGCATTTTAACGAGAGGGAACAGCAAGTGCAAAGGCCCTGAGGCAGGAATACGTTTGGCATGTTTTGCGAGATGGCATGGAGGCCAGGGTCGTGGGAGTCCCAGGGCAGGAGGGGACAGATCTAGTTAGAGGCAGGCAGGGGCTAGATCATGCAAAGTCTCAGAGACCACGGCAAGGAGCTCAGATTTTATTCTAAAGGGGAACGGAGAAAGTGGAGCGTTTAAGTGGTGGTGGTGGCCTGACTTACGTTTATGAGTCTCACCCTGGCTGCCCAGAAGAGGCTGCCCAAGAGCAAGGGTGGAAGCAGGCAGGCTCCTTAAGAGCTGAGAGTCCACGCGAGGAATGATGGTGACCTGAACAGTGGCAGCCAGGCCAGAGATGGTGAGGAGTGGACGGGGATCTATTTTGGAGGTGGGGCCCCGCAAACCTTGCTGGAGGATTGGCTGTCAGCAGCCCAGCCCTAGGCCAGATGGCAGGCTGGGGGAGGGGAGCATGTGGCAGCTGCCTTGGACAATCCCCCTCTGTCCTACTGCACCAGCGGGATGGGTGGCTGCGTGGGGTAGGGACCTGGGCAGAGGCAGAAAGGCCAAGGCCTAGTCTCAGGCTGTCATTGTCTAGGGCCAGGGCTGGGCCCAGAACCCACTGGGAGCGAGTGGGGCACCGGGAAGAGCCAGAGGCGGGGAGGGGGGGCAGCAGGCCGGGAGGGGGCCGCTCCCTCCCATGACGCTGTGCGCACTCCTGCTTTGTTTTGCTCCTGTTCTGTAATTACAGAAATTACAGAGCCTTGCTTCAGACTGCAATCACTCTACTCCCTTCTCTTTCTTTTTGAAACTCTGCGGTTCAAGAAAAAAATTAATATTGGGTTTGGCAGCATGCCAAGGGGAAACAATACAGTTTATTCTCTCCTTTAGGGAGAAACGCTAGGCTCAGTTGATTGGACAAGGCTTTATTGAGCGTCTGTTGTGCACCCAGACCCACGCCAGCCCCTACCAAGGGAGAAGAGCCAGCATTTATTGAGCGCCTGTTGTGTGCCAGGCATTTCACAGGTGCTACGTCATCCAGTCCTCCTCCCATCTCTAGAAGCCAGGGGCTATTTCACCCATCTGACAGATGGGGAAACTAAGGCTTGCCAGCCTGAGGCTACTGTAAAGGAGTCTCACATGGCTCAGCGATCCAGAGCCTTGCTACGCAACGTGTGGTTCTCCGTGGGCAGCATCAGCATCACTGGCAGCCTGTCAGAAATGCAGAGTCCTAGGCCCCACTCCAGACCCACAGGATCAGAAGCTGCACTTTAACAAGGTCCCAGGGATTCAGGTGCACACGGCAGCTTCAGAGGCGGTAGGTTATGGGTGACCCTGATTATTTCACGGAGCTTGATTCAAATCCCTGCGTGACCGGGGGCTAGATATTTAGCTTGCTCGAGCCTCAGTTTCCTTGTCTGCAAATATAGACCCGTACACTTCATAGGATTGTTGTGAAACTCTGAAGTGAGATAATGCATGGAATGAGACCAGGGAAAGCAGAGGGCCTGGCACACAGGAAGCACTCAATAAATAGCAGCTTAGATTGCCATTCAAAGAGATGAATGGCCACGGAAGTGCTTTGTAATCGAAAAACGCCATACAAATGTGAGGACCAATTAATAGCTGATGATCCAGTGCGGAAGGGTAGAGGGAGGGTGGACTGTGCAGGTGGAGGGCTGGTGCTGTGGGCGGCCCTTGCCACGGACTGCCCTGGAGGTCCGTGACGGCTCCCTGGAGAAGGTGCTCTGATGGAGAAGGTGCTCTGATGGAGAAGGGGCAGCTCGAGAGGATCTCCAAGGCCTCAGGGCTTAGGCCTCAGAGGCCTGAACCCAGTCTGGCGGTGAGGAGTCAGTCTTTGCCAGGGTGCAAGCTGCAGGCTAAATGGATGGCTGCAGGTCCAGGCGTTAGGCTCTCATCCTTGGACCAGTGGGGCTTGGGGCCAGGACCAAGGCAGCCTCCTTCCTGGTTCAAGTCTGTTCCATGCCACACGGTACACCTGGCCTATAACAACAGTCTACAGATGGAAAAGAAGGCCCAGAAAGGGCTGGTGGCTGGTCCAGGGTCACATAGCACACGAGTCATATGACCCTTACAGACCCCCACCACCCCACATCTCAGCCCCCTGCACACTCTTACTTAAGACACGAAGGAAAAAGCTTCACATCTAGGTGCAAAGCCCTCCGCTGGTTCAACAAACCCGAGAGGTAATCTGCAGCCCCAGGCGCATTCCCCAGTATTAAGTGTTGAATGCCTCTTCTCTACAACATCCCAGTGTGACTTTCATGTAAGTTACATATTTTCCCAAACTGTCTGTTCTAACAGGAAATGAGGCCAATGGTCACCACTTTACACAGGCCCAGGGCTAGATTTAGATTTTCTAGCCCTTGGCCAGCAAATGCTAAATACAGTGAAGCTAAAATGATTATTCGTCCCAGTTTGCAGATAATGGTACTGGGGCTCAGAGAGGTCAAATAACCTGCCCAAGGTCACACAGGAATTTAGCCCAGGCCCTCTGCTTACCTACCACCTGCCTCCCAGACACTGGCCTGGGTGAAACTCTCTGAAGCGTCTGCCTGCTGGGTTCTGGGGAGGTAGAGAGGTGACAGCATGGAAGGGGGTTTGCCTGGTCCCACAGTCCTCGACAGACGATGAAACCGAGGTGCAAGCCCTTCCCCTCGGCCTGCAGCCTTGGAGAGCCTGGAAGTCTGGTTTTCTAGGGTGCCCCCTAAACCAGAAGGTACGAGAAGGTTAGAGGGCACCACCCCACACCAACAACCAGAGTGAGAAAAAAATCAGGTTTATATCAGCTGGAGGCTTCCTAGACTCATTCAAAGGTGAAATAAGTCATGCTGCTCTTTTCTCTGCGGCTGCACACAGGAAAACATCCCCAACTTTTCATTAACAAAAAGGAAAGAGATAGGAGAGCTCACAGTACGAGAAAGAAGTCAGCTGAGTGCTTAGCTGACAATGCCAGGGCCTGCTCTAAGTGCTTTATGGATAGTAAACGGCCGTTCTCACCCCTCTCCCCCATTTTACTGATGGGTAAACCAAGGCAGAGGGAGGGAATGGGAATTGCCAAAGGTCTCCCAGCTAGGAACATGGGGGGCCAGGACTGGAACCCAGGCAGCTGGGCTCCTGTGTCCACACTCAACCAGCGTCTCTAGCAGGGTGCCTGCGGAACCCCTGAGCCCCACCTTTAGGGTGTGGGAGAATGGTAATTCCTTCCAGGGCAAACCCCCAAGGACAAGGCCTGCTGCTCTTTATAGGAAACCCAAAAGGAGCTGCTGACACTCATCCTCTGAGGTCTGGCTTCATGAAAGGCTAACTTGTCCCCATGGTCATACTGGGCAAACCCTGCAGGGGTCCTGGGAGCCGACAAGAGGTCACGTGGGATCCAGGCTGAGCAGCTCTCACCAGGCCCCTGGGGCTGGGGCCCTAACGAGAGTCCCCCCAGGAGACAGCCAGCCCCAGGGGTGGCGATCCCCTCTGGGAGTCCCCAGCTCTCCTCCCCCTGCAGACACGGCCTGTGCTTGCAGCAGGGAGAGGGCCTTTCTAGGGCCCAGCAGAGGAGGAAGCACAGTTAGCTTCAGACTCTGGAGTCTGCAGACCCCGGTCTGAATCCTCACTCCACACACTACCAGCTGTGTGACCTTGAGCCAGGCCCTTTCCCTCTCTGTGCCTGGGTTCCCTTCTGTGTGAGAGGAGAGGAGTCAGACTCTAGCCGGCAGCATCCTCCTGACCCCCATCCTCATTCTCATCTCAGCCCCCCTGCCTCGCTCACACAATCAGCCGTTTGCTAACATCTGTTTGGCCGCTAATTGTCCACAATGCCCGACCGAGCACCTCGCTTTGTCGAGGTAATTTTCAATCCAATCCGACCTGCATCAACCTCGCACCTCCAGGGAGCCAGGTCCCACGCTGGGTGCAGAGGGATCGTCTGAGTCTGCCGCCACTGAGCGCTGGGGACAGCTGGGTGACGGGCCGCGTGGATAACCAACATCCATGCAGTAAGTTCTTCCATGGCCCAGATAGAGGGGGCCGGGGTTCAGGCAAGAAACTGGGAGATGATGGCATTTGGGCTAGTGGAAAGGGGACAGAAATGGGGACCTTCCTTTTATAATCACAGCTACAGAAGCAGGACTAGAATCCTTGCTCCAACCACAAGCCTAACTGCTTCTGGTCCATCTCAGGCAGAGAGGACGGGGGAAAAGCATAATGTTTTTAGAGACAGTGAGGGGCCTGGCTTGGTTGGACAGAATCTGGGGTCATTTAGGGAGCTTGGCTGGGAGGTGGCAGTAGCAGTAAAGGGCTCTGAATGCAGGAAAAGGGGGTGCCCTGTGTCCTGCAATAAGAACAGTGATCATGCCAAAGGCTTATTCAGTGCTTACTCTGTTCAGTGCATCTCATAGATGCTCGCATTTAATTTTCACAGATACGGAGACTGAGGCTCAAAGGAGGACAGCAACTTGCTCACGGTCCCAGATCTGGAGATAACAGCTCAACTCCGAAGCCCATGCTTTTAATTGCCCCTCCCCACAGTGAGTACTGGGAAGGCGGGAGCTTGGGAACCTTGGAGCCTTTGAAGGTGGAGAGATCTGATCTGATGGTGATTTGGCAAGAACCCGTCAGCTGTGTATGTGGGGAGGTCAGGGATGGAAGGACAGTGCCTGAGCTGGGACTGTGGGCGGGGGTGGGGGCCATGGGGAAGGCCCAGTCACTCTACACAACTTGGCTCCTATCCTGATGCGTAACTAATTCTTCTGTCCTACCTCCCCAGCTCCCCTGTCCCCTCTGTACCAATGGGACCTGGGTCTTCAACTTGCTCTGCTTCCCCCACAGCAGCTCACACAGTGCCAGACGCACATCCCGAGTCCCACCCTGGTGGCAGGGGACGTTGTTATTACAAGTCCTCGAGAAATGTCTGCTTCGGAAGAGGTGGCTGGCACCTGTCTCCAAAGCAGTGGTGTGCTGGTAAGCTTTAACAAAGGTCTCTCCGGAGAGCAAGCGATAGTCCTGACTGGGGGCGTCTACTGATTTCTGTGGTGTCCATGTTCCCACCAAAGCCTGGTCAGGGTCCACCATGAGGTCACAGGATCAGAAAGAGATGCGCATACTCAGCAAACCTCACAGGCTCATTCCTGTAAGGAATGCCCTGGACGTCAAAAATGAGAGACAGGAGAGAGGGAGACTGGAGGGGAGCAGCAGAGTAACGGGGAGAAGGGGCAGGAGGCAGAGGGAAGGAAAGAGAAAAAGGAAGAAAAGACGGAAGGAAGGGACGGAGGGACGAAGGAGAGAAGGAAGGAGACGCAGGTGTGCTGTTGATTTCCTCTGTGCTGCACCAGGCTCTGCTCTGCGATCGCACAGAACCAGCCCAAGACCCCAAGGACAGAGGGAGCCTATGTTTCAGAAACCCCCCGGCAGAGCCCAAGGTCGCAAGTGGTTGAAGAGCTGTGATTGGAAGCAGGCCGCTGGGCCTCCCCTCCCCCCCCCCCCAGCTCCCTCCAGCCTTCCTAACTGGCTGTGCCAGGGCAGGCTCCAGCACCCCTGAGAACCACCCAGGGGTACAAGGGGACCCGCAGTGGAAGAGCCAAGGCTGCCGGCTTCCATGCCCCCGCAGTCTGCGAGGGAGTCTCTCTTCCTCCCTTCCTCTGCCTGGTGTGGGGAATTCTGGAGAATTCTGCTCCAGGGGACGCCTCTGAAAAGACCCTGCTCCACCAGCCAGAAAGGATTAATTCAGATCAGGAAATAAGAGGGACAGGATGCCCACCCAGCATTCTTTCACATTGCTCTTTGCCTTTTAAGACACACTTGTAAGAAAACCAGGGGGTTAAATAACCATTCTCTCCTGTTCAAGATGTTCTTCAAGGACTCTGAAGGGCATTAGGATTAAGGCCCTTTAAGAACTCAGATTTGGGAAAAAGAAAAACATAATACCGCAGGGACTGGCTGAACTAAATGGTGATCCGTAACAAGTCATGGGCAGACGCGCAGCTGGAATGGAGAGCTGAGTCCGTGTCACGGAACGGTACTTTGGTGACGGTGGCCCTGGGCAGCTCCACGGTTCCTTACCAAGCGTCCACACCTGGGACTCCATTTTCTCCTCTCGACGGCTCCGCAGCCTTTATCAGCCCCCTTCTGGAGATGCACACACCAAAGCCCCAAAGACAAACTGTCTGGACTGAGATCACACCAAGTCACAATAAGGACCACCAGGGATGTCACACCGATGGCCTGCGGGCCGAATGGGTCCCACACGCGTTTGGTTGCGTGCTTTGGGGACGGGGAGTCGGTATGTGTTTTCCAGTTTGCTACAAGTCCCACCATGACCGTCACCTTGTTCCTGACCTCTTTACTCATTTCTTTGACCCGCATGGCCCTCCATGGCCTTTGAGTTCGCAATCCTACTATATAGGAGCAGTCTAGTCACTCCAGAGAGCTCTTTTCTCAAAGTGGTAGAAGAAGGGGTTACTGTTGCCCCTTCCCTAGGAAATATGCAAAATTTGGGGGCTGGTTAAAAAAGCGAGGTCAGCAATATGAGTTTATATTTGGGAAACAACAAATCCTATTGTTCTTATAATACAGCTCAGTTAGATTTAAAAAAATGTTGAGAGACATTGCTTCAGAATATTTTGCAAGAATGAGGAGGGAGTGTATTTTCAGAGTCAAGTAAGGGTCAGATTCCTGGGTCTCAAACATTTCCCACAAGAGAAAGCTAATTTTGTTTTTAAAAGACTCAAGCGAATGCTCACTTTAGCCAACACATCTGTTCTTGATTCACTCACCAAGCTTTCCAAAGGAATCTTTATAGCATGAATCCCCCCTTCTTTGTCAAGCGAAAAAGCCCATGTAGCGAGAAGCACCTCTCCATTTGGGAAAGTGAGATTTTTATTAAGTAAACGTCCTTAAGTCCCACGAACAATGAAGAAATGCATGAGTAACTTCCACTTGAGAAGTCAAGGGTACTCAGAGGTTTACTTGTCATGAGACAAGACGGAATAGGGCAGTGGTTCACGGCACTGGCCCTGAGGTCAAGAAAACCTGGTTTTGAGTCTCAGTTCGGATGCTGCGTGACTACAAAACCTCTCTAAGACAGAGGTGATGATATCTATTTTCATGGCCACTGTGAGAATTACATGGGAGACTGTGTAAAGTGGTTCATACAGAGCCTGGTGCATAGTACTTGCTTGTTACCTGGCAGAGATTATAATAAATCACCTGATTAGGGCTAGTATTATTATTTTTTAAGATACCTATGGGAAAAAAGTCCTGGGCAGAATGCCACACTTATCTTTTTTTTTTTTGGCGTTATGCAGGCCTCTCACTGTTGTGGCCTCTCCCGTTGTGGAGCACAGGCTCCGGACGCGCAGGCTCAGCGGCCATGGCTCATGGGCCCAGCCGCCCCGCGGCATGTGGGATCTTCCCGGACCGGGGCACGAACCCGTGTCCCCTGCGTCGGCAGGCGGACTCTCAACCACTGCGCCACCAGGGAAGCCCCACACTTATCTTAACGCACATGCAACCGATAAAAGGGAATGGTTGAGCCACTGGCAGCCGCCAATCATATCAAATTCTCAAACTGCTCATTAAACACGGTCCCTGAAGTGTTCATGGGTACCTATCCCTGTAATTAGCACGTTTGCTCAAATCCCGTTAAATGTCAACCGTCTTCATTTGTCCACAGAATGAATCTCCCTGACTCTCTCCCGCCTGCCGACGATGGAGGGGTCAGAACCTGGGGGGCTTGGGCTCACTGCTTTCCATGCACCCTGCCATCCAGCCTCAGGAGCAGCAGCGAACAAACGACGCTCCCTCTCCAGGAACCCAGGAACAGGTTTCTACTCTGGGGGTGGATCTGCTCAGACAGGTTTGTGGTAACAAACAAAATGGTTGCTTGCCTCTAAGTAAGCAGGATCCCAGCTCTCACCACTGCTTTTGAAATAGCCCAAAACGCCTGAGTCCAGCACCCTCTTTCTGCTTCCAAAATGGAGTGGGGTTGTCTGCCAGCTTGCATCCCATCTTTGCCAGCATGCAAATGATATACTTTGGGGTTTCTTGGGGTGTTAACCCCATGATCCCCAACCCCCAACTAGGGAAGTGAATATATTGCACCAGCAGTTCGGGATAGAGAAATGAAGAGTGTGGGTGAGAGTATTTATTTTCCACGGGGCTGCAGCGCAGGGTCCTGTGGATAGCCGGCATAGAGCAAACACGGTTTCCCCCGATGTGGTTTGCAAATAGGCTTCTAGGGACAGTACCTTTAAAGTGAGGTACACCAATCATGCCTTACAAAGACAAAATATTTATTTATATTTTTGGTGATGGGGACTGTTCATTTGTTCTGCTGATATTCACTAGCCTGGAATGAAGATCCCTGTTATTTATTGCTCTTGCACTTGTTTTAGCCAATTTCACTCTTCCAACACCACACCTTACAAGCTGATACACGGTTGGGAGCAGACCCTTCTCCAAGCCTCTTCTCTTTGGTTAATAACAGTGACTGTGCTCAGCAGTGGGGCTTGATGCTCTTCCTACCTTACCTTATTTGGTCTCATAACAATCGTAAGAAGTAGGTCTTTTATTACCCATTTTACAGATGCGGACACTGAGGCTCAGAGAGGTGAAGTGACTTGCCCTGGGTCACACAGCTAGGATACGGGAGGGCGGGCTTCGACTTTGGACTTACTGTTTCCCATTCCTCTTGGGCTGGAATTGTTGCTCCTGGCCCACCAGAATCTTCATGTTTGAGACTCTTCTCAACAGTCTTTCGAGAGGTCCACGTGCTCCGAGTACACTGTGTCCCCAACTGCCCTCCCTCTCGCTGTGCCCCCTTACGGGCCCTCTGTAGCCTAGACTCCCTGAAGCCACTGGAGGTTTGAACGCCAGCTCTATCTCTTGCCCAGGTATGTGACCTGGGTGAAGTCACTTCCCCCCTCTGCACCTCACTGTGCACCTCTATGAAGTGAAGGAAATTATCCCTTTCTGCGAGGTTGTAGCAAGGATGCTTCCAGACAAAGCAAGTTTCCCCGCAGCTGCCCTCACTACCAGCCTCTTTCTTGGGGAAGCTCAAGCCCTAGACACAGTCCCCTCCACTCACTCGCTCGCTCTAGCAGCTCCTGAATCAGCATTCAACACACATCACTCTGCCTTGTGCAACGCCATTATCTCCTGAGGACACAGGCTCCATTGCCATGGCAACCAGAGTCCTTCCAACAACTCTATTTAATGATTTCTCAGCAGCAGAGCTGGGCTGGCTTGGGGCAGGGGAAAGAGCACGGGGTTAGGGGTTAGGAGCTCTGGGTCCCAGCACCTGCAGGCCTTAGACCCCCCTCTTCTCTAGGCCTCAGTTTACCCATCTGTAACAGAGGTGTCTGAAATGGGTGGCTTCTGTGACTTTCTCTGGCCTAGAAAAACCTGAGAAACAGATTTCAAGGTCCAGGAAGCAGGAGGCAGGGAACCAGAGTTACTGAAGAGGATTGAAGGTTTGAGTGACATTTTACATCCACAAGAAGAACCAGAAGCTGCCTTTGGTGACCACGTTCTCTCCTGAGGAGTTGCCATCACAGCCCTCGCTGTACCCAACTTGCAGGTGTGCAAACTGAGGCTCAGGGAGGGCAAAGGGGTCCATGGGCACCAGCAAGTAAAAGGTCCGACTCCCGGAAAGGCAGGAAGGGTGGTGCCTAGGGAAGTGCGACAGTCCCCTGCCTGTCCCTCTGCTCCATTCAGCCCACGGCTGGTTTTGCTCTGGTCCCCACTTGTGTGGCCTCTGGCTCCCACTTAAGGAGCCACATAGACAATCACAAGCAAGAGCTAAGCACCTGCTACGCGTCCCCAACTATTCTGGCACCAGAGACACCAGAAGACATGGCATTCCTGCTCCCGGTTTACCTCCATGACCCACAGTAGGGCCCAGCACACAGTAGGTGCTCAAAGTTTTATATGGTCCAGTTGTTGGTCCACATCTGCCTCTGACCCCCCAGAGGCCTCTAAGAAAATCTCCCAGAGCAGATCCCGATGTCTCAGCTCCAAGGAGCCGCCGCGGACCCCATGCTGGGGAGGGGCCAGTGCGAACGAGGCTTTGCGACTCCTGGCTGGCTCCCGGGTTGGGGAGGGGGCGGTTCTGCCTTGGCGCAGGCTGATGGCGCTGCTTTCAGGCACACCCGTGGCCAGCCCAGTGGCACTATTTAACTCCTCCCGGGCTGGCGTTTTGGTTTAATACCCGCGGCATAATTAACAGTGCTGCATCTGCTCTGTCATTAGCGGCATTCACTGCCATTTGGAGAAAGGGCTCTTAGTTTCCCAGTCATTAGTCTCAGGGACGCTATTATGGGGAAATGGAGGAGGAAGTGGGGCACGCAGCCCCCCTTTACCGCTTGGAGAGCTGGCGCCGGGCACAGGGAGCAGCCGATCGACGTGTCCGGTCCAAACCCCTTGGCTTTACAGTCTGAGAAAGCGACGCCCAGATTAGGGAAGGACCCGGCCCACTGTCCCCCAGGCTAACGGGCAGCCCGCATAGGAGGCAGCTCTCCCGCCACTTCCTGGGGTCTGCAAGCCCAGGCCTCGGGTCTCCCAGCACCTGTCAGTCAGGGGGGCGACCCGGGCAACCACAAGAGTGCCCTGGGCTCAGTGTCCTACTGAGGATCCTGGGACACGGCTTGTAAAGTGCTGGGCTCAGCGCCTGCATCAAAGTCAGCGCTCAGCACTGGGGCTTGTACGCATCTGATGACTTCGTGTCACAGCACTGAGACGACCTGTTAGGAGCGTACGTGCAGTACAATGAGTGCATTTAAATTCCTTCAGTAAAAAATAAATAAATAAATAAAGTCCTTCAGTAAGACTGCTTCTTCTCCATCCCCAAGCGCACTTTAAAAAAAAAAAAAAAAAATCATAGGTGGGTCCTTGACCTCAAGCTCTGGAAACGGCCAACGTGAGCGCTGAGAGGCTCGGGCGGCGGCGAGGGCTGGACGCAGGTTGGACAGCGCACAGCGCGTGGGAAGCGGCAGCCTCTGGCTGTGGTCACTTTTGTGTTGTTTATCCTCCGCCTCACTGAGTGAAAGCCCCACCTCCCCCTACTACGCTCTCACTCAGGTGCTCTCCAGTCGCAGCGGGTGGCCTGGGAAGCGCAAGGGGCTGGCATCAGCAAGTCCTGGGTCTGAACTCTGCTGTGTACCCCGGGGAGAGTGATTCCACCTCCCTCAGCCTCAGGGTCCTCCTCCGGCCTATGGGGACAGCAACACTGATCCCCCAGCACTACTCTCACCAGCCTCGGGCGGCCCACGACTGATGCCTGGGAGGTGCTCCTGCACCAGTGGTCAGGGCTGGGCTGGCCACGCAGCCAGGGGACATGTCAGACCCTCAAGTGTCCCTGCCACCCCCAGAAGGAAGCCCCTAGACCTCGTGATATTCCACAGTCTTCAGCATGGGCAGCAGTCCATGGGCAGACAGGAAGGGGGTACGGGCCAGGGTGAGTGGTTTGCATCCCACTCCCCCATCCCTTCCCTTCCCTCTTGGGTGGGGCAAGACTCCAAGGCACAAAGCGGGTCCCAAACCACCCGAGGCTCACATACAAACACTTGCCCACACCTCTCCTGGTTACCAAGGCCCTTGATCTTTCTAGATGATCTCACAGGACCCCTGGTGTTCATTTTCATCTAAATCCATCTAGGTACACACACGTGTGCGTGTGCCCGAGCATCTGAAAGCAACCATACTTCCTTTCCCCGGGTGCTGCCACCGCTGCGGAGTCCTGGCCAGATGAGCACACTTCAGACCCCAAACTGGATGCGACGGAGGACATGTCAGCTGCTGGCCAGGGCTCAGGGGAGGCTAGAACAAGATCAGGGACCCTGTCCTTCAAACCTCACGCTGTGCCTTTCCACACTATCTGGCAGGCTTGACCCCGGTGCTGTGTTCTGCCTCCTACAAATCGAGGCTCCTCTGGGTTCCTTCCAAGGGGCTACCTGGTGAATTCGGATTCGGGCTTAGGAAAGGTGATTCCCCTCAACTGGGAAACCAGAGGTCATGGGTGAGGGTGTTCAGGGCTTGCAGAGCTCCTGTTTCCCCAACCAAAAGGTGGAGATAATAATAGTAGTAATAATAATAATAATATTGCTTTCACCTGGAGCTCCCAGGGCTCATGCAAACTTCAATGGAAAGCATTTTGTGAAATTCTGCTTAAGCGTTAAGTGTGTGTGTATTTTACGTGTGTGCAAAGAGGCCTCATCTGAGTCAAGGTCATTCTGATTTGGGCTTTTTGAGAAAAGTCACTTAAAGAAGATGTCTCTTTTTGTCTGACAGAGGACCGTTCTCCGGGATATCAAGAACCATATTTTCTTCCCCTGGCATACTTCATACAGGAGCAAAAGAAAGAACAGCCACAAGAGCTTTTTTTTTTTTTTTTTTTGTAAAACGTGTTGTTCTGATGACTGGGAGAATTGCTTTCAGCACTAAGTTCCAGAAAACTGCAACACTGATACCAAATGTCATTTCTCACCTTCTTGTGGCTGCTGCCTTCTCCCTGCACAGAACCTCCTTACCAAACAATAAGGCCATGAAAGCAACCCGCTGTCAATGTCTTTCCGGGCATCTTTGACCTTGAATGTCCCTCTGGTAAGAACTCAGTTATCTCCAGAGTTGGCATGCGACACCAATCTTGCAGACACTGGGCAGCTGACAGGTGGGCAGAGCTGCAGGTCACTGTCCGAAGCAGCCACTAACTCCTGCATCCTCCAGGCTGACCTGCATGCCAGGATCTCATCCAGCCCCGGAAGCTGGGAGCCCCTTCTGTAGCCAAGACGGTCCCTGGCACCCTAAATGTGGCCCGTTCCACCTAGCTGCACACCCCCTGCTTGCACAGGGCTCCAGCCAATCGCTCCACAAGGCCTGGCCTCCTTGTAATTTCCAATTTGTGAGAAATGTAAAAATAGAAGGCCATTCGCTGCAGGCAGCTCTCATCAAATCGGATGCCACTTTCGTGTCATGTCAGATCACGGTACACAGAGCTGACGGCTTCCTCGGCTGCTCTCGATGGCTTCCAGAGCAGCAAGAGGGTGGTGACAAACTGGGGGGCACCGAGAGTCAGGGCAAGGTGGCTGGGTGCACAACGTCAACAGCAGCTTTAAATGAATCTACAGCATAGGTCATGAATGCGCTGTACAGGGGGGCACCTGAGTGCAAATCCAACAGAGGCATTAGCAACTGAGGGACACTGGGTACAAATTCATCTCTCTGCCTCAACCTCCCCAGCTAGCAAATAGCAGCTATCACGCTACTGGCCTCCTGAGCTGTGGCAAAGCTCAACTGATGGAACGAACTGGGAAGTGCTTTCTATTGCACAGCTCCTTAAACAGGGCATCGTGGGCCTTGCCAAGTGAGCAAGGCCAGGGCCTTTTCCGTGGCAGGGGTGTCAGCACCATGTGGCCGCCTCTGGGCTCCAGGGCCATTTCCTAGGCCAGCGATCTTGCAGCAGGTGCCTAAACCTCTCTCTTTCTCAGTTTCCTCATCAGCACAGGGACAACTCCACTATGTAGCTCACGGGGTTTTGTGAAAATTAAATGCAATACTAGCAGGAAGGCACACAGCACACTCCCTGGCAGATCACCAACTTGCAATAACTCTTAGTTATAACTGTTATTGATGATATTATCATTGGAACAACATTTAGTGGGTTTTTCTTTCCTGTTTATGACTGGATCCAAGTCTGTGCTGAAACATCACAGCTTGCGTTCGCAGCTACGGTCTATGCCAGGCAACCCTATCTCTGCTATTAGCCGGCTTGCCGCTGACTCTCACCCCCTCCCCCTGCTCCGGAGGCCCTCAGGTGAGCTGGGAGTGAACATGCTGGACATTCGTAAAGCTCACAGGCACGTTTTCTGGGAAGCCCTATTTTGGGGTCCACATCGGGCCTCCCAGCCTTTCCCCCTCTCAAGTACCACCCTGTTTCCCACCACCTTCCAGCGACCTGCAGAGAATGGGGTAAAGGTGGCAGAAAGGCCCCTCGGTGCTGGGGCCATTTGGGGAGCTGGTGCCGAGGAATGCCACAGAGCAGTGGATGAACAGCTGATGGTCTCCCCACTGAGGGCGGTGGGGGGGGGGGTGGCGGTGGGCTGTGGCTGCAGCTCTTTGCAATTGCTGTCGATTCAAGGTTGTTTTTATCGTGGCAGGTGTGCTCTGCCCACCGTCCAGGCAACTTGGCCCAGTTGAATGGAAGGGGCGGTTCTGACATGGGCAAAGGTTGACACATCTCTGTTTCCATCTGGGGAGCAGGGGGATTAAGAGTCTCTAACTGGGTTTGGCGTTGAGATGTAGCTGAGGGAGACGGCTTAGGTGATCAAAGGCAAGGAAGCGCTAGGCACGCCTCAGGCCAGGTGACAGGGAGGGACTCAGGCACTCCACCTGCTCCCAAGGACAAAGGGGATGGACTTTAGGATGCAGGGGGCTGGAGGCGACAGCAAGGCTTAATCAGCTGGGGACGATGCTCAGCCTGTGATCCACACCCCACAAGAGGGACAAAATGACATCTCCAAATTCCAAGCGGCTTGGGATGTCTCTATCTCAGCTACTGAGCTCACAGACAAGCGTAGGAACAGCGTCTTTATGCGAAGGCAAGAAGCTGCCTGACACTGTGCTTTATTTAAGGTTGCTCTTAGCATATGTGGGAAGGCAAGGGAGCAGCCACTGCTCAGACGGCAGTCCAGAGGGGTCTCAGTGTCAGTCATCAAACCCTGACCATCGCCCCACCACCTCACTTTATGGAGGTGAAAAACAAGGCCCAGAGACCCATCAAAGGGGCAAAGCGTTGGCCTGGAAGTCAGAAGAGTGGGGTTCAAATCTCAACCCTTCCTCCTCCTGGCTGTGTGACCTTGGGCAAGTCACTTTCACTCTCTGTATTGCAGTTTCCTCACCTCTGAAGGGGAGGATTAGAATAGTACCTGCTGCGCAAGGTTACTGTAGGAATTATAAGCTGGATACATTGGCAGCTTTCAATACTTCATTCCTAGCTTCCCATGGGGATGAGAACTTGCCCAAGGTCACCTGCAGAAGATGGCAGCAGCCCAGCTCCAAGCCAATCCTTCTAGGGCTCGTTCCTGGCCGAGGTCTCGGAGGCCGTATTTTGTAGCCTTCCAGCTCAACGACGCAGGGAGGTCCATGCTAGGCTGTCCTCACCTTCCATCTATGTAGGCTTTATTGTAAGACATTGACTGAGTGCCTGCTGGGTGCTGGGCCACGCACAGACACATTCATAGCACTTGGAGCTCCTGGTTGCCATGCGTATGAAATCCAGGGAGAGACAGGTCTATTGTGCTTCTGTCAGCTTTGAGGGACTTGCTCTTTCCTTTGCCCTCTGAGTTGCCTCCTCCTTGGCCTCTAGACGCCCCTCCCAGCCCCATCCTGAGTTCCTAGGGGACCCAGTTCTCACTGAGCCTCCAGCATGGACTAAAGGGTAGGACATCAGCAGAGATGGTTCCCTCTTCTCTCCCACAGCGGCCGCCTCTCTACTGTAATTCTGAGGGATCGCCCCACTCTCTAGATGCTCTGGCAGACAAGCCGGGCTGCGTCCCACTGCCTGGGACTCACTGTTTGTCCTCTGAGGACTGGCCACTGAGCCAGCGCTTGGCTAGAGAGAAAGCGCTTCCTTTGTTTGCCGCCTGCCTGACAATATCTTTCTGAGGCTCAAGGGAGGCTCAGCCATTTTGCCCCATTCCTGGCGGGGGGGGGGGGGTCCCTCTCACTTCTCCAGGGACTTGTATCATCCTCTGTGTGTGGGGAGGAGGGGGAGGGAGGGTCTGAGGCTGCTCTGACCAGGACCAGAGCAGGGGCTGGGTCAACCCTTCCCAGAGAGAGCATTCCAAGGAGAAAGAGAGAGTACAGATGCCTGCTGTTCCCACTGACCTCCTTTGTTCTGGAATTTGGGAGTTGGGGTGCCTTTTCACACTCCCTTATGAATGCATTTCCCCCAAAGTTCCCAAAGAGAGAATCTAAGCAATACCCCAGCACCCAACACCCCCTCTCTTGCCAAACACCCACCTTGCCTGTCACAGATAAAGGTTTACCCCAAAGTCCACTCAGCCTGACACAGTCTCTGATTTGGGGGTGTCACCAAAGCTCAGGAGCCATTTTATTCAGAGCCCCCAGTTCTTCATGAAGATGAGGCTGAGCTTACTGGGAGAAGGAGAGAGAGCTCAAGCCCCACATCGGGAAGACACTAAACATCATCACTGGGCTTTTAAAAACCCAATCTTCTCCTTGGGGTTCACATCTATTTGGGGAGTAGATTAGCCCAGAGCCTCAGTGCCGGGCTGCCAGGTCTGAGTTCCTTGTCCAAAAAGCAAGCTACGCTAGAACACGGCATCTGTGGGTGCCAGCCGTGGGGACGTGTGGGTACAAAGGGACCACGCATGAAGACCCGCTGATTATTTCCCCCCAGGCAACCTCGGGGAGCAGGGTCGTCCCTTTTTCCAATCCTCGGAAAGTAAATGCCAGGATGTAAGGCAAGAAGCTGAGAATGGTCCCTGCGGTAGCAAGGAGACACCGTCCTCAACCCCTCTGAGAGACCCCCCCTCACTCCACATTCCTCGGGGAAAGGAGTGGGGAGACCGCGTCGCGAGCTTCAGCGCGCTCAGCTCAAGCCCGAGCTGTGGTGTGCTTTCTAGCCAACATTTCTTGACAGCTTAAGCGGCCCTAGGACAGAAAGGAGGTGTCCCATTCTCAAGTCGCCTGGTCCCCAGAGCCCGGAGAGAACAGAAGAGGGGCACAGCTCGACCTCGGCGCAGCTGACCCCAGACGGAGAAGTGGCGCACGACTAGCCAAACGTTATCATTCTTTCCCGGGTCCCCCGCCATCCCCTGGGGATGAACGCGGCGCTTCGACGGCTCCAGCAGAATTCAACACCAGCTGGGGGTCCAAGGGGCCCGCGACCAGGAAAAGGCAGGAGATTCTAGCGACCCTCGGTCCCTCTAGTTCCCCCGGTCCCCTACGCGTCCCATGGGGATGGCCGGGGTGCGCCTCGACTGTCGGAGAGGCACCTCAGGCTCCTTCCTGTGGCCCGAGGCCGGGCGAGGCGCCGGGGCTGGAAACTCGGCGTGGTCGACCCCATCCCGCCCGGCCCGCGGCGGTGGCTCTGGGCGACCGTCCGCGCTGTCCAGCCGTCCCGGACTCTGCGCCCCGCGTCCCGAAGCCGGCAGCCCCTTCCTACCTGCGGCCGGGGCTGCGCTGCCCGCGGCGGGCGCTGCGCGGGCAGCTCGGCCCCTCCGGTGCGCTCCGGACGCGGGGCCGCTCCCGCCTCGGGCCGCGCTGCGCTCCCCAGCTCCTCGGTGCCTCAGCTCCGCGTTTCTCGCCCGCAATCTCGCTGCTCGCTCAGTCTCTCGGGGGCGGGCGGAGAGACACCGGGAAGAGAGGGGCGGGGAGTGCGGGGGGCGGGGCGCGCGGGGGGCGGGGCGGAGGGCGCGCGGGCGGGGGCGGGGCCGGGGCGCCGGAGCCCGCCCAGCCCGGGGAGGGGGCTGCCGCCAGCCGCGCGACCCGTTTCCGCGGCTTCTTCGGCGTCCCTTCACCCCACTCCCTTCCTTCAACTCCTGTCTTCTCTCCTTGTCTCTCCCGTTTCCCGCTTCCAGTTCTTCGCTCTCCATCTCCCCTCCCTCCCCCCTTTTCTCTCCTTTTCTTCTCTCTCCTCTCTTCCCCGCCCCATCCGCCTCGCCCGCTCCCCTCTCCCCCTCACTCTCTCCTTCCTTCGCCTTTCGTCTGGTGGCCTCTTCCCTGCCTTGGCCCGTCTGTCTGGGTCTCTGTGTCCCAGTCCTTTTCAACATGGATTTCCCTCTTGGCTTTTCTCTCTCCAGCCTTGCTGATCTGCTTCTGATGGTCTTTTTCGTTTCTCTTTCTCTGTTTCACCCTCTTCTCTCTCTGTAGGTCACAAGGCCCCTCAGTGGGGGTGGGGTGTGGGCTCCTGCCCCCTCCCTGCTCCCCTGCCTGTTACACAGGGAACAGTTTCTGAGCTGAAGCAACGAGGCTTTTGATCCCAGGCAGGATGTGTGCATAAGGCGGGGAGGGGCGGGTTGGTGAGGACTCCCTCTCTGCTGCCAGGGGGTGGTGGTGGAGACACAAGTGGCTATGCGTGTGGATGGACAGATGGATAAACAGATGATTAAAAAGAGAAACACAGCCTGCAACAACACCCAGGGATGGCAGCAGAACACCCCCTCCCCCTCCCCTGCCCCCCCAGCCCTGTCCCCCAGGTACCCTCCTCCTTCCAGTTCTTGAGATTTGAGGGATTGTCCCAGAGAAGCCTCTCTCCCAGCCAGTGCTCACCCAGTACCAGAGGACTCCCTCCCTACCCCTTGCCAAGTCCTGACCTGCCAAGACTCCTGGTAATGGGGCCATGACTGCCCTTCCATCTGGGTTCCCCAAGGACTCACAGAAAGGATCCCTTCTCTCTACCCCTGACCTACTCTTTGCCTCCTCTCTCTGGCCCCAGGGCTGGCATTTGCTGATAGACTTGCCGTCCCCCACCCCACATTGCCCACCCATCATCCATCCTGGACCCCACAACCCCCAGTGCTCCCCAAGGTGACCCTGACTGCTCCTGGCTCTTTCCCACACTCTCACCCACAAGCATGGAATCTTGATATCTTCCTTGACCCATCCATTCCTCCCGTCTACTGGTCACCACCTGGAGACACCATGGTGAACAAGACAGGCCACAGACCCCAAGGTGGTCCTGGTCCGGTGTGGGAGACAGGCTTCTGTCAAATAACCACACAGGCCCAGAGTGACAAGCTCTGCTGGGAGCACACATTCCAGGCGATCCGGTCCAGCTTGGGATGGTTGGGAAAGGTTTCCTCAAGGAAGTGTCATTTGAGCTGATGGCCAAAGGATGAATAGATGCTATCTGGATGGAGATGCGGGACACAGATTTGAGCAAGGGTATGAGAGTAGCAAATATGGAAGCTATTTTTTCTTGCCTGACATTCATTTCAGCTTGTTCAGGCGACAGCACCTCAATTTTGATTTGGGGAACTTCCCCTTCTCCACTCATATTCGTATGGTTGGGTGGAGTTCCCTCCTTTCAGGGGTGGACATGTGACCCAGGCACAGCCAGAGCACATCACCCTGATCTCAATGGAAAGAACGTGTGACATATACTGGGTTGATGAGAACTGTTCCTGGGACTTTTGCTAAAACTACTGTCAAACACAAGTTTGATCTCCACCACGGTTCCTAAGCCTGCAACTGCTGGCAGCCAGCTTTGTCACTCCTTGAACAGATCATATCTGAAAATGAAGCCAACACAGAGGAAGGCAGAACTGAGAGATGGACAATGGACAGAGTCCTGATGAGTATTGTTTGAGTCCCTGGACTCAGCCATGCCTGAAGGCAGTTTCATTATTGAAATCACATTAAGTTCCTTTTTTGTCACTTACGCAAGTTTGAGTTCAGTTTATGTTGATTAAAACCAAAAGAGTGCTGATGAATCCAGTTCTGGATTGAGAAATGGGAAGCATTACTGATATAAACGAATTATAGTAACCATTTCCACTCCCCTTTCTTCCTTCAAGTCTCCTCGATAATCTCACAATCATCTCTCTTTTTTCTGTATTCCTATTCAGAAGTTAATTCCCCTCTATTTTCATTGCTCTAAATGTGTTTTGCAGGGGCTTCCCTGGTGGTGCAGTGGTTAAGAATCCACCTGCCAACGCAGGGGACACGGGTTCAAGCCCTGGTCTGGGAAGATCCCACATGCTGCGGAGCAACTAAGCCCATGCGCCGCAACTACTGAGCCTGCGCTCTAGAGCCCACAAGCCACAACTACTGAAGCCCGTTCGCCTAGAGCCCGTGCTCTGCAACAAGAGAGGCCACCGCAATCGGAAGCCCGCGCACCATAACGAAGAGTAGCCCCCGCTCACCGCAACCAGAGAAAGCCTGCGTGCAGCAACGAGGACCCAACGCACCCAAAAATAAATAAGTTTTTTTAAAAATGTGTTTTGCCTACAGCAAAGTCTGGCTGTCAGGTCAGTTTCATAGACTGGACCATCTAATGCTTGAATTATCTCCATAACATCCCCTGCTCCCCACTCCCCTCCCTCCCTGCCTGCCCATGACTGTCTAGCATCTGCCTGCACATCTCCAGTCATGGGAAACTCATTATTCCACCAGGCGGATGGTTTCAAACAACAAACTCTTATCTCACTGGTGTTCCAAGGACTGTCTACTGTGCAGAGGGGAGCTTCAGATAAGGGACCCTATACTATAAAGTTGAGATGTCTGATGCACCGTCTCCATGTCCTTCCTAAAAGCCTGGTTAAAGTCTTCCAGAGAACTTACGTGCATCCCTCGTGGGCTAGAGGGATAGTTTCTGTTAGCAGAGTTCTCAGAATGTGGGCTGGCAACCATTGGTGGTAGCTAGGATAATTTTCAGTGAGGTGGAATAACTTGGTGCACAAAAGCTCTTCCATATTCATCTCCCTGTAACATCCTTGTGATTTCTGTCCATGGGCAAGTCTCAGGTTGGGGTAATTTGTCTTTAACACCTCTCACAGTACTGAGCCATCCCATTTTAACTAAGAGAGATAAGCCCTAGGACTGTAGCCCTGGTAGACACCAATATCTAGTTAGAATTGAACACATTGCTCAACTGTCCTTGTGTCTATTTTAGTGGAGACCTATTTCTGGCAAGTGATACTGATCTTCTAGTTACAGTGTGATGTACAGTTTCCTTTTCAGATACATTTATTTAATCTAAAAGAGGAAAATACTTAAGTAAATAAAAATAGACACAATGCACAGATTTTTGCAAAACTCTTGCGGCTGGTTTGCAAGTGACTGAAGTTTGCGTAGCCTAATTTAGAGAAACATTTCACCCATGTGTTCGTTCACTCAACAAATGTTCATTGAGCACCTCTGAGACGAGACACGGGGGAGGACTCGACAAAGAGACAACACAGCTGGTAGGAGATTCCATTAAAGAGGGCAAGGCCTCACCATGGAAGGTTTAATCACCACATGGAAGAACTGGATCTGACCTTGTGGGGCACTGGGGAGCCATTGAATGTGCTGGAGCAGAAACAGTAAGGTAGGATTTAAGATTGTTGAAACTGGCCAGGTATGCAAGGTGGATTGAAGGGGAGAAGATTGGAAGCCAGGAGACCAGTAGGGGGCTGCTGTAATGTTGTAGGCGTGACATGAGGGGGACTGGCACCTAACAGTGGGCACTCAATAAATGGTTGAAACTATTATTGTTAATATTATTGTTGTAGTCCCCTCCCTTCCCTTGACTTGGGGCAGTTCAATGAGTCATAGACTTACAGGGCATCAGACTGGAGATGGCCCTGAGATATTACCTAGTCGAATATCTTTATTTTAGAAATGGGTAAATTGAGGCCTGGAGAGACACAGTGACTTGCCTGCGAGCACCTGGCTACCTGGTAGCAGAGCCAGGAAGGTGATGACCGCTAGCTGTATTTTGGAGCACTGCTGTGTGCTAATCACTGACCCATGGGGAAACAGAGAGTCACTGGCCCAAAGTCTCACGGTAGAAATGGAGCAGAGCTGGGATCCCAAATGAAGCCTGGCCATCTCCACAGGTGGCACCCTGGGCCATTAAGTTCATTAATCTCGCCCCTGCACCCCCAGGCAACCTCTCATCAGGCCACAGGTGATGATGCTGTGGGAAGAGACCTGATTTGGGGGGGGCGGGGCGGGGCGGGATGTCCAGATCTGTCATCAGCCCTCTGTGTGTCCTTGGGCAAGTCCCTTTCCCTCTCTGAGGCCCAGTTTCCTCACTTTCAAATTAAAGAGATTTCACTTCCCTTCTGACATCCCAAGTCCTCAGGCTGCTGGGTGAGGGGCTCAGGAGGAAGGCCATGCCTGAGTCTGCTCCCCACACCTTGCCCAGGCCTCCTGTCCTGAACCCTTCAGCTGCTCGTGGCAGATTCTGTTTCCACAGACAACACAATTCCATCATCCAGCTTGTCCAAAATTCTAGTAACACTGACAAGCCTCCCTTCGACCTAAGAAAATATCCCCTGTAGGGAAACAGGGCTTCGTGTTTTGTTTTCAGAAGGGATGCTATTACCTTAACCACACCCCCTTCACACCAGAAATTCCCCCATTAGCAAAAGAGCCACCACATTAATGTGTGTAACCACTTGAAAAACCACAATAAACCTCGCGGGGGATAATAGGACATAATATCATTTTGTTATCCTGTCCATGAGTCACGCTGGGGCAGATCCTTGGCAGCGGCCCTGTTGCTGAATGTTCAAATATTTGTGCATATCATACCATGCTGGGCTCAATACTGCAACACCCTGACAGACTGCCACTTCCAAAGAGGCAACCCCCCACAAGATGGGAAGCAGGCTGTTCTCAGTACAGACAGGGCCTGTCCCAAGGAGATGGCCCGATAAACTCTTCTCCACAGCGTACAGTTTGTGGGTAATGTGCAGACTTTGGAGCCAGACAGACCTTAGCCAAGTGACCGCACCTTCCTGGGCCTCAGTTTCCTCATCTATAGGATGGGAATAATAATAACAGTTATAGCTTCTACCTGACAGCATTGCTGGGAGAAAGCCAGCTCATGTTCTGGTACGTGGTAAATGCTCAAATACTCTTATTATGCAGGTGCCATTTGCAATCTGCTCTACCCCCGAGTCAATAAGATTCTAACTGAGAGTTGAAGGCAATCTCAAATGCCACCACCTCCAAGAATCTTGTCTGGCTTTTGCCCAACTGCATATGATTTCTTCATGCCTCCAATTCCTACACAGATCTCGTTCCTGCTTCCCTTTAAAGGTACTCACCACTCTACCTTCAATGGGGGCACAGACTGCTGTTCCTTGGAGCCCTGCACACAATAGGGGCTCAATATTCACTGACACTTTGTATCTGCTCCCAGGGCAGAGAGCCCAGGGCTATTGGGTTCCTTCCACACTCATTGCCAACATCCAGATATATGAGACTACTTTCAGTGCTCCTCAAGGGTCCCAACCTCTGGGCCTTTACATATGCTGTTCCCTCTGCCAGGAACACTGTTCCCTTATCCTCTTCTCTAGTGGACTTACCTTTACTCTGCAGGTTTTGACTTGGATGCCAGTGGGATGACTCCTGCCCTCACGGCCTGGCCCCGTTCCCTGGTTGGACTCACTCTGCACGTTTCCCCTTCATAGAAATGCGCACACTGGATTGTTTAACTCCTGGTTTCATCCTCTCTCTCTCTGGACTCTTAAGCTCTGCGAGGTCAGAAATGGGTACAGCCCAGTGCTTGGCACACAGGAACTGCTCACTAAATATCTGTTGAAGAGACAAATGCACACATGAAAACCATGGGATCATGTCTTACTCATGTGGCAGGTTCTTGAGGACCTGCCCGTTGGCTCCTCGGATAGACAGGGTGCGAGAAGGGCTCGGAGTTCTGAGAATTCTGACTTTTTCTCCCCTGAGCACTGCCAGGCTCCTGGAAGTGAAAACCCTACCTGCTGGCAAGCATCACAGTCACTCTCAGGACGGATCTGAATGTCACTGTCACCTGCGGGCATCTGAAAACCAACCCAGGCTGGTTCCCATGTGTAGGGCACTGAGGACCCCCAGGAGGAGATGGGGCAAGTGTGGTGACTGTGCTGGAGGGAAACCAGAGGCCTGGAAGAAAGGCACAAAGAGGGAATTAGTGCTGCGAAAAGAATATGGGCCTCAGGGTGGGGAGACTAATTCATACCCCAGGAGCTGCATTACCATGGGCAAGTTCATGCCTTGAAAATTCTAAGTACTGTAACTATGTGAGTATTTATTGAGCTTCTACTTAGTGCCAAAGCCCTTCGCATGAATCATTGCAATCACCCTCCCAGTGACCCCACAGGATGGGAGGTGTTATACCAATTTTACAGCTTAAACTAAGACACAGAGGGTGTCTGGATCTTTTTTGGGTTCCCCATAGGCCAAGCTGAGGACAAGGACTTGAGTGCAAGTGGGTTATTTGGGAGGCAGAGCTAACACAGGAGGGAAGTGGGATGTCAGAAGGGCAGGCAGCCGGCGTAGGGTGTTTGATCCAGCCAGCTACCAGGTGGGCAGCCGGCACTTAATTCCAGGGACAAAACTCTAGGAAACAGGGTAGCACATGCATCTCAGAGTTACCCCACCTGAGGGGAAAGGGAGCTGGGGTATTGATACACCAATTCTCGCCAGCCTTTGGTTGAAGACTGCTCCAAGGGTGCCAATTTCCTGGCACTTCTGCACTAGGAGGCACTTGGCCGAGCAGCCTTCTGGGGGTGCAGGGAAGCCCCCAGGCACAGCATTACAGGAAAGAGAGTGGGAGGTTGGCCAGAGCCCCTGGGAAAGTCAGGTGCAGGGTTATGGGTGACATACTGTGTATCCTCCAGTAGGAAAGGGGTGGACACTGCAAAGGTAGCTGATGCCTGATGGGGCTGGGGCACGGAGCATTATCCAGAGTCTGCTCAACCTTATTCACTTTCTGGAATTTTCGCCTTCCAAGAGTGAGGGGCAGCTGGGGTAGACGTGTGAATCCTGATCTTAGACTCAGGAGTTCCTGGCTCGTTCTAGGACCTCATAGCTGAGTGACATCCCTGGGCCACAGTTTCTTCCTCTGTTACACAGGCGCAGCCGTGATTACCTAGGAGAGCTGTTGAGAGGCAGAAGGAGTTCATGGCACTCAAACCCTGGCATGGAGTGGATGCCCCATCAGGGCTTTGGCATCCATACCTCTATCTCTATCTTAGGAAATCCAGAAGCAGCAAATGCCTGCTCCACTTTCATTATTTGCCATCCAAATGGCAGCTAATCATAATATTGTTATTTATGAGAGAAATGGATTCAGCATTTTTATTCCAAACAGAAGCTATTGACATTCCTAGAATAGTCCCGGGAGAGGGAAAGCCCATTGCAAAGTGCTCCTTCAGAAACAATTTGCAATCTGTGGCCCAGGCATGGGTCCAGAGATGTGGTCCTTGCTGGTTCTCACTGACTGATAACGAGAATAAAGCACTCCACCGGAGGCCAGGGCTAGGGGCCGGCAGCAGCCAGGAGAGAGCTGACATCTTAATGGGAGAGAATATGTCAGAGCTCTAGGATTGCAGCTTGCCTGCCCAGGCTGAGGTGGGCCGGAGACATCTTGGCAGGTGGGTAAAGAGGGGGCCACAGGGCGTTTCTGTCCTCTTCTGCTTCCCCCCTTGCCCTCCCCCTCCCTCCCTTTCTCTCTGACCCTCTCTTACTTCTCTTTTTACCTTCCTTTTCTCTCCCTCCCTCTCTTCTTTCTTTCCTTATTTTGTTTTCCTTCATTTTTCCTCTTTAAAAAATATTATTAATTAGCCGAGTACTTCTGGTATTTACACCCTGTTAACGATCACAATATTTAAGACAAAAGTTCCCTTTGATCTTCCCATTTAATCCTCATTTACTCCTCCTCCCCTTTGCAGATATAATAGGAATAGTTTGCTGCATGTCCTTCCACACATTGTTTTCTTCCCATTTGGGTACATCTATAAATACCTAGTAAACATCTTTTTGTTTGTGTGTTTATTTTATAAAAATAGCATTGTACTCTAGTTGTCATTCTGTCACTTGCTTTAAAACAACAACAACAACAAAACCTTTTTTTAAGCAAGTTTTCAGTTCATGCAAAATTAAGAGGAAAGGACAGACATTTCCCATATACCTCCTGCCCCCGCATGTGCACAGCTTCCCCCATGATCAACACCACCCCGCAACATGGTACATTTTTTACGACTGATGAACTTACGTTGACACAACGTTATCACCCTAAGTCCACAGTTTACCTTAGGGTTCACTCTTGGTGTTATTGTATATGTTCCATGGGTTTGGACAAATGTATAATGACATGTTCCATTATTATGGCACCCACTGCCCTAAAAATCCTCAGTGATCCGCCCACTCATCCCTCCCCTAGCCCCACTCTTGGGCAACCAGTAATTTTTTACTGTCTCCATAGTTTTGCCTTTTCCACAGTGTCGTGTCGTCAGAATCATACAATATGTAGCCTTTGCAGATTGTCTTCTTTCACTTAGTAATACGCATTTAATATGTCTTTTTATGGCTTGAGAGCTTATTTCTTTTCAGTGCTGAATAATGTTCCATTGTCTGGATGGACCACAATTTATGTTTCCATTCACCTACTGAATGGACATCTTGGTTGCTTCCAAGTTTTGGCAGTTATGAATAAAGCTGCTGTAAATATCTATATTTGGTTTTTTTTTTGGAGGTAAGTTTTCAACTCCTTTGGATAAATAACAATGAGTGGTATTGCTGCATAGCATTAGAAGAGTATGGTTTTGTAAGAAACCAACAAAACGTCTTCCAAAGTGGCTGCACCATTTTGCAATCCCACCAGCAATGAACAAGAGCTCCCATTGCTCTAAATCCTTACCAGCATTTGATGTTGTCAGTGTTCCAGATTTTAGCCATTCTAATAGGTGTGTAATGGTATCACATTGTTGTTTTAATTTGAATTTCCTTGATGACATATGATGTGAGACATCTTTTCATATGCTTAGTTTTGATCTGCATATCTTCTTCTTCGGTGAGGTGTGTGTTAAGATCTTTTGAGTTTCAAATTGGGTTGTTTGTTTTCTTATTGTTGAGTTTTAAGAGTTCTTTGTGTATTGTGGATAGGTCTTTTGCAAATATTTTCTCCCAGTCTGTGGCTTGCCTTCTCATTCTTTTGACATCGTCATCTGCAGAAGTTTTTAATTTTAATGAAGTCCAGTCTATCAATTATTTCTTTCTTGAATTGTTCCTTTGGTGTTATTTAAAAAGTCATCACCATACCTAAAGTTATATAGATTTTCTCCTACATTATATTCTAGGAGTTTTCTCCTTTTGCATTTTATATTTAGGTGTATGTAGGATCCATGATCCATTGTAAGGTAATTTTTGTGAAGGGTATAATGTCTGTGTCTGGATTCATTTTTTTGCATGTGGATGTATAGTTGTTCCAGCACCATTTGTTGAAGAGACTGTCATTGCTCCATTTCATTTCCTTTGCTCCTTTATCAAGGATCAGTTGATTCTATTTATCAGGATCTATTTCTGAGCTCTTCATTCTGTTCCATTGACCTATTTGTCTCTTCTTTCACCAATAGCACACTGTCTTGATTACTATAACTTTATAGGAAGTCTTGAAGTCAAGTAGTGTCTGTCCCCCAGCTTTGTTCTTCTTCAATATTGAATTGTGTTCAAGGTCATACAGCTAGTGAACAGTGATGCCAACTCAAGTCTTGGACTCTTATTCCAGCATAGAAGAGTGGAAGAGACAAGGCTGAGGAAAACAACTAAAGTGAGATCACAGGGGGCCTTGAGCACGAGACTGAGGCACGAGGACCTTGTCCTGATGGCATTGGGGACCCAAGGAAAGTTCTTGAGCAGGAGACTTACTGGGAAGCCTTGGGAAGATTAATCTGGTGATGGTGTGTGGTGTGGGTTGGATGGACAGAGAGTGAGGGGGACCAAGAGGCATTTAGGAGGTGGCTGCAGTTATCCAGGGAGGAATGATGACACCATGAGGAGAAACCCTAAGGACAATACCTGCACAAAGAACCCCCAACTGTCCACTGGGAGGGCCACATGGACGTCTCTTGATGTCCACTCCCAAGGCCACTCCCTATACGACGGTGCATGTCATATCGTGGAGCTGGACTCACCTTTGGCTCTAGAGATGGGCACGTGACCCAGGCCTGGCCAATCAGGGTAAATTCATCATTCCCACTTGAGTGATTGGTTCAGGGAGGAGCACATGACCAAGCTGGCCCAATCAGAATGAATCCCAGACCTCTGTTGATGAAGAGTGCTTGCCTAAAATCAAGGCCAAAATAGAGGCAAATGTAGTCAAGGAGTAGTGAGAGTGAAACTCAGTCATAATGAGTCCTATTGATATCATCTGAGCCCCTGGATCCAGCAACGCCTGAAGCCCCGCTGGGACTTTTTCTTTTATATGACCCAACGAGCCCCCTCCCCTAGACAATGTTTAGTGTAAGCCAGTATGCATTGGGCTTCTTTTGCTTGCAACCTAAAGTGTCCTGACCAACACACCAGTAACCTAGATCAGGAGTCAGCAATCTATAGCTCGTGGGCCAACGTCCGCCTACCACCTGTTTTGTTAAATAAAGTGTTTTTGGGAACACAGCCATGTCCATTTACTTACTTACTGTCGATGGCTGTTCTTACACTGCCAGGCAAGTTGAGTAGTTGTTACAGAGACCCTATAGCCCACAAAGCCTAATATGTTTTTTATATGGTCATTTACAAAAACATACATCAATGCCTGACCTAGATCAATCTCTCTCACCTCCTATTAAGGTGGAAACTGGGGCCCAGAGAAGGGCTGGCCTAACGCTGGGGCAGAGCCAGGCCTAGAACCCAGGTTTTCTGATGCCCAGGCCAGAGTCCTTGTCCCCAGACACTGCCCCAAAGTGTTCTCTGTCCTTCTGGAGGGTGTTTGATTCACTTGGCCGTTGAATCCCTCTCATAGGCCCAGACAAAATCCTTCTCTGCAGCCTCCCTGTGATGCTCCTGGGAGTTGCAGGGAGCATGGGAAATTGAATTCCATAAATAACCGAACCTGACAGTCCAGCCAGTCCAGCCCGCCTCCCCTAGCGACCTGCTAACGGGAGCTGGAGCAGACATGGAGGACAATTGTCCTGATAGGGACCCCATCCAAATCCCGCAGATGCTCTCCTGGCCATGGGACCCAGGACCAGAGGAAGGTCCACTTGTAGAATGCTTGTACATCATCCAAATAAGATAGGGCAGGGGTTTGAGACTCACCCATCATAAAGGGGCTGAGAGGTGATTTGGGTCACACGGGGTAGGGCTGGGAGGGCTCAGAGGCACGAGGAATGTGCAGTCAGAGAAGGTTCTCTGGAGTAGGCAGTCTGGAGCATTGAAGGACAAAATTTAAAACGTTCAGGAAACCCTTTGCTACCTCTCTGAACCCTTCCCCTCCCCCAGCCGTCTACACTCCAGCCACATGAGCATAACCCAAACGTGCCAGACCCACTTCTGCCTCAGGGCCTTTGTACTGGCTGTTTCCTCAGCCAGGAGTTGCCGACTCTCAGACCTTCACGCTGCTTCTTTCTTCTCGTCATTCGGGCCTCAGCATACTTGTCACCACCTCTGAGAAGCCTTCCCTCGCCGCCTATCTTGAAGCTGCTGGCTGAGCCTAGTCGGTCTCCCTCTCATCCTCCTTTCTTGTTTTCTTGTATCTCTGGCCTCTAGAACAGTCCGTGGCCTGGGGCAGGGGGAGATCAATAATATCTGTTAAGTGAGTGACCGGGGAAGCACCATGTGCCCCGGGTACTTACAGTTCAGTGTGGGAGACACAAATCCCCTGTGGTGTGAGAGGCTCCACGAAGGGAAGGGGAGGGGAGGGCAGCTTGGAGATGGGATCTGCCGTGGCCTTGGGGGGCAGGGAAGACTTCCGTGAGCAGGGCAGGGTGGGCAGGAGTGAGTTGGGAAAGTGTGAAGGAGACTGGTGGAGGGAAAGCGAAGCATCAGAGGTGAAGGAGCGTGGGTGAGGAACTCAACGCAAGAGTGGAGGGGAGGTGGGGCTGTGAGGCTGGACGGGGCCAGGGTTGGGGGGCGGGGGCGGGGGCGAGGCCCAAGGCCAGGGCCAGCTGCGGTGTGTTAGGGAGGCTGGACTTCATTCCAAGCCAGGACGGTGGTGGAGCAGGGACATGACAAAAGCAGCCCTGGGCTTGAGAGGCTCATTTCAAGGAAGTGTTGGAATCAGAAGGCAGGACCAAGGCGGGAAGATCTCTCTCCTGGGAGGGGGTAGGGTGGTCACCAGAGAAGAAGATGGGGTGACCTGGACCCTCTGTTCCACCGCCTCCCCCAGCATCCACACCCAGGGCTGCTGTCCTGCCACAGCCCAGGCCTGGCGCCTCCAGGATGCTAGGTGGGCAGCTTCCTGGAGGAGGTAACCTGGAGCAGCCCTGGACCCATTCGAACAGGGAGACCTTAGCCCAAGGCTTTTGCTACCAGTGGGTAGTGGGTAGTTTTGCTACCAGTGGGCTGTGTGAACGTGTGCACCTCTCTGTGCCTCAGTTTCCTTATCTGTCGAACAGGGAGAAGAGCAACACCAACATCTTGGTCTAAATGAGAGAGTGCATGTCAAGCGCTTAGCACGGAGCCTCACACAGGGTCAGCACCCGGAGGTGACTGTTAGGGGCTGGCTTGTTCTGACTGGAGGTCCCCGCAGGGGGAGGAGGGGCGAGCTGGGAGTAGGGGAGGGTTGCTGGAGGTTTGGGGCTGTCTAAGGCATTTTGGAGAACCCCCAAGTCCCTTCTGGAAGAGACTCATCTTTGGGGATTGCTCAGGGCTGGGTCTGTCCCGCCTGGGCCCCCATCCCCCAGGGCAGCTCTGAGAGAGGCAGTCCTGGGACTGGAAGGGGACCTCAGTCTCTGGAGCTGGAGGCTGCGGACAGAATCCCTGCCTGCTGTCCTGCCACCATTCCTCTGCAGCCACAGCGTGCAGGCCAGGTGGAGACAGCCCAGCTGCCACGTGGAAGGTGACAGATGGCCACAAATGAGGGGTGAATGAACCTGCTAAATCATCAGCTGGGAAATTGAGCATCTCACCTCCCATCTGTGAGAGCTTCTTCCCTGTGGAAGGGAGCGTATGTTCGGGTGTGAGTGTGGGGGGCGTTTGCTGTACATACAGATGGACTCAGTGCCATGGCTAGGGCAAGTGGCATACACGTGCACACATGCTTGCACACGTGTGCGCACACTCGCACACATATGCACACACAAAATTTGCACACACATGCTCACACCACCCTGACTCACATTCTTCCCATCACATGTGCACTCCCATTTGTCCATTCACCTACAGGCTCCTGCGCACACCACTTACACACTTGTTTTACATCCAGAAACACCTACCTACACCTGTCCACACCCAGAGCACAAGGTATCCCAAAAGGTAGATTTGTGCAGCTGCACTTTCTCACATTAACCAAGACCCACAGTTTCTCACACCGCTGAATCAGAGTTGGGTAGGCTGCCTCCAGTTCAGGGGTGCCTCCTGGCTCTCCCTGAGGGAGGGGCCACTTCCCGTGAGGACAGACTCAGTCACGTGACCAGCTCCAGCCCCTGAAGTTGGAGGGGAAGAGCTGTGTGCCCCTCTGGGTGGGAGCCTCCAGAGCCAGCTTCCAGGTCCTCCAGGCTCTCTTCTCCCTCTGCTGTGGTGACCTGTGGCACTCCGGGTAGAGGCTGCCCATTTACTCTGGGTCCCAGGGTGTTGCTGACAGGAAGCAGCGCCTAGGTGACCCTCGAAGTAATGTAGATGCTGAGAAGTAACTCTACATTGCTGTGAGCTATTGTGCTCTGGGGACCACTTGTTACTGCAGCATGACACGGCCTTGGCTGAGAGAGACAACACACACACATCCAAACATACGCACTGTGAGATCACATAAACATTATACATACTGATCTCTGCTCCCAGTTCCTGGCACGGAGCTCCTGAAGCCCTTAGAATTTCCTGAATAATAGGAGCGATTTTTTTCTAATGATGTGACACTTGCTGGGCTCGTGGATGGCTTCAGGATGGGGGCTGGTCCCCAGAAAGACCCAGCCATGATTAGAAGCTTGGAACTTTCAGCCTTGTCCCTCATCCTCCTGGAAGAGAAGAGGGGCTGGAGATTGAGTTAACGATTGGCCGTGCCTCTATGATGAAGGCTCCACAGAAACCTCAAAGTGTTCCTAGAGCTTCTGGGTTGGTGAACATATCCACATGGTGGTGGTGCACTCCAGCTCCACAGGGATAGAAGCTCCTCTACTTGAGACATTTCTGGACCATTCCGTACATACTTCTTCGTCTGGCTGTTCATCCGCATCTGTTGTTATACAATAAACTGGTAACCTAAGTAAGTGTTTCCCTGAGTTCTATGAGCCATTCTAGCAAATTATCAAACCCAACGAGGGGGTTATGGGGACCCTGACTTATATCTGCTTGGTCAGAAGTGCAGGCGATAACTCCGGACATGTGATTGATGTCTGAAGTGGGGGAAATCTTGTGGGACTGAGCCCTTAGCATGTGGAATCTGACGCTAACTCCAGGGAGACAGCGTCAGAACTAAGTTGAATTGGAGGACACCCAGCTGGGGTCACAGAATTGCTTGATGTGTGGAAAACCCACGTGTCTGGTGTCAAAAGTGTTGTGAGTGTGGTCGTAGTGTGAGAGCAAAGGAGAAACACAAGGGGGAGCATGTTTTCTTATGTACACACACATTCCTGCAGGGTTCACACACACACACACACACACACCCCACTCCCTGGGCTCACACACTCTCCACAGCATACTCCAGGCTAGTCTGACAAGCAGGGCATCCAACCTCTGGTCAGGAACAGGGAAAGCAGCGGGAACAGGGTGAGGTGGAAACAGATGTATGGTTCGGTGATGGAGCTGGGGTTGAATTATTTCCTTAGGGGATTTTCTGTTGTCAAAAGATGCAGAACTCAAGTGAGGCTGAGTGAAGTTCCTGAGGGTCAGGGAGCACTTCCTGGGGAGTCCGGAAACTTGGCTTTGGGCCTCATGTGGCCATGTGACCTTCTCTGGTCTGCACCTCCCTGGGGACAGGAATTGCTTTGAATCCAGGAAGGGAGGCTGGTCAAATCTGAATAATAATAAACAACCCAACAGCAGCCTTCCCCGTCACTGAGCCAGCCTCTTCCTGAGTGTCCACTCATGGAATCCTCACAGCAGCCCTCTGAGATCTCAGCTTCCATGGATTAAAGTCCCCTTGACAGACATCTGTGGGTAGCTCCCAGCCCGCAAAGCCCAGTGCTGGGTGTGGGTGTGGGTGATGCCATGATGATCCCTTGTCCCTAGACACAGCTGATCGGAGCCCACGGCAGGAGAGGCAGGCATGATGTTGGGATGGAGTGATGTGGGGATCCCCAGGGGCGAGTGGCCACATCTTGGAGAGCTCTGGCAGGACTACTTGAGCAGGGCCTTCAGATGCTGATGAAAACATGAGTTTTGGTGACAGAAAGACTTGGTTTCAAGTCTCAACTCCTTTGCTTCCTGGCCGTGGAACCTTGGGTAAAGGACTTAGCCTGACTGGGCCTCAGTTTCCTCACCTGTGAAGTAGATATAATCATTGTTACAATCATCGCTGGGTTGTTATCGTGAGGATGAAATGAGAAGATGCTCAGAGCAGCCCCAGGCAGGACCAGTCTGTGCCTCTTTGCATAAAGGCTCATTTCTGATGTTCCTTCCTCCAGGAAGCCTTCCTTGATCTCTTTTTCCTCCGAGCTCATGGAGCAGTTTGTACTTGATTAAAACACCTGTTCCCACTGGACATGAATTTGAGTTCACTGAGTCATGAACTTGTTCTACATTTTATCAAGCACGTCTCTGTATCAGGACCAGGGCTGGGGGCAAGGGTGTGGAGTTGAATAAGAGATAGCTGCCCTCCCCAAATGCCCCACCCATGTGCCTGTAGTCGGGCTTAGGGCCGTGGCCCTGCTGTGTCAGTTCCCACTGCTTGTGGGGCTCAGTGACTGGCACACAGGTCTGCATCAGGGGCTGGGAGACAGAAGAGTGGGGTGGGACGGGCTCAGGCATGGAGTCAAGTCCAAGCTCTGTTTCTTTCTTGCTCTGTGACCATGGGCAAGTCCCTGCACCTCCCTGAGGCTTAGTGTCTCAATCTGTGAAATGGCAGCAATTGGGCCTGATTGTCTCTAAGTGCCCCTGGGCGCTGGCCCTGCAGAGTTACTGAGCATGAGCTTGTCCTCGCATGGGAGGATGGTGGGTGGCCCAGAGCCAACCCCAGGCTCACCCCCTCCAGGCCCCAAGTGCATCCTGCAGGGGAAGCAAGGGAGGGTTAAGGTCGAGCTTTCAGGAGGCCACCCTTTATTTGGAGTGGCTTGAATTAGCATCTGCAGGCTGATCAGAGTCCGGGTATTAATGAGCCATTGAGTCAGAGGCAGTTTTCCAGTGCACCATGTTGTTAATGAATTAATCACTTCTGACAGCTCCGAACGCCAACTCCATGCTTACCCCCAGCAAGCCTGGGGTGGCCACTGGCTGAGCCACCCAGGGTCCAGGTTGGCTGAGCTGCCCTTGGCACCCCTGCCCCCAGCGGCATTTCAGTAGTTCAGCTTGGGGTCTTGGCTTCTTTAATCTGAATCCAGCCTCTTTCCTTTCCATCCATCACTTTTCCCTGATTCCTAATCCAGTCCCATCCAGGCCAAATCATTCAGCCTCCCCAGCTAGAATAGTGGGTGGCCTCTTCCACTCCTGTCCTCCCACTGCATGAAAAAATACTCTCTCATCTCTTGGGTAACAATGTGCTGAAAATCATATGCTCTCAGAAGTTCATTTTCTCCCTAGGAAGAGAGGTGTTTTATTTGGATGAATACTTGTATACTTTTGGGGGGATCGGGGGTGAGGTCTCCAACAGGAATGCAAATTGAGGGCAGAGCAGAATTGCTCCAGCAGTAAAGGGGATTTTTAGAGACTATGTGGGGAGAAGAGAAAGGAAGAGATGCAGACACGCTTTGGCTGCTCCTTCTGCTTTGACCTTTTGGCAATTCCCTGGCCACTACATGACCTTTCGTACCCCTTGGCCTTTGCTTGAGCTGTTCCCTCCACTTGGAATGCCCAGGTCTCTCTTCTTGGTTTGACACATCTCCTAATCATGCTTCAAAGCCCTCTCTACCTTCTCCAATCAACCCTTTCTGGGTTTCCACTCAACTCTGAAAAGATTGCCTCACAGGTGAAATTAAGGAAACAATCCCATTTACCATTGCATCAAAAAGAATAAAACATCTAGGAATAAACCTACCTACGGAGGCAAAAGACCTATACTCTGAATCTATAAAACACTGATGAAAGAAATCAAAGGTGAAACAAACAGATGGAAAGACATACCATGTTCTTGGATGAAGAATCAATATTGTCAAGGTGACTATACTACCCAAGGCAATCTACAGATTTAATGCAATCCCTATCAAGTTACCAATGGAATTTTTCACAGAACTAGAATTAAAAATATAAAAATTTGTATGGAAACACAAAAGACCCTGAATAGCAAAAGCAATCCTGAGAAAGAAAAACAGAGCTGGAGGAATCAGGCTCCCTGACTTCAGACCATGCTACAAAGCTATAGTAATCAAAACACTATGGTACCATTGCAAAAACACAAATATAGATCAATGGAACAGGATAGAAAGCCCAGACATAAACCCATGCACCTATGGTCAACTAATCTATGAAAAAGGAGGCAAGAATATACAATGGAGAAAAGACAGTCTCTTCAATAAGTGGTGCTGGGAAAACTGGACAGCTACATGTAAAAGAATGAAATTAGAACATTATCTAACACCATACACAAAAATAAACTCAAAATGGACCAAAGAGCTAAATGTAAGGCTGGACACTATAAAATTCTTAGAGGAGAACATAGGCAGAACACTCTTTGACATAAATTGTAGCAGTATCTTTTTTGACCCACCTCCTAGAGTAATGAAAATAAAAACAAAAATAAACAAATGGAACCTAATTAAACTTAAAAGCATTTTCACAGCAAAGAAAACCATGAACAAGATGAAAAGACAACCCACAGAATGGAAGAAAATATTTGCACACAAAGTGACTGACACGGGATTAATCTCCAAAATAGCTCACACAGCTCTATGTCAAAAAACCAAACAAGCAAATCAAAAAATAGGCAGAAGATCTAAATAGGCATGTCTCCAAAGAAGACACACAGATGGCCAAAAAGCACATGAAAATATACTCAAAATCACTAATTATCAGAGAGATGCAAATTAAAACTACAAGGAGGTATCACCTCACACGGGTCAGAATGGCCATCCTCAAAAAGTCTACAAACAATAAATGCTAGTGAGGGTGTGGAGAAAAGGAAAACTTCCTACACAGTTGGTAAGAATGTAAATTGGTATAACCATTATGGAGAACAGCATGGAGGTTCCTTAAAAAACTAAAAACAGAACTACCATATGATCCAGTGATCACACTCCTGGGTGTACATCTGGAGAAAACAAAATCCAAAAATATACATGACTCCAATGTTCATTGCAGCACTATTTACAATAGCCAAGACATGGAAGCAACCTAAATGTCCGTCGACAGAGGAATGGATAAAGAAGTTGTGGTACATATGTACAACGGGATATTACTCAGCCATGAAAAAGAACAAAATAATGCCATTTGCAGCAACATGGATGGGCCTAGAGATTATCATACTAAGTGAAGTAAGTCAGACAGAGAAAGACAAGTATCATGATATTACTCATATGTGGAATCTAATTAAAAAATGATACAAATGAACTTATCTATAAAACAGAAGCAGACTCACAGATTTCGAAAACGAAAACAAACTTACGGTTACCAAAGGGGAAAGGTTGAGGGGAGGGATAAATTAGGAGCTTGGAATTAACATACACACACTACTATATATAAAATAGATAACCAACAAGGACCTACTGTAGAGCACAGGGAACTCTACTCAGTATTCTGTAATAATCTATATGGGTAAAGAATCTGAAAAAGAATGAATATATGTATATGTATAACTGAATCACTTTGCTGTACACCTGAAACTAACACAACTTTGTAAATCAACTATACTCTAATACAATTTTTTTAAAAAGATTGCCTCAGAGGCATTTATAATCCTGCTCTGGATGTATTTGTGTACCCATCTTCCTCCCCTGGAGCTGAGAGCTCCTTGAGGGCAGGGACCTTGTCTCATTCACCACTGTAGCCCCAGGGACAGGCGTGGAGCCTGTCATAGGGAGGAGCTCAGGCCATGGTAGGGAACGGATAGAATTAGTCAAATCCCCATTGATGGAAGAAGGTCCTTTGGGAGGAGTTGAAAGTTTCTACCCTGGGTTTTGGTCATGTGTGCCCCCTGGATTGGTAGCCCCATGAGGGCAGGGCTGAAGTCTGATTCCTCTCAGAGTCCCCAGCATGGCCTTGTCCATGGGTGGTGGCCAAGTGGAAAAACAAGGGTGCGTGGAGCTGAATGAGGCCTGGTGGCTGGACCCTTCCCTGTCCCTGGCTCCATGACTCACCTGGGCCTGGAGCCCGGGCTCCAGGGATCTCAGGCTGCCCAGTCCCGACCCTACACAAGGACTAGGCACAGAATGTGCCACTCATCAGATTGTCATACGCAGGTAGCGTCAGCATCAGGATACAGAACCCCAGCTCTGCCACTTCCCCACCTGTGTCCTTGGGCAGGTGATTTAACCTCTCTGAGCCACATTTGCACCTCTGCGAAAGGCTCTGCTTCATGGGGCTGTTGTGCGGATTAAGTGAAATAGTGACTAGAAAGCCCAGGGTTGATGTTCACACAGGGTCTTCATTCCTTGTCCTCTTTCCTGTTCATCCTCTCTGCCTTCCTTCTTGTTCCTCCCCTTTCAGCTCCATCTCTTCCCTCCTCTCTGTCAACTTTCCCAATTTACGGTCCAAAGGTCGAGAGAAAAAGAGAGACAGAGAGACAGAGAGACAGAGAGAGAGAGACAGAGAGACAGAGAGAGAGAGCATGAGAGAGAGAGGACACAGTGATGGTTCAAAGGATGGCTGCCCTGTGGGGGTCAGGCATCTGCGACCACACTCTGACCAGCCTCACCTGCAGCTATGGGCCTCCTCCCTTCAGAGCAGACCTCGCTTCATCACAGTGTTAGTATTTCAGCAACTGTGGACTGTTTCTCCTGTTGGGTAGAAGTGTCACGGCCTCAGCCTGCTGCTTAGGGGGCCAGTAGGCGGCCCAGGGGGCTTGAGGAGGATGAAAAGGGCCGCCCGGATGGCCTGGGGCCTCTCAGAAGCGGTGTTCTGAGGGAAAACAGCTGTCACAAGGCTTCTGATCATACTCCCTGCGTGGGGCTCCCTTTAATGTCTATGATCACACCAGTCCCCTGAGGCTCTGCTGGCGGTGGGAACACAGGGATGGTGGGGCAGCCGGACCACAGCAAAGCCCATCGGCCTCCTGCCGGGCCCAGCTGCCTGTCTGCTGGGCCTGCATTCCAGACTCTGTGTGCGGTGTGGTTTCCACCAGCACCTATTCCTCTGCTGCCTCCTGTCCCTCCATCAAGTAAGTGGTGAATCTGTGAAGAGGTACAAGGATGCTCACTCACTCATTCAGTCATTCACTCATTACTAAATTCTCTTCTCAACCTGGTAGCCAGAGGGATTCTGTTACGTGACCAGACCCCTGCGCTGCTTGGAAGCCACCTCCCTCAGAGCAGAAATCAAAGTCCCTGCCATGGCCTTCGAGGCAGATCTCGAAGGGGCCCCCTCCTCTGGGAAGCCCACCCCCCGTCTCAGCCACACTGGCCTCCCGGCTGTTCTGTTCACACACTGGCAGGCTCTCGCCTCAGCAGTTTATATTTACCATTACCTCTGCCTGGAACATTGTTCCCTCACACAAATCCTTCCTGCCCTCACCTCCTGTAAGTCCTTAAATGCTGCCGTCTCTGTAATCTTTCTCTGATCACTTTATTTCATTTCGTACCCCTCCCCCAGCACGCCCAATCCCCCTTATTTTACATATATATATATATATATATACACACGAAGTTTTCTCCACAGCACTTGTTGCCTTTTAAAGCCCTACACACTTGCTTGTCTCTCTACATCTCTGAGGATATACGGGACATCAGGGCAGGAATTCTCATTGATTTTGTTCACTTTCTAGCTGTCCAACCTTACAAAAGTCATGTAACCTCTATGCCTAGGTTTCCTCGTCTGTCAAGTGCAGACGACTGTTCACACAACCGCACAACCTCACAGGGTTGTGTGAGGACTCCAAGAGAGGATGTGTAAGGGACAGATCCTGGCCCAGATGGTGGCCATGCAAACCCATGGACACAGTCATGACCAGGACCCACATTACAGGAAGCTCCGCCCTCTCGTGGGGGTAACTGAGGGTGCATTTCAGGTGGAGGGGGTGCAGGTAATTCCCACTGTGGGCCCTGTCACTCTCCACCCGACTGCTTTCTCTTGGCTCTGCAGGGCAGGCTGGGTGTGCTCCTGGAAGCAGCCCTGGCCAAAGATGGACAAGAGTGGGAGGATGGACCCCAGCTTCTTGTCCCTCCAGGGATGGCTCGAGGTGAACACTAAGCCCCAGCTACCCACAGTGGGAACCTACTCAGCGGTGAGCTGTTTCTTTACTCCCTTCCCTCCTCAGCTTCCTTGACTAGGGTTCCCTGGGGCCACCACCTAATAAGCTGCTTCCATTCAGATCCTTGTCTCAAGGTCTCTTTTAGGGGAGTCCACCCTGAGACAGGTGGATTCTTGGGGAGGTCTTCATGGGGCACCTCCACATCCCTCCTTTACCAGCCCAGCCAAGCCTTTCCATCCCAACAGTTGTCTCTGTGGTTTTCCTCAGAGTGTCCTTGGGGACTTCCCCGGTGGTCCAGTGGTTAAGACTCCGTGCACCTAATGCAGGGGTCTGGGTTTAATCCCTGGTCAGGGAATTAGATCTCTCATGCCACAACTAAGAGCCTGCATGCTACAACTAAAGGTTCCACATGCCACAACTAAAAAAAAAAAAAAAAGATCCTGCATGCTGCAGCTAAGATCCAGCGCAGACAGACACACACACACACACAAAAAAACAGTGTCCTTGGCGTTTTCCTTTGAAATTCCACCTGCCCCTGCAAAGGGGCTCCTGGTCAGGACCTGGGCTGCATGGGAGAGGAAGAATTAATCAGAGTGGTAGAAGAAGAAATTTTCCCTCCAACTAGTATTGTCACAGGTCAGGGGAATGTGTATTCAGCTGAGTCAGAAGGTGACTGGGAGGAAGATGCCTTGTATGTGTGGGAGATTCTTCCACAACATCCTCAGGCCAAACGTGGAGGGGAGACTTTGTGTGAAATAAAGTGGGTCTAAAATACAGGAAGAGCTCAGCTGGCTCTTGTACTAGCTTATGGACTCAAGTGTTCATTCATCTGTTCACCCATTTATTCACTCAACACACATTTAAGAAGTCCCTGCTCCATCTGTCAGGATCCAAGGATGCAGTGGAGAACAAGACAGATATGGCCCTAACCCCAACCCTAACTGAACCCTAACCCAACAAGGCCATCCCAAGTCTGTGATGGCTCCATGGCTTGGGGGGTCTATGCAGTTGGGAATCAAGAGGAGTTGGGCCCAGTGAAGGGAGCAGAACCTGCTCTTCGAGGGTCCCTGCACTGCTGTGCAGTGGCAGTGATCAGTTGGCATCCTTGCTGATGGTGCTGGCTCCATCTCTGCTACACTGGTGTTTTTACACTCCTTGGTCTTCTGTGGTCTCCTGATTACACCTGGGAAGGGGCAGTAGAGCTGTGAGGTGGTTTGCTCACCCAAATAGAGAGACAAACCAAGCCCTGGCTTCTGTCTTTTGACGTAGAGCCCATGTGTCCCAGAGGAGGACCAAGGCTGCAGACACCCAAGTCTTGGTTGGAAGTGAGGCCAGCTAGCTGGCTGGATCTTCTTAGAGGGAGGAGGGAAGAGAAAGGGAGAGAGACAGAGACAGAGAGAGAAAGAGAGAGAGAGAGAGATTCCCCAAATGAGAATTAATGTGCGTTGGTGGTATACTGGTGAGCATAGCTGCCTTCCAAGATGAGAATCATAGAGCAGCCTAGAGCCCGTGAGCTGGAAACAAGAGGTCCTTGGGAGCAAGTTACAGTCCAAACTTCACTCCCAAAGCCGGAAACCTCTAGACACAGCTCTCTCTGGTTGTCTACACTCCACCAAATGAACTGTTTTCAGTAGAGTGGCTTGTGCCTGTGCATGTGTGTGTGTGTGTGCATGTGTTGGGAGGGTTGTGGCTGGGTAGGATAATAGCTAAGAGCTTTAGGCCTTTGGAGCTTGATAACCAATAGTAATAGTGAATTTTCGTTCAGCGTGTACTGTGTACCTGGACCATGATGAATGTGTTACATGTGGGGTTTTCTTAGCTTCCCCAGGAACTCCATGGGAGAGTGTATCAGGTGGGGTCCTGACAGGAAAGAGAAGGTGCATACACAGGGAGGAATTCAGGAGAGTTTAACGAAAGGTTCAAGAAAACCAACAAAGGATGATGATGCAGCTGAAGTCGGCAACTAGGGGCCTAAGTGGACCAAGGGAAGGAGGTGTTACTGGAACACAGAGAGAGTGGCCATAGCTTCTGGAGCAGGATGCCGGCCAGGGGAACGTAGGCAAACTGCAGTGACCCAACAGGGAGGGAGCCAGGGAAAACACCCCACTGAGGGATGGGTAGCATGCCCTTGAAGCTGAGCACCCATTCTCCTCCTGCCCTCCCATCTCCTGCCAGGGTGTCCCATTGGCTTGACCCAACTGTTCATCAGAGGACAAGGGAGCCTGAGGGTTAGTCCTTATAAGCCAACCTTCTGGGCCATAGGGCAGGGGGAGAAGGCTGGAGAGTAGGCCCAGAGTGGAAAACAGAATGTGTCCAGTAGAGGGAGGTGCTATGATTATCATTCCCATGCAGGAATAAGGAGCTAAATGAGCTTCAGGGCTGAGTGCAAAATGAAAATGCCCATCCCCCTGTTAAACAATTATTATGAATTTCAAGACAGTGACAGACGAAAATTAAACCACATTACATGCCCATGAACCCAGCCTTGGTCCCTTGTTACAGAAGAGACTGAGGCACAGAGATAAGCACCTTATCTAAGGCAGTTATACCTGGGCTTTGAGTCCGGCTCTGCCCTTCTAGCTACAGTGCTTCAGACAAACCACTTTGCTGACCTACAGGAGGGTCTCAAGACATCTAACTACTGTGGCGGTGTTGCTAACAAGGAGGGGGATGAAACCAGGTGAGGCCGGCCAAGCCTTTGGGAGCTGTCCGAGGTGCTGATGTGACTTTGGGCTCCCTGGGCCCCGCACGGCCCTTGGACGCTTAGATCAGCAACAGCTTTTGAAATAACCCATTTCTACTCTCAGTCTGTCTCTGGGCTCCTCTAAGTGTCAGAGCACAGAGATCTGAAATGCTATTGTCTGGAGTTTGTGCTGTGGTGAGCTGGAAAGAGCACAGGAATCGGAGTCAGGAAATGTGGATTTAACAAGGGCAGTGTGGACACCATCTCATTTCAAACTCACGGCCATCCCTCAGAATGACCACTGTAGCCACATCACAGGCTTTATTGAACACTTACTATTTGCCAGGCACAACCACTGCTCAGTTACTCTGTCATGTAATTGTTGTTATCATCCTCACTTACAGATCAGGAATCTTAGGGCAAGAGAGAGTCCCCACTGCAGTAGATTCCATTAGGGCATCACCCATTATGCTTACCCTGTGCACAGGGTAAGCTGAAAACACTGGAGGTGATGCCCATGGAAACACCTCTCAACCAATGACGGGCAAGGGTTGGATGGAGAAATACCCTTGCGTCTTCACCTCAAGGTTGGGATGACACTGAGGCATGTTCTACACTGTCTTCCAGAGTCCCCTGTGGGGTTAAGCTCTAGTGGCCCACAGTGGGATCTGGCTTGATAACACACCCTCTACTGGTTTCCTTTGCTTCCCCTGTTTCACTTCCTGTCACAGCCAACCTCTAAGATGACCCAAATGATCCTCACCTCCTGGTATTCACACCCTTGTAGCCCCTCCCACACTGTATCAGGGTTGGTCTGTGTGACCAATAAAATATGACAAAAGTGATGGAATGTCACTTCTGATATTAGGTTATGAAGGACACTGTGGCTCCTGTCTGGAGATCTCTGTCTCTGTCTATCTCTCTCTCTCCCCCATCACTCACTCTGGGGAGAGCCTGCTTCCATGTCATGGGAAGCAGTATGGAGAGGCCCACACTGTGAGACACTGAGGCCCCCAGCCAGCAGCCAACAAGGAATCTGGGCTGTCAACAACCATGAGAGGCAGCTTTGGAGTGAATCCTTCAGCCTCAGTCAATCCTTCAAATCGTCAGCCCTGGCTGACAGCTTGATTGAAACCTCATGAGAGACTCTGAGCCTGAACCACTCAGCTGAGCAACTTCCAGATTCCTGACCTTCAGAAACTATTAGATAACAGAAACTTGTTGTTTTATGCATCTAAGTTTTGGGGTAATTTGTTATGGTGATAGTTAATTAATACACTCTCTTACTCCGCTATCAAGGTTTCCTGGGTTCACCTCCCAAATGAACTATTTAAACTTGAATCTTCATTTCAGGCTCAGCTTCAAGAGGAACCCAAACTCAGACCTTTACCCAAGGGCATCTGCCTGGTAAGTGGAGGAGCCAGGATTCAAACCCACAGTATATGAAGCGACTGCTCAAGAGCTCAGTGCTATATGCGTCGGTCACCCCTGGCTGCAGCCTGTAAGCACCTTGGCTATAGAGACCAGGTCTTGGCTCCCTTGGTGGTCTCCATACCTAGCTCATTGCCTTCCACATACTGAGTGCTCAGGATACGTTACTTCCCTTCTGCTCCCTGCCTGGCCCTTTATTACAGATGTTTGACTTCAGAACTTCAGGTATTTAAGTACCTGAACCCTGGATTTAGGCTGTCTGTGTTCAAATTCTGACTCTGGAATGCACTAGCAGGGTAACTTTGGGCAGGTTATTTAATCATTTTGAGCCTCAGTTTCTTCCTCCATAAAATGGGGTGATAACGGTACCTACCTCACTGATAGGACAGTACATACCTAAATAAATGTGTACATAGTCTTGGTCAATGCCAAGCACTTGGGAAATGGTGTATAAGCGTTGGTGTAACTAGGATCATTTCATGCCTGTCCCCACTCTCACCTGAAGGGCACACAACTCAGGCAGCAGTTGATTGGGGAAATGACTTAGAGAGACATGAGAGCTGAGTTCTCTCAATTCCCAGAGCCCCTTGGAGAGCCTTACCAGACATGTATAACTTGGAATGAGCTCTCACCTTACCCTGACAACACAGAGAACAGAGCTCTTTGGGAGTGGGAGGGGAGATGAGGGGCTTGGGGGATGGAGAGCACACTCTGTGAACTTCAAAATTGTTTTTGCCAAGAATGAACCCTGGCTGCCTTCCCAGGTGCTCAGTAAATACAAATGAAAGGATGAATTGGAAAAATGCTAAGATGAACATCACTGCCTTGAAGACAGGGGTGCGTTTTACATAAAACAACATCTCCTGGGGACAGTCACATAGCACCTCTCCTAACCACACACTTGCCCTCTTCTCCTCTACCTTCTAAACTGGTGACCCCAACCCCCGGCTGGTTTTGATAACTCTACCAGAGACCCTGAAGGCACCATAATTCATATTCATCTCCCATGTTGGGTTAGGAATATTGGCCATTTATGCCCTGATTATGCTAATTAACTGTTTTTTTTTTTAATAAAGGAGACAGTTATTACCTTCAGTTTGACAGCTTCTAGCTGCATTAGCAGTCACAGCTGCCAACATCATGGTGTTGATTAGTTACCTTGAATTGCTTGGAGACAGGCAATTCTCACCAGGGTGCACCCCCAGAGTCTCCTGCATTATGCGGGTGCCGGGCTCAATGATTTCAACAGTCTAGGGAGATGAGGCCACAGCCGGCATGGTCACCAGCTCTGATCGCGGTTTAGGCGAAGGCAATGCGTTTGGAGCGGGAGGCCGCTAGAGTGGAGGTCCAGACAGCTGTGGTGCTGCTCTAGGATCAGAGGAGCCATGGTGACAGGAGATCCACTTTCCCCCAACAACGTCGCTTTCCATGGTCCTGAAACACACTGCACTGGGGTTCATGGTTTCTCCTAACTCTTTGCTCCTGATTTTGGAAACTCATGGATTACTATTCCCACAGCTCATATACTTTCTTTACTTTTTAAAACTCTTTACCTCTTGATAAACATTTTTGTCATTTTTTATACTGTCACCGATTAGTTAGGCCCGTGACTTATTAATAATTCACGGGAGTGATTTCATATACCTTTGACAGTTCCATAATGCTTCTGACAGTTACACACTTTATTTTTGTCTCTGAGAGGCTGGGAGGGGAGCTCGTGTGACCTTAGCTGCCTTCCCTGAGGTTCTGCTTTTGAGCAGTGGGTGCACCTGGGGGAGGGCGAGGATGAGACCTCTAGGAACGCTGACTTCCAACTTAGGGAGCCGAGGACAAAAGTCTGACCAGTGCCACCAAAGGGACAGGAATGAGGGAGAAGGGGGCCTTCAGCGGGAAATAGGAGTCAAATCTTCCAGCATCTTCCAAGCAGTTGTCCGTCAGAACTGTGTCCTCCCGCTGGAGTTCCCTAGTGGTCTAGTAGTTAGGATTCTGGACTTTCACTGCTGTGGCCCAGGTTCAATCCCTGGTTGGGGAACTGAGATCCTGCAAGTTGTGTGGCATGGCCAGAAAAAAAATAAAAGGACTGTGTCTTCCCAGAATTGCCCATTGACTCTGGTCCCCCATGTGTCAAGGGTTGCCTGGAATGGGGTGCTGATTCCCCAGAATCTCTGAGCTGCATGTGCATGAGGTTCCCGTGAACTCCATGGACACCCCCTCATTTAGGCAAAGACTCTGGCATGTCCTTGAGCAAAGTGAAAAGGAGACTGCACAGACAGCCATGGCTGAGATCGGGGCCGGGGTTGGGGGGCAGTGAGGGGTGGAAAGTGTGTGAGTCAGAATCATTCCAGGCACCAAAATGCATTGGCCATTTACATTGGCTTCCTTTAGGTAGGTCCTTGATAACTCCCTGTCTGTGCTCCCTTCCCTAGCAGGGCTGCTCACTCTGACAATATACCAGATAACACTCACTAAGCTTTGCTATGTGCAAGTCCTGTTCTCATTGCTTTACATCTGTGAACTCTTTTAAACTTCCCGACCATCCTGCAAGCTCAGTACTATTATTGTTGTTGCTTCCATTTTACAGATGAGAAAACTGGGGTCCAGGTAGTAAGTGGTGTTAAGTTGGATATAAATTCGGCCCTGAAATCTGTCTCTTAATTATTCTCCAATGATAGCCCAAGTTCCAAGTTGCCTGACCCACCAGGAGGATATTTGGGGTATTTCTACCTCAGCAGCACGTGGCTATCCGCTGGCTCAGGTCACTTCCTGGGGGGGGCTTTTGGGCAGAGCAAGTTCCCAGCACTGGGGTGCTGGGGAGAATGGGGCTCAAAGCCTGGAGGAGGGTATCTTTTTTTAACCCCTGCAGGCCTCCCCTGGGACTGCTTTTGCAGACCTCGCCCAGCCCTTTCCTCTGTCTCTGGCCATTAACCCGGGCCTGGGTCTCAACAGAACCTCATCTCACATCCTGGAGGTGTGGGCACAGAGCTGCCAATCAATAACCACCCAGAACCAGTGGCGTCCACAGCTTGACTCCCAGCAGCTGTGGCAGGACAGTTGCTGGGTCACTGACAGCTGGGCATCTCTCCAAGCCACAAGTGCCTACTGACTGCTTCTGAATGAACCACTCGAGGCCAGCTCCCCTCTGCCCACCCGAGGAGGGGCCACAGCTTATCAAGGGGAGCAGGGGTGGTGTGGGAGGCAGCGTGGTGTCCTGGGTTACCCGGCCCCCCCACCCTGGCTGGATGACTGACTTGGGGTCCATCATTCTCCCTTGGACCTCTCTGGAGAGAAAAGAGATTGGGCTGCGACAGGTCTCCCCGCTCAGGATCACAGAGGATGGAGAAAGGTAATAACTTGCACTGGGATTGTTCATCCACTTGTCAGCAAGCTCTGTCTCCGGACCCAGAGCCAGATGTCTTCTTCCCTCCTAGGTCCCAGTGCCGTGCACGCAGGTAAGTGCTCCATAAACGTGCAGCGAACAGATTCACACGCAGTTGCTGATTATCGTTACTAATAGCTATTGCTGGCTGAGCGTTTACTCTGCACGAGGCTCCGTTACAGCATCCCTGCATGTGATCCTCACAGACCTGGGAGGGGAAGCTCTCCATTTTACGGATAAAGAAATGGAGGGGGAGAGAAGTTTAAGCCACTTGTCTCAAGTCGCACACTGCTCCAAGGGCCAGAGCCATGATTCCAGCCTAGGTCTGGCCAGCTCCCAAGCCTGGTCCCCAGCCTCTGTTATACTAGAGTAAGAATCACAGCTGCTGTTTGTAGATCAGGCTTCTCAGCAAGTCCCCAAGGAAGGATGTGTATAGATACCATCTCATTTAACCTTTGCAACAGCCCATTTTATGGATGAGGAAACAGAGGCTCGGAAGAAACAAAGCCAATTGCACAGGAGCACAGAGGGCCTGGAAGTGGGGGAATTGGGTTTGGAGCCCACATCTGGCTGCCCTAAATCCTATATTATTTTGACCACCTTACTGCTCCCCCGGAACCCCCACTCCAGATTAAGTTGGGACACGTGGGTGACAAGCCCTTCTAGAATACCCAGCATAAACCATAAGGCCATCCCTGCAATCCCCATGGGCTATGCTCGAGTTGTTCAAACACGCGTCCCCCTCCACTGGCAAGAGGTAGAAAACGGGGTCAAAGTCTCTGGCAGAAGAGGAGCAAATGCAAGATGACAGCCCGTGGCCGGCGGGCCTACGGGCAGGAGGGCGTGGAAACGGGTTAGTGTCCAGGGCAGCACTGACCCACTTTGGGGCTCATTTCCTCTCTCTAAGCCTTTTTCAGGCCCCTCCTCCCCTGCCCATTGGGACTGGGTGAGTGGGCTGGCCCCTACCCACAGGGGAGCTAGGGACATTGGGAAGATCCTTCCCGCTTTGCCTCTGTTGGGGAAATCATGTGCCTGGTACCCTGAGTGCCAAGGAGACCTGCCTGAGAGATTTCAGCACGCCCATCTGAGCAGGAACAACGGGCTGGCTCGGCAGGCCCTGGGAATCATTCGGGCAGCCATTACAAGCTAGTGGTTTCTCTCTAAACATCCACAAGAAGAACCTACGTCAAAGACAACGGTTAAAATCCCTCCCCTTGATTAAGCACCACTGTGTGCCGGGAACTTGACATACCTCATGAAGAATCTGCAGTGGGTGGAGGGACCAGAGTTATATTCAATTTTCCCATTACAGATGAGGAAAACAAGGCTCAGACAGGTTCAGCAACGTGCCCAGGATCCCACAATAGGTCTGCTAGGACGTATCCCCGGCCTTTCTGCCTCCAGGGCCCCCAGCTTGCCCCTCTGTCCTGAGACTTGCCAGGTCTCTACTCCAGAACAGTGGTTCCCAGTCACAAAGAAACTTGCTAAAAATACAGGACTCCCTAGAAAATTCTGAACTGGCAAGTCAGGGATGGGCCCTGGGAAGCTGGATTTCTTAGAAGTTTTTGGTGGGGTCGGGAGCCCCATTTTAAGGAGGCATTGATCTGAATGTGGAAGGTGAGTTCTAGGGGGTGGTCTCAGTAAGTGGGGACTAGGTTTCCGGCTGCCTTCACCCTGTTTGATTCAACTGGATTGGGAGTCCAGGGGACCAAATGGCGGAACTCCTGGAACGTGAGGGAATTTGTCGTCTGAGCACCAGACCTCTCCAAAGCTCTTGTTTCAACCCCAGCAGGTGGGCCTCAGATGAGCGTCTCTGCCCAGGGCCTGCATGCCTGGAGCGGCTGAGGGTCAGGTGGAGGCAGCAAGGAGGGGATATTTTTGCAGCTGCTGCCCTCAACAGCTGCCTGGGGCCCCATTGGGCCTGTGGACACAGTCTCTCGGCTGCGGGGGCAGCCATGGACCACCCCCCGACCGCCACCAACTTGATGAGGCGTCTGGGTCTGAGGCCCAGTAGACCCTCAACAAAACACGGCAGTGGCCTCCACTTACCCAAGGCAGAAATCGACTGGTCCCTGATTCCATTTTCTCCCCAGCACCCCTGGCTCCTGGCTGCCACACCTGTCCCCTCACCAGGGCCTGCCCACCTGTCCCGCCCACGTCATGCCTCCGCACCTTGCGCACCACCAGCCTCCTCTCTGTAATTCACACACACTTGGGCATTTTGCTCTCTCCTTTCCCGATCGATCATGCGGTTCTCTCCACTCTGCCTGGCCAGCTCTTTCTCCTGCTGGCGTCTCCTTCAGACCAGTATTTCCTGACCACCGTCACCAGCCTTAAGACTCACTGTCTCAGGCCATTGACCTCCCCCCTTTCTAGCGCAGATCATTGTCATTGTTTTGTCTACTTACAGATGGATATATTAAGGTATATACTCCACGCAGCAAGAACATGCCTCTGGAGTGGTGGTTGGCTCATAGTAGGTGCTCAAGAAGGTTTTATTTAGTGAGTTAATGAATAATTATTGAATGATCTCCAACCCGTGCTTCTAGCTGAATGTCTTTACTCCTGTTCCTGGCTCCCTGTCACTTCTGGATCTTTTGAAAATGGAAGATGAAAGGCACTGACAAAAATCATAGTGAAAAGATGACTTTAACAAAATGTAAAGAGAAATCTGGGCAAGGATGGTGTTGGTGAGAGTCCCCAGGCCCAGCAAAACAGACACACCAAGGCTGTGACAAAGTCCTCTCCCTCTAAATGAGGAGCGATGAGACCCAGCGCAGTTGGGGCAAGAGGCTGGGCAGAGAGGCCAGCCAGGCCACAGTCAGGGGAGCCCCTCTGTCCCCCAGTAAGGACTTGGGTCCCTCCTTCAGATGGGCCAAGCTCACCAAGCCCTGGGTCCGAGCAGAGCTGACCACCAGGGGCCCTCGTGCCCGCACCCCGTGGTCCCTCACCTGCTCTCAGCACCCCGCACCCACAGGACCTGTGCTGCCAGCCTCAGCCCACTGCTGGGGGCCCTGACGGCTGCTGCCCAACGTGGGAGCTGAGCCCCTGTGCTCCTTGGCCGAGTCAGAATGATCACATTCGAGATGAGACAATCAGGAAGACAATGGAAACATCTCAGGGGGAGAAGACACCCAAACAGCTCTGCAGGAAAAGTCAGCATGTGTGCGTGTGCATGATATGGTATGTGTGTGTGGTGTGTGTCTGTGTGTGTGGTGTGGCGTGTGGTTTGTGTGTACACGCTCACGTGCAGGCACATTTCTCCCAGAACTTCTCCTTTCAAGTCCCCCCCTCCTGCTTAGAAAATCTTTACAAGAATCTCCTTCCAGCATGATTCTCCTCTGAACATCTCTCTCAACGCTCACCTCCTGGTCCACAGGGCAAACAATGCCACGACGTCCCACCTGACTCAGGCAGAGGGCCTGTCCCTAGCAAAGGATGGACCAGGTGGACCCACACACCACAGCACTGGGGTGGGGTGACTCTCTCCCTCCCCTTCCCCATAGCAGCTGCTTCCTAATCCAGCTGCACACAGAGGGCAGGTCTCGGGAGTTATAAATCACGTTCAAGGATGCTCTGAACTGCAGAACCCAAGCATCTATTCTGCATCCTTATTTGACAGATGAGAAACTGGGATCAGGGAGGGGAGGCGCTTCCCCAAGGTCATACAGACAGCGACAGGCACACTCAGGGGCAGAACCCAGTCCCCTGACTCTCAGCTTAGTGCCTGAGCCAACACACAGCCCTGCTTTCAGGAAGGTTACAATCCAGCAGGCACGGAGCTGTGTTCTTTCATTCATCCATGCGTGTGTTCGTTCGTGCATCTCTTCATTCATTCATGCACACGTGTGTACACTCAGCCCACGCTCACTGAGCACCGCTGCGTGCGCTTACCGAAAGCACCGACCATGTGCTCTGGGTGCATCGCGCTGGCCAAGCCAAGAGCTGCCTTCAGGGAGCCCTGCCTGGCTGTGGAGACAGGACCAACGGTGGGCTCGATGAGCACCCTCACCTTCCACGCTGAGGGCAGATGGGGGCGGGGCTCGCAGGCGGGTGGGATTGGTGGTGGGCTGGTGCCCAGCTTGTCCTGCATGGATTAGAGGAGCCAAGATGGGGCTGTCCAGTGGCAAGTGCCTGGTTCTGGGGCCAGTGACTCTTCCTGTATCATAGGGTTGAATAAGCTCATTTGAGACGTATGCGCGCGGTGTGTGTGTGTGTGTTTGAAGGGGGAGCCCTTGCTGCTTTCTCCCCCAGCAGCCATGACAGGCAGAGCAGGGGTGGAGTCTGAGTCTGGCGGACAGAGAGAAAAAGAAGTTGAGGGAGGGAAGTGGCTGACTCCAAACCTGAGCAACCAGCCAGACGCTCAAGGACCCCAGCGGCCAGGCAACCTTCCCCCTCCCCAGCCGATACCTGTCCCCCAGCCCCATCTTTCCTTTCCTCCTCCAGGGACACCAAGACCCAGGCGCTCAGTTCTGGCCCCTCCCTCTCTCCTCACACTTAACCCCACTTGCTGGGCAAACATCTGCCCCAGGAACGGAGCAGCTGGCAGAGCTGGGACTGAGGGACGTGTGTCCTGGGGAAGGGGATGCCTGGGTTCCAGCCTAGCTCCTGCCAAGCCCTGGAGGAGACAAACAAGAAAGGAAAGAAGGGGTCAAAAATTCCTCAAACACCACCTCTGTGCCCAGTGCCTGGGAGTGATTGCACCCACTCCCTGGTTTAATTTTCACAGGTGGGGACTTGCTGTCATCAAACCCATTCTACAACCGAGAGCCTGAGGTTCAGAGAGGTAAAGGGGCTTGCCCACGGTCACACAGCAAGACAGCACATGGCTTACACCTGAGCTTATCTGACTCCCAGGCCCCATGCACGTTTAATTCTGCCACATTTCTCTGGGCCTCAGTTTATCCATCTGTAAATGAGGGGGTCGGAGCAGGTTCGAGATAATAAATTGGTTTATCCTTCATGCCAACTCTGGTCCACTGTTAGAGCTGCCTGACCACTGTTCTGAGAATTCTGAGCTAAGGCTGGGCTCGGTGGGAAGGAGTACGGTCATCCACTAGCAATGTCTGCCCTGGCTCAGGCATTGAGGGTTATAGCAAGCATGTTCTTTAAGAGCAGACTTTCTAAGGGTCCTGCCAGCTCTGGCGTTTTGGTGCTAGGATGAGTTAACCCTCATCTCTAGTGGTCTTGAGTAAGTCCCTGCACATCTCTGAGGCTCAGGTTCTCACTGGGTCTGGCGTGGGAGCGGCTTCCACCAGCCCCTTTGTGAAGGACAGAGCCAGCTGCTCAGCCTCCCTCTACTCAACCTCTGCTTGTCCCCTCAGCCTTGAGCAGCTGTTGCCTAGCAACAGGGGGTGGGAAACTGGGAGGGGTTTGCAGAATCCTGGAATCTGGGCAAACATTCTGCCTATCTCCCACATCCCAGGCATGGGCCCTGGAGACCCCAAAGTAGCCCCGTGATGGTCCCCAAAGCTGGGGTCCAGGACCAGGTAATGGAGGGAGACAGTTCTCCAGGGGCCATGCAGCTGAGCTCAAGCCCTGGCCTTGCTAGACCAACTGTGGACCTGGGGCTTGTGGCCTCACCTTCCTGAGATGGGTTTCTTCATGCATAACACTGGGGTGACTCATCCCAACCCAGCCGAGGCACAGAGGGAGGGTTACAAAGATGATGGATGTGAAGGTGCCTTATGATTCTTAACCCCCCAGACCCTTCTCCCTCTGAGGACCTATGTAGAAACTCAGAGAGCGGCTCAGATGTTCATTCCCCTGCCCAGAGGTCAAGCCTGAGACCAAGGTCGGTCTCTAGCCATCTATTACAGTTCCCAAGCACCACTGTGTGTCAGGCGGGTGCTCAGGACATCAGGGGAAGGACTTGGGACTCGTATCTCCCTCCTCAGGTTTGTGACATTGGGGTCCAGCCTGGCCTGGCCTGGCACTTGCAGCACTCCCTCGGACCCTGGGCAGGATGGACAGAGGTCCTTGGTCTCATACACAGATGGGAGCAGGGTTGCGGGAGGGGATCTGCAGAGAGAGAGAGAACCAGGGACGAGGTCTTCAGACAAAGAGGGGTGTAAAATGATGGGGAGGGGAGAGGAGACAGCAGGAGAGGTGAAAGCCTACGGGAGAGGGGGAGGGAGGAGAAGTACCGAAGAGAAGAAGAAGAAGCGGGTAGGTGAAAGGCTGGAGGATGCTGGAGAGAGAAGGGGCCTCAGGGTAGCAGAGAGAAGGGAGAGCTGATCTGCACGCTCCTCGGAAACCTCTCGGGGCTGGAAGGGCTGCCAACCAGGAGTCAGAGCGTTCCACTCCCCAGAGCTGCCCAGGACCCGGGGACCAAGTGGCAAGTAGAATGAGAATTCCAGTCTCTTTGCCAGAGCTCTGGAGCCCCCGCTGCTGCCAACAGGCCTTCGCTTAGGTTGCCTGGGATTCTGAGGACCAGGGCCAGGTCTCCACTGCCGCCTCGCTCCCCACACCCCAGGAGGGCAGGGCTCCCTTGTCCTAGAGGCCCACAGGCTCTCGCAGGTAGGGAGAGGGATCTAGGGCTCAGACCCAAAGCAGACATCCCCTCTGTGACCTCCTCCCAAGTGGATACTCAGAATCATCTTGCACTCCTCCCTGCACGGGGAGTTTACTATCCCCGCGGCAGCCCAGTCTCTCCCAGGATACTCCCAGGAAGTGAGGCTTAGTTCCATCTAATGAATGGACGGGAGTTAACTGGAAAAAGAAGGGAGAGGAGGTGCTCTAAGAAGAAGAAACAGCGATGCAAAGGCCCTCTGGTGGACCTTTGACTCACACAGTGGGTCAAAGTCTGAAATCTGAAAGAAGACCCGGGGAGGGGCTGGGGTTGGTGGTGTAAAATGAGGCTGGGGGTGGGAGAGCAGCCCCCGGGGCTGCAGGGACGTGCAGACCAGAGCGTGGGCTTCAGTCTTTGTGCCTGGAGCAATGAGGAGCCCTTGACGCTTTAGGCTAGGAGGTGGTGCTGGTGTTTGGATTTGCATTTCAAGAAGATCCTTCAACCTGCAGTGTAGAAGACGGGTGAGAGGGGCCAGAGCGGCAGCAGGGAGTCCAGGGAGGAGGCTGCTGCAGTGCTTGGTGCACATGGTGATGGGAGCTGGGGCTGGGGGCAGGGCGTAGTGGGGGGCGCAGAGAACCAGATGGATTGGAGGCCCATTTTGGAGAACAGACAGGTCCTGTGCATGGGTGGGGCTGGGGCGGGGGCCTGAGGAGTCTGGGGCAGAGTTGACTGCTGTCAGACAGAACAACTGACCCACGCCTGTAGTGTCTTAAAACACTGCTTCCTGGGCCCATCCAGGCCTACTGATTTCAGATCTCTAATGACTGGGTCCAGAACCTACATTTTTAAAAGGTACTTTCAGATTATTCCAAGAATCAGTCCATTCATCACGGGCAATGGCTAGAATCTGGGATGCCCTGAGTCAATTCCCCATTTTACGGAGGAAGAAACAGGCCCCTGAAGGGGAAAAATGCTTTTCCAGGATCACACAGGACTAGAATCGTAGAAACAAATAGCATTCGATGTCTGATCTATTCTTCTTCTTCATGGTTTCCCTTAACCCTGGCCAAGAGCCCTGGGCAGGCTCTGGGGTGCTGGGAAGCACAGGCTTCGCCCTCACAACGACCTTGGTTCAAAGCCAGATTTCACCATTCCCTGGTTGGGTGGTATGGGCAAGTCACATCACCTCTGGGAGCGTCAGGAACCTCACCTGCACAGGACATGAGATAGGTGCCTCAAAAGATGACTGAGGCGTTTGCACACGAGATCGTGTGCCCTGGGTGCCTAGCACGTGCTCAGTTAAGGGACGCTCTGGTTATTAAAGTTCACCCCACTGCACCAAGGGCAGCCTCAAGTACAGGTGGGAGTGAGTTTGCGTGTGTGTGTGTGTGTGTGCGTGTGTGTGAGACAGAAAGAGAGACAGACAGACAGAGACAGAGACAGAGAGAGATGGGGGGCTTTGAAGTCTCCCCCTGGCCAAAACTATGTTCCTTCTCCTCATGACAATCACAACCACAATGTCTGAAAGCCCACCGTTGAAGCCACACTTCCCTATAGGCGCTATTCTTTTCCTTGCCTGCTTGAGCACAGAATTTTGCCGTGGAAGGAAGAGAGGCTGGAGGGGGGGAGGTGACCTCCCCAAGTCCCACAGGCGGTGGAGGCAGAGCGAGGACCCCAGCCTGGCTATGCTGCACTCCTCGCGGGTCCAGGGCCCCTGGGTGCCGCGGGGCCACGGTCGGAGCAGGAGCATGGACTCCCCGCGGAGCCTGGGGAGGAGGCTGGGCTATGCGCTCGCCATAATCAAGGCGCAATCAGCGCTAATCAGCGTGTTCTTGAAATAGACCCAACTGGATGGGGGAAGCGAGCAGCCGCCTGGGTTTGTATAGCGGCAATCAGAGGGAGGCAATTTTAGATCTGCGGGAACAACAGCTCTTTGTCCGTGCGCAGGGACTCTGCCGAGCTCTGCGGAGCCCACTGCGGCTTGGGGATAAAAACACTCCAGTGGGGGCTGCAGCTGCCCCGCCCACGAAGGCGGGGGGAGCATTCAGGCAGCGGGTCCAGCTGCCTCCAGGGTGAAGTCCAAACTCTCTAGCACTGTGGCGGGGCACCTACTATGTGCTGGGTGCACAGACAGCTGCCTTTTTGGTGAGTGGTGGGCTCCCTTTTGCAGGAGAGGGGTTGGAGGCTCAGAGAGGTGGTGGCTTCACTGTGGGTCACTGGGCTAGTAAGTGGCTGAGCTGGGATGGGAATCCAGTCTGTCTGACTTCAGAGCTTGAGCCTGTTCCTTTTATGGGGGACCATCAGACCCTAGGAGACCTTATCCTAAGTTAAGCGAACACCCTAATGGAACTCTCAGGTCTTGCAAAAATCACAAAGCCTGGGGATTATTGGTTCCAATTTGCAGATGAGGCAAATTGAGGCTCAGAGAGGCAAAGAGACTTGCTTGAGGTCACCCAGATGGTGTAAGTGGTGGAGCCAGAATTCAAACCACATCTGTGAGATGCCAGAGCCCCCAGTTGAAATCACTAAGCTCTGGACTTCTTCAAGGGCCCAATCCCCACCACCGCCTCCAGGAAGCCTTCTCTGCCAGCTCTGGGGCTGCCATTCTCTACCCCTCTGAATGACGCTTGGTCATGGAACTGGCCTGGTGGTTATGTGTGGCTGGGGTATGCACTTTTGGGGCTTTTGGTGACCGAGCATCATTCCCCCCCTCTGTTGGTGCTGGTACCCCCTGATTTCCCTTTGGGGTAGTAACTCTCAGGCAGAAGGAAAGCTCCCTGACAGCCGGTGCTGAGTGAGGTGGGAAGTGCTCCAGTCAGTCAGGGGCACTGACAGGTGTGAAGGGCCTGATCACAAGCAGAGAATGCACCGGGGAGGGGCGGTGCAGGCCAGGCAGGAAGCCACGGCAGCAGCCCAGGTGAGGGCGCAGAGTCCAGCAGTGGCTGGAATGGAGGAGTGTGTGAATTTGAGAGGTACCAAGGAAGAGGATGGGGAGACTGGCTGATTGGTGGAATGTGGAGAGTGAGGAGGATTCTCAGTTGACGAGCTGGCCCACACGCCGGGCATCCTTGATTCCCCTCACACCCACTTCCAAACCCCCAGGAAATCCTACCTTCAAAATATGGCCACAATCTGACAACATCTGCCCTCTCTCTCCAGTCCAACCCCCAAGATCGCTTGCCTGGATGACAACAGCCTCCTCACTGGTCTCCCTGCCTCCACCCAAGACCCCCACAGCAGCCTATTACAGCAGAAATCAGATTACGTTCCTCTTCTGCTGAAAACCCTCCTGTAGCTCCTTAGCTCACATCTACACCAGCCTCCCAGCTGGTGATCTGCCCACCACCTCTCTCACCTCCTTTCTACACGCTCCCCTTGTTCCCCTTGCTTCAGCCATCCTGGCCTCCTAGCTGCTCTGGGAACAGTGCAGATAAGCCCTCACCCCAGGGCTGTTGCACATGCTGTTTTCCTCTGCCTGGAATGCTCTTCCCCAGACAGCCACAGGCTCCCCGCCCTTCTCCCTCCCCCCCTTCCCTGACCATCCTATTTAAAATTCCAACACAACTCCGTACTCCCTGGCCCTCCCTATACCTCTTCCCCACTTTCTTTCTGGCCCCATTATTTATCATCTTCTATACTGTATATTTTTACTCTTTAAAATATTCAGTCATCTTGTAATAACCTATAATGGAAAAGAATCTGAAAAAAATGTATATATGAATCATATATATATGATTCAGTTTTATAAATATATATAAAATTGAATCTCTTTGCTATACACTTGAAACATTGTAAATCAACCATACTTCAATTAAAAAATATTCATTGTCAAAAAAAAAAAAAAGGGCTTCCCTGGTGGCGCAGTGGTTGAGGGTCCACCTGCCGATGCGGGGGATGTGGGTTCGTGCCCCGGTCCGGGAGGATCCCACATGCCGAGGAGCGGCTGGGCCCGTGAGCCATGGCCGTTGAGCCTGCGCGTCCGGAGCCTGTGCTCCGCGGCGGGAGAGGCCACAACAGTGAGAGGTCCGCATACCGAAAAAAAAAAAAAAAAATTCATTGTCTTGTCCTCCCACTAGAATGTAAGCTCTGTGAGGGCAGAGTCATTGTGGGTCCTCAACCAATATTTGCTGAATGGAGGAAGTGGTTGGATGGTAGTGTCATTTATTGAGACAGGAGGAACAGACTGGTGGGTGTGGGGTTAGAGGAGATGAATTCAACTGGGAAACTTGAGTTTGAGATGCCCCAGTGGACTCCCAAAAGGAGCTGTTCACAAAGCAAATATACAAGCATGGACCTTAGTTTCTTCATCTGTAAATTGGGCTAATAATCCCAGCTCCCTCAATGAGTGTGTGTGGGGAGGGTAGGTCTCCTGAGATAAAAGGGCGGCAGTAATGAGCACACAGTCAGCCCTCAACAAAGAGTGGCTTCCTTGCTAGTGTGTTTCCTTCTCCCCTCAAACAGCTGTGAGAAGCTCACTATAGACAAGTTCCCTGTGACAAGCTTGAAGCCGCTGGCACATCCATAAATGTTTGGAGAATTATGTGGCGCAGAGAAGGGGTCCTGCCCCATTTGCTTCTCCCTCCTCCTGAGGCTTAGCTCGCTGGGCGCCCAGAGGCCTCAGCAGAGGCTGGAGCCGAGGTTGAGGAATGTATGCAGTGGCAACATCCTCCCCTTCTCTCTCTTGCCATTTCTTCCAACCACATGAGAATCATTTTCCATTCCCTGCGGGCCTGCGTTTGTAACCAGCCTCCCAGTGGTGAGGAGAGGATTGTTAAAAATAGCTTTATTGATTTTATTTTTTGGAATATAAAAGCAATAGATGCTCTTTGTTAAAGAAAAAATTAGATGGCATAGAAAGAAAGGAGAAAATTAAAGTCAGCCCAAAACGTATCACCCAGAGATAATCATTATCTACATCTCAGTGTCTGGCCTTCTCATCTGTGTGCTATATTTTTGTGTCCAAATGGGTTTGGGGCAGGACATCCGGGCAGACGGAGCAAGGTAGGGACTAGAGGGAGGCTGGGCAGGTACCAAGGCAGGGCCTAGTGGTGGGGCCTCTGTAATTGCTAGTACACGGTCAGAGCAAACCCACAGTCTGTCCCACGTCAGGTCCATCCCTGAGAAGCTTCCCTGTGCTACTCATATTTTATCATCATTTTCATATTCACCTATCCACACTCCCCTGGAAATTTTCATATTTTTAATACCTTTCCTGTTTATTGGGAGCTCTATAAAACAAAGGCCATATAGCCGCTATCTCATTTAATCCTTAAAATAGCCAAAAGAGAACATTCCTGTGATTAGCCCCATTTTACAGATGAGGAAACTGAGGCCCAGGGAGGCGAAATGACTTTGTCCAAGGCACAGAGCAAGTTCAGAACCAGGATGCAGGTCTCCTGACTCCAGCATCCTGAGCAGAGCTACATGTAACAAGAAGCACACTCTCTCCATGTGCCAGACACTTTAGGCGCACACCATTGTCTCCTTTAAGCCCCTCAATGTCAGAGGGGCTTATTCTGTCCAGTTGCACAGATGAGGAAACTGACATCAGAGAGGTGAAGTCATTTGCCTAAGGCCACACAGCCAGTGAGTGAGGCTGTTGAGAACTGAAGGCAGGGGCATCTGGGTGTTGCGGTAGCACTGCAGACACAGCTCAGGATGGGGCGGGGTGAGAAGGGTGAATCGTGCCCTTCTGTCAAGGGCAGCCTCTTGGTCCCTCATCTGGAGCCTCTGGACCCTCTAGTCTCGAGTTCCAGTCTCTGCTCCAGTTCTGACCTCACTGGTCGGAGCCTGGATCCCAAGGACGGGGGTTGGGTTTAGCAGCAGCGCCACCTGGTGGCAACCAGAGCCCATCTCCGGGTAGGACTCCGGGTAGGAGGGCAGTGATCAGGGGAGGGAGGTCCCCCAGCTCGTTCTTCCTTGTGGGAGCCCCAGGTCACCCAATAGCCGCCTGGTATAGAGAAAAAAACCAAGGACTCTGGGTTTGATAGACTTGGCTTTGAATTCCAGCTCAGTCTGTGTGATGCTGGGCAAGTTCCCCCACTTACTTCTCTTGAGTTTGTTTCCACAACTGTACAGTCGGAATGAATCGCAGTTGCAGGGTAGTTTTGAGGCTAATAGAAAATACCTGACCCTATCCCAGGTGCATGGGAGGTGCTGAATAAATGATACTCTCAGCGATCAGTAAATGACACTTGCCTTTGCTCTGCTGTCTCCTCTGACCCCTCTCCCCACTGTCTGCTCACGGGGACCCACCGATCAGGCCCAGACCCTCTGCTGGGCTTCTCCTAAGTCACCCTTCTTTGTTTGGGCCCAAGCTCCTGTTCAGACCAGGCCATGAGCGTCTCCTCACTCTAGAAATGGTTCGCTTTGGGAAGATACTCAAAAGGAAGGCAGAGAAGATTCCTGGGAGAATAAGAAAAGCCAAGTGTTGGCTAGAATTAGTCTGACACACCTAGGTGGGGGGTGGGGGAGTCTCTCTGGAAGAGCAAAGCCTGCGCCACTCTCTCAAGGTCAAGGTCATGGAGTTCTCAGCCCAGGCCCTCCTTGCCCACCGCCTCCCCTGGTTTGCAGTTCAGGCGGGGCCTCCCCATCACTGCCGGGCCGCCCCCTGCCTTCACTCACATTCACGTCAGATTCACTGCCCTGCCCCGCCCCCGGAAAGCATTTCTGAGCTCCCCTCCTCCCCTTTCCTCAAGGCTGCATCCTGCAGGGTGCTCTCCAGAAACACGCTTACCACAAGGTGACCCCAAGTGCCCCCTAGAACTCTGGATGGCTCCATAGCCCCGCAGTAATGACCAAGGGCCCTGATATTCTTACAACTCTGGATGGCCCTCAGTAACTCTGACATACTCTGCGATGATTCTCCATTTTCCCCAGCGGTCCCCTATGTGTGTGAGTACGGGTACCATCCAGTACCCTCAACCCCTCCTAGCTCCCAAAGGGCTCCATCACGTACTGATGGCTCCACATAATTCTGCTGGATTCCTAGGACCCCCTAACTTGTCTTTTAGGTCTCCAGGGGTCCCAATGGTCCCTTCCACTATCAACACCTCACTGGCCCCAAACGTTCCCTTGTCCTCTCAGTGAACCCCAGTGGCAGGATATCATTTCTGGGAAACTCTGGAGACTTCTAGAGGTCCCTAGTGTCACCTGAGGTGTTTCAAGGCTCCTGAAGACCCTCAGATCTTTCCCACACGGCCTCCACCACCAGCCGGTTCCCCATGGCCATGAATGATCCATCAGTGCTCATGGCGGCACTCAGTGCCTTCCAAAGGTGGTCTATGGAAAGGGCATGGGCCTTGGAGCCGGAGACCCCAGGCCTGTTACCGTAGCTCTGCAGCTATCCAGTTCTGGGACCTGGGGCAGCCAAATCGACTTCTCTGAGCCCATTTGCTCATTGGTAGAAGGTGACCACCATGCCAACCCGCACGGGGAACGAGGGCAGGGTGCTACTTATGGGGGAGCCAGCATGGTTTCCAGCACCAGGTAGGTCTTCAGTGCCTGTTCATTCCCTTTCCCATAGCTCCCCACTCTCAAGCAAGCTGAGTGTTTATTCATCGAAGCCCCTGCCCCAGGAAGCATCTGTTCTGTGCCAGGACCTGCACTGATGCTGGTGTTACCCAAACCCCTTACTCTGAGAAACTGGGGAGGGCTCACCGCAGCCACACAGCAGGTGAAGTCGCACAATGCGTTATAAGAGTAAACCAGGGCTGGGGGGCGGGACTCTGGCTTTCACCATGTTTCCCCAAAGACATTTTTCTGCCTCTGCCTTTGCTCAGGCTGTTCCCCCATCTCAGATGCACTTCCCTGCCTGGCAAAGTCTTCACATCCCTCAAGGTGCAACTCAAGTCTCCAGTCCTTGGTTAAGTGCTTTGGTATGTGGCCTCTAGGCAGACCCGGCAAACCTCGGTCCTACTCAGCTCCTCCACTCTCCAGGAGGTATATCCGGTATCATTTTTTGGCAAATTATTTACGGTCTCTAAACATTAGTTCTTTTATATAAAAAAATGGGATAACACTTACCTGCTCAGTTTGTTGTGAGGCTCTGATGAGGTAATGCAGGCATGACCCCTGGAACATAGTAGGTGCTCAATAAACTGCTCTGATCCTGCCCTTGGCACTCCCTGAGCACTTGTCCCTGGCACGTTCTGCCCTGGAGTTTCTCGTGGGGGTGGTCCTGACAGTCCAGCTAGCCTGAAGCTCTGAGGGCAGTGCCTGTGTGGCTCCTCTCAGTATCCTTCACGAAGTGGACCTTATTCAAAAGTGAGAGACAGAGAAGGCCAAGAGTTGGCAACAAAGACTGACTCTGCTCCCTAGCGGGTCATGAGGTGCCCCGGCCAAGGGCTCATTTGATTTTTCACAGCCTGAGAGGGTGCAGGGGGCTGAGTATGAGACGGGAGGGCAGAGGACTTCTAGGGGCATCTTGAGCCAGCTATATTTCCTCTCTGGGTCACATTTTCTTCACCTTTCTACTAGTGGCCAATCCAAGGCCCGGAGAAGTGGGCACACTTGCCCGGGGCCACACTGCAGAGCTCAAACTGGCTGGTGAAGACTGGGGAAGACAGAGCAGCTTCTCTCCACGCACTTGCCCCTGTCCAGAGGAGTGTGGGCACCTCTCCTCTTGACTAGGAAGGGCAGGGACACTCAAGACAAGGGGCTGTTCCACTTTTCTCAATACCCCTAGTCCTGGGTCCAGGCAAGGAGCACGGTGCATGCTCAGTAAGACCTACCGAATACATGACCCTATTTTCCAGAATTTGCAGTTCTCAGCCCAAAGTGCCAGCTATTTGGTGTCTGATCCCCTCCCTCAACCCAGAGAAAAATATCTTAGGCCTCCCCTCTCCTCTGGTTAATTGCAGCACCTAATAGAGCTAGGCTGCAGAGTCACACTTGGCCAGCAGGGGTTGCTAGACACACTGCAGCCTGCCAGGTCTACTGGGTGAATTAATGCCACAAGTTACCAATTCTGTAAGCTCGGGAGTCTGCAAATCAGATTTCCTGGGAATGAGGGAGACCCACATTTCCATGACGCAGCCTCTTTGTGCCTTGCTGCTGATCACTGCCTAACACAATATACTTTCAGACACAAGGAGGGCACGTGGGCAGGGGACGGGTGACTGGACCGATCCCCGTGGCTCTGTGAAGTTATAAGGTACTCAGGGACCCTCTGGGGAGTCACAGGGATTTTCTGAATTCTGGATCTTTGTGGGATGCTTTCCCTGTGAGCAGATGTTACCACCTCACATGTGGCAAGAGGCCAAGACAGGTTCAGGTGGACCTGGATTTTAAGCAAAAGAGCCAACCAGATAGGAATGAGCAGACCCTGTGTGCAGACGACCTTGCTGTGCCATGTGCTAGCAGGACAAAGCACACTCCATGGTCCTGAGCCACTGTCTGGAAATCTCAGACGCAGATTTAGAGATTTTTGTCTAAGTTCTGAGCAACAACACACTTTGAGAGCTTAGGCACAATTCTTTCAGGATAATGATAACCAGTGTGAACACAAAGCTTTACCATTCACACCCAGAGTGAATAGGATCTCACAGTCATCCCAAGTTTGAAGCAGGAGGTATTATCCCCATTTTAGAGATGAGAAAACTGAGGCTGTCAAAGGTGGATCCCAGAGCCCAAAGCAGAGCTGCACGCTCCAAATCCTTGTCTCCTTCCACCCCCCGTTGCCTGCCTCAGACACGCAGGGCTGCCCCCTAGGACAGGTGCAGGAGCTTTGTGGCAACCGTCGCTGCCATCACGGGGTAGCTCTCGCCTTCTTTGCGTCTTGCAGCCTGAGGGAGAGTAAGGTGTAGTGACAAGGGGACTGGGCTTTGGGTTCAGACAGAGCTGACTTCTCTTTCTGGTCCAGCTATTTACTAGCTGTGAGGCTCTGGGCAAATGGCTTGACTTCTCTGTGCCTCAATTTCTCCTGTCTGTAAAGCAGGGGAAGTAATAGACAAATAAAGTGGGGTTGTGGTAGGATTTAAAGAGAGAAATTTTGTAAAGCACTTAGCACACAGTAGACCTTCAGTGCATGGGGATCACATGAAAGGCAGTGTGGGCTCCTGAAACAGCCCTGGGTGTTTCTAACTTGGAATCCCCAGTTGAAACAGCAACCTCCAAATGCCAAGATGGCTTTGCAGGAATATCACGGAAGTAATAAAACAGGAAGAACCACCCGATGAATACCACTCTGCCAGGAACAGCCACAGAGAGTTTGTTCACTTCTTTAATTTTTAAAAATGAGTAAGCTGACAATCGTGTACCCTTTGAATACCCAATAAAAACGTTCATTGTGCAAAACAGTACAACCTTTTTCATTTTTTAATAATACTGTAAATATTTCAGAAAGGATGTATTGTTTCTAATGAATATCAAAAAAGTCACTGCAATGACGTTTCACCTGCCCCCTCATTTCCCTCCCCGCCCCCCAAAGTTACCCAAATACTAGTAGGAAATTACAAAAAGCAAAGAACAAAAACCCTCCCTCCGCCCTGCACCATGAGTCCCGTGAAGTAAGTGAAGTGTTAAGTGCCACAAGTACAATGCGGCTTGTCCCCAGCTAGGCTGTGGGGCTGTGCACTGGCGACAGTGGTTGGTGGAGAACCGGTAGCAGCAGCAGTGGGGAGACCCCCTCCCCGACCTGTTGGGAGAAAAGCAGACGACGATGGACACAGGCGGGGGCTCAGCGAGAGCCCCGGTCTTCCTGCATCCATTTCCTGGCTCCACCGGAGCAGACAGCTCATCCCGACTCGCCTGGGGGGCGCTTGGCATCCCTCTTAGCAAACGCGGGCTTCAGATGGGGGCTGGCCGGGGCAGAGAAGCTGGGCGTTTGGGCCAATCAAACACGCAGGTTTATTACAGGAAACTAAATCCTCTGTTTGGAGGAAACTCGCATTTCCACCGAATAAGATAGGGAACATAAAGGAAAAGGATAAAGAATGCACCTTCCCTGTCCCCAAATAACTCCAGATCCAAGGCAGAGGCTTGCCGTCAAATCCAATTAAAGAAGAGAGGGGTCAGCCAGGGAGGCCTGGCGCGGCACCAGCCACCTCCCCACACCCTAGGGCTGTACCGAGGGACGGGTGGGAGCCCCCATCTCCCCATCAGTGAGGCTGAGGCTTCTCAGCTCCCTGGCCAGGGAGGCAGGTGCGTTGGCTCCGGGAAAAAGGTAGGGAAGAAGCCTTGTGAAAATTCCAGGGTTCTGCTGGTGACAGGAAGGGATGGGGAGGGACTGGAGGTCACAAGATGGCAGGAGAGGGAGGAGGGCAGGGACGACAGCGAGAGGGACCAAACGAGGCAGGAGGACAAAGAAGGGGCTGGAGGAGGAAACCAGGCTCCAGGCCCGACCACAGCTCCCTCCCTGGAGGCTGCTGGAAGGTCCTACAATGCAGATCCCGGTGGGGGCCGTGGCAGGACAGACAGCCGCAAGCAGAATAGAGGCTGCTGCCCGGGCCCGAGAACCAGCGCACAGGCAACTCCAGCCAGCCCTTCTGAGGACAGAGAGGCAGAGCAGAGGGTGTGAGCAGACGGCCAGGAGGAGCCCTGCCACAGGGCCGAGGACCTGGCTGGTCTCGAGGATGGGAATGCTCATGGATGAAATCAAACCACAAAGTTTCCATGACAAACTTGACTTTAAATAAGGGGGTGAGGGGCGAGGGACTGCCCACCTGGAAGTCTTCAGAAGAACCCGAGCTCAACAGCGGGTCTGCAAGCCAAGGAGGCACGCAGAGCACCCCCAAGAGATGAAGCCGGGTGGGCAGAACCTCAGAGGTCACCTGATCCAGCCCGCCCCACTGGGGACACGCGAGAGGGGAGGGAAGTGCCCCAGATCACCCGGTGGGACCAGGGAAGAGGAGGGCCTGCCACCCAGGAGTCCTGAGTCTGCTGGGACTTCTTCTCTGACACAGCCTTGCTGTCTGCAAACCCACCTCTAGGAAGCTAGGGAGGGGCTGAAGGGGAAGCACGGCAGCGCGGAGGAAGGACAGCTGCGCGGTCAGGGACAAAGGTGGGACATGAACCGGTGGGTTCAAAGGCTGACGGAGGGGGACAGGCATCGCTCCCGCCCACCTGCCCCACAGCCCGAGTATAAAAGTCTGGCCCTATGATACAACTTCCTAACCCCTAGAAAATGCTGGTTAAAAGCGTCCTAGCACGAGAGGATGATACTAGTCCCTGTACAGGATTATCTCTTCATATTGTTACTCACATGGCAACTGGGGGGCGAGGAGGGGATGTGACTTGAAACCAGAGTGGGTGCGGCCACCTTAAAATTAACTTGTTAATGAATCCTGTGCAAAACGAGCAAGCCTCTACCATTAGGTGAAGTACGTGGTTCAGGTATTCATTTGTACACAGGGCGGGGACGGCGGGGACGGCGGAGACGGGGCGGGCGAGGAGCGGAAGAGGCATCGAGGTGGCAGGGGCGCTCAGAAGTGCGTCTCCTTCTCTGTGATAGCTGCAATGGTCCCATCACCCTTGAGTTTGGCGTCACAGTCATTAACCATCACCGTCCGTGGGCCTGCCCCAAGCTTGCCCCGCGTGCTCAGATCGGCGCTGGGGGTCGTCAACTTCTGGAATTTCTACACGGTTGGAGAGGAAAAGAGCTGTCTGAGAGCGGCTGCCAGGGTCCTGGGCCTGCCTCGGCACCTCCCAACGGCACGGTGGACACCTCGGGGCAGTGAAGCCCCCAGCCCCAGCCCTGCCACTCAGAGCTCTGTCCTGGACGATGCGTGGACCTCCGGGTCTCCGTTTCCCGCCCCCACCCCCGGACATGGGGACAATCACTGGGTGAGGAGTAAGGAGACAGTGAGCGGAAGTGCCCACGCTGTACCTGGCCCGCTGCAGGTGGCCGGGACGTGAGAGCTGTACCCGTGGAGACAGAGAAGCTGCTTAGCCTCCCTACATGTGGGGCAAGTCACCTAACATCTCTGGGCTGTTTTCCCATCTGTGAAATGGGATAGGAGTACCTGCCCGAAGGGCTGCTGTGAGGATGAGCTACGGCACCTCCAGAGCCGTTCCTATAATGATCGCTGGATAAACAGGTACGTTTCCCACAAAAGGCTGTCATCACGCTCCCCCATCCAGGGGAACAGGCGGTGTGTGTCTAAAGACGGAAACGTTATCCCTAAGGCCACAGCCTCACGCCGCCTGGCAGAGTGGCCGGCTCTGGGCTGGGCGCAGACAGGGTGGCCATCGTCTACTCTACCGATGAGGGAGCGGAGGCCACGGGCAGACCCTGGACACACGCTCCTGCCCCCCCGGCCCAGCCTCGGGTCCCACACCTCAGCCTCATGTGCACCTCCAGAAGACATCAGGCCAGGATTTGGGAGGCCTTTCCTGGGCATAAACCTTCTCCCCAGGAAGGCTGGGAAGACTTTGGGGTGGCTGGTTTCTTATGATCAAGGTTCTGTTTTCTCTTTCAGATCATGCCGTGCCTGAGAGAAGCTGGACCTATCCTGCCCGGACGGGATTAACAGGCAGCTCCCGCACCCCCGCCCACCCCTCGGCAATGCCGAGCACCTCCTGGGTGCCAGGTATGGTGTTAGGCTCTTGACACAGGACAGGCGCTGGGAGCACGGGCTCTGGAACCAGACACCTGGGCTTGACTCCCAGTCCCACCACTTAACTGGGGCAAGAACTTAACCCTCCGTGTCTCGTTCCCTCATCTGTCCAAGGGGGTCACAGTGGCACCTGCCTCTAGCGTTGTCATGAGGTGGCCTCAGATTTGTTGACCCATCCACAGCTCTTAGCACAGACTACCCACCCTCACAGCAGTTCTCTGACCCCATTTTTCCTTCCAGAACCTTCCCATCAGCGGGCAGAACCTTCTGGAAATGGAAGAAGGGGAACTAACTGTCAGGGGCCTGCCATGGCCAAGGGGTTAGGGCTCCAGGGCTGCTCTCCTCTGGACACGTCTGGTCCCAAACCAGAATTAACAACTGCCCTTGACCTACATTCCCTGCAGGAGCGGAGGACCCTGACTTGCTTGAGGGCACGAGCAGGCTGGAGAAAGGGACCTTCCCTCTCAGCCTGCCCCTCCTGGCTGGATGGTGGCTTTTCTGGAGCTCAGGCCCCTGGGTGGGCAGGAGAGCTGGCTCTTGCCTGTGCGTGTCTGCACCCAGGCCGCATGCTTGTGAGACGCAGGTCAGCCCCGAGAGCCCTGGGGTGCTGCGTTGGGGCAGGAACGAGGCGGGGGCAGGGGGCACAGGGTACCTGCTGCATCACTCAGAGGCTGTGTGCCCTTGGGTAACGTGCTTCCCTTCTCTGTGCTCAGCTTCCTCACCTGTGACGTGGGGACAGGAAGCTCCTCCGCCTCACAGGACTGCTGTGAGGAGTCAGTGGCCTAGTGCTTGTAGACGGCTTAGAGCAGCGTCTGCCACACGGCAGACAGTTTGCAAAATGGGCGAGAAGCTGACTCAGACCTTCTGATCTGCCAGCGGGTGGGAAAGGAGAGTGAGGAGAGAGTGGGTGGGGGGGTGTGACGGGTTGGGGTCCAAATTCACTCTGCTACCAAGAGACCACATACTGCAGGATTCCACTGGCAGGAAACGCCCGTAAGAGGCACACACACACAGACAGATTGGTGCGTGTCTGGGCTTGGGAACAGGGCTTACTGGGAATGGGCACCAGGGATCTTAAAAATAAATAAATAAAATAAATAAATACATACATACAAATATTTGCAAACTGATTTATGGTGATGACTGCACTACACAGAAAGTTACTAAAAAAAACCCCACTGAATTGTATACCTGAAATGGGTGAATTTTATGATACAATATAGAAAACATACCTCAATAAGATTGTTAAAAAATTTTGGTTTGCTAATTTTTGGCTGTGTGATCCTAGGCGAATGACTTAATTTCTCTGAGGACTAGAGGAGATGCAGCACAGAGAGAGCTTGGCATAGCGACGACACAGGATAGATGTTCCACAAATGTCAGACCCTCTCCCTGTGCCCTGGGAATGGGGTCCTTAATGAACAGAATCAACAGAGCAGTAAGAGCTAACACTTGGTCTCTCTCTCTCTCCCAGGTCCTGGTCTAAGTGCTTTCCCTCTGCATACTCACTGAGTCCTCAAACAACCTCTGTAAGTGAGGGACTGCTGTTGACCCATTCTACAGATGAGGAAACTGAGGCTGAGCTCAGGGAAAATGTCTCAACCCCAAGGCTTCAGCACAGCAGTACTGACGAATACCCGCCAGGGAGGAGTTGGCCAGGCTTCCCTGGGAGACACGTAGGGACACGTTCTCATCACACCCATTGCCCAGATGAGGAAGCGGGGACCCAGACGTGCCCATGGCTGTGCCCACACTCACCAGTCCTCCCAGCACTGCCAGCCCTGCCCTGAGCCATACGCTCCACCTCTGAGCCGCCCTTCCTGACCCCTCCTCCCAGGCTGCTCACCTCCGGCAGTGTCCCTTCCGTCTTCCACACCTTGATGAAAACCCAGAGCGGGATGCAGAGCATGGAGGACAGGGCCATGAGCCAGCCAATGCCATAGCCCCAGGCGGGGTAGGTGTAGATGTTGTTGTACTTGAGGGGCTTGTACTTGACCAGGAAGAAGATGAAGATGCCCTGCGGGGAGACGGGGAAAGGTCCCTGGGGCGGCCCTCAGCCTGCGTGCGGGCAGCCAGCAGGGGAGACAGCCAACCCCGTGTGGCGGCCTCGGAGAGGTGATGCCCTGCTGGGTCCACAGCGAGAAACACGGGGAACTAACCCCCACAGATCCCAGGAGACCCTCCGCGACCCCCAGGAGCCTCACTCCCCGGCTCTGCCCAGTCAGGAATTATTATTTTTTCCTAGCTACTTCTCAGGGCTGGTTTCAAAGCTGCCTTTCAGAACTAAGATGGTTTGTGAAGATGCTCTGAGATACTTCCAGTGCCAAGGACTGGGTGAAGAGCAGGGGGTTTTGTCTTTTTAGTTAAACGTCCTCTCACAAAGGCCTCTCCCGGTCTGACGTGAGGGGCAGAGCGTGGCCCCTTCACCCTCACACTGCTGCTTCACTGTGAACAGCAGAGCCAAACGCCTTTCACAGGACCCTCGGCCCCCACAGAGGCAGGTCCCAGCCGCCTCTATACGTGTGCAGGCATAGAACCTGAGGTCCCAAGAAGGGAGGTGATTTGCTCACAATCACACAGCAAGCTGGTTGCAGGGCTGGGGTCCTAGTGAGGCCCCCTGGCCAAGCCCAGAGACTGTCCCCACAATGCCGGCTTTGAAAAGTGTCAGGTGCCTCGGACCTTCTGAGGGCGCAGAGGGTCCCCAGGGGGACATCACCTCCTCAGTCTCGGCCTCAGCCAGGTCTGGGCTCTGGGGTGCAGAAGTACGTGGGTAGGTGGGTGGGTGGGTGGGTGGGATGCAGGCGGCTCCCGGCAGGGCCCTTACCGCACAGATCCCGGGGGTCACGACTTTCCAGCACCATTGGATGAGTGACAACGGCCGGTAGCCAATCATGTCTTCGATGTTATCATAGAAGCGGTTGCTTCCTGTCCAGAATAAAGAAGATGGGCAAACACACCCCAGAAGATTTCTGTACAAGACTCAGAGGGAAGGCTACGAGTGTCTGGTTTCCCCAGCCCAAGACACATTGCGGCAGGAACCCTATTTACCGCTTAAAAACTACCAAGGTGTTACATATGTGAGGTGTCAGGATAAACTGCGGTAGAAGGGACTCTGGTTCAATATTGGGAAGACCCCTTCTGACCCTGGGCAGTGAGGTCCAGGAAACGGGCAGGAGTTTCTGGGGGAAAGGAGGAAGGTGGTCCCTTTGAGGCAGGGCCAGGGGCTGGCTGACCTGCACGGGGGCGGGGGTCAGGGCTCTGAAGGTGAGGGCCGGACGGGTGGCCTGTGGGGTGTCTATTCCCGAACCACACTTGGCAGTGTGCATCATCATCGAGACCAGCAACCCTCACGCACTCACACGGTTTGGGGAACCAGAAGGCATGCGCTGACTGAGGGCCGGGCACTGGGCCGCCTGCTTTGCCTACACTACCTCCTGCTCGGAGACACTACTCCATTTTGCAGGTGGGAAAACTGAGCATCAGGGGCAGAAGGACAGAATCAAGGTCACAGTGTCCGAGCCTGGAACCCCTCCCTCTGCTGCAGGGATATAAAAGCAGGAGGGTCTCCCGACAAGTGGGAAAGGACAAGAAGTCCCTGAGGGGAGGACGGAGAGGTTGATGCAGATGGAGACCAGCCAGAGGGAACCCAGGCCCAGCCGGGTCCCGGGTGTGCATGTGCTGGGCACCATGGCGGCCTCTGGGGTGCGCGAGGGCTCAGCCTCTACTCACCGTACACCCAGCCGATGCAGATGCATTCGAAGATGGCCACAAAGAGAAGGCACATCCCACTGGCGGCGTAGGAGTCAAAGAGCTGGAAGATGTACATGCCACCCTGGGAAGTGAGAGGACAGAAATATGGACAGAGGGACAGACAGCTGGAGAGCAGGGTCAGCCAGCTGGCCTTGGGAAGGGCTCTCCGCCCTGCGGCTACCACTAGCCGGGGCTCACTTCCACCAGGACAGACTGGTCTCCCCAGGGTCCTGGAACACTGCGCCCACCACACCTGGGCGCCCCCTAAGACCACCCTCTGGGGGGTTGCTGAGATTGCGATGGTTTGTCTTGTCCCTGCTCCCCAAACGTCAGAGACAACACAGAAGACCAGAGACTGGAGGTTGGGAAGGCTCAGCACCTCTCTCCAGGTGGCTGTGACAGCCTCCCCACTGGCCTCCCTGCCTCCAGCCTCCCTCTCCTACCCTTCCACACACCAACTTTCACAGGGACCTTTCCAACCTGCAAATCCAACCATGTCACCCTACAGTTTACAATTACCCCTTGGCTTCCTTCAGCCTGCCAGGCAGGGCTGCCCTCCTCACTGGGCCTCAGCTCCCCTTCCCACAGTCCCCCTCAACATGCTCCCTCCTGGACACACCAAGGGACTGTCTCACTGCTGTGCCTTTGCACATGCTATTCCCTTTCACTGGGTAAGTTCCTTCAAAGCTCATCTCAAATGTCACCTCCTCCAAGCAGCCCTCCCTGACAGCCTCGTTCTTTCTTTGGGCCTCCGTAGCACATTTTAAGGATTCATAGTTTTAAAAAAAAAGTGTTCTGCCATCAGCTACTCTGTTAGCTCTGAGCTCCTGCTGGGAAGGCCCCCGCACTGTCCTCTGTGTGTCTCCCACCCTCAGCGCAGGGCCCGGCTTGCAGTATGTCCCCGTAAGTGCAAATTGAATCATATGAAGTGAGTGCCCTGTTGGGGAGGGACTCTGAATGGCTTGTCCACAGCTGTGTCCCTGTTTCTGGCCAAAGACTCGGCACACAGTAGGTGCGCAATCGTTGTGGGATGCAGGAACAAAGTGGGCCAGCTCTGTGCTATGCAAATCTCTGATGATTAAGTTCAGTGGAAGGCCAGGGAGGTGCAAGCTTGGCTGGCCAAGGTGCTCTGGAAGGATCTCTGGGAGGCAGGGGAGGTGTCTGGGTGGGCAGAGGAGGGGAGGCCAGATGCAGGTGTGGGAAGGGTTGGGATCCGTAAAGAAAATCCTACAACACAATGAGAGTCCTTAGCGGGACAATCAAAAGCAGCAGAAATAAAAGTACAAAAGGGAGGGAGGGTCGGGTTGGGGGAGGTGTTCCAAATGCCAGGAAAGGAGGGGGGTTAAGAGGCCAGGATGAGGGCTGGACAGCCTCCTTATGTGTCTGCCACCGGGACCTCTTGGGACTAAGCTTCTTCTCTGTGTTCCCCAAGTCCCCGGGCCTCCTTCTGTCATGTGAAAGACCACACACCCTGGGACTATTTGTTTCCTCATTCTTCTCTTCAACTAGACCAGGGGCAACATCTCAGTGCTGAGTCCAAGTGGTCCTAGTGTGTGACAGAGGGAGTGGTGGGGACTGTGGCTAACTGGAGAGCATAGGCCCCACGTGGCCACACAACTCCAGTCGACTGCTGCTGGGGGACGTAGGCCTGGGCAGCCAGGTCTGCAGATTTTCTGGAAGATGACCCAAATCCAAATTTTCTTGAGAAATCTTTCTCTTTAATTTTGGTAACCTCTTCGTCTTCTTAAAAGATCACCGTGAGGGGGAAACAACATGGATCGCTGGGCCGTATCTGGTCTGGGGCCTCCTGTCTGTGACAGATATGGCAGGTGCTCGGGTCTCTGAGCGTAAGGAGCTTTCTGAGTTAAACCCAGGACTGCCCTCCTAATTGCTCTCCCGAGGGTCTCCTTCCACAAATATCATACATTAAAATAACCCAGAAGGAAGCCTTAACGCAGTGCTCTCCACCTGCCAGCTCTGTGGTACCTGGTCCCAGGTCTCAGTCTAGCTGTTCCTGCACAGTGTGATCACAGGGCAGGTGCTACAGTTAGACTCAGTGCTCACGTGGGGGAAACCGAGGCCCGGGCCAGTGAGAATACGCACCACAGGTCACCCAGCTGCCCAGCCGTGGGGCTGAGGACTGAGCCCAAGTGTCCGGCTGCAGAGCCCGTGCCCTTCACCACCCATCACACTGCCTCAGTGGAAGATCAGATATTTGCGGACTAGTTTTTCTCTAGAGCAGAGCTTTAAATGAGGGAGAAGATCCTGCCAGCAATTACTGAGGCCGACAGGGCCCATTTGGCAGTGTGACCTTCCCGGTGTGATCACTCAAGGACACGCTGGTCCTGGGCAGACACAGCGCTGGCTCCCTCATGGGCGGGGGGGGGCAGGTGCCCCGGGGCAGACCCGAGGCCTGGAGGAGGGTGGGCTGGAAGGCTCTGTGAGCAGGGCACCCAGGGCCGGTGTCCAGGAGGGTGCTCTACCTGCCTGCTGCAAGCCGGGGACGCCAGCCAATGCCTTCTCTTCTTGTAGTGCCACCAGCCTTTTTAAGGCGTCAGGTTAACCCCCCAACTTGTGCGTGACAAAAGACTCTACTTTGCCTAATTAATCAGCACTTAATGAGGCCCTGCTCACTGCCTCCCTGGTTCTCCGTGTGGGGAGAGCAGAGGAGGAAATGGGAAGTTCTTCACCATTCATTTGCTCAAATGCTGATTATCACTCCCATTAATGTGACAATGACTAGGAGCAGTAATAACACCAGCCACCACGCCCCAGAGCGCACTCCATGCCAGGTCCCAAGGGTGCAGAGCAGGTCAAGGTCAGCTCCTGTTCTTGAGGACCTCGGGGCCTTGTGGGGGCAGCAGGTGAACAGACAGGTCATTGTAATGGCCAGAGGGAGGCTGAGCTGAGCTTAGAATGAAGTCCTGAGTGGGAAGGAAAGCAGAGGTGGCTTCCAGGAGGAGGTGGCATTTGAACTGAGAAGTGGAGGATGACAATCAACAGACCGACTTCAGTACCATATCAGCTGCTTTGACAGATTCTGAATTCCCTCATTTCTTTCCATGTTTCTTACAAAACCTCTTCTTGTCCCTAGACAACAGTTTTTAGGCTTTTTGGTGGGGGGTGGTTTGGCTTTTAAAATTAATTAATTTTCTGAGTGTGGATAAAAAGATATCTAATCACACCTCCATGTTTCTTACAAAACCTCTTCTTGTCCCTAGACAACAGTTTTTAGGCTTTTTGGTGGGGGGTGGTTTGGCTTTTAAAATTAATTAATTTTCTGAGTGTGGATAAAAAGATATCTAATCACACCTTCCCAAGGTACTTAAGAAAGTATTTATTTGACAGGATGGCTGCAGGAGCGAAGAGAAACATGGCTTTATGAGACAGTCTTAATTTAGGGTCATGATGAGCCCCGCCTGACCCCAGGCAGAGACAAGAAGAGGGTACACATGAAGGGCTGGGGCGGGAACACACAGTGCCTGAAGGTGCCCAATTCCTCATGCCTATTCTCAGTGATGCCCCAGAAAAGCCTCCTCTGAACTGGAGGCCGATAATAGTAAATAGTTGAGGGTTCCGTAGCTGACACTGTCCCCTTCACCCAGAAGTTACTAAAAGGGGTGGCCCCGGCATCCGGACGTTCACGATGACCAGGTAAACCCAGCCTTTCCCTCTGGGAGTTTTATTCCTTCTGGCAGTGAAGTGGAGACCTTGAGCTGAGCACTTACACGTGCAGGTCACTGTGCTAAGGGCTTAATGAAAACGGCCATGGAGTCTCACAACAACCCATTACAAACATAAGAACACGGAGTCCTCGAGAAGTGCTGGACCTGGAGCCAGGGTCACACAGCTAGTCAACGTCAGATCCGCTAACCCAAAGCCCAGGCGCTTAACCCTTGCGCTACCCTGTTCACATCACTTACCTGTATCCTCATCACTCACCTCCGTTAACATCACGAGGCCCAGAAAATAGGAGGTGACCGACAGGGCCAGGATGAGCAGCTCCCGCCGATAGCCCCTCCGGAAGACTTTGGGGTACATGTCCACCACAGCGGTCACCAGGCTTTCCACACACACAAACTGGACAGGGTAGAAATGATGGTGTGAAACCCAAGAGAAAGGCCGTTCTTACTGGCCCTGGCTCCAGGCAAGCAGAGCAGCCTTAAACCCTGGGCTTCCTTTCCACTGGGTCTCACCTTCATTCCCACACTTACCCTGATGGAGGACCCAAGAATAAAAATAATCCCGGCGTTTACAGAACTCCGGCGGGCCCATTTAACACATGAGGACCCTGAGGCTCAGAGATGGAAAGCGACCTGCCCAAAGTCTCTCAGCAAGGAAGTGGCAGGGTCAGGACTTGAAATGAGGTCTCCTGACTCTAGAATTCCTTATCCCCCCCAAGCTGCCTATCACGTGCCTATGTGCTGGGCCCTGTTCTGGGGTCAACGACTTAAATGAGACCCAGCCTCTGCCTGGGAAGCAAGATGGGAATCCCTGTAACTGTCCTGAGAGCTGAGGGCTCTGCTGCTGGCAGGCTCTGGTCTGTGGGTGGGACTTGACTTGCTTTGTCCTCCAGGCCTGTGACATTTACCCTGCCCTTTGCTTCTGGTGGGCAAGTGACCCTCTGCTGGGGGGAGGGCAGTCAGGTGAGCTAACACCCAGCTCTTGCGTTTGGGCTGGGCAGGCTTCAACGGCAGAGCCTGAGCCACTAGGCATCTGTGTCCCGCCATGCTGAGACAGGGCTGGGTATGAGCTAAGTTACACTCCTACTCACCCATCAACACCCAGCCCAAATATCCCAGCACACCCCTACCCCCCTGCCCGGGTTCTTCCAGCACTGTGGGCAGACCTCCTGCATGAGCCTTTTCTTCGCTGCTCCTCCTTGCCTCCTACTTGGGCAGAACAGATCTCCCCTCTCTTCCCTCTAGTCCATATCCTTCATCTCATGGGGCCCGTGACTGCTGTTGACCTGTCTCCTAGCAAGAAGGTGAGACCCTGGAAGGCAGAGGCCACATCGTTTTCATCTATTTCCAGTGGCACAGAGGAGATGCTCAGAAAATGTTTAATAAATGAATAATAACAACAGTGGCAAACACATGGTGCTTGTCGTGTGCCAGGCTCAGTTCTAAGCAGTTAACATATTAATTTATTTAATCTCTAGGTGTTAGGTCCTATTATTACCCGTTTTGTAAATGAAGACACGGAAGCACAGGGGTGTAAGCAACTTTCCCTGAGATCAGAGGTATAACATATTAGGGCCAGAATCTGAACCAGGCAATCTTGTTCCAGAGGCTGGCTGTCACCTCTGTGGGGCACTCCCCCCACTTCCCTGGAGCCATTCTTTGGCTCCAAATCCTTTCTGGTTCATGTCTACCTCCTTAGGGTACGGATTTCTATCCTTATTGTGCAAAGGGACTGTAGCACAGAGAGGTGAGGTGACTAGCCCAGAGTCACACAGCTGGCCAGAGTCGTGCAGCTGGGACTCAAACCCAGCCCTGTCTGGCTTCAACACCTGGACTCCTAGCGTCCAGGCTGCCCTGCCTCTGCAGCAAGGCTGGCCGTGCTCGTCCTTTCTCCAGGGTCCCCAGGGAAGGAAGGAGGCTCCGGGGAGCCTGTTGACCCAGCACCTAAACTGAAGTGACATCAAGGCGGGCGGCTTAAGCAGCACACAGACCTGGGTGCACGTCCAGCAAGTCACTCTGCGTTTCTGCGCCTCACTTTCTTCCTCTGCAAAATGAGGATAACAAAAGGGGACCCCCCCCCCCAGCCCATGTCGCTATCATGACTGAGAACTGAGGACACAGCCCAGGCACAAAGCCCATGCCATGTACACCTGGGGGTGAGCAGAGCAGCCATCCAGGCCAGACCTCTGGGCCCCCAGTTCCCCTTTGCAAACCAAGTGTCTCCGTCTTAATTCTGGCCTAGCTCAGCCCGGGGACTCACAGAGCCGAGGCTCAGACCCTGCACACCCTGCGGAGGCGGGCCTGTCACTGTCACACAAGCTGCCAACCCCTCCTGAGGCCTCTGCCCGCAACCACGGACGGGATGATTATCGGCAAAAACATCCGGTGCTGCGGCAGCTCGGCTCAGCAGTTTCTGAGAAACCATCCAGGGGAATAAACAGGACTTGGCTGAATAGACAGACACACCAGCCACCAGGCCTGGGTGCTACGTGACTCACACAAGGTCACCGGTAGGGGGGTGGGCAGCACCTTGCCAAGAGACCCCTGTCTGAGAGCAGAGCACCTGGCTTTGGCTGGAAAACCTTCTCTGGGGCTCTTAGGAAACCCAGCCACGATGGGGCAGCAGGGCAAGGGGCAGATTTCTGGGACAGAAGAGAGACTGGAGGCCACAGGTTTCTGGCAGGAAAACCAAGGAGAGGATTAGAGGAGCGTGGGAGGGCGGGCTGGGTGGGTTTTACAGTGTGAGAAGGTGTAAGTGTACGTGTTCGTGTGGAGAGAAAGGAAAATGTGCACAGATAAACCGCTAGTTCTAACTCTACAGCCTTCACGGAGGAAGGCGGGCTGCCAAGTGGAGGGTGGGTCGGGAGAAGCCCACACGGGGAAGAGAGGCAGGCAGGTGGAATGTCGGGGGCAGCGGTAGCTGGTGGTGGTACCGAGGACCCATGTGGCCGCCAGTGGCATGCCATGGGGCCCCAATCCACAGATAAAGGAAGGAAGAAGAAGATGCTCTTCCACATCTCCGTGTCCTCCAGGGTCTGGGCGGTTCTGACGACAAGGACCAGGATGTGGTGTGTAGGTCTCAGAGCTATTCTGGAGAGCGACATACCTGGCTCCCTGCCCTTCCAGCCTGGGCTCCCCTCTTACCTGGCTGTCCAGGCCCAGGAAGATGAGCATCATGAAGAACAAGGTGGCCCACAGTGGGGAGAGGGGAATCATGGTGACGGCCTTGGGGTAAGCGATAAAGGCCAGGCCGGGGCCTGGAGAGGAAGGAGAGAGAAAGGTGCTGAGTGGAGTTCAATGCCGCATTCAATTGTTATTTTAATCCAACATGTATTGAGTGCTTCCTTTGTGCCAGGTGCTGTGCCTAATTTTACTCAAATCACGTAATCTCCCAGCCACATCATGCTATTGGTACTATTATGATGCCCATTGTACAGATGAGCAAGCTGAGGCAGAGAGGGGGAAGCAAGGGTCTGGAAGGGTCAAATTCAAGCCCAGGTTGGTCTGACACCCAGACCTTCCTCTGCACAGACCTGTCTCTACTCTTCCTACTGGGGTAGGTGGGGGTAGGAGGGGGACATTCTTGTTAAAATGCAGGCTCTCAGGCTCACCCCAGGGATTCTAATACAGTCAGTCTAGGGTGAGGCAAGGACCAGGCACCCGACGATTCCTATGTAAGTATTTAGAAGTCCAGGCTTAGACAAATGCTGGTCCCCACAGGCCACCTCTTCCTTTGGGCGTCTCCTCTCATTTCCCAGATCCACACTCACTTCTCTTAGCTGCTCCCAGCAGAGGGCTTGTTAGCACATCCTCAGGATAAGCTTTATGAATGTCAAGGGCGAGATTGTGATGTTCTAGCCCTCTAGCACAGTGGTCGAGGGCTCAGATCCTCATTCTTTACTGTGAGCTCTACCTCTGTCTCCTCAGCTAGAAAATGGAAACAATGTAGTCCTACCTAATAGGGTGGTTTGGGGAATTCAGTGCGATGATACAGAATATGGAAAGTATTTAAAAAGGTAAATGTTCAAAAAACATTCATTCTGATTGTTTTCTACCTTAAAAACAGCCTTGTTAAAGTCTAATTTACCTATAATAAGCATTCATTTTTAAGTGTACAGTTCAATGACTTTTGAAAAGTGGATGCACCCAGATAACCACCACTGCAATCAAGATATAGAATATTTCCATCATCACCCGGGGCCCCTGTGCAGTCTCTCCACCCTCATTCCCCGTCTTTGCACTGGTCAACCACTGATCTGATATTTTTTCACCTTAGATTAGCTTTATCCATCCTACCTGGAATTACCAGGTCATATGGTAATTATATGTTTAACTTTCTAAGAAATGCCCAACTGAATTCCGAAGTTAACTGTGCCATTTTACATTCCTACCAGCAATGTTTGAGAGTTCCAGTGGCTCAACATCCTTGTCAACACTTGATGTTGTTATTTATTTATTTATTTATGCATGCATGCAGCGCTGGGTCTTAGTTGTGGCACGCAGGATCTTCATTGTGGCATACGGGATCTTTTAGTTGCAGCATGCAGACTTCTTACTTGCGGCATGTGGACTTCTTAGTTGCAGCATATGGGCTTCTTAGTTGTGGCATGCGAACTGTTAGTTGTGGCATGCACACAGGATCTAGTTCCCCGACCAGGGATCAAACCAGGCCCCCTGCATTGGGAATGCGGAGTCTTACCCACTGGAACACCAGGGAAGTCCCTGGGATATAAATCCTTTATGAGAGAGAAGTATTATAAATATTTCCTCCAAGTCTGTGGCTTGCCTTTTCAGTTTTTCAGTTGTGTCTTGTGAAAATCAGAAGTTTAAAATTTTCCAATTGTTTGTTGCTAGCATATACACAATACAATAGATTTTTGTTTATTATCTTTTTATCCTGTCACCTTACTAAATTCACTTAGTAATTTTTTTTTGTAGGTTTCTTAGGCCTTCTCTATGTGGTCAATCATGATGTTTATGAATGAAGACAGTTTTTATTCTTCCTTTCCAATCTTAATCTTTTTTATTTATTTTTCTTGCCTTATCACACTCTCTAGGAATTCCAGTATTATATGGAATAGAAGTGGAGACAGCATACATCTTTGCTTTGTTTCAGATTTTAGGGTAAAGCATTTAATATTTAATAGCTAGGAAATTAACATTGGTACAATACTATTAATTAAGCTACAGACTTTACTCATATTCCATCAGTTTTTTTTCCTTATGTCCTTTATTCTGTCCTAGTATCCAATTCAGGATTCCACTTTGCACTTCATGGCTGTCTGTCTTTAGTCTCCTCCATCCTGTGACAGTTCCTCAGCCCTTCCCTGTCTTTCATGACCTTTTGATGAGTACTGGTCATTATTCTGCAGAATGCTCCTCAATGTGAGTTTGTCTCATGTTCTCATTATTAAACTGAGAGTATACATATTTTTGGCAAGAAAACTATAGAAGTGATACTGTGTCTTTCTCAGTTTATCATATAAGGGGACACAGGATGTCAATAAAACTTAGTACAGGAGATGTTTACCTTGATCATTTGGGTAAGTTGGTGAACGCCAGTTTTCTCCACTATAAAGTTACCATGTTTCCCTTTGTAATTGGTAACCATCTTGGGGAGGATACTTTGAGATCATGAAAATATCCTCTTTCAAGTCAAACCTTTACTCATTGATTTTATCATCCATTGGTGGATCTTGCCTGCAACGATTATCCCTATGGTGTTTGCCTAATGGGTTTATATTTTCTTCATTCCTTCTATACTTACTAATAAGAATTTTTCTGTAAGAAAGAGCTGCCCTGTCACACCCACTTATTTATTCAATTTTTATTAATTTCAGGTATGGACTCCTGGGTACTTAGATTATTCTAGGGGTCATAATCCAGTACTATCATTATTTATTTTGCTATTCAAATTATCCCTGGTTTGGCCATTGGGAACTTCTTCAGATTGATTCCTGTGTCTTTTTGACATACCTCCAACACTTTTCTGAGTACTTTCTTATTTTAGGGGCACCATGATATGTTCCAACTTCATCTTGTCCTTCCCCAGCACTCAAACCAATTGCTTCTCCAAGGGGTTCTGGTTCCTTTCTAAATGGCATTTAGAAACCAAGATCTGACCACTAGGTATGCTCATTGCTACTGGAGTATCATTGCTCACAGACCCTCTCAGCACACAAAGCTAGAAAACATGTATACGTATATTTACCCACAGAAACATACATGCTTATGTGTCTATATCTACCTGTATAAATATTAAAATCGTAAGTCCGAACTTATACCTCCAATTCTAATACAGTTCATTCTAGCTTCTTTACTTTCCTTATTTGTAACATCTTTTTCAGGCGGTGAAAAATCTGCCTCAAATTATCTATATTGACTTGTTTGTTCAATCCTAACATAGCCATGTAATAGTTTAGAATTGCTAACCCATTTCCCTTTACCAACAAGGGTACAGTAATTTTTTTAGCCTTACAGTTTCCAGTCAACATACTGCTTCCTGAAATTCACTTATGTTAGCTCTTTTCTTCCCCATTCTCTTAAGTATGGTTGCATTGTTCGTTTGTAATATAGTTAAGTTCGTTTGTCACTATTTGTATTACATTTTGGTTCCACCCACAAAAAGCAACTATTTATTTTGGGTGGTATGTGAAATATTACTGTGACTCTAAGAGTCAGAACTAATAAAGATATATACTCAGGGAAGGGGTGCTTCCTTCTCATCCTTACTTCTTATTCTTCCCCCTTTTCTATCCCTTTTCTACCCACCCCTTCAGGTAACCATGCGCTTTCTTTTCTAGTTTCTTCTATTTATTTTTAAATAAATAAATAACAAGATTATTAATAATTAACAATATTTAATAGTTCAGTAAATATTAATAATTTGTTAATTATTAATACTTATTGATAAAACTTAATAAGTTTTCTCCTTTCTATTTATTTATTTTCTGTTTATTTTTACACAAACACACAGACGTATTTTCTTTTATCTCCTTTCTTACATGATGGGTGGAATATCATAGATACTTGCTTTTTAAACTTTGATATGCATACCTATTTAAAAAAATATGCTTCAATTTCCATTTACTTGATTTTTTTTTATAGTGAATAAATGTTGAATTTTTCAAAGACTTTTTCAGTATCTATGGAGATAATTTCATGATTTATTTTATTTGGGCTATTAATATAGTGTGTGATATTAATGGCTTTCTTAGTGTTAAATCAACCTTACATTACTCCTGTAATAAACCCTACTTGGACATGGTATATTACCTTCTTAATGTGAGTGTGGATTCTAATATTTTGGATTTGAGTTTGCTAATATTTTATTTAGTATTTCTGCAGCAATACACACGAGTGATATTCATCTGTAGTTTTCTTTCTTTGCATTGTCTATTTGGTTTAGGTATCAATATTATACTTTTCATATAATAAGTTAGGAAAGTTTCCTCCCCTTTCAATGCTCTGGAATAATTTATAGAGCACTGGGCCTAGCTGGTTCCAAAGGTTTGGTAGAATTCTTCTGAGAAACCATCTGGGCCTGTTTTTTTTTTTGTGGGGTAGTTCCTCAATAACTTTGTCTATCTCTTCTATGGAAACTGGCCTGTTTAAGCTTTCTAAATCAAATGGGGTCAATTTTAGCAATCTCTATTTCCCTAGGAAAATATTCATTTCATCTAGGTTTTCAAATTTATATGCAAAGAGGATTGCAAAATAATCTCTTATGATTTTTAAAAATGTCTTTTGCTTCAATGGCTATTTCCCCTTTGTCATTTCTAATTTTGCTATTTGCATGTTCTCCCCCCTCCTTTTATTTTCTTAATCATCTGATTTGTCTATTTTTATTTCTAAAAACCTAGAATTTTAATTTATTATTATTATTACTTTAACTTTTATTAGAGTATAGTTGATTTACAATGTTGTGTTAGTGTCAGGTGTACAGCAAAGTGAATCAGTTATACATATACTGATATATAAATCCACTCTTTTTTGATTCTTCTCCCAAATAGGCCATTACAGAGTATTGAGTAGAGTTCCCCGTGCTATACAGTAGGTCCTTATTAGGTATCTATTTTATATATAATAGTGTGTATATGTCAATCCCAATATCCCAATTTATCCCTACCCCCTGATCCCCTGGTAACCATAAGTTTGTTTTCTATACCTGTAACTCAACTTCTGTTTTGTAGGTAAGTTCATTTGTACCCTTTTGTCAGATTCCACATATAAGCAATATCATATGATATTTGTCTTTCTCAGTCTGACTTACTTCACTCAGTATGACAATTTCTAGGTCCATCCATGTTGCTGCAAATCGCATTATTTCATTCTTTTTTATGGCTGAATAATATTCCATTGTATATATGTACCACATCTTCTTTATCCATTCCTCTGTTGATGGACATTTAGGTTGCTTAATTTATTATTTTTATAAAACCAGATCTACTATTTTTCTGTTTTCTACTTCATTACTTTCTGCTTTTCTCTTTATTATTTCCTTCCTTGTGCCTTCTTTTAGTTCATTTTGTTGTTGTTTTTCTTATTTTTCTAAACAGGGGATGTAATTAATTTATTTTCATTCTTTCACTTTTATTGATAAATGTGTTTAGTAAAGTTTTCTCTTATTGTTAGTTTATTTCTGTCTCTGTCTCCTTGCATCTCCTGCAGTTTTTGCTTCATAAAGATTATTGCTGTGTTATTTAGTGCATACATTTTTGTGTGTGTTATATCTTCATTGTGAATTGTGGCTTTTAACATTAAAAAGCATCCTTTGTCATGCTTAACGCATTTGGGCTTGAATGCTACTTTGTCTGACATCAGAATTGTTATCATCATCTATCCCTTTATTTTTAGGCTTTGGAATCGTTTTGTTTTAGATGTGTCTCTTATATACAGCACATAAAGGCATACCTCAAGAGATGTTGCAGGCTCAGTTCCAGACCACCACAACAAAGTGAATATCACAATAGAGTGAGTCACATGAATTTTTTTGGTTTCCCAGCAAATATAAAAGTTATGTTTACACTATACTGTAGTCTACTAAGTGTACAATACCATTATGTCTAAAAGAACAATAAATACCTTAATTAAAAAACACATGATTACTAAAAATGCTAACCATCATCTGAGCCTTCAGTGAGTCATAATTTGTTTGCTGGTGGAGGGTCTTGCCGCAACGTGGATGGCTGCTGACCGATCAGGTGGTGGATGCTGAAGGTTGGGGTCGCCATGGCAATGTCTGAAAATAAGACGACAGTGAAGTTTGCGGCATTGGTTGACTCTTCTTTTCCAGAGTGATTTCTCTGTAGCATTCCGTGCCATTTGATAGCATTTTATCCGCAGTAAACGGGGTATGCAAGGTTGCCACAAAGTACTAATTTGTAAAAAATGCAGTATCTGCGAAGCACAACAAAGTGAAGCACGATAAAACAAAGTATGCCTGTGCGTAGGTCTTATTTTCTGAGCCAAATTGAAAATCTTTTTCTTTTAATAGTTAAGGTCATTCACATTTATTGATATGATTGATATATTTGGTCTTAACTGACAATATATTTTATAATTATGTATGTTTTTATATGTATCTCTATGAGTTGTGTATTCTGTGTTCTTTATTTATACTTCTATTATTATTATTTTGGTATTTAGGAAGGTTTATGTTTTTATTCTAGTGGTTACTTTTATACTTGTACCTTTTTAAAATGCTCTTAGGCCCTTGTTCTCTTATGTAAATCTTTACTATCTGGCTTTCCAGGTTTCACCCGCAGTATCCGTTACTATCACCTATTGCTCATATATCAGTGAGCTTTTTCTATTGATATTTTCTCTTGCCTCCTCTATTTTTTGGTTAATGATTTCTACTTTGTAACAGTATGTAGCATATTTCTACATTAGTCCTCTTTTTCCTCACCTTTGTTTTGGTCTTATATGTATACTTATATATATTTTAAGTGCTTACCATCAGTCCTATTTCTGAAGTTTTCCCAGTTGTTAATGGGTTGGATGAAGTTCGCCCTCTGGCAGATTCTTCCAAAGGGCTGAAGATTGTATAAGTCTCTAAGTTCTTGTATCTTGAAAATGTTTTTTCTATAGCCTTCACATTTGAAGACATGGCCGGATATCAAATCTTTGGTTCACACTTCTTTGTGTGAATTTTAAAAAAATGCTGCCCCATAGTTGTCTTGTATGTGAGTTTTGAAAGGTATGATGCCAGTTTAATACTTTTGCTGTTATAAGTTATTTGATCTTTTTTTTGCCTGGAAGGCTTGAGGAATTTATCTTATCTTTGAAATCTAGTATCTTTACTAAGATGTCTTGGAGTTGATCACTCTGGGTTAATTTTCCCTAGTACCCAAGGAGTCCTTTCAATGTGTATATTCAGCTCTTTTTCTGTTTCTAGAAAGTTTTCTTGGATTACGGTTTTAAATATTACCTCTGTTCCACTCTTTTATTTATTTATTTTTCTTCAGGGGCTCTGATAATATGAATATTTTCTTCTTTGCTGGTCTTCCCTCTACTTCTTTGGAGGGATCATTTTTACTTCTTTATGTCATTTTCATTCACCTGGTTGTTTTCCTTCCTTTTCAAAATGCCTTTTATTGAGACTATTCTCCATTTGATACTTTGTAATTTATTCTTCATTTCTTTTCTTTTTTTTTTTTTTTTTGCGGTACGCAGGCCTCTCACTGCTGTGGCCTCTCCTGTTGTGGAGCACAGGCTCAGCGCCCATGGCTCACGGGCCCAGCCGCTCCGCGGCATGTGGGATCTTCGCGGACCGGGGCACGAACCCGTGTCCCCTGCATCGGCAGACGGACTCTCAACCACTGTGCCACCAGGGAAGCCCTATTCTTCATTTCTGAGATAACAATATCTTTCCTTTTTTCTCATTTTTTCCCTGATTTCAATCAACTCCCTTTTCATTCATTCCTGTTCTCCCCCTCATGCATTTGTTAAAATTTCTGGGTCAGTTTTTTCACATCCTCAGATGCTTGTTTGAGTATATTTAATTCTGTTTGGAGTGTTGACTTACAATTTTCTTCTAGTTCATGGTTGTTTTTCAGAGGCACAGTGTGGTTCTTCATAGACACGTGGGAACTTTCTACTCCTGATTTTCTATAGTAGTTCTGCAGGGACTTGACTTTTCTCTTGTTCGCGTTCTTGGGTATTTTACAATAGTCCCAGCTTAACAGCGCCCTCTTCTGCCAGTATTGCAAAGTCCAGGCACATTAGCAGCCTTTTGTTCTGGTGATGGGGGAAGGGTGAGCTCCCATTTTCACACCCTCACTTTATGGTTCTCTTTTGTTTTGCAGGTATTTACATTTTATCCCCTTTTCTTGGTTTCCCTTCACCATCTCATTGTAAAAGGGTGTTTTTCCTTTCTTTTTGCCTTTTTTCTCCCCAAGAAGCTTTGTGTTTCAAATGGTACCTCCTTTAAAATGTTCCTGTCCCTTTGAAATGGTCCGTGCCCCTTGAAATCACACCTACACTGAATCCCTTCTCTGTAGTCCCAGCTAAGGGATGTGTCTGGATCCTTTCCAGTACATTCAGGTTTAGAGTAGATTTAATCTTTCTGGTGGTTGCTCCAAATCACTCAGGTCCTTTCGCTAGCCTCTATCTTCTGTCTGTCCCACAGTTTTTCTCGGTTTGCCTCTGCGGTGGAGACTGTGAACTGGGATTGGTGATTTTTCTTTCTGTTACAGTTATCTGCAGCTTCGACATTTTCTGCTTCAGATTATGCAGGGGGCATGGTTTTCTGTAGAATATTCTTTTCCCTTCTTGCTGTTTTCTTTTTTGGGGGAAAAAATGGGGATATATGTAGCTATACAGCTGTCGTCCTCAGATACTCTTACTTCCTCTAATTTTTAAAAGAGTTTGTGTAAGAGGGATGTTACTTCTTCTTTAAACAGTTGGTAGAACTCGCCAGTGAAACCAGCAGGGCTTGGAGTCTTCTTGGCAGAAAGATTTTTGACAATGAATTCAATTTCTTTTCAAAATATAGAGCCATTTAGTTTTTCTATTTCTTCTTGACTCAGTTTAAGTAAATTATGGATTTTTTCCTAAAAATCTGTCCATTTAATTTACATTATCAAGTATATTTGCTTTAAGTTGTTCATGATATTTCCTTATTCTCATTTTTAATGTCTACAGTATCTGTAGCCATATTTCCTCTTTCATTCCTGATATCAGTAATTTGTGTTTTCTCCTGTTTTTTTCCTTAATTAGTCTTGCCAGGGTGTTATAAATTTTGCTATCTTTTCTAATACCAAATTTTGGCTTTGAAAATTTTCTCTATTGTTTGTATGTCTTAACTTTATTATTTATTTATTTTTAAAACATGGAACACTTCACGCATGTGCGTGTCATCCTTGTGCAGGGGCCATGCTAATCTTCTCTGTATTGTTTCAATGTTAGTATACGTGCTGCCGAAGCGAGCACACCTTTATTATCTCTTTGCTTCTACTTACTCTGGGTTTAATTTGTACTTTTTTTTTCAGCGTCTTCCGATAAAAACTTTAATTTTTTACTTTAAACCCTTCTTTCTAGTGAGAGAGTGGCATGGACATATATACACTACCAAATGTAAAATAGATAGCTAGTGGGAAGCAGCTGCAGAGAACAGGGAGATCAGCTCGGTGCTTTGTGACCACCTGGAGGGGAGGGATAGGGAGGGTGGGGGGGAGACGCAAGAGGGAGGGGATATGGGGATATACGTATACATATAGCTGATTCACTTTGTTATACAGTGTAAACTAACACAACTAACACAAGCAATTATACTCCAATAAAGAGGTTAAAAAAAAAACACCTTCCTTCTAATTAGGTAATTAAAGTTGTAAATTTCACTGTAAGAACCTGATGAGAAGGGTGAGTGGGGGGGGGGGCTACATACTTACAACATGCAATTGATCCAAATGGCGGGAACTCCTAAAGGGGATCTTGGTCTGATTCACACCCCTAACCATAGAGCAGGCTTACCTGCTTGACACCAGGAGTGACACAGGAGGGTGAAGCAGAAGAGGCTAGAGCCAGGCTGTACCACCTATGGGCTGTGTGGCCTTAGGGGACCCACTTCATGCTCTGAGTTACAGATTCCTCATCTGTAATGGGCAGTATAAAGCCCAGGACTGCCGTCTATGTGAATGACGCCCCCTGGAGTTGTGCAGGGCACATTCTGCACAGCCACAAATGCAGGCCTTGATAAAGCATGCCTTGCAGAGGTGCTATGAGCATTTCATGAGGTAGTATATGAACAACCACCCCAGGGCCTGACAAGTGAGACACAGTAAATCAATTATGGTACATCCATTCAGTGGAATACTACACAGCCATTAAAACTCATGATTGAGATCTTTATTTACTGTGGCAGAAAGCTCTCATGCTTTATTGTGAATCGAAAAATGCAACCTAATATGATCTAGTTTTCATTAATATAGATATAGCTATGTATGTATGGAAAATCCTGGCAGGAGAACCCCAAAGTGTAGTGAGATTCAGATTGGAGATTTTCCTTTGTCAATATTTCAGCATTTTTCTACAGTGAATGTGCTTTCAATTTGAAATAAGAAAAAAAAACAATAAAATTTATTTCTAGTTGGCTCTCTTGCTTTCTCTCCATGACTCTTCTCTGAGCTTCATCTGTAAAACGGAAATAACGATAAAAAGAGTAACAACAGTGCTGTAGATACCCTATAGCACTCAACACCTGAGGTGGGAATTAGTTTGCTCATTTTACAGAGGAGGAAGCAGATTCTCAGAGAGGTCAAAGGTCCCTCAGAGAGGGCAAAAGTCTCACAGAGAAGGTAATGCTGCCTCCTCACAGGGCTGCCCCATGGTTTAATGCCAGGGAGGAACATGAATGTTTTGTGAAGTGCCAGGTGCCTGCCCCCAGTGGGCAACGGGATGGAGTGGTGAGAGCATGGCCTGGATTAAATCTAGCCCTGTTCTTTCCAGTCTGTGTGACCTTGGATAAGTGACGGCACGTCTCTGCGCCTCAGCTTTCTCATCTGTAAAATGGGGGTGGCAAAACTGCCACCTCGGAGGGCTGAGTCGAGGATCATATGTGACAGTTCCTGCCCATGGCAGGCGCTCGATGATTGACAGCTTCGATCATATTAATATCCTCTGGTCCAGCTCTGGCCCCCTGATTTCAGCAGGGACTGTCTGTCCCTCTGACAGACACCATGCAGAGGAAGCTGGAGCCCATGTGGTCATGAAGCAGAGCTTGGCAACCAGCTTCCTGCTCCAGTGTCCACATCTACCACCCTGCCCAGCTTGGTGGGTCAGAGTGGTGCTTCCCTCTCTGTGCGCGCCAGGCAGAAGCAGCCACATCCTAGACCAGTGTACTCAGTGGAGGGAACGAAGCCCCAGGGGTGCGTCCTAACAAATGGACGGCATGACCGGCATTGAGTAGATGGAGGCCAGGGAGGCTGGGCCCCCTGTGAAGCTCCTGACTAACTGTCCTTCCAGACATTCTTGCAGGTGAAAACCTTATTTAGATGTATTGGAGGTGAGAGGCTAACTCTGTTATGGAAACGCAAACTATTTTTGTACTTTTAACTGTACATTGAATTTTCCCAGAATTCAAAAAAATGTCAATCAAGGGGAGAGTTACTCACCATTTTGCACAATTACCTTAGCAGCAATGACCCTACCTGTGGTGTGTTTGATACAAACACACGTCATCTTACACTAGGACTGTCACACTCATGGTGATTCTACATCTAGAACAAGGAAAGGGAAAGAGGTCCTCCAAGCAGAGGGAACAGCATGTGCAAAGGCCCTGGGGTGGCAGGGAGGGAGAGAGCGATGTTGCAGAAGTAAAAGCAGACCACAGTGTGGTGGGGCAGAGTGAGCACAGGGGAGCGAGGTGGAGGGTGAGAGACCGCAGGAGCTGGGCAGTGCAGGGCCTTGGGGCCACACTGAGAGGTCAGCCCTAGGAGAAGCCAAAACAGGCAGTTCGTCAGGGAAGGACAGGTCCAGGTTTGCATTTTGAAAAAAAAATCACTCTGCAGGGTGAGAGGTGCATGGAACAGAGGGGACAACAGGGGAGGCAGGGAGGCCAGTGAAAGCTCCTGTGGTCGACCAGGTGGCGGTTCTCTGGGCTGGTGGCTCCCTCCCAGGAGCCTGGTTTGTGGACGGACAGTGGGCCCCCTCCTGAGACCTGAGCCCAGGAGCAGAGCGAGCTGAGGAAGATCATAGTTCCTCTTTGGCAAACTTACCTGACTCTGCTACCTCGGCGATGGGCACCCCTTGCTCATATGCCATGAATCCCAGGACTGAGAAGATGGCAAACCCGGCTATGAAGCTGGTGCCGCTGTTCAGGCAACAGAGCATGATGCAGTCCCTGTGGGAAAGCAGCGAGAGAAGCTTGGGTCAGGGTGGGTGGAACCAGTGCAGTACTGGAACGTTCTGTCTGAGCACCATGGCTGTCCCACTGCCTGAGGAAGCCCTTGTGGTTCAGAGAGCGTAGGTGGCTGGCCCACGATCACACCGCTTGTCCTGCATTTCTAGAAGGTAAGGTAGGTCACAGACCAGAAGCATGGAGAGGGGGTGGGAAGGAAGGGAAGCTGGCAAGTGGGAAAATGCAAACCGGTGAGGAAAGACTTGGAGACAAACCATCGCTCCTCCAAATTCCTGGTAGGAGAGAAAACCAAGGGAAGCGAGAGAGGATTGATTTTCTAGGAGCTCAAAACATGAGGATATAAGCCTCTGAGAGAAAGAACTGCTTCCCCGACAGTGGAGCAGCCTTGGGAGACACACCCCTCCTGGCCCAGCTCTTTACCAGAGCGGCATCTCCCAGACCTCACTGCAAGCGTCTGCTCTTCTGCTGTGAGGGGCAGCCCCTCCCAGGCCAGACTCCTCCTGGGGGCTTCACCAGAGCAGTGACTGCTCCCTGCTCTTGGGAAGGGCTCACAGCAAAGAAGCAGCAGCATAAAGCCGTGACCCAGGAGATTTCAGACTACAAATGACAGGGCTTTGCCAAGATGAAGAAGATGGAACCCTCACATCCGGGTCCCTTCAACCTCGGCTGTGCATCCTCACGCAGATGGGTCAGGGAATCAGCCTCTCAGGATCTCAGCCGCCACAGAGCGTGCACATAGGAATCAGGCTTACAACACCTGTGATGCTCCACTTCAGAGGGAGGGGCTCTGGGTGTTTTGTCCAATCTCCTCCCTGAAGCACGACCAGCCTGGAGCATCCCTGCAATGGCGGCGAGCTGGCCTCTGCTCCCACCCTAGCAAGCAGGACCAGTCACCTTGCTCCGTGGTGCTTTTCTTCCCGGACCGCTCTTGCCGCTCACAGTGCAAGAACTTCCTCATGCTGGGTTCGACCCAAATCCACCTCCTCTGGGGAGTTTTAGTTCTACTCTCCCAAACAGCCTACAGTTCTGAAGATATCCCCTTCAGATCCCCCTGAGGTTTTAGCTCGCTCATTTAGACCTCCCAGTTCCCTTATCAGTGTTCCTCATCCTGCTGGTGATCTGAAATTCACTCCAGCTTGTCCAGACCCTTTTCCAATGTCATATCCAGGACTGAGCACTAGACTCAAGAACAGAGCAGGACTCTCACCTCCTCTTCTCCTGACACCATACTTTTTGTAATGCAACCAAAGTTTACACAGATGTTGGTGACTGTGGCCCCCAGTTGCGTTGCATTGCATTGACCCTGGGAATCAAGGGCATGGTGGAAAGAGCATTAGACTTGGGGTCAGGAGCCTTGGGTTCCAATTCCCCTTGCAATACCTTCTCTCTGGGCCTGACCTTACCAGCTATATGACAAGGTGGCTTGGATAAGAGGGTCTCTTGGGCCTTGTGATTGATTAAGTCATTTTTCAGCAAGTGGTCACTTCCATACCTTCTTCCTTGGGGTAGAGTATATTTCCCTGCCCCAATGACTTTGGGCTTAGCCACGTGACTTGCTTTGGCCAATGAGCTATCAGCAGGTGTGACACAAGTGGAGGCTTGAGATGTGTTTGTGCAATTGGTCTTGTCCTTTATCCCTTCTGTGATGTGCCATGAGAAGGACTTTTCCAGGGGAGCTGCTGTCCCTGCAGCCTGGACCCCAGAATGTACACATGGAGCAGGCTTGAGCCTGGCCTGGACCCTGGAGCCAAACCTGCCCAACCCACAGCCTGAAGGAGAGAGTCCCCAGCTGACCAGCAAACTGGTGAGCAATAAAAGCGAATGCTTGTTGTGGTGAGCTACTGAGTCCTGGGGCTGCTTGTTACACAGCATTCTTGCGGCAGTGAGTGACTGATACAGGTCCCTTTACAGAACTCTTCTGGCACTGTGGACAGAGGCTGGGCTGGCAGGCCTGGAGACTTTATCTGCAAGACTGATCACCTCCTCTCTAAGGGAAATTCAGCTCAGCCCAGGAGGGCAAAGTTATTCCTAAGGCTGGGGTAAATCTGCCCTGCATGCCTGTTTCTGGCCCCTGACTTATCCAACAGTCCAAAACAAGGCAGCACTGGTGAGCAAAGTGTTTTCTCCATAGCCTCTCCATTCTGGAATTCTCCTGTGTTTTTTGGACCTGCAGTGTTGGATATTGTCACTGAATCCTGAGGCCCAGGGAGGAGAGTCACACACTCAAACTGTTTTGTCATCTGCCGGGGAAGCCGGGATGTGAATCTAGTTGTCTCAAACACCAAAGCCCACTCTTTTTCTAGGCGCTACACAGTAACAATGCTCCCTAAGAATTCAGATTTCTAAATCCTGACTTTTGGAAAACAATCTTTGGGCGTCCATGTGGCTGTTGAAAACAAATGTCCCTTATTGCAAGGTTCCCCGCCCCCCCCCCCTCCACGCTGAGTGACTTCCTCACATCACAGAGGGACAGAAGCTCTGAGCAGACTCGAGGTGCTTCCAGTCCTGTGCCCTGCACCCCCTTCCTCGGAGCACCCCAACCTCCAAGCAGAGAGAGCTTAGCAGCCTGTGTTCTGAAGTGAGGATTTTCCCCATCTGGTTTGCTCCATCTCCAGCCCTCTAATTCCTTCCCCACGGGGCACCTTCTAGGTGAACAGCTACGTAAGAAGCGCTTTGAAGTTGGCAGGAGCTGAGCTGGGCTTTGAAGACCTCCAGAAGCTATTATGCTGTCGGAAGAGAGGGTATTAATTTACTCCCTCTGAGTTGGGAAGATGTGCTCAGGGAAAAATTTGGAAACAGAAATAAAAGGAGCCCTGAGATTTTGCAATGTCACCTAGGGGATTTGCTTTCTGCTACTGACAGGAGGGGAAAAAACCTGCCTGTTGGAGGCGGAAGCAGAAGGGATCTGGGGCAGTCAGCATATTTCACCCACCTGCTTGGCGAGGAAGAAAGTTGCCATTGTCACTGCCCTGAGACGAGGCATGATACCCCAGCCTGATAACGACGCATTCTCGGCCAAATCCTTGCTGACTGCAGCAGCTGGGGAAGAACTGGCCAGGCCTGGGAGTGAGGGATAGGGGTGCAGGAGCCAGAAAGGCCCAGGTTCAAAGCCACGTTCCATCAAGCAAGGGGCCTACCCCGGCCTCAGTTTCCTCATCTGGATAACGGTGTGGCTCCTTCCTTGCCTCCTTACACTTCAGCCAGTGTTCTCCTAGGCTTGAGGAATGGTGGTGAACAAGAGGACCCAGACTGTGTCCTCATGGAGCTGACGGCCAAGCTGGAGGTGATGGACAGTGACCTAGAGATTTCCGCAACGCCCGGCACGGAGGGCCCGCGCTGGACGCTGGCTGCTGACGTGCTGACAGCTGTACGCAGACAGCATCCGGAGAGTGTCACACTCAACCCAGACCAGGGGTCTGCCCGCTGCTCTCCCTGTGCCTGCGCCCTTCTCTTCTTACCCGTGGTTCTATTTTCTATCGTGGCTGACAGTGTGCTACATCTCATCCCCCAGACCCACCTCCTGTGAATGCCTTGGAGGATGAGAGGCTCTTCTGGACAACCTGGTCTGACCTCCCACCTCTCTAACATCCCTCTGTCCAACAGTACCCAAATGACTTCTCTGCCTAACGGCCCAGGGACAGCAGAGCCCGCTGGCTTCCCCTGTGGCCTCTCCTCCAGCATGTTGGATCTGCCCCCTTTCATTGCCTTGGTTTCCCCAAGTGGCAGTCTCTGTAGACTGGAGCTGTGTGTATCTCCAAAGGTAGCGATTTGGGCATCTCACACTTAGTGACACATACAGCACACGGCTGACTTAACAAATGGGTTGGTAAAGCGATCACAAAGCCAGCTTTCAGGGAGGATGCAGCAGAGTGGTAGGATGGGGATTAGAAGAACGTGGCCAGAGTCCAGGTCTACCACACCTAGCTGGAGGAATGACATCCATGAGCCTCAATTTCCCTCCCTCGAAGATGGGGATAACACGGGAGGGACTTCATCACTGACAAAAGTTCTCTGAAATGATGCTCCCACTCGAGCCACACAACAACCAAGTGATGTGGCTGTCACCTCCGAGTTCCCATCCCACCAACAGACTGTGACATGGCCCCTCTCACTGTACCCTCACCTGCACCAAACAGGGGTCATTTTTAGACCACAGCTCATGTGCTAGTTAAGAAAAATAAGCTCATTATTTTAAGAGTGTGTTGCTGATTTTTCTCTTGGTGTTTTAGGGTTTTTCATATGGGCCTGTTTGTAATCTTTAGGTATTAGGGGTGCCAACACTTCGAGTATCATATTATATGTTGTTCGTATGCCCTTTAACTTTGTAGATGATTTTCATGTTTTGCTTGGAGATGTAATGCAGGAGGTATATAGATAACATTTGTATTAATGTGACTTTTTAAAAATTATAAAAGCAATATGTACTCAAGAGTAAAGACTAGGCAAAACAAAACCTTTAAATTGTACAGGAAGGTATAGGTATAGGTAGAAAAAGCCTGTCTCCCCATCTCTGACGCCTGTGTCTCTCTTCAGAGGTGGCTCTTTTTAAGTTTCCTCTGTATCTTTCCAGAAATTTAGAAGTTCTAGATATTTATGTGAATCAATCTGTCACTTCCTTCCTGATTTAATGATTTTGATGTTTCCATATCTTTCCCATTATGAAAACAATATTTTACTCCTCATTTTAGGATGGCTTTCTTTTAAAAAATATTTAACTGTTGAATCAATCTGACACTTATTATGGTGCATATGTGGGGCAAGGTGAGGATCTATCCTAATTACTTCCACCAAAATACTTATCCTGTCTCAGAATTGTTTGCTGAAAAACCCTTCCTTTTCCAATGAACCTGTGTTCAGGGACGGCTTCACTGCCATTAGTCCACGAGTTTCTACATTAGAATAAGGAGCTCTGGAACTCGGGGACAGAGATGTGCTGTCCAGCCTTCTCTGCGTATTCACCGTCTATGACCAGGCACTGATTCAGGGGTGCAGCGACCTCAGCCAACAGGCGTAGAGTTAGAGACCAGGGTGCAAAGTTCACTTCCGCCAGGCACTGCTGGGTGACCCTAGCCAAGTCCCTGGGCCTCTGTGGACTCAGCCTCTGGGTAGAAACCAGGCTGCAGGCATGAGGACCAGGCAGCCAGGGTCACACAGCCTCAGGCTCACCTCCCCATGTGGGCCCCTTCCCCACGCTGGGTGCGGCCAGCTGCAGGAAGCCAGGGAGGGAGGGAGGCCTGTCCAGAGAGGGGCGGCAGGGCACTGGCCATTCCAAGTGGGACTGGACAGGACCCTACAGTCAAGTGTGAAGAAGCAGGAAAGAAATTCCTGAACAGAAGGCAGAACAAGGCCCTTCGTGTCAGAAGACCTGGGTTCAAGTCCCAGCATTGCCACTTACTTGCCGTGTAACCTTGGGCCAATCATTCATCCTGGGATAAAGCTTTGCTGTATGGGGTAGGATGGAGGCCTGAGTCCCATTCCCGGAGTAGACTCACTTTGCAGCCTGGAACGCACTCTGATCATGTTTATTATTCTCCTAGCTCCTCTGTTGGACCATTCTTTGTCCCTGGGGTGGGGAGAGGCTGACAAATAGCCCAGGGTCCTCTCCAGTTCCACCTGGAATGGCTGGTGCCCTGCCGCCCCTCTCTTAACAGGCCTCTTTCCCTCACCCAGACCTGCAAGGTGAGAAGATGACCGTGAACTAGCCGGGCAGCATGGCGGGCTCTCGGGTTTGGTGGAGAGCTGGCAGGGCCTGGGGAAATGCTCACCTGTAGCAGTTGTTGTTATAAGTGTTATAACTTCCCAGAGCAGTCAGACAACCCAGGCAGATGGCATAGGAGAAAAAGATCTGCGTCCCAGCATCTACCCAGACCTGTAGGAAGGCACAAAGAAGTTGGCAGAAAGAGAAGTCAGATGTGCGGCGAGGGGGTGGGTGGGTGGGATGGCCCTGTTCTCTGAAAGCCCCCACCCACACCCAACCTCCAAAAAGACTCCACAAAGGGACAATCAAATGTCCTCATCTCAGGAATGCATTTTTTTTTAGAAGTTCTATTCTTGGGGTGATTAAATATAAACGACCTTAGTTAAAACCAGAATTTTCTGGACTTTATGGACAGTAGTTCACCAAATAGCAAGAATTTGGGTTTTAGGACTCTGCTCCAGCTGTGTGACCTTGGAAAAGTTACTTAACCTCTCTGAGGCTTAGTCTCCTGAACTGCAAAGTGGGGAATAAACTTCCCTCTCAGGACTGTTGAAGCCAAAACAAGTGATTTTTTCTGCTTTGCGATTAAGACCACCACGAGAAAAGCTCTCTCGGGTATTTTTGAACTCACAGAGCTTACTTACCATGTATATATACCAGGGGACCATTCACCATGGGGCCCAATTACAATGAAACCCCATTTTTCCTCCAGGTCTGGAGACTTCTCTCACTCTGCCCCATGTGCTCGGCCAGAGGACAGGGAAATGAGATGCGGGAGGCCCTCCCACCAAATCTTTACCACCTTTCCAAAGAGGTGCATTTGGGCTTCCTATGTGATACACGTGGAAACTACTTTCTTAGTCTCCAAGCTTGCCTCCAACAAAACCTGCCGTGGAAGCCCTGACACGCACAACAGGAATTATGGTGGCTTCTCTAACACCCCCCTGGACTCTCTCTGAGCGCTGCTCCTAGAAGCTACCAAGGAAAATCCACAGCTAAAACCCAAATGCAGCTGATGAGACTGAAGCTTGAGAAGCAGCTGCCATCTAGAGAACGGGGCAACTTGCTCAAGACCACACAGCTGGGAGCGGCAGACGCAAGTCCAAGGAGACACACCGCTAGAGAAACACATGTAACCAACCCCAGAATTTCAAAAAACCTCTAGTGTAGGGCTTCCCTGGTGGCGCAGTGGTTGAGAGTCCGCCTGCCAATGCAGGGGACATGGGTTCGTGCCCCGGTCCGGGAGGATCCCACATGCCATGGAGCGGCTGGGCCCGTGAGCCATGGCCGCTGAGCCTGCGCGTCCGGAGCCTGTGCTCCGCAACGAGAGAGGCCACAACAGTGAGAGGCTGCGTACCGAAAAAAAACCCCCAAAAAAACATCTGGTGTAACCCCCCACCCAACACAGGACTCTCTTCTGAGTACTTTTGACAGAATGGTCTCTGCTTAACTACCACCAGTGATGTGGAGCTCACTACCTTCTGACACAGCCCCTTTCTTTTTCTTAAGAGAACTCTGACCATTAGAGCATTTCTTAAAATGAGAGAAAATCTCCCTTCCTGTTTCCCTGGCTCTGGGGCCACCTCTCCCTCTCCCCTGTGGCAGCACTTTACAGATCTGAAGAACCCTCTGGAACACAGCCTTTTCCAGGCAAATTTTCTCAACTTCCTCTCTCTTGGGGATTTGATTACACAGTACAGGTCACTCTACCCTGGGTTTGCTTGCTTGTTAAATCATTCAAGAAACATTTATTAGAAGTGAAGATCACAGTGCTGCTTTTCAACCTAAAAAGTGGTACATTGTCTTCCTCTAACAAAGAGCCTTCGGGTTCAGTGTCTCAGCGCTAAATGAGGAACGCAGGGAAAGCTCTTTCATGAAGTGTGTGTATGTGTGTGTGTGGAGGGGGTGCCAGCAGATCAGAGTGGGCTGAGACACGGCGAGGAGGAGATGGGAAGAGGGAATATTAAAAAACTTTTTCAAGAAAGGGGAGTTGGGAGACAGGGTGGTTGTGTGAGAGAAAATAATTTAGGGAGGATTTTTTAAAAATAGCAGAAACTTGAGGATGCTTAAATGTTGACAGGAAGGGCCCAATGCAAAAAAAAACAATGTTGAAGATTTGGGAGAGAAATGGATGTATTTTAAAGTCCTCCTGCTGTGCCTCAGTCTCCCCATTTGCCACCTCAGTGCACCCCCTTTTCTCCTCGGTAAGGCCAGTAAACCATATGGAGAAGCAAAACACAGGGCAGCTCCTAACCCAGAAAGCAAGGCCAGATCCCAGCAGCAAGGTGCTGGGACGCTCAGCACTCGAACACGTGTGGTTCCTAGAGCCTCGGCAAACGGGGTGTCCCTCTCCCCAGAACCTTCACGGAGTGCACAGACCAGAGTGAGGGAAGCCTCCAGACCCGTGGGAAACCTGGGGGCTTCATCACAACGGGGCCCCATGGCGAATGGCCCCACCCTCCCCACATGGTACATAAACCCCTCCGTGAGTTCAAAAACACCCAAGAGAGCTTTCCACCCACACGTCCCAAAGATGGGGCCTCAAACCACGCTTTCCACCCGCAGGGGATTTTTCTTGCAGTTTGCTCATCGCACCCAGCACTAAAACAGGCATCTGCTGTTTTTGCCCACCCGGCACCCATCTCCCCTTTTCAGGTAACAGCACCCCAATTTTACTTTGAAAAGCCACCTCTTCCCCACCCAGGCCAATCAAAGCATTTCTCTTGGCCACAGTGCCTGGCTCGGGGATGAGCATATGATGCAAACCAAGCCAATGAAACTCAATCCTGGGACTTTTAGTGGAGCTACTGCAAATGGGACACATTCTTTTCTCTTAGAGAGATTAAGCTTGTAACTGCTGGGGGTCATCGCTGACCATGAGTGAAGAGCCTGCCTGAGAATAAAGCCAATGCAGAGGAAAGCAGAGTTTAGAGCAAAGAAAGACTAATATTGGAGATATGACTCAAGTCCCTGGATCCAGCCACACCTGAAATCAGGCCTACCTGAGAGTATTTCAGTTTCAGAGGCCTATAATTCCTCTTTTTCTTAAGTCAGTTTGAATGGGACTGCTGTCACTTCAAGCAGAAAGAATTCTGACTAACAGCAACATTAAGATCTTAGAAAAACCTAGGAGCTCTAAGCCCAAATTCTTCAATCAATCCTGAATTACCAATGACCCAGCATTTATTGAGTGCCTTCTGTATGCAGAACCCTGTGCCAGGCTCTGAAAGAGGTAATGTACAATTATTTATAGCACTCCATCTCTGTCTGCAGGTGAGATAAAATGAAACATTCAGAGAACAAGATACCCAGTACCTGGGAGTGGTAGAGGAGGGGAAAGATTAACATGTGCTAGGGAAATCAGAGAAGGCTGTCTGGAGGAGGCACACCTTTAAAGAATAGAGAAGTGATGAAAGAGGACACATTGGGTATGGAGGTTCACGTGAGGGAGGAATGTATTCCCAATGATTTTTTTCTCTTGCTCCCCTACCTCTGTAGGGAAAAGGCTGTCATTTTTATTCAGATGATTACCATTAAATCAACACCTTTATACAATACCCTTAGCCCTCCCCCTGTTGGCTCCCTACTATGAGGAATATTGAAATTAGCCACATCTCTTTCTTTCTTCCCTTTCCTCTAGAATCTAATTTGAAGAAATATTCATTTGTTTCCAGTTAATACCTAAAGGCATTATGTGAATTTACTTTACTTTTCATATACACACTCCCTTCTCTCCCAATTTTTAATACTTGTACTGTATCTGCATTATCAGAACATACAACCATTTCATATTATACTGTCCCCCTCTTGCCATTATTTAGTGTGAGTTCTACGGGTGACCATAAATTTAATGCTCACCCCCAGCCATTATGTTAATACCTCTCCAGTCAGTTTTGTTGTAGCTTGTTCTCTAGTAAATTCCTCTGGAAAGGCTTATGGGAAATATATTTCCTGGGTTCTTTCATGTTCCTAACAGTTGATCTGTGGCTTTTGTGCCTGAAAGTTGGTTTGGCTGCATATAAAATCCTTGGTTCTCTTTTTCTCTTCCTGAGTACTTTGATGTTGCTTAGTTGTCTCCTGGCACAAAGTGATGGGGTAGAAAAGTCTGATGCCACTCTAATTTGTTTCCCCTTATAAAAGCATTTACTCTTTTTGTCTGAATTATCAACAGGTTTGTTGCTTTCTCTTGGAAGTCCAATAATTCTAATATTATTCTAATAAAAACATGTCTTAATGTTGATTATTCTGGGTTATTTTTCCCAAGCTTGTGATATACTTCTTCAAGATGCAAATTCGAGTCTCCTCTTTTATTTCAGGGAGAAAAATTTCCTGAATAATTGTTTTTAGTATGTGTTCTCTTCCATCACTTTGGATTTCTCCTTTGGGGACTTGTTTGTATGTTGGATCTTCTTTATTTCTATACCTATCACTTTTTCTTACATTCTTTAAAAACTTTCTTCATTTGTTTTTTCTTTCATAAGCTGTCCTTCCTGTCAGCTCTCCTTTCAAATATTCTTTTTGCCTAACAATTTCATTTATGCTAGCGTTTCATAGCATCTATTGTTTCTTCATTTCTTTTAGCTTGTTGTGAAATATTAAGTTGCTGGGTCTTTGTGGAATGTGTCCATTATCTGTAGGAACACTATTCTGCTCCTAATTCTTTTTCTTATAATAGCTTTGTATGAGACTTGATCGCAATCCTTTTCTGGTGCTCACATGTAGGTGACGTGCTTTTTTTTTTTTTTTTTTTGGTACTCTTAGTAGGAGGTTTTCTTGTGTAGATTTTCTGGCCTCAAAGGTCTAGAGTTGCCTCTTCCGACAGTACCAAAAAGTCTTTAAAACTATAGCCACGCAGAGAGTACTTTCTGCAATTACTGTTCTCCACTCTTATCCAGAATTTCTCTTTGTTTCCTCTACTGTCTTTGTCCTGCTCAATTTGGATTCTGCTTTCAGTGGTTTCTCCTCAATGTGGGGGTCCTGTCTGACCACAGAGCCTCAGCTGGTCAGTCTGTAGAGTTCCCAGGTCCCAGACCCCTGCCTGAACCTCCCACAGTCCTCTCACACTCACCTGTGACTTGCAGCCTGAACACATCCCTCCTAGTTTCAGCTGACATTCTCAGATGGGTGCACCAACCTTCTATTCCCAGTGCCCTCTCCTTCTATGGGTGAATACATGTTAGAGATGTATGGGTTTCCTGTCTCTCAGCCTTCTGTATCCCTTTGCCTTCCTCTTCCTCTACCTCTTCATCTTCATCTCATCCCATAGAGTAGATACCATGCAGATGTTACTGCTGTTGGTATTTGACCTGTTCACCTTTTGTGGTTCATGGAGCCACCTAGTTATGCTGAAGGTACCATCCATATGCTTTTTGGTTTACTATCCTAGTTTCTCTGTTTAGGTGTGGAGATTCTGGAAAATTAAAAAAAATTTTTTTTCTGTTGCCATCTTGTCTCCTTGGTTCTCAAGACATTTTCAGAGGGCAGATTAAAGAAGACTGGTCTTGACTGGGGGTGAGAGACGGATCCCCAGAACTGAGGGATGTGGTGGGTGGGGGTGTAACACTAGAGGATGAGCCAGTTTTTTAAAGGGAGGTTCGAGGTACAATGTGGGGAAAAGGGTACGAGTATAGTCTAGACAAGGCATCAGGTGAGCTGTTCAGGAGATAGGCAGAAAGTTTAGGGCTAAATATTGCAGTCTGGGCTTGAGACACAGATTTGCAAGTCATCAGGATTTTAGTACTAACTTATCGTCTCCTTGACTCCAGATCCAAAGCTCTGTCCACTGGCCTTTTCTATTTTCCACATTTGATAAACCAGTGTTGATTCAACTTTTCTGCTGAGATACATGCTTACTGGGCCTGCAGAGCCCGCGAAGCTTCAGGATTCGATTTCTTGAAAAAGTCTCACAAAGAAGCATGACATGTCTTCACGTGGACTCTACACCATCGGACTCCTCAGCAGACAGGCATACCTGCTGCACGTCTATGTTCTTGAACACACCTGTGGCTGCGAAAATGCCACAGGGATCCAACTGTTAGCCTCCCTACAACCTTTGTTTAGGAAGAAATGAATGAACTCACTGGGGGAGCTGTATGTGTTCAGGCTACGCTGAAATAAACAATAACCCCCCGAGCCTCAATGGCTTAGCACAATGGAAGTTTATTTCCCGCCTACACAAAGCACATGGCAGACTGTGCAGGGGCTGGCTCTCTTCCACCCAATGACAGCGAGCAAGCCCTCCTACCTCATCATGATACCCCCAGGTCAGCACAGCCTCTGACGCAGAGGAACAGACTACGAGAGCTTTGTTTGGGAAGGTGGGTTTTTTTTTTTTTTAAATTAATTCAGTAACTTTTTGCTGCGTTGGGTCTTCACTGCTGCGCGCGGGCTTTCTCTAGTTGTGGCGAGAGGGGGCTACTCTTCGTTGCAGTGCGCGGGCTTCTCATTGCAGTGGTTTCTCTTGTTGTGGAGCACCGGCTCTAGGCACGTGGGCTTCAGTAGTTGTGGCACGTGGGCTTCAGTAGTTGTGGGTCGCAGGCTCTAGAGCGCAGGCTCTGTAGTTGTGGCGCACGGGCTTAGTTGCTCCACAGCATGTGGGATCTTCCCAGACCAGGGCTCGAACCCATGTTCCCTGCATTGGCAGGCAGATTCTTAACCACTGCGCCACCAGGGAAGTCCCGTGTTTGGGAGGTTTTTAGAACCAGACTTGTGATTACTAATACCACCCTGCCCACACACCACTGACCAGAACCAAGTCCCGTGATCCCCACTTAAAGACAAGGAAGTCTGGGAAAGTCTCTTCCCATTTCACTCAGGAAGAGAAAAAATAGATGGTTAGTGAACAGAAAGCCTTGCCTCTGCTACAGGCATTAGCCCAAGTCTTTTTCACCTAAGGCGATTTCTTTCTTCAACTAGGGATTCCACAAACATCCAGAGATCAAACTAGATCATGGTGGCCACTGGCATGATTTGACAGAATGATTTGCAAAGAGAGGCTAATAAAACAGGCCAACAGGACATTCATGAACCTTCTACCAGTTTGGTGATGCCTTAGGAAGTGGGCATCTTGAGTCACCATTTGTTGAAAACCTACCATGTACGCAAGGCTTTCATGGAACAATCTCATAACTGACACAACCATCTCACTAGGCAGTACTTTAGAGTACTCTTTAGAGAAGAGGAAGCGATCCATAGATGGTCAAACAGCTAACAAGGGACAGAGTCAGGTTTGAACCCCAGGCGTTCTGGCTCCACATTTTAAAGAGAAAAGCTGGGGCCTCCTGGTGCACTGCGCAGGCCTGGACTCTCGGCAGGGGTTTAAACAGCTCTGTGGCTGTGAGGTCAACAAGACAAAAACAACCCCACCTCCATGAAAGGAAGACCAGGCAACTGAGCCCCACTGACCAGCATCTCCCAGGATGCCACAAAGGGGGCAGCTCAGTGGAGAAAGGCCTTCCCAGTTCTCAAGAGAATTTGAAGAGAAAACAGTCTCCACAGAACAAACCCTAAGGAAGCTGGGTCAGTAGCTGAGAAACGGATCGCTCCCCATGTTCTGCAGCAATGAATGGGGGGCGTTCTGGCTGCGTGGCAGGGGCCGTCCACATTCAGAGGTTTGGAGGACAGATGTGCATGGGAACCAGGGAGCAGAGCCCCTTTGGAAGAGAAGTGGTCCCGCCCTCCTAGCTCTGGGGCGACTGCACCGCTTTCAGACCAACTTGTTCCGATGAGCCCTGGTACACGGTAGGTGCAGAAAGCAGTGGATCAGGGTGTAACCCTCCTTCCCAACCGGATCGGTGGGGCCCAGCCAGGAGAAGCAAGGAAGGACGGACGGACCAGGACACACTCTTCCCTACCAAGCTCAGGAGCTACACTGTCAAGACGGACGCTTAGTACCCGCTGCCCCTGTCCACACGGACAGCACTTTAGAGTGTACAAGGCATCGTCCTACATCCTGTGACTGCCCTGGGGTGGGCGTCATCACGCCCAGGTTAGAGACAGCCGTTGGCGGGGGGGACACGGAAAACGCCTGTCCTCTCTCCCTCTTCCCCCTTTGACCTCATATGTAGAATGTCTAATCTCCTAGAAGCTTGAGGGCAAAAGCGTCATGTCTTTTTCTCACCCCTTGGAGAGAAGAGACTACCCTGACTGGGGAGACCTGGGAGAGGGTCAGTGTGCATAGTGGTGAGCCCCTCCCTCCTTCTCTTGCGCACAGAAGATTAAATAAGATGATGTGTGTGAAACAAATACTCAGCACAGAGCCCAGCTCTTGGAGAGCCCTGAGGAAGTGCTCAGAAACCCAGCCGTGAGCTCCAACAGCAGGCACTTAGTCAATGTTAATCCCTTCTCAGGATCTACCGGTCTTCACAAATCTGGAGGAGAAGAAAAAAGCCTCTTTTCCCTTTTCTCCCCACGGTGCACAAGCACCAAGTGTCCACTATGTGCCAGGCAAAGTTCCAGGAGCTCCTGCCCTCAGGGAGCTTACTACCTTCTAGCAGGAGAGACAGGCCACAAACACGGGCAGATAGGCTGGAACACAGCATCTGGTGGAGACGAGCAAGTGGGCGGATGGTGAGAGGCAGGGGCGTGGGGCAGCGGGGCTGGGGCCCTGCTCTGTGAAGGGGCAGTTGCAGATGTGACCTGCTGCAGTGTCTTAAGGCAGCACGGGCTACAGAAAGAAGATCCCCCAGAAATGTGCTTTCATGTCGACAAAGAGCCGCCAGTCAGAGCAGAAGGGCAGCAACTCTGCCAGGGATCAAAGCTGGCGCCAGCAGGTGGGCCTGGTCCATCTGTCCCTGTGCCCTGGAGGAGATGGCGTTTGCTGCACTGATGCTCTGAGGTCTCTGACAAACGCAGCGTTAACCCATCCTGCCAGGAAAGCACCAGTGAGAGGAGCCAGTCATCAGAGCAACTGCTCACCTTTGGAAGCACCGATGACACAGCAGGGGCTGTTCTACACACTTCACAAATATTAGACTCACTGTTGAGATCAGTGCAATTATTATCTCCCTTTTATGGATAAAAAACTAACACCCAGAGAGGGGGAGTTTGTTGTCTATTTAGCTTTGGAGAGATGTACGCACTGGCCACTGTGTGAGGAGTCCCCTTGGGCTTAGGGACAAAACCTCCGGAACCTGGCCCGCCTTGGGGAGAAGGGACTGGAGCATCATATGAAGGGGACTATATCAAACCTGGGCTTTTCCCCGGTGCCTGGTTCCGCACCTCTCTGGGGCTTAATGGAAAGGGCATGAGCTTCAGGGTCAGGTAGACCCAGGCTGGAGCCCTGCACTGCCATTTACCTGCTGTGCAACTCTGGGCAAGTTACTTCACTTCTCTGAGCCCCAACTTCCTTGTTCACAAAAGAAAGATACAATGAATGTAAAGTACGTAACGGGGTACCTGGCACAGCTCCCTTAATCTGCTTCCTTTTGGTGGCTAATGCTTTTCCACTCCTCATGTGGCTAATGCTATACACAGCATGTACGGTAGCTTCTCCACTGTACATGTTATGAAAACAGGCTCCCAGGTCTTTCCCACCATCCCAGCCCCCTCCCTACCAGGTGAGCTAATCAGATTTCTGAGCAGTACCAAATGCGGCCACCGTCCATCACTAAAGCAGAGTCACCTGCCCTTAGGGCCGTGAGCTAGGGTACAACAGGGAGGGGCGGAGGAAGCCAGCACCCCACTGCTCCTGTGCTCCTTGCCCTGCCAAGAAGATGCTAAAACCTCCAGACCCAACAGCACACGCGGCGTCTGGCTCTCGGATCCAAGTAGCCAGGACGGGGCTTGGTGGCCGTCCTGGGCTCATGACCCACAGCCTTCTCTTTCTTTAACATTTTCTTTTCAGACAGACAGCCACACACAGACACAGAAACGCACACACAACACCACTTTTGTAAGCAGAGCCTTCCACTGAGGTGAAAACATAACGTATATGGCCCGGCAGAAAATAGCTGAATTAAGCTCTTTCTTTTGGTCATTTGTATTGGGAAATAGTCTCAGAAGATTAAAAGTAGGTTAGGAGAATAATACAACAGCTGTGTTTCCAGTGTGTACCTGACAACGGCTTTTGTAGAAGTGAATGATTACATGAATATCACTTCCTTCCCACCTCTTTCGCAGCCCCCTCTGGGTTGCTAGGCGCCCTCTCTTCTCCGCTCAGCTAATGCCACATACAGACACTGATGAATGCAGTATGGCCATTATGAGGAAGGGAGTCGAGGCAGGAGGATTCAAGTGCTCCCTCCCTGGTGCATTCAGGGAGGGGAGAGGGCTTTGGGGGAGCCGATTCTGGATATATTTAAATGCTAATGTGCCGGGCAGCCGGGCAGGGCCAGCGGGAACAGTGGTGGGAAGGGGCAGAAGCTCTTGGCCTGCAAGCTCCACTGGAAATATGTTCTGCAGCCTCTGGCTCTGGTGCCAGCCCTTCCCCGGGCAGCCAGCCTTGCCCAGAGGCCCTGCCAGCAAAGTGTCACTGGGCTGAAGGGTAGCACCGTGGGCGGTGAGGGGAGCCTGGGTGTGTCGGCTGACCCCGGTGGCCCCTTTGTGTGGAGCAGGGAGCGGGGTCACGGTGCTGGGCCTTTGCCCGGAGGCTGGACAGCTGTGTCCTGGTCACAGAGTGTGGAGGGAGTGGACGGGCAGTTGCTGGCACTGGGCTGATGGCAGTGACCTCCCTGCCTTATGTGATAGGATCCTGGGGCCATGCGCGTCTACCCCTTAAACCATCGCATGAGACAGCGGAGCCCCATTTTACTAAAGGGCTAAAGAGAGGAGGTTTGGAGCAACGGAGGGCATGAGCAAGGCCTGGAGACAGCACGTTCTTGGTCCTGCGTTGTTCCCGGGACTGTCCACACGGCCTTGGGGGCTACATTTTAGGGCAAGGTCTTCCCCCTAAAGTGTTCCTCTAAGAGGGTGCAACTGGCCTTCTGGACAGGACATTCATTGTGCAGGACGGTCCTGTTCGTTGTAGGAGGTTTAGCATCACCCAGTCCCACTCTCTAAATGCCAGAGGTGCCCCCGTCATAGAGGAAACCAGAATTACTCCCCGACGTATTACTAAATGACCCCTGGGCAGTGGTCCCACCTCTCCCTCTGGGAGAACCAGTGAGGCAGGGGAGTCTGAGCTGGCATCAGCGGTGGGGCTGCAGAACCCAGCTGCCGTTGCTGGGAACACAAGGCCAGGGTCTTCCGGGCCAAACCGAGCCCCAAGCAGGTGCGTTCTCCTGTGTCATCCGAGCAAGCACTGAGATGGAAATGAAACCTTGCCATCTCCCGCCTTAATCACTTCTCTCCTAAGAACCATGGAGCTGGTACAGAGGCAGAGAGCCAGGGAAAGAAAGGGCACACAAGGAGGCTCCAGGCCCTGGGAGAGCCAAGCAGTGGTGTGTACTCCAGCCTAGAGAAGGGACTTCCTCAAGAGGAACACAAAACAGCAAGCAGCCACGGTTGGTGAAGGCAGCTGCCTCTGCGTCTGCCCGGAGACAGAGAAGTCAATACATTTAATGACATCATTATGTTCGTTGATTTTTGTCTGTCTCCCCCCAACTAGAATAGAAGTGCCAGGAGCGCAGGAAGTTCTGTTTTTTCACTGATGCATTCCCCAGCACTTTGCACATTGTCAGCACTCAAAAAATATGTATTGAATGCCACATCTGCTTAGTCTCCAGCACATAGGAATGGGGAATTCAAGGCTTATGCAGAATCCTAGCTACCAGGCCAAGTGGACAGTGTGTTAGACTGAGAGGGTCAGGACACCTGGTTGCAATTCTAGGTTGTCCCGAAAGTTCCTATGTTTTCCCTAAAGTTCTTTCTTTCCTCCTGGCCTCAGTTTTCTAATCTTCAAAATAAGGAAACTGGAATGCAATGAGATGACAAATATATGGCATGTACATCCCATCCCTATTCCTGTCCATGGCAGACATTACTGATCAATCCCACCTATCATTCCTGCCCGTGGCAGGCATTGCTAATCAATCACACAGTCCTTTTGCCCCCAGCTATGGTGGAGAAAGTCCACCACCTGTCAGAGTTGGTAAGCGAGTTAAAACCTGACAGGGATGTACACCGCAGACCTACATAGCAAGGATATGTTTGGGGGTCAGCTGTGACTCATTTTCCTTGGGGTTTTCTGCTGGGGTGTTTCAATCCTACAGTCTTGAAAGCCTAGGAAGACACTGTAACACCACGGAATTTAAGCTCCTAGCCACATTACGAACAAACTTCAAGTCAAATGCACTGGGCAGAGAGTCTTTACAAAAGCAAGAAGGAGAACACCACCATGCTCATGGAGATTCACACTTCCAATGGATTTTTGGTACTTGCCCTGGCCTGGAAGGCTGGAGGTAAGCGGCATAAGCAAAGGCCTGGAGGTAGGGAAAAGAAAGGACTGTCTGGAGCTTCCTAGTGGGAATGCTAGGGACTGAGAGAGGATGGAACGCTCCTTCCTGAATCCCATGGATTCAGACAGCTGGTACTTCATTCACTTCGTCTTTGGCTGAGGTGGGAAAATACCTACGGTAGCCACATGGTGGATGCAGAAGATGCTACTCAATTCCACGTGAAAATAATTCTGACTGGGGCAAGGCAAAGTGCTCAAATTTCGGCCCGGAGCAGCCTCCCAGAGGGGAGCCATGGTGGCAGGGGAGGGGTGGGGAGGTCAGTCACAGTCAACAATGGAAGAGCTTCCTCCCTGGCTGAGACCCCCAGCCCTGGGATGAGTTCCCTGTTAGTAGAGGTAACCAAGCAGAGCTGGGGATGCGATTCTTGCATTGCCTTGGAAGTTAGGGCAGAAGATCTCTGAGGTTTTCTGCTGGTAAGAAACTTGATGGTCAGTGGGTCAATTCCCCTCAACAACGTTTTCTGAGCACCATATATATCTGCCAGGCATGGCCAATACGGAGATAATTCAGAACGCTGATCCCCTGCTCAGAGGCTAGCAATCTAGCAAGTGTATGTGGGGAAAGGAGGTCAGCCAAGTGCCTTCCCTGGTCACACAGAGTCAGACAGATCTGGCTGGGTGCCAGCTCTGCTGGGCGACTTCAAGGAGGTCACTCCTCGAGCCTCAGTTTCTCTGTGGGCACAATGGGAAGAGCAACAGCTCCAGGGGGTTCTGGAGACAAGACTCAGTGTGTGTAGAGCGCGTGCTGGCACCCGGCTCACAGTAACTGCTCATCCAGTGGGAGGGGCTGAGTGGCCACAGACGGCTCATGACTTCCGGCTTGAGAAGAATCTTTGAAGGGTCTGGGGGCTGCGTAGGTGTGTCCCAGGAGGGTAAGCAGAAGAAAAGTCAGCTCTTCTCGGCACAGTCAGGGGCTGGTCCCAGAGCCCCGCCGCCTCCCCCACCTGCTATGGAAGCTCCACCAGGGGCAGGACGCTGGCCCCCTTGCAGAGGCTCAGAACTGCCCCGACAGCTGCCCAACAAGCCTCCTTCTCAGTCACACCTCCCTCCTCCCCCAGGCCCACACACAAACCTCAGGGAGCGGGGCTCTGAAGGCCTCAGGGCACCTCTCTGTCTCCCTGGGGCCATCGCCTCCGGGTGGCATTAGGAGTGAGAACAAAGGGGAAACCCGCTGAGGCTGTGTGGGCCTTCATGGCTGCCTGTGTGAGCATCGCCTGGGGATGCAAAGACACTCTGCTCCTGAAAAAAGAAGGTGGGTGGGTTCCTTAATCATCTCAGCCACAGAAATCCAGGATCCCAAGCCCTTGCAGACTCTCTCTCTGCTGGGGGCTTACGAAGCTGACTGTTCGTCTCATGTGGTCCTCGCCACACCTCAAGTCAGATGCTGTTATTATCTCCACTTACAGGCCAGGAAACAGAGGCCCAGAGAGGCTATAGAAGTGACCCTGGATCAGGCAGCCAGTAGGAGGAAGACCCAAACCCAGACTTGTTGACCCCAAAGCCCTCCCTTTAATCTCCCCAATAGACTTCCACCATCTCAACCAAGAGGACAGAGCCCCAGGCGACCAGCCTATCACCCGAGTCTCTGCTCCTCCCAGGCCCACATCCCGGGGGATGCGGTGCTTGACATCCGCGGACCTGCCTGTGTCCGCTCACAAATGCTCCCTCCACCGCCCACTCCCACCCCACGTCCTTGCCAGCCTTCACGGTCACATAGCCATCTGCTCCACACTGCCCCTCCTCTGCTCATCTGAACGGAGAGGTGACAGCCTTCAACGATACCAGATGCTCGGGAGGCTGACTAACAGAGCAGCAAGCCCAGAGTGCCCAGGAAGAGGGCAGAAGCAGGTCCAGAGACTGCGTGTGTGCACGACCGTCACAATATGGCAGGCTGCCCCCCACCCATGAGCTGCGAGGCCGTCTTCCTGACCACGCACGTCAAGGTCGTGCAGGGTGAGAAAACAGGAGCGATGGCGAACCTCACGTGAGCACGCACAGGAGACAAGACAGGCCGCCACAACACTCCCTCCCAAGTGATGCTACAGGAGGGTGGCCTCGGCTCTGGGCAAAGCCACCTGACAGAGGGACTGTCCTCACTCCTCACGCCTCTCTCAGTGACGTCCCTGGGCATCTGCTTGAGCAACAAAACCAAGAATGACAGAATAACCAGTTTAAAAATAAATCAAGACATGAATGTTGAAGTCTTTGGGGAGTGAAGTGTGCCAATGTCTGCAACTTACTCTGAAATGTATCCAAAGAGATAAAATGGATGGATAGATACAAGTCCTGGGAAGGTCTGTGATGAAGCCAACACAGCAAAATGCTGATGGCAGAATCTGGGTAGCGAGTAGTATGTGAGTGTTCCCTGGGCAGGTAGGACCAACAGGATGCTGGAGAGGATGATCCCATCCAGCAGTGGGAACTGCGGACTCACTGCGGAGATGGGTCCATAATTGCTAAGGGGGAGGGACACGCTTCCCAGGGACACGTCCGGGAGAAGATGTGTGTTTTGTGGCCGGTACCTCACGAGCACGTCGGTGGGGACTAAACTGAGGAAATCGTAGCTCTGCCCAGGTGACAGTCAGGGGCCAAACCCAGCGTTCAGTCAGCGACCAGAAATCTCGAAGTTTTCTGGGATTCACAAGTCTCCTCGACCTCACCTCAAAGATTAAAAACACATGTGAATTCTTTAAATCCTCCAGCTGTGATTTGTGGATTTATCTGAGCAGGGCTTAAACCTCACTGTCAGCCACAATTCCTTTCAGGCTGAGGTGGAACAACCTTCCAGGGTTCAAGAGAGGTTCAGGAGTGGTGACCAAGAAGGCACAAGGGCACACACCCCCACCCACCCCCACCGTCACCCTCTGCACGGTTTCACGGATACATTTGATGCTCTGTCTCTGAGGCATTCACTAAGATGTCCGTGTCTGTAATGTGTTTTCCTTATCTGTCTCTCTCAGAGAACATTTACTTTCTTCCTCCCTTTGTGTCTTCTCTACTCTGTCACCTATTTCGAGGTATAAACAATTATCATGGCAGCCCCTTTCCGGGCAGGAGCCTAGCGCTGAGATGATGGCATTCTACGACAGGTGTTTAGTGAGCACGTACTGGGTGCTGGGCAGCATGGAAGCCCCCATGGGGGAGGTATGGTTGAAAGAGATGCTGTCTATGTTCTGGAAGGGTAGTCTTGGGTGGTGAGCCCGTGTAGTTTGGATTAAGCCCCCAAGGATGTTAATCACATATTTGCTTAGAACGGCATTCATCCAACCCTCTTCCCCCACTTACTTACATGGCCTTGAGAACTCTTAACGTGCTATCATCTATAACCTTGGAGACATGTGGGTGATTTATAACATAAAAATATTCACATGCTCATAGATAAATCATCTCCAATCTCTGGGTCTAACTTTCATAGAAGGACATTTTAAAGATTAATTCCTGGGCTCTGGCACCTTTATTAATCATCCACATACAACCGCTAATAGGAACTTCCTGTCAGTATGAAATAGCCCAGAATGGGTCCTAAGGGGAGAAAGAAAAGTCAAGGGTCATTGATCGTGAAAAGATTGAAAACCAGTGATTTTACTTGATGCCCTCATTATGGCTGAGGGAACTCGGCACAAGGAGGGACAACGACCCTTCAAGGTCAGTGATGGAGCTGGGTCCCCTGATCCTGAGCCTAGGAGTTTCCCACTGGGCAACAGTACCTCCTGCAGGCAGGAGAGGGTGGGAACGGCACGGAGGGAGCAGCTGAGCCAAGTGGGGTGTCTCATCAAGGAGCCGGAGCAGCTTCCACCCTCCTTGTGAACGTCACGCAGGACTCAGGACTGGCCCTGAGGGTCTTTTCAGCTCTTGCTCGCACACGAGAAGTGAGGCAGGCGGAACATGAGATTCACACACCAGTGAGTTTTCAGCATCAAAAGTCCCAATCCCCAGCAAACTCAGACGTATCAAAGCCCCGTCACCTTGCTGCTCGCAGACAGAGGAAAGCCTTGCTCTCCTCGCTCCCATTTGTGCTGGGTCAGAAATCATCAGAATATGTTGCATTTGCAAAGCATGCGCCTTCCTCACTAAGGAGGTATCTCGGGAGGCGGTCTTAGCATCTTCCAGAAATGAACGGCGTGCACCTCTCGGCAGCCCTGTGTTCCTCAGAGCTCTGTCGTACGGGTCAGCCCCACTGGTACTCTCAGCAGTCACCTGAGGTGGAGAGGGTCGGGCTTATAAAGATAGAAGCCCAGAGAGGTTAAGTGACCTGCTCAAGGTTACAAAGCTAGTGAGTCAGGACCTTATTCCATGTCTGCTCTAACCTCTTGATTTCATAGTTGGGGAAACAGGCTCAAGGGGTGGAAAGATAATAGTTTCAAACTGGAGGTTCTATGTCCTCATCCTGTTCTCCCCCAGCTGTGGCTGTGGGTAAGTCATGTCCTCTCTCTGGGACTCAGTAACTTGTCCACAAAAGAAGAAGGTGAATCTAGAAACTGACTCTCAAATTTGTTAAAACAGCAAATAAATGGGGCCCAGGGGGCTTTTTGTCAAAAACCTTGACGAATATGATTTTACTCCATGTGCTAGAGACAAATTCGCTGTCAGAAAACATAATCATGGATAGTGTGGAATATGAAATCATCACCACAAACATACGACTTTATGAACAAAACTGAACTGTTGAATTAAGCACCCAGGGATACTTCCTTTAATATTAATTTCCTGCTTAAACATTCAGTATGTCATGTTCAAGACCAGCAGATAAAGAAAAGCAAATACCAAGGGTCCAACATATTTTTATGAGAGATACAGAAAACAAATAATTATGAAATGTAACAGATATTGAAAATTCATAACCTGTCTGGAAAGGGAGATAGAAAATTCTTCCAGATGCCAGAAATGAGAGTCAAAGCTAAAAGATGAAGACTAGGAATAGACCCAGCAACCCATGGGGACATCCAAGTAGAGAGACACCTGAGGATCTAGAATTTAAATTCCTTCCCAAGGACAGAATTAAGATTTCCGGCCCTGGCAAGAACACACAAAGGAGAAAAGACAGTCTCCTGAATAACTTGTGCTGGGAAAACTGGACAGCTACACGTAAAAGAATGAAATCAGTATACTCTCTAACACCATGTACAAAAATAAACTCAAAATGGATTAAGGATCTAAATTTAAGACTGGAAACCATAAAATTCCTAGAGGAAAGCATAGGTAGAGCATTGCCCGACATGAATCACAGCAGTATTTTTTTTGGATCTGTCTCCTAAAGTAAAGGAAATAAAAGCAAAAATAAATAAATGGGACCTAATTAAACATAAAAGCTTTAAAGCAAAGGAAACCATCGACAAAATGAAAAGAAACCTACTGAATGGGAGAATATATTTGCGAACTATATGACCAGGAAGGGCTTAGTATTCAACATACACAAACAGCTCATACAGCTCAACATCAAAAAAAACCGAACAACCCAATTAAAAAATGGGCAGAATAGACATTTTTCCAAAGAGGACATGCAGATGGCCAACATGCACAGGAAAACATGCTCAGCACCACTCGTCACCAGGGAAATGCAAATCAAAACCACAATGAGCTATAACTTCACACCGGTCGGAACGGCTACCACCAAGAGAAACACAAATAACAAATGTTGGCGAGGATATGGAGAAAGGAGAACCCTTGCACGCTGTTGGCGGGAAGGTAAATTGGTGCAGCCAGTGTGGAAAACGGTATGGAGGTTTCTCAAAAAACTAAAAATAGAACTACCATATGACCCAGCAATTCCACTCCTGAGTATGTATCTGAAAAAGACAAAAACACGAATTCGAACAGATACATGCACCCCAACGTTCATACCAGCATTATTTACAATTGCCAAGATATGGAAGCAACCTGTGTCCATCAACAGATGAATGGATAAAGAGGATGTTGTACGTTTATACAATGGAATACTATTCAGCCATAAAGAGAATGAAATAATGCCATCTGCAGCAACATGGATGGACCTAGAGATGATCATACGAAGTGAAGTAAGTCAGACAGAGAAAGACAATAATTCCATGATATCATTTATATGTGGAATCTAAAATATGATACAGAGACAAATATTGTATGGTAGCACTTATATTTGGAATCTAAAAAATATAACAAACTAATGACTATAACAAAAAAGAAACAGACTAACAGATATAGAGAACCGACTAGTGGTTACCAGTGGGGAGAGGGAAGGGAGGCAACACAGGGGTAGGAGATTAAGAGGTATAAACTATCATATATAAAATAAACTATAAGGATATATTATACATCACAGGGAATATAGCCAGTATTTTATAAGTGGAGTATAAACTTTAAAAATCACTACATTGTGAATCACTATATTGTACACCTGTAACTTACATAATACCGTACATCAACTATACTTCAATAAAACAAATTATTTTAAAAAAAAGATTCCAGGCCCTGGGCATGACCAGAAACTGAGTGGGATCACTGCAAAAACCTAGGAGCCAGAAAGGGATTGTCTTATGGTGAATGAGGGGTCAGAAAACTCTGCCCCTCAGCCCAGGACTCGATATGGAAATATCAGGTATGGGTATGATCACACAGTGCTCCTGCCAAGTGGGCATCCAAGTTTAAACTGACACTTTAAAACTACTGTCCTAGAATTGCATACCCAGCTAAACTCCCATTCCAGGGTGACAGTGAAATAAATACCTTTTCAGATATGAACTAAGAGAGCTCAGTTCCCAAAGGCCTTTGCTGAAAGAACTACTAAAGGATGTACTCCAACAAGAAGAAGTTTAATCTATTAGAAAAGAGTAAAAATAACAGGAAGCAAAGAAATCAGTAAACACATTGTAAAATCCAAATAAGTATCAACTCTATACAGTAATAAAGCAGAATTAAAAAGGGGTGGAAAACAATAACAAGGATGGGGAGAGTGTGGAAGCTGGAGGGAAATTTGTGTCCCATGGTATTTCTTGCTCAGAAAGAGAAAAAAGCTAGTTAAGAGCCACTCTGACTAACTGGGCACCTGCGTCTTCTGTCTTCCCACTGCTCTGGGGGAAGACCCTTTCCTCCCGTCCTGCGGCCACTGCAAATGCAGCTAGCGCAGCCTCCTCGGCATGTCACTGGGTGGAACTCCACTGCAGTCCACTCTGCCCAAGACAGCTGTGGCCACAGTTCTGATCCTGATTCTTCAATGTGCATTCTCTGAACTCTTCTGGAAATAACCAGGCCCCTAAGGGGTAGAGGAAAGAAACCCACAATGCCAACAGCATGCCTTCAGAGAGGCAGGGCTCATTTGGCATCCGGTGCGATTGGAGTTTGAGTTTCCACAGACTCTTCTGCTTCTTGAGGCTTTATCCCTCTAGAGCACAAAAGTACAGCAGAACGGTCTGCGATGATAGAAACATTCTATACCTGCTCTGTCCGATATGGGAGGAACCAGCCACACGTGGCTATTGAGCATCTGAAATCTGACTCTTGAACCTGAGGAACGGAATATTGACTTTAATTTCAATGACTTTAAATTTAAATGGTTAGATATGGCTTGTGGCTCCTGTGCTGGACAGTGTAGTTTTAGAGGGTGGGCGATCCCTGAAGGGATCCATTCCATTCTCAAACGATCCTGAGAGAGAGGGGTACAGGAATTCCCAGAGTGATCTCTCCCACCCTCTGCCCCGGAACATGAGCGAGAGCAGGTAGGTGGCCCCAACACCTGGGAAAACCTTGCTCACCTTACTTGGCCCCAGGACCTCTTCCTCCCCGACCACAGCCTTCACTGATGTGTCTGATACGTCTCAGCCAGACCTGAATGCTCCTAGACCAGTGCTCCTCAAACTCCCACATTGTAAAACCAGTGAAGATGTTGCTGAGATGCAGACTCTGATGGGGCAGGTTGGGGATGGGGCCTGAGAATCTGCATTTATTAAAAACTCCCAAATAAGGCTAATGCTACTGCTGGTCTGGGGACCACACTTGGAGTCATAAGGTTTTAGACTTCTCGAAATGTCAGTTAGCTCTGTCTACATGTACGATGACAGCTAGCATTAATAGCTTACGTTAACATCTGTATCTGTTCTCTCAAGGCGTTTAAAAGCATATTCTGTGAGAGCAAGATAGGTTAACAAGTTCATACTATGTAGCACCACAAAAATGCCTGAAGTTTTGGTCAATAAAATTAAAGGCATATTCATCTCTTAAAGAAAATAACAGCTAACATTTACTGAGCATTTACTATGTGCTGGACACAATGCTATGCACACAATGAATGAGCATTATCTCATTTAATCCTCACAACAACCCTTTTTACAGATGAGGAAATCAAGGCACAGAGAGGCTAAGTAATGTGCCTGCGGTTACACAGTTAGTAAGCAGACGAGCCATGAAATCCAAGCAGTCTGATGGGACCCCACACTGTACCTGCAGCTTTGGTTGAAAGCTCAAGAACAGGGATCTCCGTTGGGGGTGAATGGACTCTTTTTAAGAAAAAGATGCTAACGAAATACCTGCCCACAGATATTCATAGCAGCTTTATTCACAATCATCAAACTTGGAAGTACCCAAGATGTCCATCAATAGGTGAAAGGATAAACAAATTGTGCTTCAAGCAGACAACAGAATATTATTCAGGGATAAAAAGAAAAGAGCTATCACGACACAAAAAGACATGCAAGAACCTTAAATGCATATTATTAAGTGAAAGAAGCCAATCTGAAAAGGTTACATAATGTATGGCATTCTGGAAAAGGCAAAACTATGGAGACAGTAAAGATCAGTGGTTGGCAGGGGTTTGGTGAGGAAGGAGGAGGGATGCCTAGTGCAGCAATTTTAAGGCAGTGAAACTGTCCTTCCTGTATGATACCATAATGCTGGATGATGCATTTGTCAAAACCCATAGCCTGCACCACACAAAGAGTGTGCCCTAATGTAAACAATAGACTTATTTAGTAAATACTGCAATAATAATGTGTCAATACTGACTCATCAATTTTAACAAATGCACCACAGAAATATAGGATGTTAATAATAGGGAAAAAGTGGGACCAGGGGAGAGGAGATATATGGGAACTCTGTATTTTCTGCTTAATTTTTCTGTATAGCTAAAACTGCTTTAAAAAAGTTTATTAATTGAAAAAGAACATGCTTAATATACAATATTTTATATATAACTTTGGGGAGGGGTGGCCAAAGACCTTCCCCCAATGAAAAAACTCCTGTCCTAGAATATATCGCTCATCCACCCCTCCACCCCACTCCCACAGAGCCCAGCAAATGTCTGGCAAGAGCGGATACTTTGTACATTTCTGTTGATTCATTTTCAAAGCAAAGACCAGGCGCAATACCTGGCATACAGTATGTGTTCAGTGATACTTGCCGGATGAATAAACATAAGACTGGAATTCTAAAACATTGGCCTAAGAACCCCTGGAGACGGGCTTGCAGCTGCTCCTCTCCTGTGCTGTAGAGCTGGAGTCCTCACTCTCTGTGGCTCTCACCAGCCCCAGCTGTGGCCACTCCTGGTGACATCTCAAGGGTAAAACCAGTGCCTGACTCATCCCTCATACTTCTACCCCATGGGCAGGACTTGCACACAGTAGGTGCATCCTGAATGTTTGCTGACATCAGTCTCTTTTCTCTGTAGCGCCTCTCGGGCTTCTGCAAGTAGCTAGACAAACTCACACAATGGCACTAACTCCAGCCACACCTGCCCATACACCTGTGACATCACAGCTGGAGGGCTGCTTCTCATATCCCCTATGACATGGCAAAGCTTCCCCTCTCCCCCAGATCAAGGTCATCTGGTACGTATCTCTGCTTCTTCCCTCTTCACCTCCAAACATACTCTATTTTCTCGCTCTTTCTATGCACCTGGAGAAGTTCCCCTGTGCTGTTTCATCTGACCGTACCATATCTACGAGGGCGCAGGAGGCGAGTAAAAGATGGGACCCTGCCTGCTAGAGGCTTACAAGAGAGGAAACCGAGTGTCAGAGAGAGTGAGTCACTTGCTCAAGGTCACACAGTGGGTGAGGGAGAGGCAGGCACTCAAATGCAGCTCCGTTTGACTCTAAAGCTCTCTGATGGCAAGCTCTGCTGAGCCTCTCTTGTCTGCATAATCTTCTGATGTTACAGCTTTGTTCATGCCGGTCAACCTCTTGCCCCGAAATGCTCGACAGCTCCCTACCGACCACTGGATGAAATCTTCAGCTCTCTGGCCTTGACACATGATGCTCCCAGAAGGAGGGGTCTCAGTCTACTGTCTCAACCTTATTTCCTGTGATTTCCTGTCACAAAACCTATCCTGTAGCCACATTGAACTTCTTACCATTTCCTTCGTATATGTAGACTTGCTGGTCTTTGCTTATCTCCAGATAGCCTTCCCTTCTCCATCCTTCAAGGATGAAATGAAAGGCTACTTGTTTCATAAAATCTTCTCTGGGACATATAATTGGAAATAATTCTGTTCTCCTCTGTTAGCAGTCCTTCATCTAAACCACCATATGACATCCACCCACCCACTCACCCATCCACCCACCTACTCATCCAGTATTGACGGGAAGCCTAACATATGCTAGGCTCTGTGCCAGGTGCCAGGGAGTCCACATTCTAATTAAGGGAGGCTAACAGTGAGGCTTCAACAAATGAACACGCGATTGCTTCAGAGAGCCACCAGCCCCATGAATAAAATAAAACAGGGGCTTGGTTAGAGTCACGGGGTTTAGTGGGGATGTCTGAGCGCAGCTGATCACAGAGGACTTTGAAGCGGAGACCTGTAGGGTGAGAAGGAGCTGGACATGGGAATATCTGATGGGGCAGTGGCCCAGACAGACAGGCTCTGTGGTAGGAAAGAGCCTGGGATGCCCAGCACCACGTGGGACATGGGGCCAGGCCACGGAGGGCTCCTCAGCCTGGGCCATGGTGAGCAGTCTGGATTTTAATCCTCATGCAAGGGGAAGCTGCTAGGGCTTGTAAGCAGGAGAGTCAGACTTCTGCTTCTGGTCCTGAGGGACTGGTAAGGAATGGCCCTCCTGCCATAAGCAACTATCAGAGCAAACAAAAATATAACCATTTTCAGGCAGTAGATAACACGCAGGGCAAGACTGCTACCCCTGAGAGATGGGAAGATCCAAGAGGGGTGTGCTGAGCCCTCTGCCTGGGGACAACAACTAGAGCCAAGCAGAACACACAGTCCCGCCAAGCTGAACAGGCAGGGCCAGAGAGCAGGGCAGCTGAAATAGCTGGAATCTGCAGTGTGGGGCACAGGAAAGGGGGAACTGTGCAGAGCGGATGCCCCAGATGTCCATGTGGAGGTTCCCACGAGGCTGTGGCTGATGTAAACATCCAGGGTGAGACCACCAAGACTTCCCAGATAGCACCGCTTGGGGCTGAAAATGCAAGAGACACTAGAGGCCAGACGCCGCCAGGGAAAGAGCAGCGCCAGGGGATCGGGGCTCCCTCCCTGCCCGAGTAGACAGATCTGGCCAACGCCAAGTATTCACCCTTGGTACCTGGCTGAGACACAGAAGGACCTTCCATTGGGGGAAGAACCATGTCCTAAAGCAGGGTTTCTACACTGTGGCACTATGGACATTTGGGACCCGTAATTCTTTGTTGCAGGGGCTGTCCTGTGCATTGTAGAATGTTTAACAGCCTCCCTGGCCTCTACTCACTAGATGCCAGTAACCCCCCAAGTTGTAACAATCAATACTGTTTGCAGACATTTGCAAGTGTCTCCTGGGAGGCAAAATTTCCCTGGTTGAGAGCCATCACTCTAGAGTAATCACTACTCTAGCTCCATCCTAATAAAGCCTAAAGCCAAGCCCTGGCAAGATCTACTGGGGAGACAGAGTTCAGAATCCCATTAAGTCCTATCCACTCCCATCAAATTAAAGGAGCTTGGGAAACAGCTTGGGATTTCCACAGATCCACACTAAAAAACAACGTTGAACCTATAGAAGTTTAAGGTGATCCGCCAATAACTGAACTACTTATTAAAATAAAAAAAAAACACTCTGCAGAGGAAGATAACAAAATCCAGAGTGTGTACAACATATTATTCACAATATTCAGTCAAAAACTACCAGACATGCAAGAAAACAAAACAAAACAAGAAACCAGAAAAACGTGATCTATATCCTGAAAAATGTCAGATTTAGCAAACACTGTAAAGGAGTTATTATAGATATATTCAAAGCATTAAAGGAAAATACATTTGAATAACAACATCAGGAAGTTGCATGATCCAGATTCCTTTTTCAGAGCTCCCTGGGTCTGCTGTGTGAGGAAAAGAGTGAGTGAGTGAGTAAGAGGCCCACCTTGGAGGATGGGGCCCATCTTGGAGGCTATTCTATTAGCCCAGAGGAGGCTGGCTTGTGCCTCAGTAGTTTAGGCTCCATTTAAATTAGTGTGTTCAACCCTGGTGGATACTCTCAAAGTGGGGGACTGACAACTTAGAGCAGATGAGTCAAGAAAGAATAAGCAAGTGAAAGAATAAATGAATATCTCAACATTGGGACCCAGGTGAGTAGAGGGCTGTCCCAAAGTAGAGGTGAGGGGCTTCCATGTCACAGGAGGGGCCACTCAGTGGCTGACCAGGTTTCTACAGAGGGGATTCCTGCACTGGGCACCTCGGGTGGGAATCTCACCCAATGCTGAGATTCTAGGATTCCTGCAAAATAGTCACATAGGTCTGGGATGCTCAAAGACCCCAGAAGCAGGACTGTCATCCCAGTGCTGGGCAGAGAGAGAGTGAGCCCAGAAAGATCAGATATGACAAAGTTTCAGCATTGAATCCTCTACATGGCCGAGTGAGACTCACCTGGGTTCAAGTGCTAGCTGTGTAAGCAAGACACTAGTGCTGGAGCCCTGACTCCTCACGTGAAAGCCTTTAGGTCATGGGTTTTAAGATTCTCAGGTCCTATAAGATAGGACTTTTCTCTCAGTCACAGAATCTAAGGACTTCTTATTGGTCATCAGAATTTAAGGTACTTACATATAGCACTTAGCTCCTGAGTCTGAGACAGAATAATTTTCAACACCTGACTATTTGCTGATTAAGCGAATTGGATAAATTAAATGACAAGTTCATAAAGCACAGTAACTGACATAGAGTCAGCCACCAAGAGATGATAAGCAGTAACCAGTATCACTACTCTTACGGATACCTGAGCAGCTCCTCAACCACCAAGACTGCAGGTTAATAAGGTGCCGCTAAAACTGCCAAAAACTAAAAAGCACAAACCTTCACCTTGAGTAAACCTGTGGTTGGAAGAATTTAGTGGGTGCCCAGCGATGTACAAAATCTCACTGGCGTGTACAGGAATTCTGATTCTAACAGCAGGCAATTCTGAAGGAATTTCAAGCAGTAAAGAAAGAAACAGTCACTGTCTTTAAGTGTACATGATATCAGATCAATAACGCATCTCTAATTCCAGAGGCGTTTACCTGACGACTGGAAGGAGCACACCTGTGTCAGGTGAATTCCGACCACTGCACAGCCCTTCACCACTGACTTTATTGTTATTGTGTGTCTTTCCTAAGAGACTGTCATCTCCTTGAAGACAAGAACAACGTGTGATCTGATTCTGCATCCCCCTGCTTGGTACTGAGAGGAAAACAAACCGGCATGGTGGGGCAGTGACCCTAACCCTGAATCAAACGTACCGAAAGGAGACCTTGGGGGATTTTCAGTCCCATGGCGTGAGGTTTGCAACCCCCATGTCAGTGAGGTTTGTGATCTTTTCCAAAACACATCCCATGTCTCTAAGTCGATATCAATTTTGTAAATATTGGTTTGAACATCCAACAGCCAAGAGGCCCATTTTCCCTTGGGTCCCTGCCTGGAATCAGAGTACACTGCCAAATTCCATGGTCCCATCCCTGAGGTTCAGCAGGTAGGGTTTTCTTTTATTTATTTATTCATTTATTTATTTTTAACATCTTTATTGGAGTATAATTGCTTTACAATGGTGTGTTAGTTTCTGCTTTACAACAAAGTGAATCAGTTATACATATACATATGTCCCCATATCTCCTCCCTCTTGCGTCTCCCTCCCTCCCACCCTCCCTATCCCACCCCTCTAGGTGGTCACAAAGCACCGAGCTGATCTCCCTGTGCTATGTGGCTGCTTCCCACCAGCTATCTATTTTACATTTGGTAGTGTATATATGTCCATGCCACTCTCTCACTTCGTCCCAGCTGGGTAAGCAGGTAGGGTTTTTTTTTTTTTTTTTTTTTTTTTTTTTTTTTTTTTTTTTTTTTTTTGTGGTACGCGGACCTCTCACCGCTGCGGCCTCTCCCGCTGTGGAGCACAGGCTCCGGACGCACAGGCCCAGCGGCCGTGGCTCACGGGCCCAGTCGCTCCACGGCATGTGGGATCCTCCCGGACCGGGGCACGAACCCGCGCCCCCTGCATCGGCAGGCGGACTCTCAACCACTGTGCCACCAGGGAAGCCCAGCAGGTAGGGTTTTAAACCGAGGTCTTGTTTTCCCTGATTTGTCCCCCTTTGGGGTGGGGAGGGGGATAGATTTGGTGTTCTACGGGCTCTCACTGTTCGGGCATCCTTGGACCCCATCCCCAGGATCTGACACCTTAGCTACAGGCTCCAGTTCCCTCCAGAGAGGAGGCCGACTCGGGGAACTTGTACACGCCCTGGGAAAGCAGACCCCACGACTTGGATCTGTGACAGGCTTTTCTATTCTTGCCCTGAAAACACACACTTGAAACACAATGAAGCGCGAGAGTGGCAGGAATCTGGGGCAGGGAAAATGTGATTTCCTGCAAGAGCCCCTCCACTCCCCAAAGACTGAAAAGGCAGAAAATAAAAATTTGAGGGAAAAAAAAAATGGAGTGGAAGCACTTCATACTTCAGAGAGAACACAGGGCTGACAGAGAAGACAAATAGATGTTTAGAAAGTTATAACAGACCACGGAATGCAAATTGCCAGGGGACAAAGGCGGCGAATTGCTGTGTGGCTTCAAGGGCTTGATGAGAAACTTAATTTACTGGACCCATGATAAAAGCTCTCAGTTCTGAGTTCAAGGCCTCCCCTTTGGGCTGTGAGGCCTAGGCTTGCCCTGGCCAGCGCCAGTGGCGTGGACACAGGATGAGGAACACCGCCGACTTCTCGGCGTCCTCCTATGTGCCGGGCACCCAAACTGAAAACTAGAAGTGTGTTTGCATTCCCAGGCACACTGGCTTCACGGCTACTCTATGCAGTAGATATTCATACCTGGACGGACAGGTGAGTTCCTTGAGCCCAGAGAAGTAAAGGGATGGGCTGAAGGCCGCCCAGCAGCTCAAGGGCAGTAGTGTCTCAAATTTCTTTCCCTCGACACCAGATTCCACTGCACTGAAAACCCCTCTCTCTGGAGAGCAGACCCCCAACCACAATGTATGCTACGTCACCGTAATGCAAAGTCACACAGGCTCTGGTGGGAATCGTCCTTCCTTCACTCATTCAATAACTATTTATCGAGCATGCACTGTGGGGCAGGCAGAGTTCTGGGGGCTGGAGTTCTGCAGCGAACGAAACAGATCAGTCACCTGCGCTCACTCATGGAGCCTACACTGTAGCGTGTGGGGCACAGTGATACACAATGAACAACATCTGAATGCTGGCAAGTGTCAGGGAGAAACCAAAGCCGGGAAGGTGGGCAGAATGCGTGGAGGGTGGAAGGGGGCTGCAGTTTTAAACCAGGTGGTTGGGAAGCCCTCATGGACACTACAGCCTTTTAGACCTGGAAACAACTTCCATGGCTCTCTCGACCCCGCGTTTTCCTGTGAGGCAGGTGTTCTCCCAGCTCCCAGGTTCCCACAGCTTAGCTCTTTACCTACTTTCGCTTTCTGGAGTTCTCTCTCCTGCTTCACTAGCTGGGAGACAGGAAGAGAGGGCTGTTGTGAATACTCCCTGACCCGGCCCGACAATCAGTTTTTTTTTTTTTTTTACATCTTTATTGGGGTATAATTGCTTTACAATGGTGTGTTAGTTTCTGCTTTATAACAAAGTGAATCAGTTATACATATACATATGTTCCCATATCTCTTCCCTCTTGTGTCTCCCTCCCTCCCACCCTCCCTATCCCACCCCTCTAGGTGGTCACAAAGCACCGAGCTGATCTCCCTGTGCTATGTGGCTGCTTCCCACTAGCTATCTATTTTACGTTTGGTAGTGTATATATGTCCATGCCACTCTCTCACTTTGTCCCAGCTCACCCTTCCCCCTCCCCATATCCTCAAGTCCATTCTCTAGTAGGTCTGTGTCTTTATTCCTGTCTTACCCTTAGGTTCTTCATGACATTTTTTTTTCTTAAATTACATATATATGTGTTAGCATACGGAATTTGTCTTTCTCTTTCTGACTTACTTCACTCTGTATGACAGACTCTAGTGGGAATGTGAATTGGTACAGCCACTATGGAGAACAGTATGGAGGTTCCTTAAAAAACTACAAATAGAACTACCATATGACCCAGCAATCCCACTGCTGGGCATATACCCTGAGAAAACCATAATTCAAAAAGAGTCATGTACCAAAATGTTCATTGCAGCTCTATTTACGATAGCCCGGAGATGGAAACAACCTAAGTGCCCATCATCCGACAATCAGTTGTGATGGAGAATCCCTGCCACACAAGCCCAGAGGGGCCAGGAGGGTCTCTCAAAGGGAATTTTCCCTTGTCCAAGGCCCCGGAGCTGGGGTCCAGAGCTCTGCACCAGTCAGGCTCCCTGTGTCCCTTTGTAAATGTAAATGACACAGCAAACAGGCGTGTCTGAGCCCCTTGTAAGCAGGAGGGAAGGGAGCTGGGCCCGGACCTGGAATTAATAGAGATGCTGGATCCTGGGGAGGCTGCAGGGCTGCATCTAAGCTCCTCACCATTCTGGTCCAGATGCCGGGAGAAGAGCATCCTATGGGGAGGGAAGGCACCCTGGGGACCGTCTTTCTCCTGTGGGTCACTGCCTCCCCTCCCCCTGATGACATGCATGGGCACCACCACCCCCACCCCAGGCCCCAGACTTCAGGGAACCCCCAACATGTCTGCAGAGAAGTGAAGCTCTGATGGTAATGTGCAGCCCCTCAGTTATCACTGGAGCCCCAGGACAGGGCCGGTGCCTCAGGCTGCAGGAGAGACCAGGAGAGCTAGGGGTTCTAACGCGTGCAGCCTCAGCCGTCAGCAACCCCCGCCCCTGAGGCCCCCACCAAGTACGCCTCTGGAAGGCATGAGAGTGAAAGGCATGGCAGGAGTGCAGCCGCTTCCCATCCCCGTGGGTGTACGTATAAAAGGCTGAATCGTTCACTGGTTTTGGCGCAAGGACGGTTATCAGTAACAAGCGGCCACATTCTTCTCAACTGACTGGAAGGAAGGACGGGAAGCTGTGATCTCGCCCAGTGCCTCTTCCCTCTTCTTACAGGGAGAGGAACTCAGGCGAGGAGGGGTGACTCTGCCCTCTTACGCCAGACTGTGGGCCCCCTGAGGGGAAGGGGGGGTCTCACTCATTCTACACGCTGATGTCTGGCACATAGGTTCATGCAGCGAGCATCTGGAATAACGTAAGGTGCAGCCGTGCCAGGCTCTGGTGACAGATGAGTGGTACACAGGACTAACGGGATGCCCGTCCTCGTGGGGTCTGCAGATCAGGAAGGACTCCCAACCAAGTGCTCACTTCACCCCCTGCTGACCCCTCAGTGCACCTGAGATCACTGACCACCCCCCACTCCCCAGGGACCGGATGGAGCAGCCCCGGGGACCAACGACCTCCCCGTGGCTCACCTGTCCCCATCACCTCTCCTTCCCAGCTCTCCACCCAGGTGGCCCCGGAATCAACGCTTGAGTCCCTCACAGCCTGCACGCTGCAACTTCTAGATCATCCCCACGAAACAAGTGTGTTCACACTCCGAGAGCCGCCAAACAACTAGACCGAGTGACACTTTCCAGGAACTTTCCTTCTTGGTGCAATTTGAAGTACAAATGGGAAACTAACTTAAGATGATTATTCAGAAAAAAAAAAATCTGCACTGGCTAAAAGGAGAACACTACCAAGAGACACAAGACCGAGGCTTTTACTGACCTCCTGATAAAATATGTCCAGCCAGCAGCTCTCCGACCAACTTTCTCTGTGAGAGCTGGCCTCTTGTGTCGAGTGGGAGCATGTGGCCACCTAAAGTCCTAACACTACCCAGATGTCCCTCCAGCCCCGGCTGTGGCCCAAACTTCAGCCAACCACCTTTCACTTGCACTATTTTTGCCATGTCCATGTTTGTTCTAATATTCATCTAATACTGCCTTACTAACACAACACTGTAAAGCAATTATGCTCCAATAAAGATGTTACAAAAAAGAATGTTATGGCAAGATAATAAACATAATTTGCAAAATAAAAAAATTAACCTTGTTTATTTTATCATGCATATATATATATATACACACACACACATATATATATTTTTTTTAACCAGTCATTATTTGATGGATATTTATTTCCAATGTTTCCTATGATAAACTATTTCTTTTTGTTTTTTTTAGCAAGCCTCTATGTGCACGCCTCCTTATGCACACACATAAGGGATGTTCTGGGCGGCAGCCTATGCTCACTTCTGGTTTTCAAAGTTCTTGCCAAATTACCCTTCAGAGTATGTGTGTGAGGGAGGGGTGTCACATATATACACGTGAGTGTGTATACTGTCGGGCCTCTGTATTCACGGGTTCCACATCCTCAGATTCAACCAACTGCAGATGGCAAATACTACATGGTCTGTGGCTGGTTCAGTCTGCAGATGCAGAACCTATGGATATGGAGGGCCGACAGTAAGGGACTTGAGGATTTGTGGATTTTAGTATCTTCAGAAGACTGGCTCCAGGACCTCACACAGAAACAAAATCTGCAGATGCTCAAGTCCCGTAGTCGGCCCTCTGTACCTGGGGCTCGCATCCGGGGATTCAACCAACCACACATTGTACTGTAGCATTTACTGAAAAAAAAAAAAAAATCCATGTATAAGTGGACCCACACAGTTCAAACCCGTGTTGTTCAAGGGTCAGCTCTGTGTGTGTGTGTGTGTGTGTGTGTGTGTGTGTGTGTATTTTGATTTGGTTGATATCCCAGATTTTTTTCTAATGCACATTAAAATAAGTACATAACTATAAAAGGAAAAGAATATTCCTCCACAGCTGGGTCATCATCCTAGACCTTCATGGTCATCTGATGGGGCAGGCAAGTACAGCCTGAGATCCTCATTCTAGAGAAGAGGGAACTCACCCCAGAGAGGTGAGGAACCTTGCTTGAGGCCACATCTCCAATAACGGGAGGTAGGAGTCAAAACCAGTGGCCTCTGCTTCTTCATGGTCTGGAATATATACAAATGGGAACAGTTGTAACCGGGTGCTGTGGATCTGTTTTCTTCTTAAGACCTCACCTCCCTTCATTTAGGAGTTGTCCTTCCCAGAACCCAGGAACCCTGGGCTCTAAGTCTTCACTGGGTTGCGAAGCTGCTGTGTGGCCACAGGCAAGTGGCTCAGCCTCTCTGACCTGGATCTCTCTATCTGTCGAGTAGACATTCCAGCTGGGGCATTGTGATTCTACTGACCTGCTCAGATGCTGCCCTCTCTCCCCACAAGGAGACAAGCTTTGCGTGATGCACTAGCCTCCAAATTTGAGGAGCCATCAAAACCCTTATGCAGACTCATCATGACTGTACACTCTACTGCCTGCCTTTCAGCGCCCAGAGCAGATCAAGAGCAGGTTCGGGGCTGCTCCCACCTCCCTTTCCAGACCTCCCTTTCCTGAGCCGTTCCTGCAACACACCCCAGCTTCCAAAAAACACTAGCTACCTGGAGTTTTGTTTTCTTTGCCCTTTGGGGTCAGTATCCGTATCTCGGTCCAGACAATCAGCTATGACTGTGGAGACACACACAAACATATCCATTTTCTGGCCATTACTGAGAGAGAAACAAAAAACATTACAGCTCACAGATCTGGTGAGCTGGAGGTTTTTAGACTTCTTGCTAAAGCAACAAAATCTTTCTTTAAAAACCAAAATAGCTCTGGCTCTTATATTCATTCAGCAAACATTTACTGAGCTATTATGTACCAGGCACTGAGCTATCCAGGGCCTAGGGACACAGTGGTGGGCAAGGCAGATACAGACCCAGCTTCCAAGGTGCCTTCTTAGAGAGGCCCTTCCTGGCCACCTGTTGGGAATCACAGGTCTTTTCCCCAGCACTCTTTCCCCACGTCCATACTTTGTCTCCATGGTTCTTGCCACCATCTAATGGATGGCATCTTTGACTTGATTTTGTTTACTACCTTCTTCCCCAACCAGCATATAAATTCCATTGGGCAGGGATCACTCTTTTGTCCACTGTCTAATTCCATATGCCTAATACCTATAATAATCTCTGACACAAGAGTAGGCACTCAGTAAATATCTGTTGCAAATAAATAGAAAATAAATAAATCATACAGGTCATACATATATATGACATATATATGTGATTATTTCATCGCAAACATGATAAGTTCTTTGGAAAGTCAGTCCAGGGGTGCATGGTTGGCAGTTGGGACAGACCTGCCTGACCAAATAATGTTTAAACTGAATCCTAAAGGGTGACTGCGTGTTGCTCAAGCAAGGTGGAGAAGGAGGGTCTCGGGGAGAAAGAGTGTTCCCAGTGGAGAAACAGCATGTGCGAAGGTCCTGGGGCAGAAAGGAGCCCAAAATCTGGAATTCTAAGGTGTGGAATGATAGAGGAGGAGAGTGATGGGGGATGCAGCAAGGAGGCAGCTCACGGAGGACCTCAGAGGCCCCTCCACTTGGATCTTATTCCAAAGACCACAGGGAACCCCAGAATGGATTTAAACAAAGAGGTGCCCACCAGATTTATATTTCAAAAAGATCACTCTGCTGCTGGGTGGGGAGTAGCCTAGAGGGGTTAAGAGCCACTTCTGGAAGACCAGTTAGGAGGCTTCTGTAGTTGTCAAATGGGAGATGGTGGTGGCCTGAATGAGGCTGGTGGCAGTAGAGGCAGAGGGCAACAAGGATGGAGTGGAGGGATCAGGTGGGGGTCGGAGCCCATCAACCTTCCCCTCACAGGTGTCTGAAGGTTCTTCAACTCAGGGGTCAGCAGACTTTCTCTAGAAAAGGCCAAACAGTGAATATTTAATGTTTTGCAGGTATGCAGGAAAGCGTTACCACAGCAGGCCTGACGCTGCTCTCCAGGAGGCATGGCTTGCCCTGGTGTCTAGGAACTCCGCTTCGACATTCCCTATGACGCCAAGCGATGCGGTTGTCCGCATGCCTGGGGCACTCAATTCTGCTGGACCAGCCTGCCTGGACTGTCCACACAAGCAATGCACTTTACAGTGAATGCCGGATTTCCTGACGGGGGTCTGGAATCCAGAGGACTGTGCTCAATCATGCACTTAATCAAATGCCCCCATTAAAAACCCGGACTCCAAGTCCGGAGCAGTCTCCCCTGGGCAGAAGTGCTGCCCATGTGCTGCCGCATTTCGATACTGGAAGAAAGAGGACGTTCTGTGCAGCCTCTCCCGTCAGGAAGGGGAGAGACTGCTCTACGCCTGGTGTGGATTCCTCCAGACTTTGCCTGATGTGTCTTTTTCTCCCACTGATGATGGAAATAAACCAAATCCAAGAGAATAACTTCTTCTACGTCTTGCAAGCCCTTCTAATAAATCACTGGATGTGGGGTGGTGATGGGGGGAGGTCTTGGAACCCTTGATACAGGGGGTCCTATGGTTTCTGCCTCAACTACCCAGTTCTGCCTTTGAAGAGCCACAGACAATAGGTTAAAAAAAAATAATACCATGGCCATGTTCCAATAAGACCTTATTTATAAAAACGGGCAGAGGGCCGAATTTGGCGTGCAGGTCACAGTTTGCCGACTCACGCTCATGGAAAACTCAGGGCTCTCCAAATCTACTTTGAAAACCGCTGACTGAATTCACCCTTTCATGTCATCAGCGGGGAACTGAGGCCCAGAAGGAGAAAGAGAGAAGGAACCTGTCGAAGGTCACTCAGGACCAGTGGCATAACCAGAGGAAGAATCCACGTCCTGACTCCCAGCCCCGTGTGCTTTCCACCACTCCAAGCAGCCGCTCCATAGGACAGCCTTGCCGATATGTGCTGGCCTGGGACCCAGAGGCCTAAAGGAAAGATCCGGTAGGAAACTAGGATGATTCGGGCAGGGGGTCTGAATGGTGAACCGCCTGGCCTCACTTCTGTTCTGCGTGTGGTGTGTGTCTGTGTGTGCACACGTGTCTTATGTGTAGGGCTCCAACGTTGTAGGTATCAGCTGGGTTTTTGCCAACTTTTCTGATCATCAGAATGGCCTCTGAAGCTTAAAGATACAGATGCCCAGGTGCCATCTCAGCCCCCCGAGAAAATGCATTTCAGCATGTGCCAAGGTGTTCTGAGGATCAGCCAGGTTTGGAAACTCTGGGAGATGCTCGGGACTGGCCAGCCCTGAGGACCGGGAGAAGCAAGCCGGTGGGCGGAGGAGGGAACAGGACGGCCATCCGGATCAAGGCAGAATTTGTGGACCTAACGAAAATGCACAGGGCAGTCACTGTGGAAATCTGTTTTCCAAAACTGCTTCTTCAACTGAGCCTTTGGCATCGGAGGTTGGAGTTAGTGAAGCCAGTCGTCAGGAGCTAATTTCTTTCTTCCTGGGATTCTGCTTGCGACTCAGGCTGCTCCTTGTTGGGGCCTGAGCCTCGGGGCCCTCACGGCGGGGCAAACTGAGACAGAAACGAGCACACGGGCCCCGCCGCCGTCCACCTGAACCCACCGTAATGAGCTACAAGCTGAGCTGCGTGAACCAGCGCTGCTCACAACCCCATTCTCCTAAGAGGGGGCGGCCGCAAGCCAGAGACGGAAGACTTGACATCTCTTGCAAGCCTCGTGATCAGCTGAACGCAGATTCCACACTCTACGGCACGATCTGTGTTTGTTTTCAAAGAAAAACGAGCGCCTCTTCACCCGCTAAGATATCTGTTGGGCATGTTATTTCACACATTGGAATTGCCAGGGGGCCTTCAAAAGATACTGAGACCTGAGACCCACCCCCAGAGGGTTTGTTTTAAATGGTAGGGGTTGTGCTCTGGGTGGGAATCAGGATGTTCAAAAGCTCCCCAGGAGTTTCTAACAAGTAGTGGAGGTTGCGAAGACCTGGGCCCCTAAGACGCTGCGTTCATCTGTTGTCTAACACCTCCCCCCTGCAGGCACACCACCCCTACCCACCTGGAGAGGCTTCGGCATAAACAGTTCTACCCAGAATTCAGAACGGCTGATGCCTTTCCAAAGACAACTGACAGCTTAGCCAGGTCACCAGTTATTTTGTTTCTGTGACCTACCCCCGCAAGGAGAATCACCAACAAAGACCCAGTTTCTCTCGGAGAAGCACGCCTGCAGAGATCTGTGTTCTTAGGTGGAGAAGAAAGTGTATTTTTATTTTAAATGACCTCTCACTGAAATTTAGCATTTCCTTCAATTACAAAGGCAGGCGACAGACCACAGTACTGTCATCGGTAGAGATCCCACATATTTTCATATCACTGTACAGAGTTCTCCAAATATCATGTATGCTCATCACTGCTTTGAACTCATGGAAATTATTCTCCTCATGCTGGATATTGCTACATTACCATGTCATAAATCTCTTTTTTTCATGTTTTGGTGATTGTATTTCAATGTATTTGATTCCTTGTGTATGTAATTTACGCATTGAAAAGTATTATTCTGAGAAGGGGCCACAGACTTCCCTCAGTGGGTCGTTGAGGCGCCGTGTAGGAGGCTTCCCAGAGGTGGAGGGCAGCTGTGCACGGAGCCAGCGACTCTTACCTGTGGGTCGGAGAGCCGGGAGAGGTCGGGGTATAGGTAGAACTTGATGCCTTCGGAGGCCCCGGGCAACGTGACCCCCCGGATCAGAAGGATCAGCAGCATGATGTAGGGGAACGTCGCGGTGACATACACCACCTGCCAGGAGAGGAGAGGGAACAATCAAGAAGGAGCGACAGTGGCAGGCAACGCGGCAGGCCCCTAACTTCTTGCTGGCAGCAAAGGGCCGCCCAGCGCAGCGGTAAGAAGTGAGCCCTAACACAGCTTGTTCTCGCACCCACCCCCGCAAGGCTGGGTCCTGCAGTGAGCACCTACTGAGAGCCCACAGTGGTGCTGTATCAGTGCTTTCCAATCTTTTTTGGACCAGAATGGAAGAAAGCAATATATACGATATCACAACTCATACACACATAGAGCTGAAACAGGAAGTTTCACAAACTCATGCTCATCTCACATGTGTGATGCACTCTAGTATTTTCTATCATACTGTTGTCATTTTTAAACACTGGTCATGGCCCTTTAAATTCATGTCAATTCACTAATGGGTCAAGACCAACATTTTTTTTTTTTTTTTTGCGGTACGCGGGCCTCTCACTGCTGTGGCCTCTCCCGTTGCGGAACACAGGCTCCGGACGCGCAGGCTCAGCGGCCGTGGCTCACGGGCCCAGTCGCTCCGCGGCATGTGGGATCTTCCCAGACCGGGGCACGAACCCGCGTCCCCTGCATCGGCAGGCGGACTCTCGACCACTGCGCCACCAGGGAAGCCCCAAGAGGGGAGGGGAGGAGAGGAGGAGAGGAGAAAACAGAGAAGGGAATGGGAGGGGGAGAGGAGGATGGGAGCTGTTTAGGGTGGGAAAGACCCAGTGTTTTCCTGGAATCATTTCCGCTTGGTCTGCTTGGAAGCAAGCGATTGGACCCAATGAACCTGAGAGACCCTTGCAGTCCATGGAATCTGCAAGAATCAAGGCGGTGCAAGGAACGAAATCCTCCCTAAGCTTTCCTGAACAAAAGCCGCGTGGAAGGAGACAGCAACACCTTGACAGAGCACAGGAGTTCCTGTTCTACCTGAGGTGCCCTCAGGACTCAGTGTCCCCTCCTGGTCTTACTTTTTCTCCCTCGTCACATCCTCTCCTCCAATCACTTCATCCCTCCACCTATTTAGAGCATCAACTTGTTAATATTTGGGGGCCACAGACACTTCTGAGAATCTGATGACAGTTATGGACCCTCTCCCCCTTTCCCCCAAGTGTGCACTTTCACAGATACGTGCACCAGCTTTTGGATGGTCCAGAGGCTCAGATTCCTCAAGTAAAGAACCTGTGCTCTAGGACCTAAGATCTTAATCCCTCCATCACTCTGGAGCCTCTCACCCCTTTGCAATGCAGGGTTTCTTTCACTAGCGGCTCAGGCCTTCACTCCACTCATTTATTTATTTACTCACTCATTCACCCACAAACCCTAAACACTCCTATGTACCGAACACTGAGCTAGACTCCTGAATGAATGGGAGTCACAGGATGAAAGTTTCTGTTTCAAGAGGCTTCCCACTGACAGAAAAGACAGGCGGGTATGTAGGTAGATAATTAATGCACTGTGTAATCGGGGGAACGCAAAGGATGGTGGAGCACAGAGAAGGGAGTAGCTAATCTCAGGGGTAGTCAGAGAGGGCTTCTCCAAGGAGGTGATCCAAATGTTGTCCCGTAAAGGATGAATAGGAGCTCAGGACATGGGAAATGGAGGCGGAAGGAAGAAGGAACAAATAAAATCCTACTATATGCTGCGCACTTTGCACATGACAATAGAAATTGCTATGTTTATTCACCACTTCCACACACCAGGCATTCATTCTTCAGATAGTTATGAGTACCGTCTTTTTAGATATGAGGAATGTCAGAGAGGTCACTGCTAACTCACCTAGGGTGGCCCAGCTAAGGAATGGCCGATGTGGGATTCACAAGGAGGCCTGTCTGACTTCAAGGTCATGCAATCAACCATGAGGCTGTATATGTGACTCCCACGACAGCAATGCAAATTCAGTGTTATTTTCCCCATTTTTAGAGACGTGACTCTCAGAGAAGTTACGTCATTTGGTTGGTAAGTGACGAAGCAGGGATTTAACCTCAGTCCTGAACAACGGGAAATAAGAAGCAGCAGGGGGTGGTGTCCATGGGTCCTGCCAACACACCCTGGATGATCTCATCCAGACACCGTTCCTAACCTACCATGATGGTACCCACCTCAGGCCACCCACAACTCTGCCCCACAAATTTCGATGTCCATGGCCCCAGATCAACCACTGGCTCAATCGACAAGGCATATAATCAATACAAACAATTTCTTGCTGTCACATATATGGTCACCCAAAGAAGTTGAAAGTAAGTCAAATATATAACTATAGACCAGTAGACGATACTAGTAATAATAATAAATTAGAGACCAGTAAACAGTAAATGTCGATGGTTCCTGCCCAGAGAGCTAATTAAGATTGCTATAAAATCTCTACTTCCCTTAGCTTTGTAGGCACAATCTATCACAGATCTTCAGCATTTCACACAAATGCTTGATTCTCCTCCTTCAAAATGAACCCCCCTAATCAACCAGCTTAAGTCTATGAAGCTGGGAAGGCTAAAATCTATTGCTTTCATCGTATAATTTCCACTTTGGTCTCTGTTGTACGGCAGAAGATTAATTATCCAAAATGCCCAGGACCTGATGAATGATATTTCTGGAGCTTAACCCCCAATGCTCACAAAATTTAGGGAAAAAGATGTTATCCCGTAAAACGTAAGAGCAAACGAAAATCACAGACATTTGGCCTTCATCTATGGGACCATCTTGATGTGACTAAACGTGCTGGTTGTGCTCTGTCTGGTCTGTGGTGAGCGGACTGGGCCACTGGTGTGGCATCAGGGGTCCTTTATAACCTGGCCACACGCAGCCTGCCATGCCCGTGGCGGTACACAGAGCAGACTGCTCCTCAGTCAGCACACGGGCAGGATTTATTAAGTGGCTGATGAGTATTCTGAAACAATTCCAATGTTCGGAGTTCTAAATGGAGGCTCTGCTTCTATAGGACATTTAGGAGAACTCCACTCTCTCCACTGGCACCCACACCCTCCTTTTGACACTCATTTTGTAAAACCGTAAGGGAAATAAAATATTCAGGTAAATTGCCCGAAGACCACAGCGCGGACAAGTCAGCCTGCCAAAGTGAAACCACTGGGTGTCAGGCCTCAGCTAGAACAATCCCTTAGTAAGCTGATGTTTGAGAGCCCGGAGCCGGGTACAAAAGGTGGTTCAGGAGGGTCATTATGTAATGCACGCAAGCGGAGAGCAGTATGAAAACTGAGACGCATGGCTGGCCCAGCTCTCCTAAAAGCCCCTTGCAATCGGTCTCTACCCTCAGCCGTCCTAGACACGTGCACATCACCTTTGATTTTTCCCAAGAGTAGCTGGAGACTGTCCAAACAGTACACATCTTGCTATCGAGAACCTGCACGTAAATGGTACACATGCTGCCACATCCCTCCTGTGCCCATGCCAGACATCACCCCCTATCATGATACCCTGAAGCTAAGCCTGGATGTGGCCCCAGAACCCTCCGCGTGGGACTCCAGGCAGCCCCATTTTCATCTGGGAAGAACCCACTATCTGCTCCCCTTGCTCTAGTCCATTTTTCACTCATGCCTTCACCATCCACTGCAGGTCCTTAGTCCCGGCCCTCAGAATGGTGAGACCAGGTGTTGTGCTCAAGAACTGCTGGATGTGTGCACACGGATGAGGTGCCCAGGGTTATGAACCCACCACAGCAGCGTGAAACCGGGAAAGGAGGCTAGAGAGGCAGGTTGGAGGGTCTCCAGGAAGGGCTCTGGCCTTCTCTTGGCAGTGACAGCGGGGTTGGAGCTGGGTCTCCAAGGCTAAGCAGGAACGGGAGAGCTGAGTCAGGCGGGGAAGGTATGGAACCAGCCAAAGATGTGGAAATGAGCACAGATCTGGTCCCCTGGGATGTCTAGGCACCTCCAGGTTGTCCTGCGGGTGCTCAGGCTGCAGTCAGCCTCACCGAGGCTGCCCTCACATCCCAGCAGGAGCGTCAAGTCCTGCCAACGTGATCTCCAACTATACTCGAAATTACACCCTGCTTTCATCCTCATCGGCAGGGCCCTTCATCACCTTTCTTCTCAGTCATGTGACAGCCCCATTCCATAGCCCAAGTTTTAAAAATAAGAATCTGGCCTGTGTCTTCCTGCTCCTGAGTCCACCTCCCAGTCTCTCACTCAGGGTCGTGGGATACAGAGCGAAGGGCTGGGCTTCACGTCAGGAACCCTGTGCTCCAACCCTGGCGCTGCCCCCACTTGCTGTGCGACTCCGTCGGTCTCCACCCCTCCCCCAACCACTTTGCTCTCACTGTGCCAGGTTCCCCGCCGCTGGGGCGCATGCCAGGCCCCCTTCAGGCCTCCCTGCCTTTTCATGCCTCCCTTTGTCCGGAACGTCCATCCCCGGCTCCTGGGCCACCCAAGGCGTTAGTCCTGGGTACGCCTGAATCCCCACAGGGCTGAGGACTCCTCACAGCCAGGGGCCCTGCCTTCCAGCTGCGATATCGTCCAATCTACTGTCCACATCAGGCAGGGAGGCCCCTGGTGGTGGGTTTCAAGTACCTCAGTCTTACGTCAGGAGCCACCCTCTTCACTATAAACCACGCCTGTCTGCCACGTCCTCCCTGCCCCTCACCCCACATCCATCCCTCAGTCACGCCAGCATCTGCCCAGCACTGTAGCTGTTCTCTGTCAGCTGTTTTATTGTCTTGCAAATTTAACATTTCTAAAATGTAAGTTCCACAGAAAAAGGGAGTTGGGTCTTTTACATTCTCTGCTGTATCCACAGTGCCCAGGCTGGCATAAGGTACATACAATGTGCTCAATAAATATTCGTTAGAGAAACAAATCAGTAGTCTGACATCTGGACCCCGAGGTTAGAATGCAGGTCTTCAGAATAGCTCTTGTGCTTTGTCCATCTGAAATGCTAGAACCACATAAAATGGGGTTCAGAAAATTGCATCGGATTTTAGGGAGTGTTCATAAATAAGGAAACCACAGGAGATGCGGCTTTAAAAGACAGGCGAGTCCGCTGATGGAGGGCAAGGAAGTTCAGGCGCAAAGTTCAGTTTCAAGATGTTTGACGCCCTAGGATCTGTCTGGAAGGGAGCCAAGCAGGGCTCAGGCATTATGCTAAATTATGCAGGGTCTGCTTACGGGCATAATAAGGTCACTGACAAGGTACCATCAAGCCTGGCTGTTCCTGGCCACTGCCAGTGATGGCTTGGACCCAGAGAGGTGGGTGTGGGGGGAGGAGGGTCTCAGCTGTCAGACCTCTCAGGCCTCTGAAAGGAGACTCCTGACCAAAGCACACCCTTTGGTTCAGAAAGAGGTTGGGTTGGGTTTTTTTTTGTTTTTTGTTTCACTATTGTTTAATTTCCTTTTAGCAGGTCAAGTCCTTCTGAATATAAAGGTTAGCACAATTGGTGGTAATTGTACTGTATCCTGTTTTAATTGACTCTAATTGCTCATTTGCATTCCAATACTGGAATTGTGGGGTGTTTTCTCCCTACTTCCAGGACAAAGCTATTTATTTCATAGGGGGAGGGGATGGTCGGATCACTGAGAATGCCACGAAAGTTGAAGAAGGGCTGCCCCTCCCTACGTTTTCTAGGATAATGGAGTCAATTGGAAAGCTGAGCATTGTTCAAAAGGCATTGAGCTAGCAGGTTGGTGTTGGGGCAAGGACCCAAGACCACAGGGTCAGAAGGTACAGTTTGCTGAGCAGTTCGGGCAAGTTCCATACTCTCCCTGGGCTGGCATTCTACCATCGACAATGAGGCGAGGTTAACTAACCCAAACTGTAATCACTCTTACCATCTGGCCCATTTTTTTTTTTTTTTTTGCCACATACACGTATCATCTTTGCATTATTTACTTAATATTTTCTATAAATCAATATGCTCTTTTACATTAAATAAATATTATGTAATCAGAAAACTGTAAGTTGCCGCGATAAACTGAAAACCATTCTCTCTTACCACGAATAGAAGATAAATGCAAAAATAAATGCAACGAAGATAAAACGGGATTAAATTCTAAGCCAAAGGTTCTGAGTCTGAGCTGTGTTCTCTCTTAGTTCAAAACCAAGTATAGCAGGTGTCAGAGAGGTGCTAAAAGATAAGCCAGCTTGCTGCACCTTTTGCCTTGAGACACATGAAAAGGGAATATACTGTCTCATTATGTGGCGGGATGTTCTTTAATCTGGGCTCATATACCCCCAAAATCACCCTGTGGACCGCCAGGAGAAAGAACACTTCGCCTATGTGTGAGAAAGACAGGATGGATGAAGCTGACGTCCATCCCCGCAACAGCAGTGTTTCCTAGAGCAGCGGTCCCCAACCTTTTTGGCACCAGGGACTGGTTTCATGGAAGACAATTTTTTCACAGATGGCCGGGGGGTGGGGGAGAGTGCGGGGGTGGGGTTTGGGGGAGGCGGGTGTGTGTGTGGAGATGGTTCAGGTGGTAAATGCAAGCGATGGGGAGCGGCAGATGAAGCTTCGCTCGCTCGCTTGCCCACTGCTCACCTCCTGCTGTGCATACCGGTTCCTAACAGGCCGCGTGGTCCGAGGCCCAGGGTTTGGGGACCCCTGTCTAGAGTACAATCCTTTTCAAAGGACCAGGACTCCCTGGAGCTCTCCAGGGTCCTGATCCTGACTTGGGCTGAACCTTCCTCTAGCCAGCTAGCTGGAGCTTGGAAGACACTGAGGTTAACTGAGCACCTACTAGGTGCCTGAGATGTGTCACAGAGTATCTCTAACTGATCTTAATACCACTTGAATAAGTTCTATCCCCACTCTGCAGACAAAGAAAAAACTGAGGCTTGAGAGAGAAGTGGCTTGTTCCAGGTCACAGAGCTGTCAGTGATCAGGAGTTTGCCCTCTCCACCACATGTGCTGGGCTCTCTGCTGCAAACCTGGCGACACAATACTTTCCTGTCTTCAACTCCTGTTTGCTCCTCTGTCTGTCCTTAACCCCAGGGGCCCAGCTTGCCTGACTTTTGGCAGCAACTCATCATTGCCTGCTACCCCAGCCATGTTTGCCTCTGTGTCTGGGGTACATCTGCCCATCCCATATGGTTGGAAAGCAGGGTACTGAACATCCAATCCTTAGAGAATCACTGTTTTGAACACCAACAGATTTTTCCCAGCTTTGGATTTTGAGAGAGCACTACCTGAACTCCTAGGAAAGAACGCTACAGCAGGCACCAAACAGTCTGGCATAACTTCCATTAAGATGCTATTGATCTCTAGGAACAAGTTGCCAGGAGAATGAGAATCTGAAAAGGGAGGTCACCATGGACACATCTGGCCTCTTCATCATTTTTAGAGGTGTTCTTAGACCGCTGCAGCAGAAACAGTAAACGAAGAAAAAACATTCTGTTTCAAGTAACCAAATTCTAAATAGGTGGAGGGAATCATGTTTGCAAAAGAAAATACTGAAGGTATTCACTATTCAAGGAGGTAACAGTACTTTAGCAATACAGCAATATTTCCACGAGGAGCTAAAGTTTTCATTTTTGTGCAGTGACAGTGGTTTGTCATTAGCACCTGTGTGGAGCCTAAAAGAACATGCCAGAACATTGGCTTGCCTTGGGATCCAGGTAACATGGCCTCAGCCCTGAGCTGGGCTGAGGAGTAAGTGAGGGAAAGTGACAAGGGACAGGATTAGAACTGAGAGGCAACAAGGGAGGGAGGGATAACTGGGTTCTAAGTCCCCATCCCACCACAACGGTAGAGACTCTGAGCTGTCCCCCACCAAAGATCCACTCTCCCTTCTTCAGCAGTAACAAAACCCCTAAGTTTTGACTGGATCCACGGCTGCCTAGAATAAAGACATTTCCCAGCCTCTCTTGCAGCCAGGTGTGACCATGTGACTATGTTCTGGCCAATCAGATACAAACAAAGGTGCCATGTACAACTTCCAGGTTGTATCCTTAAAGGGAAGGGCTGTACCCTTTCCTTTCCTTCTTGCCCTTCCCACGGGCTGGAATGAAGACCAGGTAGTGAGCCATCTTAGACCATGGAAATAGGGACAACACCCACAGGAAGGCCGAGGGACAAAACAGAAGGAGCCTGGGTCCCCACAAGCAGGCAGCTTATGCCTGGACTGTTACAGGAGAGAGAAGTGAACCATCTTCTTCCTGCTATTGCTCTTTGAGGTCTTCATTACAAGGAGTCAAACATGTAACCTAAATATCTAACCCTTGAATCTAACCCCTGACTACCTCTGTGACTGTGGGTAGGGCCTGCTCCCAATCTTAGTCTATGCCACCTTTCCTTAAGTGAATGCACCCACCCAGATGATCCGCACTATTCCTTTCTACTCAGAATGAAGCGAAGATGCTGAGGACAACCTGAGGATCTGAACGTGGACTCTCGAAAGCGACCATCCTACACCTGGGGTCAACCAGGAATAGGAATAAATAGAGTCAGGAAGCCTGCAGGAAGGTCCAGTCCATCATATTAAAAGAGAAGTTAGAACAGACCTGCCAGAGATCACCATTTCTTGGAAATCCACAGTTCCAACCTTCTCTGTCACAGTTTAGACTGACCTGACAGTGTGGACACCATCACCAAGTACAAAGCTGTGTGCCTGGGTTAGAAGGTCTCTGCAGCCTTCCAGGGCCTCCATCTTCCTCGGTGTAAAATGAAGATAACACCTGTTTCCAAGGTCGATGTGAAGATTAGAGATCACCACGCCAAGCACATGACACAGACACTGACCGCTCAATAACTGGAAGGATTCTGACTGCCTTTGCTGGTATCACTGAGGCAAGACGCAATGCCCTCCAGCCCAGTGGCCTTGGCTGGCCAAGAACAACATATCTGGGGGCTCAAAAATGCAAACAGAGAGGCTGTCTTAGCTATATGGGGAGGGACAGAGTGGTGTCGCCCGGAAATCCCTATGGGATTCCCTTACTGACAAAGGGAGTGACTGGCAATGTGGTGGCAGTGGAAGGCTGGTGTTAACAGGTGGTTATTCATTGGCTGGAAAATCTGGGTGAATCGGGTGAACAGGACTCAGAGATTAAAAAAAAAAAAAAAATCGTCAGGACAGAGAGAAGTGTACACAGCCATCCTGAGGAGGTGTAGCAGCCAGACTCCGGGATAAAGGATGGAAGGCAGTGGGAGTGAGCCATAGGGGCCATTACGGATGGAATCCTCTGAAGTCCTAGCTCCAGCAGCGGCTGAGGGGCCAGGGGGCAGAGGGTCCTTAGATGGAATAGAAGACATTCTATCAGGCTGGACCAGTTAAGACAGAATTCCAATTTAAAAGAATAGAAGGGATTCAAAAGCTGAGTTGGAGGGAAGGACGGGTCCCAGATGTGCCATTGCATACATGTTTATGTCAGGGATGAAGCTTGCCCTGCAAAGGGGGAAGCCGGGCTTCTGGAGAAGCTGAGGAAAACGAACATCACCAACCGCTGTGGGGCTCCAGGAACCCCGCGAGGAAGGGGCTCAGGGGCTCCCCACTGAGGGGTACGTGGTTGCTGGGGGCTCACGTGCAGCTTATGGAGAGGAACTTGCAGAGACTTCTCGGACACTGACCCCAAAATGTCACCCCCAGCCCTGGTAGTTCAGGAGAGAAGGATTCACTCAACATCTGATCTCATCATCAGGGTTGGGGCATTGTGGGCAGGAAGCCCAACATCTCAGGAGGCCAGGGAATGGTGTGACTCTTTCTTCTTGCTGATGGTTGGCACCAAAAAGATCATCCACACCCATGGCCTGTTCCAAGCTTGAGATCCCATGGCTTTATTATTTAGTCGTCAGGGACATCCTGGTGGAAAGCAGGGGGCTCAAGAGGGAAAGTGCTCAGTTTGGGAGAAATGGAAGATCAGGGGATACTCGGTAATGACGTAATGATGGGACTAGTTTTTGTTGCTGGCTCTACACGCTTTGCTCTTACGCTATCGAATTCTAAAAGACAGAAAGTAGTATCATTCCCATTGCACAGAGGTGGAAACGGAGGCACCCAGAATTAGAGTATTTGGCCCACGGTTGCCCAGATAGAAGAAGGTAGGATTCAAGCTCAGAGCCATCCAACTCCAAAGCCGACACTCAACTACTACCCAGCCCCACGGGGAATTCAAGGGCAGCTTCATCTCACACCACATCTCCCTGTGTTCCCCGAACAAACCCTGCACTTTCCCACGTGCAAGACTTTGCTTCTGTTCACCCAGAAGCTCCTTTCCTCCTTCTCTACTTACCAACATCTCGCCAGTCTTCAAGACCAGTTCAGTTACTATGTCTTCCAGGTCTCAGCATGAGGCCATCCAGGAAGGACAAAATGCTCCTTCCATAGCCTACAGCACACTGGGCAATACAGCACACAGATACGGGATAGGCCTTGACTCCAGAAAATCCAAGTTCAAAACCCAGCCTCTGGTGCTTTCCATGTATGTGGCTGATTTTTGGCAAGCTGTCTTTCTAGGTCTTCCTATTCTTTTCCGTAAAGTGCGGACAATAATGCAGCAGATTGACTCAATCCCTCTGAGCCGTAAGTTTTGTTTTGTTTTTCAATTAATTTATTTATTTTTGGCTGCGTTGGGTCTTCGTTGCTACACACGGGCTTTCTCTAGTTGCTACGAGCACGGGCTGCTCTTCGTTGCGGTGCGCGGGCTTCTCATTGCGATGGCTGCTCTTGTTGCGGAGCACGGGCTCTAGGTGCGCGGGCTTCGGTAGTTGTGGCTCGCGGGCTCTAGAGCGCAGGCTCAGGTGTGGCGCACAGGCTTAGTTGCTCTGCGGCATGTGGGATCTTCCCAGGCCAGGGCTCGAACCCGTGTCCCCTGCATTGGCAGGTGGATTCTTAACCACTGCACCAACAGGGAAGTCCCTGAACCGTGGGTTCTTAAGTCCATGGAACGTGGATAACAGTTCCCACCCCTCATGGCAGGTGTGAGCTACACGAGCCAGTGTCTACACAGCAGCAGGCACAGCAGCCCTACTCAACAGCTCTCCTTCCTCCTGAGCCCTTTTTCATTCTTTACTCTCGTGCACCTGCCTCTCCCTTACTGAGGGTAAGGGCCTTATCTTTGCGTGCTCTGCGTGCTCCTCGCTGAGGCCTATGAAAGCTGTAAACACTCGGTGAATGAGTCCATTCTGACCCCAATTACCCAGTGAGAATGAATGGGACAAAACAGGACATCAACCCATGTGTCTACAACGGGCTTTCAGCGCAAACAGTCTGCTCTCGCTCGAGCCTCTCCATCTGAAAGTAAAGGACATTCTGTCCAATTCGATTCCCCAGCCATTTATTAAGCCCACTGGGTGCCAGGTCCTGTGCTGGTCTTCGACATCATGCTGATGAATGAGCCAGACCCAGACGGTGACAGTCATGACGAAGGACCACTGGGGGGACAGCAGCAGTGGGAGCTCAGGGACACAGAGGCAGCTCAGGTGGCAATGTGTCGCCAGAGAGGTCCTCCTGGAGCTGGGCTTTGAAGGGGAACAGGCTGTCCTGTTGCTCCCAAGGAGTCCTGATCTAGAACATGCTGTGTGAATACATTCTTTAGAACAAGAAGGGTCGGCACACAGGGCGCTTCAGCCTAGGAACCTCACCTCTAGGAAAGAAACAAGATCTGCACGGTGGCAGGGAAGCCATGTCCGCAGGGGACAAGAGACTTAAAGAACAACCACATGCACAAAGATTGCGGAGCCCAATTCAAGTCCTTGTCCACAGGATACCTAAAAAGAAAAAAAATCACTGGAAGGGGGAGTCTGGTGTTTAAGCCTATTTCATGGTGAATTAAGATGAGCGAGCGAGTCGATGCTATTGATTTTTACACATCTCCACCACGAAGACCACAAAAATGAAAACGAATCCCCCGAAGAGCCCAAGAACATAAATATTCCGTGCAGAGCCCAGCCAAGCTTCCACCAGCATTAGGAGCTATTATTTACGGCCTGGAAAAGACACTGGTACCTTGGCTTAGAGTGATTTAAACACCATCCATCTCTCTTGGACTAGAAGGCTGCTGTCGCCATGGCAACCAAGGGCACCATGAAAGCACACCCCTAAATCCCGGGCAAGGGTTTACTGGTGCAGGGAGGTTATCGAACAAGAAACACCACTCCATGTCCTCTTACTTTAGTCTTCAACACACTCTTAGTGATGGAGGGGAGAGGAGAGCGTCCATGCTCAGGGGCTGTGTCTGCAGCCAGAAAGGGCAAGATGCTGCCTGGATCCTGTAAGCATCACTTGTTCCCTAAGACAGACTGCTTCTCATCCATCCCACAGGGCAACGACTGGGGGGCTCTCCTGGGCCCTTTCTCAGGCGTCCTGAGCAACACGGGTCCTTCCCAGACCACCTGTGCTAGCTGCAACACGCTCCTTCCAAAACAGCTTCATTGGTTGAAAGAAGAATCCATGCTTGCCTCCTGTTCTTGCCTCAGGTGATGGCCATCTGTCTTGTTTCCCAACTCTCCACTCAAGGGCCGCTCCCCAAGGACACCAGGGCACCTCATTAACGGACACGTCTTTCTCCCAGTTCCCAGCTTAAAAACTTTCCCCCATTAGATGCTTCTGCATTCCTGCTTCCTTTCCTCATGTTTTAGTCTTTTACCAGTTCATTTTTTCACACATTCTTTCCATCAATTCATCAACCAGTCAGCCAACTCTGATTAGCCTCTGTCATGTGCCAGTTACTGCAGTAGGCATAGAGGATGCGAAGGTAGATCAGGAGCGAGCCCTGCCCTCTGGCTGTCATGGTGGCTGCTTGCTGGGTCTGCAGATTTCTAAGCGGTTTCCCGGAAGTCCGGCCTCCTCCCACATCTGTTCTTTCTCTACACACTCCCGTGGCTTTTCTTACCTACTCCTGCGGTTCTTGGGGCCACTGATGTGCTCATGATCCTCAATGTCTCTCACCAGCCCAGTGGTATCTCTTGAGTTTAAGACCCATACTTTCAACACCCTTTTGTGTACATCCACCTGGATTTCCTACCTACAACCTCATGCTCAAAACAAAAATTGTTACTTTCTCCCCCAATCTGTTCCTCCTTCTGTGTCTCTTTCTTGGATAATAGTGTCACCTACACGACAACCTCACTGTGTCCTCTTTGAGTTCAACTTCTGAACTCAAACGAATAAAGCCTTTGAAAGGGAGAGATGCACAGTCGGGATCCACTGCCCTGCAGCCCCGATGCTGCCCTCCCCAGGCGTGGCCAGCTGCAGGGGGCCCTCCCTCTCCTACTCTCTTCCAGGTCCCCCCCCACCCCCGCAACCAGCCTTTCTCTACTTCCCAGAGAACTCGGCTTCCTCCACCGCTCATCTCCCCAAGTCCCATATCTTTACGCCTCGGTGCTTCTCTTGAATTCTCTCCCTGGGTATCCCACCCGTTCCCAGAGCTTTAATGCCATCAACTCTAAAATGCGTTCTTTTAGCACTATTTATCTTGTTGTCTCTGAAATCAGGATGTCCCCCAGGTGGCATGTAGTTAGCACTCTCTGAGTGTAAGGGACCTGGCTCAGAGCTGATCCTTTCATCATCACTTTGGCTGAGTTACGGGCTCTGTTGGTTAAAATATTTTTAAATCAATTTAATTTAAATCAATTGCTGTTTGATGTTTAGAACGTCTTTTTAAAAGATTACACTGTGTTTCACAGACAGAGGGTTCAAGTTGATACTGTAAAGCAAATATAAATCATTAGAGAAATGATCACGATCCTGTATTTTCTTGCAGAGAAACAACCAAGTACTTTATGGATCTGAGAAGATACGCACCAGTAGACGAAGCTGGGTTATGCTGTTACTGCAGTACATGCAAACTGATCGCTGTCGTACCTCAAACAATACCCCTGCAGACAGGAGAACCTGCCGGTTCCTTTGGGAGAGATAAATAATCTTCAAAGCAACAAGAGTCCGGTGTGGTTATTTCACGTGTCACAAAGGAATAACCAACGTGAAGGTAACGTAGAGCAGATTAACTAGCAGTATTTCTGCTTCTGACGTACATCCTTCTTCACTGGACGTATTATGTACCTTCTGGCATATAAAACACCAGTGTAACTTAGAACAGGTAAAATATGGCATGTCAGAGGTTTCTCATCTTTTGGGGGACACAGGCCTTTTTGAAAATCAGATGATAGCTATGGACTCATACCCTAGAAAAATGTACTTATTCACATGATCCCATCATTTTTTTTAAGATTTTTTTTTGATGTGGACCAATTTTAAAGTCTTTATTGAATTTGTTACAATATTGCTTCTGTTTTTTTATGTTTTGGTTTTTTGGCCGTGAGACACGTGGGATCTTAGCTCCCCAACCAGGGATCGAACCCATACCCCCTGCATTGGAAGGCGAAGTCTTAACCACTGGACTGCCAGGGAAGTCCCCTGATCCCATCATTTTTATACAATTCCGAGGGGTTTCAGGGCCCCCCCCCCCCCGAAGCATCCCTGGGCCCCAGGTAAAGAAATCCTAACACACAAACTGATGACTCTACTCCACATCCCTCTGTCCGAGCTCCAGGCTTCCCGTCCACCACCCGGACATCTCCACTTGCCAGTCTCAGAGGCACTGCAAACGTAACGGGTCCCCAAAGAGAGGCATATCTCCCTCAGTTCCGGCCCAACTTCTCCCTCCCCTGACACCACCCCAACTCACTCAACAGCTCCACCAAGCGCGGGCACTCAAGCCAGGAAGCTGCTTGGACTTCTCTGCCCCCGACACCCTCTGCGTTCAGTCACTGAGGGTGGATGCTTACCCTTGTGTATTTCTCAAACCGTCCTCTTCTCTCCGAAAGCTGCCACCACCTCCCACCGAACGACTACTATGTGGAATGCAGCCTCAGGTCCCATGTACCCATTCCCCATGCCACAAGCATGGTGGCCTTTCTCTAAAGAAAGCCCGGTCACGACACTCCTCTGCTTTAAGCCCTTTGTGGCTCTCCACCACTTGCATCTCACTAGGTGCCTTCCTAAGCCACCCCTGCCTGCCACTCCAACCCGTCTCCCTCCGTTCCCTGTCAAGGACTGTGCACTGGCCACCCTGAACTTCTTTCTGTTCCTTTCCTGAGCCATGACCCCCCACTCCACCCTCTCTCTGTACCAGCCCACACTTTGCACAGGGACCACATCTTAGGTATTTGCCTCTGTGTCTCCAGGACTTACCAGGGTGCCTATAATCCAGTAGGTGTTTAATAAATGCATGTTGAAGTAACCTTAAGGCACATTGTTCCATAAAACACTAATGCAGTACTAAATGCTCTCCTGAGGCAGAAAAACAGAGAGGGTTCTGGTCCCAGCTCTGGGGCCTTGAGCAGGTTACGGCACCTCTCCAAGCCTCAGTGTGCACATCCAGAAAATGGGAATGAAAACATCTACTTCAAAGTGTTGTTGCAAAGGTTAAACAATTTAAGATAAGTTGGCAGTTGCTGCAAAAGCAGTATTGTCACCTAAAGGGCAACCTGGAGACACATAGGGCTATTTTAGGTGACCACAAAGACTGAGGGTCAGCATTTAATGACTCAGGCCTAGGAAAGCTGGCAATCCTGCATGCACGGGGACAGTCCCGCACAACAATACTGCCCTGTTTTTCATGATTTCTAAACGTGCCACCAGACACTCATGGGTGTGGGTTGCTTATAATTATTAAGCCTAGAATCTGATTCTGCTTTACATATAACCTCAAAGTATATTTCACTTCATTTTAATATAAACTGAATTTTCCAGAAATGCAATTACCATATAAATTGAAGGTGGATGGTACTATCTTTTATTCAGTGCTTTACCAAATGTTATCCATCATTTAAGAAGATCACGTCACTACCGGCGATGCCACCAGTGGAACCTGAGTAGCCAGTGCCACTCCCTTCTATGAGTCCATGTTTGTAGCCATGGTATTCACGGAGATTCTATAATAATGTAGGTGCTGGCTCTTATTTCAAGATGTAAAACGTAGAGGAAAAGTACAGACAACATGTGGCTCTCCCATCTCGCAGCCAAATGCAATCACTCCAGGGTGGTGCTGGTACCCGTCGACTAGATTATGTCTGTGTCTGAGCCTTTACATGTTGAAACACATGTTGTTTTATTATAAGTTGCTTCCTTTCTGCTTTTCCTTTAAAATACAGCTGGGATATTATATAGATTTTCTCAGACTTACCTGTGCTGGTAGATTATTTATGACTTGCACTTCTAGGTGGCAAAGGCAGTGTTACAATCCTCACCATCAACAGGGGTGCTGGGTCTATAAACGGGGCTCGTAAAGGCTGTGGTGCCAGTGCTGGCACAGAGGCAGCACTGGTTTCCCGGTGTCAATACGATGACCGTCAGAGCACCGGGCCAGTCATAACTGTTACACAACATACTTGTGATTCAGGGCCACAGCAGTGCCTGGCTTCTGCAGAGTGAGTTACTACCTGCTCCAATGTTCTCACTGGGGGGCTCTCGTTTATTACCCACGGGCGGCTGTCCAACAGGAAGGAAGGCAGCTGCTGCCCAGCACAGAGTGCAAAGTGAGGCGTGTCGGGGACCCCTCCGCTCTCCTCAAATACATCCTTGCTCAAGAACTCTCAATGGCTCCCCATTGCCCACCTGCCCACGGGACCTAGTCTAGCCCGACCCTGGAGTCTGGCCCAGCCTATCGCTTCCAACCTCCACAGCCATGCTTGATGGTCCCTTTCCTTACCCCTCCTCCTGCACATAGCCATCCTTCAGCGTGAAGCTCACGTCCCACCTCTCCCAGGGGCACTTTCCAGACAGCTCTGGGCCACAGCAACTTCTTTATCCAAACTCTGTACCAGCACTGACCGAGCCATCATTTGACAGTTCATCTATACTACAAAATGCTGTTAATTATCTCCAAGTGAGTGAATCCAATCTTACTGCCCCACTAGACTGAAAACTCTTTTAAGCTGGAGAATGGGTTTATAGAAATTACAAGCCATAAAATAAAAACAATAGCGATTTGTGTGTTTACTGTGTGATAAGCAGATAATTTAAAGGCAACACCTCACTTAAGCTTCACAGCAACCCAACGAGATGGGTCCTCTGACTGCCCCCAGTGAAGGCTGAGGAAACAGCTCAGAGGCAAAGAAAGGCCCACCCCCAGGGTCATGCTGGAGGCAGAGCTGTGATGCAAACTCCTGTCCGCCGGGCTCTGCTCTCTCCCACCCTCCCACCACCGGTGGGCCCGTAGTGAGCACTCGGGCCGGGGGGCGGCTGAAGGTTCACTTACTGAGGGCTCTGCATTCACCAGTGGGAAGAACAGTGGTTGGGGATCGGCTTCCACCTTGGCGGACCTGGGTTCGAATCCTGCCTCTGCTAGCCACGTGACCCATGCCCATCACCTATGCCTCCGGGACTTAATTTATAAAGTGGGCGTGCTGACCCTCACCTGACTGTCTGCTGTAAAGTTAAATTAGACAATGAACAGAGAGTGCCGAGCCCAATGTCAGGCATACAGTAGGTGCTCTGTAGAAGGCATTTCCTTAGCTTGGGGGAGGACCCGAGCTTTGAACCTGGGCAGCCTGACCCCTTAGCTTCTGTGCCCCCTGCTCATCTCCCTGCACCCCCTCGACCTGCAGTCACCCTCCATTTGCTCATCATCCCCCGAGAGGGTCTCGCACCTACAGCTGCACACAGGTCACACGCAGCTGCCATCCACCCTGCCTCCTTTTCCACTTCTCTCCCCTGAGAACGGTTTTCCCTCTGCTGTTTCTTTAGCCACAGGGAGGGCAGGGGGCGGGCAGGGCGGGGAAGAGAGCTTGGTCGCGTGACTGCCAGGAAACGCTTTAGAACTTTCACCTCAATCCATCAAGCAGGTCCTAGCATGTGACAGGCATCACACACTTGTTGGCTGATTGAATCAACACGCGATGGTTCCCAGCACCGACCACGCGGGCTACCCCGGGGACAGAGAAATGCACAAGGGCCCCCGACAAGCCAGGGGTGCTCTGTCAGCATACACAAAGAGGAAGAAAGAGGCAAGGAAAAAGGGAGGAGGGAGGACAAAGGATGTAAGCTAGCTTCTTGGCCTTTGTACGTGGTTCCTTTTACCTGGAATCTCCTTCCTCCTCTGCCTTTGGGTAATTAATAACCACCCGTACCTCCCCAGCCAGCGTGGATCCCACTGCTTCCTGCATTTATCCCCAGCACAGTGATATTTTGCAACTGCCTGTTTACCTGTCTTCTAAACTCTAGCCTCTAAGGTTGTTTAGAGTTGATATCTGTGGTCCTGGGCACAGGACACGGTACACAGGACATGTTTAATAAATATTTGCCCTACAGGGTAGGAAATCACTCTGGGCCCACAAGCCCAGCAGTCACGAGACAACGAGAGGCAAACTCAGGGCAGCCGGATGCTGCCGAGGTGAGAGCCTCGGAGTGAAGAGAAAGCCGCGAAGGATGAGGGTGCGAGGGGCCCCTGAAGGCTTCCTGGAGGAGAAGAGACAGCAGGAGGGTGAGAAAGCAAGAGCTGGAAGGGGGCAAAGTGCCCCCGGTCACCCTGCTCATCTGTCAAGTGAACATGGAGAAGGGAGCGCTGGTGGAAAGTGGGGACAGGGAGGCGGGTCTGAGGGAACAGGTGTTTGGGGTGAAGGAGACTTACCTCTTTCATCCAATCCTAACATTTCCCAAATGCCAGGACCGGACTTGAGCTGGGCCTTCAACCATGAGCATCTGGGCATGAGGAGAGAGACGCTGGAAGCCCGGCAGGAAGCAGGGGGTGGGAAGGGAAAGTAGACAAAGATTCTTGGGGCAGATAAGACTGATTCTGGCAGAGGTTTCACACCCTGTCGCCTTCCTATAGCAAAATGATCTCCCATAGGGAAGGAAAGCCACATGAATCAAGCACTCCCATTAGCATTTTCAACGACTGGAAAAACTGTAAGTATCTTGAGTCCAGTAAGTCATGGAAGAGTTTACGATGTCATGAAAGATTTATTCAATGGAATTTAAAAATCGTCTTTTGGCAAAATGGGGGCAGCAGGGAGGCTCTGTGATGAAAAAGGCAAAACATTCAATTCTATCATGTTATGATTAAATGAGGTACAAACTATGGTTATACGAAATGTGTACAAGGATTGGAGGGCAACAGGGAAGTGATTTGGGGGGGACCATTTTTCACTTTGAAATAGCTATTGTTACATATTCTTTGGGCAATTTTTAAGACTCAGAGTAGGTGCTATAGATGCTGGGAAGCTATGGTGGAGTTCTGAGGGAACAGGTACATGACGAAAGCCATGGTTAAGAAAGCAGAGTCTGGCAGTGGCCAACACGCGGCCTGGGTCTGGGTGGCCTGCTGTGCCAACATCCGGGGGTGAGGTGGGGGGCACGTGGATGAAGGTGCTGGGAAGGCTCTGCTAGGTGGCTAGGCTACAGTCCCAGTTATGCAAGCAAACACTAATCTGGGTGTTGCTGTGAAGGTGTTTTATAGATGTGATTAAAGTCCATAATCAGTTGACTTTAAGTAAGGGAGATTGTTCTAGATGATCTGGGTAGGCTGATCCAATCGGTTCAAAGGCCTTAAGAGCAGAACCAAGGTTTCCCTAATGGAGAACGCCCACCTGTGGGCATCGTTTCCTGCAGAGAGCTACAGCCCACCCTCTGGACGCCAGACTTGCCCAGGCAGCCCTCACCACCACCAATTCCTCAACGGAATCTCTGAATACGTATCTCCTGGCTCTGCTGCTCTGGTTGAATGCTGACCGACAAAGATGGCCACAGGGGTGGGGAGCAGAGGGGATCTGCAGACACCCTGGTGAGAGACAAGCGCAGTGGAGTGACGGACGCCTCCACAACACGCCAGTCCCCTGCTTAGCCCCCGGCCTGCATTCTGCACAGGCTCACGCCATCCCTCACTGCTCCCCCAGATGTCTCTTTGGGCCTTTGCCTGTCACTGTTCCCACCACATCTGTCAGAGCCAGCCCACCCGTCACCTGCCCGGAGCCTCCTGGACATGCTGACCCCTCCCACCCCACCCCCGGCATGCTCTGGCTGCCAGGACTTAAAAGTTCTCTCCCTAGTGACACCAGCGCAGCCCCCCCACCTGTCACTGCACCTGTCACGCTACCCTTGAAAGAAGGGGAAACGGAGGCCCAGGGAAATGGAGTAACACAGACAGCCAGGGAGGGCGATGGTGGCCGCACTAACTCACGCCGCTGGCGGGTTGTGGGGCAGGACTCTTGACACCAAACGTCGGCTCATTCCATCCTTCATCACTAGCTCTGTCTTCAGCTTCTCTGCCCAATTCTGGAGGGCAGGGTACACAGCTAGCCATTCTTTTAAACTCCCCCTTGCAGTGCTCAGCCTGGTGCTAATATTCAGGAGGCTCAACATAAACACTTCTGCCCGTTTCTGGTTCAGCCCATGACACCTCGCTTGGTCTCACGTGGAGTGCAAAGCCGACTTGACTCCTTGACGCTGCCATGCGGGAGGGCGGCTCGTTTCCCAGGGAGACGGCCGCACGTGGATGGGCTGCGGGCAGGGCCGGGCTCCCCGGGGCGCTCCAGAAGGGTTAACAGCGCCCACTCCCCTTGGGCCCCCCTCTGTACTCCGAGGGCTTTCTCAGGAGGCGGCCAGCCCCGCGGGACCCCTCCCACCCAGAAACCACTCAGACTTTGGGGGGCCTTTGTGCTTTAATAAAGACGGTATTACTGAGTCGCAAAGCTTCCCTCCTTTCCAACCCTCCTTGCTGCCAGGGTTCCCGCTAAAGGTGAAGCGCCGTCATTCAAGGCCAAAGAAAGGGCTGAATCAAGACGCTAAACTCTTTTGACTTAATGTTACAATCTACGGCTCTCCCCGGACCAGTTGTGTGAGAAGTGCTCCCAACATCGCACAAAGGCCCCTCAGCAGTGGCTTGGGGTGTCCTCGGGCTCTGGGGGCGGAAGGCAGGGGATCTCCTTGCGGGGCTCTCTGCATGCATCTCATGAACGCTCTAGTTTCCTCTCTGAATGCAGACAGCAGCCGGGCGCTGGAAGAGCCCCACCACCAACGCCGTCCCCGCTTGCTTCAGGCTGCAACAAAGGCCACTTGAGGGCCGAGAGACAGCACTGCCCAGTTCCTTTCCTGGGCCTGTTCTCTCCCCTTTCACACATCTTTCCCTTTCATTCCCCCCTGCCCCCTTTACTCCTGCTTTATGCCTCATTGAATCCATCAGCCACTTTATGGGGCGCTCCTGAAGCATAAATGTTCTGTGGGGGGCTCCTGAGGGTTTCCCTGCTGGCAGCTCCAAACCCCCTTGGTGGTAGTGGGAGGGAGGGAGAAAAAGGCACACACTCGAGGGAGGAGCCACGGATGGCCCCTCCAGGCTGCATCTCCGTCTGGCAGGTCTGGGATAAGCTGGAGGCAGCAGGCACCCTCACCGGCCAAGAGGCCCCGCCCTGCTCCTCCCTGCTCCCGAAGGGGTGTGATCCCTCACGATCTTAGGGCAAGCAGCTTAAGCCCCGTGAGCCTTTGTCTTCCCATCTGTGAAATGGGGATAGCAATCGTACCTTTCTCATAGGGTTGTCTTAATGGCTCAGCGGGCTAATGTAGCAAGCGCCTTGGAACAGGGCCTGGATCAAAGTGCCACTGAAACATCTGCTTTACCATCACCATCATGCAGAGAACGCGGGCTGTTTAAGGGCCCTTGCACAAATGTAACAGGAACAGGCTGTGGTTATCAGTGGGAAGACAGGTGAAGGGGAGTAAGAGGTACAAACTACTAGGTATAAAATAAATGAGTTACAAGGATGATGTAAGTACAGCACAGGGAATATAGCCAATATTTCCCAATAACTTTATATGGAGTATAATCTATAAAAACATTGAATCGCTATGTTGTACACCTGAAACTAATATTGTAAGTCAACTACACTTTAATAAAAGAAAGAGTCCTTGCACTACCTCCAACGCCTCTACTTGTTTGTGAATGAAGGAAGGAAAAGAAAAAAATAAATCAATTCAAGGCTATTTGCAGCTGTTTCTGTGTGAGTGTGTCTGTGTGTGTTTTCTTCTTTCCTGCCTTGGTGTCCTGGAGCTCTGAAAAGAATAAAAACAGTGGCCTAAAGCAGTGAACAGGCAGGATTCTGCTTAAAACCCCAGCTAATCCTGCAGCTTCCTTTAAAGTGGCACTAGGAGGAGGCAGGGAAGAGGCCAGAACTATTTTTGTAGCACCCTCCCCTCCCAACCACTGCTCCTGGAGACCAGGAAACGAGGGGGAAAAATCCATAAATCATCCTCTGAGAGGAGGACAGAAGAAGGAACCGCCAGGGGGACAGAGCAAAGAACAGCGGCCAGCTGGGCAGGGAGTGCGGGTGGCATGAGGGGGCACCTGACTAGCTGGTGGGCAGGGAGGGCTGCCTGCAGAGGGCAGAGCATCTAGGCAAGAGCTGGGCAAGCCGCCCCATTCAAAACTCAAAAGAGAGAGAAAGGTCTTAGGCTCCTGTGCAGCATCGGGTCCCGCAGAAGGAGGACGCCACACCAAAAGGTGTCTCTGATTGGACACTTCTCTCCATCCCGCTGCACCTTCCCCCTGGTCACCCGCTACTAGAGCTCCCCAGCCTCTCCGCTCCCACCCGTCCATTGTCCACGAGTAGCCAGAGCCAGCTTTTCAGGATGAAAGTCAGATCGTGCTACCCCTGCTTAAAAATTTTCAGCGGCTCTCCACGGCCCTTAGAATAAAATCCCCGACCCTTCACCATGGCTGTTAGTCTGTCCCCTGCCCCATCACTTGCTAACATCGACTCCATCTGGCCTCCACCTTTACTTTGCCTCTCAAATTCACCGAGTCCTTCCCACTTGAGAATGTCATCTGTGCTGCTCACCAGGCCAATCCCTTCACATCCTTCCCATCACAGATGGGGGCCTCTCTCAGGGAGGCTTTCCTGGCCCCCCCGTGAGAATGTCTCCTGCCCTAATTCTTCCCCCTCAAGGCCCCCGTCCTCCGCCCACAGCGTTTCTATAGCTGCTTGTTCTCCATCTCCCCCACCAACAGTCAGCTTCACAGTCTGACTCGCTCACCACTGAAAAGAGCCCCCAGCCTGGTACCTGGCACACAGTAGGTGAGCGATAAACATTTAATGAATGAACAGAAGAATCAATGAGTAACATCCATAGCAAGTGAGCATTTGGATACAAGAACCAGAACATTTAGGAGCTGGAAAGGCTGGGGTGAGATTTTAAGATTCCTTCAGAAAAGCTCTCCATTGCAAACGATCACTGTAGCTTTTCAGCATCTGAAGTGGTCCACGTTTGGGGTGACAGCAATTTAGGTGTTAGTTTCTTGTTACACGGCAAATAGTTTGCATTAATTAGTTTAACAGAGGAGAGATCCATGAACTTTTTCTGTGAAGGGCCAGATAGTGAATATTTTAGCCTTTGTGGGTCACACAAACTCTGTTGCAACTACTCAGCTCTGCCATTGTAGTAGCACAAAAGCAGCTGAAGGCAACGCAGAAACATATGGATGTGGCTGTGTTCCAATAAAACTTTATTTACAAAAGCAGGCCATAGGTGAAATCTGGCCAAAGGCCAATGCTGACCGATCCCCAGGTCGGACTAAGGCCTAGCAAAGCCACACGAGAAGGACACGTAGTAAGGACCGGTTTTTTCAGTCTTCAAAGAATATGCATAGCAGGGACTAGGCTATCACCATTCCCTAACGTTGCTTCCATGCTGTAGGATGACAACATAGAATAAAGACAGGAGCACCTTGAATTTATTTGAAATTATTGTTTCATAGAACATAAAGGATTTCAGTCGTGTCATTCTGCATGTCAGCAATATGTTTGTGCAAATGGGAAGTTCTAAGAGCAATTTTCACTCTGGAGGTCCTGGGGAGCTACTGTTGAATGTCTAGGTGGGTGGCTGAGTGGATGGATGGACAATAAAAATGGACAAGACAGGATGCTTTCTAGGGTGATTACAAAGTAGACTTGGTCAACAACTGGAGAGGTTAGGTGAGAAGTTGTCAAAACAAGTTAGTGGTTTGAGGCCTGTGAGACCAGAGGGAGGACCTGGTGGCGGCGACGGGCAAGATGGATTTGGTGGGCAAATAAAAAAAAAACAAGGAAAGAGCAAAGCCAGTCTTTTCAACAAATGGACATCCACATGCAAAAATGAATCGAGACACACACCTTACACCCTTCACAAAAATTAACTCAAAACGGGTCATAGATCTAAATGCACAACTATTAAACTCCTAGAAGATAACGTAAGGGAAAACCTAGATGACTTTGGGTATGGCAAAGACTTTTAGATAAAATACAACACCAAAAGTACAATCTATGAAAGAGCTAGTTGATAGGCTGGACTTCATTAAATTAAAAACGTCTGTTCTGCAAAAGACAATGCCAAAAAAATGTGAAAACAAGCCACAGACCAGGAGAAAATATTTTCAAAAGACCCATCTGATAAAGGACTGTTATCCAAAATACACAAAGAGCTCTTAAAACTCAACAATAAGAAAACAAACAACCGATTTCAAAATGGGTCAAAGACCTTAACGGACACCTCACCAAAGAGATATACAGACAGTAAATAAGCATATGAAAAGATGCTTCATATCACCTGTCATCAGGGAAATGCAAATTAAGACAAAGAGATACCACTACATATCTATTAGGATGGCCCACATCCAAAACGCCAACGATGCCAAATGCTGGCAAGGATGCAGACAACAGGCATTCTCTCATACTGCTGTTGGGAATACAAGATGGTACAGCCAATTTGGAAGGCAGTTCATGGTTTCATACAAAACTAAGCATGCTCTTACCATAAGAACCAGCAGTCATGCTCCTTCATATTAATACAAAGGAGTTGAAAACATATGCCCGTACAAATGCTTGCACGCGACTGTTCACAGCAGCTTTACTCCTAATTGTCCAACTTGGAAGCACCCAAGATGTCTGTCCATAGGTGAATGGATCAACAAACTGTGGTACGTTCAGACAGTGGAACATTACTCAGTGATAAAAAGAAATGAGCTATAAAGCCATGAAAAGACATGGAGGAAACGTAAAGGCACATTACTAAGTGAAAGAAGCCAACCTAAAAAAGCTACATACAGTATAATCCCAATGATATGGCATTCTGGAAAAGTCTAAACTATGGAGACAGCAAAAGACTGGTTTTGTGTGTGTGTGTGTGGTTGCCAGGGATGGGGAAGGGGGGAGATGAACAGGTAGTGCACAGAGGATTTTTAGGGCGATGGGACTATTCTATATGATACTATAATGGTGGATCCATGCCATTACACATTTGTCCAAACCCACAGAATGTACAGCACCAAAAGTGAACCCTAATGTAAATTACGGACTTTGGGAGATTAGGATGTGTTTAAGTAGGTTCATCAGTTGTAACAAATGTGCCACTCTGGCGGGGGATATTGATAATGGGGGAGGTTATACAGTGTTGGGGGCAGGGAGTGCATGAGAAATCCCTGTACTTTCTGCCTCATTTTGCTGTGAACCTAAATCTGCTCTAAAAAATAAAATCTTTAAAAACAAAAAACAAGGACACAAGAAAATCACAAAGATGTCTCCATGTCTTAGCCACTTGATTTCCATTATCAGTTGAAAATGATTATCATCCAGAAGATGACCAGTTATAAACAGCCTGGACGTTTCCTCCTGAAGAAAGAAGGGTTTCAGAATCCTATATTTTCTCAGGACTTGATATACAATCGAGAAACGTTCTTATTTATTTTGTTAATCCAGACTTGTGAGAATTTCCAATATTGTCCAGAGAGAGAAGAAAAATAACCTTGTAGAACTAAAACCAGGGCAAGAAAATAAATGGCTTACTAAGCCCCTGCCACGCGCCCAGAAATCGGATCCATGTGTTCTCGTTGAACCTGGACGTGAACCCACAGCTGGAGGTATGAGAACAGATGAGTACCAGGCCTAGGGAAGGCAGACAGATCTGGATTTGGATCCCAGCGCTGCTCTTCCCAAGCAGGGTGGTCTTAGGCAAATCTCGTGGCCTCTCTGGGCCTCCACTGCCTTATTTATATAATAGGGTTTGGACTTAAACCCTCCCGGCTCGGACAAGCTATATTCTAACATTCCAGAGCCAGTTCTCCGCCATTAGAAGCCCCACGTTCATAGGACCCGACTGTCTAACTGTTCCCCAGTGTGTCCCAGCACCTCGCAGGGAGGCCCTGCCCAGGCAGGATTCATCCGTTCCTCAAATGTTCACTAAGCAACAGCCATGTGCCACTCGCTATGTACCAAAGCTGGAACCTAGCTACTCTCTCTCCAGCCAGAGCAGCTTCTTCTGAGAGTTGATGTTGCTTGCCCTGACTCTGGGAGATGCTGCATGCGGGCCTCTGTGATGTCAGAAGGATGAAAAGCACTGAGGAAGGCGCAGGAGGTGATGGAGTGAAGGTCACATACAGCGATTGTCCTTGGTGGGAGCAATGACGCCAACACAGCGTCGGGGCCCACACACCGCCCCTCGGGCCGCTAGAGAGCACTGCTACACCTTCACCTATCACCTTGCCACGGCTTCATCTGTGATCTGCTTATTTGTGATGTGATCCGAAATCCCTACTTACAGAGCCACCTGCCAAGAGGCTGAGCCTGCAGCGTCTGCATGAACTCCTGAGCAGGGGATGGGCTCTCAATTGAGTTAAGGCTGGGGTTATAGTTTTTGCCTTGGAGACAGGATGCGGCCAGGAACTTTTTCCAAGTTAATGAAATTTCAGAAATTTCTGGTGCAGCCCAGGTATGGAGAGCACGCTGGAACTTGGGATGCAGAGGAAGAGCCAACTCGGGCGTGGCCTGGACAACAGCAGGAATATGGAGTTCTCGCTGCTTCCTTCAACTGACTCCTGAGGGCGGCTCTGGCCAGGGTCCCGCAGGCAGGCGGCAGGGGCAACCTCTGCCCACTCAGGAAGACTCAGATGACCCTGTGTTTATTTTTAACTGTTTTTGTACAAAATCGAAAAGCCTTTGGACACTGGGCTCATGTTCAAGGTGAGATGAATGATAAACAGTAACAAAAGCATCAGACCCTCTCCTGAGGAGCCCACATGCTGATCCGGGCTCTCCTGGTCTCCCCAAACTGTCAGATGTGACCTACAGAACCTTGTCATTTATAAACAGCCAGGGAGCTGGGCCACCAGACCAGGTCCTAACCTGACACTTAACTCACTGTGAGACCATGGACAAGTCCCTTCTCCTCTCTGAGCCTCAGTTTCCTCATGCATAAAATACAGGTGCAGATGGACCAGATAATCTCTAAGGAACCTCACAGGTCCAGCAAACCACATCTCATCCTGGACACTTACCCTGGTCTTGGGCATGAAACATGGGGAAGAGCCCATGAAACCCAGTCTTGAGGAAAATACTGAATTGTTCATACGACTTCAGCATTTCCCTTAATAGCCCCATTTAGATCCAGCTGCAACCAACAATCATAGAGCACCTACTATGTTCTAGGCAGTCTCGTCAACGGCCTCTTCATAACCAATCCGCGAGGAAACGGTCATTGCCCTCAGGTCACAGACGACAGGAATGATGGTCCACTCACCCAGAGGCATGGGCTATGTGGTCACCGAGGCTTGGGGTTAATCCCGGCCCTCCCCTCCCTACCTGAGTGTCCTTGAGCAAGTTACGTAACCCCGCAAAGCCTCAGTTTCCTCATCTGTAAAATGGAGATAATGCTAGCCCCTGCGTCTCATGGGGTTGTTTCAAGGTCTGAATGGAAGGGGCATCTGAAGTACTTAACAACCGTCACCTTGCCTTCCCTAAATCTTCTCTGAAATCTCTCGGAACATAGCTCACCGGTTCTTCCTTGATACTTGGTCCCTGCCTTAGGATTCTCTGACACACAGGCTCGATGTCCCAGCCAATGGCAAATGGCCCCACTGGGGACTGAGCTTCCTCCTGAGGGCCAAGTGGAATGAAATTCTGCCGTGGCCCAGGTCCAGGCCCGAGAGCCCAAAGCCACACATGCAAGTGGACAGCCCATGCGCGCACCCGCACCAAAACCTCATCACTGCAGCCCTCGCTGGCCCAGCACGGACTCGCAGAAAGGTGGTCATCACAGTAGGAGCAATAAGAGCACCACCCATGATACCTCCTCCCTTTTTTCTATGGTTCACAAAGCACGTTCACATATGTCACCTGGGTAGGGTAGAGGCTGTGCTTTATCTACCTTTACATACCCACTGAATAATGCTAGGTATTAAGCAGATTCTCAGAAACTACTTCTTGAATGAATAAGTTTTATAACAAGATGTTTTTAAATCACCGTCTACTCAGCACATATGATCAGTTCCCCATTCTGCTAAGTGCTGAAATGTGCAGCCTTGCATTCCACTCCTACAACCATCCCTGAGACGAGGTCACTCATCAATCCCTGTTTTGCAGAAGAGGAAACAGGCTCAGAGAAGTTAAGTGATGCACCCAAAGTCTCAGCCAGCGAGAGAGAGAGACCTGAGATGTGGACCATGGTTCCAGACCCTGGTTCTCACCCCCTCCAGTCTTTCTCCTCTTCTTTAGCCAGAAGAGGCAGCAAGGGGGGCATGGGGGCAGGATGCATGTAGTCGATAATGCAATGAATTTTATGTTTGGAAAAACAAAAAAAAATCCTATTGTCTTTAAGACACAAACCAGAGAAAGCAAAGATCAGCAAAATCACCTCGGCTGAGGGGACATGAGAGTCTCTGTTCTACTCTCCGGTCCCTGAGGCACAGCTATGACGACTTTCTAGTCCATCCTTGGCCTCCTTATAGCCCACAGCACGGGGCTTGTTGGTATCTCTTCTGTGTTCTCCTAAGCCCCTCCTGCAGGTCTGCCCGCCTCCCACATTCTAGCAGTTTCCTCTTCATCTCACCTACCCCTGTGGGAGCCAAGGGGACCATCTTTTGCAAAACGTCCCGGAGTTATTAAGTTCCTATTTCCTTGGACGTTTCGTCTTCACCCACTGCCCCAGCCAATAACTTAGAATAAAGTTTATGAGCAACTGCCTACCAGAAGCAGGCAGGCGGGGAGTGACACGGTCAGGGTGACACAGGCATTTAAAAAAAGTCTGATTTTCCTCTTTTCCACAAATGAGGAAACTAACGGCATTGACGCCCAGCCACAGGACCAGGGGTGATGGAAATGGTGGGGACTGGTCAACCTAGTATCCCTAGAAGCAGGTGGCTGCGGCCCAACTCAGCCCACTGCTACCGGGTAGGCGTGCAAGCCCAGCGTGGCCCAGTCTTCCCACTCAGCCCACTGCTACCGGGTAGGTCATCAATCCCAGCATGGCCCAATCTTCCAACTTTCCGAGCGACAACAGAGTCCTACTTCTTTTTCCACATATTTCACATGAAACTTCCTGATTTCTGAACGTTGGTAACTAATTCTCCCCCGCCTCTTTTCTTTTTGATATGATACAGGAGTGGGCTGGACTTGGCCATGAGCTACACAGTTATAACCTCTAGTGAGACTTGTGGTACAGATGGCTGTACGCATCAGACGGCCCTTTGCTGCCCTCACTTCTAAGCCTCCCTGGCGGTTGGTAAGCCTGGGCCTTAGGCTCAGGCCGGTGGCCTGTGAGTGGAAGAGCCGCAGAACCTTCCAGGCCAGGGCAGTGCAGAGCTGGCTGTCTCCCCCCATTTCTCCTCCCCTGTGAGGCACTGGCCCTGGAGGCCACCTGCTGCAGCCGGCACAGCAAGGCTACAAGATGGAGGCTGGTGAGAACTCGGGATCTGTAGCGGAGGCGCCCAGCACCACCTGCCCTAGCACACGCCTGGAGTGCAGGTCTTCATTACAAAAACCCCATGGTAGTAGTTCAGCATTTCCTGCTTTCCAAAGCACCTTAACTCTACTTTCCTTATATGACTCTCAACCCAGTTAGAAAACAGGACCAGGCTCTATTATTTCACAGGTGAGCAAACTGAGGCTCAGAAGGTAGAACCGAACACCCCGAGGTGTGTGGCAAACAGGCGGTGGACTGGGATTCCAGCTCTGGACTCCTTGTCTAGCAATCCTCCTAGCCTCCCACTCAGGAGCTGGCCTTCGCCACGTGAGCCCCCTGGCATTCTCTGGGTCCCCTGTGGCTTGTACAAGGACGACTCGCCCCTCCCCTGCCCACGGCTAGCTAAAGATCCACCTCTTACTTTTCCTGTGGACTTGGTCCCCTTCCAGATGCAGAAGTAACAGATGGTCCAGGCTGCCAGCAGACACAAGGCCAGCTCCCAGCGAAGGTTCCCGATGTGCTCGATCCCATCTGAGATGGCCAGGACCCGGCGCCTGCAGAAGGGAGGGCAGAGAGTCACGGGGGTTGGAGATAGCCCACACCGACCCCACCATAAGCAAAGCTAGTGCTGCAGAGGGGCAAGGACAGCCCACTCATTCGCCCACCATTCACCAAGGGTCTTCTCTGAGCCAAACTCAGGGCCGGGTGTGGGAGCCTCAGAAAGGAGAAAGACTCAGCCACAGCCTTCATGGATTCGCTCCATGGGGGATAGGATGCGGGTTAGCAGATGGTTTATGGAAACAGTATGGTAAGAACTGCAATGGGAAGAAGCACAGGGACTTTGGGAAGACCGAGAAGTACCTAGCCCACCTCAGGGGTGCTGGAAGACGGCAGGACGGTCCATAAACATCCCAGGTCCCTCCCTCAGGGGAGATTACACAACCCTGCTGAACTCAACGGTGGCCAGAGGACCTGCTTTGGCCAGCGGCACACACTGCCCTTCAGACGGAGGCGTTCAGAGGCAGGCGGTGTGGTCCGCCATGTTCTCTTCGCCCTAGTGTGGCTCTCATAACAGAAGCATGTGTCAAGGTGGACCTCTAGAAGCCCAAGTTCCTAAGTGAGTACATGAGCCCTCCTGCCACCCCACATGAGCGGGGTGGCTTTTTTTAAATGCAAGAAGCAAGAAGCAAACTCTGCTGAAAGACAAATGCTGGATGATATCACTCTATGTGGAATCTAAAAAATACAACCAACTAGTGAATAAAACATAAAAGAAGCCGGCTTCCAGATACAGAGAACAAACTAGTGGCTACCAGTGGGGAGAGGGAAGGGGGGAGGAGCAAGACAGGGGTAGGGTTTTTTTTTTTTTAAGGGGTTATTATGGGATTATATAAATCATGGGTGTGAAAATTTTGAAAATTGTAAAGTACTGTAGAACTTAAATAACCTTTCATTCAAAAAAAAAAAAAGCCACAAAAACAAAAAGAAACCCAACTCTGTTGCTTCAAGCTACTAAGTAAGATCTTTGTTACTGCAGCATAACCCAAACTCTCCTGACTGCCACAGGTGTCCGAGAAAGCTTTCTGGAAGAAATGATATTTGAGCCAGATTTTGAAGGATGATAGAGTTTAGCCAGGAGAAGGAGGGGGTAAAGATTGTTTTAGGCCCAGGGACTAGCAAAAGCAAAGGCCAGAAAACGGAGCATGGGATACTTGGGCAACAAGGAAGCCCAGAGACCAGAAGCGAAAAGCAGGACAGATAAACAGAGGAGGCATCCTCGGGAGCCTTGAATAGTGTGCCAAGGGGCAGGAGGGGAGGGTCCCAGAGGGCCCAGGCCACAGGAGAGGGGGACCCTGGCTGCGCTGAGCCAACGTGATCAGCCATGGCCCTCCCTCAGACCCCACCAGTCCTTCAGGGCTGACACAGGCCTGGCTCCTACAACCCAGCCTGGGGTTTGTGTTTCTCTAAAGTCAGACTCGCCACGCTCCATATTGTGCAGAACCATGGCACCAACACAAACCCCCTCCACACTCGCTCCACGAACCCCATGCCGGCTGCCAAGCCACCCCCACCGGGCCACGCCAGTCGCCTGGGCGCTCTGGGAACGTCCTTTGAGAAAGCAGCTCCCATCCCACCAAGCATGAAAGCCTCCCTCAGTGTCTGTCTCCCTGGGAATCCACTCGGGGCCTGATTTTGCATTAATTACTCAATGACACCAATTAGCGCTGGTCTGCAGGCTCCCTCCAGCCCCAGCCCCTGTCGGAGAAATCAGGCAGGCCCCCAAATAAAATTGGGCTGTGTGCAGCCGGGGATTTACTCGAAAGGAAGCCAGCTCTCACACCTATAGGCAGAAGGGGGGACATCTCCTAAATATACATTTATTGAGCATGTACTAGGTACCAGGCACTATATTAATACTGAGGATAAAAAGGCACGCATGGTATGGGGCTTGCCCTGTACTAGGGTAAGTTGGACAAAAAAAAGTCCAAGTTATCTGAGAAAGAAAGGAGACAGCTGCTTAGCTATAACGGTTACTTTATTTGCTTCTTATATCTTAGCAGTCTTTGGCTTTAATTCGTTTTAAAACGACAGGCTGTATTAAATGAAACCTTTAAGAGTATCTATCATTAAAACAGAGCAGCAGGACCCAGAGCATGGCCCTTGTGGGGTGCTTGCCAAAAATACAAAAATTCCTGTGGACCCACTGAGTCTGAATCCTTACAAAATGGTTCCCGGGAAGCTACCTTTTCCTACGTTTCCCGGAGGATTGCTCATGCACAGCAAGGCTTGAGCAACACCGGAGAAGGAGAATTTCCTGGTGTTGGAGGAATGATGTACAGACTCCAAGGGTTTTGTTTTGTTTGTTTGTTTCTGAGAGGACGTGGACAGGGAGTTAGGGATCCTCTGAGAGGGTACTGAAGGGATGTACTTTCTCCCCAGAGAAATACCCTGATGTGCCCATTCACTCCCCAAATTCTGCAGGAACTTCAGGGTGCTCACAAACTCCCCTGTCTTCAGACTTAGAGCCTCGCAGCCGCGGATGCATAAGTACCACCTTACAAACTGCCCCCCGAAGCTTCCCAAACACCCATCAGGTGGCGAATGAAAAAGGACAACCCAGAGCAGGAAAGAAAGCGGCTACGGCAGACGGAAATGCCCAGGGTACTCTCTGTGCCTGTCACTGCAGCCTCGAAATCTCCATTAAAGAAACACTGAGACAGGCCTAGCAGGGCTGCATGCACACCCATGCCCTCTTGCTGGTGAGGTTGTTTCCTGAACAGAGAATCTGAAAACTGGAAACAGCACAGGGACAGAGGGAGAAAGAAGGGAGCAGACCCGCCAGGAGAGAGCTGGTGCAGGCCCCCCTCTTCCACAGTTTGGATGCTGCAAACTTTTGAGTCATGCAGCTGGCTTCGGCGCCCTCTCACTTAATTGAACAATCTAATTCCCAAAATGGGAAGCAGATTACTAAAAGCTATGCAGGATGAATTGCTCTTTTGTTCCACCAGACATTATTTGAAAACATCCTCAAACTATTTTCTTTAGGTTTAACCAGCACTGACTCTAACTAGCAAGGGACATTGAGTTTCTAAAGAAAGGAGGCTCGGGGACCAGGTTCTCAGCCTGCAGGACTGCGGGGTTGTTTTCAAATCTACAAGGACAGCCTTTGAGAGCATGGGAGCTGGGACACTCAACTCTGGAGACTTGGAGAAAGCACAGCTCTTCCTGGGAAAAAAACTTTCTTAATGACCCTCCCCCGTGAAGCGCCGGGACAGAAGAAAGGTCTGAATAAGGAAGAGTTTGCTGCCAACACCCTGGCAAAAAAGGACCCAGGAACAGACCTCCCGACACCGTTCAGGGGGCGGGAAATGTTGAAGACTGGATGGGGCCCTTCGGAAGGATTCATTTACCCGAGTAATATTGTGCACCTACTACGAGCCAGGCATGAAAGCAGGTTCTTCGTGAAGCATTTTTTTCAGGCCATAAGACTATTTCTGGAGATTTCCACCCAGTACCTGGAGGTGTAATGCCTCTGCTTCTCCAGCCCTGGGCACACACAGAGATGGCTGGGCTCAAAAGCCAGCTCTGCTCCTGACAAGCTATGTGACCTTGGGGAAGGGACGTCACCTCCTTTCCATAGGTTTTCAAGCAGGAACTCATCTCACCCTCCCAACAATCCTCGAGGCAGACGCAATTGTTATCATCATTTCAAAGATGGGGAAACCGAGGTGCCAGGCGGTTAGGTAACTTGCCCAAAGTCATGCCGAGAGCAAGTGACGGGCGGGATCTGAACCCAGGGATCCTGGCTCCAGGGCCCAGACTTGCAGCTGCAGTGCTAGCTCCTAGATTCCCCCATGACACTAAGAGGTGTTTGGGAAGCTTCGGGGGGCAGTTTGTAAGGAAGCCCTTCCTTCCTTTACAAGTTAAAGCCATGTTGAATGCACCCCCCCAAAGCTACCTCACGTGACTTCGTGCGCTGGGCAAAAGTAGTACACAGCACGCATCCTTCACGCATTTATGAATTTATTCAAGTGATACTTATTAAGGTGTTTTCAGTGTGTCAGGTACTGTGCTACACTTGGGGTCCTTCAAGAGCTCATGGTCCACGGGGGAAGACGGACAAGTGAACAGAGCAGAGTGTGGAGAGGGTCAGGACAGGGAAAAGCAGAGGAACCTCACTGCAGATCTGGCCAGTATCTGGACGTGGGAGCGGGGCTGTGGAGGCCCTGGAGGGTTAACAAAGAAGAGGGAGGCATTTGGGGCAGAAAGTCCACCAAAGGCAAAAGCCAGGAGGCTGGAACAAGGGCTCGATGTGCAGCAGGAAGCGGGGTAAGAAGTGGGGGCAAAGGATGAGGCTGGAGTGATGAGCAAGAGCTGGACTCTGAGCCTTGCTGAGGAGCTGGGGCTTCATCCTGAGGGTGATGGAAGCCGAGAAGAATCTTAAAAAAGAGGAAGACTACATCAGGTGCATGTTTCCGAAAGCTCTCTTTGGCTGCACTGGAAAGACTGGAGGGTAAGGGTGGAATGGAGCGAGGTGCCCAGTGTGGAGACTTTTGCCTTAATTTGGACAATAAAGAGGGACGGGCTGGACGAAGGTAGGGAAATGGCCCTGGAGGGGAACAGATGGGCTGGGGAGCAGCAGGGGTGCAAGGTGGCTGCCTGGGGGTGGCAGGTAGCAGGGAAGTTGGAGGTCCAGACGGACGCCAGGTTTGTACCTTCATGGATGGGGGTCATTAGCTGAGCAGGAATGAATTGTCAATCGGTGTAGAGGAGGAGGAGGTGGAAGGTCAATCTTTTTTTGTTTTGTTTTGTTTTGTTTTTTTGCGGTACGCGGGCCTCTCATTGTTGTGGCCTCTCCCGTTGCGGAGCACAGGCTCCGGACGCGCAGGCTCAGCGGCCATGGCTCACGGGCCCAGCCGCTCCGTGGCATGTGGGATCCTCCCGGACCGGGGCACGAACCCGCGTCCCCTGCCTCGGCAGGCGGACTCTCAACCACTGCGCCACCAGGGAAGCCCCGGAGAGTCAATCTTTTAGACAAGGTGATTTTGAGATGCTTGTGGAACACCCAGTCGGCTGCAAGGCCCAGAGGCAGCTGGGTGTCTGGGTACAAACCTCACAATAGAGATGCAGGCAGGAGATTCAGACCCGAGCCCTTGGCCATCAAGTGTCCTGGGAGAGCATGAGGCCGCCTGGGGAGAGCCGGAGAAACAGGAGGGAGAGGGCTGGCCACAGAACCCCCAGAACCCCATCACTTACAGGGCAGATGGAGGCTGAGAGGAGCCCTTTGAGGAGAGAGAGAAGGGTTAGGCATCCCTGAAGAAGGTGGCATCCCCAGAGGCAGAGGGAGAGAGCGTTCCAGGAGGGCAAGGAACCCATCTGCCAAGTGCCTCCAAGCGGCCTGGTGAGAGGGAGAGCGCTGCGGGATTCGGGGCCAGACTGGCAGGTGAAGCAAGGAGAGCTGCCTAGCCCTGGCGGGGCAGACTTCAGACAGCGGCACGCAGGGAGCAGAGGGGAGGTGAGACCTGTTGAGGCGGCTCTTTGGAGAAGTTGCTCTGATGAGAATGCGAACTAGTAGTTCTTGGCCACAGGGCATCAGAGCTGTCTTACCTACGCTTGTTTAATTTTCAGGTTGGCATGACTGGGATACTTAATGGAAAAGAGCCAGGAGGGAGGGGAAGCTTCAAATGCAGAAGGGAATGGGGGGCGAGGGAGGAAAGAAGCAGGTAGAAGTCTCTGAGACGGGCAGCAGGGAAAGAATCCATGCGTGGAGACGTCATTTCTACAGGAAGAAGAGGGAAAGAATTGGGAATCCAAGAGGTGAGTTGAAAAGCAAACTATCCTCATTAAGAGACTCTCAGAGTAAGGAACAAGAAGGAGCTGGTAGCAGAGGGGACTGTGGCAGGTGCCACCCAAGAGCCCTCACATCTCACTGCATTCAGTCCTCATACCAACATAACTACCATGAGGGCATTCTTATACCCATTCTACAGGTGGGGAAACTGAGGCCCAGAATGGTGAAGCAACTGGCCCAGATTGGGACCTGAAACCAGGTTCTTCTGATGGCCACACATCCTTCTGTCTCGGCAGAAGCTGACCCCAGAGAGAGGATGCCTCCCACTCAAGGCTTCTGCTATGTCCTCCGCAGTCTGAGGGAAGTGGCTGGAATCCGATCCTGCAACACCCTCACTGTCCTCTCTGTATCTCACATACACAGAGGGGCTGAGTCCAGAGGGAAGGAAACAGCCTCATACCTGGCGCTTTCCTTCCACACACTAGCTTCCAGAGCCGAGAGTCGTTTGACCAAAGAAAGCAAAGATGGAGTAGACCCTTCTCTCCCACCACCGCAGAGGGCCTGGGAGGGGCGCTGTGGGAACGGGTCCCAAGCCAACCGGGGAGGCCTCATCTCAGTGTCCAGCATGGAGCCGGCGAACGCATCACCTTTCTTTAACCTGCCATGGAGGGTAGCACTGCCAGGGATGCAGAGGCCGCCCTAAAAGCTGGCACTGAGGGACTGCGCTATAAATAGCCTTGCTCAGTCCTCCTTTCTGGTCTCCCAAAGCAACAAACAAAGACAGCCCATCACCCAAACAAATGCGCCTTCCCTGCCCCCTCCATAATCCCTCCACCTTCGGGGTCCTGCTCTCACTTCCCCGGCCCAGTGCAGGCCCCCAACTCTCCCCGTGTACGGGGTCTGCTCCTACAGAGCCCTCGATCGAGGCCCTAAACTGAGCTGAGGACTCAGGGCAAGGGCCCTCCTAGGCCTCTGCATCATGTATTCACTCAGGAGAGTGACTGGATGCTACCTGCGCGTTGCTGAGGGCCCTAAGAGCAAGGCCTGCAGTGATGAGGAAGGCAGGTGAGTCCTGCCCTCAGGGAAGAGAAAGGTGATGACAAGGTCAGTGACAGTCTGCACTCCCTTCATGCTTACTGAGGCCAGTGCAACCATGATTCCTACTTTACTGATGGGAAAACTGTAGCTTAGGGCAGCAACATGCCCAGAAAGGCAGAGGCAGAACCTGAAGCCACATCTATCCAACTTCAGAGACACTGCTCGGACCCATGGCCCCATCTTGGGGAAGATGGACTAGAAATTGTGTCACCCAGGGAAGACAACTAGGCAACGAAGCTGGTCTGTGGGGTCTGGAGCTCCCATGCCAACTTCTTCTATCACTGCAGAAATCCTCCTCCCAGGTCGCGAGGAAGTCCCCTCCAGTCCCCTCCACTTTCCAGGATTCATTCCACGGTTCTCTCTGCCAAGAATGTCCCTGTAAATTCTCACATGCCTTAAAAATTCTGCCTGTCCTTCAAGCACCAGCTCAAATAATACAAAGCCTCACCAAGTGCTTCCTTGGTCCCCACCTGTACCCTGAGGACGGGTCCCTCCTTCCCCATGAAGGTGCAGTGAGCATCTACACGCACCAGGCACTCCTAGGTCAGGGGTCAACAAACAGTTTCTGTAAAAGGCCAAATAGTACAGATTTAGGTTTCGCAAGGCATATGGTCTCTGTCCCAACTATTCAACTCTATCCTTGCAGTGTGAAAGCAGCCAGAGACAATATGTAAATGAACACTATGGCTGTCTTCCAATAAAACTTTATTTACAAAAACAGGCAGCAGATGGGATTTGGCCCATAGTTTCCTGACCTCTGTCCTAGGCTAATGCTTCCCAAAGAACACTAATCCTTTAATACACCCTGAGGTCACACTGGGACCTCACTGAGAAATGGCTGCACATTATAGCCCTCCTTAGAGAGGCCCAATGCTCATTAGACTATTAAAGGCTCTGAGAAGTCCTGCAATAAAGACACCTCTATAGCTCTGTCTAACCCAATGTTTCCCAATCTTATTTAGAACTATTCCCCATTAAAGTGAAAATTAAAACCACAATGAGATACCACTAGGGTGCACCCAAGAGGACGGCTGTAATCAAAAAGACAGACAACAGGGCTTTCCTAGTCACACAGTGGTTGAGGGTCCACCTGCCGATGCGGGGGACATGGGTTCGTGCCCCGGTCCGGGAAGATCCCACATGCCGTGGAGCGGCTGGGCCCGTGAGCCATGGCCGCTGAGCCTGCGCGTCCGGAGCCTGCGCTCCACAACGGGAGAGGCCACAACAGTGAGAGGCCCGTGTACCGCAAAAAAAAAAAAAAAAAAAAAAAAAAAAAGACAGACAATGATAAATGTCCTCAAGAATACGGAGAAATGGAACCCTCACATATTTCTGGTACGAATATAAAATGTTCTGGCCACACTGGAAAAGTCTGGTAGTTTGTTAAGAATTTAAACATAAAACTCAGCCATTCCACTCCTAGGTTATTCAAAAAGAGCCCAAAACTGAAAACCACCCAAATGTCCATCAACCAATAGACAAACTGGGGTCGATCCATACAATGGAATATTATTCAGCCACGAAAAGGAACAAAGCAGTGACACACGCTAGAATATGGATGAACCCTGGAAACATGATGCTAAGTTTCATGAGGACAGTAACAGAGACCACACACTGCATGACTCCACTGAATATGCAACGTCCAGACTACACAAATCCACAGAAACAGATAGCAGGTGAATGGCTGCCTGGCAGGGACAGTGAGATTAACTACAAATGGCATGAGAGATCTTGCTGGGGAAATGGAAATAGTACAAACCTATTTTGCGGTGACAATTTCACACTTGGCAAGTTTGCTCGAAAATCACCTACTTGCACACCTAAACAGCGTGCAGTTTATGGCATGTAAATTATACCACAAAGCTATTAAAAAGTTGTTAAGAAGGAAGTGCCCCATCACGTTTCTGCCTTTCCAAAGCAATACCTCCTAACTTTGTGTAGAACACACTTTGGCACGGAGCACTGGGCAGTCTCGCGTATGTTGTCTTGTTTTACACCCACTGCCCAGAGCAGACTGAGGCTCCAAGTAGATATGGACCTTGCCATAGATCACAGACTGGAAAGTGGCAGAGCCTGGCCTGGCACACCAGTCTCCTGACCCCAAGTTCAATGCCTGTTCTGGTCCTGCATGGCTGGAGGGTAATATCCAGCAAGATAGGAAGCAGTAAGGAGAGGTGTCTATAAGTAGGGATCCCACGCCACGGAAAGGGCCTCACTGCTCCGTGGCTGGAATCCCAGCGCCCTTCTCCTCCTTACCAGGACTCAGCACAGCCTTCCCAGACCCCCGGGTTCCCCTGGTACAGCAGCTCTGTGTTATGAGTGGCCAAAAGCTCAGGGAGGGTCTGACACCTGGCGGGGTCGGCCCCTCCAAGACACTCTGTGTTAAGGCTGGCAGAGAGCCACTGTCTGCGACGGAGGGACTGCGGGCAGGAGAGGCACACGTGACATCAGGAAAAGCCCTGGACGAGAGATCCAGAGCAGGAGCGGGCATCTGCCCCCAGGTCCAGGGTATCCCACCAGGAGGCCTCTGTTTTTTGAATGACACCTCATCCACCTGAGCTGTTGGGTGGGAGAGTGGGGACAGGCTGAGAAAGGGCAAGATGCAGGGGTGAGCGGAGCCACCATCGACTGGTTACTGCCCCCCTGCTTCCATCACTGGTTACTGCCCCCCTGCTTCCATCACTCTATGCTGACTGCACCTGGAAGGGTGGTGAGGTGCACCCATTTGCCAGGGAGGAAAGTGAGGTTCAGAATCACCTGCCCAGGGCCCCCAGGAGTGAGTGGGAGAGTCAGGTCCCAGCTCTGGTGCTTCTTCCTCATCTTAGAGGTCTTCCAGGGAAAGCATGGAGCAGAGTGTGTGTGTGTGTGTGTGTGTGTGTGTGTGTGTGTGTGTGTGTGTGTGTGTGTGTGTGTGTGTGTGTGTGTGTGTGTGTGTGTGTGTATGTATGTGTGTGTAAATCTGGAGAGTTTCAAACACTTTCTCCTGGTTTTATTAGAAGTGATAAGGAATCGAGATAACACGCTAAAATTTGGGAACAACCCCTTCTGAGTTACTCTCTGCCTGAGCCTGAATTCAAGTCATTCATGAACCTCTTGTGCCACCAGCTGCAGGGCCACAACATACTCCAGGAGGCCAGCATCAATTTCCATCTCTCATCACAGTAGATCAGAGTCCGCTTGCCTCACACTCAAGGCCTGGCTCAGCTGGAAACCACAGTATTCTATTAAAAGCAACATTCAAGTCATTTCCTAAAGGTACCTCTTGAAATCCAACAAGACAAAAGCCAACAGGTGTTTTGTGTTTTGTTTGTGCTGGGCGCTGGAGACAAGTCATTCCTCATTCGTTCCTCCCTCCCTCCACCAATTATACATCTCCATCTACAGCAAAACTCTCTCTTCAAGACCCTAGGGCCACAGGGCTGCAGATAGAAGGGACACACCAGTCGGATTCTGCCCCGTGATAAAACAGGAAGCTGATGGCATTTCAGACATGGGCGGGAGGAGCATGTACGGAAGGGTGGAGGGATGCAGGTGGGATCAGAGAGGGCCGGCTCTCAGCCCAGCTCCAGCTCTTGCTAGACAAGAGAGGCACTTTGGATAAGTCCCTTAACCTCTCCCTGCCTCAGAATCCCCTGAGTGAGATGGGAATCTGTTCAGTGATGCTGTATCATGTATCCCCTGGGTGGGTGGATTAAATGAAGCGATAGGCCTGGAGGGCCATGCTCAGGGCCAGGGTACACAGTAGCTGCTTAGCAACTAACTGCAACTTCCCTTCCTTTACTTCATCCATCAGGATGTAAAAGGAATCTCAGTCAGAACTCTTGTGGTTCCGTAAATCACTGCTTCCCATTACTCGGTGTAAGACATCCACTATTTATGAAAACAAATGCCCTCATAGCTGATTTTATATACAAATATCTTTAATGATCAAGACTGGATAATACTAGGAGTTCTATAAAAGGGAGCTGATCTAAGAGATGAATTACGTTTCTGAACCTGGGAACTTATACTCTTCAACAGACAGGGCAAAAGCAAAGTAAGAGGACACAACTCCACGAGGTTAAAAAACATTCATTCATTCATTCAATCTTCTATCCATGTGTTTGAATAAATATTTTGTGAGCACTTAGAATGTGCTGGCAGGACAACAGGGAACAAAACAGGACAGTCCTTGCTGGCATAGGGCTTATAGTCTAATGGAGGGAGAGAGAGAATAAACTAGTAAAAAAGACACAAGGATTTCAGGTAAGTCCTACGCAGACAATAAAACAGACAGATGGGGTTGAGAGGGACCGGGGTGCCGATTCAGCTGATAAGTGGAAGCAACAGGATGGGCAGGGAGGGCTTCCCAAATGACACGTGAATTAAGACTCAATGATAAGAACGAGCCAGACACCCAAGGACTTGGTGAGGAAACTTCTAAGCAAAGGGACTCTTCTATGCAAAAGCTGGACACTGAGCCTAGGACAAGCCCAGGACATACGAAAGACAGAAAGAAGGCCGGTGCGGAGGAGGGCAGAGGGGAAGACGAAGGAAGCAGGGGCGGCCCCGGGCCCACAGCAAGAATTAAGAGTTTCACTTCAGCAACTTGGAGCCCAAATTTTGTGTCCAAATTAAAATCAGTTCAAGTGGCCACATGATTTAGAAATAAACAATTTTTTAAAACCTCCTCCAGGAAAGATAAACCAGAAAGACAAGACTGCATCCTTCTGAATAAAGATAGAGAACTGAATACCCTTAGAGCTTAATGCAGGCTCAGCACACAATATGCTCTCAACAAATGTGTGCTGAATGGATGCCACACAAAAGCGATTTCAACTGTATACATGGCGAGAATGCAGTTGCTTGCAAAACCCTGGGCGAGAGGGATGAGACGACTGAGAAAGGGAAGTGAAAATAGACCAAAGCCCATCTGATGCTACAATGCCGGTTACACTCTTATAGCACTCAATCCCTCCAGAGGACACAGGCTCAACATGTAAAACCGCAAACATATTGAGATAAACTCGTGGGTGCCAGATGCATAATGAGTTACTAAGGGAAACCAGGGTGGCCTGATTTTGAAATCTGACATGAGGAAGACAAGCCGCCCCTGCCCCACAGGCCCCCTGCCTGAGCCAGAACCCAGGACTGACCCAGAGCCTGAGCTGTTCTCCCTGGCTAAGCCAGTAACATGAATTATTCCCTGAAAAGGAAAATGAACTTTCAAGATGCCAGATGCCCAAGGTCAGGGTAAAGCCATGGGCAGCCCTGCGGAGGGAAACAGCACCTTGTAACTGACTTTATGGGAATCTACAGGCTTGTCTCTCCTCCGCTTCTAGAGGGCTAGAACGGCGTCTTACATTCCCACCACTGCCAATTACGCCAAGTGTCCTTACGTGCACCAGGAGCTCAGACGTTTGTTGAATGAATGAACAAGCACACAACTGAGGCAGTCCATTCTGACCAAGCAATGTGGCCCTGAATAAGGTCCCTGGAGTTAGAGGCAGTGAGAGCGAGACAGTAAGAGCACACTATAGATGGGAACCAGCCACACAAGGAAACAGCAAAGAGAACTAGGAAAGAAACATTTTTAAGGACACTTGATCCAATACTTGAAGGGCTGTCACATGGGAAAGGAATTAGGCACGTTCTATCCAAAGCCCCAGAAGCCAAACTATGACTGAATTCAAGGAAGAACTTTCTCCTAGCAGAGCGTTTGCCAGGCTGTATTTAGTGGAATGCTAGCGTTCTGGGGTGGGCGATGGGTGGGGGATGAGGGGAAAGAGTCCAAATGATTGCACGGGAAAATATGTTTGGGAATTTGAGTTAATCAAAGGTAATGGATATTCTTACTGAAGGGCATGGCTTTCAGCCCTTCTCAAATTTATGTGGCTCCAAATAGCTTTTCATAGGATGCTACAAACATCTCACAGAGTCTCTACATTCCAAGTTCAGCTCCGAGGAGAAGATGAATGAGAGCTGTCTGATAAAAACACCTTACGAAGGAAGGAGCGTCACACCAGCATTTGAGTACTTTTAGGATGCAGAATTCAACATTGCATAGATGATACAAATGCAATCAGAGTAGAAAACTAGAACGATGGGTTCATTCTCACATTGACTTTCATTTTGAATAACCAAGTAGCAGACAAAAAGGCCCAGTTACAAGTGAGGACACAGACTCGCTGCCCCTCCCACCACTTGGTGTCCAAATGAGTGGGTGACATGGATATGACAAAGGGATACTCAAAGCCATCAGTGCTGTTCTGGGGAGCTTAGGGACAGGATGAGTTCTTGCCAGAGCCCACTTTGACTCTCCTCATGTAGTATTTTCTAGAAAATATTGCCTGCCACCTTCCTCCCATGTACCTGTACATTCTGTAAATATTCACTGGGGGCCTTCCATAGACGGGCAGTAGTGAGCAAAACCAGAAAAGGTACTGCTTCATGACTGCCTCCTGGGGAATTCACACAATAATCGAACGTATTGCACAAATAATAATTTAATCGAGGTTTTCCATACATGTTACAAAGGAAATGAATGGTACAAAGCAACATAAGTTACACAGAGAACTTATCCAGTGTAGGATTTGAGGTTGTGTTCCCTAAGGGAGCACAGAGACCATGTTTTGCAGACACTCAAATGTGCAGGTCCTAAACATTCCACTGGAAAACCATAGCCCAGTGAGGCTGGAAAAGGTCACACAGCACCTCCTCCCACCCCCCAAGAGCAGCCTCTGCTCTAGCATAATGTCATATGGCTGCTCTATTGGGACTAAGACTCAGTAGGTCTGGAGAGAGCTAGAGTTTGCATTTCTAACCAGGTGATTCTAATGCTGCTTCTCTGACAACCACATCAGGCAGCACTACTTCATCAGGCATTTTAAAAGACCTAAATAGGAGCTTCCCTGGTGGTGCAGTGGTTGAGAGTCCGCCTGCCAATGCAGGGGACACGGGTTCGTGCCCCGGTCCGGGAGGATCCCACATGCCACGGAGCGGCTGGGCCCGTGAGCCATGGCTGCTGAGCCTGCACGTCCAGAGCCTGTGCTCCGCAATGGGAGAGGTCACAGCAGTGAGAGGCCCGCGTACGGCAAAAAAAAAAAAAAAAAAAAAGACCTAAATAAATGGAGGGGTATACCATGTTCATGGACAGAGAGGCTGAATCACAAAGATGTCAGTTTTCCTCAAATTAACCTGTAAGTTCAATATTCTCCCAACCAAAATCCCCACAGAGTTGTTCTGTTATTATTGTTTTTTAACTCGACAAGCTGATTCTAAAATTCATTTGGAAGACCAGAACAATTTTGGAAAGAGCAAAGTGATGGACTTGCCTTATGAGGTCAAGGCTTAAAATTAAACTATAGGTATAGTATTGACACACAGTTAGCAAAAGAGATGAGCAGAACAGAGAGCCCCTAAACAGACATGTGCTTGTAGGAAAACTTTATATGGAAGATGGCATTACAAATCAGTAGGGATAGGATGAACAATTCAGCAAATACATATATACATGTGGCTGGATTCCTACCTTGCACCATATGCAAAAAGAAAATTCCAGGTAGATTATATTCCTGAATGTGAAAAAACAAAACTTTAAAACTCTTAAAAGAACACCACCCCCCAAAAAAAGAAAACCCAGAAAAACATTTTTTTTACAACTTTGGGGTAGGGAACTATATCTTAAATAAGACACCAAGTGTGCAAACCAAATAGAAAACTATTGGCAAATTTGAATTCAATACAATTTATACCATACATAAACAAGAAAGAAAAGCCACACACTAAGAAAAGCTATTTGCAGCATGGGTACTAATACCTACAATGTATCAAGAACTCCTACCTATGAGAAAAGAGAAAAGGATATGAGCAGAAAGTTAATGGATGAGGAAACCCAAATGGAGCAAAAAAACCATGAAAAGATGTTCAACCTCATAAAGTAATTAGAGAAATGCAAATTTAACACAGTGGGATACAATTTCATATCCATTACACTGGCAGAACTTAAAAACTCTGACCAGAACAAGTGCCTAGGTCTAGAATGGGGAGAAGTAGAAATTCTCGTTCTACTCTTATTTGGAGAGTAAATTAGAACAATTCCTTTAAAAAGCAATTTGACATAATCTGATAAAAGTGACAGTGCATGAACCCTACCTCCCAGTAATTCCACTGTTAGGTGTATGGCCTAGAAAACTTGATTTGTACAGAGAAGCACAAACAAGACATTCACTCAGCTTAATCATACTGGGAAATGCGAGACAGTCTAAATGCCCATCAAGAGGAGCCAGGTAAACACAATGTAGACTCTTTATATATGGAAATACTATACAGCAGGAACAGAATGAATGAACCGAAGCTACATGTATCAATATGGAGACCATCTCAAAACCAATATTGAGCAAAGAAACAAAGCTATAAGAAAGAGGGAGTAATGGATACCATTAATATAAAATTTTAAAACATTCAAGGAAGACTTAGCTATTATTTGGGAGATATACATAATATGAATATATATGTATATAGGCACATGTATGTACAGAGGGAAGTATTTTATTTATATCAATATTTATATAAATAAGTTATATTTATAATTATAAACTCATGTTCTTTACATTCATTTTATAGAATGATAAATCTAAATTCAGCATAATGACCTCTAGAGAGGGAAGGAGAAGAATGGTATCTGGGAATAGAATAAAAATCACTCCTAAAACCACTGTCCCTCTACACTATCATTAAAGTAGGGGAGGGTCTTCAATGAAGCCAGACCTTTCCAGATTAAAAAGCCTCAGAAAGCCTTTAGCCACCCTTCAACCCACAGAGGAAACTGCTCTTCAATTCCTGGGGCACTGCACAATTCTGCACATTCACAATGTAAATCATGCCCTCTAGGGGTGTGCAGTGAACAACTTATACAACCGTACGTGGCAGCTCTCGTAACTCCAGGGCCACAGACCTCTTTGGAATACTGATGAAAAATGCCCGTCTCTGGGAAAATGCCCACCCACACAACTACTGCCTATAACGTCTGTGGATTCAGGCATCTTCCCAACAACCATCAGCAGGCCTACACTGGTCAAACTCTTCCAGGAACAAGGGCTTACAACCTTCGGAAGTACTTGCAGACAACTCTGTGAGGCTAAAGCTCTTCCTAAGTACGTTGAAAACCTGCCTCTTTACAACCTCTACCCGTTAATGTTGATGTACTTCCTTTCCGCATGACATTGCTGCTACTGACAGAAAGCTAACCTGCCCCCCCGGAGACTTCTGCTTTCAAGGCTAAATATATTCTTGATTTAGTTTATTGTAAACGTGCCAGATCTTATCTTTTGTTAAAAATGAATTTTTAAACTGCCCATCATTTTACCAAGCACTTCTTGTCCCAGTAAGTAAATAGGCATGCTGACATGTCATCAAAGAACAAGAAAGCATTTCTCTCAGCTGCCCCTTTGGGAAACCTCTCAAGATCTCCATTCTGGCTTCCAAAGCAGCCAGATGCCCATAGAAGCCAGGAAGTACAAGGCTGGAGGCAGGGTCAGGCTTTTTCCAAGGGTGGGGCAACGTTAACTGAGCAGCACCAGGACAGAGCCCCCCCGGGGCCAAAGGAGACAAGATGTTTCCACTTACTCCCAAAACTCCATGACGGGAGAGGTGGCATTCTGTAGGGACACATGGCTGTGGTTGGTTGCGTTCAGTTTCTGGAACTCCACGCAGTTCTCTACAGTGGAAACAAGACAAGAAACACAGGAAAATTACCCTCCGTGAGGGCTGGAGCTTGGAAAACCTTCAGGGCCGATGGTGCAACCCAGCGGTTTCACCCAGCCGCTCTGGGTAAACATGGCTCAGAGAGCACTGTGGGGAAAATCAATCACTTACAAACAGTTTAAGAGGGAGGCTTGGCTCGGTTCAAACAGGAGGAGAAGTTTGGGGGCAGGGTACCTCCTCTCTCCTATTCCCACGAATATGGCCTTTCCAATTCTTTCCTCTGGCCTGGTTCTTGAATCTTTCACCTTTTCCACTTCCCTGCCTAAGGCCTGTCCATAGCATTTACCTGTTCTGCTCAGTGGCCCCGGCAGGAACAAGGGGGCTAAAGGGGGGCGTCAGCCATGGTGTCCCTGGGCCAGTAATGCAGGTGAGACTCAGTTTTTCTTCATGGAAGAAGAGGCTAATGTCACAGCTGCCTCATAAAGACCTGATGACTGGATAAAATAACATCCAAATGTGTAAAGAATCCCTAATTCCTTCATCATTCCCTCAATCCAGGAAAGGACTTATTGAATATCTCTTCTCATTTCATGAAACTTGATGACCAAGAGAGATTTGAATCTCAAGTTAAAAACATCTGAGTGTTCATCCTTTAAGGCCCAGGTCAGCCCGTTAACCTCTCCTCCAAGAAGCCTTCCGTGATCTCTATCTCCTGAATTCTAAGAAAGTTAGAATTTAAAGGTCCTCCAAGGAACCTCCTTCTCCATGCCCTTTATTCTGAAGAGGAGGAATCAGGGTTCAGAAGTAGTCAAGGGACCCCACCCACACCCATTCCCCCCTCACAAGTCACCAGCCAGTTAGGGGAAGAAAACGGAATCAACTCCAACCAAGGCTCCACCTCCTTTGCCATGGTTATTGCCTGGTTCTGTCTGCCACCATGGGATCTGGGTTTCCTTCCTGCACCTCCCTGTTCACGGAGCTACCTCAGTCACCAGACTGTGAGCTCCCAGAGGACAGGGCCTCCTGCACCCATGCGCTTCAAAGCCCATGCACCCAGCACAGTGGCCAGCACGGAGCCCGTGTTCAGCCTCACTCTGGCCCTTCGCTCTCCTCATGTGTGCACGAGCCCTCCAACTCCATCTATAATCTCCAGAACAGGAAGCCTTCCTATATGTGATGTTTCACACAAGTGTTCACGCGCCCTCAGAGAAAAGGGAATGCAATCAGTGGAAGAAAGCTTTGCAGCCCACTGGGGAAAAGTTCCCCAAGTGTCTGCCCCCTTCCCACTTCTCTGGGCAAGTGCTAACCATATTAGGAAAGGAGATGGTCTGTGGGGTCCACAGACAGTCCTAAGAGAAGTCTGGGAACCTAATATTATAGGCAAAATGCCTGAATGTACACTTGTGCCTTTTTCTGGAGAGGAGCCCTTAGCTTTGATCAGATTCTCTAAAACACTGTTTCTCAAATATTTTTTTCTAGAGCAAAAAAATGTCTCAGACACCCAAGGTTGACATGGTATTTTTTATTAAAATGACATTTAATCTTTTACAAATAAGTAATGAATTATAAAGTCTGTGATTATAGTATTCAAACACCTATAAAACCAGAACTTACAAGTTAAATGCCAACTATACTATGGAACCAACAATTCAAATTGATAGCATAAAACGGATGTGTATGATAATGCCATCTTGTGACATTAAATCGATTTCCCAACAGAAAAACAGAACTGACAGGTAGGAGGCAGGGTCTATGGAATTAAGCTTGCGTATTTTTTTTCTTTTTGCGGTACGCGGGCCTCTCACTGTTGTGGCCTCTCCCGTTGCGGAGCACAGGCTTCGGACGCACAGGCTCAGCGGCCATGGCTCATGGGCCCAGCTGCTCCGCGGCATGTGGGATCTTCCCAGACCAGGGCACGAACCCGTGTCTCCTGCATCGGCAGGCGGACCCTCAACCACTGCGCCCCCAGGGAAGCCCAAGCTTGCGTATTTTTCCATGCACTATTTGAGATTCAATTCTACCACCATTTTTCTCCGGTCACAAATTTGCAAATCCTTTGTTCCTACAGTTTGTTGCATTCTTGGCTGGACTTAGCATCAATGACCATTTATGAATTAAATCTCTCTGCTCGTTTTCCCTTGGCCACCATCATCCTGTTCACCAAGAATGCATCTTAAATTGTAAACACGGACAAAGTCAGGCACTGAGATCCCCCAACCGTCCTCATTTATAAGATGGCTGTGCAGATGATCCAGAACATGCACATATTTTTAGAATATCCTCAAAATAAAGATGCACAATTAAATTATCAGGGAGGACTCACAGCCCTCCAAGAACATGTCCTTGAATTTTAGTTTGATAAACAAGACCCCACAAAATGTGGTGGGTGGGGGAAGCAAGGCAAAGTCATGCAGGAATAGAAGCTAGCTCACAGCGTTTTCTTGGTCTAATGCCCACTGTTCCTTCCGCTGGTGACCAACATCCTACCCAGTCTTACTGTGTCTCAGCTTTCAGGATGACTGGCCACTTCCATTGACAACCTAACCACAGGTTACAACACAAATGGCAAACAGGTTAAAGCATGTGTGTTGATTCCAGTCAAAAGGTGGTGGCTGCCTAGACTACTGAGCAGAGTTCTGAGGCCAAGACTAGACTCAAAAGGAAAGCATTCTACAATCGACTAGTGATGTCTGCACTGAGCACAGCCTCCAAAGACAGGGGTTGAGAAGTATTTGCCTTCCCTAGATTGTAAGATTCAATCCTGACAGGATGACAAATTGAAAAGTAAACAGTATATTAGAATCCAAAGTAATGTAAAAAGTTACCCGTTCAAGGCAGGAGGAGGGTGGTGAATTCAAGTATCTACCTGGGTAGGACAGGTAGAGTAAATGAGCAATGTGAGCTGGGTGGGGACTGTGGCCAGCTTGAGGACAGAAGCTTCAAGCAAAGGCAACAGACGGTTCTCAGCTGCAGCCCCTGCTGCCAAGTAAGAATGTGGGAATGTGGCTCTGGTTTGGCCAGATCTTTTTAATTTTTCAAGAGAAGCTGAAAAATCTGGATTTTCATGTCAAGCCTTCTGATTTTTCAATTTTGACAACCAAATACATTTTTGAAATTTGCTGGTCACTGATCTAAAGCCTAACTGGCTGACAGGCCCCCTGTCTGCAACCCTTGATCTAGTCTAACCCCTTCATTTTACAGAGGAAAATCTGACACTCAGAGGCAGGGCTGCAATTGCAGCCCAACCCCCCGAACCTCAGTTTAGTACTTCTTCCCTGCATCCCTACTCTGTGCAGGAAGGGTCCAGTCTCTGTATTTGGCAAAGCAAGGAAAGAGCATCACAGTTCTTCTCCCTGTGCCAATCCCTGGGCCAGTACTCAGCTCAGGTTCAGAGCTGAAGAGTGTACAGAACAGGTACACTTTCATTGGAATCTGGACTCATGGCAAGAGACATGACATACCACCAATCCCAGGTCCCTCAGCAGGACCATCAGAGAGACCCTCCCTGGAGGCCATACCTGTGTTCCATTTGTGCCCACAGGTGGCCCAGGGGAGCTCGGTGGTGAAGCAGTTGCTCAGGTAGAAAATGGCCCACGCCAGGATGATGATGTAGTACACGTTTAGATGGGCCTCAATCACCTGCGTTGCATAGCCAATGCCTGAAAGAACGAAGGAAAGCCAGTGATTTGTCTCTCTCCGCCTTGTTAAAAGCTGCCCTTCACAACCTGACATCACCCAGGAACCCTTTTACTTTGTTATTAACTCAGCACTTACCTTCAAATAAAGGGCACACTTTCCTCCAACACGTAATGCCACCTTCACTCGTAAATTGTCCCAGAGCTGTTTCCAGGAAAAAAACAGGAATCCCACAGCATATAAAAAACACCACATAGGGAATCAGGAATGCCCCTGCAAGGATGCAAAGTAAGCGAATGAGGTTAAAATTGCCTCTACCACTTCACGTTCAGCCCTTTAATAAGCACCTACCAGAGGCAATACCTCATGTGCTCTGAGCTTGAGTTCAAGTTCCTGCTATGAGGACCAGAGTCAGAAAATGTGAGCCTGGGTTTGTGCTCTCTGCTGCCTACTCCCTTGAACAAGTTTATGTCACATCTCCCAGCCTCAACTTCCTCAACTGTAAAATAGGGCTTTAATACTTAATATCGGCACCACTTATCTCACAGAACTGTTGTGCAGCTAAGATGATAATGTAGAAGAAATTGTGTTATATGCTTGATTCTTTTATTTATGCATTCTACCCTCCAGCGCAGGTCAAATTCATTCCCTCCCTGAACGCTACATCCTTCTTTTATATTCTAAAGTAACCTCAACAGGCCAGGGGAGGGGGACCTCTTCTTCTTACTTGGGAAGTGACCTGCAAAAAGTCTTCATAAAGAAAGGCATTCTCAAGGAGATATACAATGAGCAGTAACAGCCCCTTGTACATGAGCCCCAGGTATGAAGCTGAGTTATAAGCAGTTCGTAGCAAGAATCCGTCCAGAGAGGCTGGCTTTGAGTCAATCTGAGAAAAGACCACCGTAAGCTTTAGTGCTCCCATCTTGAAACACAATACCCACTGCCTGAGCCTTTCTGTGAAACAAATTAAATAACTGAGGTGAACATGAGCCATTACAAGAAGAAAGGGATTTTCCCAAATCCCTCATTCTCTCTCTCTCGTCTAATAACAAAGCATGAAAACACACGCTATTCCCCACCATCTGATCTCACAAATGAAGGCTTTCATTGAAATTGCTTTCTGCTAAATGAGTCCCTTTAACCACAGGATTGAAAGCAACGATTTTGATCAATCCTGATAATAGGACAATATTTACCAGGTTTTGAAAAGGTCTTAGTTTTCTATTTTTACAAAGTTTCACCTTGGGAAAGAAATACTAAACTATTGTTGCAATTTATGAGTAGAGCTGTGTAGATTTTTTTAAAAAGGTAAACAGTTGATAAGCAGATACCCCAACTATATTAGAAGGCAAAAAGTGTGTAAAAGATAAGAGGGTCTGTTTGCTGAATATAAATCTAAGTGATTAAAACAAGCCACAGAAGTTTCCCGAATATGCTGTAATTTACCTGTGAATCCTCTAGAACCTAACAGATGACACTTTCTGAAAGCCTTGTGGCCTCTCTGTTCACAAAGCTAGTAATCCTTTGGATAACTAGCTCAATTAAACCAGGATATCTGTGCACCCAACGGAGACTCTTGTCTCATTAGAGTAAAAAGAAAATGACTCATTTTTAAACTTGACTCACTACAACCTTTTTTTTCATCTAAGGCAGAGTTTGTAATTAATGCAACTTACACTATTTTCTGATTTTAGGAATGCATTTTTTGTTGTTGTTTTGGCATAAGAATTTCCCGTATTTAAAAAAGAAAAAGAAAAAAGATGTTAAAACAGCTCTTGCCTGGGACTATCCCAAAGGGTTTCCACAGGCATCTAAGCCGACATGGCAGCTTACACAGGCTGAATGTACAAAGAGAGGCGGATTCCCAGATGAGGGCACAGGGCACGTTTGGGGTCTCTGGGTCTGCTCCATCTCTCCCCCTTGCCAAGCCACCAACACTGGCGGCCACTTCATTACCAGTGCAGGGCAGGCTTGGAGCAGGCTGTGCCTTCAGGATGAATGTCTCCAAAGAAAGGGCCCTGGCCAAGCAGTACCCTTTTCACTCTCCCTGCAGCTGCCCGCACAGGAAGTCCCGCTCCACGAAGCCTAACAGTGTGGTCCCTGCCAACCCCTGAGCCACCTTCACTGGGGTCTGGGGATCTGCTGGAGGGACACAGCAAATAGAGGGAGGAAAACATAGACACAGACTTCTCCTTGCGGAAACTGTGCCACTCAAGGTTTCACAAAGTCCTCTGCCACGGAACTCCCAGCTGTCCTGCTGATATGACAGGTCGGGGGCTCCTAAAGCCTGGAGCCCCTTCCTTGGGCTGGGAGATTTGAGGACTCACTGCTGCATCTCCACCAAACTGAGTCGGACACGTTGTCTCTAGAAACAACCTTCTCATCACCTTCCTTTCCCTGACCCCTGCAAGCTTTAAGCATCTTCTAAACATCCAATTATTATTGTTGCTATTTGTCATGAGTGACTGAGACCAGTAAAAGAAACTGTTGGCTGCCCATTTTCCCACCAGACAGTCCTGAAAATAGGCCCTAGAAAAGGCCCTACGAGCAAATGAAAGGCAGGGAATCAAACAGCAATGCCTCACCTAAAAGTTCTCCCTGTTGTCATCCAATCCCACTTTAAAACCAGGCCTTTGGTGTCAGAATCCCATCTTTACCCCTTATTAAGTGAGTGACTTCTCTGGCCCTTAGTTTCCTCATCTGCAAAACGGGTATAGCACTACCTACAAAGATGACTGTAGGATGAAATGAGACGGTGTAAGTAAAGTTTAGTACGGAGGCTGGCGTTTCAACAAGCGCTCAAAACCCGAGCCTACTCAGATTATGAGCCCCTTTCCTTCATGCAGGTTTCCAGTCAGGAAAGCTGAGGCTCAAAGGGTCTGTCTCCTGCCCCAAACATGAAGGGCTCCTCGTCTCGGTCTGCACCTCACGCTGGGACAGAACACACCTGGCGGACAAGTCCCCGCGTGCTAGCAGGTGGTACACGCAGGTGCGAGGCGCGCATGCGCACTGGGACAGCGGCCTTGCTCAGGGGTAAGCTCGCTCGCCAGGTGGGCCGGGCCGGCGTTCTCCGCGAGGGGCCCCCTACACGCAGGCGCGGGAGGGGTCTCGCGCTCACCCCTAGCTCCCCGCCCCCACAGGGCTGGCTTCCCCCAACGCATTCTCCTCAGGGCCGCGCGTCGCCTCACCTCCGCCGTTCTTGTAGCACAGGTAAGGGAAGCGCCACACGTTGCCCAGCCCGATGATTTCCCCTGCCACGCTCAGCACGAACTCCACCTTGTTATTCCAGTGGCCGCGCTCGTGGACTGCCTTGTCGCGCTTGTCGCGCGGGTCGCGGGCGGACGCCGCGCCCCCGCTGCCGCCGCCGCTACCCAGCACCTCAGACTCCCGCGCCTCCTCGGCAGCCTTCCCGTTGCCCAGAGGCAGCGCCTTCTCCGCCGTCATGGCCGCGCTGACTGCCTCGTGCGCCGGGCCGGCTCTGCGCCGCCGCCCCGGGCGGGCTGGCTTTTCAGGAGGCGCGAGCAGGCGGGAGGGGGAGGCAGGGGGTGGAGCTGAGGGGCCGGGCCGGGCCAGCGCAGGGACGGGGACGCCGCGCGGCGGCCCGGCGGCCCGGCCCGCCCGGCGCCCGCGTCGCCTCAGCCCGGCTAGGCCGGGCCCGGGAGCCCCGTGAGCACCTTGCGCGCGCCGCACTGCGCGCGCCGAGCACTTTGCGCGCGCCGAGCACCTTGTCGCGCTACCCCTTCCTTCTCATGTCCTACCCACATGGCCTCTTAAGAGTGGAAGGGTCCGTTCAGGCCTAGGCTGGGCTCCAGGCACCAAGCCCTGAAGTTCCACCACTCTGTAACCTCCAACCTCCTGGGCCTCAGTTTCTCACCTCTAATAAGAGAAGTGGCTGTAGAACAGGCTTCTCCGACTCTAACGTACACACCAAGCACCTGCGGATCTTGTTAAACTGCACATCCTGATCCAGTGGGTGGGGCTGGGCTGGAGCTTTGGCGTTTGGAACATGTGCCCAGGTGATGCTAATGCTGTTGGCAGGGACCACACCTGGAGGAAGAACGGAGTAAATGAACTCCGGGTTTCTTCCCGGTGCTCAGACTGTGAGCTCCCCTAGGGAAGGGACACCTCCAGATCTTGTCCAGCCTGGCACCCACTGCTCTAAACACAGTGACTCCGGACAGTGTGGCAGTTAAGCACGTCTGTCCAGACTGGCAACTGTAATTTGAATCTCATGCTCCACCTATCTTAGTCTACTCAGTCTTGGGAAGAAGTCATCTGACCTCTCTGTGCCTCAGTTTACTGATTTGCAAAAAGGAATACCAACAGTGCTTTTCTTATGAGTTTGTGTGTGTGTGTGTGAGTTAATAAGAAAATGCTTATAAAGTATTTAGTGTTTTCGAAGTGCTCTATGAACATTAGCGATTATTAGTAGTATACAATGTGTAGTCACTCACAAATATATTTGTGCATATTCTTGTTGAATATCTGTCTTTCCACTCAATTGAAAGGATGATGTACACTGTCTTGTTCATTATAACAGGTACAGAAGCCAGCACAAGACCTAGTACATAGTAGATGCTTACTAAATATTTGTGGAGAGAAGAAGGAAAGGCCAGAGGAAGGAAGGGAGGAAGGAAAAACAAAAGCAAAAGAAGATTAGGTCTGCAAGGGGCCACAGAGATAATCAGACCCACCTCTCATTTCACAGCCCTGAAGAAGCCCAGCCACATGAACTGTCGCTAACACCACCCACTGAGCTCTCCATCCATCCCTTGGAGCTCCCCCGAACCTCTGAGGAAGAGCCTCCTTGTCTTGTGGCCTCAGCGTCTCCTTCATTCTAGCTAGCAACTGCTCTCCCCACCTCCATGCCCCCCAGAAAACCCTTCCAGTCACCATCTTCCCCTTTCAAGCTTCCTTCCTCCCCTCCCCCTCACTATCATATTTCTTGAAAGAGTGAGTTTACATGCTGCCTGCCCTATCTTCACCTCCCACTCATTCCTCAGCCCACAGCAATCTGGCGCCCACCCCCGCCACTCCCCTGAAAATGCTGTCTGTGAAGCCCTGGAAGCACTCTTAAAGTGGCAAATCCTACAGTTCCTTGTCCATCGCCATCCTGCCTGACCTGTAGGTAACTTTCGGCACCATTATTCCCATCTCTCCCTCTTAAACTTCACACCTGCTTGGTTTCCTTGGTACTGCCTGCCTCTGTTACTGTTTCTCTCTCTGCTTCTCTAGTCTTCCTCTCTTTCCACTTAAATTGAGTCTTTCTCACGCTGTTAGCCATCCAACTAAATGCTGACAGCTCCCAAACCTCCACTCCCAGGTGCTGTCCAGCATATATTCAAAAGCAGAGATCCTGCAGAGAGTGAGAGTGAACTGAACTCAGGTGGATTCAGGCTCTGCCCCTTATTAGCTGTGTTACCTCTGCCTCAGGCTCCTCCTCTGTAAAGTGGGGTGAATATTAATTCTGACCTCATGGGGTGGGTGTGAGGGATAGAAACCTTGAGCACAATAGGTGCCCTGTGAATAGTATTTATTATTTTTATTGTGATCATCATGATGATGATGGTGATGATGGTGATGTTGGTGATGGTGATGTCATTCCCTTGCTTAGAAGTCTTCATCGGGCCTTCTTTTCCTACAGGATAAAATCAAATCGCTGACCCTGGCATTTTGAATTACCACCACAATCTGATTGTCCCAGACTTTCCTTCTAAATTAATTCCATCTTCTCCCATGCTAAAGGTCCACATCAGTATTTTCATTTTCTTTGCAGTGGTCCTCAATGCTGCATATAGAATATATAGACAGTCAGGATCATCTTCGATCTTCGTGGTCCCTGCACATAATAGGCACCTAGGAGTTCATTTGTTAAATGAACACAGCTACATCAAAACTTAGAGATATATTCCTGGATATTATTATTGCAATATTGGGCTATACCCCAGAATCTGTGGAAACCTCCTTTGAACCTAATTACGTTTTCACTTTGTACAGCTGGTCAGCATAATTAGCTACAGGAGTTGACTTCCTCTGAGCAGCTATGATTTTGCAAGGCCTGCTTGGGAAGTAACGTGAACCAGCAGCACAGGGGGACCCCAGCTCAGTTCTGCTGACGAGCTCTGTGGCCTCGGGTGCATCCCCTCGCCTCTGAGCTTTGGTGTCCTCAGTTCGTAAAATGAGCCTGATTCTCGTCATCTCCCATGGTGGTCTTAAAGATGAAGCAAGAACATATGCAGAGAGCGTTGTACAAATACTAATGTCTCAAACTCACCTGTCAAGTTTTAACATTTCCCTTTATGAAAGTTAACCAGGTCAGTGTTCTCCTGTTAGAATTTAGTAAATAAATATTTAAAGTCCATCCCCATGATTATTTCATGGCTCTTGAAAAGGCTTCATCTTTTTCTCTGTCTTTATCCAAAAGAGACCACATCTCCCTTATCATCTCACAGCCTCAACTCTGGACCTTTTCTATTTGGTTATTTCTTTGTTTAGGTTCAGTGACCTGACGAGCACACACCATGTCCATGGGGTAGATGTGCTTAGGTTGGAGCACAGATGGGGATATGAGCCAAGTCTCATTTCCGGAGCTGGTCCTGATGCAGCATCGTGTAGTGGTTAGGAACGTGGGCTCTGCAGTCATACTTCCTGGGTTCAAAGCCCAGCTCCGCCACCTTGGCAAACTACTCTCAGCCTCAGTTTCCTTATCTGTAAGATGAGGGTGCTAATAGTATCTGCCTTTTAATTGCTACGAGGGTTGAATGGGTTAGCGTTTGCAAAGTACTTGGATTTGTGCCTTATACAGACATTCTGTTAAATAAATATAGAAATAGTCTTTAGAGAACAGAAATGTCATGACTCCCTATTCTTCTTGGGCCAAGCATTCAAAGTCTTCTGTCTTCTAGAAACAGCAGTTGCTGTCCTGAAGGCCTGTTTAAACTTCAGGATTGCTCAGTCATTCATTCACCAAATACCTATGGCTCTTCAGTTGTTTTTCAGACACGGTATTGGTCACGAGGGGACAGGCACAAGGCCTGCCCCAGTGGGATGCTGGAACCCGCTCAGACGGCCTGGTGAAAGCTGATGATGAAGTTTTCAGGGATTTTGCAAGCCACAGTTGTTGGTAGCTTGAACTCTGTCGTGGTGTGGTGGTTGTATTTACACCACAGGAATCTGCCGATGCTACAGACACTACCAATCAGCTCCACCCCACTCAGCCAGTGTACCACCCACTGTTCTGGGAGGAGACAGCTGCTAGTCAAGTAGTCATGGCAATGACTGGGAAGTTGGTGCTATGTACCACGGAGGAGAGGTCTGTGGTGCTGACAGACCTTGTAACTGAGAGGTTGGACCTCGTCAAGGAGGTCAGGGAGCAAGTGACAGGTGAGCTGCAGCCTGAAGGGACAGGAGCAGTGACCTGGATGAGGAGGGGTTTGGGGGTCCTGAGTAGTGATCTCGAGGGCTGGGGCTGGAGCACAGAGTGCAACAGGATGTGCCTGAAAGAGAAGAGTTTTTAGCAGTGGGCAACATGAGCAGATTTGCATTATAATGAGATTACTGTGACTGACTGCAGTGTGAACAGTGGATTATGGGGCAGGGTGGGGGCGGTGAAGAAGCTACTGCAGTGGTCCCAGCCAGAGCTGATGGCAGCTTAGAGGAGGGAGGGGACAGTGGAGAGCGACAGCAGAAAGTGGAGTAGAGTGATATGGCGGGGGTGGGGGGCTGGGGAGGGGTGAAATCCAGAGGACTCAGCCTGGGACTGCATATGGAGGGCAAGGGAAGGGAAGCTGTCAGGTGCGTCTCCTGGTTGGTGGAGCTCTGGCACCCCACCGTGGGGTGATGGTCCTGCTGCACTTTGTGCAGGTGTGCCCACTGCTGGCTCGTTGGGGGACCAGAGCACTGTCCTCAATCATGTGAACGGCTGCTGGACCAAAAACCTACATGGCAGAACCAGGATCAAAGAGAGGAAGCAAAAAGGCGTTCGGTACCAGAAAGAACTTCCTGCAAACTGTCCATTCTGAATAGTCTGCTCCAGGAGGCGGTGAGCTTCTCAGAGCCGGAGATGTCAAAGTGGAAGCTGGATGCAGCACACGGCAGGGACACCGTGGGGGGGACTTAGGGATGGGATTTCCCAATCATGAGAGTCAGAGAGAGCATGGTTTCCCAGAAACACCTTGCCTCATTATTACCACCATCCTTTTTTTAATAAGTCTGCCTCAAGAATCTCAATTCTTCATCTTTTGTTGGATCACGCCATTAGCCACTCACTTCTTCAGGACGCTCCCAGCCCTGGAGTTCGGCCATCTGACTTGCTTTGGCCACTAGAGCGAGGAAGAAGAGATGACGTGTGAGTTCCAAGCCTCGAGAGACTGTGTTTCTATTCACCTGGTGAACAGGAAAAAGGATGTTTCTGGTCCGTCTGCTGATCCAGGAGGAAAACAAGGTACACACAGAGCAGAACTGCCCCAGCTGAGGTGCCCGCAGACTGAAGCAGAGCCTGCAGCACCCCACAGAGGGATGAGCAAACCCAGCCTGGGCCAGCCCACCTCCCACCTCCTGACTTAAAAGCTGTAATAGTCAGTGCCTGTTGTCTTGAGGCTCTGAGTACAGGAGAGGCTCACACACTTTTGTTCAAGTCCTTCCCTTTCTTGAACACCCCCGTTTGCTCATCCGACGGAGCTCATTCCCTCAAGCCCAGATTAATGCTCGCCTTCTTCATGAATTCTAAAATGCTTTCTCTACCTCTAAACTCTCAGGGCTCCTTGATGACTCAACCTTCCAGCATGAGGCATCATTTTGCCATCCTTCCACACCAGATCTAGGACATGGCCCTGGGGAAGGTACCTGTAGAAGCATTCTTCCCTAAGTGCCCTCAGTGCTGGCTTCGGGCAAGGTCTTTACTGGTAAGGCCAGAATTCAAATGGAAGGATGGGGGAGGCCTGCTGGCAATGCTGCCCTCCCCTTGACCTCTAGCGATCTCTTAAGTCTTTGCTCTGTCTGCGTATCTTCTGCCACAGTGTCTGGCACAGCCCTCTGTGATCGGAAGGAAATGCTGAAAGAACTGAAATGAGCGTGAGTAGATGATGACTCTGTCTGTATACTGTAGTAGATTGAATGATCGGTCCTGACTCTTCACTCCCCCGTAACTGTGTCTACAGCCTCATTCTTGCCATGGCCCCCTGATGGACAGACTGTCCTGCTTCTTGCCTTGGTTTTGGCCTCGGCCACGTGATTCACACTGGCGGTTTGACACGTGCTTGCACAGTTGGGTTTGCCCTCTTACCCGCTGACACTGCTGTGAGAACACAGCCCACGTGGCTGCTGCCCCCCCACCAGCCTCAGCCCCAGAAGGAGACAGTGGGGCTTGTTCCACAGCCAAAGCTGACCAATATGCTTATCACAGGCTGCGCTTGGGCCCTCCCGCAGCCCTTCTCTGTTATGCTGCGTGACACCACTGTGGGGTAGGGATGGTTATATCTTTGTTCTACAGATAACAGAACTGAAGCTCAGAGATGTTGAGCACCTTGTCCACACTCACACAGTGGAGCCAGAATTCGATCTCAGTTTTGTGATGATACTCTTTGACCTGCCAGGTTTGATTGCAGTCCTCTTCTAGCCAGTGGTTTCACCCACATGAACTTTGTCTTTCCCTGTTTGATCTAAGCAGAAAAAGGAGGGGACAGAGGAGGAAGTCCACGTCCTCTTCCTCACCTAAGCCTGAGAACATTTGCTCAAAACTTAGTCATTATATCCTGGATGCCAACCCGGGAAGAGGAGTCCCCATCTGGGCCATTTCTGGAGGAGACTCTAAGTTCCCAAACCCTGATTTTACACTTGCACTCTGAGCTGCAGCCCTTCTGGAATTGGGCAGCATCTGTGTTGTGAACGCAACTGGTTCCTCACTTCCGAGTTTCCCTGTACTTGTACCTAATCTCCCTGTTATCCTGCCTCAGGTGTCTAAAGCCAGTGGCATATCAAGATGCGTACATTTACCTACAGGTGGGGCTTCCAGAACCACTGCATCTGACAACAGGCTGTGTGTGCTCAGCTCCAGCGGCACCATTCACATTGTCACTCGAGAATTGTGCAACGTGGTGGCCCTGATCCTGTTACAACACATGTCAACCCTGACCCTGGGTTACCCAGCTGGGAGACTGCTACGCTCCCCATGGGCCCCAGATATACAGTGCCTTATAGCTGTATATCAAGGTTCCTCAAATATTTCCTGTGAGGACCATACACTAAGAACTGAATGACTATTAACGATATGTCCAGCCCCAAATCATAGCTCTCTGGGTCCGTTTCTCTGGTAACAATGATATCCCAAGCAACATTTTATACACCACTTTCTTTTTTGTGATCCATTACCAAAAAAAAAAAGGGGGCTTCCCTGGTGGCGCAGTGGTTGAGAGTCCGCCTGCCGATGCAGGGGACGCGGGTTCGTGCCCCGGTTCGGGAAGATCCCACATGCCACGGAGCGGCTGGGCCCGTGAGCCATGGCCGCTGAGCCTGCGTGTCCGGAGCCTGTGCTCCACAACGGAAGAGGCCACAACAGTGAGAGGCCCGCGTACCACAAAAAAAAAAAAAAAAAATTATTGGGGAACTTTTAACGAAATTTTCCTTGTGCCCTAACACCCTCATCCCAGAGAGAGCCCACAGTGGCCCCTAGGGTCTGCCATGTGCTAAGCAAGGTGCTTAGCAAGCAAGGTGCTGGTGATGGTTCAGAAGTGGTCTTGGCCTTTCAACAAGTTAAACATAATCCAGCATGGTGGGCACTCGAATAGAGGGGGAAACAAGGTCTTATGGGAGCATCCTAGGGGGTTGCATAAGACTTCAGGGAGGAGGTGACATTTGCGCTAAGCCCTTGAAGTATGAGTAGGCGTTCAGATGGGCAAAGGAGAGGAGGTGTGGCAAGCAGAAGGAACAGTGTAGGCAAAGGCACGGAGGTGTGGAGATGCTCGGTGGGTTCGGGGGATGCCAACTACCTAAAACAGAAGTGTCCAACAGAGCAGCCGCCAGCTGCACGTGGTTCCTAAGTGCTTTAAATGTAGCTGGTCCTACTGGAGATGTAAAACACATTCCAGATTTTGAAGGCTTAGTGTAAAAAAGAAGAATGTAAAATAGCTCACCAATATTTTTAACATTGATTACATGTTGAAATGATTTTTTGGATTTGTGGGTGTGATATTGTGATTTATAAGAAATATGTATTTGATCGTTCAGATGACGAAACTATAGTTCTCATATATATATGGTCTTCATCCACAGTTCCTGGCTCACAGCACCCAAAACCCTTGGAATTTCCTGAATGAAAAGGGCAACAGAAACATCTTTTGTCATATTTGGTCTCTTGTCCTCAGTCCCTGAAGTCCTTGAGAGCCATAAAGGGGAAATGGTATCTTGTTATTCGTAACAAGTCTCTTTCCACCACAACTGGGTTTTTGTTAGTGAGGTGACTTTTGGAAAACACCTGAAAATGAGGGCTGGTTGCCAGGGAACCAACCACTAAGAGAGGGGTGGGACTTTTACTCCCACTCCCTGATCCCAGGGAGGGGAGAGGGGTTGGAGTTTGAATTAATCACTAATGGCCAATGAATTGTGCGTATATAAGGAAGCCTCCATAAAAACCCAAGTGGACGGGGGTTGGGAGAACTTCTGAATCAGTGAACACAGGGAGACGTCCTTCCCCATACCTTGCCCTATGCATCTCTTCTATCTGGCTGTTCCTTAGTTATATCCCTTTGTAATAAGCCAATAATCTAGTAAGTAAACTGTTTCTCTGAGTTCTGTGAGCCACTCTAGCAAAGTAATCAAACGCAAGGAGGGGGGCATGGGATCCTGCGATTTATAGCCTCTTGGTCAGAAGCAAGTGACAAGTCCAGCCTGGACTTGTGATGGGCGTCTGAAAGGGGGGAGGGTGCAGTCTTATGGGACAGAGCCCTTAACCCGTGGAATCTGTTGCTATCGCATCAGATAGTGTTGAATTGAGCTGAATGGTAGGACACCCAGCTGGTGTCTGAGAATTGCTTGGTGGGGTGGAAAAACCCCACACATATTGGAACTGATGATCAGAATCATCTATTGGGTTAAATATAATATAAGATTAAAGTGAATTTCATCTTTCTCCTTATAGTTTTTACATGTGGCTACTGGAATATTTTAAATTACTTATGTGACATATTTATGTTAGCACTGGGCTAGAAAAACTGGAGCCACAGAGGCAATGAATTCAGATTCGAGCCTTTAGTTCAGCTGTGGGCTGAAAGGAGCCGGTAAGCACGCCCGATTTGCTACATAGCTCAGAGCAGCAGCCACTCACTGTTACATGGCAGCCAGCCTCTTCACAGTGTTACGTGCTCTGCCCAGTCCCTGAAGCATCTGTGCTTTAGATGCCGCTGTGAGCACCCGCGGTGGCCATACTCCGCAGAGTGGCAGCCAGAGCGTGAGTATCCCAGCTTTTCTGCACCAGTGCTGTCCTGTTGAGATATAACGAGAAGAGGTCCAGACCCTCATTCTTGGGCTGCCTGGGGAAAACGTTGGTCTATGCTGTAAACCCAGTCTGAGTCCCAACCAAGTAAACTCTCAGGAACCTATTTGAGGTCTTGAATCAAAGCTATTGCCAAACCCAAGACAGACAGCTTCCTGCCCGAGGCGGAATATTCAGCCATGACTTAGAGATCAGGCCCCCCCGCTGTGGGCCATTTGCTTCTCATCAAGCTGTGAGTTATGGAGTGCTGTGCCCATTTCTAAACGCCCATCTGTTCTCCTCTTTAGAGAATGGCAAGGGGACAGGTGTCTGTCGCTGCCCCAAGTAGATTTTTCTCAACTGTCTTTCTTGCAGATTCCCTCATTCAGTTCACACCACAAATAGTGTGTGGTTTGTATTATCATCATCTCCAATTTATATTTGAGCGAACCAGGCCAAAAGAGTTTGAATGGCCCACGTAGCTTGTAAGTGGGGTTGCGGGAGCTTGGATTTGGGTCTCCTGGCTCCAAAGTCATCTTCCCATTGCCTGATCTGGCCTCAGCCTTGTTGTGTTATCTGACTTCCCAAGCTCCAGTCATGAAGCTCTGTGTTAGTTAAGAGAATGCTGGCGGCCGTAATACATAAACACTGAAATCCCAGTGCTTTCACACATTTGAGGTTTACTCTCAGTATGCAAAGCTCTATCAGATGTTTGAGAGGCAGCCTTCCATGCAGTGATACAGGGATCCAGGTTCCACCCATGTTGGGGCTCTGCTAGTTTCAACATGGGGCTCACAAGATCTCTGCCGATCTCCTCCACGGCTGCCATGACAAGACAGAAAACCACCGACATCCTGTTGGGGGATGCTGGGGATGGAACATACATTAGGCAGCAATGGCATTCCACTTCTAGGACAGAGACCCCAGATGACAGTGTCTTAAAGAGAGGAGGCATGCCCCTTCTTCACCCTGCAGCTTAGGATCCTATACACGTGGTGGTAAGCCACCTTGAGCCACATGGTTAAGAAAAACGCCCTAGGGATGGCAGACTGCAAGAGCAGAGGCTGGGTCCCTGAATGACTACACGGGGCTGAGTCACCATGCCAGCTGTGCACTACCTGCCTCCAGAGACTGTGTGCAGGAGAAAGGGATTTCCGTCTCATTTAAGCCACTGTTGTTTTGGGTTCCTGTCCCATGCAGCTGAACCTGCATCCTAAATACAGGGTGCCCAGCCTTTTTGTCCGCAGTAGGACTCTCACAAACAGTGGCTGGAAAAAGAGTTAGTCAGCCCACAAGCCCCAGCCCTTACCACAGGTGCTTAGGGAGTCAGCAGAGGGAGTAACAACCTTTTGGGCATATCATGACATTTTTTATTATGATAAAATAGGTATGACATAAATTTACCATTTTAACTATTGTTAAGTGTACATTTCAAAGGCATTAAGGACATTCACACTGTTGTGCAGCCGTCACCACCATCCATCTCCAGAACACTTTTCATCTTTCCAAACTGAAACTCTGTCCCCATTAAACACTAACTCCCCCTTCTCCCTCCCTCAACCCCCTGGCAACCACTATTCTACTTCCTGTTTCTGTGACTTTGGCTGCTCTAGGGACCTCGTGTAACTGGAATCACATAGTCTTTGTCCTTTTGTGACTGGCTTATTTCACTTAGCACAGTGTCCTCAAGGTTCATCCACGAGCCAGAATTTCCCTTTTTTAAGACTGAATACTATTCTATTATATGGATGGATCATATTTTGTTTATCCATTCATTTGTTGATGGACACTTGGATTGCTTCCACCCTTTGGCTATAGTGAGTAATGCTGCTGTGAACGTGGGTGTGCAAATATCTGGGAGGAAAGGAAAGAGCTCTGTGGGAAGGGGAAGAGAAAGTAGAAAAGGCACGTTCATATCGTGGACCTGGAAGTAGTGTGTAACTTTTCAGCTCACATATCATTGGCAGGAACTACTCATAGGGTGTACTAGTTATCTACTGCTACATAACAAATTACCCCAAAACTTAATAGCTTAAAACAATAAATACACAGTACCTTATGGTTTCTGTGGGTCAGGAAATAAGGAGCAGATTCACTGAGTAGTTCTGGCTCAGGGCTTCTCATGAGGCTGTGGTCAAGAGATGGGCTGGGGCCGCAGTCGTCAGAAGGCTTGATGGGGCTAGAGGACCTGCTTCCAACATGATGCACTCACATGGCTGTTGGCAAAAGGCCTCAGTTGTTTGCTGTGTAGATCTTTCCACAGGGCTGATTGTCTTCAGAATGTGTCAGCTGGTATTCTCCAAAGGAAGGGATCCAACCTAGCCTCAGAAATTATACACCATCATTTCTGTGATAGTCTGTTGATTACATAGGTCAAAGCTGTAGGTAATGCTCACTGGTGTAGTTCAGACCGAAGTCTCAGAGAGACACCATTAGGGGAGAGGCATCATCAGGAAAAGTGTGGATGGGAGCTAAATTCAAGGGTTGGGAGTCTAGGAAGCAGTATAACATGTCAGATAAGAGCACTGGTTTTGGAGTCAGTAGCCTGGGTTCGAAATCCACTTAAAATTTTTCGTTCTTGGATGAACACTCACCTCTCAAGAGTCCATTTTCCTGTATAACAGGAAAAAACAACATTTACCTCAGGATTTTTAGGATTGCTGATCCAATCCAGTGTTTCCTAAACTTTGCTTTATCTGTGTCCTTAATGCTTTTTTTCATATATGTATGCCACCTATAGTATTACCTAATATTTTTAGATATTTTATAACATCTTTATTGATATATAATTCACACAATACAACTCACCCATTTAAAGTATACAATTCAGTGGTTTTAATATATTCACAGCTGTGTAAGCATTACCGTAGTCAGTTTTTGAACACCCCAATTTTCATCACCCTAGAAAGAAACCCTGTACCCTTTAGCAGTCACTCCCCGTTTTTCCCCAGCTCACCCCTCCAGCCCTAGGAAACCACTGATCTACTTTCTATCTCTATGGATTTTCCCATTGTGGACATTTCATATAAGTGAAATCATAAAAATATGTGGTCTTTGTCTGGCTTTTTTCATTTAGCATAATGTTTTCAGGATTCATCCCCATTGCAGCATTCATCAGCACTTTATTTTTTACGGCTGGATAACGCATTGTGTGGATATGCCACATTTTATTTATCCATTTATCTGTTGATGAACAGCAGGATTGTTTTCAGTTTTACACTATTATGACTAATGCTGTGAACAAGTTCGTGTACAAGTTTTTGCATGGACGTATGTGTTCAGTTCTCTTGGATATACCTAGGAGTGGAATTACCTGGTCGTATGATAAATCTGTGTTTAGCCTTTTGAGGAACTGTTAGACTGTTGTACAAGGGTTACAATTTCTCCAACTCTTACTATTATTTTTTTTTACTGTAGCTGTTCTACTTGGTGTGAAGTGGTAGCTCATTGCGGTTTTGATTTGCTTTTCCTTATTATAGACTCATTTTGTTTATATTTAAAGGAGACTTCACATTGCTACCCTAAGCGGAAAGACAGTATCATTTACCACAAATAGTTGGTAACCTGCTAATAATGTAACTATGAGAATGACACTTGTCTGTGTATGCATGCTGTAATTGATGTTTACTGCATTTGGGGAAATACCAATATAGTCTATGTAATAAGTGTGAAGCTATCATTTTATTATTGTTTGTGAGTCATAGGCAAAGGCAGAAGAGGGTCTTTTGTTGTGTTTGGGTTTTTTTTGGGTTTTATCCAGGAAGAGGGTGGGGTGAGATTCAGAAGATCTGTATTAAAGAGGGAGGTCTGGCTAGTGCGAGGGAGCAGCCTTAGAAAACTGAAAACAACCAGAATGTGGATAGCGGGAATTTATGAAGTAGCGTTAAGTATAAAATCTGCTGGATGGCAGAGGTGAGAGCTCAGGGATTCTTTTCTCCAATGTATGTTGATCTTAACTCTCTCTCGCATCCTTGCAAGGCAGGCTAAAGTATATATTCTTAGAGCTCATGGATGGTGAGGGACCAGTGCTGGATCTGATTCCGCCTTAGATTCCCTGCCCTGCCCCCAGTGCTGCAGCTCAGACACCTTGTGTGAGGAGAGAAGGGCTGGTTGGGGAGTCCTGACCTGGCAGCTGGGACTGAGGTTCAGAGACTGCAGAAACTTGTCCAAGTTCATGGGCTTATAGACAGGAGACCTGGGACTAGAATCCGGGTCTCCCGATCCCCCTACCATTATTGTTTCTGGAAGGCTCCTCTTGGCTCTTTATTTCACCTGTTTGTATAGTGAGATGCCCACAGATTTCTTGCTAATAGACTGAGCTTTGCTACTCACAGTGTGGTTCATGCCAGCAGCAGCAACAGCACCTGGGAGCCTATTAGAAATGCAGACTCTCGGGCTCCACCAGACCTACTGAATCAGAATCTGCATTTTAACAAATCCCCAGGTAATGTGAATGCACATCAATGTTTCAGAAACACAGACTAAGATATTACTGTTGGGTTTATTCATCCAAAACCCTTATTTCAGCACCTACTATCTGCCAGGCTCTAGTAAGTGCTAAGCAAGCAGAGGGTCCCAGGCCAGTCAGTGAGACAGATGAGAAACCAGAGATCACAGACCTACCACTGACTTTTATTTATTTATTTATTTACTGCTCGCTGAAACAGTAGTTGCTTTATTGATTTCCCTAAAGATGAATCACTAAGAATTCACTGGTGGCTGCTGTGGGTGGTGTATGTCCGTCCAGCATGCTTTGCCTTTTGTCTTCTTCCAGATCATTTGGAAACTTCTCCCCTACTCATTTTTTTTTAATTCAAAAATATTTATTGAGCAGCTTTATATGCCAAGTCCTGTTCTAAACACTTGATACAGTGGTCAAGAAATCAGACAAAGCCCCTCTTTTCAAGGAGCTTCTTTATATTCTAATAAAGAATGAAAAATAAATAATATCAAAGAGTAATAAGTCTTCTGGAGAAAAATCAAAGTGACAACAGGGTCAGGGAGGAGTGTTCTTTGGGTAGAATGGTAGAAGAAGGCCTCTCTGAAGATGTAACATTCCCACCCAGGACCTGAGAAGGAGCCAGTCCTTTGACATCTCAAGCAAGAGCAGTTGGTTGGTTTTGGTGGGGCTGTCACTCAAGGTGCTAGAGCTGCCCTCTGGCAACAGTGATTGGTACAAGGATGAGCATGTGATCCCAAAAGAGCCAATAAGAGTCTTTCCTGGGGTTGATGTATAGACAGGGGGAGAAACCAGTTGCTAAGGAGATTTCTTTGTGATTTTCAACAAGTCTCTTGCCTTCTCTGTGCCTCATTTTACTCATCTGTAAAATAGAAGGGTTAGACCACATGCCACTTCAGCCTCTGCTACCTGGAACTTGCAGTTCTGAAAGATCCTGCTTTTTGAAACAAAGTATCACAATGCTGGCTTCTTTGGGGGTCTGTCCTCCCTCCAGCCTTCTCAGATACATCTCAACAACAGTCTTAATAACTGAAGCTGACTCCTATTTGAAAATTTTAAATGGTCAGCCTCTGCCCAGCAGGGATTCTATCTTCTAGAAGTTTGTTGAGGTCCATCTACCATCCCTATATTTGTTTCACAACTGGAGGTTGGGAAGAAGGATCTAGGCTCAAATCCTAGTCTGCTTCTTATTCGTCAGGTGACCCTGAACAAGAATTGTAACTTCTCTGAGTCTCAGTTTCTTCCTCTGAAAAGTCAGTATAATAATAGCATCCATCTCGTGAGGCCCTTTTGAGAAGCATATGAGCTGTCACAGGCACCTCTCATGCCCAGATCTGCGGTCTGTGGATCAATGTCCTTTCCCGCTAGACTGTAAGCGGCATGGGGGCGTGAACTGGGACTGATTTTACGTACAATACAGTTAGCCATTATTTTCTTTTATTACTGTTGAGAAAGTTAACGTTGATTTTTGTACTTTTAAATAGCTATGCCAATCTGCTATCAAGATTATAGAAAGGGCTGGGGTAAGATAGGACTTTTTAGGGGCCTCTAATGAAAGTGTTTGCATAGAGTACATGGGAATAGCAAGAGGAAAAGAGAACAGACATCTATTGAGCACATCCAGTATGCCAGTCAGTGTGCAAGGAGCCTGTACAGCCAGTGCCCATTAACCCCTCACCACAATCCCAAGAAGTGGGTAGGGTTGTTATCCCCATCAGGCGGATAAGAAATTGGAAGCTCAGAGAAGTTATGACACTTGTCCAGGATAACACAGCTAACGAGTGACTCAGATGAAATTCAGGCCAGTCTGGCTCCAGGGCCAACTTCTTCCTACCTCTTTAAGATGTAGTTCTTCACAGGTGATAGGAAGAATCCATACTTGGTCAGGAGTCAGGGAAGTAGGTGTTCTCTGGTAATCAAGGAGGGAAGAGAGGCCTTGCATGTAAACTGAGGCAGAGCTTCTGTGCTGAGAGGGTGATCCTGGGCTGAAAACAGAGGGCATCTACCTGTGTGGTCCTGTAGTGACCAGATCTCAGGTACTGTTTGTTGAATGTCACTGCTGTGCTATGCTCCATTTTTAGCTTTACAAGCACCACTCACAGGAGTGCCAGGAAATAGGGATGTTGTAAGCCAGACCTATCCAAAATCATGATCAGCAAGAATTGCAAACATACTTGCTTCAGTACAAACCTTTCTAAGTGAGCCACATTTCTAAGTTCTGCTCCATTAAAGCCATCGGAAAGCTTCACGATTGCTTCATAATCTATTTCACCATGCTTTGGAATGGGACCTGCATGGATTTTCAATATATCTAACCTTGCTTGTTCGTTTGATAAATAAGTATGTATTTTTCTATCTAATCTGCCTGGACGAAGCAAAGTAGGCTCCACTGTATCTGGCCTGTTTGTAGCCATGATCATTTTAACTCTATGTAGGGTATCAAATCCATCCACTTGATTCAGTAGCTCCATTAAAGTTCTCTGAATCTCTCTATTAGCTGAAGTCCCCTCAGGAAACCGACGACCACCAATAGCATCTATTTCATCCATAAAAATGATGCATGGCTGATGGTCCCTGGCATAATTAAACATTTCTCTGATCACACGAGCACTTTCACCAATGTACTTGTCTACAATAGAACTAGATACAACCTTTAAGAAATTGCAGTCCAGCTTGCTAGCAACAGCTCATGCCATGAGTGTTTTTCCTGTACCTGGTGGTGCCTATAGCAAACAGCCTTTTGGAGGTATTATTCCTACACGTTGGAATAATTATGGGTTTGTAAGAGGTCATTCTATTACCTCTCTTAATTCCCGAATCTGTTCTGATAGCCCTCCGATCTCAGAATAAGGAACATTCCCAGGGTCCTCATGAGACATGTTGTGAACCGGTGGCTCTACCTCTCTTGGCAAATACCTCATGATAGTTAGTGTAGTCATATCCAAAGCAACTCTTGTTCCTGGCTTCAACTTACTTTTGTCAAGCCGTCGACGACAACCCACAACATATCTTGGTCCATTTGTAGCTTTAACAATGAATTTTTCTTCAGTTAATTGCTTAAGTACTTCAGCCACAATCTGCCCAACACTTTGTAGGGCCTTCACATCATTTTCAGACTTTTCATACTGCTTGGCAAGTTCTTTTAATTGTTCCCTTAACTCCTTGAGACAGCTGTCCATCTCCTTGTGCTCCAGCAGCTTCTCTTTTTTTTTTTTTTTTTTTTTTTTTTTTGCGGTACGCGGGCCTGTCACTGCTGTGGCCTCTCCCGTTGCGGAGCACAGGCTCCGGACGCGCAGGCTCAGCGGCCATGGCTCACGGGCCCAGCCGCTCCGTGGCATGTGGGATCCTCCCGGACCGGGGCACAAACCCGTGTCCCCTGCATCGGCAGGCGGACTTTCAACCACTGCGCCACCAGGGAAGCCCCGGGAAACTATTTTTAACTTTTTAAGCAACTATTATCAGTTTTCCAAAGTGACCATACCATTTTATATTCCCACCTGCAGAGTATGAAAGTTCCAGTTGCCCCACATACTCACTAACGTTTGGAGTGGTCACTCTTTTTAATTTGAGCCGTTCTAGTGGTTGTGAAGTGGTATCTCATTGTGTTTTTTTTTTTTCATTGTGGTTTTGAATTGAATTTTCCTAATGACTAATGATGTAAGGCATCTTTTCATGCACTTACTTGCCATCTTCTTTGGTGAAATGTCAGTTCAAATCTTTTACCATTTTCATTGGGCCATTTGTCTTACTATTGAGTTATACATGTAAGAAAATATATCCTACATAAAAATTCTTTGTTGATTCTGTTTTACAAATATTTTCAGTCTGTGACATGCCTTTTCATTTTTATAACAGTATCTGTTGAAGAGCAAGTGTTTTTAATTTTGCTGGAAACCAACTAAATTAATTTTTCTTTTATAGTTTATCCTTTTGTTTCCTATTTAGTTTTTTTTTTTTTTTTTTTTTTTTTGCCAAATATAAGATCACTAAGATTTTCACTCATGGTTTCTTCTAGAAGTTTTATAGTTTAAGCTTTTACATCTAGATCTATGATCCATTCTGAGCTAATTTTTATATATGGTGTGATAGGATAATGATCTGGTTCATTTTTTACTTCCAAATATGCAACTGTTCCAGAACCATTTTTTGAAAAGATTATCCTTTCTCCATTGAACTCCCTTGGCACCTTTGTTGAAAATTAATTAACCGTAGGTATATGGATCTATTTCTGGACCTTCCATTCTATTTCACTGATGGGTGTTTATACAGATGCCACATTACCTTGATTAGAGTTGCTTTATAATAAATCTTGTAATCAAGTAGTCTAAGTCCTCCAACTTTGTTCTTCTTGTTCAAAATTATTTTGGGTATTCAAGGTCCTTAGCATTTTAATATAAAATTTAAAATCAAGTTGTCAACTTCTACCAAAAAAAAAAAACCTTCTGGGACTTTGATTGAGATTGATTGAATCTACAGATTGATTTGGTGAGAATTGCTGTCTTAGTATTGATTTTGCCAATTCTCAAACATGGTATATTTATCCATCTATTTAGGTTTTCTATCATTTCTGTTAGCAATGTTTTGAAGTTTTTGAGGTACTAGCCTTGTATATCTTTTATTCAAACTTTTGTTAAGTATTTTATATTTTTCATGCTATCATTGATAGTGTTTTTTAAAAATAAGAATTCCTGATTGATTCTTTCTAGTACATAGAAATAGAATGATTTGTTTTATGTTAACTTGGTATCCTGCAACCTTTCTAAATTCACTTATTCCAGCATTTTTTTTTGGGTAAATTCCTTAGGATTTTCTACAGACTATAATTTCGGCTACAAATAAAGACAGTTGTATTTCTTCCTTTTGAAACTGTATGCCTCTTATTTGTTTTTTCTGGCCTGTTGCACTGGGTAGAACCTCCAGTATAATATCATGTACGAGTGGTAAGAACAGACATGTTTTTCTCTCTCCTGATCTTTGTGGGGACTGTATTCAGTCTCTCAGTAAGGTGATATTAGCTATATGTTTCTGTGGATCATCTTTAACGGGTTGATCAAGTTCCCGTCTATTCCTAGTTTGCCTAGAGTTTCTATTATGAATGGTTGTTGGATTCTATCAAATGCTGCTGTTGCGTCTGCTTCCTCCTCTTCCTACTCCCCCTCCTCCTTCCCCTCTTCCTTCTCCTCCTCCTTTTCTTCTTTTTCCTCTTCCTCTTCCTCACATCTTTTGAGATGATAATATGCATTTTTCTTCTTCTTTTCCTTCCATAAGTATGGTGAATTACATTAATGTTGAATGTAAAACCAACCTTGCATTCCTGGGATAAACTTGGTCGTGATCCTTTTACATATTGTAGTTATGATTTACTAAACTTCATTTTTTTGCATCTATGTTCATGAAAGATGTTGATCTGTAGTTTTATTTTGCTTTTTCATGTAATGTGTTTGTCTGGTTTTGCTACCAGGTTAATGCTTGCTTCATAGAATTTGTTAGGGTGTGATTTCTCCTTCTGTTTGATTTTCCAGAAGAGTGTATGTAAAACTGATATTATCTTTATTAAATGTTTCACAGAATTCACCAATGAAACCATCTGGGCCTGGAGTTTTTGTTTGTGGGAAGTTTTTTTTTTTAATTAATTTATTTTATTTTTGGCTGTGTTGGGTCTTTGTTGCTGCACTCGGGCTTTTCTCTGGTTGCAGTGAGCAGGGGCTACTCTTCGTTGTGGTGCTCAGGCTTCTCATTGCAGTGGCTTCTCTTGTTGCAGAGCACGGGCTCTAGGCGCGCAGACTTCAGTAGTTGTGGCATGGGGGCTCAGTAGTTGTGGCTTGCGGGCTCTAGAGCGCAGGCCCGGTAGCTCAGTAGTTGTGGCACACGGGCTTAGTTGCTCCGTGGCATGTGGAATCTTCCCGGACCAGGGCTCAAACCCGTGTCCCCTGCATTGGCAGGCGGATTCTTAACCACTGCACCACCAGGGAAGCCCCCGTGGGAAGGATTTTAACTACAAAAGAAGTTCTTACTAGATATAGGGCTATTTAGGATATATATTTATTCTTGAGTGAGCTTTGGTAATTTGTATCTTGCAAGGAATTTATCCATTTCATTTAAATTGCTGAATTTATTGGTATATACTTATATATAATATTCCCTATTAGCCTTTACTCTCTGTAGGATCTATGGTCATGACCTTTTATTCCTGATATTGGTAATTTATGTCATCTTTCTTTTTCTTGATTAGTCTGGCTAGTGGTTTGTCAATTTTAATAATTTTTTAAATAATCAGTTTTGCTTTGCTTTGTTACTTTTCTGTTTCAATTTCACTGCTGTTTAATTTTTTTTCTCTTTATTTTTTTTCTGCTTATTTTAGGTTTAAGTTGCTGTTCTTAGTTAGAATAACTTTGAATAGAATAATAAGTTAGAAACCTAGGTCATTGATTTGAAACTCTTCTTCTTTTCTACTATAAGCATGTATTACTATAAATTTCCCTCTAAGCAGAGTTTTAGCTGCATCCCCCAAATTTTGATGTGTTGTATTTTTATTTTCATTCAATTCAAAATATTTTGTAATTTTCCTTGTAATTTCTTCTTTGATCCATAGGTTAATTAGAAGTGTGTTGTTTAGTTTCCTATATTTGAGGACTTTCCAGATCTATTACTGATTTCTAACATAATTATATTGTAGTTTAAGAACATAATTTATATTATTTAAATTCTTTTAAATGTATTAATTTTTATGTTGATCCTGTATCTAGTGGTCTTGACAATTTCACTTGTTAATTCTAATTGTTTGCTTTTCCCCTAAGATTGTGAATGAGATTGTGGGCATCCTTATCTCGTTCCCAAACACTAGAGGAAAGAATGCAGTATTTTATCATTAACTATGATGTTAGCTGTGGATATCTTGTACATACTCATTATATAGTTAAAGAAGTTCCCTTTTATTCCTAATGCTGAGGAATTTGTTATAGATAGTTATTGATTTTATCAAATTTTTTTTTTTTTTTTTGTGGTACGCGGGCCTCTCACTGTTGTGGCCTCTCCCGTTGCGGAGCACAGGCTCGGGACTCGCAGGCTCAGCGGCCATGGCTCACGGGCCCAGCCGCTCCGCGGCATGTGGGATCTTCCTGGGCCGGGGCACGAATCCGTGTTCCCTGTATCGGCAGGTGGACTCTCAACCACTGCACCACCAGGGAAGCCCTTATCAAATGTTTTTAATAAATCTTTTGAGATAAGATTTTTCTCAGTATGGTGAACTGTATTGATTGATATTTGAATGTTACACTGTACTGGTATTTTTCAAATAAACTTCACTCAGTCATGATAGATTATCCTTTTTTAAAAATATATCACTGTATTCAATTTGCTAATATTTTGTATAGTATTTTTGTATCTCTATTCATGAATGGTATTGTACAATAATTTTATTTTCTTATAATATCCTTGTCTGGTTTTGGTACCAGGGATGTGTTGATCTCAACATGTTAAGAAATGTTGCCGCTTTATTTTGGTGACAAAAAATTGTTTTTATTTAATGTGTAGAAAGAGTTGTTTGTCTTTTCTTTAAGAATATAGGACTATTCAGATTTACTGTTTCTTCTTGTTTTCATTTTGGCAAGTTATGTTTTTCAAAGAATGATGGCATAAAAATTCCCCTTTTAGCAACATGAACATCCGCTCTATGTAAAGTATCCTAAAACACAGAGTGTTGGTTTTAGTTTATCAACACACCCACTGGCCAATGGCAAGACCAGGAAAGTCATCCCAACGCTTTAGGAGAAAAATTTATGGTAGTATATAACAACACTTTACACATTGTTAAGTGCATGTGTACAGTTTGTTGTTGGTTTTTAGCGAGGTGGGAACATATTTTGGAATGCCCGAGGTGTCTTTGGCTAAGCCTATCAGCTGTCCTAAGATGGGTTGGAAAATATAGGTTGCTAAGAGTCTCCCAGCATCCAAGGAAAACTATTATATATATTTGTATTACGAGGTTCAGAGTAGCCAATAGTTGAGCTCCTTTTGAGGGGTGATGGTACCTCACTGGAAATCACTTCATTCAACCAGCAGCTCCCTGGAAGCTGGGACCAGGAAAAATAGTGCATGAATTGGAAACCAGAAGAATTCTCCAGAATCTGGGTGTGAGCTAGAGGTAGCAGCAAGGTCAGGGTGAGGGCCAGATAGGGCCACGAGCCCCTGAACTAAAGTCACCTCCTAACTGAGAGGACTGGCTTCTCACCGGCAGCCTGCCTGTCCTCCCATCTCAGGGAGTAGGGACTGTCCTGGGTTCCAGGGTCACCAAGTGAGCCATCTCTGGCTGGAGTGGGTCAGATGTTAGGACATTCATTTATTTACCCACTTGCTCATGTTGGGTCACCACTGAGGTACCAGGGCCCTGGTGACTCCTAGCCAGGTGAACACAAGCCTTCCCCCCCGTCCGTTCCCCATCTCATCCCCTTTTCTTCCTCAATTCATGTTTTCTCTCCTTTTGCATAATTCCTGCTTCCTCTCTCTTCCCCTCCTTTCCTCCCCTCTCTCTACCTTACCCTCCCTCATGTCTACCTTCTCCCCCCACCCCACTTAAGACACATTTCTCCCACTTCTTCCTCCCCCCTGCCTTTCTTGTCAGACAGTAAGAACCTCGGAGGTGGTTGCCAGGATACTAGACTAAAACAGTGACAGAAATGCAAACCAGGAGTTGTTTGAGCAGAAATAGGAATGAAACAAAAATTCAGATCAATAGATGTCAAGCCACAGATCTTTCGGGTACAGCCCGCGTTTCTCTGATCCAGGAAGGAAGGACCAATAGCTCTCTAGCCCTTTAAGGGGACTTAATGTTAAAGAACGTGGCTCTCCTCATCGGGCAGAGAAGGAGCTTTTAACTGTACTTCTGGTGCTGAGTGCCAAGAAGTCGGGAAAGAAGAAAGAAATTGGGAGAGTCATTACCCAGGATTAAGGAAAAAAAGGCAAATGTCCTTCCAGAGCCAGGGGTTCCACTTCACAATGGAAGTTCCAGGCATGTCCTAAGGATATCACGGTCCTATTAATTGGAACCTTTGGAGCATTTGGTACTCATGTTCCCACGTCATTCGTACCCTGAGACAAACACAGACCAGCAATCATTGTAAAACAAAGCTCATTGCCTTTGCCAAGGGGCCATGTGAAGACGCAGGCATGCAATTATGAATATGACCACCAGGGGAGGTAGTGATTACTGCAGATTTGGGGCAATGGACCAAGATATATTCTCTCTCTCTCGCTCTCTCTCTTTCACACACACACACACACACACACACACACACACACACACACAGATGAGTCTATCTCCTTATCAAAACAATAGAAATATTACTCAACTGCTGTATCAGATTTAGACTGAGATAGGGAAAATTACAAATGTCTAGATCCAAATTGCATCTTTTCTCATCTTAAACAGTTTCTCACGTTGAGGTGGGGCCTTGGTGTGACATTAGGAAGACACAGCGGCTTTCTGGGCCTCCTGGGTCCCCAGCTCAACATCTTGCTTTTCTGTGTAGGGACTTCAAATTGATTCTTTTAAAAGCTTTTAACTATTCATTTGCTCTTTCAGATAGAATGAGGTAATTGCCCTTTTCAAACTATTTCTGCTTCAGAACTTCCTATGCTAACTGTCTCTCCTGCTTCACTCCCCCCACCCCATTCAAATACAAGAACTTTTCTTTCCACTTGAGAGCAAAGCTGAATTCTTATATGCCATAATCCAAGAAACGTTTCTTAAAACCTGGGATTATATACCTGAATCCTCACACCAGATTCTTCGTGATTCTTTTCCTTTTTAGTCAGGAGGGAGATCCCAGGCATCTCACTCCTTACCTCTCCCTTCCTCCCACTATCCAAGTTCAGGCTCACCAGGATGGAATACAAAAATAAATTACTTATTAAAACTCTATTAGGCCCCTGTCCCTCAGGCCTAACATTTTGCATTTTTCTTCCTCTGAATAGTTAAAAACCCATTTTGAGAACATTTGAATAAATGAGTTTTTAACCAAAATTTAAACAATGATTCTTCTTACACGATCACAGGTTCTTGGGAACAGAATTGCTGAGAAGCCAATGGGCAGTGCAAAGAGGCTTCTCTTCTGAGCCAGCTCATTTATTTGCTTGGGACAGTGAATGCTCTAATCACAACATATTTGGTTTCCTTTGTAATACTGGAATTCCTTAAGTGTCCTTGGCCACTTTCCACCCCCCAAATATTAGTCATGCCGCTTGGTGCTCAAACAAATCCCCAGCTCAACACTCCCGAACACATCCTTTCCCATTTGCATGGAAATTAGATTTTTAAAACTTTAAAATGAAAACAAGCTTCACAGCCCGTGTCCACAAAATGCCTCTTTGTCAGTGCGTGCACTGTAAACTTTGCTTCGAAGCAGTAGTTTTCAATTCCATCAGTTCATGAGGCTTAAGGAGCTGAGCTGGCGGAACACCCCTGTCAGTGGGGAACTTCTCCCTCAGTGCCAGCTTCGCCGGCTTTGGCTCTGCTTAGATCTGAATTGAAGCACCTGTGTGTCTTTTACCTTGGTGCTTTCAAGTCTGTAAGATAGCACATTGATTTTTTAAAATCAGAAGGTAAAAACCCCTCACCGTCTTTGGCAATGGATAGAAAAACTCATTGTCTCCAGTGTGGGCGCTGGGAACAATCATATCTCACAAGTCCATCCTGTGTAAATAACTACTGAATATTTTGTTGAGCACCTAATATGTACCAGGTGCTGGGGATGTGGAGAGAAATATGGTGGTGCTCACGCTGGTAGGGAGAAAGAGAGATGTGAAGAGATTTGAATAGAGACCATAGCCTGATGTAATGAAAGCAGAGGGTAAATGAGGTCTGTGGGGAAGTGGATAACTTTCCGGAGAAGTGAGGTAAGGCTTCCCAGAAGAGGTGGCATTTGAGAAGTGCCTTGAATAAGAAGCAATGTCCTTGCTGGAAGTGGAGCGTATGGCAATTGGAAAGGGAGTTTGGGTCAGATGTGTGAAGGTCTCCAACTACCTGGCCAGTAAGTATGGCCTCCATCCTCCTCACGTTCATCTAGAAACATTTGTTGGTTCATAAGTTTATTCTGCTATCTGAGTGGTTGGTCCCTGGGTGCCAGTGGTGCTACTGGTGTGCTGGGATCTTCCTTCAGGTCCACCAGGCACCTTACTCTGCACCGCCCTGGGCCCTGGGAGGCTGACCCGCGCACACTGCATCAGCGGGCACTGTGCCCTCTGGGTGCTGGTTAGAGGTGGCAAATTAGAGGCACTAGCAAGGGATCAGGGGGTAAAGGGAAAGAGAGATCGGCTTATTCGTCACCCCAGTTCCCTGCCTGTGGGGTTACAGTGCCCCAATCTCCCAAGCCACAGCTGCTGTCCGTCTACCCTCTCCACATAGCTCTCTTGGGGTCTCCTTGGTCCTCAGGCCTCGGGGGGCGATGACTCCCTGCTGATACTTGTCCTGGGCGCTGCACCATCTCTGTTGCTCTCCTTAGTCTCTGCCCACACCTTTCCAAGTAGTCCGTTCGTTAGGCTGCCCTCCGTTACCCAGCTTGGTGTGTGTGCCATGTGTCTCCTCCCAGTACCATGACTCATAAGAATGGCGAGTGAGGTCCCAACCCCCATGCAGCTTATCATCTAATCCTCTTGGACTTGTTTAAGCAGGAGAGTGATCAGATTGCCTATGTATGTTTCGGGGAAATCACCTGGATGGCAGTGAGGAGAGAGATTTCAGTGGAGGGGAGAACCGTGAGGGAAGGGGTGTCGCTCTTGTCCTTGCAACAGATGCGGGTGGTCCACTTCAGGGAGGGACAGAGGGAGAGGAAGGGGATGAAAGAGTGAGAAGGAACAGTTCAGGGGGGCACTCACATCCTGGCTGGGACAACTGGGCAGATGTTCTCTGGGGAACCCCGGAGAAAGAGTTGTTTGGCAGGGAGGGGAAATGAGAAGGTTGGCGTTGGTGTGTCTGTCGCCAGTGGCACAGCCAGATGGATGTGTCCAGCCAGCTCTTGCAATTGTGGTTTTGAGTCTGTGGGAGAGGTCAGGGTGGGAAATATGGATCTGGGCGTCCTTGGAGTCTAGGTCTAGGGGGTGGGTAAGACCCAAGAGAGAATGTGTTGGGTGAGCAGTGCAGCTGGCCTGCGAGAGGGCCTGTGGGGCCTGGATATGTGCAGAGCAGCTCAGCACTGATGCAGGTGCCTGGAACTCCCCACACTGGGTGGTGAGTCCCCTCATCTCAGCCCAGGGCTCATGGGGGGCCTTACACCACCCCCATGTCTAGGGAATGCCACTGAATCTGTCCTTGATGCTTCAGGTTTGCCAAGCACCCCAGGCTCTCCATTCTGCTGAATGTGGAGATGGGTAAGGAAGAGGCAGGACATTTAATTTGATTAAATTAAACGCTCCGTCCACGAGCGTTTTCTTTGGTCATGTCCTCTCATTTTGGGGCCAGGGTGCCTGCTGTCTTCTTTGGGAAGCCCTGTGGCTTGGAGTTAGGGTGGCTCAGCTATGTTTTGAGTTTGGTACGAGGGAAACTGCTGACCAGCCTCACCGACAGATGCAGTGACCTGGCAAAGGTCACACCTGTGGCTGGAGCTCTTGAGCTGCTGTGAGTCTTGGGAAACTGCACGCCTGAGCTCGCAAGACAGCCTGAAACCCCATGTTGGGGAGTAGTTACAGGGTTGGAAGGTGTAATAGGTTGAGCTGTGTCCCCTCAAAATTCATAGGATGAGGTTCCAACCCCCAGTACCTTATAATATAACCTTATTTGGAGATATGGTCTTTAAAGAGCTGGTTAAGTTAAAATGAGGCCAGTAGGGTGGGGCCCTAATCCAATAAGACTGGTGTCCCTAAGAGAAAGAGACCCCGGGGGACCTGCACGCAGGGAGGGATGACCATGTCAAGAGGCTGCAGGAGGGTGGCCAAGGGGAGAAGCCTCAGAGGAAACCAACCCTGCTGACACCTTGATCTTAGACTTCTGGCCTCCAGGACTGTGGGAAAATAAATTCCTGTTGTGTCGACCACCCAGTCGGTGACACTTTGTTGTGGCAGCCTGAGCTGACTGGCACAGAGGGAAGGTGACATGTGCACTAGTAAGTTACCCTGCCTCTGAATCACACTGCTACACCGAGCACAACCGTTCACCTCCTGCATCTGCTTTTCACCCCAAAAGAACAGAAACTGTTGGAAGGATGAGATACTCTCTATGCCTACACGCCCTGACATTTTCAAATAAATAAATCAATCATTCGAGAAAAGCAAGCAGTAACCAAACTGATTGACAAGGAAGAAGGGCCAGCAGATAGTGACCATATGCAGCCCAGCTTCCCTGTGCTTTATATATAAGCCCGTTTAACCCCAAATCCCTTTGCAGCGCACCTTATGAGCCCCTGGGGTGCAGACAGGGTAGGTAACTTGCCCCAGTTCACAGCCATAAGTAGCAGAGCTGCTAACAAACCTGCCCCAGCCAGCTCTAGAGGCCCAGTTATTTCCACTGTCCTCTGCACTTAGCTCCCGGGGAATTAAAAAGAAGACAGGACACTGCACCCCTCTCTCCCAGTCTTACTGTCTGGCTCACAAGATGAGACGTACACAAGTGGAAAAGTGATGGACAGTCAAGATGATTGACCTACTTGCTGTGTGGTTGGAGCTCTTGGCCTCTGCTCTCAGAAACGCCCCATGACTGCCTGGTGGAGCTGGGCTTCACAGAGAGACCCACAGGGGGGTGGCCCTGGAGGCTTTGCTCTCAGACTTCACCACAAGATGTGCAGTTTTCTTGGTTCTTACCACCCAGCTCAGTTTTGCCTTAGCAACTGGTTAACTGTGGCTGTGGCCCTGCATCCTCAGCTAAATATTCCTGGTCCCTCGACCTTGGCCTCTAACCTCCCCATCTGTCCTGGCTGCAACCATGGACTCCTTTCCCTTTTGACTCCAGTGCTGTAATGATGCCACAGCTGGCTCGCCGCCTCCTGGACCTGATTCCACGTGGTGATAAGAGGCAGAAATCATCCTGGGCAGGTAATGATCAGGTGTAAGAGGAAGAAGCACCCACGGGAGGCCTTGAACAGAGCCTTTTGATTTGTATTTTTTCATAAGTTTATTTACTTTATTTATTTATTTAGGCTGTGTTGGGTTCTCCTTGCTGTGTACGGGCCTTCTCTAGTAGTGGCGAGCAGGGGCTACTCTTCTTTGCGGTGCACAGGTTTCTCATTGTGGCGGCTTCTCTTGTTGCGGAGCCCGGGCTCTAGGCACGTGGGCTTCAGTAGTTGTGGCTCGTGGGCTCTAGAGCGCAGGCTCAGTAGTTGTGGCGCACGGGCTTAGTTGCTCCACGGCATGTGGGATCTTCCCGGACCAGGGCTCGAACCCATGTCCCCTGCATTGGGAGGCGGATTCTTAACCACTGTGCCACCAGGGGAGCCCCCAAGAGCCTTTTTAGACATAAAGTGGAAAGACTTCAGACACTTTCCGTAATGGCTTTGGCATTCTGCTCTGTACAATTCTCTCCTCCTTTCTGAAAATCCATGCGCACGCTCGACCTGACTTGCTGACAGCGCCTGTAAGGAGGCATCAGCAGTCACAATGCACACAAAACAGAGAGCAGAGGAATTTATGGGCAACCTGGAGTGGAGCACGCTCAGACGAGTGGAGCAAAGAAATACAAAAGACACATGGGAAAAAGAGGGGCGAGGGAGAAGAGACAGGCAGTGTCTGGGTAAAGCAGAACACAGACGGAATGCCGGTCCTTGCAGGGCAGAAGCTTCTTGTTCTTCCTACATTGTTCTCAAGGTGGCGTGGAGCAGGTGGCCCCTGCTGGCTGGCTAATTGAGTGATGGCTCCAGGAAAACACAAAATGAACACTTCATGCTTAGAGAAGGCTGGAGAAGATGGCCACAATATGCCTGATGAAGCCTGGCTTTTGTCCGACTTTCAGAGGTTCCAATCTTGGCTCTGCACCCTCGATTCTTCCCGGGGAAGCTCCTTGGGGGTCAGACTCAAGTTTGCGCTCTTTGTCAAATATCTTCTTTGGAGACATCCCAGCAGCAGGGTTGGCCAGCTTGGTTTTAGGAAAGAAGGGACTGTTGGAGAGCTTACTCCATCCGATGCATTTTCCAGATGGGGAAATTGTGGCCCTGTTTGGGTCAGGGGCTGTCAGTGGTCTCTACCACCTCCCACCTTTGCTCAGCTGCAGCTCTGGTGCTCTTGAACTTGGAGACTCAGCCCCCGCTGCCTTCCTTAGTCAATCCTGGCCCACAGGGGTGTGTGTGGGGAAGGAGGCATTAGGAGTCCCTGCCCCACTGGCGTGATGAAGCTGAGTTTCATCTACGGCTGGGGTCCAAGAGCAGTACCCCCAATATTAGGTGAAGGACTCCAGTCTCTCACACCCACCCCTTCTCCAAGGCTTCATCTGTAAATACAGAGACAGCAAGTTGACTTAATTTCATTTGACAACTCTCATTGAGAAGGATTGGGAGACTTCCAGGTACCACTCTGTGGTGGATTAGTTATGTCTGCCAGAGACACAGGCTGCAGAGTGGGGGTAGGTAGGCCACGGATTTGGCATCCCAATTGAGCCACATCCATTGCCTACTAGACCTCAAGTATCACTGCAACGTGGGTTCTCCAGCCCCACCCGTCTATGTCACCTCTGACATAGATGCCTGCTGCACCCAACCCCAAGTGTGGTATGCCCAGTGTCCCCTGCTGACCACCCACCTGGACCCTCCCTTACGTCTCGGTTAGTTTGTCCAGTCTCCACTTCTACCTGAGCCCAGCTTCCTGCTTGAGAGCAGTAAACAAGCAAATGCCCCTAGAGTATTTGGCAGTGTCCACACGTAGTAGGTACTCTGTAAGGTACTAGTACATGTGTTATATCACAACTGTCTGTCGTCCTTAATAAATAATTGATTGTCTACTACATATCAGGTATGTTTTGTAGCTTGTCCCACTTAATCCTCCTGACTGCTGGGAAGATAGGTACTACTATCATAGTTCCAGTTTTACAGATAAGGAAACTGAGGCTCAAGAGGTGACATCATCTGGTCAAGGTCAGATAGCTTGTAATCAATGAACCTTTGGATGTTTGATCCAAAGCTCTGTCTCTTTTCAGTGTTTGCCATGTGGGCTCTTTCCAAGTTGAACCCCCATCGCCAATCAGCATTCTTTCCTTCTCAGCCTGCTATGCACAGGCTAAGGAGTTTCAGTACTGACACTGCTGGGTGTCAGCCTGCACTTCTCTACGGAACACCGAGATGCCTTCTGGGTGTCCTTGTGCACGTCTGATAGGATAAAGTCATGGGCTCATGCCCAGCAACCCGTTCCACCCCCTCCAAACTCTCCAAACCTCTCTGGCCACAAATCCGGGACCTCAGGAATTGGCTGAAGAATGCTGCTGTTCTCACCAGTCCCCAGCGGCCTTTGCATTTCTGGCAGGGAAATTACACTAAATGACCTTTCCGTGCATTTAATTCCGCATTTATTCTGGCTGATATCTTCCACAGAACCTTTTGAAATAGGGGAGGAAAGTCCTCGGACGTGTGACTTAAAGGGCTTTCTGCCCTGGGGCTGGGCTGGCTCCCTGGGGGGCACTGCTCCCCTCAGAGGGAGGTGTCCTGGCCACCTGGCCACCAGGCTTGCATGGGTGCTGGCTTCGCTGTCCGGCTATGCCATGTGGTGAATTGCTGTGTGCTCTGGGTTTGCTGAGGCCGTCTGGGTATGGACTTGGAAAGGACAGAGGGAGAGCGGGAGCGGATGTGACCTGCCAATGGTGAGCCTCGGGACAGTGACTGGGGTGCCTCAGGCGTCCTCCATGCCTTCGTGCACTTTCTTGGAGGATACTGTTACTTCCCTCCCTCCCACATCGTGGGGTCATACCTGCCCCTTTGCTGCCTGCACACGGCCATGGATTCACCCCAATTTCTAAGCCAATCCTACCCAAGGCAGGAAATACACCAGCCACCCTAGCCCCACACCCAGCTGCTCCCCATAATTCTGAGCCCTGGGATAATACCCAGGGAGCAGATGCTGTTGATTCTGTACTGGTAACCCATCTGTGTGCTGATGGTGCCTACTGTGGGGACCTGGTGGATTAAAACTCCTCTCGGGGTAGCTCTGAGGCACGTTCTACACTGTCCCCCAGAGGTCTGCAGCACAGCTGGGCTCTAGTTGCCCACAGGGGTCATCTGCTTAAAAACAGCCTTCGCCTCCCTGTCTCCTGCCCCACCTCCCTTACTGAAATTTCCTAGAATCACCTTCCAAATACACATGCCTCAAGTCTGTTTCTGGGAAAACCAAACCAAGACACCCTCCACACCATTCCTAGAGCCTGCTGGCTGCCCCCCAGCTCAGGGACCAGCTCCCCGGGAGACACATGCTAGTTCAGCCCAGTGGGCTCGGCCTCTTCTCCCTACCCTTCATTTCTCATCCCTGCCACCCTCAGACCTGGGCTCTGGCTCCCAGCCAGCATCTTGCCCACTGAGGCCTTAAACGTGGGCCACTGTCTGGGTTCCTTCCACTCTACTCCATCTGTCCCAATAGCAGCCTTTTCCAGTGTCAACTAAGACCCTTGAATCTGCTCAGACCATGTGGCTGGTGCAGCTACAATTTCAGAGTCAAGTCCTCACCCTTTCCCTCAGACAGGAGGAGAGGCAACGCCCCGGCCGGAGGCAGGGCTGCTCGGTGGAGGAGGGACAAGTTTAGGAGGCAGATGGACCTGAGCTCAGGTCTCAGCACCACCATTTACAAACTTCTCTGCTTGAGGCAGTCCATCTCTCTGCGATTCAGCATTTTTATCCTTAAATGACAGGTGTCAGGGAAAGCTAACTGTCCTCCATGGTTTGTGCTCCCCCTTCCACAGTACAGAGCTGGAGTGGCCGCCCAGCCTGGGACAGGATTTCTCAGTGCTCCTTGCACTTCGGTGACGGGTTCTCGCCAACAGAATGTGAGTGGAAGGACTGTATGTTACTTCCAGGCCAATGCGACTAAGAAGCACGTGTATCTTCTCCATCATCTCTTTCAACTTCCTCCTAGATGCAGAGTTCTAAGCCTGGGTCCTTGAATCACCATGTGGAGCAAAGCTGCCTGCCGACCGGAGACGACATCATTGGAGCACGTGAGTAAAAAATATTTCTAAAGCTACTGAATCGTGGGAGTTTATTTGTTCCAGTAGCTGGCATGGTGCTAACCGATACATAATTATGTCTCCACGTTGTAAAAACCTAAGTAGATAATACAGAGAACCTCTACTGTAACGAGCACTTACTGTGTAATGAGTGCTTACACTTACTGTGTGCTGGGTACTGTCCTTTACATGCATGGTCTTACTGAATCTTCAAAGCAGCCACATGAGCCACATCTTGGAGCTGGAGAAACCCTAGCACAGAGAGGTGAGGTGGCATGGCCAAGGTCACACAGCTAGGAAGTGCTAGATTTGACTCTAAAGCTATTGCTTAACCATTAGGCTAAGCTGCCTCTAGTGCCTGACACAGAGGGATGCTTCCCAAATGGGTACCATCTTTGTTAATCAGGCCGAGCAGTTTGGCCAGGGCCTCCTGCCACCTAGACGGAACCTTTGTCTACATGGGGCAAAGCGCCACCCCCTGGGCAGGTGAAGGGGACAAGGGAGCCTCGCCAGAGCCCTCTTGGCCTAGCACTTGCTCAGGACACAGCCCTGAACACGGACACCCCAGAGTCGCTGCTCCCCAGAGATGCCCTGAGTCATTCCTCCACTGGACACCTGGCTGGTGGGGAGCCTGAGAGCAAACCCAATGTCCCAGGTTTCCGGAGGTGAAGACACTCCCTCAGAATCCGTCCCTGCAGCCAGCAGCCCCCGGGGACCTGGCAAGCAGCTCCCCTCGAGAGGCCTCCCTGGGCCCCCTGGGATGGCTTCTCTCAGCCTTTGGCCTGAGCCCAGCCTCCAGCAGGGCTATTTCTGGCCAGGCGGGTAATAGATTTCTGTCTCCTTTTTGAGAGCCTTTTGTGTGCCCTCAAACCCATAGCCAAATGCTCCCCCTCCAAAAAAAAAAAAAAAAAGCCGTGTTTCCAGCCCCCGTGTGAGGACACTTCTTGCAGAGCTGGAAGACCCTGGGGGAGAGCTGGCCGGAGGTTTCATTTATGTTAATTGCCCACCTCTCTTCCCGAGCCCTCGCTTCACAAAGCTCCCTTGTGGGGCACCAGTGAAGCATCTAATGTGTGGTATATATCGAGGCACGGGTGCTGCCCTGCGTTTCCTGGCTCGTGATTTATGAGGTGGGGCTGGGCTTGCCGCCCTGACCCCGCCTTGTCGAGGAGAGGCAGCCTAGAATCCTCTCGGATGGGGATCCGGGATCTGGCGCCCTGCCGCACCGCTCCAGGAGCTTACTGAACCTCTGCCGGCCACTATTTCCATGGTATGATGGGGAAACTGAGGCACGGTGAGGTAGCTAGATGTGGGTGCCAATGAGGGGAGCTTGGGTCAGCAGAAACTGTCTTAACTGGAGCCCCGTGTTTCTCACCTTTACTCACGGCACTTCTCTGGGAGCTGCTTAAAAATACTGACTCAGTCACGCTTGGGGCCTGTGGTCCTAGAAGGTCAACATGAAACATGATTAGGCACCAGCGAGTGTTTCAGGGATCATGTTGAAACACACAGACGTCCCAGCCCCACCGGAACCTGGACACCATCTTGAATCTTCAGGGATGGGGCCTGGGTGTTTTGCTTTCACTGAGGTCTGAGAAATGCCGAAATATGAAAGCCAAAAGGGACTATGAAATTCATAGAGTCCAGATTTCCTATTTGCTAGATGACAAGATTGAGGCTTAGAGGGAGATGGGGTATCGGCCAAGGTAACACACCAGAGTTACTGAGAACCAGAGGAGAGAGGGGTGAGGGTGGTCCTGGAGGAGGTAAGAGGAAGCAGAGGTATCGCCTCACCAGCTTGAAGCCCCCAGACCTCTGGGAGGCTGGAGCTGGCACCTGATCCCAGGCATCCTGTCCCTTTACCACTCAGTCTCAGAAAACCCTTTCCCACTTTCTCCAGGTGGGAAAGAGTCCTGCTGTCCTGTTTTGTCAGGACTTGGCATCCGTAGAGGTGTTTTGCAGGTTGTATCAGGCCAACGGGCAGGGGTTCTGGGCTGTTCTAGAGGAAGAAGACACAGCTGCCCTTAGACTGTTGTGGACATGGCCCTGGTCTGCCTTTCCCTATCACCCAGCCCAACACGCTGGGGACCCCTGGGGCACCTGGTCCCTGGGACCGCAGGTAGACTGCTTTGATCGTGGCTGCATGTGTATTTGTGTGCATTAAACAGAAATGGAGGGGTGGAAAGGAAACAACTTATAATTAATGAAAGGTGGTGTTTGATTTAGAATTTCTTTTCCTTTTAAGTTTCACAACTTTTGCTCCAATGTGAGCAGGCAGCGGTGACCTGACAGAGGAATGCTGGACTCAGAGAGCCAGATTGCAAGGGCTCACATCCCTGTCTGGCATGTGGCCATGTGGCCTTACGAATGCCATCCACCCTCTCTGAGCCTTGGCTTCCTTATCTGTAAAATGTGGGTCATTATCGCTCCTTCACAGGTTGTTGGGAGCATGACGTGAGATGCCATGGGTGGAAGTTCCTAGCACACTGTGGGTGCTGGGTATTTGCAGAGCGAGCCCTCTCACCTGTCCACACAGAGATTCTGCAGACCCAGCACAATCTTTTTGGAGAGGCATATTTTAGCAGACATGGTTATTCTTTCATTGTTGCCTAAAGGGGCAGGAATGTTGTCAGGTAAATATTTTTCAGGAAATATATTTCTCTCAAAACTTTCTCTGCCCTCACACATATGTGAAAATGGAGGGAGTGAACACAGAAATACCTTCTTAAAGGTTTTCCCCTTAATTTTTACCAAAGTCTTACAGACATGCAGAAAAATGCACAAATTGTACATGATTTGTGCTAATGACACTAGCTGATGACATCCATGAAACTAGCACCAGCTCAAGAAGGTTCTAGAACCAGAACCAGCATCCCAGAAGCCCCTGCTGTATCCTTTCCAGGCCACTCTCCTGAGTCCCACTTTGGAACTTTGTAAGAACAGACTCTAGAGTCTGTAGTATTGTGTCTGGTTTCTTTCCTTCAGTGTTGTGTTGGTGAGATCCGTCTATACACTTCCAACATGTACTCCCCCATCCTTGCAAACACCTGTATTGTCTGTCTTGCATTTTAGCCATTCTGGTGGGTGTGTAGAGGTGTCTCATTGTGGTGTTAATTTTCTCTTCCCTGATCAGTGATGAGGTCGTACCTCCTTGCATTTACTTGTTGGGCATTTGGACATTCTCTTTCTACAGCGCCTGCTGAAGTCTTTTACCCAGATGTCTACTGGGCTAGCTGTCATCTTATTGATGTGTAGGAACTCTTTATATATTTTGGATACTCTTTAGGTATTTAGGGCTTTAGAGGGCTTCCCACTGCTTTCCCAGACCTTTCACCCTGAGTACATCAGGAGCTCTGGTCTTGATGGAAACCCATTGAGTACGAGCATTCAAGAGACGTTCTCCTCCCAGCTTGATGCTGCCATGTTGCCCTTCAGAATGCAAGGTGCTCCTCTGCACATAGAAGCTGGAGAACCTTGTCTCTGGTCCCCTCCCCCCTCTACCTCCCTCTGTGTTTCTTTTTCACTTTTTGGTGCCCACTACCTAGGTTCCCTTCCCATGGACCTTGTGCTCAGCTGGCGAAAAAAACCAAATCACTTTCAAGGTATCTTTTGCCCAAGAGTCTCCAATCCTTTGGTTGATAGATGGAGGAGAGGGTTGGGGGGAGTGGACCTTACAGAGTGTCTGGGGCCTTCCCACCACTGGTCACTGCACCTGAGACTCCACCATTAAAGCGTTAATCCTCAAAGATGGCAGCTAGTTACAACATGAGGACAATTTCTGTGTCGTAGCAGAAGGTTTAGGTGCCCCAGTAGATATCAGCTGAATACTAGCCATGCTCAGTGCTGAGCCCTGACCAGGTCTGTGGCACCAGGCTTATTCTTGTCTTAGCCTCCCCCTTGCCTGGTTCTGGAAGGAGTAGCTCCAGGTGACTCCTCCGGCTCACTTCCATCCCATGAAGGATCTACACTTTAGATCCTCAAACCTGATGCCAGTTGCATATCTCTATTCATAAGACAGCAGGCTTACTGTTCCATTCTGCTCAGCTCCATCATAGGGCACTGTGGGAGGCTGGAAGGGATAAAGCTTCCCTGGTGGAATTACAGGCATCATGGTAGCTGATTGAGGGAGGTTCGCACAGGAGGTCCAACCAAGGGGATCCAGCTGCCTTAAGTGGACCAGTGAAAGGATGAGCTCCGTGCTATTCTTGGACATCTTTCCAGAGGGTGGATATACATTACTCTTTGCTGCCTAATTGTCCCCAGAGCAGGAAACCGAAAGGTCTTGTGGAAGTTATTGCCTTGACATTTTGACTGAGCTATTTCCCCTCCAGGTGGGTGACCCAGTGCCTGTGTGTATTGGGCAGAGACCAAAAATAAGATCCACTGGTTTTAAAGCCATGTCCCCCAAAGTGTTTCCTTCTGCACATCGAAGCTCCGAAAGGATATCTTTAAAAGGTTAGGCATCTCCGCCAGGAAAGGCATTTTGTTGTCTTGCTTGAGCAAAAATGTCCTTAAAAAGCTTCTAGGGCTTCCCTGGTGGCGCAGTGGTTGAGAGTCCGCCTGCCGATGCAGGGGACACGGGTTCGTGCCCCTGTCTGGGAAGATCCCACATGCCGCGGAGCGGCTGGGCCCGTGAGTCGTAGCCGCTGAGCCTGCGCGTCCAGAGCCTGTGCTCCGCAACGGGAGACACCACAACAGTGAGAGGCCCGCATACCACAAAAAAAAAAAAAAAAAAAAAGCTTCTAGTTGACCCTGCCAGCCTGAGCAGAAGTAAGATTTCATCTACAAAGGCCAATATGAGGGTAAAACTTGAAACACATTTAAACCAGTTACTTTTTTAATGAAATACATGCTCAAGAGGAAAAATTCAAATAATACAGAAGATCCCAATACTCAGCCTAATTTTTCAGCCCTTTATGGCAAAAACAAGCATGTTACTGCCACCATTTCCGTGGGTGCATCAGTCAGCATAAGCTAAGTTATGCTGTGATAACAAGTAACCCCAAGATCTCAGTGGCTTACAACCACCAAGATTTATGTCTTGCTCAAGCTACTTTTCCAGTGGGGATTGACCGTGGGGTGTGTCATGTCTCTTTCACTCTAGGACTCAGGCTGACAGAGCAACCCCTGTCTGAGATGTTGCTGTCTCACAGTAAAAGTAAAAGAGAGAACTCAGTGGCACCAGGCAATGACTCTTAAACCTTCTGCCTGCAAGGGATATGTGTCACTACCTCTCATGTTTCATTGCCCAGAGGAAATCACATGGCCACACCAGAGGTCAGTGTAGAGAGATCAAATATTTTGATCAATTATACAACCTTTCATCACAGGCAAAAGTCAGAATGATCTGTCTCCATAGGCCCTTTATTCCCATCACACCACGGACGCCTTCACCCTGGAGAACGCTCTATCCCCGGCACATCCTAGGCATGTTCTGCAGAATGCTATTTTCCCGATGTCAGTAAGTGCTGGGAGATGAAAGGGTTCCATGGTTAAATAAGTTTGGGAAACACTGGGTTAAAGAGAGGTCTTCAAGACACGGGCTCTCAGAATCTGTAGTAGAGTGTGAATTGTTGCTTTTAAAGAAGGAGAGAGTCAGTTGGGCCTACTGCCTGGTCCCTCTAGGCCAGTGTTCCTAACTTTGGCTGCACATCGGAACCACCTGGGGAGCTTTCAAAGAAATCCTAATGCCCAGGCCACACCCTAGACCAGTGGCTTAAGCATCTCTTGGGGTTAGACTCAGTGTGGGTGCTTCTTTCTTTTTTTTTCTTATATTCATTAGTTTGCTTGATTTTTTTTAACATTTTTTTAACATCTTTATTGGAGTATAATTGCTTTACAATGTTGTGTTAGTTTCTGCTGTATAGCAAAGTGAATCAGCTATACATATACATATATCCCCATATCTCCTCCCTCTTGCGCCTCCCTCCCACCCTCCCTATCCCACCACTCTAAGTGGTTACAAAGCACCGAGCTGCTGATCTCCCTGTGCTATGCGGCTGCTTCCCACTACCTATTTTACATTTGGTAGTGTATATATGTCGATGCCACTTTCTCACTTCGTCCCAGCTTACCCTTCCCCCTCCCCGTGTCCTCAAGTCTATTCTCTATGTCTGTGTCTTTATTCCTGTCCTGCCCCTACGTTCTTCAGAACCATTTCTTTTTTAGATTCCATATCTATGTGTTAGCATATGGTATTTGTTTTTCTCTTTCTGACTTACTTCACTCTGTATGACAGACTCTAGTTTCATCCAGCTCACTACAAATAACTCAGTTTTGTTTCTTTTTATGGCTGAGTAATGTTCCATTGCATATATGTGTCACATCTTCTTTATCCATTCATCTATCTGTGAACACTTAGGCTGCTTCCATGTCCTGGCTGTTGTAAATAGTGCTGCAGTGAACATTGTGGTACATGACTCTTTTTGAATTATGGTTTTCTCGGGGTATATGCTAAGTAGTGGGATTGCTGGGTCGTATGGTAGTTCTATTTTTAGTTTTTTAAGGGACCTCCATACTGTTCTCCATAGTGGCTGTGTCAATTTACATTCCTGCCAACAGTGCAAGAGGGTTCCCTTTTCTCCACACCCTCTCCAGCATTTATTGTTTGTAGATTTTTTCATGATGGCCATTCTGACCGGTGTGAGGTGATACCTCATTGTAGTTTTGATTTGCATTTCTCTAATGATTAGTGATGTTGAGCATCCTTTCATGTGTTTGTTGGCAATCTGTATGTCTTCTTTGGAGAAATGTCTATTTAGGTCTTCTGCCCATTTTTGGATTGAATTGTTTGCTTTTTTTGACACTGAGCTGCATGAGCTGCTTGTATATTTTGGAGATTAATCCTTTGTCAGTTGCTTCGTTTGCAAATATTTTCTCCCATTCTGAGGGTTGTCTTTTGGTCTTGTTTATGGTTTCCTTTGCTGTGCAAAAGCCTTTAAGTTTCATTAGGTCCCATTTGTTTATTTTTGTTTTTATTTCCATTTCTCTAGAAGGTGGGTCAAAAAGGATCTTGCTGTGATTGATGTCATAGAGTGTTCTGCCTATGTTTTCCTCTAAGAGTTTGATAGTGTCTGGCCTTACATTTAGGTCTTTAATCCATTTTGAGTTTATTTTTGTATATGGTGTTAGAGAGTGTTCTAATTTTATTCTTTTACATGTAGCTGTCCAGTTTTCCCAGCACCACTTATTGAAGAGGCTGTCTTTTCTCCATTGTATATTCTTGCCTCCTTTATCAAAGATAAGGTGACCATATGTGCATGGGTTTATCTCTGGGCTTTCTATCCTGTTCCATTGATCTATATTTCTGTTTTTGTGCCAGTACCATACCGTCTTGATTACTGTAGCTTTGTAGTGTAGTCTGAAGTCAGGGAGCCTGATTCCTCCAGCTCCATTTTTCTTTCTCAAGATTGATTTGGCTATTTGGGGTCTTTTGTGTTTCCATACAAATTGTGAAATTTTTTGTTCTAGTTCTGTGAAAAATGCCATTGGTAGTTTGATAGGGATTGCATTGAATCTGTAGATTGCTTTGGGTAGTAGAATCATTTTCACAATGTTGATTCTTCCAATTCAAGAACACGGTATATCCCTCCCTCTGTTTGTATCATCTTTAATTTTTTTCATCAGTGTCTTATAGTTTTCTGCATACAGGTCTTTTGTCTCCTTAGGTAGCTTTATTCCTAGGTATTTTATTCTTTGTGTTGCAGTGGTAAATGGGAATGTTTCCTTAATTTCTCTTTCAGATTTTTCATCATTAGTGTATAGGAATGGAAGAGATTTCTGTGCATTAATTTTGTATCCTGCTACTTTACCAAATTCATTGATTAGCTCTAGTAGTTTTCTGGTGGCATCTTTAGGATTCTCTATGTATAGTGTCATGTCATCTGCAAACAGTGACAGTTTTACTTCTTCTTTTCCGTTTTGGATTCCTTTTATTTCTTTTTCATCTCTGATTGCTGTGGCTAAAACTTCCAAACTATGTTGAATAATAATGGTGAGAGTGAGCAACCTTGTCTTATTCCTGATTTTAGTGGAAATGCTTTCAGTTTTTCACCATTGAGAACGATGTTGGCTGTGGGTTTGTCATATATGGCCTTTATTATGTTGAGGTAAGTTCCCTCTATGCCTACTTTCTGGAGAGTTTTTATCATAAATGGAGTGTGAGTGCTTCTTACTGCTCCCCTGGCAGCCACTGATTCCAGTAGGACCCCCTTCTAGGGGGTTGGTAAATCTGGGAATTGACCTTCCACCAGCTTGATCCAGAAGCCAACACTCAGAGGGGACTAGCATTGATTTGTAGCAGTTTCTTGCATCTATTGTGCAGATAAGCTCTAGCCAGAATGTTCAGAATGGTCTAGATGGGCAAGAGGAGTGTAACTACCCCAAAGAACCCAGTGATTTAATATTGTGTTGCTGACAAAAGGCCTCTACCATATAATTAGTAGCACGGGCGACCTGGTGTCTCTTGGAGGAGACTTAGCACTGCCAGGGGCATGAGCCAGCACTGCCAGGGGCACGTGCCAGAACATCACCAGGTTTGTCTCTGAACTCCACACGAAAACCAGGTCCCTTTCTATGGCCTTTGCCTTTAAGGAAACATTCCACTCTTTCATGACATCACTGGTATCTTTCAGTCAATCCCAATCCATCCTGCTGGGACCCCTGCGTGTTCTCAGACTTACTGGATCATAACCCTCTTCCTGGAAGGTGTCAAGGCACTGGCGTTCGCCCCACAAAAGAAGCTTTTCGAAAGTGTGTAGGAGAAATTAGGAGCCCAGTTAAGGAGACACTCACTCTGCTCCTCTTGAATTGTGTCTCCTTGGTGTTCCTCTCTGGCAGGAAGGATGAGCTGTTGTCTCCAGATGATGTTGACTAAATGCCTCCCTGGTTTGAGTGATCTCTTGGCCGAGCCCTGCTCTGGTTGAACAGGAACGTGTTAAAGATGCCTTAGCTTCCAGCTGGGGTGCTCTCCCCAGTGCATCAGGAACACTGGAAGCCAGTTGAAAAATAGAGGCCGAATCTCTGAAGCATTTTGTGCTCAGATTCCTCTCATCAGTTGTCTTTAGAAATGAGTCTGGAAAGAGTGGGAAAGGGGCGAGTGTAGAAACTGCCCCAGGTGGATTCTGTTTCAGGTTCAACCTGGACTCGCCCCAGGGTCGGCAACTGAGTATTGCATCCCTCAGTACCTCATGGTGCCAGGGCTCCGGGCTCAGGGTCATGCCCTTGACCCTCGGACATCCCCCCGTCAGTCATCACATGCACCCTATGGTAAGGAAGTCACCCACTGCTCTGTCTGTCTCTCCAGCCATGCACTTGCCCTGTGCATCCCCATGACCCAGCACCAGGCCTAGCACATAGTACGTGCTCACTCAATGTTGAGAACACAATGCAAACACATCTCCAACCTCCAAGGACCCCTCGTGAACTCTAGGCTTCAGTTGCCCTGTGTGTTTTGGGGGCTAAATTCAGATAAGCTCCAGGGAAGCAAGATGAGCTTTTAGATTCCCTGGATGTCCACATGAGACCCAACAGCGCAGGTTTAAAGGTTAACAGCTTTAAACCTCTATTTCCTCTGTGGCGGCAGAGAAAATTGAAAATGAAGGCCTCTGTTTTGGGTTACAGAATGGAATTGGTTCCCTTTATGCCTCTCTGTGGAAGAGAGAAACATTTCCGTCATCTCAGTTTATAAAAAGCAAGCGTAAGGCCAAGAAGAGATGAGTGGAGTAATTTCAGAAACTCTCAATTCGGGCAGTTTCTTAAATCCTCAAAGTCTGAAATTGCTGCACATGAACCTTTCTGCAAGCATTGCATTTCCTGGGCCGGCTGCTTCTTGGAGAATAATTGGGCAGGTTGAGGGGGCTGTAGCCTAGGGGGCTGGGACAGGGACAGGGACAGGAAGGCAAGGGTGGGAGGCGAGTGTGGTGGCGACTGTGAGTGGCAGCCTAGGATACAAAGGGTCTCCTCGGCCAAGATTTTAGTGGATGAGGATTATATGGGATTGTCTTAAAACCACGTCTGCCTGTACCTTCCCACCCCTCCAACCCCGCACAAGATTCGTGTTCAGCAGCTGTGGTGTAGGGAGCTACTCAGCAAGTGAATTTGAGCAGGCAAGTGACATCATAGCGTAGGAAACCCAGCCACCTGGGGTTCCCAGCACTGTCATCGGCATCCTGCTCTAGCCTCCCACCCCGACATCAGGCACACCGGCCTGACTTCTACCTGCCAGCCCTGCATCCCTTTCTTGAGGGCTCTCTCTTGCCCCAGAGCCCCTCTGCCCTCCCAGCAGCAGGCCAGAAGTGCCAGGGGAAGTAACACCTTCCTTCCCTGTGTCACTTCCTACTCCCCGGCTGTGTTTCTGGGGATCACCTCCCAATAAACCTCTTGCCCTCAAACACTTGTCTCAGGCTCTGCTTCTGGGAGAACCCAAACCACACAGCCCGTGGGAGCTGAATGACCTTGGACAAGTAGCTTAAACACTCAGAGTCCAAGTTTCCTCATCTGTGCAGTGGGGATAATGTTACCTGAGCCACAGGGCAGGTGTCACAGACAGGAGGCCTGGGGACTAGACGTGGCCTCCAGGTAGGTTTTGTTTGGTCTCCAGGTGGTTTTAAAATAGTTTATTATGGAGTCCGTGTCATGCATTCCAAAGAAAATATATGACGTTTATATAAGGTATGAAGATTCATGTCATAAATATCCACGTACCCACCTCCTAGCTTAAGAAACAGACCAACCCCAAGACTGCTGAGCCCTCTGGATACCCTCCCAGTCTGTGCTCCCAACCCCCAGGAGGTCACCACCATGATGAATTTTGTGCTTATCATCCCCATGCTTCAGGCACAGTTTTACTTTAGATATAAAATGGCATACTGTTTAGTTTTGCATTTTTACAGATTGATATATTTCACATCAAAATCCAAATTTCCAACTTCCTCTAAGATCCAGCCAGGGGACTTCCCTGGTGGTGCAGTGGATAAGACTCTGTGCTCCCAATGCAGGGGGCCCGGGTTCGATCCTTGGTCAGGGAACTAGATCCCACATGCATGCCGCAACTAAGAGTTCTCATGCCACAACTAAGGAGCCCGCCTGCTGCAACTAAGGAGCTGGCAAGCTGCAACTAAGGAGCCTGCCTGCTGCAACTAAGGAGCCCATCTGCTGCAAGTAAGACTCAGTATAGATAGATAGATAGAAAGAAGATCCAGCCAGGCTGGACCCACATTGCCACGTGGTAACAGTTGTAGGCACTGAGTCATTGGGGACCTACCAGGTGGTGTGGGGATCTTCAAGGACCCACAGTTGCCAGTCCCTGCTGTCCCCTCCCTGGGCTCTGCACTCCTTCATTTACCTGCCCGTTGTTCCCTGTGGACGCCTGGCCTGGTGAGTTCTCATCGTGAGAACCTTTCCAATGAGATAGCCCACAGGACGCCCTTTGAGGAGAGCCTGGCCCAGGAGCAGTACTACGTCAAATTGGTCCTTATCACTGCCAGTATCAGTGACATCCTAGGAGGCAGCCAGGGTCAGCAGCCTTGTCTTGAGACTGATGAGGTGACGTGCTGAGGCCAAGGCCACTTGTGTGGCCAGAGGTGGGATCAGGGCTCCACCCAGCACTGGGGCACAGGCGGGAGTGTCTGCAAATCCACTGGGCCTCAACCTCGGGCTGGGGTCTGCGCCAGGCCGCCCTCCCCCAGGCCTCACGTGCGTACCAGCCGAGTCCTCACGCTGCTCCCCGCCCAGGCCCACCTGCCTCTTCCACAGCCCTCACTTTGAAGCCAGAGGCAGGGACAGGTAGGGGAGACTTGGCACCGGTGGCTCACGTCTCATCCTCCCGCAGGAGCAGGAAAGGGCTGCGCCGGAGTTCTGCACCCCTGAGTAGGTCTGCTGGTCTCTCTGGGCCCCTGAGTGGGTCTGCCGGTCTCTCTGGGCGCGGAGGTGGGCGCTGGGGCCTGTGCATCATCGCCAGCGGAGGGAGCTTTGTTTGCCTCGCTGAGTCCCCGGACCAGGGGCCGGCCAGAGAGAGGGCTCTTTCCTGAGGGGCTGGACTTTCCCACAGGAACAAAGTGGGGCTTGTTCGCTGGGCATGAATCTTGGCGTGGGGCAGCCCAGGCTAGGCTCGGAGCTGCCAGGCGGCGGCTCCACGATATCAGGCAAATTCCGCCTTCCCCACAGCTGGGGCTGACAGCAGGAAGCCCCAGGGAGGCTCCGAACAAAGGCAGAAAAATGGGCCACGTTTATTCATTCACTGACCAGCCCGGGCCTGGCTGGGCCACAGGGCCCTGTCTCCGTGGTGACGGGCAGCCTTCGGAGCTCCCGGTTGGCTCGTCCGTTGACCACTGCCCCTCGGTTCCTGCACACCCCCAGCACACAGGGACACAGCATCCCGTGGCTCCCCCGGTACGGCCTTGCTCTGTGGTGTCTGGGGGAACGTGGGCCAAGCCAAACGGGAATCAAGGGCTTGTAAACAGACAGGAGGGAGCCGGTGTTGCGTTCTGAAAGCCGAACACATGGCCAGTCTTGGGTGAGTGCGGTGAAGGTGTTGGTGCAGATCCCTACACTAGCCAGGCACCCACTGTGTGCCTGGCCAGGGGACGCCCACATCAAGCCAGCTCCGCTTGGCCTCTCCAGTCTCATTCTAATATAGCAAAAATGGAGAGCTGTTTGAGCCCAGAGAGCGACTACTACTTCTGCCTGGGGGAGGCGGTATCAGACAGGGAGGCCTTCCAGAAGAACTGTCATGGGCATTGGGTCTTGAAGGATGCATAGGAGTTTGCCAAGCAGGGAGGGAAAGGGCGCTCCGGGCAGAAGGACAGGTACTGAGACCTGAAAGTACGTGGTGTGATAGACAGTAACAGAAAATTTTTTTTCACTGGAATGAAGAAGGGACATAGCTGGAAATGAGGCAGGAGTAGGGGTGGGATGGCTGGGAGATATGACTCAGGGAAGCAGGGCCACCATCTCCCCAGTCACTGCCCAGAAGGCGCCCCTGGGACTGACTCTGAGTTGTGAATTCTGTATATTGGCCTCTTCTCAGAGTGGTTTTGGTTGTGGGCTAAAGAAGAAATGACAATAATGATACCTTACAACAATTTAGGTCAAAAATGGCAGACAGACAGCATAGGAGGGAGTGCCCGCCCATCTTGCCCCTGTGGCAGACGTAGCTAAGCAATCACAGCCTGCTTTCTGGTCTGGCTTGGCCTCAGCTTCAGAATCCTTCTCAACACGGTGATGATCAGGCAGCCACTACCAAGCAGAGGTGACACCCGAGAGAACATGTGTTTGTCATTCCTGGTCCATCCCTCTGTGCCCTCCGAACAGCCTGCTCACATCTGAGCCTCATTTTTGCCCCATTCGTCAGGGTGAGTGTAACTGTCTTCGTTTCACAGATGAGGAGACTGAGGCCCAGAGTGACTTCCTCTGTAACACACAGCAACTTAAGCACAGAATGAAGGACGAGAACAGAGGGATCTCGGCTCTTACTCGGTTTAGGACGTGTTTAGAAGGCCCAGTGCAATCAAGGTGGTGGCATTCACGTAGATTTTTCTTCCTTTTTTGCTCTGGAAACCCACCCAATCCCATCTTCCACTGCTTTGGCCAGGACATAAGTCCCCTGATACCATCCAGAGATCTAAGGCATCACTACATCTGGCCATTCCCTGAAGCGCCCGGCCTCACCGGCTTCCTGGAGCGTGGATGACGCTGCGGCGTCAAATGTGCTGTGACAGCTGCTGACGAGGACGGAAGAGCAACGTTTGTGCAGCTCTGTTGGGCCAGAGAGAGCTGCTCAGGGAAGCTCCCCAGGCTGGCGGCCGGGGCACCTTGAGAGCAATAAGGGCAATGGAGGGATGGGTTCATGGCCCCCAGCTGACTGCTGATTCCAGGGTGCGGGCATGGATGACCCAGCCTCCCTGACCTTGTGTGTTTGTTTGCTGCTGAACTGAATGAAGCCTCATTCTTGGAGCCAAGCCCCTGCTGGGTACGCTACTCTCTCCTGTTCTCCTTCACACCTCCACCCTCAGTGAGTGCCAACTGACTACCAGCCACCTGGACCCCTGCCCGTCACCTGCTCCCAGGTGGCTGTGTCTCACCGGCTAGGACATCCACCAGGCACCTTCTCCTTGCTGCTCTGCCTTCACCTGGGCGGGACTGGCTCACCTGCCCCAGCCCACCTTCCAGGCTTGCCTTCTTCCCCATCACCTGCAGGTCAGTACTTCCCCAGACACACCTGCCCTGCTCTGGCCACTTGGTGTGGCGAGACCCTCAACCCCCTTCTCTCCTGGGTACCATGAGCTCTCTAGACACAATCTCAACTTTTCTTGATCTGGCTCTGTCCCAGAAATTGCCACCTTTGCAGTAACAAATACCTGTGTTAGCTTCCAGGTGAAGTGACAAGTACTTATCATGCACTCACTGTTCTCAGGCACTGGTGGGTGACTTTTTCATTCTGTGTCAGGCTCCGGGGAGCATGTCTGGCTTGCGAAATTTCATATCTGGAAAAATAGCAAAGAGGTTTCATTTCAGCTGTCAACGCTGATTATCTGGGGATGTCTCTTTGAGTACGCTGTGGGATAGGCATCTAAGGCAGCCATGGACTCAGTGGGAAAAAGTTCAGCAATCAGTTATTAATGTCTGTTTGGGGCACAGGAGTGGGTAGTAAATGTCCATGTGCCACAAATTTCATTTCTCTCTGTCTACACAGTGGATAACATGGGAGTTTCTAATAAGTTCCTAATTATGTAAAGCAGACAATAAAGGAAAGAGAAAGAGACTGGTGTCTCCTAGGAAGGGCTGCTTGAGGAAGGGAGGAGATGAGCTTTTGGAGTCACTGCACCCCCTGGGATCTGAGGTATCATCTGGGCCAGGTTGAATTTACTTAGATGTGATAAAAAGTTTGATTCTTCCCTCTGCCTTGGTTCTGCTTCTCTAAAACAAGTTAATTCTGTCAAACTAAGATCTGGAAGGTCCTTTCTGACTCCAGTGTTCCTAAGTAATGATGTCTCATAAGTGTAGAATGCTTTACAGCTCCCAGCCTCCTCTCATACCCACGAGCCCACCTGTACTTCACAACAAGCCCATGATGCAGCCATTCTAAAGATGAAAAAATGGAGGCCCAGAGACCTTATGTACCTCTTACCAAAGGTCTGCCCAGGTCTGCAGAAGAGTTACCTGAACTCAGTTCTCCTAACTCTAGTTATTCTACACCTGAAAGTGTATTTATACATTTCCAAACAATCAGGACATGTAGGTTATGTTTAAAAGTTCCTCGGGTGATTCTAGTGTTCAGCTATGGTTGAGACCATTGCTAAAAAGTTAGTTTTATGACTGACTTCAGAGGAGGCTCAGAGAAGTTAAGCAACTTGCTCAACGTCACACAGCTAGAAGATAGTGAATTCCATGCCAGACAGGATGACTGTGTAACCATGTGTTTACCATGGTCCAGGGACTCTTGTATATTGATTCATTTCATGCTCTTGACAAGTTTATTCTTTAAAAAAAAAAACCTGAGGAAACTAAACCAGAAAGGTTAAATAAGCAGCCCAGAGCTACAGAACAATTAAAAGGCAGCAAATAATGGTTTATGCCTTGATTAGATTTGGGTACACAAGTGTGTACTTTTTATAACTCATGCATTGGTTCATTTAAGATCTGTGCCTTTTACTGTGTATCAATTTTACCTTTAAAAGAGCATGAACTCTAGTCCTGCTTTAGAGCAGAGAGAGAGATTTACAACTTACTTTGAAATGCACGAAAAAAGTCGGATAGATGAATAGAGGAAGAAATAAGTGGATAGATATGTGATAAAGGTGTTGGGTCTGTGGGTGTTCACTGTACAATTTTTTCAACTTTTCTGCATGTTTGAAATTTTTTGTAATAAAATATGTGAGGGGAGGCTGCTAATAACTTGCCTTAGACTGTGAGCTCAGTGAGAACAGGGATCGTTGTCTGGGTTGTGACCGCTGAGTCCCCGGCACCTAGAATAGTGGCATGAAGCAGGTTTTCAGTAAAAAATGGCCGAATGGAAAGTGATAGGAGAATATTTAGCTTGTGTCTTTAAACCTTAAACTAAGCACTTACATTACAGAGAGGACTTGGTGGTATCTGTGAAGCAGAAGGTAGGGAAGAGGAACACTGGGCAGAGTAGAGTGGGTGGGCACAGTGGGGAGGGCTCTCCCCACTTTCTGTGCATGAGTTCGGCGCCCACTTCCCTGGCAGCAGCAGTAAGAGCCCCTTGCCCCAGAATTGCTGTGCCAGGAGCTGGGCGTTGTGTGGGTGCATGCTGCCCTCATGTGGCCAAGATGAATATTGCACTAGTGTTGGAAGGGCCTCTGCCCCTTGAGGCCCACTGGGCAGTACTCGGGAGGCCACAGACACTGGAAAACCAACGCTGGGTCCAGAGGGGCTGCATCTCTGGGCCTGGGTCCACTTGTTGGCACGCTCCCCTATCAGCTAATGGTTCTCCCGGTGGGGGGGGGTGTGGATCTCCCATGACCTCACTGCCGTCCTGAGGTTTGGGAGAAGTAACTGACATGTGTTGGCACCCCTACTTCCTAACGCTCTTCCGTGGTCTGTCCGATATGATCATCACACTGACCCTGCCAGGTAGGTGGCATGATGGCTCAGAGAGATCAAAGCCGCACAGCAAACTAGGGACAGGGAAACTGCCTCTAGGAATTCCAGAATATGGCAAAGAGGATGCTAGCCTTCCTCTGGCAGGATTCAGAGGACTCCAGCTCTGGAAGGGGCAAGGAGTCAGGGCAGTTTGGAAAAGCCCCAGTACTCACATCCACACCTGGAGCCCTTCAGCTGTCACCGAGGCACCATAGGTGGGCTCTTTACCTGCCCCTTCCATGCCTTGCTGGACCCAGCTGTGTGACCCTGGGGAAAGTTACTTAACCTCTCTGAGCCCTGCCTCAGTGTGCCAAATGGGGATGACAATGTCCTTTACCTTTTAGGGTGGTCATATACACAATTGAGTGAACGTAAGCAAAGTACAGTGCATGCTCAGAAATTACCCCCCATCCTCCCTCCGCATTGCAGCTTCCACATGGGCAGGGATTGTACGTGTTGTGTTCACTCCTGTAACCCCAGCACAACTGGAGGGGTCATTTCTCAAAGAAGAGTAAGGTCAGAATTATGAGTGAGGTCTTTGCAATCAGATACCTGAGTCTGGGTCGTGGTGCTGGGTGACCTTGACAAGACACCTGGCTTAAGACTCAGCTTCCTCCTCTGTAAAACGGGGATAACCGTTGCTGTATAGCCTGGTGCAGTGAATGGGCTGATGTGACTAAAGCCCCCGACACAGAGCCTGGAACATAGTAAATGCGCAAATAAATCCTGGCTAGTGGTCGATGGTTCTAAGGTGCTATTCAACATGAGCTGTGGCCGTTGTGAGGCGTGGCGGTAACAGTCCATCGGGCAGACTGATTTCCCGTTCAAGGCTGCACCAGCCGCAACTCTAACCTGACCCTGTCTGAATTCACGTGTTGGTGGAGGGGGAGGAAGGGCAGTGATGGCATTGCTCTCTGGTCCCCTGGGTCCAAACGACCCTGGACACCAGCACAGGGCCCCCAGCCCTCAGTAATGATGGTCCCGGGCAAGAGGAGTGGGCTGTGGACTTGCCCACGATGGAGACATCGCTCTGCCTGACCCGGGGTGGGGATGGTGCTCAGGGCTGGGACACAAGGAGGGACGCTTCCCTCTTCTGGGGCAGATCAGACTGGTCTTAGTGCTGGGTGCAGAGCCGGCCTGCAAGGTGGGAGGAGAAGGTGATGTGAGTGTGGTCAGCTTTCAGACCGTGAGCCTTGGCTTCAGCATAGGACTCGCCGGGGGTCTTATGGGAATGCAGACCTCCTTCAGTAGGTCTGGGCGGCGTGGGGGGCCTGGGGTTCTACATTTCTAACAAGCTCCCCAGTCACCTCGATGCTGTGGGGTCCAAGCCACACTTGGAGCGTCAGGTTTAAGGAAAAGCAGGCTGACTTATCTTACAGGTACGGTGTGGGAGGATTGCAGCAGGCCTGGGGTCGCCCTGGGCTGTTTTGCTGAAGTAAGAGGGGTACCTGCCTGGCACTGAGCCCTGGTCAAGGCATAAAGGGCACTGATCTGTGACCACGGGTCCGAGGCCACCAGCTTGTCAACAGCGCTTATGGTTAATAATGGGGTCAGTGATGTGTATCTGGTCTCAGAGAGCCCCTCCAAGGACTCTGCTGTCAGCGTGGTTACCTGGCAAGAGCACGGCTGCCCGGCCAGGGGGGCATGGGAAGCTGGTCTACACCCCGTCGTGAGCCTCCTGCTTCTAATATCCCGTGTGTAGACATCAGTGGTCCCTGATCCGGTATGGCTGTGCCTTGTCAGTGTGACAACTGGAGGCCTCACCTGGCCTCTTGGGCCCCCTTGCTGTGAGAGAGCCTTTGGCTGTGATGCACATCCTTCCTTTAATACTGCTACTACCGTTTTTCCCCAGCTTTATGGAAGAATGACTGACAAATAAAAACTGTGTACATTGAAGATACATTTAAGGTACACAATGTTGTTTTGATATACAAAACATTGTGAGAAATGATTGTGAAGTACGAAACGATTACCACAATCAAGCTAATTAACATACCCTTTGCCTCACATAGTTATTCTGTGTGTGTGTCGGAGGGGAACACTTAAGATCTACCTTCTTGGCAAGTTTCAAGTGTGCAGCACGTTACTGCTAACCATAGTCATCGTGCTGCACGTCAGGCCATGCTGTTCCTATCTTGTGTCTTTTTCCTGCAATAAACCTTAGATGCTGTGAGTTTTCTTTGCTGTGGAGCCCAGCCTAACTGCCACTAGTGCAACAGGCATTGACATACTGCATCCTGTGGGCATGTCCTGGGCTCCACTCAGTGGGGACAGAGGTGGTTAAGGTTCTTCTCTGCTCTCCCAGGAGAGCTGTGGTTCTCAACCTTGTATATACATTGGTATCACCTGGGGAGCTTCAAAACTACCGAGGCCTAGGCCCCATCCCCAGAGATTCTGATGTAATGTTGTGGTCGGGGGCGTGGCCTTGGCATTGGGGTTTTTAAAAGCCCCGCAAGTGGTTAGATAGATAGATTATATGTGTGTGTGTGTGTGTGTGTGTGTATATATATATATATATATAATATCTAGGATATCTGTTTGTCTATCTATCTATCTATCCTATTGGTTCTGTTTCTCTGGAGAATCCTGACTCTCCCACTACCCAAGGCTAGAGAGCAACCTTGGAAGTCTTTCACCTTTGAGGTGCTAGCTGCATTCTGAATGAGCACAAAGAGAAGAACAATACCCAACCCCAAAGAAAGACTGTCATCTGCAAGAGTGGAATTTCTGACTTCATCGTGCCTAGATGAGGGGACACCTGGGGACAGGAGACTACATTTTTATGCCTCTCATAACATACACTCGGGATAAGACCCAGTGCCAGACACTCAAAACCATCCCACAGGCCCCCGAAGATGAGTCGTGTTGGCTTTGCTTTGAGGTGTGATTCTCTCTTCCGGGCTCTGAAGCAGTCCCTGTCCACAGCTCTGGGTCACAGAACTGTGTACTTGCTCTTGACCTTGAGCGTTTTCTCTCTCCAAGCCGTATTGTGATTCTTGCTTCAGAGAGCTGGCGTCAGGATCCAGCTCTCTTGTGTTGCTGTAGTCACCAGGGCCTCACAGCTTCTCCTGCAGTCACAGCTGACTAGCTGCACAGGAATGAGCCCCAGAAGGGACTAAGCTTTATCCAGACCAGAACCAAAGAAAATTTTGGCAATGTGGGAGCTCATAAGTTGTCCATCTGGCAAGGAGTCAGGACAGGCACAATGACTAGGACTCATAGAAAGTAAACCATTTGTTGGTTTTCAAGTAGGCTTTCTGATGGGAAAAGAGGGAAAGCAAGATAAAGAGAAATACGAAGAACTTTAGAGCCTGGAGTCTTTGTGCACCGCTGGTCTGGGGCTATTAGATAGGGATACCTGCAGGAACCCCAAAGCACCCAGTGCGGCCCTCTGAGGAAGTCATAGTGCAGCAGCCCCCCAAACCTTTTCCGCACATCTGCTTCCCCTTTAGAATGTGAGTCATCATCTCAGGATGACTTGGGGTAGTTCATTTTCATTTCTCTGGGGCTCGGTTTTCTCACCTATAATATGGGCAGAGTAGGGGACCAGTGGTGTCTAGAATCAAGTACACACAGGACCCAGAAGTCAGCAGTGAGGTGGCGTGGTGGGTGATGGAGTTGGATCCGAGGTTAGACTCAGAGGGAGACCCGTGACAGCTACTTTCAGCTCCAAGGTTCCATTTTTCAGTCTCTGCATCCCTGGTTAGCACAAGGCCTCAGCCAGGAGGGGAAGTCTCCAGTCCTTAATCCTCAGAAGGGGTTTGGGGGAAGGAGACTTGTCCCCGCCTGGCCAGATTTGCTGGGCAAGCTGAGCGCCTCCCAGCCTCCTGCCAGCTCGGCGCTCTCCAGGGTCCTGACCTGGCCCTGGTTTTGGTTCTCTGTCCTGGAGGCTGGCGGCTCCGCCTAGGTTCCTGATGGCAGGACCCAGGGCGCAGGGGCACAGCTCTGCCACACCACCCTGGAACACATTCAGAAACATAATAGTAACCAACTTTAAAAACGATTTTTAAAACCTGGCTCTACCTTTCCCTGCCAGTGTTTTAAACTGAGTTATTGAACAAATGTTTTCAACATAGGTCGGGAACATTTTTACTTTTTTTTCTTAGATTGCATTTGTCCGTCAAGTCACATATTCTCCTCTCTTATCTGTCTGTTCTCCCTTTCACCTTTCTCTCTCTTTTCTCCTCTCTCATTTTCTCTCCCTTTCCCCTCTCTCCTCAGAATGAGTGTCCCCTTTCTCAAAGAAGAGAAAGAAACACTTCTAATCATCTTCTTAAAAACTGATTCTCAGGACTTCCCTGGCAGTCCAGTGGTTAGGACTCCGTGCTTCCACTGCAGGGGGCACGGGTTCAATCCCTGGTTGAGGAACTAAGATCCTACAAGTGGTGCAGTGCGGGGCGGGGGGGGGGGGGGGGAAGATTCTCAATGACTTCACTTTATTTACAGTCTGGATTTGAACTTGAATAATCCTGAAGCTCTCCAGACTAGAGAAAACATATTTCTCCCTAAGCTGTCATGTTGTTAGAACATTGTCTTGACCTTTGGGGCTGAAAGCTATGATTTGTAATGGCCTGACCGCGCTTCCTACACCAGACGCAAATCACAGTGGAGGGACTTGGGGGCAACACACATATGTGCCGAACCCCTGCTCTGTGCCCAGCACTGGTGTAGATGCAGGAACTGCGCTGGTGGACAAGACAGATACAAACCCCTGCCCACAGGGAGCTGACACATGTCCCTCATGGGGGAGATAGTATGAAGATAGTATGATATGCTCCTGGGTGAAGCTGAGAAATCATGTAGAAAAAACATACCTCCTTCCTCAGAACTAAGAATAAGATACTCCCAGACATCCACAGTGATCTCCAAGGGTGCCAGTTTTGGGTGCAGCCTCAGATTCCCATCCTGGAGGGTGTGAGAGGCACCAGGGCTGTAGGCCTCCTCATTAGCGGAAAGGGAGTGATGTGACAGGTCCACAGGAGGAAAAGCAAGGGGGTAATGTTTCTTTCTCCAAAATCTTTTGCTCGTTTCAGGCGTCAGAGAATTGGGGAGAAGGAGGAACCTAGATCTGGGTAAAAGAAGGAGAGGGTTTGAGGCCCCTGGGGCTTTCAAGGGGTTGGCTTTGAGCCACATCACAGATTTGCTTGAAGGTGGACCAGCTTTTCCCCTGAAATTCACATCTTCCTAAAGCCCCCACCTGTCTGAGATGTCTCAAGAGGGTTCCAGATATTCTTGCAGCTAACATTTATGACCCTTTCCTATAGCCACTCCCTGGCACTCCGTGTGTGGTTGTGAAGTGGTCTGAGCCTGTGGGAGGGCCGCTGGCCAAGGAGGATTAGACCCACATGCTTTGTTCCAGGAATGCCAGTTCTGGACATTTATCCTGTGAAATAATTCAGAAATAGGGGGAAATGCTGTTATGAGGGGAAAAACATGTTTACAGCAGTGAGAATTAGAACTGTGAAAGGCCAAAAACTATATGAATGTTCCATAGTGGGGTTAAGTGAGTTGTGATGTATTAATTTAGTGGGATATTAAATTTATCACTCAAGTGATTAACATGAGGTCTCAACGGATTATAAATGTCAAAAATCCTCCATATCAGCTGCTGCTCTCAGTGGTGAGGAAACCGAGTTCCAGAGAGCAGAAGTGAGTTCTCTGAGATTGTGTGCAGGGCTGGAACGGGGCAAGGACTGGCCTTGGCGTGGCTCGCAGCCCAGCTCCCTTTCCACCATTCTAGAATCTTCCAAAGGGAGACGTACGCCTCGCTCAGAAAATGAGTTTGAATTGGGGGAGGGAAGGCAGGCAGGACGTTAAGTGCCATGAGTTCAGGGACATTAAATGCCATTGAGTGACGCTGAGAATGTCAGTGCATCTCCAGGGTCCTCCAGTCCTGATGACTCCACTAGAAGGTGGGGAGAACATAGAAGAAACTAGAAGGAACTCCCGGGTCCTTTTTTTCTCCCAGCTTTATTGAGGCATAATTGACAAATAAAATTGTGTATATTTAAAGGGTGCAGCACTTTGAGTTGATATACATACGGATTGTGAAATGATTACTACAAGGTAATTAACACATTGCTTAAGGTCTGCTCTCTTAGCAAACTTCCAGGATACAATGCAGCACTGTTAACAGTGGTCACCATGTGACGGCCCCGGGTCACTGACGTGTCTCTGACACTCCCTGAGCTCTCTTTCCACAAAGAGCAAAGGAGGTGAGGGACGTTGCAGCCCACAGCCCCCAGCAGGTTTCAACCTCTATCTAGAATTTAATCACTTTGTTTTTATTTCATTTTTACAGTTGCACTGTAATTATGGAGAGTCACACTAATTTCCTATTTCTGGTAGCATTATAAGATCTCTTTTTAAATAACTTAAATAAATAGATGAGTTATTTAAAGAAAGGTAATGAATTGAAGAGTGTAAAGGAAGTGCAAGGATGTGGCAAAAGCTGGGAGGTGCTTCCAGAGTTGGGGAAACATGGGAAGCCCTGCCCCAAGCCACCTGGAATCTAGAACATTCATCAGCATATGCAGGGAATGGTGAGTTGAGAAAGGAGAACTCCAAGCTGCACGTGCACATTGATAGCAGTTATGGAGAAAAGAGTTCTGCATCTGGGTGGTGATGAAAGGAAAAACAAAGATGGTAAGCTAAATAGGCAAGGGGAGATTTTTGTTTTGTTTCATTTGTTTTAAAAATAGACGCTTGGATGTGTTTGCAGGCTGAAGGGAGAGACTGACTAGAGAGGGGGGCATTTATTCATTCCTGCATTCATTCATTCCATAGAGGTATCGAGCCCCTACTTTGTGCCAGGCACTGTGAGAGATGCTGCAGGTACAGCAGTGAACAAAACCAGAAAAAGCCCCTGCTTTCAGGGGTTTGCATCCTCGTGGGGGAAGACAGCAACAAAGAGATAAAAAATATATTATGTGCACAGTGGTAGAAAATGTCATGAGAGAAAATAAGGCAGGGAAATGAGATGGGGAGTGGTGACCGGTGGGATGCTATTCTTTGGTGGTGGTCGGAGAAAGCCTTGCTGAGGAGGGATATTTGAGTAGGTCTCAAATGAAGGGAGAGAGTGAGCCATGGGAGATCTGGAAGGAGAGGGCTCTAGGTGGAGGGAATTCCAAGTGCAAAGGCCCTGGGGTAGGTGTGTGTTTGAGAAACAGCGAAGTATGGTTGGCGTGGAGTGATGTGGGGAGGGCAGCAGGAGAGTCAGAGAGATGAGTGAGGAGGCTACTGCAGTGGTCCAGACCAGAGAGGTAGTTGTTGGATATGAACATCAAATAGACAGTAATGTGGGTGGTAATTACTTGGGTAATTAATAGTAAGGCAAGGGGCTGCAGAGGGCAGGAAAGAATGAGATGAAGAGGACTGAAGTGAGGGGCATGAGGAATTTGCCTAGAAAGGGAAGTGCAATGGTCTTACCCCTGGGGATGGAGTAGATGCAGACCATTGAGGCACAGAGACATGTAGGGGAGGAGGTAAGGGAAAGTGAAGTTGGGCAGGGCAGGACCTTGGGTACCCCAGGAAACAGTACCCATCACTTCCTGTAAATAATGGTAGGGGAGGGGAGATGCTCAGCCAGAAGGAGAACAAGTATTTGTTCCTGTCTGTCATCCCTATTCTATTGTAAGCTCCAAGAGGTTAAGTTCTTTCTTGCTGGGTTCAGCACTGACTACTGAGCCCCCAGTAATGGGCATGGCTTACAGTGGCACCCAACCAATTTTGAGTGAATTAATGGATGGAAAGAAGGTTGGATGGAAAGATGGATGGAAGGATGAATGGAAGAATGGATGAAGAGAGGATAGATAGATGGAGAAGGGATGGGAGATCAGATGGGTGGAAGAAGAGATGGAAAGAAGGATAGATGGATAGAGGGACGAAAAGATAATATGCTAGAATCAGACTTAAAACTCCTAGTTCAAAGTTACTTTGAAATGAAGGAATGGGTGAAAGAATAAAAAGTTTTGGATAGTGCATTGGGGAATAATTTGAATCAGATTTGAATGGATGAAAACCAATTTATAGGTCAAGGTTTCCTTGGAGGATTGGAATTAGAGCAGAAGGAGTTGGTATTGTGAACGGATGTTTTAATCAAGCTGCCTAGCCTGACAAGTGCAGTTCGTTATGCAGTATGGGGTTGGGAAAATTGCGCTATTCTTAGAGTTAAGGAATCTGGATTCTAGTGAAGCAGTTGCTCCCCTTAAGCAGGTAAAGAGTTCAGAGCCCAGTCTGACAGAGCTCAGTCCCCTGGAAGAATTTGGGCTGGAGAGACAAGTCATCAGGCTCCCAGCCAAGCAGAGCTGCACTTCAGACTTGGGTAGAATCAAAGCTTTCAATATAAATTGAGTCATATGACATACAATCTTTTTCTCCCCTACACCTGAATTTATTTCTTCTGTATTGCATTCCTTCAAGATGCTCCTAGGAAACTAAGCTAATCAGATAGGCTAATTTATACTAAAGTGGTAGTGACTCTTGAGGGGAATCAGCCGTTCTACTACTTTCCACCAATTACAGTCATTGAAACTAGGACCCAAAGAGAGGAAGTGACTTGATCAACCTGGAATAGACACCTGTTTAGAGGTCACACTTGTGCTGAGTTTGCAAGGTAGAATAGGTGTTAGTGCAGGAGACGAGAATCCCAGGCATGAATGAAGGGAATATAGGGAATATATAGGGACTATAGAGGGATGAATGGGGATATAGGCTCTTCAAGTGGTTCCTATGCATGGGGCAAGGGTGAGGCTTGGAGAAAGATGAGGCTGGAGAAGTGAGATATACCAAGTCACGGATGCCATTGTGTGCTGAGCTAAGGAATTTTGACTTAATCTTGTAGGCTGTGGGAAGCTCCTGAAGAATCTGGAGCCAAACACATTAGAGGCAGTAAATTATAGTGGCTAAGAGCATGGACTCTGAAGTCAGGCTGTCTGAGTTCAGATGTTGCCTCTGATGCTCATCAGCTGTGTGACCTTGGGAAAATCACTTCACCTCTCTGGGCATCAGTGCCCCATCTGTAAAATTGTACCTTCCTCATAAAGGTTGTTGTGAAGATAGTAGGTGTTATTTAAGTGCTACGAACCATGACTAGTATATACTAAATACTCGGTGTTTCTATGCTAGCAGCTATCTTCTAATCATCATCATTATTATTACTATTAGTTAGGTTTTAGAAAGCATGTTCTAATATCCAATGTTTTTGTGTGGATAGAAGCAGGATTAGACTGCACATAGGAAGACCAGGTGTGGTAATTCAGGTGGGATGGAACAGATTGTTGCCCGAAAGCCAAATCCAGACTGCTGCCTGTTTATAAATAAAGTTTTATTGGAACATGGCCACACCCACTTATTGACATACGGCTATTGCCTTCATGCTACACCAGCAGAATTGAGTAGTTGCAACAGAGACTATCGGGCCCTCGAAGCTGAAGATATGTACTATCTGGCTCTTTACAAAATAAGTGTGCTGACCCCTCAGGCCGGGGGGCAGTTCAGCTTTGGGGCAGTGTCATGCTTCTGTGCACCTCCAGCCACCTTCCGAAGGGACTGCCACCCTTTAAGGCTCAGGACACACCTGGCTCTGCATTTCCCAGCAGGGTCATCCCCAACAGATGGGCGAGATGTTTAGATTCTCCCAACTCGATTTCCTCTCTGACTAGTTTGTACTGCTTTATTGTTCTTTTGCAGATTAGTTCTTGTATCTTCAAATCTGTAAAGGCAAAAAATATTGAGAGCAGCCCATGACCTTTCTGGCAGTTTTCAATTTCTTTCGTCTTCATTTTTAGCTTTCATTACCCCCAGGATAGCATCTAATTATTTCCTGAATAATCGTGTCTCCCGGGCTCTGAGGAAATTTGAGAAGTTTGCTCCCCATTATGTCTTCCAAATTAGTTTCTCTTCAATTTTGGTGCACTTACTTTTGTCTTTTCATCTTGGTTCAGCCAAAAATAGTCTCTCAAATTGAGTGCTAAATTCTTTGGGATTTCTTTCATTCCAATTAACTTTCCTCAGGTCTCTCTTTGGTTTTATAAACGAGGTCTTTGCTCGTTGGGATCTTGGTCCTAAGCCGCTGGGCTGTCTTTTCACGCCAGCCTCGCTTCTTGTCTTCATCCTTGTGAAGGATGGGGGCGGGGTGGGGGGAGAGCAGGGGGAGGTGTAGCAAGAGGCAGAGAATCTGGTGTGTCTGGACTCTGATGCTTACAGGCTGAGAGATACTGGGCAAGTCAACCTTGGCTGACTACAAAATGGGAGGAGATGCCTGCTGCATTGGGGAGCACATCAAGGAGAGGTATCAGCGTTTTGATAATGGGAGCTGGGGAGCAGGTGTGGGGGAGGATTAACACTCCTTCCCTGTTTTTGAGCCCCTATGAGTGTTACCGAGATCAAGCCCACTCTCAGATTCTCATAGTCTAATGATCAAGCCCTTAGCACCAGCTTCAGTTACAGGAGAAATTTCAAAAGCAATCAACAATTCTTTATTAAAAGTGTAATATCATCTGTGTAGTGAAATGCTTTTCAGTTTACAGATCGCTTACATACCTGTTATGTTATTTCCCAGCCTTCTGGAGTAGCCTGAGCCAAGGCATCAACCCGCTTTACAGATGAGGAAACTTAGCCCAGAGAGATTAAGTAACTTGCCCAAGGTCACACAGCTAACCAGGGTGGAGTCACTTAAAACACTGAATCTCACCTCTCTTTTTTTGACATATGCTCACTCCTCCCTTTGTTAATTTTTTTAGTGTCCAAGTGGAGAGCATTGTCTTCTTAAGAATCCTTTTGCTGGGTGTGTAATATTCCAACAGTCTGAAAGCCAGGACTGGCGTAGCCTGAACCAGGAGTCTGGACATACAAGCCTCACTGGACATGAGGTTCCAGTCCAGCCCAAGCTGCTGGAGGCCAGGAGCTGGGTCACGTTCATCTGCCCACTTCCCCCGCCCCAGCTCCCAGTATGTGCTGGTCTCACTCCAGGGGCTCAGAGAACACGCACTGAACTCCACACAAGAAGTCGAGGAGACTGGGTGTGACTTTTCGTTCTACCACTTTCTAGCTGGGTGGCATCAGACAAGTCCCCGCACCCATGGGAGCCTCAGTCTCTTCATCTTTTAAATGGGGGTCGTGCCCATTCCATAGGTTGGCAGCAGGGTTCACATAAGAGAATATGAGAACATATCTGGAACCGTGTCTGTGCTCAATAAACCCCAGGGTTCCCTTCCTCTCCCTTGCCTCCCTCCTTCTGCCTGAAATTCCACCTTTAAAGCCTTATTTGCTATCACTCTTTTTTGATCCATTGATCAGGACTTTTCCTGAGAGCAAGTGTTTCAAAACTAGGAAGAGGAGAGGCTGAAGATGGGGACAGGATCCTAACAAGGGAGAGAAAGAGGACAGAGAGCAGAGGTTCAGAAGTCAGCATTCCCTCCACAAATCCACCGTGGACCAGCCCTGTCGGTGGTAGAGATTTCCCTCTTTTTTTCCCCCCTCTCTCTCTCTTTTAAAAATATAAAACTATTTATAAAGGATGACTAAAGAGGAGATGTATGAAACTGTTTCTTGGTAGACCTTTAAAAAAATTATTTTTTCAAGAAAGTATCTTTTCCTCCAGTATTTGTATTGATGACCTGAAGAAGCTTGTAAGACCATGAAGCCTCTATGGCATCGTGGCTTAGAAGCCCAGGCCCCGGGGCCAGGACCAGGGTTCAAATCCTGGCTCTGACTCATCCTGGCTCTATGACCCTGGACCAATTGCTTCACCTCTCTGTGCCTCAGTTTTCTCATCTGTAAAGTGGGGGAAATGATGGTTCCTAGGTCACAGGGCAGTGTGAGGATTAATGAGATAATGTGTCTCAAAGTCCTAGGACAGTGCTGGGTAATGGAGTACTAATAATAAAATAATAATAAAAATTTTTAAATTAAATAAGTAAAATAAAATATAGAATATATAATTATATAGGAACATAATAGTGAAATATATGTATGTTTCATATATGTGTATATAACTATATATAATATAATAAGTATAAAAGGAGAATTCGTGAACCATTCTTCCACCTAATCCCAATGCCTATGAACAGCAAGGACGGACCCAGCAGAAAGTTGTTCTCAGGCCCTTTGCCTTTCTGATACAGCATCACTGACACCTTGCCCATAAGCTCCCAGACCTCACATTCAACATTTTTAACGAGTACCTGATATTCCATCGAGTCCTCTGCCTGTGGCCGCTCTGGGTCCTCAGTTATTTCCTGCTGTGAGTCACTCCAGCCACACGGGACCTTCTTGGCACCTTCTGGGCTTCCCACCTGGAGTCTCGAGCCCCCCTGTTGACTTGTGAGTTGACTGAAGAGTCAGGTGTGAGAATGATTTCTCAGGTGAGGAGGGGAGAGTGGCAGCCTTGGGTCATCAGAGACCTAAAGGCCACTGTGGCTCTCAGGTCCAGGCCCGGGCTGGGGGACTCACGGTGGAGCCAGGAGAGGCAGCTGCTCGGCCCAGCTGCTGTGGTGGCACCTAGCAGCACTGGGTGGCAGGCTTGTCCTGCTTTTATGGACACCAGTGTCCCCACAGTGTCCCTGCCGTGGAGGAGGCTCTGCTGGCGTGACACCGCCCCTCCTCTTCCCATGCTCATGCACTCCCCTGTCCTTCCCCACCTCTGTGCCCACCGGGGGGCTCACGCCTCCCACTTCCTAAGAAAGTCTGGGAACCATAACAGCCCGCACCGCCGAACAGGCACGGGGCTCATGGGTTTAATCTTGTCTCCTCCTCGCCACCAGCCACGTGGTCCAGGAGGGTACACACTTCACAGCAGAAGAGACTGAGGCCCAGAGAAGTCAGGGTGCTTTCCCAGCCAGGGGAGGAGCCTAGGTCTGGGTCCAGAGCCTGCGCCCGCGGCTGTCAGAGTTTCTCAACTGGGTCACGCCCCTTGTTCAGTGGCCTTGGCTCCCAGTGACTGAAGGCGGTCAACGACCGACCGAATCCCAGGCTGAGCAGCGGGGTTTGCATATCTTGAATATATTCAAAGGGACTCAATGTCATCATTTATTTGCCCAAATGCCCCTCCCATCAGGCATGGGACTTCTGAGTCAGGATCACACCTTATTCACTTTGACTCTCAAGCACAGACCTGGAGCTGACACCTGAGCCCCACTTCTGCGCTGCTTTCGGAATGGGAGTTCCCAGAAGGGAGCCACAGGAGCTGCTTGGAGGGAAGTGGATACTCTCCTCCCAAGGGTCCCGAGGGAAGCTGTGGGACCACCATGGTTTGAGCACCTACTGTGGGTCAGGAACCGTGATGACACTTCTCATATGTCCTAGGGCTCCCCCCACCTTCAAGACTGGATCACTGTCCCATCCCACAGATGAGGAAACTGAGGCAGCGGTGTATATGCAGGAGCAGGTGCAGGAGAGGCTGGCAGCCTTCCACTCCGGCCAGGCTGCTGTTGTGGGCCCTGCTGCTTCTGCCTACAGTTTCCTAGGCTTGAATCTGGGACAGATCCCAAGTCCTGATCAGGTCATTCTGAGCTGATTCATCTTCATCTTTCCTCTCTGCCTCCCAGGGAGATGTCCCTGTCTCATCCTGGCAGACCCTGCACTGTTTCCTCTCAGTGCTAATTCCTGTCATCTCCACCGGGACCCCTTGGCAATTCCAGGAGCTGACCATCCACTAGCAGGGTCTCTGACCCCAGCCCTGGCCTCTGCTGACACCCCATCTCTTGCGCTGGTCCTGCCCAAACCCATCCCGCCAGGGCAGGGTCATGTCAGCATCCCAGCTCCATAAATCATGTGTGTGGGGCTTGAAAAGGTTTGGGGCCAGCCCATCCTGATCAGCCCTAGCCCCCAGGCAGCCTCTACAAGCCCCCCCCCCATTCTGGGGGGCTAAGCTTTTGCTTCAAGCCCTGTCCTGAGGTCCACCTAGGGCCCTGCCTCGGCCCTCAGTCTCCCTCTAGAGGCACCCCCAGACCCCATGCAACAGCCAGCCCATGCTGCCTGACCCCAAGTTCTGACCTCCCACCTGCCCTCTATCACCACAGGACTGGTTCTTCCTGGGATCCTTCCTCACCTGCATCCAGCCGACCGCCCATCCATGGGCCTGGAGTCACACAGACTTAGCTTCTTGGCCCAGGTCCCCTTACTGCTGTGTGACCCTGGGTAACTCAGTCTCCTCACTTAGCTGAGCCATCATTACTTTAAAAAAGGGCCAGTAATTCCTACTTTGCAGCATGGGTGGGAGGATAGGTGTAAAATCATCCAGCTAGTACTCACGGTCTCCTCCACTGGTGGTAGCATTCATTCATTCATTCATTCACGATTTACTGAGCATCTCCTGTGAATCCAGCACTGGGATTACAGTGGTGAGCAAAGCCCAAGCCTGGTCCTGGTGCCTCTGTGCTCCTTGCCCTCTGGTGAGAGAGACATACAATAATGGACACACAGCAAGTACAGTGATGAGGGTGATGACTAGTGCTGTGGGAGAGGATAGCAGGGTGTGGGGAGAGGGCTGGGAGGGGCTGCCTTGGTGGAGGTGTCTGGGAAGGTGGCCTTTGAGCAGAGACCTGAATCACTTGAGGAGCTAGCCGTGCAGCTCTCTGGGGAGGAGGGAACGGCCGTGCAAAGGCCCTGAGATGGGCCTTGCCTGGTGCACTTGGGGGCCGCGAGGAGGCCAGCGTGGCTGAGCAGACAGAGTGGCGGGGAGCACGGGGGAGGTGGGGTCAGCGAGGGTGGCAGGGGCTGGACTGAGAGGGAGTCTTGTTTTATTCCAGGTATGGTGGGTGCCAGCGGAGGGTGGCAGGTGTTGAGGACCCAGTGCCTGTTACTGGTCCATGCTGGATCAGCGACAACTCCACCACATCACTGTGACGGCCTGGGAGGACACGGGCCTCTGCCAGGTGGGGAGGGGAAGACAGGCAAGCTCCCAAGGGTCCCGGCCCCCCAGGCCCCCCACCCCTGCAGCCAGCCAGACAGTGCAGGTTCCCAGCTGCTGGCCACACGGGAGAGTGAGGAGGAAGGCTGGCAGCAGGCAGGGCTCCAACTGTGGATTTGAATCCTAGGCTGACTCGCTTCAGTGAGGAAGTTGGTGAAAGAGGAGAGGAAGAGGAGGAGGGGGAGTGGGAGGGAGGAGGGAGGAGGGGGAGGAAGAGGGAGGAGGAGGAGGGGAGGAGGAGGAGGGGAGGAGGAGGAGGGGAGGAGGAGGAGGGGGAGGAGGAGGAAGAACAGGGGGAGGAGGAGGGGAAGGAGGAAGAGGGGAAAGAGGGAGGAAGAGGAGGGGGAGGAAGAGAAGGAGGAGGAAGAGGGAGGAGGGGGAGGGAGGAAGAGGGGGAGGAGGGAGGAGGAGGAGGAAGAGAAGCAGGAGGAAGAGGGAGGAGGAGGAGGGGGAGGAGGAGGAGGAGGGGGAGGAGGAGGAAGAGGGAGGAGGAGGAGGGGAGGAGGCGGGGAGGAGGGAGGAGGGGGAGGAAGAGGAAGAGGGAGGAGGAGGAGGAGGAAGAGAAGGAGGAGGGAGGGCGAGGAAGAGGAGGAGGGGGAGGAGGAAGAGCGAGGAGGAGGGGGAGGAGGGGAGGAGGAGGAAGGGGGAGGAGGAGGGGAGGGAGGAGGAGGGGAGGGGGAGGAGGAGGGAGGGGGAGGGTGGAAGAGGGTGGAGGGAGGAGTTGGGGAAGGAGGAAGAAGAAGAGGAGGAGGAGGGAGAACAGGAACAGGAAGAGGGGGAGGAGGAGGAGGAGGAGGAGTGGAGCACCAGTGCATCTGCTTTCCTGGAACAAGATTTCAAATTCTATGCACCGCTCACACTTGGGGGAAACTATGTCAAAACCCTTCTGGACCCATCAGTATAAGATGCCCACGAGTTTTAGGAGTTGGAAACCAAGTAGTTTTAGGGAAAAAAAAAAAACTGTCTTAGTTCTGTAATTGGCTCCCAAGGCTCTGTTCAACGATTGTTAAAATACTGACACGAAACCTCCGAGAAAAATCGCTCCAGACCCTATATTTATCATTGTGTCACTAGACAAGGAGAGGCCTTCCCATGGAGTGTCAGCTATGGTATGTTTCAAGGTCAGATAATTGACTTTATTAAGGAAGAGTCAGATTTGCAAAGGGAGCAGGGACTGAGACTCAGGTGTGGTCCACGGACCCTCCCACTGCCCGAAGTGCGTGAGAGGCTACAGGAGCTCCACGAACCTCCTGAAACCACAGATACCGTATTTCTAGGTCGGTAGTTCTCACAGCGTGAGTCCACAGCAGCAACCTCACCTGGGCATGTGCTAGCGAATGCAGATTCTCAGGCAGTGCCCCAGACCTTCTGAATCGCACGCTCGGGGTCTGGGGCTCAGGCATCTGTGCTTTCATGAGGCCTCCAGGGGTTCTGATGCATGCTTCAGTTTGATGGTAGCTAGGGCCGAGCACTATAGAAGGACACAGTGGCCTAGAGTGGGGGTCTTGAGAATCACACTGTCCAGGGTTCAAATCCCAGTGCTGCCACTTAGTAGCTGTGTGAGCTTGGTCATTCACTAACCTCTCTGAGCTTCTGTGTCCCCACCTATGAAGTGAAATCATACAAACCTTGGGACACAGAGGGATTTTTAATCCAACAATGATGATGGGTTCAGTCTTCATCAAATAAGAGTCCTAATGATAATGATGATAAGAATGTTTTGAAGAGGGGAGGGGTGTGAACGGAAGTGTGGTCCGAAACACAACTCTCCAGGGCGGCCTGATCACCTGAGTGGCTACAGGTAGCATCACCAATGACGAGGGTCTTGGCTAGAGTGGCAGCAGAGAGAGGCATGAAGGGGGGGTTGTGAAAGAATCATCAGAGGTCAGGTGGAGAGGGGTCACAAGCAATTCGATTCGCCCAGCAAATATTTCCTGAGCACCTAGGATGTGCCAGGCCCTGTTCTGGACCCTGGGTGTGCAGATGGCAGAGTTCCTGCCCTCGTGGAGTTCATGTGTCTGCAGGAAATAAAGTCGGTGAGCAGGCAAGCGGGAACGCACGAGGATTTCAGCACATGGTCGGTGCCACAAAGAAGGCTGAACAGGAAGGTGGGGCAGAGGGTGACATGGGACAGGCAGGGTGGCCAGAGCAGGTGACATTGAGCTGAGACCTGAATGACGAGCAGGAGCCGGTCAGGAGAAGGTTCTGGGGAACGAACAGAGGGCAGAGCCTGTGCACAGGGATGAGCATGGCGTGCTAGAGGAGCAGGAAGAAGGGCAGAGCCTGGAGAGCGGACCCAAGCGTGTCCAGGGCACCACGGTTCTCACCTCTGAGACCCCACTCCTCCACGAAGAGCCGTGGCGGGGAATTGCCGATGTGATGAATGTAACCAAGCCCAGCACAGGCTGAGCCCTAGGGAATGTCCACCGCTGCCCCGTGATGGCCAGCTCCATACCCCCTGGCATCACAGGAGGAGTTCAGCCAGATATCAAAACCAAAATCAGCTTGGGCATTGTAAATAAAAGTTCTGATGGCTTTAGTCCAATATCAGGTGTTAAAACAAGAGGCAGTTTCCTTAAAGCAACAGATATTGCTTGAGCCTCCACCAAGGAGGATGGACATGGGGGACACGGAGAAATGTACAAGTCCTTGATCCCAGTGCACGTCCCGGCCCTGCTGTTGCCAGCTTGTGGTTCTCCCTGGTCTTCTCTGAGATGGGAGGAGATGTCCAATAATAGTTTAGCTTACGAAGCACTAGGGAGCCAGGCCCCCAGAATGTGCAAGGTGATGGGATCAGAGCTGATCTCTGAGATAAGTGGGAACCTTCCAGGGATGGAACAGCAGGGGGAAAATGGGGGAAATGGGTGCAGACCACGTGGAGCCTCAGACTCAGTGACTGGAAGGTGATCAGCGAGATTCCCTCCTTAACTTCACTGAGCCTTAGTTTCCTCATCTGTAACATGGGAATAATCTCAGCGGTAGTGGAGGATTACATGACATAATATTGTGCAGCTCTGAGCGTGGTGCCTGAAACAAACTCAGACTCGCTAAATGGTAGCTGCTATTATTAATATCAATATCGTTGTTGTCATCAGTACTATAACCAGCAGGGGAAGTTATGCCTCAGGGCTGCCTGGAGGGACTCGCTGAGCTGTGAAGCCTCTGTGGCCAGGTGTAGGACCCCGGGAGAGTGGCCCTCTGTCAGCCAGGCCTAGACAGAGCCAGTAGCCCCCGAGAAGAGGGTATGGGCTTCGGAGAGCTCCCGGCTGGTGACAGCAGGGGGCAGAAAGGAGACAAACTGTGGAAAGACTGAATCCTGGAAGACTTCCCAGATTGTTTTGGGTGCTCCCAGAGCCCCTTGCACTTACCTTTAGCACAGGGCACAGGTCCTGATGTGGTGTAGTAATCAGTCCCTTTATCATACTGAGAGCTCTTTGATGTTAAGTCCAGGGAATGACCCATGTTTGTACTTCCTGGGTAAGGCACAGCCACGTGGAGAGCAGTGATTGCTTGAATGAACAAATAAATGAACAAACAAACAATATAAAGAATTAAGGCCTAAATGAATGGGAGTAAGTGGGCTGGCTGGTTCAAGGAGGAGTGAATTTAGGATGGGGACGGTGCGGAGGTATCATGCCTCTCTCCCCCGCTGGAAGGATCTTGGCTTAAGGCAACTGCACCTCTTTTCTTGGACACAAGGGGGCGCCATCACTGCAAACCCCACATTGGGAGGCTGAAGGAATCGGAACACTTGCCAGTAAAACTGACCTGATGCTTCAGTCCGAAGGGACCCAGTCCTTCTAGGGTGCAGATCAGCCTCCCTCAGACCTGAGCTGTCGGTTACAAGAGGAAGAACCTGCTAATGATGACAGTCAGCTTACCACACAGGTGGTGAGCTCGGCATTGCTGCAGGTGTGCAGGCGAAGGCTGGCCTCAAACCTAGGTCTCTGGAGTGAGCCCCAGGCCTTTTCCTGACATACCTGCAGCTGCTGGCGCTGCCCAAGGTGGGAGGAACCTGGAAAGCACCCCCAACGCCTGCCTGCCTGCCTGGAAGGGGAAAGGAAAGCCTTTCTGTGGGTCTCTTCAGAAAGTGCCCCATCTCCTTCCCCCATGCAAACACCTTCATTCTATAATAGCTGAGGCAAGTTTCCCCCAAAGTAGCTTTGTTTCCTTTTTCTTTTATGGAATCACTTCAAATTTTACAGAAAGTTGCAGCAGTAGTACAAAGAGCTTTTCCCCCCAACCATTTGCTAACTTGATACCCCCAAATATTTTGTATTTCTTACAAACAAGGACGCTGTCTACCTCATCACAATCTCCCACATCAGAATCAATACTTAATTCTTGCCTGATCAAGTATTAGTACTAAGACGGTTGCCAAGTGGTGATTTTCTGATTCTACCTTTCCTTCTAAATTTATCGATCGGCAATCCAACCATATGGAAAAGCTTTCTCCTCTCCCATTTACTCACTCATTTATGTGTGGACTCAGTGTGGACACATGGATTCCCATCGTATTTAATAGGTTACGGTCTATTACGGTGATTGTTTATTCTGATGCTCAAGTGGTCCCAGGTCTGGCCAGTGGGAGCTCCTTCACACTGGCTCCTGTGTCCTTTTGATGTGCCCTCCTCCCACATTCTCTGGATACGTCTTTACTTTCTGGCACAAGATATTTCAGGCTTATCTTGTATTCCTGCCCTTTTTCTCTGTGTAAGAGGACCGTGAATTTATTTTCCTGCAGAGGGGCATTTGCAAACTGTGTTGCTGTAACCCGCGGACCCTAAGAAGCCTCACTGTGCAGGAGGGAAGGGGCTCGACGCTGCAGTCAGACTGACCTGGGTTCACATCCTACCACTTACTAACAGTGTTTCCTCGGGCAACTCTCTCAACCCCCATAAGCCTTTCCTCATCTGTAAAATGGGGATAATTTTCCTACAACCCCACAGGGGAAGAAATGAGGGAAACCTCTCCTACACGTGAGTGGCCATCTCCTGGAGCTCACTTTGCTGCTGCTGTTTTAACACCACCAGCACCAGCAGGTGGCCAGTGGCTGGGAAATTGACAAGGGAATTCCTGGACCCCCGCAGAGGGTAGAGAGCTGAGTTAGAGACCCTAACTCAGTTGGGCTCACCAGTGGTATGATTTACCTATCCAAGTTGTCACTTCTTTCTTCCCAACAGGACTTGACATTTATTCCCTGTCTTCCAGCACCTTATCATGGGAAAAGATGGACATTTGTAGGAATGAGAAACGTGCACCTGGGATTTTGTGAGGGAGAGCCCTGACATCTTAGAGGTGCCCTGACAGCCCGGCTGCAGGGAAAGCACCTGGCATGCAGCGAGTGCTCAATAATTGACAACTGCTGCTATGCTTCTGCTCTTTAAATGGTCGAATGAGTTTGGGAAATGTTGCATTCTGGAGCATTCTTAGAGATTCATGATGCAGGTTGGGATGATGCAGATGCTGGTAATACACACTTAACATTTTGCTTTTGGAAGGTGGGATCTGAGCCTTCCCTATCTCCGAACTCTCCCCAGTGCCAACAGCTCAAGGCTTGTCATATACTAGATGACAGTAAATGCTAAAGGGATCAGCATCCTTCCTCCAACTCGAACCTTCCCACCCACTAACCATTCCTCCTCCTCATTTTCCCATTTTTATGTTATGGACGTGTCTCCTGGTCCCTTTGGCTCAAATTCTCTCCTCCTTCTCCTGTCCTCCACCTTCTGCCTTTCAGTCCCTCCTTTGAGGTCTCTCAAACACATCACGCATCTCTAGCTGCCTCTGTAGTAGTTCAAGCCTCCATAACCCCTTGCCTAACTGCGTCTCAGTCTCCAGTCCCCCACCCCCATGCATTCCAAACCCCGCAGGAAATCTGTTGCCTGGTCCATGCCACCTCTTCAGCCTGGCATTTGAGGTCCACAACCTCCTAGCCCTGTGGGGTGGTCCCGTCCCCCATAGCACCTAGGAAGCCACTTCTTAACCAGTTTTCCCCAAGGAATCCTGCTTCACTGCAGGATATTAATATAGCCACCTCGGTTCTCTTTAAATAAGTCTTTGCTTGGTAGATCCTTTCCTGTCCTTTCCCTTTAAATGGATTTGTATCTGTATATTCAGAGTAGGTTGCTGTAGACAACATATGGTTGGGTCTTGCTTTTTTATCCAGTCTGAAAATATCTACTTCCTAACTGGGGTGCTTATGCTATTTAAATTTTATGTGACTATTGGTAAGATTGGGTTTAAATCTACCATTTTGCTGTTGCTTTCTATTTGTCCTACCCATTCTTTTTCCCCGCCCCCCTTTTCTGTTTTTTTCTTTCTTTTGCCCAATCAACTATTTTTATGGTTCTATTTTATCTCCCTTGTTGGCTTATTATATGCCCAATTGTTAAGCAGTTGATTTCGGGTTTATGTACTACATCTTTAACTTATCACAGTCTCCATTCAAGTATGCCACTTGTCATGGGATGGAAGAATCTACAACAGGACATCTCATTGCCCCCCTCTTGGCTTTTGAGCTATTGCTGCCATGCATTTTATTCACTTTATTTTGTAAACCCACAATAAATTATTATTTTTGCCTTAGACAGTTAATTATCTTTTAAAGAGATTTTTTAAAGAATATTTCTTATTAACCCATCTGTTTCTCGTCTCCAGTACTCCTCATTCCATTGCATGGATCCATGTTTTCCATCTGATTATAGTTCCCCTTCTACCTAAGGGAGTTCCCTTAACATTTCTTGAGGTACTTGTGATGGAGTCTGAAGAAAAGGGTCTGAAAAAAGTCTTTCTTCAAAATAACAGCTCCATTGAAACATAATTTACATATAAAACTCACCCGTTTAAAATGTAAAATTTGCTGTACAATTCAACAATCACCACTGTCTACCTTTAGAACATTTTTATCACCCCCCAAAAGAAACCCCATACCTGTTTGCACTCACCCACTCACTCTTCATTCCCCTCTTCTCCCCAGCAACTATTGATCTACTTTCTGTCTCTGTGGATTTGCCCACTCTGGACACTTCATATAATTGGAAACACATAATCTGTGGCATTTTGTGTCTCACTTCTTTCATTTAGTATGTTTTTGAGGTCCATCCCTGTTATAGTATGAATCAGTACTTCATTTTTCTCATGGCCAAATATTCCATCATAGGGATATTCCACATTTTGTTTATTTATTCATCAGTTGGTGAAGATTTGGGCTGTTTTCACTCTTGGCTATGACAAATAATTCTGTTATGTATGTACATGCTTGTACAAGTTTTTGTGTGGAAATTTGTTTTCAGTTCTCCTGGGTATATACCTAGGAGTGGAATTGCTGGGTCATATAGTAGCTCTATATTTACCCTTTTGAGGAACTGCCAGACTTCTTTCCATAGCACCTGTGCCATTTCACAATCTCATCAGCAACGTACCAGTTTTCCATATCTTCACCAACCCTTGTTGTTTGTTCTCCTTCATTTTTGAAAGACATTTTCACTGTGGATGGAATTATAGGTTGACAATTTTTTCTTTCAGTACTTTAATCATGTTGTTCCACTTTCTTGTAGCTTTCATTGGTTCCAGTGAAAAGTCTGCTGTTATTCTTTTCTTTCCATTGTTTCTCCATACACAGTGTATGCTTTCTCTCCTGCTGCTTTTAAGATTTTCTCTTTATCACTAGTTTTAAGCAGTCAGATTATGGTGTAGTTTTGTTTCCTTTGCTTGCGGTTGGTTGAGTTTCTTGAATCTGTGGATTAATAGTTTTCATCAACATTTTTAAATGTTTGACCATTATTTCTTAGAACATTTTTTTTTTTTGGTCCCTCTAACAACCTCTTTTTTCTTTCCTTTGAGGACTCCAATTGTATGAATATTAGGCCCCTTGTTTCATAGCTCACAGGTGCTTTATTCCCCCCCCCTTTCCCCCCCCCCCTTCTTCTTCCTTCTCCTCCTCCTCCTTCTCCTTCTCTCCCTGTATTTCATTTTTGGGTAGTTTCTACTGCTATTCATAAAGTTCACTAATATTTTCTTCTGCTGGAACTAACTTGCTGTAAATCCCATCCATATCCCAGACATTCTACTTTTAATCGCTAGATGTTTGATTTGGGAGTTTTTATATCTTCCATATCTCTCCTTTACATGCCTATTCTTTCCTTTATCTTCTTGTTACATACAGAGTATTTTCAAATAGCTGTTTTAATATTATTCTACCAAATCTCTCACCTGCATTATTTCTGGATCTGTTTCAGTTGGATTAGTTTTCTCCTTAGTATGGCTCACATTTTTTCTGCTTCTTTGCATGCCTAGTAATTTTTTTTAAAAGTTATTGTGGATTTAATGTTGAGTGACGAATTTCTTGAATTTTCTTTAAATCTTTTTGAGCTTTGTTCTGAGATGCAGTTAAGTTAGCAGGAAACAGTTTGATACCTCTGCAGCTCACCTTTAAGCTTTGTTGTGTGGAAACAGAACATCCTTTAGTCTAGGACTAATTTGACCCCACTACCAAGGAAATAGCCTTCTGAGTACTCTACTTGTTGCCCTGTGTGTGAGAAGGTCTTCCCTGGCTGGATCTTAGGTTTGACTATTTGAACTTAGTATAAGTAGAGTCGTGGGATATATCTTTTTGTGTCCAAGTTCTTTCATTCAACGTTATGGTTGTGGGATTGTTGTTGCATGCAGTAGTAAATGTTTTCCATTCAGTATTTGTGAGTATACCACAATTTATTTATCTATCCTACTGTTGATGGAAATTTAGGTTGTTTCTAATTTTTATCTATTTTGAATAACACTGCTTTGTTTTATCTTTCACATTTAGATCCAGAGTCCAGCTGGAATTAATTTTTGACTGTGGTGTGAGGTAGGCATCTGGGCTCATTTTTCCCCATGTGATTACTCAGTTAATCCAGCTCTGTTTGTTGAGATCTATCCCATTCCACTGGCCTATTTGCCTACCTGGGTTTTAATACCACAGTCTCCATTACTGCAAGTTGATCATATATCTTGATATCTAGCAGTGTACATCTTCTAACATTGTTCTTTCCATTTGTTTCCTTTCGTTGTTGCCCATGATCACATACATGATCAATTGAGGTGAGCTCTGCTTAAGCTGAGTCTTTGCTTCTTGTTCAGTCTGCCGTGGTTGTGAAGCTCAGTTTCTTCTCCTTGCAAACCAAAACACTGGTAAAACTAACTGTGCCTGAATTCTCTACTATGGAAGCCTCCCAGTGCTCACACCTGCAGTCTCTTAACCCGCACTCCCCACATACATCTGCATTTGAGACTCTGGAGTCTGACTCTCCTGAGGTTGAATCTTACCTCTGCCACTGTGAGGCCTGGGGCACAGGTTGGACATGGGGCAAGTTGCTCCTTTGTTCTGGGCCTCGATTTCATCATCTTTAGAATGGGAGAGGTCATAGTACCTCACTAACAGGGTCATTGTGAGGATTAAATAAGATTATGTAAAATGTTTAATACGTGGAGTAATCTACAGGTACTATCATCGTCATCATCATCTTTATCATTATTGCCCCATAGTCCCTCCCAACCTGTCACCAGGAGGGGCCAGACCCCAAGCTGACCATCCTGCTACATTCACACTGATCATGTGGTCCCTTCGAGAAATGGGCTTCTGCCTTCCTCTTGGGTCAAGGCATGCCTAACCTGTGACCCATCTCTACCACCCTCCTCACAATTTCCAGTTACCCAGCTCTCAGCCCCAGAGACTCAGTCCCTGTCTTCTCCCATGTGCTGTTGTGGGCCCAGCTCTGGACAAGATTTCAAAAATGAAGACAAATGTCACCTCCATGGAGAGGCCTTTTCTCCCCACACCCCTGTCCCGTGAGTCTCTCTTCCTGCTTTATTTTTCCTTGTGACACCTAATGGTCCCTGCCATTAGATCACATATTTCTTTATTGGCTGTCCATCTTTGCCACTAGATGGAACCTCAGTAGGGGCAGGGACTTTGTTTTGTCATTGCTGGGTCTCCAGCACCTTGAGCAGTGGCTGGCACATAGTAGGTGTTCAATAAATATTAGTTGATTAGATGGATGAACCGTTTTTGCCAATGTTATTCATCCACTGATTCCATCGATACTTGCCCAGCACCTACTGTGTTTCTGGGTCTTGGCATTTGTTATGAATTGAATTGTATCCCCCAAAAGACATATTGGAGTTCTAACCCTAGTACCTCAGAATGTGACCTGATTTGGAAATAGGATCATTGTAGATATAATTAGTTAAGATGAGGTCATACTGGGGTAGGGTGGGACCTTAATCCAATATATCCTTATAAGAAGAGGAGAAGAGATACAGACATACAGGGGAGAAGGCCATGCGATGATGAGGGTTAGGGTTGAAGTGCTGTAGCTGCCAGCCAAGGAATGTCAGTGTTTGCTGGCAAACCACCAGAAGCTAGGAGGAGGCAAGGAAGGATTCTCCTCTGCAGATTTCAGAGAGAGCATGGCCTTGGTTTTGGACTTCCATCCCCCAGAACTGAGAGAGGATAAAATTCTGTAGCTTAAGCCCCCCAGTGTGTGGTACTTTGTACTTAGTTAAGAAACCAATACAGCATCCCTCTACTCATTTGCCTAACAGGACACCAAATTCTTGCCCCTGCCTGGATATCCCCATTCAGTCAACATACTTGATTTCCAGTGACAGACACCAGGAAAGGATTAAGCAGAAGAGGACCTCAGGCAGTATATGGAATCTCCTGGAAGGCTGGAGAGGGGGTCTTTGGGAGTGGGCTGGGATCAAGGGAGGAAGACACTGGAAACATCCCAAATCTAATCATAGGATCCATTGGGTGTGCGGTAGGCAGATTATACAGTGGCGCCCAGTGACCCCCACCTCTTTGTATCCAAGCCTGTGTATTCCCCTCTGGAGTGT